>NC_083716.1:168669762-170118512 GCF_028564815.1 Eubalaena glacialis
GTAGATTTTCTGATGATGCCCATTCTAACTGGTGTGAGGTGATACCTCATTGTAGTTTTGATGTTCATTCCTCTAATAATTAGTGACGTTGAGCAGATTTTTATGTGCCCCTTGGCCATCTGTATGTCTTCTTTGGAGAAATGTCTATTTAGGTCTTCTGCCCATTTTTTAAAAATTAATTAATTAATTAATTAATTAATTTTATTTTTGGCTGTGTTGGGTCTTCATTGCTGTGTGTGGGCTTTCTCTAGTTGCGGTGAGCAGGGGCTACTCTTCATTGCAGTGCGCAGGCTTCTCATTGTCGTGGCTTCTCTTTTTGCTGAGCACGGGCTCTAGACACGCAGGCTTCAGTAGTTGTGGCACATGGGCTCAGTAGTTGTGGCTTGCGGGCTCTAGAGCTCAGGCTCAGTAGTTGTGGCGCACAGGTTTAGTTGCTCCACAGCACGTGGGATCCTCCCAGACCACGGATCGAACCCATGTCCCCTGCATTGGCAGGCGGATTCTTAACCACTGTGCCAACAGGGAAGCCCTTCTGCCCATTTTTTAATTGGGTTGTTTGTTTTTTAAATATTGAGCTGCGTGAGCTGTTTATATATTTTGGAGATTAATCCTTTGTCTGTTGATTCGTTTGCAAATATTATCTCCCATTCTGAGGGTTGTCTTTTCATCTTGTTTATAGTTTCCTCTGCTGTGCAAAAGCTTTTAAGTTTCATTAGGTCCCATTTGTTAATTTTTGTTTTTATTGCCATTACTCTAGGAGGCGGGTCAAAAAAGATCTTGCTGTGATTTATGTCAGAGTGTTCTTCCTATGTTTTCCTCTAAGAGTTTTATAGTGTCCGATCTTACATTTAGGTCTTTAATTCATTTCGAGTTTATTTTTGTGTATGGTGTTAGGGAGTGTTCTAATTTCATTCTTTTACATGTAGCTGTCCAGTTTTCCCAGCACCACTTATTGAAGAGGCTGTCTTTTCTCCATTGTATATCCTTGCCTCCTTTGTCATAGATTAGTTGACCATAGGTGCGTAGGCTTGCCTCTGGGCTTTCTATCTTGTTCTATTGATCTATATTTCTGTTTTTGTGCCAGTACCATATTGTCTTGATTACTGTGGCTTTGTAATATAGTCTGAAGTCAGGGCGTCTGATTGCTCCAGCTCTGTTTTTTTCCCTCAAGACTGGTTTGGCTATTCGGGGTCTTTTGTGTCTCCATACAAATTTTTAAGATTTTTTGTTCTAGTTCTTTAAAAAATGCCAGTGGTAGTTTGATAGGGATTGCATTGAATCTGTAGATTGCTTTGGGTAGTATAGTCATTTTCACAGTATTGATCCTTCCAATCCAAGAACATGGTATATCTCTCCATCTGTGTGTGTCATCTTTGATTTCTCCAAGAGGCAATATTTAATATTTGCCTTATATGGGGAGAGGGAAGAAGAGACCATTCCAACCATCTGATAGTATCCTCCCAACAAGTAGAAATTACTCTGCAGTTTCCCTCATCTCTGTGCAGACCACTCATCCAGAAAAAAACTATCCCTGCCAAACCCTGAAGATGGTCATCTCTTTGGCATGGATATGCTTATTTCTTACTTGTGCACAGCATGCGCAGCACATTAGCTGAGAGGGGTAAGCAGAATAGACCAGATTCGCTTCATCAACTCTGCTCCATTTCTGCTCCCTTTACCCCAGCCTAACATCCCAACCTCTCTCCTCTGGGTTATTGCAGAAGCCTCAAGCTCTTGTCCTGCCTCCAGTGTCTGTAGCTCATAGGCATTCCACACACCTGGCCCAGCCACCCCACTGATACCAAGTTCTGAGGGTCCCACGGGGTCCCTGGGGAAGGCAAGAGAAGGAGGCAGTTGTTGGGGCTCTGGACTCCCATCCCCACTTCAGCTGGAGTGTCCCTTGATTTCAGACTGAAGTATGACATCTCTGTGTGAGATTTCTTCTTGCCCTTCAAACTGGAAAACCACTGACCTAAAACAACAGCTCACATCATATCACTCTGTCACCCTTTTGCTCCAAGACCTTCAACACCCCAATTGCCAATAAAATAAAGCCCAAGATCCCATTACACTTTGAATAAAATGCAGGGTTCTTGCAGTGACCCATCTGGCCTCAGTGATGTCCTTCCCTCCTGTCCCCTCACACAGCCCTCTCCAGCCACCCATGGGACTTGCTCCAGGACCCTCCCTGTACCCACTGCCTCAGACCTCTGTGCTGACTGTCCCCTCTGCTGGGAACATAATTCCTCTGCTTATTTGCTTGGCTGACCCCCTCTTTTCATTCAGGAATTCAGTCAGGTTTCTGTTCAAGTGTCATCTCCTTTTAGCTACCCCTGGCCACCCCATCTAAAATAGCACTTCATTCACTCTCTATTTTCCAGTCTTGCTTTATTTTGCTTTATAGCACCTATTGCTACCTGATGTTGTGTTATATGTTTATTTGTTTACTGTTTTTCTCCATACCAGGATTATAAGTTCTAGGAGAACAGGAGCTTTGTTGTGCCACTGTTCTATCCCTAAGCACTTAGGATGGTGCCTGGCCCATAGTAGGTGCTCAATAAATATTTGCTGAATGAATGAATGAATGAGGCATGTAAATGTGGCTTTCATGGCATCCACAATCTTGTCTGGACAATATTCTTCAGCCTGAACTTGTGGCTGTCCCCGCCCTGTCCCCACACACCCTAACCAAGTTCACGGTGCATCTGTCACCAAATCCCGCCAGTATTGTTTCATTTTTGCTCAAGGGACCTCTTATACCTGAAACACTCCTCTTATCATTTCCGCCTGACATAATAAGCATTTTTCTAGACTCAGCTCAAAGAACATCCTTTTGGAGGCCTTTCTCCAACCCCCCGCCTGGAGCATGTTCCCCTCCCAAGCCCCCAGAGCTCTTTATCCTTTGCTCTTTCCATAGAGCCTGTCTCCCTCCCTGCTGGCTCCATTCATGAGTGTGCTGTCCTCCTGGGCATGCAGGACATTCCGCTTCAAGGACAGTGTGTGGAGTACAGTATGTGCTCAATAAAAAGTTGATGTCGGAGTTCGGAGAAAGAATGAAGTGATAGCTCACACAATCTTCTTGTCCCCCTTACTTTTAGTTTTTACCTGTTCTGAGCTACAGCCTGCTTTATCTTTGGGTGTTGCTAACTCCCAGCAATGTAACTTTCATCCTTCCCAGGCTAGTTCCGCCAAGTTCTTCCCAGCCTGGCTTTTCCTGACGCTTTGACTCTCTGCTGTTTCCGACAGCACCTTTCGTGTGTCCCTACCTGCTATGCTTACAGCCAGAGAAGCTTATTGACTTATTTTTTACCTGATCCTAGGCCAGCACTTCTCAAAGTGTGTTCTGGTGACACCAGACCTGGGAGGGACTGTGGGAGAAAAGGCTTCTGCTTGGGGTGTGTTCAGCATGTTAAGTGTTCTGTGAATCCTGCAGTAAAAATACCTGTTTAGCATCATTAAGCCAAAGAATCACATATTTCTTTGCCGAACTACTTTTTTCCCCACAAAGCATCTATTAATACCCTGAAAAATTATAATCTTGCAGCACATAATTTTACAATGTTATCTTGGATGCGTGCAAGAATATTTGTGAAATAAGGAATGAACTGCGATGACATGGCAACTCATGCACACACAGAAATGGAATAATCATCAGTAGCGTAATAACACAGTAAAATAGCCATATGCTTCCTTCCGTACCTGGCACTGCTCTAGGATTCACTTAATCCTCACAAAAATTCTTATGAGGAAAGCACTATTACCATCGGTCCCATTTCACAGATGGGGAAACAAAATGCAGAGAGGTTAAGAGATCTACGCAATCCACACCACTATTAAGTGACAGACGAGGGCTTTGAGCTCAGGGTTCTGTCCCCAGGAACCCTGCTTTTAGCCCCCCCCTCTAGGGACGCATGCCACACGGGCCTCTCTGTCGCTTGGCTTTATACGAAACTTTGCTAAGAGTGAAATCAGTGCTCATTTTGTACCCACTGTGCACCAAACACTTCAAGTACCTCATCTCATTTAAAGTTCTCAAGAAACTTTATGAAGCAGGAATAATGACGGACATCTCAAATCACCCAGTTAGTGAGCAATTCACCTCGCTGTTGCCTTTCCATTCGTGATGATGCTTAAAAATCATACCGGGACCCATTAGCGCTCTCCCAGCCACTTGTTAAGGCTTTCGTATGGCTACTCCTTTGCAGCAATTCCTTCCAGAAGCCTGGGGAAAAGGCCCCTCCTGGGAATGAGTTGTAAGCGCAGAAAACAGCTTTGTGTATTTGGAGAGAGAAGGCGGCATCATTTTGCCGAGGGCACACATGCATCCAGGTAGCTTTTCTTTTCCTTTTACTAAGAAGCCTGTCAGGCCAGGAATAGAAGACAATACAGGGGAGAACTGTGGATAATCAAAGACTCAGCCGGAAAGAGGGGTAAGTTTGGTGGTGACCTGTCTGCAGAACTCCCAGAAAGGGGCCCCCTTAACACAGAGTGGAGTCTTTCTGGAGCTATGATAGGCATATCCTCCTCCACCTCACATCACATAAGTGGGCATCGGTAACAGCGTGTGGGGTGAGGACCAGGGGAGCGCCCTTTTTCTCTCTCAGAAGGATAACGGTGACAGGGTCCAGGCTGATCAAGTCAAGGCTGAGAGGAAGGTATCTCTGGGCCTGTGTCCTCAGCACTGAGGCTGCTGGAGGCCAGTGGAGTCTAAGTGGCTCGTCCACAGCCAGAGCCTTTGTCCGGAGCGTGACTCACCCACCATTTGCATCCCCAGGATGAGACCCTGAAGGGGGAGTGGAAGGGGGACACCCGGTCTGCCTGTCACCGTGCTGGGCTTCACCCTGGGCTGACATGGCTCCATCAAAATTAGCAGCATCTTTTTCAGCCGAGGAAGTGTTAAGTTTTTTGAGATTCTTAGATAAATACCTATGCTGGGAAGATAGAAGAAGCACTTGCAAGCAAGAGTAAGATGATTGTGGGAACCTGGAAAATTCTACCACAGGTTGCCAGGTGGGTAGCACCGACGTCCTCAGCCTCAGGGAAAGCCGTGGAGGATTGAGTCCCCTTTAGGGAGAGATCTGGGCATGTGGATGCCTCTTAGTTAAATCCGGCAGGCCCCCAAATACAGCAGCTCCCTGAGGTAAAGGAAACCACAGTGGCTCGAGGCTAGAGCTCCCAAGAGGAAGCCTAGATGGTCCCAGGGCCAGGTGAATGGTTGTGCCTTGCAGAACTCCAAAGATGATCTTTCAGTCCTCTGCAGCGTAGATTTGTATATTGATGGAGACCATTTTAGGGCAGACAACAGTCAAGTGTCTTGAGGAAGGTGTCATTTTTTCTCTTTCATAAACAGTGCTATGCGGGCTCACTCAGTACTGCCTGAACCCTGAACTGCTCACAGGAGCAGCAATGCCTAATCTGAGCCTTGCCTTCGCTTCTTGCTACTAGCCCCGAGGATGAGGAGGGAAAATGTGCCACGTTCTCCCTGTGGAGAGAGACCTGGGGCTGGCAGGGCATAAACCTGGTCAGAGCAGGACCTGGCTCATCGAAAGGCTAACACACCTCTGAATACCTTTTCTCTGAACTTTCTGGCTGGTCTTGTGCACACTCTTTGTGCTCACAAGCACTCGTGCTTTCTCCTACATCTTCCAACTGAGACTCATAAACATCAGGCTTGCCTATTCTTTCCAAGGTTCATTTAAAAGGCGCCACTTTTGGAGAAGCTGCAAAGAGCTGAGGGTCTTTCTGCTCCTCCCGCCAGCCGTTCCTCTGGGCCAAAGGTGTAATGATAGAGCCCAGAGCCAGCCCTTCCCGGAAGCTTCTGGGCTGATGAGAAATCCCCAGGGCTCCTGGAAAGGAAGTGAGGTCATCGCATCGCGGCAGGAAGGGAAATTCTTGGGAATTGGTGCTGGTAGGGAGGAAAGTTTTTTCAGCCTCAAGGTTGCCTGTAGCAAGAAAAACCATCTCTCCCTGCCCCTGGCTTGGTGTCTTTTCTTTTTCCCTTTTTGGCACCACGAAAACCAGGTGCCCTGGATGCATGGGCAAGTGTGTTTTGTTCCCTCTTGGCTCTGTGCCAGTCCAGGCTGGCCGTGCCCCAGGCCAAGGCAGCTGCAGGTGACTCACTGCCTGAGTCCAGTTCCTGCAGATTCTAGGCTGGGTTTGTTTCTTTAGGAAACCTCCAGCACAGCCCTGGACTTGCCTGAAATCAAACCATTTTTTGAGTTCAGGGACGGTCTCTTCCTACCATTATTCTTAGGGCTGAGCACAATACCCGGAGCGTGGCAAGCACTCAAAAAATATTTGCCGAGTGACCCAAATAAATATATAGACAGATAGATAAATAGATAAATAGTGTGTTTTACATGAACTTACGTATATTATATGTATCAGTCAGGATTCTCCGGAGAAACAGAACCAATAGGAGATTTTATTTATTTATATAAAGATATTTATTTTAAGGAATTGGCTCACACAGTTGTGGAGCCTGGCTAGTCCAAATCCATAGGGCAGGCTGGTGGCTTGGAAACGCAAGCAGGACTGGATGCTGTCGTCTTAAGTCAGAATTTCTTTTCCAGGAAACCTCAGTTTTTACTCTTAAGGCTGGTTGGCTAGGTCTACCCATATTATTGAGAGCAATTTCTTTTATTTAAAGTCAACTGGTTGTAGATGATAATTCCATCTACAAAATATCTTCATAGAAACACCTAGATTAGTGTCTGATTAAATCACTGGGTACTATAGTCTAGCAAGTCGACACACAAAACTAACCATTACATCCTGTGTCAAATTATGTTCATTGAAACAAACAACCACCACCACTACCACCAAAAAACCTGCCACCAAACAAACAAATACTATATCATAAAAGCCCAGTAAAACGGAGTTGACCTGAAACCTGTACCCCATGTCCAGCTAAGAGCTGGCACACCAAGATGCTTAAAACACATTCATTGCCCTCAGGAGGTAACTCTCTAGTTGGGGAGAGAGTCGGGTAGACAGATAGTTTACAAAGGAGTGTAACAAATGCTGTAATCAAGATGTGGACAAAACTTGCTACTGCCATTTAAAGTTGGATAACCTCTAAGGGTTGAGAATACCCTTGGTAACCCGAGAGAGGGTCTGATGTCAGCCAGGCTAATATTATAACCTTAGCTGCTCTGCAGAGAGAGTTTCAAATACCTTAAATAAATGGACTGTGAAATGGCCAAAGGGTCTTAATGCCAGTAAATATCAAACCACTCAAAGCAAACTGGGTATTTGGGGAAAGGCCTCCCAGGAAGCCACTCTCATCCCGCCACCCGTGGCTCTTCCTGAATGCCAATCAGATACCCAAGGCCCTCCACAGCTTGAGATCTGAAGTCATCTGGATAAACACCCCAAGAAACTGATGCCTGAAAGGGCAGGTTAGAGACGAGGCTCTGCCTGCTGCCTTACCGAGGGTACTGGAGGCCCCGGGCTAACGTCACTACATTTCTATTTCTGGAAGACCAGCATTGCGTCCTGTTTCCCCTGCCCCAGTGGATGTGAGCAGACCGCTGGCATCTGTTCCCATCAACAGGGTTGACAGCTTTTATAATGCGCATGCTCTTCTACTTTCTTTCCAACTGTATCTGTGGTCAAATTAAAGATTGGGCTCAACAGATTGAGTTGGGATGCCTTGCTAACACCACAATGGGGTTGTCAGATTTACCATTTGTCTCCTGCGTGGAAACATTAAGATCATACAAATAAGAACCAAAGTCTCTGCATTCTTAGGGCAGCCCATGCAGTCAAATCCAATGGCAAGACTCCCAAACAGGGATTCCCTTATGTTAAATCTGAGTCTTGTGGAAGCAGAGAAACTGAGGACAGTAAGGAGACTTGGGGGTACAGGAGAAGCAGCAGGGGTGCTAAGATGTCGTATCCAGTCGTCAGGATCTGGCTCATCAGAAGAGGATTCAAAGGCTGCAACCTGAAGCCTAGGAAAAGTCTGAAAGAAAATGTCTCAAACCTCATGGGGTTCTCTCAGGAGGGTGGGGTGGGAAGGGGGCAGAGAGGAGCCCTCCGTTCCTACGTGTACACTTCTACAGTGCTTGAATTTGATATGAAGGAGGTATACTTTTAATTACTTTTGTAATTAAAAAATTAAGAACAATTCAAGTTGTTTTTTAAGACAATTGATTACTCAACCCTGTAACAACAATGGTAACAGCAGCAACAACCCAAGTGCACCAGCTGACCTTGACCTGAACTTCCCTAGACCCCCTCCCTTCCAAACATATACTTTGTAAGAGCAGATTATAGGTAACTTTGATCTTACGTTTCCTCTTCTTTTTTTTTCTTGGGAATTTTTTTTTTTAAACATCTTTATTGGAGTATAATTGCTTTACAATGGTGTGTTAGTTTCTGCTTTATAACAAAGTGAATCAGCTATACATATACATATATCCCCATATCCCCTCCCTCTTGCATCTCCCTCCCTCCCACCCTCCCTATCCCACCCCTCTAGGTGGTCACAAAGCACGGAGCTGACCTCCCTGTGCTATGCGGCTGCTTCCCACTAGCTATCTATTTTACATTTGGTAGTGTATATATGTCCATGCTACTCTCTCACTTCGTCCCAGCTTACCCTTCCACCTCCCCGTGTCCTCAAGTCCATTCTCTACGTCTGCGTCTTTATTCCTGTCCTGCCCCTAGGTTCTTCATGACCATTTTTCTTTAGATTCCATATATATGTGTTAGCATACGGTATTTGCTTTTCTCTTTCTGACTTACTTCACTCTGTATGACAGACTCTAAGTCCATCCACCTCACTACAAAAAACTCAATTTCGTTTCTTTTTATGGCTGACTAATATACCATTGTATATGTGTGCCACATCTTCTTTATCCATTCATCTGTCGATGGACACTTAGGTTACTTCCATGTCCTGGCTATTGTAAATAGAGCTGCAATGAACATTGTGGTACATGACTCTTTTGGAATTATGGTTTTCTCAGGGTATATGCCCAGTAGTGGGATTGCTGGGTCATATGGTAGCTTCATTTTTAGTTTTTTAAGGAAGCTCCATACTGTTCTCCATAGTGGCTGTATCAATTTACATTCCCACCAACAGTGCAAGAGGGTTCCCTTTTCTCCACACCCTCTCCAGCATTTATTGTTTGTAGATTTTTTGATGATGGCCATTCTGACTGGTGTGAGGTGATACCTCATTGTAGTTTTGATTTGTATTTCTCTAATGATTAATGATGTTGAGCATTCTTTCATGTGTTTGTTGGCTATCTGTATATCTTCTTTGGAGAAATGTCTATTTAGGTCTTCTGCCCATTTTTGGATTGGGTTGTTTGTTTTTTTGATATTGAGTTTCATGGGCTGCTTGTAAATTTTGGAGACTAATCCTTTGTCAGTTGCTTCATTTGCAAATATTTTCTCCCATTCTGAGGGTCGTCTTTTCATCTTGTTTATGGTTTCCTTTGCTGATCTCATGTTTCTTGATGTGGATTTAAAGGCACTATCTATCCAGGGCAATCCATTCAGAACAGTGTCAGCCTCCTGGGGCCCCTGTGCCAGGAAGTCCCATGACCCCCACTAAACCTGGGGGATGGGGGATGGCAGTGGCTATCCCAGGGTTTATTTGCCAGCCCAGATAGAGCTTAGGACTGACACGCAGTTTAATTATCATGCAGAGCTGCAGCTGGAAGTGGCTGGAGTGAGTTGGCATCTGCTTTTGCAGAGCACAATTTCTGCAAATAATTAACCACCAGAACTCTTGATTCTCTCTAATTAATGAAGAGGAAGCCTGGAATCTTCAAAGTCCACGAATGTCATGCTGCCATTGTGTCAGGATTGATCTCCTTTGTTCTAAACCGAAGAGCATGCCTCTCCTGCCTCTCCTAATTCTTTATAAATTGAATTTTTCTATTACTAGTTGTGACAGCTAAGTAACATGACTTCAGAAATTCACCCGCAGTTCATGCCAGTATTAGAAGCCTGAATAATAATAATTTTTTAAAAAAGAACTATAATGGAACAAGCTTTCTGTCTCTGACCCAGAATTAATCATCATGAAGAGACACCTCCTGAAAGGAGGGTCGTTAATTAGCTCTAATGGATCTTGCTAGGTGGAGCTGGAATTATTGAGAAGTCGGCAAACAGAGGGGAAGAGAAGATTCTTCCCTTTCTTTGTCCATCTCCATGTGATGCTGGGATGTAATATGCTAGGACTGTGCTTCCAGGGGGCGGGGAGTCATGGTTGAGGCCACAGAAAAGCTCAGTTCATGGGGGATGCTGATGTGTCAGCATGGAAATCCACCAACTTGGAACATCTTTGAGAAAAAGAAGTAAAAGTGGGCAAAGGCCCTATCCCTGGCCTTAACTGAGCATTTAATGAAGACACCACACAGGAGCCAGAGTGGGATCCTATTAAAACCCAAAGCAGGCAGTGTTACACCTCTTCTCCAAAGGCCCCAGTGGCTCCATATCTCTAAAGGAAAGCAAAGTTTATATATGAGCCTACAGGGTTCCACTTATCTGGCCACTGTTTCCTCTGTGACTTCATTTCCTCTGTTCTATTCCTCACCCACTTCATTCCAAACAAACCAGCTTCTTTGTTGTTCTACCAACACTTCAGCTCCTACCTCAGGACCTTTGCCCTGGCTACTCTTATCTCTCTATAGCACTGCTTTCCAGATATCCACTTGGCTGCCTTCTTCTTTTCCTTTAGGTCATTGTTAAAATTTCACCCTCTTATTAAGGCCAACATTGACCACCCCATGTAAAATAGGACTCCCCACCCCCAACACTCCTTATTCCTCTTATCCTACTATATTTTTCTCTTGCCTCCTAACATGCTATATAATTTCCTTATATGTTGTGTTGTTATACGTTTGCCCCCTCTCCAGCATGTATTATTTGTAGACTTTTTGATGATGGCCATTCTGACTGGTGTGAGGTGATACCTCATTGTAGTTTTGATTTGCATTTCTCTAATAATTAGCAATGTCGAGCATCTTTGTATGTGCCTATTGGCCATCTGTATGTCTACAAATAATACATTCTGGACTGGGTGTAGAGAAAAGGGAACCCTCCTACACTGTTGGTGCAAATGTAAATTGGTGCAGCCACTAAGGGAAACAATATGGAGGTTTCTTAAAAAACTAAAAATAGAGCTACCATTTGATCCAGCAATCCCACTCCTGGGCATATATCCGGAAAAGACAAAAACTCTAATTTGAAAAGATACATGCGTCCCAATGTTCATAGCAGCACTATTTACAATAGCCAAGACATGGAAGCAACCTGATGTCCATTGACAGATGAATGGATAAAGAAGATGTGGTACATACACACAATGGAATACTACTCAACCATAAAAAAGAATGAAAGAATGCCATTTGCAGCAACATGGATGGACCTAGAGATTATCATACTCAGTGAAGTAAGTCAGACACAGAAAGACAAATATTATATCACTTACATGTGGAATCTAAAAAGTAATACAAATGAATCTATATACAAAACAGAAATAGCCTCACAGACATAGAAAACAAACCTATGGTTACCAAAGGGGAAAGGGGGATAGGGATAAATTAGGGGTATGGGATAAACCGATACACACAATCATATATAAAATAGATAAGCAACAAGAATTTACTGTAGAGCATATAGAACTGTATTCAATATCTTGTAATAACCTATAATGGAAAAGAATCTGAAAAAGAATAGATACATATTACTCACTTTGCTGTACACCTGAAACTAACACAATATTGTAAATCAGCTATACTTCCAGAAAAAATGTGCCTCCTCTACCTCTCACTAGAATATAAGCTCCACAAGAACAGGGATTCTTGTCTGTTTTGTTCTCTGATATATTCCCAGCACCTAGAACAGTGCCAGTTCAATAAATATTTGCAGAGTGAGTGAATCAGGCATCCCACTTTGGAGCGTTTGCTGGTATGTATGAAGACTGCATGTGCCCATTCAAAGTGATTGCTCAAACATAAAGACCAGGGTATGAGCTGTTCCTTTTTCTTTCTTAAGTGTCTGGATGAAGTGCTGTTGTTTGTTTCCTCTGGCTGCCAAATGTTAATAGTTAAAACAAACAGTGTGATCAGAGTTAAATATTACTTGAGGTCTTTCTTTCTTTCCCAATGGCTTCTGTAAGAAGAAGCGAGGGTGGAACTAGCCAAGAATGATGCTTTTATGGAAAGGGGGTTGTTTTTTGTCTCCAGGGATCTCAGTTTTTCCTCTTTAACTCCACAGAGAGTGAGAAATATTGTGCAATAGCAATGGTAGTGGGGGAGAGATGTCTCTTGTGTAATTCAGTAGTGACCCTACTGAGGGGAAGCATTCATAGCATACAGGGCCGGGGCCAGAGCAGGAGCTTTAAGCAGGGAGTTGCAATGGAGTCCACATCTATGGATTGTATCTATTTGTGTGGATTGTTTCCAAATCTCCCAGTCCCCTCCTCACTCATGCTTCCCAACCATGGGGCCATAATAAATTCCTGCATTAGATTCTTTCCATCAAGGAATGCCTACCAAGTCATGCGTTGGTCTGTGACTTGCCAGGGGTTAGGTAAATCTGGCGGTAGTTGCAGTCTACACATGAGGGCCCTCGGAAGTGGGTTGATCCATCCTTCTATGCTCTACTTAATTTGTGCCTCTTACCAATCCCTCCTTAGCTTAGAGGGACTGACCTCTAATGCATGTTTGCATTCAGTTAACAAACCAGCTGCTGCTAGGTGAGTGCTGGGTCATGAAACATAGATTCCAGCCTTTATTCTGCAGCTGCTGGTTGACTGACTTGAGCCATTTATCTCCCTGCACCATGGTTTCTAACTCCACTTTCTTAACACTTAAAAAAAAAAAATCTTTCTCATTTATTCCTCTGAATAGCTCTGTCTCTTAATTTTAGAGATAAAGAAGGAAAGGCCCAGAGAGGTCAAGGTACTTGCCTAAGACCACACTGTTATTAAGAGATAGGATCAAAAGAATAAAAAATAGAATTACCTTATAATCCAGCAATCCCACTTCTGCGTATTTATCCAAAGGAAATGAAAACAGGACATCGAAAAGATATCTGCACCCCCCGTGTTCACTTCAACATTATTCACAATAGCCAAGATGTGGAAACAACCTGAGTGTCTATCAATAGATAAATGGACAAAGGAGATGTGGTCTATATAAACAATGGAATATTATTCAGCTATGAGAAGGAAGGAACCCTGCCATAGGCCACACCATGGATGGACCTTGAGGCTATTACGCTAAGTGAAATAAGCCAGACAGAAAAAGACAAATACTGCAAGGTATCTCTTATACATGGAATCTCAAAAAAAAAAAAAAAAGTCAAACTCATAAAGACAGAGGTAGAAATGTGGCTGCCAGGGGCTTGGGGGGTAGGGAAAAAGGGAAATAAGAAGAGACTGGTTAAAAAAAAGAAAAAAAGAGGTAGGGCCAAGACCTGAACTCTCCCAGCAAATTCAGTTTCTGTTCATAATGCCTTTCAGATCAGAAAGACACCCACTCTATTTTCCTCTTGGAGCTACAAATAAAACTGTTCTTACACCTAAAAAGGGATTTTACCAATCCAAAATGGATTATTATTAAAGTGGCCTCCCAAATTCAGAGGATGCTCAGAGGTCAGAACTGAGAACCTGAACTAAGCCACATGGGGGTAAAAGTATGAACTGTGTTTTCAGATATTCTAAATTCAAATTCCAAGGCTGACATTTAGAGCCTCCCTTCGAAGCCAAGATTGGCATAGTGCTCCGATTCTAAATAGCAAAATTGACCTTCCCTCTTAGACTCAGATTCTAAATTATTCTGAAGATTCTTCCCCTTAGACTGCTCCTGACAGCCAACCTGAAGCAGCCTCCAGGACACTCTTGCTGATTTACAACTGCAATCTTGCTAAAAGGAATGGGAAAAAGCCAAGATGAGTTTCTGTTAGACAGAATTACTGGCATGAAATACTAACATTGCTGCAACGTGGCATATAACTGACTGGTTGCCCTCCCTTTCTTATTTCACTGAAATAGGTCATTTGTTACAAAACGGAGGGAGCCTTGTTCCTCAGCCCTTGGCCCCCAAAGGAGGAAAGGAGAAGGCTGCTTATGGCGCTCCTTGGTGTGTGCCTGCATGTGGCTCACCAAAGCCAACACTGGGCCAGCGAGGCTGCTCTTATTAAGTGCCCATGTCAGTGGTTTGTCTCTGATGAGGATCTGTGACTGCTGTGTGCAGAGCCCTGCTGTTTCCTGTCTTTATTGAAGGAATAAAGACTGGGCAGGATGCAAGCAGTAAGCTCCAGCTGTCCCTGCTTAAAATACACTGATGAGATAGAAACTGGCCATTTGGGTTTGACAAAATATTCTCTAAATGAGGAAGGGGGTACCTTGCCCTCAAATTTATTCTCTCCCAGAAACTTGACCCACCCTATCAGTTAGTCAATCAAATATTTGCTGGCAGCGCTCACCACCTCCCATTTTTTACAAAGGGCGGCGTGCAGCCAGAAGTAAAACCCTACAAGTTCTTAAAGGCTTGGCTTGGAAGAGTGGAAAATTCAAATGAGAACAGGGCCAGGTGGGCAACATGAATGAATGAGTGAATGAATGAAGCTGTTTCATAATAGCATCTTAAGATACTTTTTTTATACACATCGGTTTTCCTTGTATATTTAATACACAAGAATATTCTTTCCCTCACAAAGTCAGAGCCCTGTTGGTCTACCTTCGGTTTTCACATTTTTAAAAGAGACAGGGCTATCTTCCTCAACCCTTCTATAAGATGACAATAGGGTAAATGCCGATTGAAATGGCAACCGACAGCAGATTCAGTGTTGAGACGACTGGAGATGCTACAAGGCAGCGTGAGGACTGAGTCCAGTTAGAGATTATAGGTTATCACAAGGGAGCAGCTGCTTACTAAGGGCCCTGTTGCCTTATTGCTAAGTGAAAATGGGAGCCCCGAGTATATTTTCAAACTCTTCTGGGCTTCCCTGGTGGCGCAGTGGTTAAGAATCCGCCTGCCAACTCAGGGGACACAGGTTCAAGCCCTGGTCCAGGAAGATCCCACATGCCGCGGAGCAACTGAGCCTGTGGGCCACAACTACTGAGCCTGTGCTCTAGAGCCCGTGAGCCACAGCTACTGAGCCGGTGTGCTGTAACTACTGAGCCTGCGTTCTAGAACCCGTGAGTCACAACTACTGAGCCCGTGTGCTGCAACTACTGAAGCCCGCGCACCTGGAGCCCATGCTCCGCAACAAGAGAAGCCACTGCAATGAAAAGCCCGCGCACTGCAAAGAAGAGTAGCCCCAGCTCGCCGCAACTAGAGAGAGCCCGCGCGTAGCAATGAAGACCCAGTGCAGCCAAAAATAAAATTAATTAATTAATTAATTAAAAAAAAATCTTCTAAAGCGCTGTTCTTCCCCCTACATGACATGGAGTATGTTGCCATTTCTCTCCTTGGATTTCTTCAGGCTCGTCTTGCCCTTCCATTTCCCCCAAGTGGATGGGAGGCTCCCCAATGAAGGCTGAGGGGTTTCCCTCTTTGTCTGCTCACAGGGATAGTCTGAGTTCTTTGCACTAGAGAAACTGTGAGATAATAAATGTTTGTTGTTTTAAGCCCCTCAGTTATGGTATGATTTGCTGCGTGGCAAGAGATAACTAATACATCTTGATTCTGTGTTGGATATCATTCTTCCTGTCCAACTTCATGTTGTTCACACAAGGAGTAAGTGTGTACTTTCTACATATATCAAAACCTCCAACTGATACAAATTATAGGTATGACGGAGCCCTTGGAGGTACTTCTAGAAGCCTCCTTAGGATCAGCATTGGTTCTGCACACAGCATCCTTAGATATGGTCCTTTAATCAGTTCATAATATCCACTTCACTGTAAGAGAGAGGCTACACAGAACATTGGTAGGAAGACTTGAATGGAGACTTGATGAATTACAAGGATTCACACAGGCCCAGAGGGATGGCAGGTAGGAGCATATTCAATGCAAACAGAAGAGTCCTGTATAAAGGCAGGATTCAAGGGACAATGGAGAGATGGCTGGACTGCAAGATTTGCGGGGTAAGGATTGTGTTTGTCTTGTTCACTGTCTCCATCCCTGGTCTGGCAAATAAAGGCTCAGTAATTTTTTTTTTTAATGATATAATGAAAAAATGGGGAGTGTGTATAGATGAAGAGTTAGAGAGGTTTGGATATGAAGGCTAGCCAGGTTTGTGAAGAACTATATGGTTGACATATTTTTCTGGGAGTCAATCTTTCTCAGCTGGTGAGGGATCAACATCTGCCTGAGCTTTGAGCAGAACTTAAGCAGAGTCAATACTTGGTGTGATAAGGAGATGCCAAGAAGACCGTGGGTCATGAACTGTGGTTGCCAAATGTCACCACGATAGGCATGATTAATTAAACCTCGGAAACCTCTCAAAGAAGTATTTATCTTGGGGAAAACTGCATGGGGGAAACGACTAACCCAGAATGGCAAAGGTAGAAACTGTGCTGGTAATTGATCTTGAAGTCAAGGTTACCAGGTTAAACCTGAGATCCAAGCTGGGAACTTGCAGAGATGAGCAGTGAAGAAGAGACAGCCTAGAGGCACTCCATGGATAAGACACATGCATGATGTCTGTCTCAATTTTAACAGCCTCTTGGGTTCCTAAGTCTTCCAGGATTGGACAGTCCACATCAGGTGACAAGCCCTAGCCCTACACATCCTTGCTCCTGACTCTTTTTCTCTGACCTAATTCCCTGGCCCCCAAGACTTTTCTAGGTCATCTCTTGGTAGAAGCATCCATTTTTCTGTAATGCAGATATGGGTCCTTAGACTACGACCCAACTTCAAACCTGGTAAGTCAAGTTCTGTTTAGTGAAGGGCATAGGTTAAGATGGGCCTTGGATTCAGATATACTTTTGTGAAGGCAACTGGCTGATTTGTTCATGAGATTTATATTTTTATTAATTAATACAACAAAATGTATTTACTGATTCAATTGAGGTATGGCTCTAAATGATGGGAACACAAAAATGAATAATATAAGGTGCCTACCTTAAAAGCCTCATAGTCTAACTGGAGAGTCCAAAATGTTTATGTGAGCTGTGTGTGTGTGTGTGTGTGTGTGTGTGTGTGTTGCTTTGGAAGAGAGTCAGGGAAAACTCCATTAAAAAGGTAATTCTCAAACTGAATCTTGATGGGAGAAAACTAGAAAATCATTAGGTAGGTAAGGTCACTAGGCAGATCTGGAGACACAGAAGAGCATGGTGGGTTTAGGGAAGAGTAGATACTTAGTTTGGTCAAAGCATAGAGTATATTTATGTGATGAAAGGAGAGATGGAAAGATGGCATGAAGGAAATGATAAGGAATGAGCTGGAAAAGTAGGCAGGAGTTTCTGGATCTTGAAGGATCTTGCATACTGGTCTAGGCAGTTTGAAATTTATCTCATAGGTGATGAGGAACCATGGAAGGATTTTAAACAGAAGAGTGATGCATTCTGATTTGTGATTTTGAAAGATAACTAAGGGTAGAATATTGGTGAACTGGAGGCGGGGAGATTGGCTAGGAGGCTATTACAGAAGTCTAGGCAAACGTGGGTGAAATGTAATGACAGTAAACATGGAAGGGGAGAGGATCAACAACAGATCCTTAGGAATCTGAATGGACCAGGCCTGACAGTGATGGGAGGTGGCAGATGGCTGTATAGATGAAGGAGGCTAAATAAGGCTGAGGTCTCCTGCTCAGGCACTTGGTTGAAGTAATTTGATATAGTAGGGCTATCTGTGTGGGTGAGCTTTGTGCTGTTTAAGCAAATGATCAGTGTTAATGTTAAAATTCGACATATCTATCAACCTGCTATGGGGGTCTCAAAAAGGTAGGATGTTGTGAAGGAGAGAAGAGATCAGATTATGGTTCAGAATAGTTAAGTATAAAACTAGATGGCGGTGGCATGAAGGACAGTCCAGGGCCTTCTTGTGGGAAGGCCAGCTGAAAATAGCTCTCCGGGCTGTGCTGGCTGAATTGGCAGGCAAGGTGTGGGTGACATTCCTGTGAGCAATGTGGATCCCCAGATGACCTTGGCCTATAGTTAGGTCTCACAATCAGCTGCAGCTGGTTTCCAAAGCAGCAGCAACAGCAGCTGACAGGTTTTCTTCTCTGTCAAGTATATTTTCTTCTCTGTCAAGAAAAAGTGCTCATAAGCAATACATTTCCCAAGTAGCTACTCTTTCTGGTTTGACTAAGGGCTTCTATGGTGGAAAATATGCCCATGGTTTCCGTAAAACCATTTAAAAAAATTCATCACTTTTTTCTTGAGTCAAAATACCTTGAACCTCTTGGGTAACTTAGGAGAATTCAGTGTAAGTTCTACCCCTGGAAAATAGGTCGAAGAAATGCCTGCTTGTATGTTTTAGTTCAGTACCGAATCTCACCCCCACTCTCCCTACCGCCTCCCCACATGTTTCAATAAAAGTAAATTAGAATATAAGGATTCAAAGGCAGGGAAGGAATCCAACCTTAACAGAGTAGAAATCAATGTCCCCTTTTGGGATCTGAAGTTGGAATACAAGAATCTAACTTTGAGACACTCAGATGAAAAATTCTGGCAATCACTTAAAGTTCACGTCAAAACATCTGGTGGTAAGTTTGTTTTAGTGTATGGTAACTGGGGATAATATTGTGAGACTGCAATAATGTTTTTTGTTTGTTTGTAAATTGAGCTTTAGCTTCTGTACTTCATCTAGGAAACGCTAGAGGGAGTACGTCAGATAGAGGAAAAAGGCTACCATGAGGATGAAAGGAATGAAGAGGAGAGATGGCTGGGGAGGAAGGCATTTCTCCATTTCACAGAGGCTCAGAATTTTACTTAGGTAGACACTAATCTTTATACTATCACCAAGTGACTTGAAACCCTGTACCCCAAAACTTTAACTGTGATCTGCTGAGCCTGATCAGAAACCAAAACAGTAAATAACAGCCATTACTCTCTGACCAGAATCTATATTCTGTCCATTTTAGGAATCTGGAAAGCCAATATGACATAGCTCTATCTGTGAGGCTTTAACTTGAGAGGACATGTTATTTGGATGAATAACCTTTCACAGATATCGGATTTTTTTTTACAGCACTGATACTCCCAAGTGCTCAAAGTGAATAGAAATGATACAAAAGTGAATAGTAATGACACCAGGCATTTTCAGACACTTGTAGGAATAAAACATGCTCTTTGTAGACATCCTAGATTGAAGGATTTCCCCTTCATTTTCTCCATAGTTCTCATGAATTAGCTCTACATTTAAACACCATTTTACAATCCGGAAACATTGAAGTTAACTGGCCCAACGTAAAGCGTGTGTCAATGAGAACTGTTATTTTTCTTGTTTAAATTTCCAGTTCCTTAGTTCCTTTGTGCCTCTTGCAAATGCTAAAAGAGCTAGTGAGGGCTAGAGTCAAATCACCTATTTTTTAAAAAATGTTAACAATTAATCACTCTAATCAGAAACAAATATCTTAAAAAGCTTCTTAAGAGACTAATCAACTGAACGTTAAGGTATTTTAATAAGTGATGAACTAATAGTTCTGTGAAATATTATCCTTAAACCATAGCAGATTTTTGAAGCACAACTGTTAAAAACATGTGTGAATTCCAATATAAGAAACATCACAATAAAGCATGCTAAGTTAATAAGGATCTGCCCTTTTACAAACTATGGGGTCAGCCTCACCTGGACGTTAAGATGAAGAGACTAGAAATAACATTATGAACTTTCTAAGGCAGCATCTGCTCGAAACGATCAGTTACACTGACAAGGAAAACTTAGCTCCGAAATTTGGGTTTGTTTTTGTTAGTCATGCATTATCCTACTTACCTCTCAGGGCAGACCTTTAATCTCAGAAAGTGCTGAGATGCATTACTGCACCCGTTATCAAAAGTCTTTGGCAGAAATACCACTTATCCTTGCTGTGGTAATGAACAGATTTATAACATTCTGGTGTCACTATTCCTGAAAAAGCACATTCATTTGAATGTTTCTTCCACAAACATAGTGAACTAGTTCATGAAGGCACATGGGTGTAGAACACTATGGAGAGATACTGCTGGTGAATGACAGAACGTCTGGTTGATTTACACGAAACCCCAAGTGGTTGTATGAGAATAAGTTAGGTTTAGATTGACGAGCAAATGTGTAACAACACTTCTGGCTGACAAATGGCAGAGTTATGCCAGTGTGTTAGCTTCTCTGGAGAGAGACAGAAAGTAAGGCGGGAGGATCAAGTTCATTCCATAAAGGACATTCAAACCTCATGGACGGCAGGGTGGTGGGGTATTAAGCACATATAGATTTTAATACCCCAAAATAGTACTGGGCAAATTTAGAGTTGAGCTGATATTCAAGCCGATGACCAAACCCCTATCAAATTTTCCTGTATTGACTCAGAGACATAGAGAACAGACTTGTGGTTGCCAAGGGGGAGGGGGATTGGGGAGGGGAGGATTGGGAGTTTGGGTTAGCAGATGCAAACTATTACATATAGAATGGATAAACAACAAGGTCCTACTGTATAGCACAGGGAACTACATTCAACATTCTGTAATAAACCATAATAGAAAAGGATATGAAAAAGAATATATGTATATACATGTATATATATATGGCTGAATCAATTTGCTGTACACCAGAAGATAGCACAACATTGTAAATCAACTATACTTCAATAAAAAATAAATTAAAAAAAATTTTTCCCCTGTATTGTGTGTGTTTATATTGATATTCCCTCAGAAGGATCCTGGTGTTTTCAAGATGAGTCTAATTTATTGGCAACCTTGGTTTAAAGTCACTAGCCTCTAAAAATGGCTGGTTTGGGTAGACTAGAACATGAAAATAAAAACTGATGAAGTTAGTATCAAAAATGGTGACAAGCACTAAATGGTCTAGATTGGGTTTGATTTATTCCTGCTGGGCACAAAGGAGGACAAGAGACATCCATACAGCTTTTGTGAAGAAGGATGAAGTGTTTGGACCACATTCTTCCTCCGTGGCTGAGCTGATTGTTCAGGGCTTTGGGTCTGCCTTCAAGGACAGGGGTAGGATAGTAATGACAGATACTGTTCATTGAGTCCCCGTGGTGGTCCAGGCCCCCTGCTCAGCGCTTGAGGTGCATTATCTCACTTAATTCTTCCCACCACACTGTGGGGTTGGGTTTATGATCTTGCTTTATAGATGAGCCTGCCGCTCAGAGAGATGACTTGCCCAAGGTCACGCACTAGGCAGTGACAGAGTTAAGATTTAAACTCCAGTCGGACTCCAAAGCACTTGCCATGGTGCTACACTGCTTCTTGAACTTCTGATGAACAGTACTGGTGGCCGTTTGGCAGATTGCAAGCCCTGTGGTATTTGAGTAGTGTAGAAGCCAGAGCAGCAGAGATCCAGGAGACTTGGGTTTGAATCCTGACTCTACCATTTACTGGCTGTGTCATCTCCGAAAAATTTCTAACCTCTTCCAACTGTCTCCTCATCTATGTGTGTCTTGTGTGTGGTGGCATATTAGTACTGTTCATTTCTAACCTTCTGTGATCCCATGAGCCTTCAAGGGGCTTTTCCTTTCCTGTAATTGAGGTGCAAGTTTGTTCTTTTGCTCTTTAGGTGAACTCAGCAGTGAGAAAACACTTCTATTTGAAATTCAAAGACTGAGTTAATTTCTGCCCTAGAGATATTATTCCTTCTCTGCAAAATTCATTTCCTCTGTGGACTGCCCCAACACAGGCTAGCTTCCATTTCCCGGGTGGAAAACTCCATTGTATGCTGAGCATGGCGCTCTGTTCCCAAAGGAGTCATAGAGAGGCCCATAGGACGTGCTAGAAATACAAAATGGTATTTTATAATGTTATTTCAAAAGAAAGCCACTAAAGGTGGCTCTCATCTGAAGGCAATAAATGTTACTTCCAGTGGCTCCGAGAACCGAATATTCATGTCGTTACCTGTTTTGGATGCTTTGGTTCTATTTCTGTAAATTAATGAGGTTTTATTTATTGCATTCCCTCCTTGTGCATAACTCACTATGATAATGCTGATGAACTTTCTCTGAAAACTGCTGTCTACACTTAAAGTGTCCCCCGTTCCACCCCCTCACCCCCCCAACCCCCGGCTTGTTAGGCTTGCACCCATTTTCCTGTTGAGGGAAACATATACATTGGCTCCCCTGCCATGAGCGGTCACCACCCGCTGCGCACTGCTTGGCATTCTTTAGGATCAAGTGACATGGGCCCAGCTGTATGTGGGGAGCAATGTTGGAAAATTCCTTTGATGTTGCGCCTTGTGACACTCAATGACTGAATCCAAGCTTTTGCTATTTGACCAAATGCCAATGTCCTAGTTCCTGAATATCTATGATCTTACAGATAGCTGGATGGAAAAATAAGAACAAACCACCAGAAGAAAATATTTCAAAACTATTTTGCAGGGCTAATTAAGGTAAAGCTTTGATGGATTGGAAAGTTAGTTGAGCCGAGTGTTCTAGTTAATTAGGAGCTAAGGTATAATACTTAAAAAAAATTCATTTACTATGTACAGAGTGCCATCTATGTATAAGGTATTACGAATGCAAAGAGGGGCAAAAGTTCATACAGTGCTTTTATCCAAAGCATCTTCTGGTTTTCTTCTACCCATAATTGTTGGAAATTTTGTCCTATTTCCTTCCAGTCCTTTTTAATACTTATGTTTCCTTGGTACAAATGACTCTGTATGTGATCATACAGAATATGTATTTTGAATCCATTTTTATTCATTTAACACTGTAAGAATTTAAGTATCATCTAAGCATGTGATGATGTACTTAAACATTTCCTTATTTACTTAAAATCTAGGTTGCTTCCACTTATTTCCCATGATAAAAAGAAAATGCTATGAAGAAAACTTTACACACAAAGGTTTCCCCTTATTTATTTATTTATTTATTGTATTTCCAATGACAAATTCTCATATGTGGAATTATTGGATCAAAGAAGACAATTTTATTTGCTTAGTGTTATCAGTATGCATTGCAACTACTTTCCAAAGGAGTTATACCAATCTATGCTTGCTTTACCATTGTTTGACCATAAGTCAGTCTCTCCTTACTATCTCCATAATTATTGGGCTTTTGTTTATTAGTTTACATATTTTGCCTTTATATCAGGCAAAACACTTTTGAATAAAAAACAAATTTAACACCCATTATTTATTTAATTCATACAATAACCTTGTAAATTCAACAGTCTACAGATGAATAGATGCTGGGAAAGATTAAGTGACTTGCCCAAGTCGGTACAATATTAACAGAGCTGGAATTTGATCTTGCCTATTTTGAGTCCAGACCTGTTGTGTGCTTCATTCTACCACAGCTGCCCCTTAAATAACCAGATGGGTCTGGGCTAATGAGGCCTCCAAGAGTAGCTTGGAGGGGCTCCGTGGTTGGTATGTACAATGATGGAATTGATTAGCGGGATTGTCCAAATGGCTTTGTTCCCTTAAAAAACCAAACATTACCTAGAACGGAGTGAATTTTTGATTAATTTCCACGTGCTGTTTCACCCTCCCACATGCACATTAAAGCAATTAAACGAGAAGAAGAATGTCTTTCAATAGTGCCCAAGTGTTGGAGTATTTTAACTAAACTCAGAGACACATGAGTAACGCCAGTGGAAGTTGTTCATGCATATCTGAGGCAGAATGCGGCCTTTTGACGTGAGCCTATTAAACACAAGGAAACTCATAGTTAAAATTCCACTCTTAGCTCTCCAGCCAAGATAGGAATGGCCCTGGCCACAAAACGTGAAGGACAAGGTTGCCACAAGGCCCAGTAATCTGTTGGCATTATAGAGCAGGGCAGGCAAACCACAGTAAATCAAGGTCTCAGCTTCATTCTTCAAAAAACCGACTGGATGAAAATATGTGCTTCATTCTTCAAGGTGAGAAGTCTGGTTTTGCTGGAGCATGGTGTGTGGAGAAAATGAAAGACACCTCCCGGTAGGAGGGAGTTTGGAGGCCCCAGGTATCCATTTGGAAGGTCATCTTGGAAAATAATTTGGGACCATGTGGCCTTCTTATTCTTTGTAGGAGTGAAAAGAAGGCAAATCCAGTTTGGAGGGTACAGTCATGTAAAATGGCAGCATCTGCCAGCTTTGGCTCCACCGAGCGTGGCTCGGGGCAGAGTGTTCGTGCTTCCATTCAGCTGGAGGCTCTTGGGGTTTAGAAGGTCCCCTGTGAGCTGAGCAGGAGGCTGAATAGTAGAGTTTAGCAAAACTCAGGAATGAGCTCACCTCACTTAGATTACAAAATCCCATTAATCTCTACTCAGACCACCACTGAATGGACTTAAAAAACAAAACTACAACAAATCACCAGTATCTAAGACACAAAGCTACAGCTCTGAATGTGGGGAGCAGAAAGAATGTCTTGTTAACATCACCTGACTTCTTTTGGATAATTGTAAAGAAGAATGGATTCTTCAAGCATTCAGATAATCTCCTCTAGAGGCTTCTACAGGGAGATGAAACTGCTCTGGTGCATCCTTCAGTGCTGAGAAGCCGATTTAAATTCACCCTGCCTTTAAGGAGAAAAGCTGGAAACAGCAGGATGCCTTTGTAGGAATGCAGAGAAATGAACAGCTCTCTGGGTCCCTTGTTCTGTAACCACATTTTAATTTTAATCACTGAGGCATCCTGTAAAAACAGTAACAAAAAACAGCTGGGAAGTGGCATTGATTTCAAAATCACATAATGACATCTCCACTCCATCAATGTATTTTCATAGCCTTTTTCCTGAAAGGCATACATACGGTCCAGAGCTCTGCCCGGAGCTGGGTTCTTGTTTTGCTGGTGGCATTTGAGAGAAGGCATGCTGAGTTGAGTGCCAGGGGCATTTTCCCGTAGTCTAGTCTAAACGGCTATTTTCTCTGACGTGACCAGGATGTTTTCTGTCACCTCCAAACATTGCAACTGTGATAGCATTATTTCCAAGGCTCGTAGCCTCTGTGACAGTCAGGAACGCAGGAAGATGGACCGCTCCCGCACGGGCCTGGCCAGGAGGTGGAACTGGGGAGGAGCTACCCTCATTCTGCCCTCTGTTGTTTTTGGAAGGCTTTCCTCCGGGTTTTTACTACTGGGTGGTCCCTTGGGCCTCCCACTACATTCCAAATATTTCCAAACTCTCTGAGGGGTGGCAGTTCTACCCCAGGAGCGGACTCCCCTGCCTCCGGCAGGAGGCTGGGTGGCGCTGGCTGTCCCTCGGGCACAGCATTCCTCTGTGCTTTCCTCCTTCGCTGGCTTTGAAGTCAGTTTGAGCAAGATAGAACTGTGAACCTGAAGTTCTAAGATTACAGATACAGTGGATTTTTCTTTTGCAGCCCCTTATGCTTGAACGCTCAGTGGTCTCCAACTTTTTGGATGCCTCACCAGAATCAGTAAAAGATGCTAAAGCAGATACTCCCAATACTGTTATTTGTTTATAGATACACATGTACTATTGAACTAATACATTATTAATTAAAAACAAACAAAGAGAATGCTTTTTAAAGTGAGACAATATTAAGTTCTTTGTTTTCTGGATGGCAAAAAAAGCCCTTCTTGCTTTCACTAGCTATTAACATTGTATGCTCATTTTATATTTATACACTTCACTCGAAAAGCTTGCATTACCACTTTGTGATTTGATTCAAAAGTCTGATTCTAAGCACAGTTTATTTTGGTACCTGATTAGTGACTACTGTGTCTAAAAGCAATGCTACAAAGATATGCAAGAAGCACATTGTTGTCTGTAATGACTCCATCTTGACATGTTTTTGGCCACATCCACTAACTAGGCAAAGATTCTGATGAAAGTTTATTAATAAATTTCCATCTTTTTTGGCATCAATCAATTGCTCTTATAATCTAATGAAAAAGTGCTTCCAATTGGCCAAACCTAGAGAAAGTCAGAAGGCAAAGAAGCCTCACTGAAGCACCATTTTTGCAGATAGCAGATAGATAGATAGAGATATGCTCAAAGCTCTCTGAAATTATACATTTGAAAGGTTTTTAAATAATTTCTTTAACTCCTACTTCCAAGTTTTTAAAATGTGTATTTATCGGAATTTTTAACAGAGAAAACATTGTTTTCAGAAGCGATTTACACAATGGTGGAAACAATTCTAAATATCCATTTCCAGAGTGTTCTCTCCATAGCATGAATTTCTTTTTCAGGACAGTCACTTTCTCACTCCCTGGTACAACGATGTCAGCATTTCCTGGGCTAGACCGATGTGGCGTCTTTATTTACGAAGAGCTCACCACTAGGTTGCGTATTCTAATAGCTTCTTGTCGCCGTTGGAAATTTCAGAAAATGTTTTTCACATGGTAAGATGGCAGAAGGGTTCATCTCACCTGATGAACCGTTCTGGTCTGGGTCTGCTGGGTAGGATTACATTTTGGGAACAACCCAGACAAATTGCTGGAAACAGGTGGATGAGTCTACGTTCTGGCAAGTAACCGCTGATGCACACAAATGGGGTAATTGAAGAGGGTTTAATAAAGACGGCATATTATATTATATTATATTATATCATATCATAATAAAAGCAAAGGGAAACCAGCCACGATAGAGCAGCAACAGCAGGGAGCCCTTTCTTCCTTCCCCTAAGCCTGGAGTCCCGGGAGGGAGCGGTGACACAAGCCATGGAGAGAACTGTGGCTCTAGGACAGGGAGCAGGGTCTGCACCTGTGACTTTGGTAGAAGGCCCTAACAAAGTACCATGATTGGGCACCTTAAAGAACGGAAATTTATTTTCTCACAATTCTAGAGGCTAGAAGTCCAAGATCAAGGTGTTGGCAGTGTTGGCTTCTTCTGAGGTGTCTCTTCTTGGTTTATAGATGGCTGTCTTCTCCCTGTGTCTTCACATGGTCTTCCCTTTGTGCGTGTATCTGTGTCCAAATCTCTTCTTATAGAGACATCAGTCATATTTGATTAGGGCCCATCCTAATGACCTCATTTTAACTTAATTACCTCTCTAAAGGCCCTATTTCTAAATACAGTTACATGCTGAGGTCCTGGGGATCAGGCCTTCACATATGGATTTAGGGGAGACACGATTCAACCCGTGATGGGGACACTGCCAATCTGCGGGCCACAGGGAGGAAGCCTGGGCAATAAACCTTGATTAATCATCCCTCTAGCCCACTGGTTGCAGGTACCTCACATTGGCCAACCCCAGATGGAAGCCAGAGGCAAGGGAGCCAGCTTGATGCCATCCTGAAGGTCAGTCTCCTGAGACACAGAGAGTTAAAAAGAGTAATCTGGAGGAGCAAACAGAGAACACCTGGCTCGCAGCGCTGAACTTAGAAAACAGAGATTTCGTTGACCTATAGTGCTATAAATAATTTAACATAGAAAGAAGGAAAGAAGCCAGATAAACCAGGGTGTTTGGCCTTGTGGATTGCAAAAGAGATGCTAGTTTCACAGAAATGCTGTTATGAGGCTTGGGTTTGTGGAAACAGTTTGAAAATCTTACACAGCACTAGTCCTTGCAAAAATTAGAAAAAGACATCCCTGTGGGCAGACAAATTGGAGAAAGGAGGCTTCATCTGGGCTGAGCGGTCCTTTTATGAGCTCACCATTCACCGTCCTCAGCGAAGCACCCCCTGCAGGACACTGGGGAGCCACCCTTATCATGGACCCAGATTCAGAGTCGACAAGCCATCAGCCCTTCGTTCCAGCCCCTCATCATGAAGAAATGGAAGGATAGACTTTGATGTCCTGTCTGCTATACCCTGCGAACTGGTTTCCTTCTAGTTCACATGGGAAGAATCATTAAGCTATAGAAGAATTTATCACTGCCTCTTTTATTAAATCAATCAATCCCCCTTTGCTGGCATTTTCTGGCTGACTTGAACTTAAATAACAATTTGGTGGATCGTCCACCTAAAGGGAGCCATTAATGTCATTTAGATAATCGTTCCTTGTTAGCACTCTGGTAACCCCATTTTAAGAGTTTGGGATTACTGACGAACAGGAGATGTGCATATAAGCATTGGATTTTATTTATCCATCAGCCAGAATGCGGCTTACGGCGAGAAAACTGTGCTCTACACAACTCTGGGGGCGCCATTCACATAGTCATTGTAGATTTGTATGGTCATTTTGACCATTTTCTGGCAGGTGCAGTACGGAGGTCTAAGAACAGTGTACCTCCTGTGTCCCCAGTCGTTACAAAGCTGCTGGTTGGGTAAGTGACCAACTTAGGTTAGGTAGCTGTGTGTGAGGAACTCTGCTGGGCACTGGAGTGGTCTGGGGAAAGGGAAGGACCCAGTGAAGACGAAGACATGGTCCCAACTTCTCCATACAGTGAAGAGGAGGACACCTGGGTACCCCCTCAGCCTCAGCTTCAGAATAATGCCCGGAGGAGCCACCTCCACCTGCCCCACCCTCTCAGTGATCGCTGAGTGCTATCGGTGATTGAGAAGTGAAAGGTCTGGAAGGAGAACATTCCACACCCCACCCAGGTGGTGGCAACATGAGGCTGCTGTTGGGCTGGAAGGGCTGAGACTGGGAGAGACCCATGAGAGCCACTGCTGGGCCAGGAGTGGAGGAGCATTCCTGAGGCTGAGGGGTGGGAGCCAGTGGGAAGAAGGGTGGAGGGTGAGGGGGGCTGGCCCAGGAGCAACCTGGTCTGATCCACAGCTGCTTTGGGTGTCCATGGACACCGCGGAAACAACATCCGCAGCGCCAGAGCACCGTGACAATGAATGGCATCCTTGCTTAGTCAAGCCCCGTTCCTTCTTTTCCAGAGAAAGGAGAGGAGCTCTTTTTCAGCGTTTACAGCGGGAGGCCAACACAACTCTACGTGGGATTGTACACTGGTTACACCTTGACCCTGCACCTTCCCCTTCCCGTGAGGGCTAGACCCCTCCGCTCTGGTTCCTCATCCTCCCTGCTGATCTTTGTCAATACTCACCTCTCACCCACTGGACCCTTACTACTAGTTTTTGTTTTTGTTTTTGTTTTGTTTTGTTTTAAATCTCAAGTAGAGGTATTCTTTGCACAAAAGACAGTTATTTCATCTAATCTTAGGGTCTGTGATGACCACTTTGAAAACATTTTGGCATTATCCTGTAAAGCTGAAGCTAGGCATACCCCATGAACCAGCAACTCTGCTCCTGGGCATATACCCTGCAGAAATACAGGCACAGATGCACCGAGCATTTTCATCATAGCATGTTCAGAATAGTCAAGAGCTCCCACGTCTATCAAAAATAAAATAGACACACTTTGGTATATTTATACAATGAAATACTATGCAATGATAAAAATAAATTACAGCTAAGCAAAAATGCACGATTAAATCTTCAAGATACAATATTGAGCAAAAGATGCCAGACACAACAAAATATTGAAAGCACGATTCCACTTATATAAAGTTCAAATATGGACAAAACTATAAACTCTAGGTTTTAGGGAAGCATATTTAGGTGATACAATCATAAAGAAAAGCAAGGAGGTGAATAACATGAAGTCTGTGGAGTCTTACCTACTGAGCTGAAGGAGGGGTTGATGACTGTCGAGAGGCACAGCTGTCGGGGCACCTAGGGAGGGGGCCGTGTTCTATTTCTCAACTCGGGTGGAGGTCCAGGTACTCATTTTGCTACAAGACTTTGAGCTGTACATCTATGGTTTATGCACTTTTCTAAGCTTATTTCACAACTGAAAAAAAGTTCAAAAGAAAGCAGTTATTTAGTGCCTAATTATTCTCAAGGAGTTTAAGTACTGAGTTGACTCTCAAAGGATAAATAGAAGTTATCCAGGTGGAGGAGACCATCCTAGGAGTGAGACAAGAAGGGGCAAAGGTGCAGATTACAGAACGCTTCTGAGATTTTAAAGTTCGAGATGGGGTGTGGCTGGAGGTGAGGTCCCAAAGCCAGTGGAAATGAGGTCCTGGGGGAGCCAGGCATTTTAGACTTGGGCTGTGGAAGTCTTCAAGCAGGGGGATGAAATTTCAAGAAGAGGAGGCCTGTCAACAGTGACAAATGCAGCCAAGAGTTCATTCAGATCAGGATTGAGAGTTCTCTGACTTGGGACTCGGAGGTCCCTGTCCAGCCGGGATGGGAATGGTGCAGTGGAGAGCTGGCAGCAGAGCCCAGATCACAGTAGGATGAGGTGGGACTGGAGGCAGGGAAGTGGAGACATCACCCTGGCCGCTGCTGCAGGGAGGCCCAGTTGGAGGAAAAGAGACATGAGACGGTTTAGATCGGTGAATTCACTCTTTCTCCATGACCACAAAAGGTTGTAGCTCTTTCTATTCTCAAAAACTCAAAGGCATTTATTTCAGAGACTTCAGAATTAACTCATGGGTAACGAGATGGTTCAACTTGGTAAGAAAGTAACCCCGCGCTTTGTGACGCTGGACTGGATTCGCTTGCGAGGCACTGGAAAAACATCTGGGGAAATCAGGGGGCTGCTGCATTGGAGTTTCTGCAAAATGTTGGATTTGGGGCCTGAGAGATGGCAACTCAGTGCAGCCATCTTAGAAACGTCTCTGTTTCTTTAATTTAATACACACCAAATTTGGTGACTGAGAGCTTGTGAGAGACCAGCGTGTTTACCAGGCCCTTGGGGGACAGCTTTGCGAGGGTGATGTCAATCAACGGAGTTCCTTTTATCTTCTTTTTCTCTTCCACTCAAACTGTCTAATATTCGTTTTCCTACCTAGGTCCCTTTCTAAGTTGCTCTTTCCTTCTTCCTTTCTTTCTCTTCTTTCTGCCATCCTTCCATGTCTCTTTTTATGTCTCCTTTTTGGGTTTTCCACTTCCACACCATTCCTGTTCTTCAACTTTCTGTTTCTAAACTTTGACCGCATTCCATCTGACAGTGGGAGGAAAGCAGACTTCATGGGGCAAATTTATGGCATCACAAAAGGACCCCTTCCTCTGGAGAGCACTCACCCTCTTATGACAGAATGACCCCTGTCCCCTGACATACGGTTCCATCTCCCTCTGGGCAGGGTAGGAGGAGAACTAACCTCCTCGCCACCCCAGACTCCCACGCAGAGTGAGGTGTGAGAGCCTGAGCAGGAGAGTAAGGCTGAGGCATCTGTCCTGCTGAGACGGTGTCAGAGATGGGAGGTTGGTCACAGACAGGGGATCTGATCGAATGAGTACAAGATCAAGGATGTCGGGAGCCAGGTTCCTTGGTGTCAGCAAAGAGAACTACAAATAAGGGAAAATGAATGCTGTCGTGTTGGAAAGGACTTGGAGGTATGGATGCAGATGTATGTTTTTCAATATGTATAGATCATGGAGAAAATACAGATGTAAGTGTGTGTGTTGCACGCTTATACCCACACACACACTCCTTATCCCCATTTACTGACGGGGCTGGAGAACAGTGACACGTCAGTAGCAATGAGTATATCTAGTGCCCAAACCTTACCTTCTAAACACCGTTCTCTGCTAAAAGGAACCAGGACTCTTTGGAGAAATGGCTGAATCTAGGACTGGAACAGGGGAAGTACAAGGACAGCTTGGCACGTCTGGCGGGGCCAGCAAAGCAAGGAGGTTCTTGAAGAATAATGGGGACACATCTTTAAAAACACAGACGGTGGCTTGCAGGAGTTCCCACCGGCCAAGTTAGGGACAATTTGAGCATCAAAACACATAGCGATTACGGATTTGCATCCATTGAACAAAAAGGACACCCTGAGTCCATACTCATAGAAATAAGTAAATGAATAAATTCGAGTTTGAGGAAGTTCAGCACGTTTTCATGGTTCCAAAACATCTCCCCACAAACTACTTATTAACTGCAAAGTGGGAAGGAGTAACTTTACAGGGGAGACGCCTGGCAGACACCACCTTAATTAAGTGATCAAAGGGAACATCATTGATAATGAGACAAATTGAAATCATGCACCTCCCGACGGGATGCAGCGAGGAGAACACAGCTCTACTTTGGTGATATTTCTGCAAAAGGTGCAGAACCACACAGAAATATCAAACAAACCAGTCTGAGGACACTGCAAAATAACTGGCCTGGAATCTTCAATTGTGTCCAAATCACAAAAGTCAACTAAAGACCGAGGAGATATATTAGACTGAAGGAGACCAAAGGAACACGACGGCTAAAGGCAACGCATGATTTTTGAACTGGATCTTTTTACTCCAAAGGCATTACTGGAATAATTAGTGATGTTTCAGCATGCCTTTCCTTATTTTGATGGTTGTATTGTGGTTATATGGGAGAATGTCCTTGTTTGTAGAGGGTCATGGAGCTTTGGGTTGATAATTTGCTCTCAAATATATCAGGATAAAAGTTTTTTTTTTTCTTTTTTGTACTGTACTTGCAATTTTTGTGTTTCAAAATTTTTTTTTAAATTAAGAAATAAATTCAAAGGCACAACCACTTCGGGGGAAAAGAGAAAGATGTTATAAAGTAAACACAAGGTTCCCATTGAGAAAACATGAGAAATTTTGTGTTCATGGTGGGCCACACAGAGCTGTGCTTCGACATCCCTGGAGTTCCCTATGCTTTCTTCTCACCTCTCAAGGGTCCTTTGATGAAAAAATAGAGAAGCATTATTAATTTTGAGAGTCTTTGGAAAGCTGCAGTCTTAGGTAATGGGAAGTGCCACGATCCTGCTTCCCAACTCACAGGCCTTGCCACAAAGGAGCAAGTGCCTGACCAAACGAGCCAGCCCAGCCACTTGCCCCCGAGCTGCTGCTTCCAGTGGAATGGAAGAAACACGACAGGGCCTTAGGCATCACTGGGAGTGCTCAGTAAGCCGCAGGATGACTTGGGCCTGGCACCTCTTTTTCCTTTTAGGATCTGAATGTGGAAGTGAAAGGAGCACCTGGAATGTTTGTGCTGTTGCAAAACAGACTTTTGTCCTTCAGAAGTAGAGCAATGGGCTTGGTGAGAGGGATGAAGTATACCGCCTAAGAACATTTGAGAAGAGGCTTAACTGAAAACGTCCCTTACGAGTCTATAGCATTCCAGAGTAACTTTCACGGAGTGGTGCTTTGGGATGCTGTCCTTGACTTTCATTCAGAGGCCCTACCTGAAACCACCTTGGGAAAGTGCGATTGTATTGGCACAGAAAGGTGGCGGAAGACACTGTCCAGTGCTGCCTGCAGGAGTTCCTATCGAAATCTAGTAAATACTGTCTTTTCCCAGAGGATCTGGTAGTCTTTGCTCCCTTTGAAAATAAAAGCTATAGACGTATGTACCTTTCTCCCTTGTCACCTTGGCTGCCAGGAAACTCAAAATCATTGAGGTTCAACTATAGGGATGATGGAGGCCTTTTGGCTTGCAGAGCTACTTTCTGTGCTCTCTTTATCTCTTTTCACTGTTAACTTCTCAAGCCCTGATTTTTACATTTATTTTACTGTGTTTCTGGTAAGTTGCTTCAAACCTTTGTAAAAATAAAGGTTTGTAAAACAGAGACAGACGAATCGCTGGGAGAGTGAAAGTTGAGGGAAATAATATACGTATTATTCCTGCACATGTCAAAGCAATGTGTAACAAAGTGGATATGATGAGATTGCTGGCTAGACTTCTGTGAAGAAAGTAATAAACATGAGTTCTCAAGACTAGAGTGGAGGTTGCGGGGGAGGCAGTCAGAAAACTACACAGGTGTTTGCAAATCCACACTCTGGTGTGTGCAGAACATCTGACCGAGGTAGGTTAAAGAAGATGACATTATTAAGAAAAAGTATCCTACACCCTGACTGTTCACGACAAAACAAAACAAAACAAGATGACACTTTCTTGTTACATATCCCAATATTTTCAGAGCAGGAGTGACGAAAGAAGTCAACTCTTTGGACATCTGCTCCAAGTCCCACTCTGGCGAGGGCAGAGCTACCAAAGACTTCATTTGTCTGCCCGACAATTTCATCTGTCAGGAGGCAGAGGAACTAGTGAGGAAATGGATGCTTTGGAGTAAATTCTGATCAGTAAGAAAGGAACTAAGTGGTTGGTAATGTGAAACTGACAAGAACCTCAGGAGAGAGCGTTTATGCTGTCTGGGCCCCTCACAGCGCTCCCAAAGCTCTTTATTTAGATCACACTTTTGTTACTTCTCCTTGAACTATTGTCATTTATACATAGTCTCCTCACAGAATGTTCCTTGAGGACTGGGACCACATCATGTCCTCTTTGTGTCTTCTGATGTCTGGTGCAGTATCTTTTAAATGGAAAAAAAAATTAGTTGAATGTGCTGAATTGGAATATAATGAACATAGCAACTTGCATAATTTTAGGATGATCTGACAACATTCTTTTAAAACTTTTTTTTTCCTGATTATAAAATGTTTTCATTGTAGACAACTAGAAATATTTGGAAAAGTATAAATGAGAAAATACAAACTTTCCATAACCTTTCACCCACAGCTAAGCACTTTGAAGTACCTCCTCCTCATCTTTTATACTTAAATACTGCTTCATAATTATGAGCATACTATATCTACAGTTCTGTGCCTGAGAGTTTCTGTTCACCTTAAATCCTGAGTATTTTTCATGCTGTGAAAATGTCTTCATTTAAAAATGGCTACGTAATATTCCATTGCATGTCTATTATAATTAATCATTGTGACAAAAAAAAAAAAAGAAACCGGGATTTTAATTGGCTACAAGCTTTAAGAACTGGGAAGTCAAGAAGGAGACCATTTCACCTGCAGCAGACGGATGGGGCTGAGCCGGGGAGACAGGTGAAGCCCCAGGCTATTCCTGGGGTTCTGGGTTTTATCTTGAGTCACCTGTGGTGCATCTGGAGGGTGACCTGATGGTGAGCCAGAGCTGAAGAGTAACAGTTAAAGCCACAAGGAATGTTCAACCCAGAGAAGATTTGTGGAGCCAGGAGTTCTCCACATTTGAGAAATGACTGACTTGTCTCATTTTTAAAAAAGTTTTTTGAATAAATGGCTGTACATTAAAATAGAATTTTGGGGTATACAGCTCTATGAATTTTAGCTCATATGTAGATTTGTGTAACTACCACCATCAGGATATAAAAGTTTCATCATCCCCCCCAAATTCCCCTGTGCTATCCCTTTATGGTCACATCCTCCTGTCCCCTTTTAACTCCTGGCAATCACTGATGTGTCGTCTGTCACTATGCTTTTGTCTTTTCAGGAATGGGAATGATGGACTTATTCTGTGGCATCTCAGTTGGCAGAACTAAGGCTGACAGGTAGAAATTACAAAGATGCAAATTTGACTCCATAAGCAAGTTTGAGAGCAGTTCCAAAAAGATACAGGATGCCAAGAGAGGTGGGAAGTGCCCAGTCACTGGAGGTATTCAAGGAGAGGAAGTGGTTTCAGGGATACTAGAGGGTAGGAGATACCTGTAGTCTCGTTTATGATCCGTATTTTGTGTCAATGAGCAGTGGAATAACCTAGATCAAATCTGTCACACACACACGCACACACACACACACACACAAAAGGAATAATAGCATTAAAGTTTGTATTTAATCCAAAGCCACCTGTTTTCAATTCTGAGCAGCCCAGAGACCTGGCAGCACTTTCTTGCGCCTGCAGTCATGAAGTCTGGCAAGGCTTTTGACTTCCTTCCCTGCCCCCAACCTCTTCCTTGAGCCTTAAAAGTCACATATAAGTTACTCCCCGTCTGAGCAACAACGCTCTCAGGAGGGAGCTGACAGCATCGGGCAACGTTCTTACTACTGACCCGCAGTTCGAGTACCCTGTTATCCCCAGAGGTGTGTGCCTGGGGACCCTCGATTTTCACCGGGAGCACCCCCTGCGAGGCCCGGGTCGCCTGCCTTCAAGCTCAGAGCTGCAGGTGAAGAACGACAAAATCCTCCCTCTAGTGGCTCAAGTGAGAACACTCCCGGGCCCTGAAAAGACCCAGAGCGTCAAGACAGGACGTCCAAAGACAGGAGACACTCCTCCGGAGCCATCCCACAGGGCTGAAATTCCATCGCCTGGCCGAGGTCATTCACGGGAAGGATGGGCGCACGGCACCGCCTCCGCAGCCGTACCAAGGACGCTGCGCTGGGCCTCGTGAGCATTGCCCCGCAGCCCTGCTCCCCAGCGCCACCTGCCGGGGCTGCCTGCGGCCACCCCTCCCCCGCTCCCCGCCACTACCGAGGGCTGCTTATCTCATCACATTGCTATTGCAGGGGAAGAAGCTGCCCGGTTTTGCTTTAACCCTGGGCTTTTCCCTCCCTACCTACTTGCCATCTTCTGAAGATTTTCATGCAAGGGCGGGGGGTGGTGGAGGAAGGTGGTGGTGACAGGTCTGTGACCTTTCTCCCAAGGTAGCTTCATCTTTGCCTCTTTGGCTATTCTGGTGGAATGAGACTATCGTTGTCAGATCTGCACATTTTTGAGCCCCTACTCAGGCTGGGAGGCACTACCTTTCTCTTAGTGAATTTTTAACCAGCATCTGTGAAATTTGAGAGGAGGCGGAATTCATGCTCCAGCGGATGTACCTCGCGCCACTGCTGTTGAAGGGCATGGATGGTGGGGAGAAAACGGGGCTTCTGTCCACCCACTGCTCTCCCTCATCCCAGCGCATACAGAGAGAGAAATATGCACGCCCGGGAGTCGCTGCCAGCTTCCTCCCTCTTTTCCAGGCAAGAATTCCTCCCCGATCCTTGGACCCAGGCCATCTCAGACAAAGAGGGAGTCCTGGCCCCTGACCATGACCCGAGGAGACACATTTTAGCAAGGTGAGGGTTGATCCCCAAAGGTGCCACAGGTCCTCTTTCTATGTGTGAGCGACAGCTCTTTTTTATTCATCAGCATTCTGGCTTGCTTAGCCCTGTTGCACAGACAGAAAAGGTGCTCTGAAAAAGTGTTTATCAGTTTGTGTGTGAAAGACAGCCCCCGGATGTCCCAGGACTCCAATGACATAAGCCGTCTTAAAATAAGAGAACAAAAATAAGGTTAACAAAACCTAAGGTGCCCAGCAGTATTTCTTTCCTGCCTCTGGTCAGTGGTCCTATGAAGGAGCATGGGGACAGTGTGAGGCTGGGACAGAACATGAGGCCACATAGCTTACATTCTTGGCAGCCTGCGTGTGTCTCAGTGAGACTACACTTTGCTCCTGCCCCGACATCTTTCTCTCTGAGGCACTGGTTATCATTAGAGGACCGGGTTCCCTTTTCTCAAAGAGCCAGTGAGTAGTGGGGCTTTCTCGGCTCTGGCAAGGTAAATGCTCTAAACCCCATGTATCTAATTCACATATCCCATCGTCCACACTGCGGAAGAGGCATACAGAAATGGAGGCTATGGATATTTTTCTCCCGCACTCCTTTCATCAGGACAGAGCCACTGGGCAGCAGAAAAAGAAACCTTTACAACTACACTGAAACATTTCATTTACCTTGGGTAAGAGTCAATTTCTTGTACTAAGAGCCTCCCATAAAGCATGTCAGTGTGGGAAAGAGAGCTGTAGTCTCTGCCCCATGAATGCTGCACCAGAGCCTCCTACTGGGAACAGCCAAACAAGGTCACTAAAGGAGGCCCGAGGCATCAAGGCAGGGATAAGATCACCTTGAAATCCTTACCCGTGAGCTTGTTTACCAGAGATGGGGACGCTGTTTTTATTCTGTCCTCCTTGCTGGGCCATGACATTGCCACAGTCAAAAGGTAGCAGTAAGGAAGGAGGAAGGAGAGGGGCCTGGCTCGTTGGTGTTTAAGAACAGACCAAAGGGGGATTTTGCTGAGAGGAAACATGGTGAGCTAATGCTTGTCCCTGTACATGAACTGAAATAACCAAAAACAACAGGGTGGGAAGGTTTTTTCCAGTTCTTTTAAAGGAAATGTATTTCGAGTACATATTGAATCTGAAAATAATTTTCAACTCAGTTTCAAACCAATCCACTGAGCTGAAAGAAGAGATCAGAAATGAAATGAAATTCTGATATACATTTAATCTAATCTAAAAAAAATTGACAGGAAAAATAAAATTTCAGATGTTTTTTATTCAAAGGTTCTCAAAAGAAATAAAACAGAAAAAGCTAACAATCTGATCAAATGTACAGTTCAAAAATGTCTTTTTGGCGTTTAACAACAAGTCCTAGGAAAGAAAACTACAGAGTTATCTTGAACCGGACAAATAAGTTACCACTGGCAAGTTTGTGGCACTAGTAAAACAAAAATAAAAAATTAACTCTCTTGATCATATAGATATCTCTATGAAAATCTTTTTTTTTCAATCTGTACAAAAGGTCTTTCTTCATAAATTAATTTTTTTTATAATTTAATGGCTGTCTACTATGTGATGTTTAACTGATTTTTTTTCTTTTTTTATGTACAGAGGTTATGTTTCCCAAATCTTACCCAGACGAGTATGGCACTTAGTTCAGACATTTCTAGCAGCAGATTTCCCCTCCCCTCTAACTGAGTTATCAAATTTCTGTCTTAACTAATGCAAAAATATCAAGTAGTGAGAGACCCAGGTTTATAATGTACTAGGTACAAAGAGGGTGCTGCGTTCAGTCTGGACTTTCACGAAGCAGTAATATTCCAGGGAGCATAGAACCAATAATACCACAACTTTAAAAAAGGAAACAAAAACAAAAACAAAAACACACTTCTCTTATGACTATGTAATTTTCACTAGAATCTACACTTCTCAGAGCAGCAAGGACTTTTGAAACTATGAAATGTCACTGACATCTATAATCAAACACAAGCATAAATTTTAAGAACTAAAAAATACTCGAAAGAAATAACTGCTTAGGCCTAGCTCCTGAGCTAGGAAGGATTTGGTCTGTGGAAACAGGGAGGGCCAGCAACCTGTCCCAGCACAAAAGAAAATAGACTCTGAGGTAGATAACTGATCACACACAGTTGACCAGACAAGTACACAGTTTTGGAAGACAACTTAATTTACCATTGCTTTTCAAACGTATGCAATTGTCTTAATAAAAGAGCTTTAATAACAGTGAATTATCTTATATGTACTAAAGTAGAAATAACTGTGTATTTATGAATCAGGAATTTCATAGTTTCAAAATTGGTTTTTCTTTACACTTAACACTTGTAGTGATGACGTAAAGTGTGGCACTGCTTGGATCCAAATCTTCCTTCATGCTTTTTTGTTTGTTTGTGTGTGTCCATACATCAATTAAAATTATAAAACCTAAATCCAAAGGTACAAAAAAGGCACATTCTCCTAACCGCAAACTGGTCCGGCAAAAATAAAGAGCACAGAAGATGTGATGCTGAGACAAGTTGGAGCTACTGGTTACTGGCTCTTCGGTCTTTGGTGAAGTTACCTTTAAAAGTGCCAAGTAATTTTTGTTTCTCAAATTTACGTGATAGAGAGAGCTAGTAGCCAATCGTTTTGCTTCTATTCATATCTCAGCTTATGTTTGAAGATAAATCCTTACTTTTAGCTTTTGCCATTTCGTTGCAATAGCAACATTTGTGTTTTTTTTCGGTTTGCCAGATCTCAGGCGTCATTCTCATTCTAAAGCACTATCGTTAGTATAAAGGAAGGACAAAACATTCGGTGACTCCCTCCCCTCCCCCCACCCCCTGCCCCTACGCTACCTACACTAAATCTAGAACATCAAGTTAGTTGTTTTTTTTTTTTCCTGAAAAAAAGGCAAAAAAGACTTTACATTGCATCATACAGCAGATATCCTAAATCAGTCAAACTATCAGAGGAAACTCTTGGCGTACAGCCTTACAAACAATTTACCCTATTAAAAGTTCCCCAGTCAGAAAATGTGTTTCACACAAAACAGTTTTCCCTTCTTGCATTTCACTACCTTACACATTATGTGAAAAAATCATTAAAAACACCTACTACATATTTAAAAAAGCCAAAATTTCAGCAACTTTTATTGACTACCTTTTAAAAGCCCTATGCTGCTGTTTTACAAGGCATAATAGACCAGCCCATTTGGTCAAAGCATTCTACATCATTAGTTTGAACTAACTTTTACTGAAACAGCTACAGCATCAAAAGAGTTAAGGCAAATTGGAATTCATAGAAAAGGATAAGACACTTCACACTACGTGGAAAGGAAAATGGAAAGCTAAGAAAAGAGACACTGGCGGCAACACTCACACTGCAAGCACAGAACACCAGGGGTGAAGTTGGACTATTTAAACATCAGAAAGCCCATTTCATACAGCTGAAAAAAACACAAACGAAACACAAAATGAACAAAACCACAAGAATCCGGTCATGCACTTGGGTAAGTCTTCATGGTCTTTGTGCATACCCAGAGAATTGAAGTTTTCTTTTTCTTTTTTTTTTTTTCCTTTTTTCTTTTTTTTTTTCTTTTTTTGCATCATAACATTTGATAAAAATCTTTTTGTATTTTGTTGGTTTTTTTTTTTTTTTTTTTTTTTTTTTTTACTAAAATAAACCTGTTCAGGGGAACAGCTACTAGATGAATTTAAGGGTTTTATGCACCTTATAGAACTTATAGCAAAAATAGTTTTAGTTGATTTCATTATAAATAACGTTTTCAAGAACCTGTGCAAAACTGTCAATAATTTCCTAAAGCACAATTGATCAGAAAAATCCATGATTGTTCAGCCTTCACAACCTTCTTCATTTAAGCACACCCTTCTGTACACCTGGAAGAGAAAAATAAAAAAAAAAATGCTTTTGTACATTTGGTGTAATATACCAGAGCTTTGTCATCTCTTTCTTGTTTTAAAGATACGTGTTTGAGAAAGGCTCTGCTCATCGCTGGTGGTAGGCCAGTAAATGCAAACTCTGGAACTGAGGTCACTTTCTATGCCCCGAGTCCACCTTTCAAATCTGGGACCTGCAACATACTTCACCAGAGCAATCCAGAAACCCAGGTGTTCTAAGTCCCACACAGCTGTTTTACTGCAATCTGCATGGCAGAGTGACTAGTTTTGAGATCCGTGGTCCAAGTGGGAGCTGGGAGAACAATCTCTCAATCTAAGGATAGTCATATTAGATTCATAGTCAAGATACTGCTAATCTTGTAATGCTTGATTAAGCAAAATCTTATGCTATATTTCCTTTAGTTTGTGAGCATTAAAACAATATATATATATATTACATACAATATATATATATAATATAAAAATATATATATAAATGTATTGTAGGACAAATTTAGTACCTGGCATTGTCTGATAATGTTACCAATCTTTTGGCGGGGGGTGGGTAGGGAGGAAGAGAGAGTAAATATACATTTGACTTCAATATAAGGCACTGTTCTTTTTGGACAGAATACTTATCTACAAATCCACAAAATCACTGATTTTAACATTTCAGTAACATTGGATTCCCTGGCCATGACTGAAGCAGTGTGACCAGACCTGAGTTGTTTAAAGTATCATTTTGATACAAGAATCATAGACTTTCCTTGACTTGAGCCCTATAGTGATGGAGACCTTTCTCTCATACCTCACAGTTACTTATTGGGTTGAAAGGTATATGGAGAATGGTCATTAGACGTCTCTACAGCCACCTGCTGCTGACCACTCGCCTCCTACAACAAAGCAGAATAGATGAGACATGTGAGCAAAGAAATCCAAACTCTGTTACCTAGGTCGGACTGAGTCCCACATCTTAAAAACAAGCACTCCTTAAAAGTGATTTTCTTAATGTCATATAGAGCCTTCAAAGTTAATAATTTCCCTAAGAAGTTAAAATGTCTGATAGACCCAAAGAACCTCCTTTAACTTTTATGAGTTGCCTCTTCATATCAAGCTGCAATTTACCAAACAAATCTCTTACCCTTTGGGGGCCAGATGTGACTTGGAATTCAGTATTTTCAGATTTTAGAATCTGAAACATGGTATGCATATGCTGTACCTCAGAGACTATACCCAGTGGGGTCTAGGGCTGCACCTCATAATCAAACACATTAATAGGTCTGTGCTGAAAGGTATGAATATGCAGTGTAAATGGGGTAAAGATCTTGTCTTACATCAGTTCAGCTTGGGTTCTGTCACAGGTCAGGTTTTTTGCTAAAGTAGTTACAAGGAAAATTTTTCGTTTCAGATTTGTTTGTTCCAGCATTGCAGATAAGGGACTGTGGGTTCTGGTAACTGTGGTTATCAATAATTGCACAAATTTAAATCATTTAGAAGCAAACAAAACAAAACACATCCCACCTCCCCTGTAATCCAGCCACAGTCCTAGGGTTGTTTCTGGAATTGGAACCTATGGGATCTGCCTAGCAAGGGGGATCGACTGGGTTGATGAATTTCCTTGGAATTTCAAGGGTACTTTGCAGGAAAACACTATGCTTTCTGTCCAACTTGAATTCAACTGTCAAACTTCTTCCATATCAATATCATAACAGTATCTTCCATAACAAGAACTAAGAGTTATTTAGCTCTACTAAGTCTCTATAAAAACAGGTATGGTTTGTTCCTCATCCCTGTTACAGTTTTGAAACATTTTTTTTCAAGTATCTTAATGATAACAAGTTAATTTTTGTAATTATTATTATTGACATAATCTTTGGTACTAGGATTGCAAATTCCAGCTTTATCTTAATTTGCCTGTAAGCGTCATTTTACAGGAGACAAGATAGAGCCTTGAAGGGGTATGAAATGTGCTACAAGCCTAGAAAATATCAGTATTTCTGGGAGTCTTGGGGGTGTGGCTTGGATGCTGTTTACTAACTTGTATGCAGAGAATATTTCATAGTTGAAAACAACTCTAGGCATAGACTCCCTCTCAACTCGATTCTTTATGCAAATGTTTGACTTTCGATTGATTCTTCTTTGAGTTCTATTTAACCCATTTCTGAAATTACTCACTGCCAGAATGGCCACTGGACAGTCTATACCAACCTCCACAGGAACCGCCGGCGTCTGCACGTGTGTATACTGTGGCAAGTAGGCCCCCTGCACAGCTGACGTGGCAGGCATGTACTGAAAAGAAGAATACAGTCAGCATGGCCAACGACGAGCCATGGGCGACGGTCACTACAGTTTCTCGTCCTCGGTAATTCAGCATCACTAACGTGCTATTTTATTCTAGAAGGTCTCTCCCTCAAAGGACCTCATGAGTTTCCAGCAGCCCCCTGAACCAGTATCTAGAATTGTTTCCATAGGTGGAGACCCAAGAAGTAAATGACTTATTACATCTTTAGCAGGTCACTGAAAAATGGGAAATGGACCCTTGCTTTCCTGATGCCGACAGTCATCCTTCTCCGAAGGCAGGAGAGGTTCCTCACTGGATGTGTGTGGCCCTGGCTTAGCCTTTACAAGCTGCTTCTGCTGGCTGTGACTGTAAGCCAGGAAAATACTACCCTTTGTTCTTTTAAGCTACCATCGATATGGTCTCAATTAAAAGCCTTTGGCCATCTGACCATCTAAACACTACACATATCAACCCTGGAAGTGAATCTGGGATTAGTTCAACCCCAATTCCCAACTGAGTCCCTGGATTTGGAGGAAATAAGTCAATACTAAGATTGTGATTCAGTGCCCCCAAAATCCATACAAGAAGAAATAAGTGAGTAAAAATTCCCTGCCTTGACTACCATGAATCACCTTCATTTTTTGCTTCATGAGACCAGGTCTGACAGTGTGAATGAACGATACTAGTCATTAGGGCTAGAAGTGATCTTGTATGGATGCTATATTCTGATAAAGGAGAGATAGATACCCAGAGGACAGACTTTTAGTTCATCAATTAATCAAGAAATATCTGAGTACTTACTATGTGAAAGGCAATGTGGGAAGGAGAGAGGGGATCAGACATAATCTCTGACATTACAGAGTCTATAATTGATAAGGAAGACACAGGCTGAATTAATTTACCCTCCTCTGTTTGCTGAGACACATGATATTAATTTGCCACCTACTGTTCCGGTGCTGCCTAGTGACAGATGACTCATCTGCTGGGCCAGAGGGCTGATCATAGATGCGGGCTGTAGTGACATGGTGTGCTCCATTGAGGGAGTTAACACGGCACCCTGGGGAGTCAGAGACAGAGGAAGTGAGACAAACTGAGGGAGGGAGTGCAGATTCTGGAACCACCTTTTGCAAAGGAAATGCCTTAGTTTACTGAGGAACATGAAGCTAAAATAACCTGCCCTCAAACTTGCAAATGGTGTCATGATTTCTTATAAATGGTCTAGATTGTGCTTCCTGAGACTTTTTAAAAGAGCACCCACTTCACAGAAATCCTTCGGTTAAATAGCTCTCCCTTTACTTTCACTTAACTGTAAAGCAAGCTAGTCCACAGGAGAACTATGGGGTGTGACAGGAAACGCAAACTACTTTTGCCTGGCCAGGGTTACAAAATGCTTAATTTTTTTTTTAAAGTAAATGACAGTTGATGTTTCATGCAGCCACAAAACAATATACTATATTGAATATTATAAATACAGTGTTTCATTCAAAAATGTTAAAAAAATAGTCATTTGATTCAAGGTCAGGCTGTTAGGATCAAGATCACATTCTTCATTCACTCAGTGTTTCTCAGAACTTTCAACTGCAATTTGGTGCCAGGGGAGGGAAGCAGATTCAGATATGATTAATAATCCAATTTTAGAATCTCTGATTTCATTTGAAAAAATTCTGGTCATCAAAAATAAAATTAAATATAGTTAAAAACAGAGAGGAGGGGTGAAAAAAATCACCCATATAACCCAGCCTGTCTCTAATACACAGCTGTTAGCATGGTCAGGGTAGCACTGTCCAGATTCTGGTCTCTGCATGTTTTTACAGAGTTGCAACCAGGGCACATGAACTATTTCATATCCTGGGTTTTGCTTTTTTTTTTTTTTTTTTGATTGATTTATTTAATTTATTTATTTATGGTTGCGTTGGGTCTTCGTTGCGTCTTTGTTGCTGCACACGGGCTTTCTCTACTTGTGGCGAGCGGCGGCTACTCTTCGTTGCGGTGTGCAGGTTTCTCATTGCAGTGGCTTCTCTTGTTGCAGAGCACGGGTTCTAGGCACGCGGGCTTCAGTAGTTGTGGCACGCGGGATCAGTAGTTGTGGCTTGCAGGCTCTAGAGCGCAGGCTCAGTAGTTGTGGCGCATGCTCTTAGTTGCTCTGCGGCATGTGAGATCTTCCCGGACCAGGGCCCGAACCCGTGTCCCCTGCACTGGCAGGCGGATTCTTTTTTTTTTTTTTTTTAAATTAATTTATTTATTAATTTATTTTTGGCTGCGTTGGGTCTTTGTTGCTGTGCTCGGACTTCCTCTAGTTGCGCCGAGCGGGGGCTACTCTTTGTTGCGGTGCATGGGCTTCTCATTGTGGTGGTTTCTCTTGCTGCGGAGCACAGGCTCTAGGCGCATGGGCTTCAGTAGTCGTGGCATACGGGCTCAGCAGTTGTGGCTCACAGGCTTAGTTGCTCCGTGGTATGTGGGATCTTCCCGGACCAGGGCTCGAACCCGTGTCCCCTGCATTGGCAGGCGGATTCTTAACCACTGCGCCACCAGGGAAGCCCCTGGGTTTTGCTTTATAACTTAACATTCCATTATAAATATTTACCTTACTGCCTTGCTGTCATTATCATCATTTTTAATGATTACTTAATGGTACATTAATTGTGTATGAAATTCAATTAGTTCTATTTCTGGATTTTTGCATTTTCTCTAATTTATCCAATTGTAATATTCTTATGGATTATAGCATTCCTCTCACTTTTGCTATCACCTGATTACCTGAGGATGCAATTATTCTGATACACCCTACAAATATTAATGTTAGGTTTTTGGTATCACTGTACCTGACTCATCCCTTAAATACACTGTTATTTACTGATAAATTGATACACAATTGAGGGCAAAGATTGGTGTGCAGGTGCGTTAATGCTGGTTGCAGGCAGTCTAAATCTGGGTGGGGAGAAGGAATGAATCCTCAGGTAGGAGCCTTCTGCACACACCACTACTGTCTCAAAGTTGTTCAACTCAGCGATGTGTCTGCCTCTGTCTGTAATAGTTGACCCCTTCCCCCCCAAAGGATATAGATTCATGTCAGAAGTAGTTTGTTATTAATTATATTTCACAAGAAATTTTTTCCTTTAAAATTTTTAATGTGCAACATCAAAAAGTGTGTGGTAACATGGAAATGACTCAAAAGCCCAGAATATGCAGAAAGAGCTTCCTGCTCCTCTTCCTCATTCATCTGTAGGAGCTACTGCACTAGGAAGCCCCCAAATGAAAAGTGAGCTGATTTCCAGCATTCCCCAATAGGACAGCACAGAGTACCCGGGATGCAGATTGCCATAGGCGTTTGTGTGGCTTTGTGGGTGTACGTGTGCAGATGTGTGTGTGTATAAACATACGTGTGTATGTTTATACAGACACACAACACACATACATATAGCCTCAGAGAGCTCTTCTCCTGTGTTATCAACTAAACATGTTTTATCTGCTTCTTCAAAGTCATCTCAGCAACTTCCTGTTCAAAATGTGTCCCTGTTCTGCTGTTTCACATGCCTGGCCTAACACTGCATAATGTCCTCTTTAGGAAGTTGTCCCGAGAGAAATTCCTGTCTCATTTTAAGGCCAAAAACAGTGTGCTCTTCCTAAGCAACTGATCCGTTTTATAAGTACTGTGAACTGTATTGCTTATTAAGATTCCCACTTTGCACTGGTTACTAGAAAGCTTAGGCCAAATTTGCGGCCTCCTCATGGCAAGCATCTAGATTATTACATTAGGCATTCTTGGTCTTTTTTGTGATTTTGTTCTCCACCTTTATTTTTCAACTTTTAAACACATGTTTTAATTCCACAAACTGGATTTTACGTATCTCTGAAAAATACATTAACTATACTACCTAATAAGGTGAAGTGTAACTCACTCAATTTAAAAAATGTAATATATACATAAGTACAACACATGCTCGTGTCACTAAAGAAATCACCTTTGCTATTTACCAAAGTCGGTGTTACTACTTTAGTTTTTTTATAATTTCCATGGAGAGGCTAACACTAATGAAAAACTCTAGGTCAATTTTGAACACTTTATATTTGCATTAAACAGAATGTAAAAAATGAGAGCTATTTCATCCTAAGTATGGTTAAAAATTTAGCAATTTTAAAACTTTAAAATTTAAAAATTCAATGGAACAATCTCCTACGTTTAACTTCTCATGGATTGTGAATTCGACTTAAGGTCAACCACTGATTTATTTTAAGACAAGGTGAGTGCAAGTTTTATAATGAACTCATTCTCATATTTCATATTTAAAATCTCCCAAATCCTACACCATCTTTGGGCAAATGGTTTAAACCCAGAGAATGGTTTTTAACGTATACATAGCTTACTTATAAACTACAAAGCCATTAAGATGAAAAACTTACGGGGTGCTGTAGGATATATGGTTGCGGCTGCATCCAAGAAGGGCTTTGCACCTGGAAAAGGAAGGATTTTGGAAGAAACATTGATTTCCATTAGAGTGCTACCTATTTCTCTAGAGCTCTTTTAATCATGTTAAGATCTACAGAAGGGAAATAAGGAAACAATACTATCAATGATTAAAAAGATTAAGGCAGTTAGGGTTCTTGACAAACTGGTCACTCTGAATAGGATGAAATGATTATTTAAAACCAAGTTCCATTTGCCCACTCAAAAAGTATTTACAGAGTATCAAGCACCAAAGAGAAAAAGGAAGACATAGGCCCCACCCTCAAGAAATTTACTGTCTAAGCAAGGGAGATAAACAAGTAAACAACTCAAAGAAATAGTGAAAAGTATTACAATCAAGATATGAACGCAGGTGCTTTAGGAATACAGAGGAATGAGAATTAATTCCAGCACATCTTATTAGAAACTAATCCTTAAAGTATGTGCTTATTTAAAAAGAATAATCAAATTCAACCCCCTTTTTATACACCCAGGACATTAAATTTCAGAAATCTTGTCTGGCAGTCAACAATTTCTAGTTAGTGTGAAACATAAAAATCTGAAATCCAGATTTAGGAAATTAAACTTCAGTAACTAGATCCTGACATCTACAGTCAAAAGGGCATCTATACAGTAGACCCTCTGGATTGAGAAGTAAGATGTGAGAATCAGGTTCTGTGGCAGGAAAGAAAGCATGTGTAGTCTCTGCCACCCCAGAGAAAGACTATCAGCCCGTTTCTTGATGCCCAGAGCTTTCCTGAGACTATGTGATTTCAATATAAGTTACCCTCCTGTATCTCATCCGCTACTGTTAACTTCAGAGGTTCTACAGAGAGGATATGGGGAAGAGTCATGGGGGAAGAATGTATTATGATTTACCTTGATAGCAGAGCCCCGATACTTGTTTTCTCTGGTTTCCTTTGCCACCTAAGGCAGACCAAAGTTAAGTGCTTCTGCCTTGTTAACATTTCAGTTATCTGGACTGCAGCCTTTCCCCATTGGGATACTGGTGGTTTCTTGCAGATGCCAATTTCTCAAATCCAATTGTATGAGCATATAGTGGTTTAGCAGAGAAAGGCTTGCTCCAACATGAGTGCAAGGCCTTCACTGAATACATCACGGGGAGGCGAGCAGCTCCCGTTATAGACCCCAATTTGGGCCAGATGCACCCATTTTGGGTATAATTCCAGTGGTCCTAATAATCTAATAGCTTATATCATTACGGGGTTAGGAAGCCATGACATCTAATCCAATTTTCTTCCTTAAGCAACAAATCTGCTGCTGTCAATTTCTTTTCCTCAATTTTCCCTAACTATAAAATGGGAATAATAATCTATGTTCTGTGAACTCTTTATCATTGGTTCTTTATCCTCTTTTGGATCATGAATCCTTTTGAAAACCTGATGAAGGAAATAGACCTTTTCCCCCCAACTGACTGCACACATACAAGCGACATTCTGCAAACAATTTAAGAGAATCACAGACCACTTAAAGCCCATTTGCTGACCCCATTGGGTTCCTGAACTTATAGGGTTAAGAATCAGTCTAAAAGGTAATGGCACTGAGTGCCAGGCAATTGGAATGAATTTCCACATGTACCTTAGGGAAACACAGATTGCCTAGGAGAAGAAATCAGGCCTTTGTAATGAAATGTTGTTTCCAGTTAGGTCTATCAAATCTATTAACAACCCTGGTCTCCTAATTTTTTTCTATTCTATGAAATAATTCTGTGGCCAAAATGTTCACTGCTTTTATACTAAAGAGGGAAAAAGAGGTGGTGAGGAGAAGCATTCATAGCTGTAAATATCTATAGCTGCACACATTCAAATTAATATGCACAATCTTTCATTTGTCTGAGAATAAGCTTACTTGTCCCTATGTTTAGTGGTACACATAAAGAGGTTTCCAAGTTCAGATAGTTAAGAAAGAAGACTACTTTTCAACATCAGAAATAGGAATTGTTAATTAGGGAAAATGCACTAGAGCAGATCTCATTGAATCTCATACAGGAAAGGAAAACATAGAAATCTTAAGTTCAAAATCATTAAAAAGGCATTAAATAAGTGAGTGCTATGCCTAGCAGACTGAAGCACCAACATAAGTAACTTAACAACCCAGAGAGATAAAAGAAAATGAGTGACGACTCAAAGAAAGGAAGTGAAAAGAACCTAGAAGCTGAGGGAGGCTGTGAATGCTACTTTACAACTTCAGTTTTAGTGCATTTAATCTCTTCTCTTTGTTATCCAGAGCTACTTTTATGCTTTTCGACAGAACCACCTTTATGATATTGCTTACACTGACCAATCCATTATTTTAAAAAAGCAGAATGGATATACTCTTACCAGCCAGTTAATCTTGGATGTAAAGGATGATAATAATAATCATAGCTAACATTTACTGAGTGCTAATGATATGCCAGGTATTGTGGTGAGCTCTTTACATAGATAATCTCCTTCAGTTCTTATCATAAGCCTATGAGATAGAAACTATTATTATCCCCATTTTAAAGATGAGGAAACTGAGGCTTATAGAAGTGAAATAACACAGTTATTATTGTCGTTCCCTACCCCCAGAAACCAGGGCTACAATAACTAACTCAATTATTTTAAAAACAAGAATACACAGAAGTTTAGTTTAGTCACACAGGATCTCAACAGTCAACAGAAGTGTATTCCCATGTCTGTAACTGACTCCGTTAGAGTGCCCCTGTCTGGGCCAAGGCGGCAACCCTGTGAGAGGCACTCTGATACGGGAGGACAAGTACATGTGCACCAACACGGGGTTCATGGAGAATAGGAGCTACCCCTGCAATAAAACCAAATCAACATTACAACAAAGCGCTTAATGAGATCTTGGTTCTAAGCTGGGAGTTTAGGGTAAAGCCTCTTCACAAAATAACATAAACAGGGAGTCACCTCTCTTTTTTGGCCTCAAATCTCACTGCATTGCTCATTTCATGTTACCTAACAGAGACACGCCTTTATTTATTACCATGTTTACTTGCTCTTTTGTTGGTTCCTGCTGACAAATTAACAAAGGCAAGGGTGCACACCTAGTCTGTATTTTACCTAACGGCAATTCTCTTTCCGTTTCAATTTCTGGGACACACGGTGTCCAGCAGCAGGGCCTGTTGTGGAGGAAGTATTTGGGTTCATCCCAATTCTAAAATGCTATGGTTTCAAGGACTGACAACTGACAACCATTTCCCCTCGTTGCACATTCTCCTAAACATAAAAGTAAATCACTCTGTCAAATAAAAAGCAGCTGATTCTAAATCGGGTATCCAAGCTGCATAACATTTGACTTAAAATTTCATTATAAATGTTCAAAATTTTAAGACACATAAAAATGTAGCAGTGATTCAAGGTCGGCAAGTTGTCGTACTCTTGATGAATCCTAAAGGTACAAACCTGGTAGGCAGATACAGGAGACGCAATATAGGGTGTGATAGAAGTTTGAGTGATCATTCGGTTGGTAGCAATACTGTACGGTGAAGGATAAAATCTAGAACAAACACAAAAGCCTTTATTAAGTAATCCTTTAAATAGAATCATTCACGGAACAAACATCTGATATTTTCCACTTTCACATTTTCCCTCTAGCCATTATGTATTTATCTTAATGACATACCCGTTCTGTATAGCAGCCGTGGTTGGGTCATAAGTAAGTGTCATTCCAGCCTATGGGAAAGAAAAAGAAACATTCATCTGCAAAGGCACAAATTAAAAATTCCATTTCTCAGAGTCATGGCAACATAAAACAGTGATAGTTTAGTAGTAGTTGATAAAATTGAGAGCTTCCGTTAGACAAATGTAATTATAAACTCAACACGAGAATTAAGCTGTAGCTCGGCACTGTCCCATATGGTAGCTGTTAGTCACAGGCAGCTATTTAAAATTAAATGAAAAGTTGAGTCCCTCTACCATACAAGCTACATTCCAAGTGCTCAAATAAATAGCCTTAAGTGGCTAGTGGTCATCATTGGACAGTACAGATTCTAGAACATTTCTACTGGACGGCACTTCCCTAGACATTCTTGAACCAGTATGTTACTTAAAAAAACAAAAACAAAAGAACAATCCATTTACGATAAATATGGGCCAACATTCTTATTAAGAAATTGAGCTCTTTTTTTCCTAAAGACCATTATTATTAGGCAAAAAATCCTCAATGACAAATATACTGTTTATTTTAATAATATTTCAAGTAATTTCTGAATAATTTAAAATGTAAAGCTAAGAAACCGTGACATTAGAGGAAAAAACCACTCGTGCATTTCTTACAGCAATTTAAAATGCTCTTTTACTTTTTATGTAGCTAACTGGTAAACACAGCTGTTTCCATCATCTATGTGTCCATCGGGAGAATCACCACTCTTAGCACGGTATCCACCGGGAAGAGTTTTATGTGACATTATCTGGATTATAAAGTTTTAATCCTGGCACCTATTCTAGAAGTGTGGCGGCCAAGGCAAGATGCTGCTTGTGTAACCATTCACGTAGCTTTCATGATCACACACCCCACTGAAGTTTCAAGAGAGGACTTACAAGTCTCACCTCTCCTTCTCTATGCCACGGTCGTCCATTAGGGATGTATTTGTTTGGGTTCTGTCTCTTCTTCTGTCCTCCATCCGCAAACTTACACAATAAAGGTTCTGTAGGAGCTGAATAAACAGGGAAAAATAACAGGAAACCAAAATTTTACGTGTGTACGAGTGACAAAACGCAGTTGAATTTTTTTTATTTTTTAAAAATATACGTGTGTGTGTGTGTTTATTTATTTATTTTTGGCTGTGTTGGGTCTTCGTTGCTGTGCGCAGGCTTTCTCTAGTTGTGGCGAGCGGGGCTACTGTTCGTTGCGGTGCGCGGGCTTCTCATTGCGGTGGCTTCTCTTGTTGCGGAGCACGGGCTCTAGGGCACGCGGGCTTCAGTAGTTGTGGCACGCGGGCTTCAGTAGTTGTGGCTCGCGGGCTCTAGAGTGCAGGCTCAGTAGTTGTGGCACACGGGCTTAGTTGCTCCGTGGCATGTAGGATCTTCCTGGACCAGGGCTCGAACCCATGTCCCCTGCATTGGCAGGCGGATTCTTAACCACTGCACCACCAGGAAGTCCCTGAATTTCTTTTTTAATAGGAGCAGTGTTGGTGCTCTAAGGGAATGGATAGAATACTTCAAGGCAAAAGTTCACTCAGACCCTTAGGAGATGATCCACTGGTGAAAAATACTGTACAGAAAATATATTAGTTATGGTGTTCAAACCAGAGTGTAATGAAACATTTCAAGAGCTATTTCGAGGAAGCAATGGCATTTTTGGATTCACTTCTGTACTTCTTTAGGTGCAGATACTCTTCTTTTCACTCTAGGCCCTCTCTAATTCCATTTCGGTAAATCTTCAAATGTGAACAGGATTGTGTCACCCTCCCCTCCGCCACTTAAAAATGCTCCCATAGCTTTCCATTACGATTCCTCGGAGCAGTCTTCACCTCCTCCAGTAGAAAACAAGCCCCCCTTTATACTGCTCACACTGTATTTTTATTCAGAGCATTTATCACACTTTGTGAGTGTGGCTATTTGTTTGGTGTCTGTTTCCCCTCTAGAGTGGAAGCTCCGTGGGAGCAGTGACTTCTGTTCATCACTGTTATCCCCAGTGCCCAAGTAAGTGTCTGGCATGTTGCAGGCACTTTCTACATCTTGGATGAATCAATGAATGAATACAAATAGGTCTTATTTGTTTATTTTGGGGATACAACATGGAAGACAGCTGTTGTGAGAAAGCTGAAAGCACCTGCCCACCCTATTTAAAGGTTTTTCTGGGCCTTTAATCATCCCACTTGGTGTTGCTTTACTATACATCTGCCTCAAAAAAATGATCCCAAGAAACTAACAAAGGAAAGCAAAAGATGTATAAGATGCACAGACTCTCTTACCAGGGATACATATTCATTAGTTAAAAAAAGAAAAGAAAAAAAAAAAGGCGATGACATTGTAGGCCACCCATGACTTTTCCTGTTTTTAAAAAAATTTTTCTTGAATGGAAATAGCAGTGTATTCCTCAAAGCTGTGCTTGTTTCCGTATGTTTCTAGTTAATGTAATAAAGACAATCACACCTTCCTGTCTGGCTCTCACATTCTGTCCTTTGTCTACCGTGGAACCATGATTACTACTTTCAAGTTCTGTTTCAAAGTTCAACAACCATGAAGAGAAAAATATTACTTGTGGAAAATTTATTCCTTTCTCCTTTGCCTCTTATTATCCTAATTCATCTCTTATTTTATATCACTATTACCCACCCGCTAATGACAGGGTGGGAACAACAGTGCCTCTCTATACTCCTCTGCCGAAACACAAAATGCACCCAAAACGCAACTGCAATTCCTCCTCGAGGCTGTCAGGGCCATGGTTTGGCAATCCTTTTTCCTCTCCCTGGTGTGAACTGCTCCAGAGGGATGGGCTGGCATGTGAGCTCTCTGAATGGCAGCTGTAGTACTATGGGTGCCAGGAGGTGAGAGCAAAACTGTCATGTGTCTGGTGAGATGCCCCGGGCTTCCCTTCTGACTCCTACACCTCCCCCACCCGCCGATTTCCAGAAAGAGGAACTTCCATTCTTCCATTTAAGGCAAACCGGGTGTGATGGAAGATGGACAGGGGCCAAATCCTACATTCCTAAACTACATTCTCTGTCTTTTCAAAAAAAGATACTGACTTTTGGAAATTTCCACCTTCACTAACAATCACAGAAGGTAAAGTAAATGGATGCAGTGAAACAAGAGAGCCTTCTAACCCCTGATGATGTTTTTAATTCTACAAGTGGGCCGTTCAGGGCCAGATGGAAATGAAGGCCGAGAGAAGACAGCATTCAAGTGGAAGGAAGGAGAATGCCTGTCATGCCGTAGTGGGGATGCCTCATCCTTGACTTCTAAGGACAAACAGAGAACCCGGAAACAAGATCTCACTCTCCACCGACCTAGAAAGGTCCTTATGGCATCAAATGTTTTCTCCAATGATGTCTGAGGTTTTAGGAATCTGCCTCCCCATAACCTTGTGGAACAAGAGAGAGAGATTAAACTCTGTGGTGCTGACACTTTGTGGGGCTTCACTTTGGGGAACTGCTTCTATCTAGAGGCATTATAAAGACTAGCTCCTAGACCGAAATTCAAATAAAAAAAAAGTTTACTTGGCACAGCAAGTGATGCAAATGCACCATTTTCCTCTATTAGCAGAGAAAGAAGGCGACCAAGTCGGACTCATTCTGGAAGTTCACCGGGGCTGCCCAGGCAGGCATGAATGGAAGCAGCTGGGTAGCCATCCCTGGCGAGTGCCAGGGCTGCACATTTGCTGAGGGGCCAAACAGGCCTTCCCTATCTGTGGGAAGGCGCTTCCAACACATTTTTATTCATCTACACTAAGCTCCGTCAAAGAAAAAGCAATTTCAGGCAACAATCAAGCCTGCTAAAAACGGAGGTAAACATAAAGTGAGCGATGACATGTTTGCAAATATATCATTTAAAATGAAACAAATGGAACAGAATGTAGTTGAATCTTTCAAAAATGACTTACATTTGCTACATGATTTTGTGCTGTCATTAAGATATTTTCCTTCCTCTAAAACCAAAAAGGTAAGTAGTTAAAACAGTTTGTCTACTGGCAGGTGTCCTGTATCTTAGGAAAATTAATTTCTCATTTTAAAGAATTATAACCAGTAGAAATGACACAGTTTTTAGATAGTTGTTGGTTCCTTGCTTCTGGGGAACAGGAATACCCCAGTATTCTGTGTGTGTGACGCAATATAAAATTCTAACAGCTTCTTCCCTCTATTACAGTTTTCTCTGGTCTGTTTAGCAGTTGAAAGTTTTACTGAGTGGCTACTATGTGCCAGGTATAGTGTGAAGAACCAGGGATACAGTGGTGAATAAAACAGGGTCTTACTTCATAGTTCTTGCAGTCTAATGGGGACGAGAGCATCCCCAATCTTTTAAGGCCATTTAGCCATTTATGGGACAGAGCACTGTTTACTGAAATGTTTGTTTTTAATAAAAACGCCAAGCAGAAGTGAAACACTTCTGATACAGGAACAGCTATATTTCTTTTACAGCTGCCGCTCCTTGAACTTGGATGACATGAGACACAGCTTATACCTAAGCATTCTTGATAACCTATTTATTACAAAGATTGTATCATGTGTGCCAGGAAAGCAACTATGTGAAGATTTCTTTAAGACATTTATGTTACCATTAGATTGAGCAAGAGTCAGAGAATTTCAGTTAGATTTTTGAATCGAAAACCAAACTTACATATCCAGATCTGTGTCATGGCCCTCTTATTTTTAAGTGAGTGCAAGATGGTTACAGAATGAGAGCTCCTTATTCGACTGGCATATGCTGTGGCTTACTCGACCAGGGAATAGTCTCCAGTTTGCATTTGGAGCCTAATACCCAGGTTCCAGGTTAAAGACTGGGAGATGCTATGTGATGTCAGCTTTTTCTACATAACAGATCCTTCAGGTGGCCTCCTTGATTGTTCTTTGTGGAAGGGAGGTATTGAGGAGGCCTGACACGCAGAAAAGGACATGCCATGAATACTTGTAATATGACTGTGATCAACAGGTAAGTTTGGGTATATTAACCTTAAAAAAAAATTAGTTTCTAACCGTCAACCTATATCCTCTATATGGTAATTTTCTAGATTAGTAACTCTTCACCTTATTGAACAAAACAATAATTGCAAAGAGTTCTAACAAAAACATTTATGATACAATGTTTCATAAAATTACCCCTTATTGATTGATTCTGCCAAATATGCAAAGTATTCTAGGCTGAATTTCCCTTAATGAATCAGGATCTTTGGGGTTTGTAAAGGGTGTGCCTCAGATGTCTTGTGAAACCTCTCAGGTCAGATTCTCGTCCTTAACTAGCCAAGACAGAGAAGTTATTTTCTTGTTCATCAGAACCAACAAGAACATGTACCTCCAGAAGCTTAACTATTGTGGTAGAGCCACATGCAAGCACTGATCTGATATTTTGGGGGGGAATCTCTTAAGAGCCATCTAAGGTAACTGCATTACTGGATTCTCCAATGTGCCCTCCTCGACAGGGACGATCTTTTACCAATGCCTGATGGGTGGCACTAACAGTCCCTCCTAAGCCATAGGGGTGACGCCCACGATGCCTCACTGCACATCTCTACCAAGTCGTGTCCCTACCCATCTTCTGAAGCTCAAACTCTACAGTAATTTGCGCTCAACTGTCTTCCCTGGACACCCACATGAAGCATCACTTCTAGAATGCCTGCTTTGACTAAGCACTGTAGTTCATGATTACACCTCCCAGACATCCTCCTCACTTACCTAATCCAACCGCTCAGAGGACTACGAGTTCTCTGTATTTGTAACAAAGTGGAACTTTTCCTCACCAAGTTCTAACAGCTGGAGAAACCACTACTCCCAAACTCCCATTCTTCTAGCTATGCAGTATTTTATCCCAATCAACAGTCTCTAAGACATAAACTGCCCTTAATAGAAGCTCTTCTATCAGTTGTAGAAAAGTAGTCCACTCAGCAGCCGTAATTAGCTTTCTTTCTGAAACTGTTGGCTACTTTCAAGACTCCTCAACTAACGACATGCAAGAAACTATCCAGGGCTCTTTTAAAAATTTCAACCTAAGGATCCAATAAATACTATCCCTTATTTGTGTGCATGACATCACTTCCTGTTTCAGCACCCTATTTGTTTCTAACCAAACCCTGCGGTCCTCTTACCACAGGGCAGAGCTCCGGCTTCTCTCTGCAGATGCCTACACTCCCACGCCTGCTCTGTTAGGTTCTGTCTCTCCTCCTTTCCTGACCCTGATAGAGTAGTTCCATCTCCCACTCAGCTTTACTTATCAGTAAAATAATGGTTAAACAACATTCAAGCCAGGTTAAATAGAAAACAAAAACGCAATACTTCCCCATCACTCCAACATAAATATTTTAATATTCTATATTTACTACTCTTCTAAGTCTATATTTATTTTTCATTTTTGCAATGATAGGGCCTTTTCTTCTACCATTTACATTGTGGACCTTTCTCTACCTTGTTATAGAATTTTTTCTTTTCTTTAATGGTTACATAATGTTCTATTTGAAAAGGGATCATGTATAGTTTCTTTGTTCTTATAACACTGTATGAACATCTGTGTGTGTTATCTTTTTTATCTCTTTGATTCCAGTGCCAATATAACTAACACCGTATGAACATCTGTGTGTGTTATCTTTTTTATCTCTTTGATTCCAGTGCCCATGCGATACTGGTGGTCAGATTCTACGATGGTTAGAATACTGGCTCTAGATTAGTCTCCCTGGGTTTGAAATTTGGTTTTGCCATTTACTAGCTAGTGACTCCAGGCACGTCTCTGGTTTCATAATCTGTGAAATGGGGATAATAAGAGTACTTAAGATTGTACAAAAGATTGTTACAATTAACATACATAAAGTGCACAGAACAGTTCAATGAATATTAGTTACTATTATTTTATCACTATGACAACAGGAGGAGCTCAAATTTTGAGCTATGGCTCCTTCTCTTACCTTTCACTTATCAAGATAAATTCTCGGGAGAGGAACTTCTGGTTCAGAAGTTATAAACATTTTTAGGGACTGGCCTGTTTTCCCTGGAATTTGCTTCTGTGAGATTTAAGAGCTGGCTATAGTTGCTGCCTTGGCTTCACATAGAATAAAGAAATGTTCAAGCTGTAGTTAAGGATGAAGTTACTGGCAAATGCCTTTTAGAAAACTGTTTTCATAGTAACACCTACATCTTCCACCCAAGATCCTTATGCTTTTATAAAATCTTACTCCACTATTTATTGTTCCTCTCTGGCAGAACCTGATAGTGGAAAGGTGTAAAACTGATTGGAGGGGGCCTGCTGTAGGCTGGGTGTGATCCATGGTGGTAACAGCTGCCTGAAGGTAGCCTCCTCCTAAGCCTGGCACGGCACTCAAAGGATCTCCAGCTAAAACAAACAAAGGCACACTTCTAGTTGAGGTCCCTTGTCAGTTTTTAAAAACTAGATTTCCCTCTTTGGTAGAGAATGAGTTGGAGTTTTGGATCTGCAAGACAGCCCTCACCCCAGTGGCCTCCCAGGATGGTTCCAGCACTTTTGCTTTCATGGCAATGATTTACTCGTAAGATTCCAGCCCTTGGAGGGAACATCTCAACAATACATGCATTCAGACTCTGCTCTACTGTACATACTGGGTGAGAGAGACATGAACACATCACGATCCCAAAGGTATGATCACATTGTCCTAAAGGTACCAGGAACATTCCACATGTCTTCAGGTATTTCTTTTGTCCTAGAGTTGCCAAACGTTTCTGTTTTTAACAGAGTTAAAAATGCTTAAGCCAAACATTCGGGAAATGAAACGGGCAATAAAAACCCTTGAAAGATTTCCAGGCTTTTTACTAGTTTTGTAACTTTTCCCCTAAACATTACCTTTTCTGCCTCCTGGCATAGGACAAGGCCCTAATAATTTTACCTATACACAGAACGTTCCAGAATGTAAGAGCGGTTTTCAAGCCCTGCTGGGCACGTACCCAATCTGAAAAGTCAAAGTAACACAGAAAGTAGATGTAAAACAAGCTGAGGTCTTTGGATGGAGTAGGCCAGCAGTCACATATGCACTTCACTGGAGCTCCTCCACGACACAGGCAAAGCTTTGGGCGATGTGGCAGAATGATGCCCGCACAATACTGGGCATCTCACAAGCGCTCACATATCCAGTGAAAAGACACTTCTTTCTTTTTTTTAAAAACTCTCTGCCCTTAGCACACAAGGGCAGACTCCATTCACGTCATGGAGAGGTCCAGAAAGAGAGATGTGACCATACTGCTTCCTGCAGCACTGAATATACACGTGGCCTTTGTCCATGGGGTGTGTGTGTCGTGCATGTCTCCCACAGAGGCAGAAACAACGGGTGCAGGGCAAGCAGCCCTAGGAGAGTTCCAGCTAACATGCCATGTGCATTAGTCTTCTTGGAGACTGTACTCTCTTCCAGGAAGGTACTGGAAGAATATTTTTCAGACAAATCCCTGAATCATGGTCATGAGTGACAGTGTTTTTGCCTTGGGCACGTCTCCTAATTTGGACATCAGTTCTACCCATCTCTTGTTTCTAACGTTCACTGTGCGGGAAACCACCACCATCCTATTTCTCCATAATGGAATTTTTATCAAGCAAATGGGACGTACTTATTTTAAACCTCTGTGGAATTCACCTAGATTGTCTCACAAAGAAGTCATTGCTTCTTTTACCCTTGTTGGGGTCCTCCCAAGCAAATCTGACTTACTGCAAACCAGCTAGCACTCGAAATCAAGGTAAATCCAAACAAAGGACAATATTTCAACATTTTCAGGGAAAAATGAGAGACTGAGTGGGGGGAAGGACAGAAGGAACGGCCTTCTGAGCAACTTTTTTTTTTTTTAACACAAACTATAATGTATACTTGAAAATGTGGTAACATCAGACACAAAAGCACAAGATTTTTAAAAAGTGATTTCAGAAATCAGATTGTATAAAAAACTGTGGTATAGTGGATCTTTATGGAACTCTAAACATATACTACATTATGTACCAGGCCCCAGGCCAGGGTGGGGTATGCCAGGCATGGGGGAACCCAGCCACATCACCCTGGTATGAAAAGAGTGTGTTGGCAGATGGATGGGTGGCATCTGAGAAGTGACAATTCATGCGCACAGCTGACCTCTCTGCTTTGCCATCTAGAGACTTTCTTAAGAGTGTCATGCGATGAGTTTACGTTCAGTTTACTGTTCATCGCACTGTTCACGTGATGCGTTTTCTTTTCAGTCCTCAAAAGAAAGTGTCTTTTGGGGACTGTGTCTAATGTAGGTTTCTTCCTATACTTGGCTCCAGTGTCACAGGCAAATCGCCAGTCGTGCAAGAATCGGAGTACTCTGACACAAACCATCCTGGATAATTCTGCTTATGCCAGCTAAACAACTTGCATCACTAAATAAACCATCCTCTGACTGTATTTATGAAATGTTATGTCTGCCTAGCAATGAGCCTACGTTATTTAAACATTAAAGTGGAGGCCCATTCAATTTACCCTTGCCTGACAATATTTTTGTTTTTCATCTGGTTCTACTGAAAATAATCATATGCATTCCACGGGGAAACCCATGTGACAGCAACCATTCCGGTAATTGGAAGGGAGACAGCAGCATCTAATAAACAGACAGGTAGTCAAAGATAATTCTTGTATTGTGTGTACAAAAAACAATCCAGAGAAGTTGAAAGTGGTTTCAAATTCCGTTGTGGGTTCTCGAGTCCACTGGAGACTTGTTTTGGGGAAAGGTTGGGTTCACTGGAATAGCATGCTTCCCAATCCTGCATTGTACGTTTCAAACTCCTGCCAAAAAGTAGTTCAACCTCACTTAAAGGCAAAAGCTATCCAAAAAGGCCATCAAAATAGCCACGATTCTTGTGATGAGCTCTATGTGAAAAATGCTCTTGGAAACCGCTTGGTGACCTCTGCTGGTATAGGGTGATGCACAGGTTTTTGGTGCCTACCACAAAATTAAAATATAAAACACAGCCCTTGCCGCTAAGAACATGCAGTCTAGTTGGGAACCAAGACTAAAACATGTGAGAGATCATCAAACATCAGAAAATGGCATAAAGTTAAGTCCTGGTTCAGAATAAAGAGAACAGCTTGATGGCACAGCTGTCTTCCCTGCCCGGACGCTCTCCATGGAGAAGGAGCCCATCTGGTTCTTAATGCTCGCTTTGACACTTAGCACTACTTGGAAGAAACTATTCATTGCAAAGGTGCAGAGAATCCTACAATTATTTGCGTGTGGTTTGGAAAACAAGGTCTTTTTCTTCCTAGAATGGGTGTGACCAAGAGTCTTCAAACCTACTTCAAAGAGAACAGTTAAATGACACAACCATGAAGTCCTTTGGAGAAAAAAGGAAACTGTCCAACCTCAATTCGTGACACCCTGAGACCTATTTCATTCGGGGAGCTGGCAGATCTTATCTTAGACTGATACAACATCAAAACAGATGTGTGCTGGGGTGTTTTTCCTTCTCGAAATCTCCTTGTTGCATGCAAGAATGAGCTGAGAAAGTAACGAGGTCACAGGTGGGTGGGCGAGCAGCCCTTCGAAGGGACTAATATAATACTCTGGGGTTCTGCCTATGCTGAGGATGGCATGGAAAGCGAGGACAACACAGGGGGCAGCTGTGTGCAGGGGCCTTGGAAGGCCCCGCAGGGCAACGTTGACAGAAGCCTCCCACGTATGAAATTTCTCCCTTGTCTTTACTTGGTTGGAAGGTAAAAACATTCCCCTCTCGTTTCTTTTTTTTTCTTTCAACTCAAGTGTTGTGGATGGAAAAACAAAACTGACTTAAAAAACAGAAAAGGAAGCTCTTTCACAGGGCTGAGTTCCTTGGAAGAGCGTACTTCAAGGCCTTGTATTTTATGTTTTAGCTCAAGCTCACATATAGCCATGCAAACAGTATGCTGTCAGATTTCGGTATTAAAGGATGCAGTTAGTCCGTGGTATCGCACACACTTATAAATAGATTCTCTATGAAGTGAGACTCACCTGGATACAGAAAAGTAAAGTGGATCCCTAATCATAATCATCAGCCATCCAGTTAAAGATGGAACCTTGGAGCTACAGAAGAATAAATACTGAACACTAGTTACACATGCACAAATGGAAACGTCTTCTAGTTTGTGGTCAGCCGCTTGCACGCTAGCTTGTAAATAGGTAGTGTTGTCTTGGTGAATAGTGAAGTGAAATTTATGCAAAACCAACAAACAGTTACTGGTGCTTAGTATGGTTCAAGTACTGAGCTAGGCATGAAAACAGAAAGATAAGAAAACAGTCTCTGCCTTCGAGGAGCTTAGTTTAGTGCACTGACACGTGTAAACATGTTAAATGCTGCCGTACAGGTGGGTGTCCTCAGGGCGCTATGCAGACAGTAACCCAATGGCAGCAGAGGAAGCTGTTGAAAGGGCAAGACAGGACAGCCTGATTAAAGGGAAGTGAAGTCATCTCCTTAGGATTGGGGTGTGGGAGCAGTTTAGGGAGAGGGCTGAGCAGGCTGGTGAAAACTGAGAGCTGCTATTTAGGTTAGGGTGAGAGGCTGAGTGAGGAGCAGTGATGCTGAGGGTCTGATCAAGCTGGAGCCCACTGTATTTCAGACCCGGTTTAGTGGGAGTTAGAGGGGGTGTAATGTTGGAATGAAAAGCTCCTGAGGTGCAGTGTTTTCTTGGCCAAGACAACATGGGGCAGAGCAATGGGAGGAAGTGGCCACAGAGGAGTGGATGGAGGGGCCACAGAAGTTGAGTCCCGGCACTGTAAGGGGGAGGGGTAACACATGCTGACAGATATCTTCCAGAACGAAGGCGGGAGCTAGGGTGGAAAGTACCACAGTCCTCCACGGATAGGACTGACAGAATATTTATTGAGGATGGTGATGAGGTGAGTTAGAGGATGGCTTCCTCATCCAAGAAGGAGCGGCTCCTGAATGCTCTGCAAGTCACACACCTCCTTACCACTGGGTCTGCTTCCATTCATATATATATATATATATATTTTTTTTTTCCTAAGCTTACATTTCATTTTTTTTTGAATTTTAAAAGAATTTTTTATTAGAGTATAGTTGCTTTACAATGCTGTGTTAGTGTCTGCTGTACAGAAAATTGTATCAGTTATACATATACATATATCCACTCTTTTTTAGATTCTTTTCCCATATAGGTCATTACAGGGTATTGAGAAGAGTTCCCTGTGCTATACAGTACGTCCTTACTAGTTATCTCTTTTATATATAGCAGTGTGTATATGTCAGTCCCAGTCTCCCAATTTATGCCCCCTCCCACCCCGTAACCATAAGTTTGTTTCTTTATGCTTCCATTCATATTTAAACAGCTGGGAGAAGTGAATTTTGAAGTCTTATTTGTAGATCCAAAGAAATAAACTTTAAAGAGCTAAATGAGTTTTTTGTTCTTGATATAAGAGTCACCACATCCTACAACAAAAGACTACTGATACAATTTTAGACAAACAACATACCAGAAACTCCGGGTGGTGTCTTAATGAATTTTCCATTAAAATGACCAATAACGGCTTCGCACTTTTCTGTTGATTCCATCCTATTCATACATAAAAATAAAACACGTAAATAATCAGAGATATCTTAGTTTTCATTTTGTTCTGTACACATGAATACAATCCTATAGGTTTATTGGATACAAATGAAAACTAACAAAAATGTGAATGATAGGAAAAAGTGGGTTTATTCTTTTATTTAACTGTTGTTTGTGTGCTTCCATAGTAAAATAAAAACTTGATAACCACACAGTACATTCAGAATCATAAAATAAATAAATTATACAAAGAGTGTTTAATATCAAGCATAGGAAATGTATAATTTTTTCCCACTTGTAGAAAAACTGATAATCAATACACAATAGCTTTGTTAGTCATGATCGTGAATTAAAAATAAAAATACCAGTTTAAAATACTAGTGTATTTAGTGCTGCTGGGATATTGGTCATTTTAAAGATGGTCTCCTTTTACATATTCCAAAAAATGACAGACTCAAAAGTCATGATAAGAACTGGTGTTAATCAGAGGATGTGTCTTACAGGTTTTTCTCATTAGCTTGAAGTTTAAAATTAAATTAGTGAAGTCCATTATGTACCTTCTTTGTCATCCTGGCTTTAGAGGAGGAATTAAAGGATGGAGCCTAACAACTTATTCTACATCTGCAGGTGGCTAAGAACACCTGAGAAACCTTTCAGGGGAATTAAATCATTTTGATTTATTTTTCTTTAATGGAAAAAACACTGAATAATGTGCTCAAAATGCACTACGCTCCTGGACTACCCAGAAGAGTTGCACCTTGGTTTTAATGGGTGGTTTTTAATAGTTTTTAAAAGCAATAGAATTTAATTGGGTTCTATCTTTGGATACAGAAATGAAAGTCCTTGATCTGCTTTCAGAAGAACACCCACAGAGGGACGATTTTCAGAGGGCGCTGGGCCTTTCACTGTTTCACCTGGGTCCTTTTAACCCATGATGTGCACACTGGGGATGCTGGCCTTGGTGACTTTCCACCTGTAGAATATCTTAGTTTTATTATAAAATCATCTGGCCTAACAGAAAGAGTAATGGACTGAAAGCCAGAAGAACCAAGTACTAGACCTTGCTTCATCGCTTGGCAGCCCTGTGACAATGGAAAAGTCCTTTCTTTAACTCAATTTTCCTATATGTGAAAGAGTGAAAAGTGCTTGCTTTCTTGATCTCACAGGCCTGTGGTAGATGCGACTGTCATCAAATAGGATAATGTATAGGAAAGTAAAACGTCAGCAATTTCCCCTCCAAAATCAAAGTCAATACTTTAAGACGTGTAGACATTATCGGTTACTGTACAGTAGTAACAGGTTGCGAAATGATGTAAAATCAGTTTTCGTACGCAGGCTTTCCGACTGCAACTACGTCAAAAACCAAAGCTTCTTTTGTTTAAGGTTTTTAAAGGAAGCAAACTAACCATTACACGGAAGTATCCTTTCTGGGGAGGAAGGGATAAAAATAAGATGGAAGGAATGAGGGTACTTTAGATATCTGCAACATTTTACTTCTTAAAAAAAAAAAAATCTAGGCAAAAACTGTAAAACGTTACAATTTGTGTAACACTTGGTGGTTAGACAGGTGTCTGTTGTACTTTTCTGAGTGTTTGAAATATTTCACTTAAAAATCTAATTCACTGACCATATTGATGATGAACCAAAGTTCCATCTAATGCGACAAAAATACCAATTTATTTACGAAATTTAGGAGCCTGAGATTGTTATTTTTAAGAAGTTTAGGCATCTTGATCTAATTAGTCAAATTATTAAGGAAACATACTTGCAGAACTATTGCTCATGTGGTATTTCCTTGCCCTAAGTCACCAAGTATTTCGTGTCCTCAGGTTCAAGAATCCTAATGAGCTTCCAAAAGATTTGGAAAAATGCAAACTATTTTTTACGCATAATTTAAGTTCACGGTACAACTGGCTCCTATAACCCTGGCTTAAATTCTCTCTTCTTGCTCAATTTTTATTTTCCAGGAAACATAGCAGAGCTACTGTTGTTGACAAGAAGACAGGGCAGCGTGCTTACCTAGCAAAGCCAACACCACGACTTGTCCCACTGGAATCGCGTAGTATCCTTGTAGAAATAACTTGTCCAAATGGTTTTAGCATATTTTCAAGTTCTTGCTCATCCATGGACAGTGGCAAATTAGAAATATACAAGTTGGTAGGATCTTGTTCCTGTTGCTAAAACCGAACAGAGAACTGTCTATTAATTCCCAGCAGAAGGTGAGATAGGTATGTTAACACACTTTTACTTGGCCACTCTCTTAGCTCAGGTCCTTTGAAAGTACTAGCAAGCGAGATCATGGGAACTACAGAACACCCGAGTCACCATGAACACTTCAAAACAGTGTCTGAAGCTTGGACAATCTGTGCAGGTCAGACACGATCCCACCAAACCATTCTTGGCAGGTTTGGAAGCAGAAGTGCTGGCAGGCGTCGCTGAGTTGGAGAGGATGCCCTCATGGAAGCACAACTCTCGGCTGTTTGCAGTGTTCTACAAAATAACTAACCTCTCCTCCACTACTATTTTTAGGAGCCCATTTCGGGCACACTATTGCACAAATGGCTGTTACTGCTAATAATTCAATCCAGAAACACACGACGGATTCTGGACTAAGTCAACTAAAGTCCAGTGGGATTTTGCCCTAATTCCCTTCTTTTGCTCTACAGCAGAGTCTTTACTACCTCTGAGTTGTGATCACCAATGGGAAATAGAGAGCTCCTAAATTAACAAAAACAAAACCCCACAAAGTCATACAAAATGACAGACTCAAGGCAGAACAAATTTTAGAATCTGGATAAGGCTGAACTCAAGTGTAGATGGGGGAAGGGAGTTTCTTTGCTACTCTAAGAGTGATCCAGGGGCCAGCAGTGATGGAATGACCTGCAAGCTTACTAGAAATGTAGAATTCCAGGCCCCATCCCAGACCTACAGAATCAGAAACTGCATTTTAATAAGATCTCCAGGCAGTACAAATGCATATGAAAGTTCGAGAAGCAGCAATGAGATCATTTCCCACCCACCTTTCCACTGCTGAGGTAAAATCAGTTGAAACCAAAGATAGCAATTGAGTTTTCTGAGAACCAGTAACTGCTATGTGTATTTACTGAGTCTGGTGTTAAATCATCAGGAAAGAAGCTTATATGATATCTGGAATATTTTCTGACCAAGTAAAAACTCATCTCGGCAATTGTGAGATTAGGATGATCTTAACTTTAAAACAGGCTTTCCTTTGATCTTACTACCAATTGTATCTTTACATATTGAACTATGCAAGTTTATGATTTTTCTTTAACAAGCACTATTAGCAAAGTCATTGACTGATGTCTTAGCCTTAGGCAACAGAACAGCACACTCATTATATTTAAATTTCCAAAATGCACAGTACTTTAAAAATATATGTGAAACATACGCATATTTGTACAAAGTCTCTACTTTCAAATGTATCCTGGCATGAATTAAACCTGAAATAAAACCTTTCCTTTCAGATAATCTGCAAGTAAAAGTAACTGACCTTTAAGATTTAAAACAACAATCTGGTATCCTAGGGAATGGCAAATACCCCGGTAGTCCCAAGAATTAAAGTTACCAAAGACTGAGAAACTATGGGCAGAAAGTACTGTCCCTATGACTTCCTGGTTCTGACAGAAGGCAGCCTGTTACCAGGCCAGTCCCAAAGGTATGGAGCAGAAACTCCCAACCTGGGTGGCCCAGACTCTCAGGGGGTGTGTCAGTGCGGTTGTGTCCAAGAAAAAAATGAAAAATTTTCAAGTGCTCAATAGCAAGCCAGAAACTTAACTTCATTAACCCTTGACAGACTAAAGAAAAATGGCAACTACCTTTGCTTCTGTCTGAAAGTAGATAAAGTCAGTGTGGCACCACTGGTTACCTTATGCCGGGCAAAACCTCCCACTGAAAATTACATAAAGCATATCTTTAATGTATAAAAATTGTAAAGCGATTTAATAAATGCATGACAGTAATAGATAAAATGCTTCAAAATAAAGGGAAAAACAAAATGGTCTTTGGTATTAAATTTTTCAAATTCTTCTCAGGTGGCCTGCAAGCTAAAATCTTAATTCCTTATTTCCACTTCATTCACTACCTTCCCTGACTTCACCCAATTAATCCACAGCTCCTCAATTAACTATCTCATGTTGGCTCTAACCCTCCCAAGTCCCTGAAGCTTTCCTGGAGTGCACAAGACTGTATTCGTTCCTGTGGAAGTCTGGTCCTTAGTTGGTGAACACAGATGGGGTTCTTTCTCTCTGAAGGTGGGTACACTGAGGGGTCCTGTAGCCTAATACAGCCCAATGACATTTACAGTGCATCCTGTACATCCCAGACCCTCTTATACAATAATTGTGACTCCAGGCCTGTCTTCTAGCCATTTATAGTTGAGTTGGGGAGATAAAAACACATGTAATGAATGCTGTAATAGAGATGTATACAAATCACAATGGGAGGACAGATAGAGGAGCTTGTCTTTATTAGGGGACACTTTACAGAGGGCATGACATTGATTTGAGACTTGAGAAACAAGCATAAGGCACGAGGCTGAAAACCAGATTGTGAAAAGCTATCCAAGGAGTATGACTTTTTTGTCAGTTATCACTGCTTAAATTTTTCCACTTAAGCAATGCTAGCACGAAAGAGAATGACTATGTATCCTGAAGAGTGTGTGGGCAAAGGATAAAGTAGCCTTGCCAGAGCTGCAAAATTTCCTTGAAGGCTTGTATTTTATCTAAAAAAAAAAATATATATATATATATCATGTAAATGTTGCAATCTACTCCCTATTTGAGTTTGTTTCATATAGAAACAATATTTCTGAATTAATATTTTTGAGTCATACTGATACTGCAGGAAGATAAGCCATGTTTATCCTGTGATTTCAGGTGTTATACTTTGTTGGGTGAGGGGGAGGAGGAGGAAGGAGGAGCCGTGTCCCTGTGCTGCAGCTAGAAAGCCACGCCCTAAAAAATCTGGAGCTTCTGGAGGCACAGAAGCAAGGGAGTGATGTGATCAAGTCTATCTTATTAGAAAGATTTCTGAATCATGCTTAGTCAGGTTCAGAATAAAGCTGGGAACTCCCTAATTAAAGCGCATTAAAACACGCCTTGGACAAAGATGTGGCATAAAAAATGTTACATAAGAAACATGTATCATAAATATTGTGAGCTTTCCTTTTGAGTTACAATTATTAAAATCTAAATGACTAACATTTAAGAATATTTAAGAATGTTCATAGACTTTGTCATCTGTGAAGTATTTTCAAAAGGGCTGACAATGTAGGTAACTTAAATACTTTCTAAATCTGTGTTTTAGTTGCTATTAAACTATTAATAAAAATGTTATTCTTGGGTCTTCCCTGGTGGCACAGTGGTTAAGAATCTGCCTGCCAATGCAGGGGACATGGGTTCGAGCCCTGGTCCGGGAAGATCCCACATGCCGCAGAGCAACTAAGCCCGTGTGCCACAACTACTGAGTCTGCGCTCTAGAGCCCGCGAGCCACAACTACTGAGCCCACGTGCCACAACTACTGAAGCCCCCGTGCCTAGAGCCCATGCTCCACAACAAGAGAAGCCACCACAATGAGAAGCCCGTGCACCACAACGAAGAGTAGCCCCCGCTGGCCGCAACTAGAGAAAGCCTGCACGCAGCAATGAAGACCCAGTGCAGCCAAAAATAAATAAAATAAAAAATAAATAAATTTAAAAAAAATGTTATTCTTTAAAATGTTGATTCAACTTGAATGTTTACCAATGAAGAAAAAAAATAATAAGAAGTGCTAAATCAGAATCAGGAAATTGAGCTCCTAACCCACTCTATGATAAATAGTGAGATAAGATAGACTAAATACAGGTAGATATTTCCTGTGATTTTAACGCATTTGTTTTCAACAGCAAACAGTCAACTAGCTCTCTTCATTTGGAATGACCTCTAGGGCTAACATTATTTATCCTTCTTTTCAAATTGTCAACTTATCTTACACACATTGCATACAAAGTTGCAAGTAAAAAAAAAAAAAAAAAAGAAAAAAGAGAAGCAACTCCAAGCTGGCAGCAATGGCCACAAGAATATCTAATCACCAAAGGGTCTATGCATTCTAATCACCATACATTCCTAGTAAATGGAACATACAGTACTTGTACTACGTGAGAGTGGTTCTTGAATAAGAGTAATTTCGCCCCTTTAAAATCAGGGACAACCATAACTCTGTTTTCTTACATACAATGCTATGTCTGAAAAAACAATTTTTCTATAAATTATGGGTGGTCAGACATAAAAATGGGGCCAACAGGCCTCTTTATATCCCTGGGCATGGAAAGTGTTCAATGGCTTCTTTAACAAGTAGTACACTTGGATCCCACATTGGCCATGAGAGGGATAAATGGCTACTAATGTTCACTTGAGTAGAAAAGTGGGGCTTGGAGGTCCCACATGGTGTAAAGCACTCAGTCATCATCTGAAAGAAATTAACAAAAACCTCCCTATGCGTGGAATGGTTCCTAAAATGCAAGAAAGGGACCTGGCAGGAAGACCAGACATCTGTTTTCTCTTGAACTGAGTAGGTTCACCAACCAGCAGATAGCTGCTTATGGGCATGTGAATGCAAACTGCTTGAAGCATGGTAGACCTCTGTGTGGAAGGGCGATTAAATTCCTGCTCCTTTGACTGCCTATTTACTGAAAAAAGTGCGAGCATACCGCTAGGCAAATAACACAGGGCGATCCGCTGACCCCCAGCAGGTCTTAAGAGGTATTGCGGAAAGGCCAACAGAAGTCACTCTATTAACAGATATCACCAATGTTGACTTGAGTTTTATATCTTTTTAGCTCGTTATCTGAGGTTTTTTTCTTCTTTTCATAGATTCTGAGTCTTTTATTTTGAAAAATGCACACATTTGAAACAAATGCCAAGTTTAACATAAATGGCTCAAGTTTAACCTTGAGCCTTTTGGAAAACCTTTGGTAAATTTCATCAGGGTACTCGATGGACTCAATAAATATAATTTTTAAATGTCCCATTCTTATCTCTCCATATCTGCCCAAACTGGGAAGTTTTTCTCTTGCTTAATTGGCTTCTTTGATCATCAACAAAACAAACATTTAATATCTACCATAGGCCAAGTACCAAGCAAGGCACTGAAATTAAAACACGAATAAGAAACAACCATTGTTGCCCAACACTCTCCACTTGTAGCTTTATAATTCAGTTTTGAATATTTGTGGAGTTCTTTTTCAACTCAGGTAGTCAAAGTGTCAAACAATATTATATTCTTCCCCACTCCCCAGACTCGCCTAGTGGAATGTCCCTTAATTTTTTCTGATTATGTAAGAAAGCAAGCCTTTAATATGTGGCAATGTGAATTTTCAGAACTTTATTGTGTCCAGATTAATTCACTAGAGGAAAGTGGAAAGTGACAGGTCCCTTATCACCCAAACATGGGAGCCAGACCTAAACTTTTATAAACTGTCTCCACAAAAGGTACATGCCAGATGCTCCTTTATCCAGACAGCATAAAGGGGATAAGTCAACTCCCGATACTCAAATCTATGGTTCCGTGGCACAGAACAATGGACCCTCTAGCATTTAAAATACCTTTTGTAACTTTAATGATATAATAAAAAAGAAATCGGGTCCAGGAAACTCAGTCATCCTACAGAGACCCGAAGAAATTCACAACGTGCAGAATGTTGGCACACTGCCAGCATCTCTGAACCCGTGCATTGTTCCCTCCCTACAGATGATGTAGGAAGGGATCACTTTTCCTAGCCAATTTACAGTCCAAGCCACCCAAGGAGGTCTTTGAACAGTGCTCATTGTCAGTCCACGGGAAAGCTGGCATTCAAAGTGCACTGTTGACACAACATACAGTGCCAATCTATGCCCAGTCCGGTTCTGACTAAATGCATTGTAAAGACTTCTTCAAACAGGATATATTTAATATATTATGCTACTCAATATCACCGGCACTGAAAAGATGCCTAGGTAAGTGCTCATGGGGCCGCTCTAAAAAAGGCCTCTGTATTACCTGGAGCAGGTTGTTAAAATAGGCCTCTTTCTAACTTTGTTTCAGCAGAAGTCACCAAAAAATGGGTTTCAGGCATGCCCACTTTCCAGAGTGAGAAACCAGACCACCTACACAGAGTCTGCATAGGAGTGGCTGAGATCTGGTTTGAGAGGCTCAGCTGACCACCCACCTCTCGTCTGCCTGGGAGGGAATGGAGAGGCTGGAATGAACACGCATGTGGAGAGAACCGCTGATGTGTTCTGAGTCCCACCACACGGGCTGCCTCCCCCATCTCTGCCGGTGCAGCAAGAGGGGCTTCAACAGACCCCTCAGGAGGCATGGTCTGTGACCTTTCCAGCTTGGTGGATACAATGAATCAATGTCTGACTTAAGCCTGAGGAATCTAAAAGGCAAAGGCTGGTTGAAGGGGCCCATAAGTGCAATTGGGAGGTAACTAGTCTCCCACAGACAGCTGGCAAACAGATCAATGTGGGCCACACAGGTAGAGTTGGCCCAGGGTTGTGTTAGAGCCTTCCAGGAAGGCTGTCTTGAAGGATAAGAAGGTCCTAGAAGAAAGGGGCTGAAGGCTGACCCTTAGATTCTCAGGAGCTGAGGCTAACAGCCTGAGGACACGTCTTCTCTAGCTTGAAGGAACTACAGGGGAAAGAGCAAAGCATTCTACTAAAGAAAGCATCAGTTCTCTGTCTGCCCAGAGAAATCAACACCAGATCACAGAATTGTCAGGTCAAGAAACTTTCCCATCCTTTGCCACTGCTCCAACCTTGGAGGGGTTAGAAACCACAGCTAGCTATGGAAGAGTGGGAAAAACACAAATTTGGGAAATAGGAAAGAAACTAACCATGCTCCCATCCCAGGACAAGCTTACTACTTAGAGCAGACCAGAGCTGGGGGAAGGGAGAAGTTTTAATATTACACGGCACTCAAAATTTTGTCAAATAAACAGGATTGGACATTTCAATTATAGGTATCACACACTTAGCATTGGAAATGTGCTCTTAAAAAAAAAAAATCAGACACTCAGCATCAAAATGTTAACCAGGAGCCTATTTCATATTATTTCAAGTAAGAAGAAAAGTATAATGTATTACCATTAATCACAACCCCCAATTTCCTAAAATGCAACTAAATACATGTGTTACACATCTGTACGTGTGTGTGTTTGTATACACATAATACATGGTTATATTGGGATGTAAACTTTTAAAATATCACTTCTTGATCACCAAATTATCAATATGATTCTTAGCAGACAACTGCTTTGTAAGTTGTCATTTCTCTTAGCACCAGCAGCATCCAAGACACACATCCCTTTTTGCTGACTCTCAGCAGAGTTTTCAAAACCTCTACACAATTCTGACATTTTACAAACTGTATTTGGAATAGAACCTGAGATTTTCCCCTTAAACATCTTGTTTAAAATATTGTACTGAGATTGGTGTAAATACATATAGAAAGGCTGAAAATGTACTGAAAGACAATTATGTTCCCTTAAGTTTGGATATGAAAAAAATTAAGGGGCATTCTACTGAAAAAAATTAACCAGAAAGACCTGAAATGACAGAAGCAACTGACGGAACTTTTCAAAATAACGAGAGTTGCCAGAAAAGTCATGGGACCTGCCCTAGATTTTATCCATGAGAGGAAGAAACAGGAGCTTCACAGAGTAGAGGAAATGGACAGAACAGAGGGAAAAATAGAGCCCTTTTCCAATTGTGCCTTAAAAGTCCTGCTTAGAAAATGTATGGTTACCCATTGTTTACATAGGCACATTAAACATTCTGTAAATCATATACAACATAGGTACTGCATACTCACAATTAAATATATTTCAAGCCTCATAATCACCGTCTTTCAACAATACCACAGGAAACTGCTGTATATTATGGACAAGTAATCTAAAAATCACAGTGCTTAGTATTTACGTTTGTTTATTTTAGCTTCTTCCTCTGGAGTTTAAAAACATCTGAAATAAGTCCAACTCAATCCAAAGGTCTAAAAATATTAAAAGTCAAGGATTACTTTGGAAAGGTGATCCCTTTCATCAATTCCTGAAATCTTTATTCATGCTGATTCTTTTAATCAAGGTAAATCTCTATCCTGGTAGCTGCATATATGTCCTTCAACAGCTTTAAGGTCTTAGAAGGTAACTTATCTCAACCAGGGTTCTTTAACTTCCATAAATCTTCTTTCCTTATGGAAATGTGAATACCCCTCAGGGAATGACCACATGCTACTCTTCAGAAGCAGCAAAGGACAGCACAAAATTACTTTCTTCCGTACTTCAAGACACCAGATAATATAAAATTATCGATCTTTTGAAAAGAATATACAAGATATCAAACTGCCAAGTTTCAAACTTGAAAATATGTTCCGTAGCAATTCAAAAACCACAAATAAAAAAAAAATGTACATAATTGTATGAGTATCTTAATAAATGTACTGTAGGCACTAGGTATGATATAACCCAAGTTTACATTTAGGCAATAAGACTGAAGCATAAATACCACTTCAGTGATTAAGAGTTCATCAAAACAAGTCCTGAATAAAGCTACTGCAGAACTACTAAAGAGAAGATTTATAATCCATAAATAACCAATGTCTAAAAATCACTGACTTTTACACAAATAGTATCTGTAGCTTACACTGCAATAAAACTACTAGTATATTTGTACAAAGCATACATATGTGATTATATTTGTTATTCTTTCAGAATATGACATTCTATACACAATTACCTCCTGAAGTACTTCTAAAATGTATTAATTCCTTAAGCATTGACATTTTAAAATTATTCTAAAAAATATAGTACAGAGCTTCAGCCAACAAGTACCCATTTACCTGAGAAAATCTGGTGCTATTTCTCCATTTACTTAGGGGGTTACATAATCTGTTATGTAAAATTTTATACAGTTATAAAATCCTTCTTTACATATAAAATTATGAGGAACAGTCTTTGGCAATATAGCTACCATTGAGGATGCGAAGGTATGGGACAAGTGTCCACAGGTAACTGTGGCTCTCTGGGATGGAAGGAAGAACTTGAATGGTGACAGGAAAAGCCACGTATCTAGCTTCAGAACCAAAGCCAGAGACCAGAGCAGTGAGTACCGGCTCTCAACTCACCTTTGCCATTTGAGCTTGAACCCCACTTGCCTTCAGGGCAGACACAGCCTTCTGAGCTGCTGCAGGACTGTCAAAGTCGACAAAACCATAACCTGAAATGCAAAACACAGTTAGTGTTTAAGCCATTATTTTACGATTACGTAAAGAGGAAAAGGATGACTCCATTTGGTCTCTGATGCAGGCAACAGAAATGAAAGCCCTGACGTCCTGACAAGTCTCAAGCTTTACAGCCGCAATGCAACATCCTCCCCGAGCTGTCCTTCCCCATCTATCATGGGCTAGGCAAGTTTCCCTTCAAAGTTTAAAAAAAAGAGGAAAAAAAAGAAACCAGTTTTTTTCCTTTTCCAGATCTTTTTCTCAGGTGTCCTGTACTTACTGGGGGAAAAAAAAAAGACATCTAAGTTATACCAAGATTTAAAAAAAAAAAAAGAAAAAAAAATCAACTTCAGAGAAGTAGCATTTTTAATAATTTGGTAAGAAAGATGGTGCTATCCTACAGAGCTTACAAGTGTATGTTTATTCTGTAGACTACATTTTATTTTTCAAATAAGTTAAGTACAACCACTGGATACCCCAAATATAAAATAATCTAAATGTTAGAACTTGGTTAAAAATATCATTATTTATCTAAAATACAGCTCATGATCTCTTCAAAATAAATAAAGGGTGTGGGGGGGGGGGGAATGGCTCCAGAAACCCAAAATAGCTGTTTTAGCAGTTCATGTCCTAAAGTCTAAAAACAAAACATAATAAAACAAATAAGTAAATAACCTCCTAATAGAGGTCCTGGTTCAAAGCGCATTTATCCACAGCTTTTCAAACATTTTAAATAAGCTGGTCAGCTATTCTGCCTGGCCATGACAAACCAAAGCAGGAAATGATGGGGAAAAAGGGTCGGGTTGAGGGTAGGGCTGCTACAAAATAATCATATGGATGGTATCCATATGCTAATTATTAGTGAAAATGAATAGCAATCAAGAAAAGAGGAAAACTATACAAAGAAAAGGCCTTAAGCAGCATATGAGCAACAGCTCCATGAACTTCACTGATCCATAAGCATCACTATGAAATCAGGCAATCACTGATTTGTCACTATGATAACTCTTAAGTTACTGAGAAAAGGTTCAATTCTACTTTAGCACACTGTTTAAAAGATCAGGGTACCAGGCAAAAATACTAACAGAGATTTCCTTGGAATTCAAACCTATTATCAAATTAATTTTAAATGAGGAAGAATATTTTGAAAAAGAAAAGCCCTGTTTGGAGGTTGCATGGAAGAGGGGCCAGCCCTATCATTTATTTGCAGATATTATAAAGCTACAGTAATTTAGACAGGAAGAAACTAGTGTCAAAATAGGCAAATATATGCATCAAAAAGACCAAACAGAAACTTCAGAAGTAGTCCAAAGGTGAGTGTGCAGTATTAATACCAAAAATATTGCCTGGTAACAACACTAGTGAACTAGACTATGGATTACAGAAATAGATGTTTTAGGAGAGAGAAGTGTCAAAGCTGAAACAAGCAGCTGCTTCCTTCGATTACTTGGAATTGGGTTGGAATAAGGCCTAATTTGATTTTGACAGTGAGTGGAGAAATAGTCAGGTTGGAAAGAAAAAGAAGAGGCTGACCCAAGTAAAAGCAGAGAACGCTACTCAACAGCCAGGTTAGAAGTCAGGTTAAACGTATTTTGGATTCTTTTTTAGAAATCTGTTGTTAATGCTAACATGCAACCCGTTATGAAGGTACACACAGGCACACACATACTCACTCTCTCACTCTCATACATATTTTACTACCAAACACAATTTAAGCAGGTCATAAACGAACACCCAACTACACTGAAATGATGTAACTTCTACTGATGGATATTTAAGACACCCTCCTTAATTTTGCTGTTGTCAATAAATTACAATAAACAGAAGATCTCAAGTTTGATATTCATGTAGTTGAAATTGCTATTCATTCAGGTAATAATAGTATTATTTTATCTGTCTGTTATTTCCTTATTAGGAAAAATCCATAATGGTTGCATTTTTAGTTAGCTGTTTATAACCTTTTCTGGCCTTGCCCGATGTCTACTACATAGCTGTTTCATAAATATTTGCTGAAAAACAAATATAACAGGTAAGCATGCAACCTGTGCTCTTTCACTTCCTCTATTATATTACTTTCAAGTAAATATAAGAGTATATAAATGAGTTTCACAGGTTCCATGGGTTTCATTATATAAATATGTATAGATATTTCTGAAGGTGGGATAAACTAAGTAACACAGTATCCTCTCACTGGACCCCCAAGAGGATTCTTCTCAGGTCTCAGGACCAGGAACAGTTATGGTATTCCTGCTTCTTGGATTTTCTTCTACATTGTGATTACTGAATCATGGGAATAGGTATGTTTATTTTTGCTTTGGCAACTAAGAAATACAGGGCTATTTCTATAGTAACATGAAGTTTCCTGCTCTTACCCCTATTTTCCCTTTGGTCTGACTTATCCTCACCCATTTTACGTCTGTGTGTGTGTGTGTGTCTGTGTGTGTGTTTTCTGGTCTTACATGCAACTCTGTAAACATTGATAGTGAACCAGTCGGTGTCACAATCAATCCTTTGTAAGCTTTTTTTTTTTGGTCCTGAACTACCATATATTCCAGTGCTGAAAAGCATTTAAATACCTTTTGTTGGCTAAAAACTGACAAAAATTGAAAGGTAGAGCAACTGAATAGTGAATTTTTAAATTTAATAACTACGATAACATGTTATTCAGAGCAATATTTCCTTCAGCTTAATTTTGTCTTCTGGAGAGAGGCTTCAAAATATGTTTTGTGACAAAAAAATGTTCTATGACCTATAAGGTCTCTAATTTCCAGGTATAAAATTCTTTGATCTGTTCAACTCTCAAAAAATTAGTATACAACACAAGCACTTTCCATTTATACTAATAACCTCTTAAGCATTACCTATATTCATCCATCGATCCACCTACCCACCTTCTCAAGTTATCTATAACATGGCTGACATGTTATCTGTCTTTATTATGAGCTATGCTGTGTTATTTTTTTCTCATTTGTCCTAAAACTACTATTTTTCAGGAGCTCTTTCATTCTCCCTCCCAGAGTTTTATAAACCCGTTCTTGCTTACTCTCTCCCCCTCACTCACTCACCCACACCCCAGATATCTGTTACTATTTCTTCCTGAGAGGCCTGTGTGACACAAAGAGACTCAGAAGGTTTCTATCATCGCCCCCCCCCCCCCGCCCCCCCCGACATAAGGCAGTCTCTCCTGAGATTCAATTTAGGAGAACGTCTCCAGGAGACATATATCGAAAACCAGTGTTGAATTCTTCTTATCCTTATTTAGAAGCCCCAGAAATCTCTCCACTTATCTTTGGACCCTTCCCAAATATCATGGGTTTGTATTATGATGTTAGGTTTAGCTTTAGTATTTTTTTACTCGTACCTTTTCCAGATCATGCTAAGCATTTTGTGGAGTTTTGGTTTCTAGGCAATAGGGTCTTGCTGGAAAAGAGTGTATAACAGTAGTGTGTCCAGTGTGGAGGTGTGGCAGAGAATTCACCCAGGGAGGCCTCTGGGTCCTCTCCCTCACTTAACTAGGGCAGCTGTGCTTTTTAACACACCGATCTGCTGTGAAGACTTCTTTTTGGGGGGTAAGGGGGTTGGGGAGGTGAGGAGGAAGAAAGGTAGGGTAAGGTTATAAAACGACTTGTCTACTGTGATTTCTCTCTTGGTTTGAAACAAATGCTGAGATCAGCTTCCTGTTTTATACCTGCAAGAGTCCGGGTTTTTTTGTTATAAAACCGAAAGGTTTTTTTCTGTGTCCCTGCTCACCCAAATCATTTTAAAATATGGTAAACAAGACTAATCTGGTAACTGGGTAGACATTTCAGTCTACAATTTGACTCTCTCCAGTTTAATTCACTTAAAATATTAATTGAGTACCACTCTACGTAAAGCATTGCTCTATTCACCGTCCTAAGGCAAAACTGCCTGAATGTGCCATGTTGACTAAACATGGGCTTAGATATTTGCCACAATAGCTCCTTTAAATTCAGGAGCTTTGAAGAAGAGACAGAAATACAATGAATCACTTCAAGTCTAGATTAAAGGAAATGGCTGGCTTCTATGCTGAGGCCCTACTATACCATCCAGAGGCTTCATTTATGTTCCCTGCCTTTTTCAGATTGTGCTAAGCCACAGCCGTCACCACTACTTGAAAAACTGGGGTCTAATTAATGAGGAGATTTGCCTTCTCTGCCTATTCCTGTCAACCTTATTTCGATTCACAGGGTCAGTCGTTAGACTCAAAGTCAGCTGACTCCATTCTTCCCCTTTCCTAGAAATCACATGCCTATTGTTAAGATGCTGGATCATTAAAAGTCAGAACCACGGAGCATCAGTGCTGCCTACTCTAGACGCCTCCTCTTCCAGCTCATGGAGCCAGATGAGCTCATCCTAATTACACGGAAAACTGAAGGTCAGTGCATCAAATTAATGCAGCAGCATATTTCAAAGGGGCGTATGACCTCCCCTCCCTATTACAATTCGGTCAGTGAAAATGGTTCTCTCCTCCCCGCTGCCAATATTGTCAACAGGCATTCAGCAGAGAACAATTGGGGGTATTGAAACATGTAATTAAGTACTGCTTAAAACTACTCTATTCTAATTAATAGAGCCAATTTGCACAATATGTAATCTTTTCAGTTCTTTAGTGCAGTCCAATGGTCTTCAGTAAGCAGCTCTAATCTCCTCAGGCTCAGGAAAGAAAAGCTATTTTCTAACTCTACTGCCCTTTTAAGAGCAGGGGATAAATGCCAGCCGGTATTTTGCATGTTAACTCTATTGGCGTCAAATCTGGGATTCTGGCAAAGGGCTAGCTGCTGTTGGGTTTCCAGCCAAAACTCAACCAGGGACAAACGCAAGCAATATGCTGACATTGTGCAAGACAGAAACTGGGTGACATGTAAGATTTGGATTTTAATAAACGGAGGTAGTTTTGAAACCAAAGATCAAGTTTAAAATTCCATTATTTTTCTAAAGCTCTGATTTAGCATATCATCAGCCAAGGAAACATACCTTTGCATTTGTTCGTTGTCTTATCCAAAATTGCCTTCGTGGAAACAATTTTCCCATATCTAAGGAAAAAAAAGAGAAAAAAAAGAAGTTATAACTGAGGAACCTTTATTAATGTCTAAGTCCAACGAACACACACACTTATCAAACATCTGCAAACTTTCAAGTACAAAATGTTCTTTACTAGGGGACAGGAAATGAGAATTCTAAACACAAACTAAACTAAAAAGGGGGAACAGCTAGGCCTCTCATTTGAATCTTTGGATTACAGTTTGATGTTTAGCTTTGAGGAGTCAGGTACTTACCTGATGATCTTGGGACCAAAAAAATGGAATGTGAGCTCTATAAAAATAGTTTCGCCTAGTAACACCATGTCTGTGGTCAAATACAAACCCAAAGGCAAGGCTACAGAAGTGTTAATGGAAAGTACTAAGATCAACATAGCCTTTATGAACTAATCACGGTGGGAAAGCTGCCTGGATCATATCTATTCATTTTGCTTTTGCAGGCAGCTCTGCATGGCTCTAGATCACCACAGAAGGGTGCGTATGCGTATATATCTCTAACACACTTGATGTGTTATTTAAATATTTTAAATGTGATATTTAAAACAGGTCTTTTTTACCTAAGATTTTGCCAACTGTTTATAAATACATTTATTAAGACCTCTTTTAATGCTGTAATAATAGTTATACGGTGTACTCACTAATGTGTGTGCAGGCACGTGTGTGCAAGAAATAGGCAATACAAAAATATAAAACAATGAATCAGGAATTAAGCATTACTTTTATGAGGGTTTGTATGAAAAATGTGTTCAAATTCCTTAATGTACAACAGAAGTTGGGAGAAGAGGGAAAAAAATTCAGATTATTAAAATTGAGGGCACTGCTATCAGAAACAAAGGGGCAGCAGAGTTTAAATATATGTACTACCTACATCCTTTCACAGTGACCAGACCACAATGCAAAGCACCACTATCTAAGTTTGTCTTCTAAAAACGGAGAAGAAAAACCTTTGAAAAATAACTCTTAAAAATTACTAGGTCTTTGGGGAGTGCACATAACATACTTGAGGTATCTGAGACATTTCCCCATTTATATGTGGCAAATTCCAAAATTTTACTTTCCTATGTATTTACTTTAAAAATTTCACATTTTCTCTAATACTACTTTCTTGTGATTTCTGCTGAGGACTAAAAAGGCTCTTAAAAGTTTTAGAAAACTGAAGTATCTGTGCAGCACTTTAAAATATTTTAAATGTTGCAAGTTTCTATTTTATGTATTGAACAAGCTGAAAGATACTTATCTAGAAGAAACAAATGGCTTGGGCCACCTCTCTCGCTCAGTTAATCTTCACTCTGTGTAATCATGTAATCAAATGATTACTAACTGGGCACATGAAAGTAAAGATAATTTAAGGTTCAAATGACAATTACATCCAAGAGGCATAAGGCTACACAAACACCTTCAATTCCCTGTAGAGATTCTGAGTGCTTATAACAACCTTAACACAAGTCACTAAGCTTACAAAAAAAATTTTTTTTAAACTCTGCAAAACAGAAACAATAAGTGATTTAAAGACCACCTTTTAGCAACCATTTATCTACCTAGGTTATTGACAGCTTGATATTTACCAGCGCTCTCTCCTTTGCACAAGTTTTAGCTGAAAACGCTTTTAGACTGCATCCCTATCACAGCCTTTCCAAAAGTAGGGAAGAAAACTGGTTATGACTCCAATGTAGGATAAGGGTATCGGGAGTCACAGAGATTAAGAGATTTTGCTTGCTGTCACAGAGTTCAGGGTCTTTTGTAAACCAAACAGAAGAAAGCAAATTTAGAGAAGGTCAGGGGATGGCCTTCTACACTTTTGGTTCTGCTCTCCACATTAATAATGGGGAAGAAGACATGGAGAGAGGAAGATGTGGGCAGCAGGAAAAGTGAAGAGGCTCCTGAGAGCACTAGACTCAATCCATGCCATACTCTACTCTGGTTTGGGTTCTCTTTGATCTTTGCTACATCTGACATTTCTCCTCATTTCCACACCTATGCTTCTAGGACCCTCACTCTCAGGACCTCATCCTACCTTTCTGGGCACTCTTTCAGTGGTTTTTTTTTTTTTTTTTGGCCCATTCAGCTTCCTCCTCTCTCTCCTTAACCAAGTATTTTCATCACATTTGATAATCAGTCCTTAACCCTTTCTTTTCCTAGGAAATATATCCAGTGCCACAGATTTAATTAATACATCTTCTTTGATGAAGCCCATTTCTCCTTCCTGGTTTTTTTTTTTTTTAATCTAATCAAAGCTTTAGTTTTTGTCTTCTTCTTTTTACTTAACTATCTTAGTATCTTACTAAGATACTTAAATATCTAGTTAAATGTTACCTCATGTCCACTATTTTCTAAATCCCATCCCCAAAGAACCTCAAACACATTTTCCTTGTCTCCTCTTCATATCTCGTTTCATTCAATAGCATCATCACATTCCCAATCTTCCACCAAGCTGGTGGTCCTTGAGACATCTTCAACTCAGCCATTCCTGAATCCAGCCAGTCAATCACTCTTCTGAGTTTTGCCTCTGACATGTGTGTAATATTCACTCCTTCCCTTCACTGTGCCTACACCTATACAAAAGGCATATCGTAGTTCTTGCCTCTAGCCTCTCTCTGGTCCTTCCAACCCAGTCTGCTGCATTACTCTGCCTTAAACACCACTTTGAACATGGTTCTCTTATCTCTCCATTGCCCCCTTCTATCCATGCTTGAACTTAAAGAACCTGTTGTAACACTAACTTTTCCACAAAACTATCCCTAACCTCCTCAACCATTTAGTGGGCGATTTTATAAGAAACCAGAAAGGGAATAACATTTACTCAGTTCCTAAAGTTCTAGGCACTTTGTATGTATGATCTTATTTAACTTCACAACAATCTTATGAGGTAGCTGTTATTATTCCTACTTTTGCTAATGGGAAAACAAAAGCTCATAGAAATGTTCAGACTAAGATCTTGCCTAAAACCTCAAAGCTCAAAAACAGTTAAAGTTTTCAGTGCAATTTATCTACGACATAATTTTGAGAAACAATGTTTCCTTTACATACTCAGAGTATGAAAGGTGAGGAAAAAAATGGAAGATCTCTTCTATTAAGGGATTGAAATAGATTTATTTTTCAAACCAAAGCAAGTTTTTTGTTTGTTTTAGACACAAGAAATAAATATGTGGTTCATGGTTGAAGGAGGGATGGGGGGGTGTGTGTAGGAGAAGAAATACGTCTGAAATTTATCGGTTTTACTTTCTATTGCGGTTTTCATCAGGATTTGTGGGTTAACACTGAAAGCCCATGACTTCCCAGAAAGTCAAAACAGTTTTCACTCTGTGGTACTACTGCATACTAGCCTCCATGCAATCAGAGGCTCAGTAAGACGCTTCTCTGGAGTTACCTGGGGCGGTGGTGGGGCGGGGTTTTGAAGGGTTTTCCTCTCCTACAATATCTTTTTCTGTGAGCTGTTCACTCAGTTAGCTTCTCAGGGGCTGATGCAGTCACCATGTTGTGGGAATGGAGTACAGAACAAGTTCTTCTGATGACATGAGAAAGGATCTACGATATGGGGAAGAGCCGTCTGGCAAATGGCACCTCAAGGAACGGGAAAGGGGGCAGCAGGGTTCAGAGCGGTCCCGATTCCTCTCTGCTAGTCTTATCTGCAGTAAGATTTAATAATGTAAGGCAAGGGATGGGATGGGGGGGGGGGAGAAGTCATTACAGATGATTAACATTTAGTCTAATTCTATTGTTGATCAGCAGTGCCTGCAAGAGTAACAGATATCTGGGTAGAAATTCATAAAGCAACCAGATTTTCACCTCCCCTTGTTCCTATCTGCAACTTAATTTGTAAAAAAAAAGTCAAGTAACAGGGACATAGGATTTATTAGGAGAAAACAGGCCTCCTGACTGGCAGGCTTCACACTCCAAGGACACCAAGGAGATGCACGCCCAAGAAAGCAAGCTGCAGAATTTAATGGGGAAAATGTGAATATGGAGATTCTTTGGGTTCTACCCAGCTTCAAAGTAACAAGGCTCAGACGCACAGCCCTGGCTACCCAGAGTATAATATTCTTTGCTGAGAGTAGATTAATCCACTCCAGAGGAAGCTCTGACAGTAAAAGGATAAAGAGTAATTAAGAGACATGACTACAGAATAATGAGAATTTCAAAGGGAGAGGATAACAAGTAAAAACTCACATTTAAACCTATTGGCTAATAAAACCTTTTGCTTAGAATCTACCCAAGTTTCTTTTGTTTGTACCACAGCTTTTGTCATTTCTCCATTTCCATTTCTTCTTTCATCTGCTATAATATAAAATCTAAGCATATTTTAGTTTGCACTTACTAAAATAAAGCTTCATTTTCTCCTCTGCCCCCCATCACTTAGTCCTTCATTAATTCTCTTTTTGATAATTTACCATAATTACAAAAGAAATGCGTATCGGTTGTTATTAGAAGACACAGAAAAGCAGACTGAAATATCAGAATCACCTGAAGTCCTGAATACGAATGTTAAATGGGTTGATGCGTATCCTTATAGATTTTGTCCAGTGTGCATGTACAAGTGTGTGCACATGGCACTCAGGCACGCACACATACTCTCTCTCCTGTCTCTCATCTACTAGGGAACTTGGAGCTTTTGAACATGGCCAGTTACAAGCCAAGGCTCTGGAGAATAGAGTCCATTCCACCCACCACCAACAGATGGCGGTAAGGGTTGACGAGTTATTTTAATATTGGTCAACCCAGTTGGAAACTCATTTAAGGCACCATAGGGTCATTGGCAAGGTTTATATTAGTTTATTTTACAAATGTTATTAAACTGATAAAAGCAATGGGTGTGTGGAAAAAAACAGTAAGAAAAAGTGTACACCTATAATGTAAACAAAAACTGACTGTGAAAAAGGGCGGGATATTGCTCATGTATATAGGATGATTGCTTTTGTTTGTTTTAATAGCTGAACTGCCTTTGAAGGACAAAGAAACTTACCACCGTGAGAGAGGCTGTGCCCATGCAAATGACCATAATTAGCAAGAAGGAGGGTGAGGGGATTGAAATGAGAAAAAACCAAAACGTCTATGGGCTATCAAATCAGCGTCCACAATGGAAAGCCTGTGACCTAGTGAGTTAACTCAGGGGAATAACAGAAGTAACAGCTTACATTTACACAGCTTTTATGTTATGTCAGGCACTGTTTTATGTGATTTAGGTCAATTATTTTAATCTTCACAGCGACCTTTTGAGTAGGTGAAGTTTTATTCCCACTGTGCAGCTGCGAAACGAAGGAGCGGAGTGAGTAAGGGACCCACTAAAGGTTACACAGCAGCAAAGAAGGGAGACAGAAGTTTGCTTGGCCAATCATGCTGACGAGTGCGGAAACGTCGGTCGCCAGCCACAGACTGTTCCAGAGGTTCAAGGCTGCTCCCACTGTGCATCTGCACAGCTCCAAACAAGTGGCATGAGGATGAGGGCAGACCCTGGAACTGCTAAAGCCTCTAACACAGATGCTGATAACATTCAGAAAGTTGTTCCCTGACTTTCTGGGTAGACAACATTGTTCTATTTGGAATAAGAGGCCCAAGAGAACAAATGTATCAGTGAAGAGGAGGTATGGCTGGCTTTAAAGCTTAGAAGGAGTAATGCAGGTATCTATTTGGTGGGAATGGATTTGGGAACGAGGAGCCCTTTGTTATTGTGGACTTGTGGGGGAAAAGGGAAAATAATTCACAGACATACACCCACACCCGGATGATACTGTACAGGCAGTTTTCTAACTTGCTTTTTTTTGCTGCTTTACCTTTCCAATGGCCTCCCAGGATAAGGGGATTTCCTACAATTTGCTTTAGGTCTTCTAACAGTGGTTGAATAGGGGAAGGAAAAGAAAGTATAAATTACATTCATTTTGCTAATAGAAAAGTTTGCTGGACAATGAGGCCTAAAAGAGTTCTCTAGTTCTGCTTTCTAGCAGAAGGAGTCATTTATCCATGTTATCCTGAATCCTCAGTACCTTGAATAATTCAGCTCATTCTATTTTCTTTATCTACTTGGTATAGGAAGTGGTAAGCCTTTGAGGATGAGGTATATGTATGTGAAATTTTAAAATTAGGCAATCAATATCAGACAGATTTCCTAAGACTTCACCTTTTTGGCCTTGAAGAGTTTCACTGTTTCTATAAGACTTCTAAGATATACGAAAATTAAAGGTAAAGAAAGATATTCCATTTTTAATTCCAGTCATTTTGGCTTAACTCTTAACATTCGTTAACTGCCCCTTCCACTTGTGCAGTACGGCTGGATGTGCTTTGTGCATACAGGATTCCTGGAATATGGAACAGAACAGGAAGCTGCACCTGATGCAGCTGGAATGGAAACCAGGGTTTGAAGAAGGAAAATGCTTGGCAGGAAAAGCTGCTACAGCCCTAAAGGTCAAAACCAAACCTGGTGCTGAAGGTGAATGGAATGCAGGAAAGACAAGTACAGTCAAGAAGGAGGCCAGACCAAGAAATCAAATCAAGCCTCACATATTTACAGCACGTCTCCAGCATGCCCTTCACCATCTAAGGCCTATGAAATGTATGTAAGATGCCATTCCTGCCATCGAGCGGGATAATTTGGGGGAGGGGGAGGAATGTAAGAAATTTTTAATATTAAAAAATAATTAAGAATATTGAGATCCTGTATGATGAATGCTAAATAAAAGGAGCATAAACGTAGGACAAAGGTCAAGTTCAGCAAGAAAGACTTTGGGGAAAACAGAAATTCAGGTAGGCCACGGAAGACAATAAACAGAAGAATCTGTCTAATGCGAGCTGTGTGGGGAGGATCGGAAACCAAGTCTGAAAAGGTCCTAGAGGGCCTTGGGTTCTAGGAAAAGGAGTCAGGGAACAGAATGTGGCTGGAGGTTTTGCAACTGCGGAATGATATGATGAAAGCAGGATTTTAGTAAGATTAATGAAAATCTTGTGGCTAGAATTAGCAAAGAGAGATGTCACATTTTTGGTTTATTATTACTATTATTTTTTTGGCTCTCTGTACTCAAGCAGTAACACTCAAGTTCAAGAAGTTACCATGGAGGGCTGAAGAGAGCTAGGAGAAGAATGGAAAGGTTCTAAAAGACAGGAAAGTTTTTAAGACAGAGGACTTCTTCTAACTAGGCTTAAATGCTTTTACTTAACATCTGAGAAAAATAACCTATGGTATCTGTGTTATAGAAAGCTAGTGGCTTGCCTCTGTGAAGGCAGAGGAGATGGAGGAAAGGAATCACCATGGTTCACTTTTCTGAGCTATCCTGGAAAGGACAGTGAATTTCAGCCCCAGTCCCAGACCTGGAGCCTGCAGATTAATTTAGCAGAAGTGCACACCATCCTCAGGTGGTCCAGCCCTCGGCCAGACGGGCTGCTTTACGACATGTGAGCTGCTGGAGAATAAACCACAGAAGCTTCGGGACAAAGTATCATGTTTTTCAAGAGAAAACATATACATCTACATATCTAGTTTTTCATAACACTGAAATTTTAAGATAAACACATTCTTTCAGAACACAAATAAAATTGGTAATTTACACCCAGATTTGGGATGAATATAGCCTCTTCTGACTAAATGCAGAACCACTCCTGCTACCCTGCCTTTTCAACATTCCTGCTGGCACAGCTAATCTATTATAAATGCTATACAAAAGTAACAATTGATGCTGTGTACTGCATGTATGGCTTGAACTAAATAATTCATATAGAATGAATATTAAAACTACCTCATTAGAAATGGCTAAGATGCACTTTTTGCCATATTCTATGAAAAACTTGTACCTCTCTTCTAAACGAAAAGAACACTATAAAGCATTTGATTTATTATATAGATTTGCTATTATAGCTTAGTATCCAGTCTATTATGGTCTGCAATCAAGGTAAAGTAGCTTTACACTATTTTCTGGCTTTTAAGAGCACACAGCACACAAAGGGTCACTGACACTATCTTCTGACAGTATTTTTGTCACAAGTCACCGTACTGCAGCACTTACAGATGCAGTCACAGATGGTCAGGACCAAATTAGTGCTCCCAAGTACTAATATGTCAGAGGAAAATAATACTTGCTGAAAATGGAATCCAGAATTTTGCAAGTAAAATGTAGATTATCTAACATAAAAATGAGTCCTGAAAAGTCTCAAAACACTGATAAATGTCTAACTTTTCAAACAAAGGCAATTTAACTATATAAAGTGGTCTTTTATTTCTGAGTTGAATTTATGAACTGACAACAATAGAGCATTTAAAAAATTTTCTTCCTCTCCGAACAAAACCTGTAATGTATTTTCTTTGCTTTAACAATCTCACCTTCAGGATGATCTAGTACTTTACGAGAAGGAAGACTATTATATTGGGAAGCAGATGGAGTTGCCGAGAGAGAGACCTCTTTTCAAGTTCTCATTCGGCCAATAACCAGCTCTGTGCTTCTGGTGTGGGTGTCTGGCCTCAGCATCCCCATCTGTACCATACCTATCACCTAGGGCGTGATAACATCTAACTCACGGCACTGTTATTAGGGGGCCAGCACAGTGCTGGCACATAACAGATGTTTCGTAACAGATAAATGTTAACCTTTTCTCCCCATGCACCCCCCCTCCCCGAGCCCGGCCCCGGAATTCTTTGGAATAACAGCACTTCCAATTCTAACCACTGGAGAGCACTAGACTACTCTCCTCACCTTCATAATGACATGGTCTTAAGCCACAAAATGTTGAGAAACTGTAGACCTACCATCTTTATGGTTACTTTTCAGTACACATCTTTGCATAATGAAACCCCTCAATATACATTGGTTCAGTGAATGAAACATAAACATGGAGTACACATTTTTTCCCCTTAAAGTGTTCGGTGTGGGGAATTCAGGGAGGTTGGCAGTTGCAGGGAGCAGGGAAATACTACATTTTGCCTTGGAAAATGAACATGGCCTTGTATTTTATCCCAATTTAGCTTATAAAAACAAATGAGGGAAGCAAGGTAATTTAGGTGTTTAACAGGGAATTAAAAATTGCTACCAAAAAGGAAACTGTAAAAGGTTGCTGGGGGAAAAAAACCTCAAAACACCAAGAAGAGTTTTGGTTCTTAGACCTGTTGCAACTATCTCTAAATTTCTGCTTTTTAAAAGAAATCAAAACTAGAAAGCTTTTACACACACACACACACACACACAGTACCAGAGAACTGTTTCAGAGTCTGTAGAAACTGAATGCACTAAACTTCAACACCGAAAACCATAAATGACCGCTTCATTCAAAACAAGAACAGCGTGACAGAGAGTAAAAGTAAACATGCTCTCTGAAGCAAAACAGAGAGTTATCTGAAACTATTAAAACAGAGTGTGCAAATTACCTAGAACTTTCTCTTGATTCTGACACAAGCTAACAAAGGACAGAGTTAAATTGGACATTTCCTAGACTGAACACTAATGTTGGCTTTGATCCAGAACACGGCACCAGCATATCAATTTCCAAATGCTGTCAGGCCATCCTTTTTTTAAGTAATAAATCCTGACTGCCCCATGACCTTGAAAAGCCCGCCTGAAGAACAGAATGAAAAGGAAAATGATATCTATTTTACTCACTTCAGCTCTTAAGAAATCTGGGGATATAATATAAATGTATCATTAGTAAAAAAATACACTTGAGCTGATAGGCAAGGGAATGCTAATGTAGCCTGCCAGCACAGTTGATGTTTCTAAACTTAGATATTTCGTTCAAGGGTCACTTGTGACAGTGGTCACGTCTCTGAAGAGCGGATCGGATGGAAAAGGATAAATAGGGCTCCCACACTGGCTTCCTACTGGTTTGCTTCTGAATAAGACTGTCCTTAGACACTGCAGATAAACAATCATTCCAAAGACAGAGTAGTATGGCTCTGAAAATTTACAATTTAAAACTTAAGAAAATCAGAGAGGAATTATCTTTATGAGAAAGAAGGGAACCAAAGAGAGTCACATGCTGTAAGTTACTTTAGTATCAGTTTTACAATATTACCATATTTCAAATGAAAGTAATATGCCTCATTCTCAAGATAGCTTGAATTTACTGCATTTTCCAGAAGATGCAAGTAAGGGGGCTGTGAATGAAGATTGGGGCTAAAAGTGCTTCTTATTTACATGACCTAATCAGTAACGATTTTCCAATCTTGGTTGTTTTGAGAAAACCTGCATAATAGGAGAGGTGCTAATGCAAAGGAAAAATACCATTCTGATTCTTTAAAAGATCAGAAAACTAGATTCTAGAAATGAAAGGCAGGTAAGGCTAATGCTGATCTGAAGTGAAATTTCCAGAATGGATTGGTGAAATAGAAGGTTAGCAAGACTGGTGAAAAGAACAGGCACCAGTGAAGTCCTTCAGAGCAAGTCATGCACATTAACATTTGCTCTTTTTCCTTTGGGGGTTGGTGAGGAAGTCAGGGTTGCTCGGAAATGCTACGTAGTATATTTTGATTTGAGCTAAATAAAAATCATTATTTGCTCACGGATTAGACGAGGATATCTGGGAAGAGGAAATGTGGTTTGGATGAGTGGGTAACTAGCTAAACAAGTGACTTAGTCAGATGGTCAGGGTCACAGTCAGCACGGAGGAAGCATCTAGTGATGTGCCACGAGGCTCTGTTCTTGGCCAGCCTTTTTCAACATTTAAAAATGCCATAGGGCTTCCCTGGTGGCGCAGTGGTTAGGAATCCGCCTGCTAATGCAGGGGACACGGGTTCGAGCCCTGGTCTGGGAGGATCCCACATGCCGTGGAGCAACTAGGCCCGTGAGCCACAACTACTGAGCCTGTGCATCTGGAGCCTGTGCTCCGCAACAAGAGAGGCCGCGATAGTGAGAGGCCCGCGCACCGCGATGAAGAGTGGCCCCCGCTCACCGCAACTAGAGAAAGCCCTCGCATAGAAACGAAGACCCAACACAGCCAAAAATAAATAAATAAATAAAATTAAAAATGCCATAAATCAGGTCACTGATAGCTCACTTATTAAACATATAAATGTCCCAAAGCTAGGGGGGATGGTGAATGTAAGATTCAGAATTAATACCTGAAATTATTTCAATAGGCCAGCATGAATTCTTGGCCAAAGCCAGCACTATAATATTTAATAGGGAAAAGTCTTACATATAAGTTACAAGGGCAGAAAAATCAACCATATAAATTTAGGGAAAACCTTGGCTTATTCACATGAAAATACCTGGATTTTTTGATTAGGAACAAATTCAAGTTCTCTGAATGATTTAGGTTTGTACTGAGGAAAATATATGATCCTGACTATAGAAAGAAATCATGCTTTTGGGCCCCTTGGCTCACCATTCCCTGATACCCACCGCTATGGATTGAACTGTGTTCCCCTGCCACAGCAAAGACATGTCCAAGTCCTAAGCTCCAGTACCTGTGCATGTGATCTGATTTGGAAATAGGGTCTTTGCAGATATAATCAAATTAAGATAAGGTCATTAGGGTAGGCCTGCATCCAATGTGACAGTTATCCTTATAAGAGGAAAATCTGGACACAGATAGACATACAGGGCAAATGCCATGTGAACACTGAGACAGAGCCCGGGGAGTGGGGGGGAGAGAGATGCAGCTGTAAGTCAGAACACTCAGGACGGCTGGCAAACCACCACAAGCTGGAAGAGGTTGGGACGGATCCTCCCTACAACTTTCACAGGGAACATGGCTGTGTTGACACCTTAATTTGGATTTCTAGCCCTGAGAACTGTGAAATTTTGTCATCTTAAGCTACCCAGTTTGTGGTACTCTGTAACAGCAGCCCTAGGCAACTCATAGGGCTCCAGCTTGCCTGTAGATCCTATGTAAGTCCCTGCACCTGACCTGATCCATCTTAATTTTCTGACCTTTAAGATGTTACTTCACCTGGGAAACTCAGCGTCATTCTGCGAGCCTCAGTTTAATGCTTCTCTCCAGCAGGAGCAAGCCTTCTCTGACCTTCCCTGACCAAGCTAAGGGCTGCCTCTGCATTTGCCCATGGCAGTGTGTCCACACCGCCTCTCTGTGCAGCCCTCAGCGCGCTGCTGCGTCACCTCCATGTCTGCGGCCCCATTAGATATGCGTCCTTGGACTGCTTCCTCTTTGTCAGGTCCCAGCATAGTGCCTGACAAATGATAAACAGTCAAAATTCAGGAGAAAGGAGTGGAGGAATAGATGAATAACAACAGCCTGCTTTCATTGAATGCTTTCTACATAAAACACATTTGTTCTAAACACCTCCTTTTACCTAGTCTGAGCTCTTTCGAAGAAGAGTGAGAATGGTAGACAAAGGTCTAGAAATCATATGCTCCAAGGAAGGAATGGCTGACAGCCTTGCAGATGCTCACCTGGAAAAGAAAAAACTATAAAGAAATCCTGTCTAAAAACTATCGCAGAGAGCTTGCCACCACTAGCAGTGTTCAAGCAGGGCTGGGAGGCGACCTGGGTCAGGGATGCGGCTGCATAGGAGGTGTTCACAAAAACCAACTCAGGAAGAGATGATCGCCAAGCGGTAAACAGAAAAACAAGTACAGTGAATTTTTCAAGGAGTTAACTTTACTCTAAAATTATGTACTTCTCACACTTTTGGTATTAAATAAGTAGTGGTATTAGATAAATACTGGTATTAAAATAAATAAATAAAACACTTTGGGTATTTTTTAAAAATTAATTAATTTATTTTTGGCTGTGTTGGGTCTTCGTTGCTGCGCACGGGCTTCCTCTAGTTGTGGCGAATGGGGGTTACTCTTTGTTGCGGTGCGCAGGCTTCTCTTGTTGCGGAGCACGGGCTCTAGGTGTGCGGGCTTCAGTAGTTGTGGCTTCTGGGCTCAGTAGTTGTGGCTCACGGGCTCTAGAGCACAGGCTCAGTAGTTGTGGCACACGGGCTTAGTTGCTCTAAGCGGCATGTGGGATCTTCCTGGACCAGGGCTTGAACCCGTGTCCCCTACATTGGCAGGCAGATTCCTAACCACTGATCCACCAGGGAAGCCCCTGGGTATTTTTATGAAATAGTGATGAAAGATGGTCGTTGTTTTAGTTTGTGTCCTTTCTGACAAAATAAAAATTTAAGTCGATACTAGATCCCTAACCCTAATTATTTTTGTTTAGTGTATTGATCCTTAAAATCCAAAAATCTGGGGAACCACTAAAATATGGTGGGTTGGTGAGTGGGAGGTTGGTATCCCTGCTTTGAAAAGAAGACTGGCCTGGGTGATCAATCAGATTAATGTCAATAAGGATAATGGTTACACGCACAGAATCATTAGCGAAAAGAATAAAGGCAAAAACATCTCTCAAAAAACAATACCACACAGCATTCCATTTACTCTAATGTCAAGTTATAGACTGGGTCAAAAACAGCCCAATAAAATTCTATAAAACTGTGTATGAATTGACCATGCCCCCAATAAAAATACACATAAGAAAAAAATGAGAACAGGGAGAAGGCTTCTGATTAGCTTACCTCCCTCTAGTTCTCTCTAGGATGCGGCTGACATGGGCGTCGTCACCAGCAATGGTGCCTCTTTACACTTCTGCTAACTCTCCTGCTGAATGAGCCCTCGGCTCCCCCTGACTTCCTGCTTCATTCAGGCCTTACTTAAATTAAACTTGTATGCTTAAACAGTCAAGATAAAAATGGGTCCTGAACACAAATGCAGCACTTTATAGATCCTTAGAAAGGCCTCATACAATCTGCAAGGGATCCTCAAAAGTGGACTTCTCACACTTTTGGTATTAAATAGGTAGTGGTATTAAATAAGTAGTGGTATTAAAATAAATCGCAGTACTAGCCAAGATCCTAGTTGATACTAGAGAATCATTGAAGACATGATGTTAAAGAAAGTAACCAGAAAGTTTATCACATAACACAGTTTTACATATATAAACACATACATTATGTGTGCGTGTGCGTGCACACACACACCCCACAGAGTTCTTTCTAGGTAAGTGTAAAGCTCTTTATATTTTAAAGTGTAACATCTCTGGCATTAACATGAGATGCAAATAAAAGGCAACCAGATGGAGATGAAATCCCTCCTCCCAGACCCCATCCCAGGCACCACTGGGTGTGGGTGGGATGGCAAGGACAGGTGGGCTTTTTCTGAGCTGAGAGTGAAAATAGGGAATACGAGAGAACACGGGAGAGGTGAGGGATATGACATGATTATCTCTCCTGTGCTTATTTGCCAAATACATATTACATATAATCTATATTATGATCCTAATGATTCACACTCCCACTCTCTTGTAAGGAACATGGTATCTCTTTTAGCACATAGGTAAAATAAAGACAAAGTCCTAAGTAAATATTAAGTACCCTTTCCCACTACTTAACTGTTCAAAGCTCAGCTTATCAAAATACTTGTTTTTCTTTTACCTGGGTGGCCCCCACCAGGCCAGCGCCAGTTCCAAACTGTATCCAGAGGAAGGTGATAATTGCCCCCTTGACACCCAGGCCTACAATGGGCTCACTCATTGCTCCAAGCCCCTGCTTGTTTCCTCTTACAAACACCGGAACTCAGAAAGAAGCAGGGAATGGCTTGAAGCTGCAGCTCACTTTCTAGAACTGACTCCAGGCCCCTTCCCAAACCATGCACCTCATTTACAAAGGCAATGGGGACGGAAGGCAGGGCAGGTGAAGCAGGGGATGACTGGCGGACAGGAATAAGCACTTTTAGGTCCAGTAAATGAAAAATTAAATTTCCTTCTAGCGCCTGGACGTAAAACACAAGAAATAATCAGAAGAATTAGAAGCTGCAATGGAAATTCAGGAGACAGGAACAAACCAGCATCTTTAAAACCGACAACGAAGCCATGCAACTCGAGCATGAACCCTGAATGGTGAACCTTAAAGAAAACAGAGATAGAAAGTGCATTCATTTTAAACAGATGAAAACTTGAGGGGTACAGCACCTATTCCAGTACCATGTGTGATGAGATGCCCACATTTGTAAATCCATTTTGGCAATGATGATTACTGTGTGGGCTCACTTCTAAAAATATTTTCATCCTGTTCAACGAGGAATCCTCCATTACTACTCACAGAGCACTTATCTACAGTACCTAAAGATTTCCATTTCTCTGACACAACATTACGCAAGGAGATTTTGTAGAAGAGGAGAAGAAGATGTAGTAATGTACTTCACGTCCGCAACAAAATATTTCTGAGTAAACAGTGAGCTAATGAATGGAGAATTTGTATTTCTAACGAGTGTACAATGAACATGTAGACAGTTAAGATAAGAACCAGGAGAAAAGCTACGACAAGTGCTTGATTTCCAGGATAAACATTTAAAGAATTGTCACCTTTGACATTTTCTAAGGGCTTTCACATATATATCTCATCCAAGCCTCATGACAACCCAGCAAAGGGGACCAGTCTTGTACTACAGAGGTAGGAAACTGAGATTGAGAGGGAAAGTCTCAGGGGGACTCATCTTTCCAGGACAAGCCAGTACAAAGGAATCAGAAAAGGAAACCAGGCTCTTTGGTAGATGCTTAGTTAAAATGAATCTGAGTCAGGCTCCTCCTGCAGCTCACTAAGTAGCCCCTTCAGTGAAAATGTGTGTTAAGGAAATTTGTTGGCTAAAGCAAGAAAACATCATTACTAAAGAAAGCCAAGACTGGACCTGAGCCATGAAGAGTGTATTGGGCCAAGGAAATAATGCAGCACACAATCTTCTTTTAGGGAAATGAAACACAAACATTTAAATCCAAAATTCATCTTTTTAGTCACCCTTCCAGGCTAAGTTTAAATCCAAAATTCATCTTTTTAGTCACCCTTCCAGGCTAAGTTTAAAGCACAAATTAAAAATTTATACTAATAAAAGTAGAGATTTGAGACGATTGGGGAGTGGGGTGGGAAATAACCCCAAATTATAGTCTTTCAGCCAAATGAAAAAGCTATAATGTATTATCAAAGACTTTATCCTGAAATGGGGAAAACAAAAAGATATTTATCTCAGAAAGAAAGGGCCAAATCCCTTCAGCTAATCAGATAACAAAAAGCAAAGTAATGAGGACTAAATTCTATCCCAATCCCCTGTGCAGAAGAAAGAGGAAGAAATGTCTAGAATGTAAAGCATATGATTTACACACATAAGCTCAGCAAATGGCATGTGACCTATCCATCACCTGCAAAGGGGATAAGAGAATGTGTGGGATGTTTTTTTGGGGGGAAATATTTTTTAATGTAGGTATTTTATTATCAAACTAATGAACCAAGTGAAAAAAACAAAGGCATATAAGGATTTGCAGTACTGTCAAGCTTTTCTCAGAATATAAAGTAGCAGGGAGAAAGAAGGCAGCACAAATGTCTAGGAGCATCCCATTCATCAAGTGGCTGAGCCTCTCTTATTGTTACAACCACGTAGCAAACCTGAGACATGACAATTACAGGACAGCAGCCTCCTAGGGAACTGTTCCACTTGTTGTGTGTGAAAAATGGTAATGTGCCAGAGACAACAGTGACGATCAATTTCTTGACATAAACCAGTGCTACACTTAGCAAATGAAAAGAAGGAAAGCAAAAGAGTGTGTGTGTTCAGGGCTCTTTTTCATTTGTTCTCCTCAAGTGCAGAAGGCACAGGATGGATTTTTGAAAACTCTTGGCTAATTGGACTTGCAGTCCTGATGTAACTGTATCCCAGGTAGCCAGGCCAATTAAAAACTTCCCAGTCAAAAAGGATGCTTTCCCCCAGGATCTTCATTATGCACTCGGACAACTATGTGTGATGTTAACTGCTCTTGGTGTTCTTTCATTTCGAGGGCACATGTATGGGCTGACTCATCCTGCCAGGTATTCCATGCCAGGTTAAATTATTTATTTCTTAAGGTCTTCATGCTGGCAAAGAGGACCGGATAGTCATGAAAAATATAATTTGGAATGGTCACCCAGTCTGATACACTTCTGCAGAGACTACAAATTAACTCAAACCTCTATCTAAAGCAGGTAAGGATACACTGTCCTTTCTCATTCTCTCCTGTTACTTTACACTGAGCAGCTCATGTCAGAGTGTAAAATTTAGCTGTTTTTCCTTTTCTAATAGAGATAACACACACTCTCTGTCACATTGGCAAAGATAACAACAACAAAAAAGAAAATCCCCAGGTTGGAGAGAAAAATGGCAAAAGAGGCATGCACCTCTGCTAAGAGCAAACTGGTCATATTGGGTTGGCCAAAAGTTGGTTCGGGTTTTCCTGTAGGATGTTACGGAAAAACCCAAATGAACCTTTTGGCCAAACCCAATACTTGGAGGGTGATGTGGAGCAAAAGCTGAAAACCACTTCTCCTAAGGAAACTATTAAGATTGTGCACAAAGATTTTGCGGCAGAGATTATACAGAATGATTGTAAATTACCTACATACTAAGTAAACTGCAGAACAGCCACGGGATGAAAAAACATGTAACCAATGATACTGTATGTCCTTGTTACAGAGACAGCCCATGCCTGTGGGACAGAGCGAACAAGAGATCCAGTATTTTGTGAGATACAGACTATGAAGAAATCATAGACACATCCCCCCATCTTTTCTCTTGAAATACCTAGACCAGCACTGTCCAACAGAAATATGTGGAACGCAAACCACAAATGTGACCCATATATGTAACCTTAAATTTGTAGTAACCACATTAAAAAGTAAAAAGAAACAGGAAATTAATTTTAATATTTTCTTTAACCCTGCATATCCAAAATATCATCAATTCAGCATATAATCAATATAAAAATGGTGAGATGTTTAATATTTTTTTTCTCCTGAGTATCTGAAATCCCATGTGTATTTTACACTCCAGCCATCTCAATTTGGACTAGGCATGTTTCAAGCACTCAAGAGCCACATGTGGCTGCTGGTCTTCGTATTGTTTGTGCAGACCTAGATGTTCATGGGCTGCTGTGTCTTCTTCTGCAGTTTAAGATTTCCCTTGCCATGGGAAATGGTAGCCTGGCACCATTTAAATCATGGCTACAGCAGTTGGCAACTACTATTTTAGATTGCTTATGGTAGTTGCTTTATTCATTCATTAATTTTTTTAAAAGTATTGAATTTGTTACAATATTGCTTCTGTTTTATGTTTTGTTTTTTTTGGCCGCGAGGCATGGGGGATCTTAGCTCCCCTATCAGGGATTGAACCCACACCCCCTGCATTGGAAGGCAAAGGCTTAACCACTGGACCGCCAGGGAAGTCCCGGTAGTTGCTTTAGAGTGTGCACAAATTAGGGCAATCATACAACTTTTGCACTTCTAATGTTATTTTTCTAACCTTGGCTGTAAGGGAGATAATAATCATTCACCTTTTGGGGCTAATCTTTGAGAATATATGAACAGCAAGGTATACTTGAAAAGTCCTGACAGCACTGTCTTTTTGACTTACTTGGTAAGATTTTATAGTTACTCTCACCGTATAAATTAAGTCCTGTGGCACATACACAACACAACATTCTACAATTCTTCCCTCATCATGCCCAACTCCTGGGGCTCTGAATGAGCTCTAGTCATGTCCTTTGGGTGGAATGAAAAACATACGACAGGATCGCATGTCAGAATGGTACATTTGTTTGATGAGCCTCATTTTAAGAAAAAAATGTGGGGGGTAACCACATATTTACTCACAGTCTAGAAACAAGGAACTGACTAAATCTGACATCAGTCGGTCTTACTTATCTCAGGTATCACATTTTAACCATTTACCACCACGAGGTTAGGGGAGCAACAAGGGCAACCGCCAGCCTTGAAGACACCTTTCTCACAAATTGAAAAAAGGTACCCTCTGTGGGAGGAGGAAATCCCTCAGGTACAGAACTTGGTGACTGACTTTGAGATGGATTTCAGTCCCATACCCACGCTAACCAGGCATTTCTTACGCAGATGACAATATCCCCAATTGTATGGGAGTCCTGGGAACAATTTCCCAGCTGGCACACAATAGCAGACATGAATAGCAAGCTCTGGAGAGAGCAATGAGTTCAATATGTAGGTTATATATTTCCTTCAGGAGCATCAGTACCCAAAACTCCATCCTTTTTAAATACTGCAAAATGGTGACAGCCCTCCTTATAGACAGGTGAGGCAGAAAATAGGTAGAAATCCAAATTTTCAAAAACTGAAATTGTTATTATACATATAACTTGGAAATTAAAGTTTCCAAGGTTAAGGCAGTTCTTAATTTGAAGAAATACATGGTAAATTTAATAAAATGTTTTCTATAAATCTTTATAAGGTACATAATAAATAATGCTGAGAGAATCCACCTAATGATATAACTAGAACTTATTAATCACACACTTTTTCCTTTCTCCTTTGCTACAATAACATGACTGTAACAATATAAAATCCTCAATTTAATTTTATAAATGTGCTACAAAAAAACATTATAGTACATTCTGTTTTCCATCTAAATAGGATCTAAATGAAAATGTGTAATAACTTCAAACTAAACTCATTCATTGCCCCAACCAAACCTGATATTCCTTCTACTTTGGGAAAGCAGTTAACACATCTTATATATTCATCCATCCATCCATCCACTCACCTATCCATCCATCCACCCATCCATCATTTTTCTGTCATATATATTATAATCTTGCTTAGGATAGGAACCATGCCTTACTCATTCATATGTCCTATACTATCTACTCCGAGTGCCTTTCATATAGTAGGTGCTCAATAAGCAGTGCTTGAACTAATTTAAAATGAATTAACTGTGAAAAGAAAAGAAAAAAGAGAAGAAGAGGTAGTGGCCATAAGGCACAGACAATAGGGCGAGCACAAAAGAATATCCAATAACCACTCCATGCTTAGAAAAGGGAAGGCAAGGGAAAGAACCAAAGAAACCATATTTGTTCTACACCCTATTTGTGCCAAGCCCTGGGTGAGGAACTTTCATATGTTATCTCACTTAATTCCCTGACTTTTTCATATGTTATCTCACTTAATTCCCTGACTTTATGACTGAGAACACTGAGGCCAGAAAGGAGAGTAACTTGCCCAGGATCACCCAGCTATAACATAGGAAGCCAGGAGTGAACTAGGCCTGTCTGTGCCCTCAGCGCAAGGGGAGGACCTGTTAAAGAAAAGGCAAAGATGCCAGCTGTGCAGACTCTGGAGGAAAATTCTGTGCTACGTTATCCAAGTGGGTAGTTATCTTTCTCCTTTTTCCTCTACTGATTACACATCTCACTGTAGCCTACTGAAATAAGTTTACTTTCGTTATGAATAACATTACAATCTGAGCATAAATTCTAAATTGATGACCAAGTTACTTTAATCATATTCAACATAAAATTCCAGGAAAACAAATTATTTTAAGCCTTTGAAGTTTATGGTAACAATGATTTTGTTACCCATTGTTTTTCCTGCGTTTCTGGTGTAGCTGGAAACAAACAGATGTCAAAGCTATGTTGATGCTCTAAAATTATTTGTGGTGATTTAGAAGTTCTGGGAACAGTATCTGTAAATTAATTTTCCCCACAGTGCCAGGAACTGAAACACAAGGGTGTTTTATTACATACCGTGGACTGTCCTAAAATAAGGTTCTTAGTAAAGTGTCCAAAACAGCAGAATGAATATATATAATGCCCAGTGTATGCACACATCTTTTTTTTTTAAACATCTTTATTGGAGTATAATTGCTTTACAATGTACTGTTAGCTTCTGCTGTATAACAAAGTGAATCAGCTATATGTATACATATATCCCCATATCCCCTCCCTCTTGCTTCTCCCTCCCACCCTCCCTATCCCACCCCTCTAGGTGGTCACAAATATGCACATGTCTTTATACATATGTGTGTATCTGTATGTGATGCAATTTACAAAATGTGTGTGTGTGTGTGTGAAATAGCCTTTGTAACTAAAGTAAACTGTAATAAGGTACAGTTTGTAAACATTAGATTAGTTCTTAGTTTCTAGGTATTTTCTTATGACACATGAATATATTTAAAGGTATTTATCTTATCCTTGGATTGGTGACGTTTGGACCATCATTAGTGCACATCTAATGTTCACAACACTATTCAGGGTGCCCCATAACCCCACATCCCCTCCTTCAGAAGAGTCATGTTTCAATCAATCATTCTCTCCCTCGTTCTCTTGCCCACGTAAATTTGGTACTCTGTTGTGCAGACCTTAATGAACCAGTTTAGGTTAACTACATAGACATATTTTAAGTATCAACCAATAAACTGTGGAGAGGGGTTCTTTAGCAGTGGGATTACTTTTGATTCTTAGTTTCTTCTCTAAACTTTTGTATACTTTTTCATTTCTTTATGAGCATATACTATTTTTAAGAAAATACTAAAAAAGGCCATTTCCTTTGCTGTGATTTATTAATGGATCAACACTATTTAAAGAATGTCAGCCAAAATAGTAAAATAGCCACGTGAGGTAATCATCTGAAAAGAGCTCTAATTCTGCTGAATCCCACTGACAGCTTTAACAACGGATATCTTTGGGCTATGTTGCTATAGTGGATATGAGACTCTGGAAGACACTGGAAGGAAGAATTTCTTAAAACGTAGTCCGCTGAGGCCCAACACTGACTTCTGCTTCCCCAAGGAGTAATCTAGTAAAAGCAGAAACACACCACCTGACCTCAGGGTACATAAGGGAAAAGGAAGAAAGAAAGATCTCTACGGAAACAAGGATAGAAATTATAGGAGGCTTGAGAGTGTAAGGAGTCAACAACTCTTGGAAAAGATCTGAAGCAGGTGAAAAATAAACAATGAAACAATGGAGATAACCAGAATTTTCTGATACAAGTTACAAAAATAGGCTGTTACCACCATCCAGAAAACAAAACAAAAAACTTCTAAGTCAGAGCTAAAGAAATTAGTAGTACATGTCCATCCCTTAATGAAACCGTGAAATTTCCAATTTAATGTTTTAGAAAACTAGGATATTCATAGGTATGTCAGAAAATACATAAAAATTTAAAAACTTGCTATTTTACAACATACGCGTGTTAGAGGAGTGATTAAATACCCAACTACCCAAATATTATCACAGAGAGTGTCACACCCTGAATGATGATCCTTAATCCAATGATTAGGAACATTTTCATAGTCTACTCTCATTTTTGTCATTTTTCTCCTTCTGTGAAATCTGCAGCCTTTTTTTGGTTATAAAACTGGTGCTCTTATAAAATTGGAAACATTGTTAATTGTCTTAGAAGAGTTTTAAAAGATGAATGTATGTGAGTGGCTGGAAAGACAACTAAAATTTTTTAACAATATTGAGATCATGTTGAATATATAACTACTAAATCTTTTTCACTTAATATATTCTGTGAGTTTTGTGCATGTCATTAAATATTCTTCAAAAACAAGATCTGGAAGGAGACGCAAGAGGGAGGAGAAATGGGGATATATGTATATGTATAGCTGATTCACTTTGTTATACAGCAGAAACTAACACATCATCATAAAGCAGTTATACTCCAATAAAGATGTTTAAAAAACAAACAAAAAACAAGATCTACAGTGATTATAACATGTTTTAATGGATACACTATAAATTCATTAATTACTTTGGAACATTCAAGTTGTTTCCAATTTTTTAATATTACAAATGGCACTGTGATAAATACCCTTTTACTGATATCTTCAGCGCCGTAAATTACCTTCCCTCCACCCAGCACCGAGCCCTGAGGCCCAGTGCTTTGACACTGAAGCTGATAACTTGTTACCACTGTCAAGAAGAGAAAGTCTCCCTCTTGACACCCCCAAAGTGTCAGGGGAACCCCATGTTTACTATGAGGTGGGGAGTGTTAAGGGTGGAGAAAGAAACCAGAAAAAAAAAAAAAACAAAACACCCACAAACCATAAATCTAGTGACACTGCCACAAGAAGAGACATATTAGTTAGATAGTACGTGGGAACATTTTCCCTGTTCTAAGGGATACCTAGAAAAGGGTATCGCTAAATGCAGAGGAGATAGGAAAGTTGAGCTATACCACCATCTGTTTTCCGTTTTAAATTAAACCAGCAAGATATATTAAAATGTCCAAATAATTTTATCTCCCGTCTTAATTTCCCTTCCATTCCAAATCTCACAATAAGTATTTCAGAGGATAGATGAATTTGAGCAAGATCTGAAGCTGAACTTTTACCTCCAATATAGTTATATGTTTTCAAACATTTACAACTAAATTAAAATACTTAATATGGTCTACTAATAATATTGAGAAAACTCAATAAAAAACTTATTCTCCAAAAGAAAAGCTCAGTAAACCTGGTGAGACCGCTCCTACATCATTTGTTTTATCTAGCAATAATAAATCACTTCACAATCCTAATGTTTGATCTTGAACCTGATAAAACTGCCTCTGAAATCAAGTGACAGTAACAAATTATTCAAAGGGCTAATTAAGACATCCTGAGTTCTGAGCAGCTGTTTTATTACTGTCATTTACAGAAATTTATCTTAAACATCTGACCATGTCTCCTCGAAGAAAATGACTTCTATTAACGCTTGGCATAGTATCATGAAACAAAAAATCTTCTTCTGAAAGTGGTTAAAAGGTACAAACTTCCAGTTATGAGACAAATAAGTCCTGGGGATATAAGGTGCAGACAGCATGGTGACTATAGTTAATAATATTGTATATCTGAAAGCTACTAAGAGAGTAGATCATCAAAGTTCTGTCATAAGAAAAAAAATTGTAACTATGTGTGGTGATTAACGTTTTTACTGTGGTAATCATTTTGCAATGTATACATATATAAAATCGTTATATTGTACACTTAAAAGTAATACAATGTTATATGCAATTTGTATCTCAGTTTTTAAGAGTCTGAGAGCTGTGTCCCTATATATGTTTTAAACATCCAAATAGACATCCTTATAGCTACTGAAAGTTACAAAACGTGTAATGTAAAGTAAGAAAACCCAACCAAAGAGGTTTCTTTTAAACCCATCACATTCATTTTTTAATAGCGCCAGCTGCCTATTTACTTCAATGCTCACACAATAAAGTTTCCTCATAAGATTGTTAAATCAGCATTAGAGCAGGAATAGAGCATATTCTTAGGGATCAGACACTCCTTCCACCCTGAAGCATCCGTATCATCTGCTCATATATATGAGTCCTTCAGGGGCACATATCAAGTTTTTGGTGCAGAAGAAAAATTTTTTTAAGGAAAAATTTTATATTGTTATCACCCTATTACAATCCAAACTGAGGATCTTCAAGTGATATAAGAAAAAATGATTATTTCCTAAGAACTGAAATAAGGGACCTAAGAAGCCATCATGGCACGAAACACACCTCATGGAATCTTACTGACCAAACCAAACTATGATCCCCGGTGATTTTGCCATTATACACCACATCAGGAGGAAGGCTATTACTGTCTGGGTTAAAAATGCTCACTTCAGTCAAGTGCTATATCCAAGGAGGGACACAGCACAGTTCTTACAGGGTTAGGAATTTCTCTTTTTGTGGAATTTTAGGCAAGATAGATCCTTATTTCTAGTGAATATTCTTAAAAGTAAAATCAAGAGTTTTCATTACTTGTACCTTCAAAAAATAGCTGTTCAGCACTTCAGAAATTCTCTTTGAATGTCATACATTAAAAAAAAAAAAGTAAAATCCGCATTAAAATAACAATCTGACTTTAGTTAGCATTAGGCCACATTTTACTGGCTTACTATAGCCAAATCCTAGCAGTGGCTCTGTCCTAGGTCTGAGTATGGAAATAGAACAAGTTCAGTGGGGCCTCCTGTTTCATTAGGAAGCCTATCGGATTACTGGTTCTAATTAAGGGTTGTGTTACTGGCTACCACACAGTTATTAATGTGCATTATTGTCATTATAGGAAGTTCTGACCTCTGCTGTGTGTCACCTGGAGTAAAATTTAATTACCAACCAGAGAATATATGAGTAAGGATGATATAAAATGGCTTCTTGTGAGGCATCTGTGATTGCAAAATACTATCCTATAGTTTTTGCTTTGACATTAGGAAAATAATAACTAAACCCCTTTCTAAAGCCTAAAAATAATTCATCCGGAAGGTGAGACCACAGTGTATCTATACTAATTTTCCCGTGTGCTATTAATTCAGCAAATTCTTTATATATTTTTCAACATACAAGAACATGAGCTAAAGAAACTGGATTTACTGACTAAAATTAGATGGACATTTCAAACAATATTATAGGACTTGCTGATGTATGTTTTAAAACTACATATCTATTTCTTTTCCTATGCTTTGTTGGCCAAATGCTTTGAACAACTTGGAATTAAGGAACCAGTTATTACCATTTAAATGCACATTTTCTTTTTTTTTTAACCTGAAAATTATATTTTCAAAAAGTCAATGAAATCAGTGAAATTGAACTATTTCTGATATTTTCATTACTAATGATCTCACATAGTCCTCACAATAGGCAATAAAGTAGGTAAAATGGGGAACTTGTAAGCAGCAATACTGGGTAGAGCAGCAGGTATTACTAAAAAGGTAACAGTTTGTTCCTCTAGAAATTTTACCTTAAGATCAAACACTTACCTTTCTGAGATAATTTCAATGAATCCTTACTCAAAGGCAGAACAGGGGCAGATAGGTTTTCGTATTCCTTTCCATATCTATGATGCTTTGCCTGACTTGGTGAGCACTTTAATTTATGACTCTTAACAATATATGGAAACACTGATGGGTACTAGGAAGATGCAACATAATCTATGCAAAAGGAAGAGATCAGATTGCAATGGCAAAAAATTTCACAGCTATGACATTTCACAACTATTTACTGAGTGCCTACTATGTGTTAGCATTAGCTCAGCTGCTAGACTAGAGAGGTATAATAATAATACAGGTGGGTATGTGTTAGGTGCAGTGGGCTACAGGGGGCTCTGCTTGTTCGGCTTAGCATCATCTTTGTATCCTATCATTCAGCACTGTGTCTGACACACAGCAGATGCTCAAATAAAACTTCATTGAACTGAACCTAGTATGCAGAGATTCCCTCGACTGGGTTAGTGATACATTATTGATCCTTACCTTATGATATGATGACAATGATCATATGAATAGAAACTTCCATTTGTGAGTGTTCATGGGTTAGATGGTCTATATAACAGCTTAGGTAACATCTCTCTCTCTCCTAAAAATAAGCTTAGAGTGTTAGTATTCTACCCCTATTTTACAAAAAGGGAGACTAAGTTTCAGGCAAAGTCGTCCAAGTTTACACAGTAATTTCAGAAGAACTGAACTTTCTCTTCAGTTTGTAAAACCCACAATGCTAAATTGAGTAACCTGTGGGACATTCAGGTCTTACAGGCTGGTAAACAGAAACATAAGATAGCAAGCTGCTCAGAAAAGAGGGCTACACCAGAAATGATCAGTTTACAGAGAGCAGGTAAAAATATGGAAGGGGGGAGGGAAGAGTGAGTTATAAGCATTTAAAGGCAGGAAGAGTAGCCCATATGGAGAAGCTAGTCCTGTTTTAGGGGACACTGTGGAGATTTCTTAAGGGAGAACTGAAATTGCTCATTCCTGTGGAAAGTTAGGAAACTTGGAGTAGGGGTTAGAAATTCACATTCCATATGACATCATTTCCATTTTAAAGGTGAAGAAACTGAAACTCAAATATTTAGTGCATTCCTAAGGGCTGACTTATAACCAACCCTTGTTAGGAACGGGTAGGACCAGGGCCTGCAATCAGGTCTTCTGTCTGTTACTTATACTTTGAGAACACAGCCCAGGTATATTGTGTCCTTAAAATCCCCTTAGAAAATTAGAGAAGTTCCCCATGGCTGGGCAGAACATAAATAAATCAGTTTGCCAGTGCTTATTCTGATTGGTTACAGTCTGCTTTAATTGTTAAATATTTTGACTCTCACTCCAGAAGAAGGTGGTGGGTGGTAGGAATAATCTTCCCTCATAATGCCATGTGTAAAACTTTAAGGACGGACATCACTTTAACAGACCAGGCTATGTCAAACATGGTGCCATAATTAGTATCCTAAGCAGATAGTGACTGTTCAGAGTAAAGGACTGTGTTATTAACTTTACCTTGGATCTCCCAGAACCTAGCATGGCAAGCACTCTCAATAGATATTTGCTGAATTACTTGATAAACAAATTTCCCCAAATCTGGGAAGCCTTTTCCAGTCTTCAGAGTCTTCTCAATCATGGAATATCTCCCATGCCTGCCCATTCTGAAAAAACATTTAATTAGAGCTTCAGCTTTTGACCTCTTTTGGTGTGGGTCTTTACGCTTTTTATCAGAGATGAGCTACAACATTATTCACCATCAGAATGTAGTCTTTAACTCAGATATGCCAGCACGGATGTGATGCTAAAAATATTTAACTGGTGGTATGACACAGGCACTGACCAATCAGAATGGGCAGCGGCCAGTGGGCCCTCCTGGTGCTGAACGCAGCCCTCAGCCACCCTGATCATTCATTCTTTCAGAATAGTGACCCTGCTTTCCTGTCTTCCTAAGATGAAAACTTTGCTGGTCAAAATTACATAAAATGAGAATCAGATCATATCCTTAAAATACAGACAAATCACAGAAAATATCCAAAACTCCTTTATGTCTATTTCTAAATTTAACCTAAGTTGACCTGTTGTAAAAGTGGCTTGAGCTAGCTTCCATTCTCTGTCCCTTCCTCCTAAAGTTGTATTAACCAACACAGGAATGGGGTTAGGGTGAAAGCAGCCAGCAAGCAAGAGATGTTACACATTAACTCTCTCCAGGATAAATGGTGTGACTGAAACTTCCTTTGTTTTAAGCCATTCTTAAAAGTGAAGACTTCAAGAATAGAGAGTGACAGTCAGTGTATGTGTTTGTACAAGCACACTGTTTAGGACAGATAAATGACAATGAATAAAGCTAAGTTTTGGAAACAGAACCATGTTCTAATTCTTACCAACTAACTGACTCAAGGAAAATCCCTTAACAGCAAACAGGGGGAAAGAGAATAAATGTGAGACCATATATATGAAAATAATGTTTTGTAAAATGTAGGTGCTAAGCAAATGTGTGTCATTGTTAGAGAGAGGCTAGCCTGTGGAAATGAAACCACAGGGATAAGATATCAAACTAAGCAAACTTATATGTTTAACAGAGTATTAAATGTTTCATTAAAATGAAAAAAGAAAGTGAAGACTTCAAAGGCAATACAATGCGATGGAAGAACCAAGGAACAGAAATTAATGGTCTTGTGTCCAATAATAAAATCCTCTAAACACTACAGAGTTCTGAACAAAATTTCTTAAAGCTACCTTCAAAAAACACCAGAGAACTCTTATTTTTTATTTAGGTCCCCTAATCAATTCAAACTAAATGTAATTATTATGCAGAACTTTTTTTTTTTTTAAAGCAAACTTTGCAAAAGAATGGTTACAAAAGGAAATTCATTGCTTCTTTTTCTATAAGTACTATGAGAAAGAGATCTTTTCTTATCATCCGTGAAAAAATCAGAGCAAAACCGCTCTCAGAGAATGTCTGTGCTTTAACTTAAATGTAAGAAGTGAACATCAGAGACACGAATGACTTTGAACTAGAGGAATAAAATCACTTTTAGTATTAATGCAGAGGTGGGACCATGGATACCTTTTATCTGTCTAAGACCCAGCAATTAATTGTTTAGAATACTCAAGCAATATTTTGTTGCCTCTGTAGCTGTAATAATTCAAATGGTTTAAAAATTCAATGAACAACCCAGCATAGTGCTCACAAAATATTTCAAACACATAACCACCAAAGTGAACACAACCCTGCCAAAATGTAAGATTCTCGAACAATAATTTTCACATAATAGTTATAACGCCATGCTGTGCGCTTCTTTATTTAAACACCATTTTTAAACCTTATTTTTATCCCCACTTTTAGCATCCATGTGCTATCCAGTGATAAAAGAGGATAGTCACAATAATGGACTTCGTTGATGCAGGAGACCAATTTAAACTATAGAACTGGAAAATTATTTGGAATAGAATGGTGGTGAACCCAAGACAGTAGAAGGACTAATCTGTTTCCTCACTGGAGGTCATCAAGTAACAGTATAAATAACCAACCCTGAATACTATGGGTGAAACCACCTCAGAGGTCTGTCCACTAATTTTGTACATAGAATACACAATTTTGAGAGTAACATTTTTATTGCTCTTTAACACCATAGGAAAGCACTGTCACCTACATTATCACATGAATCATAACATTTCTAAACTAAGGAATTCTGCATTTCATGGCAATGTCTCAAATTAGCCCAACAGGACACCAGCAGAGGTCCTGACATCCCTGATCTTATGTTTGAATAGATTGTTTTATCCTTGACAAAGTGCTTTCATATTCATTATCTTAATCATAATTTAGAGTTCATCATTGAGAAAGGAGGCTAAAATAAATGGTAACAAATTAGACACTGTCCATTGCGTGGAGAATGGTCAGGAGCAGTCTTCCTGAGCTTTGACCATTCTAGAACAGAACAATGGCCTGCACAGTACTTATCTCTAATTTTATTACCTTTAACACGTTTTCCTAATTGTGATCCAATTAAAGAATACCATCTATCGCATTGAAAATGTAATATGAAAGGAAATCATTATATAAATCTACCCAAAATCAATACTCGGTATGTTTTTTCTTTAAAATAGGGTGTATATGCATTTGACACTCCAAATGTTTCCTACAAGACATTTCAAAAGGTGACTCACTCAAAATATCCTCTTCACCAGAGGAATAAAAAGATTTCTAGTTGATGTTTTTCATTATTTTACTCACAAGAGTAAAAATGACATTTATCCATCTATTTATGCATCCAAACATATAAGATGCTTGTGTGTATATATGTGTATACATACGCATATACATCTATACATATATGTATAATATGTGTACTGGCTGTCCTGTTCTAGAAAGGACTTCAGGAAGTTAATAAAAAGGCATACCCTACAAGATAAAATAAAGGTAAAAAATCAATGGCAAGGAACACAGGACAAAGGGAAAATGAGGCAGGAGCAAAATGGCTTACTGAGAGAGGTCAATTGTTTCAAGTGCCTGACTTCTCATCGGTGGTTAAGCCTGAAGAGCTTGTCTAATGACTATCAACCAGCACTGATCAAACACAGCGAATTACCTGGAGATCAAGCACCTGATTGACAAGAAATCTATCATAAGCAGCTCTTCGGCACAAGCATACTTCACTGACAATTGGTCCTAACGATAACTCTGAAATGCAATTGTTAAGTGTAACCTGCATCATGATAAGAAAATGTATTTCTTTCCTTGTATCCTGTTGCATTGAAAATTGACAATTCAGTTAAAATATATAAAACTCTATAATCAGAAAATTTAATTAATATAACCTATTTCCTGACTAAACTGGAAGAGAGCCCAGTTATTGATTACTTGGAGATACAAGCTCCCGCCTTATTAATGTGTTTTATGCAGGGATATTAAATACCCCAAAAAACGGAAACAAGCAAGGTTCCAGGTCCCTAGAGAGACAAAGAGTAACCCTTTATTTCTCCCTTTCTTAGATCACAGAGCTGGAAGGAATCTGTCAAGGGTTTCAAATAGCTTTCATCTCACATGCCAACCCTGAAGAGTTGCTAGTGGTTGTGTCGTGTAGGGAAGGATTCTGAGGACCAGCCAGGCCCAGCAGGAAAGAGTGTTCTCATCTATTTATTAGAAATTCTGCCAGGGAAGAGGAAATGAGGCAGTACATTGCTGCTTACTTGCTTTATTCCTCATCTCAGTTCAATTTGTTGATGTCACCAGTGAGGAACTGGAGACTTAAAGTGCTGGGCTACTTATTTACCATTTCTCTTTAGATTTATTTTAGCTTGCCTTATTATAAAAACTATTTGACATGTTACAGAAATACACATAATAACAATAAAGAGATGTGAAAAACAGGATGAGAGATAAAATATATATATCATGGGGAGGATAAAGTTTGTCCTTGTGGCAAATTCTAAAGCCTTCATTTTCACCATGGCCCTTCCCAGCACTGGGTAATCTAGATTCATTGATATTTTACCTGCTCATCCCAGCGAATGTGAGTATGAATGTGAGTGTAAGTGTGCACGTGCGCGCGTGTGTGTGTGTGACAAATATGCACCCCAGGAATAGGTCCTGAGTTTGACTATCAAGAAACCAAGGCCTCTAAGAACCACTGCCCATTTATTTTGCTACTGTACTTTGAATTATTGGCAATAATACATTTCAAAAGGAGATTTTTAATGAATTCATGTATAGTAAAAAGTTATTAGTTCTGTCATAGCTATCTGGAAGAAATAAATATTTTTCTTTGATAATAAAAAAAATAGAAGTAAAATTTAAAAAAAGAAAAGAAAACAAGGCCTCTGCGGTTAGAGATTTGGACTCATACCTCAGCCTTCCTTTGTGCCATATAAAGGAGCATTTTATTCATTCATTCAAAAATATTCACTGATATTTGCTTGTAATAGATAAACAAAAATAAGCAAATTACACAGTATGTTAGAGGGTGGTATTATAACAATTAGATAGCACAAGGCAAGAGGGATTGAGATATCAAATGCCAAGGTAAAGTGGAGGCAGATTACAATTTTTAAAAAGGTGGCCAGGGTAGGCTTGTTGAGAAGGTGACATTTGAGCAAAGTCTTGCAGGAGGTGAGGAGGTGAGTCAGGAGGATGTGGGGAGGAGCAAGGCAGTTATGTGAGGAGGAAAAACCAATGAAGGGCTGGAAGGCAGAAGCAGGCCTGGTACGTTTTAGAAATACCAAGGAGTCCACCATGGCTGGAGGAAAGCAGTAGAGGAGAATAAGGGGAGATAAGGTCAGAAAAATAATGGGGGAGGGGGGCAGGTAATACAGGATCGTGCAGCCATCATAAGACTTGTAAATGACGAGTAAAGTGAAAAAGCCACTTGGGGTCAGCAAGCCAGGATGACTGAGTTCCCTGTCTTTGGAGACAGGGCCGACGTGTACATTTTGTGCAGATGTGGACAGCAGCAGGGTACACAGATTTTAGGAACATGCCCAAAGATATTTATCTTTATGGCTCGTATTGGTCCATAACGTGAAAAGACATGCTCGGATTGTGACACATCCTGGCAACTGTGCCCGTGTGGCAGCAGTGCTCCTGAGATCGTACTGCTGGGAAGGTTTAGAAAGCAAGAGCAAGACAAGTGGAGAGTGAGGGGTTGCCTGATTTGCTGCAGTCTGAGGTCATTTATGAAGTATCACCTCGTCATTTCTCTTCAACGTGGTATTAAAATTCTTCCTGGACATTTGTAAGTGGTGGGCCCACAGAGGAAACCTTGGTCTGGCAAGTATCAGAGGTCAGAAAACCACTGAATCTATATATAGACAGTCCTCGACTTAACAGTGGTTCGACTTAACACCTTTTTGACTGGTGCAAAAGGGGTATATGCATTCAGCAGAAACTGTACTTTGAATTATGATTTTTGATCTTTTCCCAGGCTAGCAATATGTGATACTGTCTCATGATGCAGGGCAGCAGCTGAAGCTCCAGGTCAGCCACGCGATCACAAGGATAAACACCCAATACACCTATAACCATTCTGTTTTCCACTTTCAGTGCAGTATTCAATAAATTACATGAGGTATTCAGCACTTTATTATAAAACAGGCTCTGTGTTAAATGATTTTGCCCAACTGTAGGCTAATGTAAGTGTTCTGAGCACATTTAAGGTAAGCTGGGCTCAGCTATGATGCTCAGTAGGTTAGGTGTATCAGATGCTTTTGACTCAGGATATTTTCAATTTACAATGGGTTTATCAGGACATAATCCCACATTGTATGTCGAGGAACATCTGTTGTAAGACTGGGGTATAAATGAACCCTATAAAGAAATAATACCAATCCTGAAAAACTCATAACCGACATATCATTACTGTCTACGCAAGCCCAGTAAAGGCTGGTGCTGTCAGAACAGACATCCAAAAAGAGAGGAAAGCAGAGGGCAGGGAGAGAGGAAACTAACTGTGGCATGATGACCTACTTCTGAAAGAAGAATGTTCCTTCAAGCTCAAGCCTAGGAATTTATCAGGAACTTGTAGTAGATAGAGAATAAAGCAGTTGCATAGCCCACAGGAGGTTTAGAAGCCAGAACCAAGTATTTTAAACTGTGATTTATTGAGCCACCAAAACACAGGTGAAATAAACGTCTACACCTAAAATACATATCCAGTAAAGTTTCTGAATGTTTCCTGTTTTCAAACATTAAAAAGAGGGACAATTAATTCAAGGTCAAAGTGAATTCTAAGTGAGAATGGGTATAAGAAAAGCACAGTTTAAAAAAGCCTTCCTGGGACTTCCCTGGTGGCGCAGTGGTTAAGAATCGCCTGCCAGAAGACCTAAATAGACATGTCTCCAAAGGAGACATACAGATGGCCAAGAAGCACATGAAAAGCTGCTCAACATCACTAATTATCAGAGAAATGCAAATCAAAACTACAATGAGGTATCACCTCACACCAGTTAGAATGGGCATCATCAGAAAATCTACAAACAACAAATGCTGGAGAGGGTGTGGAGAAAAGGGAACCCTCTTGCACTGTTGGTGGGAATGTAAATTGATACAGCCACTATGGAGAACAGTATGGAGGTTCCTGAAAAAACTAAAAATAGAACTAACATACAACCCAGCAATCCCACTACTGGGCATATACCAGAGAAAACCATAATTCAAAAAGACACGTGCACCCCAATGTTCATTGCAGCACTATTTACAATAGCCAGGTCATGGAAGCAACCTAAATACCCATCGACAGATAAATGGATAAAGAAGATGTGGTACATATATACAATGGAATATTACTCAGCCATAAAAAGGAACGAAACTGGGTCATTTCTAGAGACATGGATGGACCTAGAGACTGTCATACAGAGTGAAGTAAGTCAGAAAGAGAAAAACAAATATCGTATATTAATGCATATATGTGGAATCTAGAAAAATGGTACAGATGAACTGGTTTGCAGGGCAGAAATAGAGACACAGATGTAGAGAACAAACGTATGGACGCCAAGGGGGGAAAGCGGTGGGGGGGGGGTGGGGGTGGTGGTGGGATGAACTGGGAGATTGGGATTGACATGTATACACTGATGTGTATAAAATGGATGACTAATAAGAATCTGCTGTATAAAAAAATAAATAAAATTCTAAAATTAAAAAAAAAAAAAAAGAATCCGCCTGCCAATGCAGGGGACAAGGGTTTGAGCCCTGCCCCAGGAAGATCCCACATGCTGCGAAGCAACTAAGCCCATGCGCCACAACTACTGAGCCTGCGCTCTAGAGCCCACGAGCCACAACTACTGAAGCCTGCGTGCCTGGAGCCCGTGCTCCGCAACAAGAGAAGCCACCGCAATGAGAAGCCTGTGCACCGCAACGAAGACCCAACGCAGCCAAAAAAAAAGAGCCTTCCTTTTCCTTAAAGATGTCAACCAAGCTAAGATTTGCTGGGAATCAGGATTTTGAGTATTTGCTGATTTTAATGTTTACTGACAATCAGGGAACAGCTGTACATCCACTTATGTCTTCATGTCTTTATAGGGCCAAGAAGAGGTTTTCCTTTCCAATGGAAACGCCATTGGATAGTCAAAAATACCAGCATTCCCGAGAGAGCCACTTTGATAAGAATGATTGCGGTAAAAACTGATAAAAGAAGATGACCCAGCAAAGTCCCATCTACTGTGATTTTAAAAGGGGTAGTCAAATAGAGAGCACGAGAAACATTTATTTATATTTCTTTCCATAAAAGCTTGAGACTGCTGGCAGAAATATAAGTAACACCACAAGATAGAAATAGATATGGAGTTCAAGGTGAAGGGAAAATAAACCCAGGAGTAGAGTTACTACACAGACATGCGAACCAGAAAGTGAAGTCCCACAGAACTGCCAACAGGGGATGCAAATTTGGCCTAGGACTTCCTAGCAGTCAAAATGAGAAGAAATACAACAGTTACAAAACTAGTGTTTGTCAGAGTAAAAGCAAGTCCAGGGCTCAGGAGAAGTTCTGACTGTTCCAGCTCTGAGGCCAAAAGAAGCCTCCTCCTGTAGGTCTTCCTGAGGCCACAAGTTAGGTGCAAAGCCAGGTCAGATGACAGCACGGCGCCCGAGTACCCCGGTGGCGTGTGCAATTCTACCAGGGCAAACAGCTCTGTGGTTACCATACTACACTCTCTGCTGACTCTGCAGCATCCAGGGATAAAATCCACACTCCCTGGAACAGTGGTTATCAAGTTGGGCTCTAAAGAGGTGCTTTCGGAATTCCACCAATTTTCTCTTGGAATTCAATTTCTTAGCCTTTAAATACAAAAACCAAAACACCAGACAACCCCCACATAAACCCCACCAAGAAAACCAAACAGGAAACGCAAGCAAATATACAGCACAACACATTTTATCACACCGATAACCACCCTCACATTAAGTCTCTTCAAGGGCAGACTCTGGGTCAATGTGTCTCCTGCCATCTCTTCTCGTACATTTGAACTGCTTAAAAATGAGTCACCGATTAGGAAAGTTCTAATTCTGCGTCGGTATTCTGGAAATTCAAGCCTGCACACGTCCATTCATATAAAATTGTACAAATAACCTACACATACATCACGTTCAAACAAATGACAGGCCAGGAGCAGGTACAACTAGTTGGCGTACACCCTCACCGTGACCATGGCTATTAAGCCACCTGTACAATAATAAGCATTGACTCACAACAAGGTAACATCATTAAGACTGGTCCCAACCGTACTCTGAGGTGCCCCTGGTCTGACCTTTATACCTATCATGAGGCATGCGAATAGCTGTATTACGTCAATGTCAAGACAAAAAAACTTCTGGTTCTTTCTAGCTTTTGGATCAGATTAATTCAAGACGATACTAAGAAGATAAAATGAGCTGTTAGAAGATTGGTACCTCTGCAACTGCTTATGGATGTTAAGTATTTTTCACTAATACTATACCGCCAAAAGGGAAACAGAAATATTCTAGATGTGAAGCTGTTGATACTGTTCTGCAACCGTCAGAAGTCCCAACCTCAAATTTCTGAGTTCATCAAACTGCCTCATCATTCTCCCTGATGAATTTTATAAATGTTACAAATCTGCATTTATAAAATACATACTAAAAAAAATACTGGTTTGAATTATTTGTATAGGTAGTTCTGTTTAAAATTTCATTTGACCGAAGGCCTTTTCTACTAAAAAATTTCGAAACCCCTTCTGGCTAGGGTAGTCCTATTAAAGATAGGGGGATACTGATCCCGTCAACCCTTGGAGATTGGGTGGGGCCCATCATTTCCAGCACTGAGCAGCCTTGCCAGCTGATGATATACCAGTCTAATCTAATCTGATATCAATATAATCGAATACAAACACTATCCTCTTCTACGTGTGCCATGACAAGGTTGGGAAGCTCTGTGATGAACAAAGGAACTACAAATCCTTCTGGCAATTTTTCATAAATCTGATTTCTTCCAACAGCTTTTGACAAGAGCTGCAGTGGAGAGGACAAAGTTGAGTTCTTTGGCAAGAAACTGAAGTGCAGATATTGCATACTCATGATTAAGGGCAGAGATGAGGGTAGAGTTTCATTCACTCCTGAAAAGTAAAGAGAGAAATCAAGATATGGGTGGTGGGGGAGACGATGGGATGTTTTCCCAGGCCTGCCACTTCCTAATTTTGACTCCAAGAAGGTCACTTAACCTTCTCTGAACCGCAGCTTTCTCAATTATAACATGAAGGGACTAAATCAGTAGCTCGTAACAGGGATTGAACATCAGAACCTCCGGAGAGCTTTAAAAAATACATTAATGACAGCAGTAACATTCATACGTGCCAGGAAATGTTCTGAGCGCTCCACATGTATTAACCCGTTTAGTCCCCACAAGAACTCTGTTTTGTAGGTGCTATAACAGGTGAGGAAACTGCGGCACAGAAAGGTTGAGAAATTTGCCCAATTAAGTGGCAGAGCCGGGTGGAAGGATCCAGAGCCTGTGCTCTTTAGTACAACTGCAGGTTACACTGACTCTCTCCATATGTATGTACCTCTGAATCTTCTGACTCAGAATCTACTGAAGGGCCTGGACATGCAAATTTTGATTCTGGTGAGCACTCCTCGTTCACAGCCACTTGAACTAGAAGAGATGTAAAGTTCTGTGATTCAGCCTGGAGATGAAAAAAGTGCCACAGACTTTTTAGTTAAGTAAATGCTCAAGTTCTTTGGCCTCAAAGATCTCAGTCAAAATTAAATGGGTTTGGCTTTTAACAGTTAAATTGCATGGTATCAAACAACAACAAAAAAGATAATGAATAAAGAGATAGTAGGAAAAATTTAGGAAACAAAATGTTATCTAGCTAGTTAAGTAGACAGACTACACAGGGTTACTTAAGTAGATTAAGTAATGGAGTAAAACCTAAGCCTATAAACGGGCAGTAACAATAATATTTTCATAATTTTTGGCTTACATTTGGGGGTGAAGATGAAACATTTTGGAAAAACCCTTGGAAAGTATCAGTGCTCCCATCCAAATGGGCCAGAGGTCTCTTTGTTCCAAGGATCACAAATAACTGCCTCTTTGTTCCATCTTTAAAGAAACAATCCTTATGCTACCAGAGTGGCCTTTGGAAAGATGGAACTCTGCACGTACATGCTGATACAGTAAGTCCCCTACATACGAATGAGTTCCGTTCTGAGAGCACGTTTGTAAGTCCAACAAAGTTAGCCTAGGTACCCAACTAACACAATCAGCTATATAGTACTGTACTGTAATAGGTTTATAACACTTTTCACACAAATAATACATAAAAAACAAACACAAAAAATAAAACATGTTTAATCTTACAGTACAGTACCTTGAAAAGTACAGTACAACAGCTGGCGTACCGGGGCACATTCGCATCTTTGAAAGTTTGCAACTTGAAGGTTCGTGTGTAGGGGACTTACTGTAATCCAGAAAATGTTCGTTTTTCATACAGATTCCCTCACAGACGTCTGAGTAATAGAGTCAGAAAGATGTTATGGCATAAAGAGAAAACGAGGAAGACAAGTGATTCTGGTCCCATAAGCAAGTTTAACCAATTTAGACAAGTTTAAGCCTGGTATGGCCAGGTCAGTGAGGGCACAGACGGCCAGGAGGAGCAGGAGTCCATGTCCCCTGGCACAGCCATGAACTTGGTCAGGTTTGTTTGTGTTATGAGTGCACTTCCCCTCTAATTCTAGATACCCCATTTAGGGAAATGTGTCCTCCTCTCCTCCCACTCAGTCCCATGGCTCTCTTACAAAATCTCTTCTCAAAAGTCTCCAGTCTGAAGCCAAATGGTCCTATCAAGGGAGTTGCAGAGCATGTGATTAAACAAAAAGCAACTTTTTAAAAAGTGTAAGCCCCTAAAACTGAACTATAAAAAATTATGAAAATAATGACATGTTGGAGGAATATATAGATCGAATGGTTGACCATAAGGGCTATATCGGCGGAAAGTTTCCAATATACAGTATTCCAGCTGACAAATCATCAGGTTTAATTACTAGTCTCTCTTCTGCACTGAAGATTCTTCAGTCTGGAATTGACGTGTTGTTTCTTTCCACTTAATAGCCATATCAAAAGCACACAAATTCATAAAGCAAACAGGTACTCAATTTGAATTTGCAGAGAGTAGATGAGAATTTGCAGGCAAGAATAGAAAACAAGCTCTTCCTCCTGACCCTTATATCTGTTAAGGGTACCAAACTCCCAGTTTCCTACACTCAAAATCTTACACTCATCGAATCATCTTCCTCTTTGGACCTACCCTCTTCCCAGTGAAGTACAAGCCTTCTTCTGGGATTAGAGAACCCCATGATATGGTCCTAGTGAAGACCAGACAAGGCAGGCAGCCAGCCTAGTACTGGCTTTAAACCTGGCCTTGAGCTGCTCACCCAGCCATGAAGACTCATTCAAATGCCAAGCTTTTCTTGATGCCCGCCCAATCATATGCAATCACGCCCTATCTTGTAATCTCCACAGCACTTTCTGTCTCTCACATGATACACCACATTCTGGTCTACATGATGTGTGAAGTTTATTTTCCATATAAGACAAGAACCTCCCTGAGGGTAGGAAATGTGCCTTACCCAGTGCAGTATCTAGCAAAATCAAAGGCATGATGCTTAATAAATAATGGAATTCACCACTCACTTACTTCTACTTTAATTTCTCCTCAGAAGAGGTTTGGTCTTATGTTTTAATCAGATTTATACTTCTAGTAAAATTATAATGCTATGTTATGCCATTTTGTAAAGCACTGTTGTTTGGATTTGTTAGATGGGGATCCCTAAAAGAATGTTTCTTTTTGTAATGCACTAAGACCCTCAGGCATCAAGCAAATGACATACCTTCTCTGTACTGTGTAATCTCGGGAAGCGGCACACTAGACAGCTAACCAGGAGCTGAGCTGTGTATAACCAGCTACATTAGAAGGGATTACTTTGTTAGATGTCAGGAAAGATGAGGTCCTCCTCTATCCTCCCGCCTTTAGCTTGAGCTTTTGATTCTGTTGGCCACTCAAGCGGACTTAAAGAAAGCGGATTTTTCTAACAAAATCTTGTTAAATCTATCATGGCTGAATATCTCTTTTAGGATCCTGGAGAAATGAGTCTTTTTATAGCTTGTGGTAAACAGAGGAACGTGGGCACTGATGAAGGGAGGATGAAGATAATGAACTGGCATTCAGAGTATGTTTGGGGAAGTAGAAAGCACAGTGGTTCGGAGTATGGGCTCTAGAGTCAGACTGTCCAAGCTCAAGTCCCAGCTCTACCATTATCAGCTGAATTATCCTGAGCAATAAGAGAAGAAAACTTCTCTCAACTCCATCTTTAAAATAAGGATAACAGTCAGACAGAGAAGACAAACATCATATGATAACACAGGTGGAATCTAAACAAATGATACAAATGAACTTATTTACAAAACAGAAATAGATTCACAGACATAGAAAGCAAGCTTATGGTTACCAAAGGGGAAAGTGAGGGGGAGGGATAAATTGGGAATTTGGAATTAACAGATACACACTGCCATATATAAAATAGATAAACAACAAGGTCCTACTGCATAGCACAGGGAATTATAGTCAATATCTTGTAATAACCTATAATGGAAAAGAATCTGAAAAAAGAATATATATTTTCTAAAATTTTAAATAAGTTAAATTAAAAAAATTTTTTAATTTATTAATTTAAAAAATTAATTAAAATTAACTTTAATCAATTAATTTTTTAAAAGAAGTTAAAAAAATAAAATGGGGATAACAATACTGCTCATAAAGTTGTTCTTAGGATTAAATAATAAAACATCTGGCACAGTCCCCGGGACACAGGAAATATCTGTCAAAGGTTAGCTGCTGGCATTATTCAGGTGTTTACACATTATGCAGAAATGTTTTACATACATTTATTATAGAATGAAGATGGGGAAAGATGAAGGGAGAGGTTGTACATTTCTAATATTCATGCTAACCCATTAAGGAAATTCTAAGTCAAACCAAGCACAATTGCCAAATATAGACTTAAGGCTTTTATTCCTGATGATACCTTCAACTTCATTTAATGGTTAAACACCCCCAAGCTGCTGCCACAGAAACCTAAGGTTCATACAGAGGAACAGGGGATGAACATGAACTAAAATCCACCAGCTCTCACAGAGAAGGAGAGGATGCTCTTGAAAAAATTCTTGTGATTCTGGCCATTATCTTCAGTGTTGGCTTCCCAATTAACTTCTGCTAAGGCTAACATTGAAATTGGTTTGCCAACAGTGTGTGCAGTATTTGGGCAATACAGGGAGGAAGGCTTTTAATCATGTCTAGGAATAACAAAACGAAACCCTTAAGAAAAAGGTCAACTGACAGTAAGGAGGGTTGGCTAAATCTCTAAATATCCATGCTTGCCAGCAGATTTTACACAGAGAATAAATTAGAAAATAGACATAATTGAGGGTTTCTGCCAAAATATCAAATGCATGCATGCAGTACGTACTTGGCAATAACTAATATTTGAGGTTTCAACTACTTGTGATGACACTGAAAGTCTCCGACCTGTAGTAATTTTAGATTTTGCTGCGGTATGTATTTGAATCGTGGGCACTCAGACAGAGGGAAGTGAGTCATGCAGCCAGTGAAGAAGCGTAGCCCATCACCCAGGGTCCATATTTCAAGAAGGTTTTGCTCTAATTGTGTAGCAGTAACTCTCAAGAAGGGATTAAACATTGTGTTAATTTTTGAAAATTGCCCACCCCCTAAAAAAAGCCAACTGATAGTTCTAATGATAAAAATAAAGAAAGAGCAAAGAGAGGTCTAAGAAAGAGATGGTTCTCTACTGGAAAGCAGGTATTTGTGGAGAATTTTTTTGATGCTGAAATTATTTTTGTGAAATTCTGGGATTTCCAAAAGTCTTCAGACTGTATCTTGGTACGTCAAAGATCTATTGCACACAAAGTATTTCTTAAAGTGCCAGAATTCTTTCATACCAAGAAGGAAAAGGAAGCAATTAACATGAACAAGAAAACAAACGATTTTATATGGCTTATCCAAGAGATGACTAGGGAGATACACACTGCTAAATACACACTGTTGCTCCTAAACTCTGAAATCTGCTTTGACTTCCATTTTTAGAGAGAAAAAAAGATCACAAAGATGATATATAGCTTGCTCAGTGTCTAATGCATCCTGTTTTACTCTTTGACTATATAGACTCTGACTGGAATATTGTCCATGAAGAAAGAGTTAAATTACAATTAATGACTCAATATTTTGATGCAATAGATTGGCACACCTTTTTAAAAGAGTGAGATAAAGTCTGAAAACTTCACATCTTAGATCACAATTTTCAGAAAATGCCCAATTTTCTTGGTCTAAGCCCTCTTTGAATTATTATGTGTCACCCTCTTATGCTAGTAATAATAAAAGAAGCCAAGTCCCAGAAACTATTGCTAACAGTATTTTATGTTCTGAGAATCTTCTAGATCGATGAAGAAAGAATTATTGAGAGGATAAAAATTAGCTGCTTTACAGAACAAAAACATTTGGAACTTAAAAGAAATCCTATTATTTACCATATAAATAAAATCTATATATACGCAAGGAGCTATATAATAGCAACAGAAAGAAAAATGGCATGCATTTGCTACGATTAACTGTGGCAAACATCATCTTAACTCAATTTCACTTTTGGGGAGAGTTTTTTTAAGTACTCCAGTCAATAAAACATTTTTGTTAAGGCACACATTTAATGAGAGAACTATTTTTTTAATCACTCTATGTTTCTGTTAACTTTTCTTTTTCTGACTGTCTTTCAAAGGAATCTGAGAAATAAAATTTTGCTAGATACAGTTTTCAGTACCCTTGTAAAATGCAATTTTAAAAAACCTAAAAACTCAAATGGCTTTGGAATACAATACAACTCAGTATGTCCAAATTTCAATTATCCTAGAGGCGGTGGATACCAAAGAAAAAACCATCTGTGGGTCTTTCATTGTTGATGTGCGTGACTTAAATACACTATGACCACCACCGCCGCTACCACTAAGACACTACTTCAACTTGCCTAGAAACGTCACTTGAAGGGTAAAGTATGCCTCAAAGAGATATGTCAGCTTCTAATTTAACCCTATATCAAGAGCTATGGGTCTGTAAGAGTCACAAGTCTGACTTCAGAATAATACTGAATGTAGGCAATAAAATCTTTTGGTCCATGTCTTTCATGTCTGTACAGCTGTCTGAATACTCCAGCATACATCCATGTGGGCTGTGTGTGTGTGTGTTTCTTTCCTAAAGTAAATGTATTAATAACTTAGGGTATGTTCAGGCTTCTTGGACTGAGTCATTTGGGGATACCTGAATGGCCTTAGCTTACCTGGCTTTAAAGTCTCTCTTCAATTTGAAAGTGAGAATCAGATCACTTTTGGGTGGAGTGATTTTTCCTACTTCATCACAGGATCATTGTTTTGTTTTCAATTTAAGGTACTCCCATTTCATGCACTTTATATAAATTCCAAAGGATTTCATATATACCTGGGATTTCCTAATAGTGGGTCTGTCAGGCCCTTGTTACTTTCAGGGTAAACACTTAAGGTTTAACTTCCTATTAGGGTTAAAGGTTGATTAATTAAGCATAAAAAAACTGTATTCATCTTACTAGAATGCCTTCACTTTCAAATTTACCCTAAAAGTAGCCTAATGATTTTGAAATAAAAGGGATGATCATTTTATTCCAGGGTAGAGAAAAAAGAACTTTCAGCAGATAAACTGCTTAAGAAATTTTAGAGTTACAGAGATAAATGGAAATGTATAAAGAATTATTCCTTATCATTTCAAGTTGTCCATTTTCCTAACAGTTGCCCTGACTTTTTACTATAGCCAGAACTTAAATTATTCTTTTAAAGTCAGTGTTCAACAAAAAAACTAGTGGTTTCAGAAAAGTATTTAGTTCAGTGGGCCCTGTTTGTGGGTTGTACGAATGAATAAAAGCATGGCCACATCTGGGAAACACAAGGAGAGGCTGGAGTTTAGGGTTTGAGAGAGAATCAGTGAGAGTCTGTGCCCTTCCTGTGCACTCTCTCTCAGTTAGTGCAACTCACATTTTCACTTTATTCAAAGCTAAAGCCTTACAGTCATTTTAAATCATGCTTCAGTCCCCGCGTTCCTATCTCTAAGGCGCCCTGCCGTCCCAGTGCCTCTCCCCTCCATCTCCTATCACCACCCTGGTTGGTCGCCTATGACAGCCCCCTTCTCCAAGCCAACCTTCCGACTTCTGTCGTAATTACCATTCTGAGAAAGAAAGAAAACACTGAATTATGCTTCTCTTCCACTCCAAGGGCCAACTTCTCCTCTGTAACTAAAGAATAGACTCCAAACTTTTCAGCTTATTATTTTCAAAGTGCTAACGATATGCTCCCAAACTGCATCTCAGCCTCTCTTTGCTCTGCATCCACACTCTCCACTCCGGGCACCAGGAGCCCTGGCTAACGAACAACTGCTGAATGGCAGCTACGCATCAAGAAGTGTTCTTTGTGCTTTCTTAAACATCCAAGCACGCTCACATCTCTTGGGCCCTTTCGGAGGCCTGGAGGACACTATCATTTCCACCCCGCATGAAATCTACCTTGTCCTTTAAGGTTGAGAATCATCTCCTCCCTGAAAGCTACCCCAATCCCCTGGTATCGAGGTTAACGAAGACTTTCTCTGACCCCTCCCAGAACACTGCACTGATTATAACATTTACTTTATTCTGTCTTAAATTAGGGTTGGCTGTTTATGTCTGCCTCTGTTGATCTGTGCTGCTTTTCCGCTTTGCCTTTTTAAGAGTTGCATTATATTCAAAAGAATAAGGAAAACTTGCAGAAAACAGAAAACAAAGCGCTAGGAAATGAAAATATACTGGATATTACAACCAGGGAAACATCCTATATCAAAAATATTTCCTTTTAATTAGTAATAGGCTATAATATTATAAGATAGATTTAATTTCACATTTATATAAAAATCATGTTTTACTGTACTTTGAAATGAATTAGGTTATCTATTGAATGAAAGGGGAAAAAAAAAACCCAAAACAACTGGTTGACCAAGGATTGGTTTGGGAATGAGAAAAAGGTTGTAGAAGGTGGGAGGAGTAGAATACCTCATCTTGTTTTAATATCAATAGACTGTTTTTCCTTTAAAATAAGCTGTTGATACACTGAGTTATGCAGACCTTTTCATGTGATGTCAATATCACAGAAATGTCCATCCTTGGCCAACAGAGACCCACATATTTGCTCCTACTGCAAACCAGGAAGAACTATGGACCAAACCTTGTGCCCAAATACTGTTTTTGTTTGTTTGTTTTTATTGGACCAAATATTGTTTTTAAATTTTCAGAAAAAATAGTTGGGACACAACAAAAGATTTTACAGTATTATGACAAGGAATAAATCAGGGGTGAGTGGCATGAGGATAAAACTAGTCTTTTGTGAGTGAAGTGCTTCCACCCCACCCTCGCCCCTTGTCCCCCCCAAAAAACGCCTCAGGGAGAGAAGGTTGGTGGTTCATGTTAATATAACCTATTCTCTGGCTTTCCCAGCTTTCAGGATCAGAATCTGGTATTTTCTCCTTAATTTAAAATGTAGGATTACATATAATTTAAATTTATTCTAGTAGTTAGGATTTTGAGGAGCAAAGGCTCAGGCATGGAGAGACTAATATTTGCTCAATGACCTAGATTGTGGACCAGCTCCTTTCCTTATATTACTTGATTTAATCCTAATCACAACCTCATGATATAAGCATTATTTGACCCCTTTTACAGGCTACTGACTGAGAATAAGGTACTTGCCTAGCACTGCGGTAGGTAACTCTGGGGCACCAAAATCTTGCCACCCTGACCACCATGAGTTTATACTGTAGGTAAGAAATCTGTGAAGATGATATGCTGTCAGCATTACACCCAGTCACAGACATGCTGCTACATAACAGGCCCTTGGAGAACAGAACTGTATGGAAGTAAGATGCTGACTGGGAGGTGGGGAAGCATACAAATAAATAAGGAGAGGTTAGTGTGGTCCACGCATGGAGGCGGCAGGGGGAGCTTAGACTCGACCTTGGAAAATCAAGAACGGGCAACGGAGAGGCCCCTGAGGGGAGGCGGCAGCAGGAACAAATGGTTCTCGCTTGTCACCCCTCAGGGAGGGAGGGAGGGAGGAACCACCCAATTCTTCCGGCTCTGAGAACGAAGACAGGCCAGAGAAGAAGCCGCAGGGCTTGGTGACTAAGAGGATAATGGGGAAATAGCCAACATTGCTCCAAAGCTTCAACCTGGGGAGAGTAAATGTGGAAAAGTGACAGTTTGGAGAGGAAGGAGATAGTGTTGAATCTGAGGTGCTAGCAAGATATTCAAGTGGAAAAATCTGCAGAAAATTGGAAAGAGTGGAGAATAACCCTCTGAGAGGATGGGGCTGCAGAGGAACAAGCCAAGAAAACTTAAATCAAAAGAGCAAGGAGTTGAGGAGATGTGGACAACATGAAAACAAGCCAGAGGAAATAAGGGAGACGGAAGACGCCATGCAGTTTCAGCTGAAACTTGAAAGGAAAATGCAAAGGGTTAAGGTAGTGAGAAAATGGCAACACCAGCAGCCCTCCGCTCATCTGCCTAGAAAATCTGCCAGAGAAGTTGGAAGGGCAACACAGTCAGGCAAAGTTTTTTGTTTGGCTTGCTTTTAGAGAAGGCGGAGAATGAAGATTATCTAAAGGTCAGGGGGTAAAAGATGAGTCCTTTCTGTCACCCAGCTCATTCCATTTCCTAAATGTGCTGGTTAACTGGACTGATGTCTTCTTTTTGAGCAGATAACACTTTAGAAATAGGGTGCAGAGCTGCAGCAGCCAGAGTGGTCATGAGGTCCCAACAAGACTTCCTATATATACACACATCACAGTGTAGAAGTTCGCTAGAGCTGGTCAGCTTCTTTCATCAAATCCTCTTAACAAATTGATCTCCTTTCACTCCCTATCACCTGACCACCATCACCACTGTCACAGCTCTGCCCAGTCCTTCAGACCAGTGTCCTTCAAGTCACCGAAACTGACTACCCTCCAGTGTGAGCCCCCTTTCTCTCAGCCATGTTGACCTACACTTTCCAGTGTCCCGAGTCCCTCTTTGACTTGGGCTGAGGCTGCTTTTTCACTGCCAACTCTTGCGTTGACATCTGCTTTTTCACTGTCATTTCTTCGAACATTATAGCATCTGTATGTTCTACTCCAAACATAGCTTTTTAAAAATACTTTGTCTCCCTCTCCAGTTTTCACAATCCTCATGTCATTCTTGCCTTCAGGTTTCATGCATTGTTTGTATGTTATCAAGTCCCTGTTGCAAACATTCTTAGGTAGCTTTTTCCATTTTTCTGTTACATAACCCTCTAAAATATCCAAGTCCCCTAGAGACCCAAATTATTTGTTTCAATTGTTGCCCCTCCTACAATTCACGTTAATTTGTAAATTATAGTGCTACATTTTTATTTCTAAAATATTTTTTTTTAGAGCTATGAATTTACACCTATCTTTTCTGAGAAGCTTCTGAAACTTTTCTAAAAAATCTCTAATTATGTCCACTCAGTTTTTTAAGCTCTAGGATGAGTCACTTTTCCATAAGGTTCTTGTCACTTCCATGTGGCCAACTAGCTATTCCTTACTGGAAACAATTAAGTCCAGAACAGGAATGCTCCTTTTTGCTCTCTCCACATTTTAAGACACAAAATTGTCAACAAGACAAATCTGGTACTTATTAGATGCTCTGTGTTAAATGGAACGAATATCTGTTTTCAGCAGATATTGACATAGAGTTCTCTATTACTGTATGTCTTGCCTCTGTATAATACATAAAGAAAACTATCATCAGAGCTAAATATCAAACCTGGGGTTTTGCAAATGATAGGAGAGAGTGAGTGGCAAACCATTATTGCTGCTATTGATAACAGCGAAGAGACTGATGTCTACACATGCTGAGAAAATCCACATATGTCAAAGAGACCAACAACAACAAAGGAATGAATTTTTCAGATAAGATGATCAAATGCTCTTCTGCTGCATTTGGAATATGATTTGACTCAGTAAAAAAACTGCTGGTTTAATTTTTCAAATACATATTTACTACATATAAAACATGGTATTATTCTATTATTTTATGGTTGTTTAGCTCTATCCCCTTAATGTTACAACTCACCTTACAGGATTCAAAACTAGCTGAGGAACAATTTGTCTTCTGAAATCCTTTCCCCTTCTCTTACACCTCAAGAATGTGAGGGTTAGTTTCATTCTTTTGTGTCCTACAAAGTTATATTTTTAGCTCCTTAGACTTTAGGTGCTCTATCTACCTGTAATTATGTTGCAAAAGCAGAGGAAGATGCCTGTAAAGGTCAACAGCAGACAAGATAGCAAAAAGGCCTATTTGTGGTCTTGAACAGCTGCAACAGGGCAGGGCGTGCCTGGCAAAGTTCCATCTGACTCTGGTCAGGCATGACAAACCCCAAGAGCTGGACTTGCTTTCAAAGTCATCCCTAGCACAGAACATTATTTCACTGCCCTGGGAGCAAAGGCTGCAGTCAAAGTCCAAAGGGGCTGATCAGAAGGGTAACACGGGAAAGGCGGAGGGAGGGTCCTGAGGGTGATGGCCTTCGGAAGGCTCTCCAGATGCTGACGAACCACCTCCCGGTGTCCCACCCTCCTCTCTAAAAACACAACAGAGCAAAACCACCATCGCTCCTGATGGAAGGCCAGATGTTACTTTTAGTTCCAGTTTGGAAACGCTGCCCAAGTAAGTTTTGAAAAAATTTTTTTTCTTAAAGCAAGAAGTAATAAATTTATACTTTACCCAGTACAACAAAAATAAGATGCTATTAATCATATGTTTAGAAATGGAAATACTTTTCAGGGAACAGGAAACATTCTTTAGTGGACGTCCTTTTCCACAGTTATATAAAGTTCTGTTTGTGAGGGACCATGATTGTCTTTGGATAAATAAAAGAGGCTGTTGTACGTGTAGGCTTTTATAGCTTAAAGTGATTGGAGGCTTTTAGTCTTTACACTGTGATCTTTGCAACGTACAGTGCTTCTGGCTCCTTGGTTTAAACTAGTGCTTTCTTCCTTAGTTAATGTGATTGTAGCAAAGTAGCATACTTATATTCTATTTATCGACAAGCATATAATGCAAATTTCCTTTGGAACAAAGTTATACATGTATGCACATTTCATCTCAGGACACAGCAAGGGTGGCAGTGAGAAGAGGAATAGGAACTTTGGGAATAAGAATGCCCAGAGCTGAGGACTTCCCTGGTGGTGCAGTGGCTGAGAATCCGCCTGCCAATGCAGGGGACACGGGTTCGAGCCCTGGTCCGGGAAGATCCCACATGCCGCGGAGCAACTAAGCCCGTGCGCCACAACTACTGAGCCCGCGCTCTAGAGCCCGCGTGCCACAACTACTGAGCCCGCGTGCCACAACTACTGAAGCCCGTGCACCTAGAGCCCATGCTGCACAACAACAGAAGCCACTGCAATGAGAAGCCCGCGCACCGCAACGAAGAGTAGCCCCCGCTCGCCGCAACTAGAGAAAGCCTGCACGCAGCAACAAAGACCCAACACAGCCAAAAATAAATAAATTAATTAATTAATTAAAAAAAAAATAGAATGCCCAGAGCTGAGCGTGAACAACCCGGACCACAAAACTACAGGTGTGAGTGAAGACAGACTACCTTTGCCCCCCTGGCATTAGAGTTTATATGCGTTTAGGATTAAGTTAGACGGTAACTACCTTTCTGACAAACGGTGGCAACTAAAGTTTCTCTTATGATGAGACACACTGGCCCCGAGAGGTGCTTCCACAAAATATGAGCACTCCTCAAAAAGGAACCAGCCATGTTTTTAAACAATTCATAGCCTGCTTCTCATGCGCCAATAAAGTCAAACTCTACTGAGCAAATGCTCCAGTTTATTTTATTATATAGGCATTCTGTTGATCGTAATGCTGACTGAAAAAGCATCCAAGGACTCAAAACTTAGAAACCCTGTCAACTGTGACCAGAATGAGCGTTCACAGATTTGTCTTGTACTAAACCTCTCTTAGAACACAATTTATCTCACTCTGTAATATGATCAAGGAGATATTTAGGAGCTAAACACAAGAACAACTTCTACTTACGGCTGACACAGCTTCACCAGGTCCTGGTCTGTGGTGTTGGGAGGCAGCCCCCGGATATAGAGGTTCGTTTTGCTTAGCTGATCCCATCCTGAGTTGCTACTGCTACTACTGTTGTTATTACTGCTGGTGGTGCTGGGGCTGGGAGGGGCCATGGGGTGGGCTGGGACCAGAGACTGCTGGAAAACAAAGACGGCAGCGTTAGAACGCCAGACAGAACCGATTCGGCACCATTCAGAGGCTGTATGACCTCCCAACCAAGACGAAGTTACCAAGATACGCACACAGATTTATCTTCAGCTACTTCACCGCAGATTTTAATTTACACCTTAAAAAAGATCTGTTCATTCTACATAAATACCCTCTCCTTCAACATGAATAACAGGATTTTACTCAGCAGAATATTCTCTACCTACACCTGAAACAGGACTAAGTTTTTGTAAGATTTTATTCACATACTTTAAGGAACACATCTGATACTCAAAACGAACTTGCATAAAGTTATTGATAATATCATTTTAATCTTCAGTCATTTAGAAATCACTGGACTTTTGAAAAGGTTTTCAAATTCTGAAGGACACTTGACTGAAAGTTGCTGACAATTTTATTGAGATGATTCTTAGGGATTAAAAAAAAAAATTACTCTTCAAGTGTAAGGAAGTTAGGGTTCAGTCAAGAGGCTCAAATAAGGAAGACTTCACCTAGTTCTAAGACAGGCCCATGGCTTCCTTGAGACATCTGGATAAGATTCACAGGTCGGCTGCCTTTCGCTCTGGCTAACCTTGTGAAATTTAACCCCTGTGAGAATGGTGTAGAAGCTGGAAACCTTCCCAGGCCTGGCAGCAACCAAGGTAACTTTTACAAAGCCTGCATGCCAGGCTCGGTGTGGTTTCAGTCGGCAGCCACCTAGGAAGAATGTCTGAAAATGTACGCACATCAGATAATTGTTAACCAATCGAAAGAAACCACAGTTCTCTGTCCCTATGCCACACACATGACCTTTGAGGAAGTTAAATGGTTCAGTTTGACATGGAAGTCAGCACACCCCAAAGTGTCCTCACAGCAAATGCTCTGCAGTTTCACACCAGGACAGGAATTTTTTTTACTTCACATCTTCTAAATAATAAATAGACCAACCAAGGACATCACTGACACTGAGTAACAGTTTGAAGAGGTAAAATTAGTCACTAGACATTCAACAAAATTTTCAAATCTTACAGCTTGATTTTTACTACCATAAACAAGAAAATGAGGCATCTCTAGGACACAATTAAATTCCACTTTAGAAAGTTCAAAAAGTAGACCCCCTGCAATAAATATAACCTTGCTGACCTTGTCAGCAATCTCAACTTTCCAGGATAGATTATCTGGCTCTGCACCCAGTTTCTGCCATGGCCACTCTAACTCCACAGTATTATCCTGAGGCACTGGGCTCCTCATGAATCTAGACATGTAACCATTTCTTCATGGCCTATACTATGAAGATTCTTCTTCTCACTGCCCAGCGCCCTTGCTAAATTAAAGTCAGAGTCCAAACACCACTTTATCTCAAGGGATTCTTTTTCAGAAAGGAGAGTTGCAAGAAGGGTTAACAACAGTCAAAGTATAAATGAAGGCTGAACTTGAACCAGGAACATCAGCACTGCTTAATCCAAACAAAACCTGCCTGAGATCATATCCTATCAAATCTATTTGATTTATGCCCTTAATAAGCAGTCGAACTCAAATCCTTTCCTCTCATCCCTGTTTTTCTCTAAGGGATAAAAACTGCTTTCCAGGTATAAACTAAGCCCTTCTCCTGCTCTGCCACTGATGGCACCTCAGACCCCCAGCTGTGCCACACAGAGGTCTGTGTCCCTTCTCCAAAGTCACTCAATATAACTGCTAGCTGCAACCTGCAATCAGCCAGGCACCCTCTATTTCTCACTTCAGCGAAGAACAGAGGGGCTGGGAAGTTAACACATACATCGTCACCCGGTCCCTAGCCTTCGATTTACACAAAGAACTGATAGTTGTAGACATCTAGGCAAGACTGTAGTTCTTCTTAAATCACCTCTGATTAACATCCGAGAACCTGTGCTTGCCTCAAACACAGCTTTTCACCATAGGACCTGGTGTGTTCCGCGCTGCAGTCGGGGGATGAAACGTGGTCACCTGGGTAAGCCTTGCAGGGGTCTGACAGAAGCTGTGGCTTGGGTCCATGCCCACCTTGCAGTGGGATGACACCACCCAAAGAAAGTGAACCAGCAGGCATCTGCAAGACTGCATCCCAAGTCTGCCTCAGCTGTCACCTCTGCTCTTCCCTGGGGTGGAAAGTGGAGTGTCGGGCATGGACTTACACGATGAAAAGAAACATGTGGACGTGTGAGTTATCTGGAGATCTCTTGGACATGAAGGAGCGAGCTTTTATTTATGTATCTATATTTGGCAGAAGCAGAGCCGTGATCTGCATAGCTGATGGAATGCATCTTTGACCGGCCTCCATATTTATGACAGCAATATTTTCCCATGCTGTAAGTAGGTGGGGAGAATATACAGTCTGTGCCTCCCCACTTTCTCTCTAACCTACTCTTTGGGGGAAAGAAATCTCCTAGTATTCCGATCCCAGCTGGGAGAAGGGAGTTCCCGAATGCATCCTGAGGAGGATGACTGGTCTCTGGTGAGTCCTGGTGACCAAGGTTAAATTCAAATGTATCCTATTATCAACTCTCAGAAATAGCTGATGACTAAAGAGAAGAAGCATTAGATTAGTCCAGGTTGTCCATTTTCCATTTTCTGGTACAGAAAGTTTTAGATCAAAGATTGAGTTTTTAGAACTCATTGAAATTAAAAATTTAAATCCTGATAAAGACTTCCTCACGTTCAAAGAAGAAAATGCAAACACAATAAAGGAGTTTGTTCCAAAATATTCAGAATGGGTTAATGCTAATTGTAAGAGCGGGGTAATAATTACTGTCATATCCTGCATGTTTCATACGTGCCAGACACTGTGCCACGTGTCACAGTGCCATGCATCATCTTACGTAATCCAAACGAGACAGATGCATTATTGTCCTCCCATTTTGCAGATCAGGAAACTGAGTCTCAGGAGACGTTGAGTAATGTGCCATGGTCACACTTTCAGTAGGCGGCAGGGCTGCAATTTGAACTCAGATCTGCCGGACAACAAAGCCAGAGCCCTTAATCTGTGCTCTAAATGGCACCCAAAACACTGTCTATATCCTAAATGAACTATTAATATTATTTCATTTTTCTGTTGTCATTCTTCCTGCGACTTAAATTATGAAATTCAAGTTTTTCTGAAATATGACACTTAATACCATTGGTGGCTAAGTTTTTTTAAGAAAAAAAAGTGAAAGGTGCCTTTAAGTTAATTTAATGAGCAACAGTCAACTTGTGCTTTTTTTTTTAACAAAACCCTTAAAAAGGTCAGTTTTTAAAATTCGACCTTATAAATCTTTTCATTAAAAGAATTCTGCAAACAATTTTGGAAAGCTACAGCACATTACAGCCGAACATCAGAGTCACCATTTTAGGAAGGCTCCACTTAACCAGTGAAGAATGAAACCCTCACCCACAGATTGAAATACAAACACTGACAAGTCTTTATCTACAACTTCAGAACCCTGATCAATTTAAAGCAATTACACTTTGTAGTCAAGTGCCTCAACAGCATGAACAGCAAACTTAAAAAAAAAAAAAGAAAGAACAACAAAGCTTACAAGTGGACAATATTTTATCAAACTCCATTTTCATCACTGGTTGTCCTTTTACATTTTGCCTCTCAAAACCCCTAAGCTGCCCTAGAATTTGAAAAGACACTCCCCACCTTCCACCCCTTGGATGAAGCATGTGGACAATTTTCACAAATTCAACCTATTTATTTAAGGAACTGGGTGGCTGAATGACCACAGCTAAGTGCTGACCCATCCCACAAGAGCCTAGGAGTCTATAGCTCAGCCTTCTCTGGCCTAATCTCACTGCTTCAGGTCAGGTAAACAAGATACCTATCAAGTTATCTATCCAAGGGCAGGGAAAACAAGCTAATTCAGTTTTCACAATAACATTTAACTAGGCTGAATTCGCATGCCTAAAGTGATAGAAAAATAAAGTTGGTGGTGAATAAATGGGTGGCTCTGTTAGCAGAGCCTCTCTGCACTCCCTGAAGGAGTGGGTGTGGGCACCAGCAGGAAGAGGGCTTGTCAGCACTCAGGGAGGACTTCCTGTGTGGACCACAATCAGGGAGGACTTCCTGTGTGGGCAGCACTCAGGGAAGACTTCCTGTGTGGACAGCTCTGATGCTTCCATCCCGCCAGGAAAGCCCACTCACCTCCTACACTAAAAGACAGACACGAAGCAACTACACGTACGGTAAATCTATTTCCCTCCCCATCACATCACCCCTCACCCCAATGCACATTAAGAAGTCTCTTCTATATAAATGCAAATCTAAGTCTTTTTTAAAAACGGGATTAACCGTGTGTGAACTAAAAATATATTAGTAATCATGTACATTGTTGTAGATTTCTATTCAGCAAAGAACAATAAAAAAACAAAGACATGTCACTATAAATTCTATTGTCTTATTTCCTTCCTATTTCTAATAGGCTAAAGAATAGTGCTCTGACCAATCTTATAGCTGAAGCTGTTCTTCCCTCACCCCCTCACTTAGTAACTTTCCTAAGAATATATTTTGAAGGGAAGGGAAACCTAGTATCTGCCTTTTAATTACCCTGAAGTCTTCTTTAAGGCTGTCATCCTTATAGTTTAAGGTTATAATCCATAATCCCTGTCCCCACCCTGCCACCCCCTACACGCACACACACACACACACACACACTCACACACACACACACACACTCCACCACACCAAACAGCAGGGAGGTTTACCACATCAACTATTTCCTTTATCCAGAAGCAAAATAATCATAACAGTTGCTCCTGAGAGCAGACAGAAGTCATGGACATCATCATTTCTCCAGGAAATAGTATAATATCAAGCCTGGCGTGAACTGAGTACTACACAAAGGCACTGTCTACCATACTAATGCCATATACTGGTTCTTCTCCCAAAGCTTTCAAGATAGAAAGGAAATTTAATAATTTAGGGGAATTATGGAACGGGGGGTGGGGGGCAGATCATCTGAATAGGCCAATTTCGTCACAGTCAGAACATTTTTGTTGGTTTGTTTCCATTTAGACATCTGAGTGGCTCCAAAAGGGCTAGGAATAATAACTGAGAAAGATAAAGTTCCTGGCACAGGGAGCTGGGAAAGTACACAGCTGAGAAGTGGGAGGTGAGTTAGTGAGAGATGAGAAGCTGGCCAGGAAGCAGATGTTCTTCCGGGTAGGCCAGGAGGCGAAAGGACAGCACCGACATTAGCCCAGAACAATGGTGCCCCTTCACACATGCAGGGTCTTACTCACCCATCATGTGGGAAGGAGGACAAATGGGCAGATATCAGGCAATCCCATTGGATGCCAGGATATCAAAGCTTAAAATCACATAGCTAATTAGTTAATGAACTGGGTCTCATATTGTCACGGTCCCTTGTTCGGAAACAAACTTTGTAGCCTCAAACTATGAAACTGAGCAATAGGTTATTCAGTATTTTTTTGCTTGATTCTGTCTGTCGAAGCAGAGAGGTCCATGTTGTCATGTTAGCTATTTAAAAAATCTAAAACTAAAAATTCCCAAGGCTTCGTAATTAATATTCACTAAGATAGTTATCAAATCTCATCCTTAAATGTAAAGTTGCAATCTCTACATAGAAATCTCTTTACCTAAGTCCATCAGATAAAAAAAAATAAATTTCAGACGTGCACTGAAATTTTAAAATGTACCATTCCGGTGAGTGATGCAGATAACAGAGGAAGCGAATGAGTGTGTGGGACCCGGGGTTGGTGAAAAATCTGTATCTCCCTCGCAGTTTTGTTGTAAACCTAAAACTCCTCTTTAAAAAAAGTCTTTAAAAAACAAAAAAACAGGGACTTCCCTGGCAGTCCAGTGGTTAAGACTTCGCCTTCCAATGCAGGGGGTGCAAGTTTGATCCCTGGTCGGGGAGCTAAGATCCCATGTCTCGCGGCCAAAAAACCAAAACATAAAACAGAAGCAATATTGTAACAAATTCAATAAGGACTTTAAAATTGGTCCACATCAAAAAAAAAAAATCTTTAAAAACAAAACAAAAAACAACATGAAGATACCGGACTGAAGGCATTAAATATAAGTTATTCACCGGGAAGTTGGAAGGCCAAGAAAGTAAGTGAGGGGCTTAAGACAAAGGGTTCAAAACTTCCTTACCAGAAAGCACATTCATTAGGAAGGAAAACCTTTTAACAGTGGGCTCCTGGCCTTATCTACCCTTAATTGCATCATGTAAAATGGTGTGGTATGGTATGGTTTCTAAAAGTAGTAAGAGTTCAACCAAGTTCTCATCCCTGAGATGAGATGAGAGGGATGAGAGGGCCTGGACAGAAAGGCTGAAGGCGGCTTCACTGAGGGAGTAGATGGCTGACGGAGCTGAATATTAACGGTGAGTCATTAAAAACAGAGGAAGGGCAGTCCTGAAAGGGGTGGGTGTGTGGGGAGAGGAGAAGAGCCCACCAAGATACAGACAGGAAGCATCATTCCTCATGAAGCCAGGGAAAAGACCAACCTCTTTTCCTTGGTCTTTTCCCTTGGTTGGCTCAAGGGTATGCTAGGACAAGCTGATGTTTGGGGAGGAGAAGGGGTGGGGGGGGATGACACTAAAAAGGTAGGAGGATTACCTAGAAATCTATATAGAATATGGATATAATGTCACACATGACTGTTCAGAGTCTCACAGGGAGAATAGAAAATTTAAAGATGATAAATGAAGAGCACAGCTTGTGGGGGACATAAACCTAAGGAAGTTCTCCCCCCTCCTCTCTACATACAAAAGAAAAATGACTGAATGGAAAAATCTGGAGTCCAGTCTTGCCTTGGCCAGTAACTGGAGCATCATCTCTGGGCAGCACAAGGTCCCGCCTGGGAAATGAGCAGGTTAGACTGGGTGATGTCTAAGCTCCCTTCCATTTCCGAATTCTAAGGCTGGATAATGCTTCTGGCTGTCTCCAGCTAAGACATATCACGACAGAACCCAGCCAGGCCCCTGGGTACTCTTATCTACCTGCACCAACAGCCAGAGAAATGGAGTAAGAGGTTGAATCAGCAGACCCGAGAAAGAAGACTCACCCGACTACACGCGCAGCTAGAAGACAGACAGGAGTCGCACTGTGGTCCCACCTCCCTACACCACTTAAGCCAAGCACAGAGTCCCTATTTAGCCACAGATGTTTATGAGGAAATACAGTAAATACAGAAGCGGTACTAAAACTACAACTAAAGTTTAAAGAAACAAATTAAAAAAAATTTTTTTAAAGATATAATATTCAGAGTTCTTATAGCCAGAGTGGTCTTCAGGTGAAAATATTACAGCTGAATAACTTGGGCCTATTGAGACTTTTTGTTGGTTAGCAGCCTCACATCTTTCTGTTTCAACATGTAATCAGTAAAAAGTTGCACTTCACATTCTATTTAATCTCTTATATATCAAAAGACCATGTAATAGCTCCAAAACCACCTTAAAAGAAAGTTCATAACAACCAGCTATTGGAACACGGTAAACAGAAAATCCTGCCAAACTTCAGGTACAAAATTGATTACTCTTCTGGATTCTGAACGCAGGTGCATAGAGAGTGTTTTTATTCTCTTCCTGGGTCTCAAATGAAGAATTTTCAAATCCACACCTGTTTTGTTCCTTGACACAGAGCCCTGCGAAGGGAAAAGAACAAACTCTTCCTTTTTACTCAAAATAAATTGAAAAAAGGAAATTTCCTAAGGGAAGTGCAGCATTACCTTTATCATGACAGCTCAGAACACCTCTGCAAAGCCTGAATTTCCTGTCTCACCCCAATGGAGTTAGGATACCAGCATGGTCAACTTCCTTCCAGCTGTTTTTAAACTCTATGTACAGTACAGTTTGTATCTTCTAGCATTTCTTGTAAGTAAAGAATTATTGCTGAGATTGCAAAGTCCTCAGGGTGGAAATTACCTATTTAAAAATATACTTTCTTTACACTACACAGTACTTATTGAAAGTACTGTAAAGTGATTAACTAAACATAAAGTTAGAAAAATATGAGCCAGCTTACCCCCAAAAAACCCCAAATGAATTTATTCAATTTTTTTTTTTTTCCAAGATGCAAAGGGACATGTGAATAAGCTTGCAGTATTATGGGTTTCACAAATTAGCCCCTGGAGAAAAAAGCATTATCTGTACTTTCAGGAAACTGAACAAGTATTTGAAATCTTCCCATAATAATAATACAAAAAATGAAATCCTATCTGACCGTGTTGTGATTTGTATATTGCTAAAGTAAAACGTCAACAGGAAAAATTTTTGAGTTACTACAACTCAAAAAAATTAATAATCACATTTATTGCTTTTTCATGGTAAAATTCAGCAGTCTACATCTGACGCAATATGGATAATTAGTGTAAGACAGCTTTTTATTATGTATCTCTGTGTATGTATTTCTACGTAAATGTCTGTGAGCAAATAGAAGAGATTAAGCAGATGGCTGTCTCTGAGACACACTGTCTCTGAGACACAAAGCACAGTGGCTTTTTTTTTTTTCTTTTTTGCCTGAGATCCACCTAAAAAATTAACTTTTTGCCTGAGATTGAAACACTGTATACACATACAGGCAAAGACACAGAAAACTGAAACAAAAATTTTGTGAAACAGTTATTTTCCTTTACCGTATGCAATGTACCCTAACAGTACCATTTCTTGCCTATTTCCTTAAATAAGAAATGCTGGTAGCGACTTAGTAGCGGCCTACTAAACTGATTCCACACCCCACTAATATTGCCACTTGCAGGTTACAAAACAGTGCTCTGCTGCATTTCTCAAACTTTGATGTGCACAGGAATCACCTGCATTGTTAAAATGCAGATTTTGACTCAGCCATTTGGGTAGAGCCAAGATTCTGCAGTTCTAGCAAGCTTCTGGGTATTGCCCACGCATAAGGCAGGACTCAAGGCAATAAATACTCTTGGTGAGTGACAATGAATTCTGGAAAGGGCCCTTTCCAACTTTAAGAAGGAGCAAGGTGCATCGACCCATAAAATGAAATGAAAACCTCTGTTCATCTGCTTTCCAGAGCTGAGAGAGACATCAGAGATCATGCAGTCCAGTAATTCTCAACTGGAAGTATAAAAGAATCTTAAGAGATGGGTGGGGAGTGGAGATAGGGGCAGTATTTTTATTTTTACTCAAGAAGGCTTAACTTTTAAAATGTTGATAAACACTGATCTAATTCAATACCTTACTTTTCAGGAAACCCCTCTGAGGCCCAAAGAAGTCAAAGCATGTATATGTCCAATGTCGTACAGCTAATTCAAGGCAGAACTAGGTCTCCCTTCCCACCAGTGCTGTCAAAAGGCACCAGCCCTTATTTGCTACAAGGATTGTAGCAATTATAATGGTACATGCCAAGTTTTCTCAATGAGTCTTAAAAAGGAAAATTGATGTGTTAGTCTTGTTAAGGCATCATAGAAAAAGTATATATTTTGTACTGCCTCTTTTACACCTCATATTTTAGATTGCTTACTTGGATGTCCAAGTGTATGCTAGACATCCAATTTCCTGCTTACCAAAAAAAAAAAAAAAAAAAAGGAAACACACCATCTATTAAATTTACAATTCAAAATTCCTAAAAAATTCTTGTGAATGCTACCACTCTATTTTTGTGTTTATATTAAAAATTTGTGAATAATACAATCACTATCTGTACTAGCTACAAGAAGATACACAAATCAAACAGATTAATTATAGCAGTTTGTTGCCTTTCTGTCAGAGAAGTACATTCAGGGTCAACTGGCAATTTAATAAGCTTAGATTAGAAACCTTCGAAAAGTCTCTAGAATTGTCCACCCACTCTCTAGTCTCCCTATGTATGTCACAAATTCACTCACTTAAACCAAGAAACTTCAACCCTCAGTTTCATTACAAAGAAACTAGAGACTTGGAAGATTTTCCTTTCATGTATTCCAGTGTCTGGTTTTATCCTAAAGCTTCACAATGGCTATACTCATATTAATTCTCTAAGACGAGCTGGTTTTCCTTCAGAAATCCCCAAAGTTATGAGAACCCTGCTCCCAGTAGCTCACCAGTATACTTAAAGAACTGTTTCTCTTTTGACCTGAGTAAGCATTTCTTCATTTTTTTTTTTTTGCAGGAACAAGTTTTCTTCCCTGTGGGATTTCTCTTGTATATTTAGACTGAATATCCACTGCTTACAGCAGCCCAGAGACTCTCTTCTCTCTCGTGGAGCCAGCCCATGCACTACTGCTGTCTAATCACCTCAGGACTGATGGTATCAGCCTTGGAGTACCTGGGTGCCTTGGAAGGTAACCAACCCAAGTGCTGGCAAGGTTCACTCCTCTCTTCATCTTTTCTGAAGTAGATAAACTAACGTACAACTTTATTCTGCAGTAAGTGGAATCTGGGAAACAGTTTCAGTATTTATGTAAACCAGACAGGACTTCTTTTTCAAAAGAAAAATTATTTCACAATACTCTTTGTTTAAAGTAGGGATTGTTGCTCAGGAAGAAAAAAAGTGAAGCTATTCATCTTCCTGAAGACCCTTTTATTTTCTGTTGCTCAAGTTTAATCACAAAGCATCAGTTTCATTTGAAACTGACTGAAAATTGAAAATTTCAGAGGGACCTTCTTTTCCAAGAAACCTGGGACAGTATGATTCAAGTTCTAGCTCTCGGTAGAAAGGAGACCCGGAACCTCTGTGAATTTGGGGGGTCGGGTATGGGGGTCACACACCCCACAGCAGCACAGCTCCATTAAGCCTTTCCGTCCCCTTTTCCTCTCCTTATATTTAGTTTCACTATAATAGCATATAAGATATCCTTTACCTTTGCTTCATGAAATCAAACATGCAATCTTTCATTCTCAATCAGGATCCCAGATTAACCTAATTTATTAGTGACAGGTACCCAAACTGGATTTCATAAATCTCTGTCCTTCTAAAATGCACAAGAAAACAACATCATCTCTTCCCACCCATCAACAAAGAAACACAGTGGTGAAGACAATCGTACCTAAATGGAAACTGGCTTCAGGAGACTCTACACTCGATGACCAGTGATCAGGGGCCAGCTCTCTGCACCCACCCCACCTAAACCAAAGCAGCCAATGAGCACTGCCGGCACAGGAAAGGGAAACACACTGCTGTGAACCCCTGTCCAGACAGGAATGGTCCAGGTGTGGCCTGCAAGCCACCAAGGATCTCCTACGCTCTCCGGATTGTGTGAGTAAAGTAGCAGCTCTCCGGATTGCGTGAATGTAAAGTAGCTGCAAGGATACCTCAGAGAACCTGTGCATTACCAAATCATTTTGCTGAAACAGAAAAAATGCAGAAGGGGGACACAAACAGTTCTAAAATTTCTATTTCTCCATACAGACAACATTACAAATCCTAAAATTCAAGTCTTTGGATATTTCCTTTACGTTTTGGACTACATTTAATCTCAAAACAGTACTCTCTGCCCAATTTAAAAATCGGGACATAGAACAAAAGAATGAACTAAGAAGAATGGTAGATTTTTTTTTTAAAGATCAGAACCAGGCACTGTAACTTCTAGTATGGGGGGAGAAAATTAGGAATGAATGGGCAAACTGCCGTTTCTACACTCCAGCCAGGGAAGCTGGAGAAGGAGGTCCTCACCTCGAGGCACAGAGGGTGCCAGTCAGCCCCTGCTCTGCTTGTCTCTGCAACCCAGTAGCTGCTCCCAGTTACATAAGAATTATTCAAATTAAAACATCATCCTACTTTTAGGAGAACTTCCAGTACCAAGCAAATTAGGAAGAGATGCAGATCTAAAAAACAATTTAATCCTGCCTGAATACATTTTTCGAAAGGTAATATGTAAATTGTAAATACTGAAGCCAGAATTTATCCATTAAAATCTTAGACAGGTTATCTCACTCTGCTGTCCCCAGAAATACACATGGAAACTTTGCCTGCATCGCCTGCATCGGAGACTCTAACTTCATCTTCGTTCTTTCTTACTGTAAAATCCAAACATACCTTGCAATAATAGCTGATGTGCAAATGCTCGCTAGCAGTTATCTTTCTAGAAAGAGACAAAATGTCAAGAATAATACTTTTCTCTTAATTGAGGGGAGTAGGCTTAGTCATTTGTTTACCTGTTTTAGTTGGGGCTGTAATATTTTATCGTTTTACTATCAAATTTACCTAGACAACCTTTAAAAAGAGAGAAATAAGCAACAGCTAAAGGGAGAACACCATTTTAAACCATGACAGCTTACTGCAAACATTATTTTCTAGAGAACTGAGTGTTATTCATCGTACTGATCGCTACCATTGTTGAGCATTTATTGTGTTTTTTGGTACCAAGCTAGGTGCTTTGTATGTATTCTTTCATTTAATCACAATAAGGGAGGTATAATTTTCACCATTTTACAGCTGAGAAAACAGAAGTTAAGAGATTTTCCCAACATCACTGAGGAGGTGGCCGTCTGGATGTGAAATACGGTCTGCCTGACAACCTCTTTAGGAGCTAAGCAGAAGAGAAAGTAGGCATAAGGGACGGGAGTGCCATTGAGTTTCACTGAATTGGGGGCCTCATTTGATATACAGTTGCTCTATCTAAAGACTCTTTTTTTTAAAAAATGACCTTTGCTGTGAATATTCTGCCTATGTCATGGTTACTAAAAATCTTCCTAATACCCATCAATAAAACATAACCAGGGCTTCCCTGGTGGCGCAGTGGTTGAGAATCTGCCTGCTAATGCAAGGGACACGGGTTCGAGCCCTGGTCTGGGAAGATCCCACATGCCGCGGAGCAGCTAGGCCCGTGAGCCACAACTACTGAGCCTGCGCGTCTGGAGCCTGTGCTCCGCAACAAGAGAGGCCATGATAATGAGAGGCCCGCGCACCGCGATGAAGAGTGGCCCCCACTCGCCGCAACTAGAGAAAGCCCTTGCGCAGAAACGAAGACCCAACACAGCCAAAAATAAATATAAAAAAATAAATAAATAAAAGATTACTATTAAAAAAAATAACAATAACCAAAAGGTTTTTGGCTCAAGAAACTGGTTGCAAAACAGTGGAACTTAGTGAACTCCCTTACCCCAATCCCAACTCCCTTACCCCAATCCCAATAGTACAGCGTGACTGTGAAGGAATATCGCTAGAAAACACTCAGGCAACAAGCTTTCCTTTAGATCTTCTCAGTACATGGTATTTTAATCTCAACAAAAGTTTAACACTTTCTAACATGGTTATTTCTACATTTGAATTAAAGAATAAATCTCCTTCCCTGGCCTGTAAGCCCCTTGAGGACATGTAACCACATCCTGCCTGATTATCCCACCCTGTACAGCACAGAGCTTGGACCAAGTGCTTTATGTACGTGGTGAGGGAAAAAACATGGACTGACATATGTTAGAAACCACGCAACTGTTGCAGGGCTTTAACTGCTGTATGTTGAACAGCTCTGGGTTATAAAGAGGTGAGAGGAGTTGGCCAGGGCTGGACGATGGCAGAGTCTGTCTTAGAAAGGAGTTTGATATCTGGGGCAAAATGCATCAATCATACCCTTTTTGTAGCTGAAACAAGATCTCTACTTTCACTGAAATCTATATTTCCTCTCCAGACTTGTAGCATCTCTGGAACAATCTCCCAACTCTATGACAGGTGGACTTTTAAAATTCCTAGTTTAAGACTTCAAAAACACCAGGGATGCTGGACAAATTATGATTGATAGTGAGAATTATAATTCAGAGAAAAAGATGAGTCCTAATAATCTCAATCTTATTGCCTTTGGATACCTGAGATATGTGGGTATCTGTCTTTTCAAAACAGATTAATCAGAATTACTATAAACCTTCAAGAAGATGTAATCACTCTGGGATCCTCCTGCCTTTGGTAATGGCCACATCTGGTCAGGCAGTTGTTATTCATTCTTGCCAGGATTTGCTTTATTAGACTCTCAATTGAAAAATGACACCTTCACTCCAATCCTTTTAATTGATTTTTAACCTTAGAGAAGTGTACGACAGAGAGTTATTTAGAGGACTAACTTCTTAATGGAGCCATCTGAGTAGTTTGATAAAATTCTCTCAGACGAACCACAAATCACACCCACCGCCCCCTCAACTGCAGCATGGCTTTAGAAGAATAGACAGAGGAAATGCTACTCCTTGAAATGAACCACATCGCTTTTAAAAAGTTAATTAAATATAAGTATCACCACCCTAATACAACTTAAATGTCATTAGTTTCTGTCAGGAAATTTAAAACTTAGATTTGTATAGTAACTATAATGTTACATTTGTACATTAAGCTATACCGAAGTTAAAGATAAAATATAAGTGGGGAGAAAGTGGGAAATGGCTGGATTAGTTTCCTAGGGCTGCTGTAACAAATCACCACAAACCTAGTGGCTTACAACAGCAGATGTTTATTGTCTCACAGTCCGGGAGGCCAGAAGTCGGCAATCCAGGTGTCAGCAAGGCAATGCTCCTCCGACAGCTCTAAGGGAGGCTGCTTCCTGCTCTTCTAATTTCTGGTAGCTCCTGCTGTTCTTGCCTCGAGGTAGCGTAATTCCAATCTGCCTCCGCCTTCACGTGGTCATCTCTCTGTGTCTCTCTGTGTCTCTCCTCTTCTTAGAAGGACATCGGTCATTGGACTTAGGGCCCACTCTAATTCTGCTTTGATTGTATCTCAAGACCCTTAACTAATTACATCTGCAAAGATCTTATTTCCAAATTAAGTCACATCCTGAAGTTCTGGTTAGACACGAATTTTGGGACACGTTATTCAACCCACTACAGTGACTTTCTCTAAAGGCCGATTTTGACCCTCCTAACCTTACTTCTCCTAAACTTACTTATGTAATCAAAACATGTACAGAGAATTATTTTACATCCGTACCCACTATGTTATAACACCGATTAATTCTTTAACCATAATTATATCCAGAAAGAAACTTATGTGACATCTTGTCCAACCTCATATCCAAAGTAAGATTTCTCTCTATGGCATAGAGATGGGGAGTGAAGGTGGGGGACCATTACAACACAGCAGATGCCCCAGTTTATTTCTAAACCACTTCTAGTTGCCACAGCATACAAGTCTAGTCTCCTCTTCTTTTATCCAAATTTAAATCTTTAATGATGACTATCATCCCCCCAAAGGTATTCCTTTAAACCTCTCGACAAGCCACAATAACCGAACAACTTCTTTGACCTAGACAACTCCTAAGGAGGTAGTAAATCGATTACGGTTGAAAGGATGGATTCTGAAATCAGACTGCCTCAAGTTCAGATCTACCACTGCCACTCACCATGACCTAAGGCAAATTATCTCTGAATCTCATCTCTTCATCTGTAAAGTAAGGATGATACGGTCTATGCTAGCTCACAGAGTAGTTGTGAAGACAGCACAAGCTAATCACTGCTGGGCCCCTAGTGAAATGCCAAGCTTGGAGGAAGCGCTTAATGACTGCCAGCTACACTTGAGTTCATCCTTCTCAGTGCTCCTCTCGCAACTTGGTACCCAGATGGCCAAGAGGGCTCTGCTCAGTACAGACACCACCAGGCCTAAGCTTGAAACTGACTTATACAGGTAAGTATCTTCTCAATCCCCCCTCCTCCTACGCTGAGGCTCCTTTGCAAAGCCACAGTAAAGAAGAAAATGGAGAAAACTGAAAATGAAAATGACCCTGTGGGTTCAAAAGTGGAAGATGCTGCAAAAGGCAAGGGAAACTGGGGGAGCTGATTCCCCAGGAAAGGCTCCCTGGAAAGGCTGGCTAACCAAAATTTTCCTATTCCCTGGGCCTTTTCATTTGGGTGAGTTTTACCACTTAAAATTCCAACTAGAGATGCATCTGGGTTAGGGCGCTTCTTTTAAAATCCCCAAACTTCTTGAATCTGATGTGGTGAAACAGTCATCACCTAAAACAGTTGAGATGGCATCAGCAAGGGAACTTAAAGATGTGCATATGTTCCATTAGAGGTGCCTGACTTTTGTTATCTTCAACCTTCAGAGAGAAAGGAGGGAGAGTGCAAAAGGCCACTCAATTTACGTTTTTCACTATGATTATTAGAAGTGAGAAAGGCATTCTCTTCCTCTACTGAACGTACCATACGATAACCCTTTGCTCAGCGGAGACTCAGAACTGAAGTTGGCACCATCAGTTCTAAAATTCCATTAGAAGACCATGGGCTTTGGGGCTAACCTGGGAATCTAGCTATTATTAATAACATTTCGACTGGCAAACCTAGGAACCAGTTCACCAAATACAATGTTCCTATGAAAAAAAAAAAAGTGTTCTGATTTTTAAAATTTCAACTTACAGATGAACTTTTGGATGAGAACTTTTAATACTCATGCAGTAGGATGACTTCATTTCTTAATCTAAATACTCAAATTTTATTATACACCAACAGACTAAGCAGCTAAATCAGCTGGCTAATTCATTTGGGGTCAAACCTACCACACAGGTCTTTTCACATACCTAGTTGTACGTATTTGATTTCCCTCAGAATTTTTTTTTTTTAACTGAACAGCACGATTTTATGATTATTCCCATTAACCCTCTTTTTGTTAACTGGTGCCTATCTTCCAGTGTGCTGGTATCCTTCTGCTAATTGATATTCTCTGTAGTGCACCATTCCTCCCAGCTGGACGTCACCTGAAGAATTGAGAAGCATGTTTTCTACGTGGTGTACAAGTTGCTGTTTTCAACAGATTTTATCTCAGGATATTTACTGTCTGGTTTTTCAAATCCTAAGACTACCCCCACCTCTTGACTTTCCGGGCTGCTTTTTCCCTCTTAGCTAGAGATAGAGCTATATATGATTGTCAATATTGAAGTTACAAATATCAAAAGACTGCCAATCGTGGCTTTAGTAAATGGGGCTGGAGAGGTGGCAATGATGGGGAAAACACTGAGGCAAGTGAGATCACACTAACTACTCTTTTTCTCTTAATGGTTCTTTTTTCCCTATTCCCTTAAGAGGGCTGAATAAAAATCGGGTAAATCTCTAAATTTTATTAGCAAGAGCTTTTAATTACCAAATGTCGTTTCCTAAGATTAACAGTAACTGCCAAGGTTTGTGGGCTATGGCTAAGCAAGCAGAAAAGATGCACATGGAAGTGAAAGGAGCCAGGTGCCACTGTCTGATGGGCTGGTCCTTTGCTTGCTTCTGATTAGACAGCTGTCTAGCTGTGGGGGGGGGGGGGGAGTGTCTCAGCAATGGTGTGAGCCCTGGAACCTTTCTCATCCCTGCGGCCAATGGCAGTCTTACCCACTCAGTGCGTAGAGGAGAGATGCTGAGAAAAAGGGTCAACAAAGCAAAGAAAATGGAAACCCACTCTCATCATACACATACAGTTATGTAGACTCTGAGATGCTCAGGAATCTCTCCTCCCTGCCATGTCCTCTCCCCCAACAAGTACACAGAGCTAGCAGCATATGCACCTCCTCCCACCCCCCAACACACATATACACCCTAGGCAGTTGCTTAAAAAACATGCCTGGCAAAAATTTTACCGGGGGGAAAAAAAGAAACAGCTTTCTGTATATTAGATTTTGAAGATTTTCATCTGGTCCCTGAGGTTTATGGCTGGCCCTGGCATCTTAGCTGGCTCAGCACTTCTATAGACTGACCTCTGAAACCGTTTCCAGTTTCCTACGGGAACGCAGAATGGCTCAAATGCATCAGCCCAGCTGGTCCAGTGCTCTGGCCAACCAAGGTTTCAAGGGACATGTGCTGTTAGCTTTTCTGATGTCAGCCTTGGGAGATATATCCCAATTTTTCTTTGGACCCAGTTTTGACTCACTTACTCATACATCTGTCATTCTCTTACTTGGCACCCATTTACATTTCCTGCCTACATCACCCCTGGACTTAAAAGATCACTGCTTTATAAGCTAGCTCATTCTTCATCACTGAAGATGCCCACAAGCAGAGCTTTTCTGAGGAATATTTCACCCAGTGGTCCTCAGATTCAGTGAGGTTCTAAGTCACCTAGAGACCTTAAAATGCCCCTGTAGTGTTTGAGAAAGTGAGGTAGTGGGACCCAATAATTTACGTTTTTAATAAGCACCCCAGGAGATTCTGATGTCGGTGGTCCAGGGACCACACTTCAGGAAATGCCTATATAAACAGTAGAACAAAGAGAGCACATCTCTGAGATTCAGAGACCTTGGTGTCCCTCCTACTCTGGAAGGTTTATGCTATGGTCTCTACAGCTAATCTGAGTCTTCAGGGCACTGAGGCCCCTACCCACTTACGCCCCAGCACCCTGGCTGTGACCACCCTATTCGCAAAGCAGCCACCATCTTGTCCCCTTGCTCCCCACGGGGTTTCTCTTTCAGCTCTTCCAAATGACACTGGATCCTTGGACTTGCCTGCAGGAAAAGGCGTCTCCGGTTCTAAAACTGCACACTCTCTAGTCACACCCTCTAGATCCTCTTTTGCATCAGCTGATCCAAGCAATTTCTGGTTCCCTGATCTGACACTTCTTATTAACCCTCCCTCAGACGTGAGAGGTTTTCGTGGCTTCTCACTAACAGACATATAGAGAGCTCAATGCCCAGCTCTACATACACTTCGCTGGGTACAAAGAAATGTCAACTCATCGGCTCAGAGGATCCCCCCCGGGGAACGAGGCCTTCCACAGTGCATCTCCTACACAGTTACAAGACAACATCTTTCTGTTCGCATTCGAAGTCAGGGAGTCAATTCCACACGTGTTCATTTTACAAATTGTCTCAATCCTTACTTCGGTTTATGTGACTATTTGCAGAAAACAAACAAACAAACTTCAGAAAGTGGCTACTTTTATAAACCCAATGACCTCATTCTGGGCAGAAATGTACCTTCCCCGACACATAGCACTGCCAGTCACTGATAAATTCTTGCCGAAATAATAACTGATAAGTATGCCTAACTTCACACGCTGAGGTAGTTCTGAAAAATTCTGCATGAGCAAATCCATGTCCTGAATGCAGTAAGGAAATAGGATTTTTAAAGAAAACCTGAAAATGAAAGCAGCAAATACTGTGCCCCAAATATGCATGTAAAGCACTATGCTCCGTAAACACTATGCTGCAAAGAAATACAGTTTCCAAGTGCTCAGAGATCTTAAAACAACCTAGTTGGTAATGAGAAACACACCCAAACAAAAAGTTAGAACAATTCAGCAAATAAGCAACAATTATATATAATGAAGAATACTTTGGTAAAGAGAAATAACTAATTTAGTTGTTTTTTTTAAAAATTGGTGCCATCAAGATGTGTCCTTAGTATCCGTCAAAAAAAGAGGGGAGGCGGAGAAAGAAAGAAAAAGAAGTGAAAGAAAGAATAACAAAAGTGAGGCACCTCTAATGGAATGTATGAATAGCTTTAAATTTTTGTATAAGACTCAAGAAGCTTTGATACGGCTTCACATTCTTACAGAACTACAGCTCTATGATAGCTTTCAAAACAAACTTACAAGTGGCAAGAATCTCCCTGTTCCGAAGGACTTACCTAATAACTTCAGGAACTCACTTCCATTCCAAGTCCCTAGAGGTAACCTGATGCCTTAATGGGTAATGGTGCGATTCATCCCTTTCTGAGTATAAAGGGCATTACTGCTTCTCCACACCACCACATACACATCCCAACTGAGATGCGGTCAATGGAAAACCATCCCATCAAAATTCTGCTCTAATGTAATAGCAGGAACTGCAGAAAAGGGAGATCACAGAGATTATCTTCCTGGAAGAGGGAGACCTTGAACTTCAACTTCCAGAAGAAAGGAAAGTGAGCTTGACGATGAGAGGGTGGAGTTTCGTGGCCATCTGTGATAGCCTAACAAAAGACTGGAGCACAGGAAGGAAAGACTTCAAGAAGCAAGGAAAGTACTTTTGACTGGAATGGCAGGTATGGACTTGAGCAAAGCAGATCAGGGACAGAGCAGTTAGTTCCTCAAGGTCCTTTAAGATTATAGTTGGAAATGGACGCATCCGTAGCTATTTACATGTTTAAGCTATTTCTGTAAAGAAGTATCTTTTATCTTACAGGTGAAAAACAACAACAAAATAAAACATTTCCTTATATGCTATGCACAAGAGGGCCACCAGTGTAACACTTGTGTTATGAAAGCCAAAGTGACCACGAGTGAGTCATGAAGCATTTTAGCTTTATTTGGGGTCCACCAGGGTACCCAACTGATGAGCTTCACTCAAGATGAAGGAATGTCTGGTACCATGTTGTTGTGGGTTGAATTTTGTCCTTCCCCACCCACCCCCCCAAAAAACTCCACATACATTGAAGTCCTAACCCCCCAGCATCTTAGAATGTGACCTTATGTCAAGAGAGAGTCTTTACAAAGGTAATGGAGTTAAGATGAGTTCATTAGGGTGGACTCCAACATGGCTGGTGTCCTTATTACAAGGCAAAATCTGGACACAGAGACAGACATCCACCCAGGGAGAATGTCACGTGAAGACGGGAGTTAGGAGAGAGGCCTGAAGAGGCTCTTCCCTAACACCTTCAGAGGGAGTGCGACCCTGCCAACACCTTGGTCTTGGACTTCTATCTTCCAGAACTATGAGAAAATGAATTTCTACTGTTTAAGAACTCAGCTTGTGGAACTTTGTTATGGCAGCCCTAGCAAACTAAGCCAAAACGTATTTTTAAAGAAAAAAAAAATTAACATTTTACTCCTAGGATGCTATTTCTATTTTATCATGGCTCTCTTGTCTCACCATTTCAGAATTATGACCAAGATTTAGGGATTCAAAATACAAAAAAAAAAAATGACCAAGGTAGTATTGATTACATAGATACATGAAGGAAGCCTCCCCAAATACAACCAGACAAAATATCTGGTCAAGATTGAGCCTTTAGGGCTTCCCTGGTGGCGCAGTGGCCAATGCAGGGGACACGGGTTCGAGCCCCGGTCCGGGAAGATCCCACATTCCACGGAGCAACTAAGCCCATGTGCCACAACTATTGAAGCCCGCGTGCCACAACTACTGAAGCCCGTGTGCCTAGAGCCTGTGCTCCGCAACAAGAGAAGCCACTGCAATGAGAAGCCCGTGCACCACAATGAAGAGTAGCCCCCGCTCGACACAACTAGAGAAAGACCGTGCGCAGCAACAAAGACCCAACTCAGCCAAAAATAAATAAATAAATAAATTTATTAAAAAAAAAAAAAGATTGAGCCTTTAATCCAAAACCTTCTGATCAAAGCTAAGAATCAAACCTACACTCACTCGGTTTTATTCTCTGTCTACTCTATTTTGATGGTGCTAATAAGTATCATTACTATCTGGTTTGAGTATCATTTTCTTTCAGTTTGTTCTGTGCACCTTTTGGTAAAAGAGCCAACGAATAAAGGATTCCATAAATCAGGGGTCTGCAAGCTACTGTCCAGAGGCCAAATCCCATTTGCCACTTGCTTTTGTAAACAAAGTTTACTGGAACACAGCCCATCCGAATGCATTATCTATGGCAGCTTTGAAGCCACAGGTAGTGCTAATTGTGACAGAGCCCTTATGGCCTGCAAAGCCTAAAGTATTTACTATCGGGCCCTTCACAGAAAACCGTATGCTGACCCCAGTTATAGATAGTCCATGAAATGTACGAGCAATTTTTATGTAAACCTTTATCTGTTGTTTCCCTTGATTGTCAACAATCCCAGCTCCACAAGTGATATTTTCCAATCCTACTTCATACCTTTGACTTGTGAACAATGAAAAGAAGAGCCTCTTAGAAACTGAAATAGTACCATTTTTGCCTGAATTTCTTTGTGCTTTCTAGCTTTTCCACACCCCTCTTACAGAACTAAACCAAATTTGGCAACGAATTAATGCCAAGAATGTGGAAGATATACTTCCGTTTCTTCTCTGCTTTATGCCCTAATAAGCAGCTTAATACAGTCAATTAAAGGGTAGAGTAACTCTAATGTGACAATCAACACAATGACAAAATGGATCAGCCAACTGAGAACGTTGTTTCTATCCGGAATCAAATCAAATGCACCTCAAAGTCAAATAATCTAAATTAAGGTCAATCGGAGCATGATAGTTATAGGTTAGACATGTTCTTACACCATGCACTTCTTAAATAGCTACACCTCTTATGCCACTGATTCATTTCTACCTTGTATAGTTATTTATACACCTGCTCCACAGTCCCTATTTCACTACAATATTGAGAAATAAAATCATCAATTTCTTATTCCCTTCAGGGCCTAACACAGTGCTTGGCCCATATTGGTCTCTAAAATATTGATTGAATGAATAATAATCCAAGCTGGATTTGTTTGAAAAGGTTCAAACTGCACTAGTGGCCCAGATACATATGTTCTAGTCCTGGCTTTGTTACAAATAAGCTGTGTGATGTTGAAACATCCTCAACTCTAAAATGAGTACTTACAAAAGTCTATCTCTTAAGGTCCTTTCAGCACTAATATTCTATGCTTCTTTTGTGATACACATGATATAACAGACATTATTTCATATCACTTCATCCAGAGCACTAGTTATCACATCACAGGATTCATTCAGAATAAATTTTCATGTTGTAGACACCAGAAAGAATCAGTGAGGGTCTCTGACAGGGACCCACCCACTTTTCTTTAGACTAAGCAACTATGAACCTTAACATACATAAAAAGAGAAAGTATCCAAGTGAACTATTAGTACCTGAAATATCTTAATGGTAACAAAGGGCAAGGAACTGGTCATTCAGATTTTTAAAGAGCACATTTCAGTGTGTCCTAGAGGGGCCTTTAGCACACAGCAGGGTTGTAAAGTCTAAACTGTGGTTTCTTCTATACAGGAACTTACTCTAGAAACCACAGAGCAAATTTTGCATGCTGTAGTAAGTCAGGCAGGAAGAGGCTAAAAATATGTAAATTTGTCTACCCACAGCCAATTAGGTGAAAAAGACAAAACAAATTTAGAGGGCAAAAGAATGTTCATTAATAATTAGAACCTGTGGGTTTTCTAGGTCACTGATATTTTAAACTAGATTGACTTCCCAAGTCAGTAATCTAGATTTCATAAATGCTTTAAGAAACAATAAAATAGGTGGGAAAACTAACCTTAAAAGAGGAGAAATTAAAAACAAAACACATGACAGTTGGCAGATAATAATTTATTTTGTCTGAAAGTAACATGCAACATACCATCCCTAAGGACTTACTTGTTCAGAGAACAATAAAACACCTCATATGAAAGCAATTCTGAAAACACTGGTGCAAGGGTGTGCCACACTTGGAAAAGCCAAGACTTTGAAGGTAGAATGATGGAGGATTCAGGGTCAGAAGACCTAGGCTTTTTGAGCTGTGAGATTTTGAACAAATCGTTCAATGTCTCTAGATTATAATTTCCTTAGGGGTAAATTACAAGGGCTGGACTAGATATCTCTAAGGTCCCTGCCAACTCTAAAATGCAAAAGGTTCCTTTAAATAAGTGTTCCACAGAATATAGCTAGTAAATATTCTAGGTACCATGATCAAATAATTCTAGGAAACAATGAGATACACAAAGTTGGACAAATGTCTGTACTGCAGGATTTCTCAGACCTTCAAATGCCGATTTCCACTGTTACTCTCTAAGACAACAATACTATATAGTTTGTAGTGTTTCCCAAGTTTCTTTGAATACTGAATATTTCAATTCCTGGAACACTTTTAACATTTAATAGAACCCCAGTATCTTAGTGAACACAATTTGGGAAAAGTGGCTTTGAGCAATAGACTTCATAAACTTAAAATCACACGCTGAAGGAAACAAAATACTCATGTAATAGTTTAAGGGCACCCATTTCAGAATCCATAACAACATCTCTGTAGTGTCTGTCTGTCATAAAGCACTTTATCTTACTTTAACTCCTTGATCTTTTTACTCTAGGAAGTCAAGGACAATGTAAGAATCATTTCCATTTATCAATGAGAACTGAGTTTCCCTTCTAGAGCTTTCTCCTAACAAAGTATTTTCTGCTCATGAACAGAATGATCACAGTCTTCTACCACTATTATCATTTTGTGACCCATCCGCCGAGATCCTCTTGTGTGAACTGACTTGTTAGGCGCCACCGCAAGGAAGAAGGCAAGCAGACAGAGCACCTGTGCCAGATAATGCGTCAAGCGCTGTCACATATATGACTTCATCCAATCATCTCAATAACATTAAGTAATTATTTTATCTCGTTTTGTCACTGAGGAAATCAAGACACAGGAAATTTAAGAAATGTGTTCACAGTAAGAGAACTGATAAATGATGAAGTTGGGATCCACACCCATGTCCACCTTTTTTTCTTTAAAAGCAACTTAAGATGTTTTGAAATAGTTTGATAGTATACTTTAAAACTTAATTTGGGCTTGTGGTTCAGTTAAAAAATATATATTATTTTGGTTCGTGGTTCGTGATTGAAGTCTGTTTGAAATATGATTTGATTTACACAAATATCTGAACAATGGTTATAGGGAGGTATAAATTATATGAGAGCCACATCTTAATAATTATCACCACTTGAGCATTTCTGGCATGCCAGGCAGATACATCTGTATCATCTCATTTAATCATCCCAATAACTCTACAAGGTTAAGATCCTGGAACTACTACACCTTCAAGATCTTGACCATGGAGTTTCCTCTCTGATCACTCTCCTTCCCTCACTCCCAGGGACTTTCCTTTTTATCTTATCAGAATCTCCAGGACCCTCCCTGTTCTCAAAGTTCAGTGTCTCTCTTGATTTCACCTTTTTTTTTAACATCTTTATTGGAGTATAATTGCTTTACAATGTTGTGTTAGTTTCTGCTGTATAACAAAGTGAATCAAAGAGATCACCAAGCTGATCTCCCTGTGCGATGCGGCTGCTTCCCGCTAGCTATCTATTTTACATTTGGTAGCGTATAAGTCAATGTTACTCTCTCACTTTGTCCCAGCTTACCCTTCCCCCTCCCCGTATCCTCAAGTCTATTCTCTACATCTACATCTTTATTCCTGTCCTGCCCCTAGGTTCTTCAGAACCTTTTTTTTTTTTTAGAGTCCATATATGTGTTAGCATACGGTATTCGTTTTCCTCTTTCTGACTTACCTCGCTATGTATGACAGACTCTAGGTCCATCCACCTCACTACAAATAATTCAATTTCGTTTCTTTTTATGGCTGAGTAATATTCACCTGTCTCCTTAACGTTCATCAGGATACTCTAGATTTTCATACCTAATCCCTTTAACCAATGTCAAACCCTACATAAATTCATTACCCAGATGCTTTCCCTCATTTCTTGTGGGAGAAGGGTCAAAATATCCTGCCAACTCAGACCCCTGCACTCCAGGGGCCCTCACTACAGCTTAGTCATCCTTTTACTCATCTCTATTTGAATGCTCACCAAATTCCCAAGAGCGATTACTCCAAATCTTTTGTCACACTCTTTAGGCCTAGATTCCCTTTTTTTTTTTTTTTTTTAAATCATAACAGACGGACGACCTAACCTCTTTAATGAAATGTAAGCTTTTAAAAGGTTGAGCTTCACTGGCCTCCTTACTCCTCCTAACATCTCTAGCATAATCAATCTCCTCCTTCCTGTATCACTGTCAGGAAACTCTCTCAGATCCCTTTCCTGTAAGACTAACCTCAATCTTTCTTAAAAAAAAAAAAAGACCTAGTTCCAACTAGTCCCTGTTTTCTATCACCTTGCTCTACCTACAACCAGTCAGATGCTAAGATAATCTTGCCTCAAGACTGTCTGAAGGGACTCTTTCCTTTGACACCCAATTTTTCTAAAGACACACCCTCTTCACTCACGCATTCCTTAAACCCTTTGGAATGTGCTTTCTACCACGTTCACCCCTGCTCCCTTCCCTGCCCACCACACACAAACTACTCTATTGAAACTTCTGTCTCAGAGACTTTCAAAGACCTCCCAATGGACATTTCCAATGGCCTCTACTCCGCCTTTATCTTCCTTAACCTGTAGGCAACACTTAACAGAGCTGACCAGCTCTGCTAGAAACTCTGCTCTCCTTGGGCTTCTGTGATACTCTCTTGATTCTCCCAACATCTTGCCATTTCTTTCCCCTTCTTTGCCTAAGGCTCATCCTCCTTCCCACTATAGAACCTATGCTCCCCAGGTCTCTCCAGATTCTTCTGGACACCTTCTCTTCCTGAGCTGCTTTAACCTGTTCCCAATGTGCCACCTATTAAGTTTCAGGAGGTCCTGAGCTTCTTGCCCAAAACTCTAGTTCTGTATTTCTTGCTGGAAATTCCTGCCTGCACTTGGTTGGTGGGAAGGGTGGTAACGTGTGATTCACATGGCCAAATTAAAATGGCCAAACCAAGCTTATGGCTTTTCCTCAGAAACTAATTTATTGTGGTAGGGTGAATTCTCTAACCCGTTCACCATCCAACCTGCCATCTTTCATACTCCTGTTGAGGTGGCAGTATTTAATATAACCAATGCACTTGTTATACTACAGATGTTATAGATGATATACACTATCAAGAAAAAGATCTGCTGGATAAGTACTCCACTCCAAAGAATGTGAGGATCCAGGCCAAACATGGAAATCTACACACCCATGTGACACAGCCTCTGTACTGACTTTACGTCAATCCCAGGGGAGCAGTAAAAAAAATATTTACAACCATCTCCTGGATCCAAAAGGAGTACTTAACGTGGTTCGCACTGGGTGCTACTAGCCTTTCAGGGCTGGACGATTCTGCCTTATGAGACTAACATGGATACAGAAGGACCCTTTGTATTCTTGGCATCTGGACTTTGAATACCAGTAGAATTTAGCACTCCCCTGCCCCCAATTTAACGCCTAAAAAAAATGTAGACAATCCCTGTAAGAGAATGGCTGGATTCTACCTAATCACTGAGACCAGAGCAAGTAATGTTGCAGAAACTTTTTATTTTTCCAATCATTTCACACAAGAGACCTAGGACTCTTTTTTTACCAACACTGTCCACTCCCCACCCAGTCAATCGCCAGCTCTGAACAATAACTTGAATCCACACCATCTAATACATTCACACTGCCGTTACTCCATCTTACAGCTTTATTTCAACTGTTACAACACCTTTAAACTCAGGCTCTCCTTGCATCCACTTCAGCAAGCTTGACCCTATCCCTGCTCTGTCCTCCAACCTCCACCCTGCAGTCCAGCTCACCTGAATTTCTCACTCTTCCCCTACAAAAGCCCATGTATTCTATCTTCAAATCTTTGCTGTAATGTTCCTTCCACCTGAAATGTCACCTTCCATGATGCAACCTGCCTCCCGAGTTAGAAATCTTGGCACCATCTTTAAGTTGTCCTCCTCCATTTCCACATGCAGTCATAAATTCTTTTGGAGGGCACAAATTCCTTTGGCAAACTGATGAAAGCTACAAACGTCTCCCCAGGAAACAGCGGGTGTATGCCACATTTGACATACAATTTTAGGGGCTTTATGTCCTCCAATGTCCACAAAGTAACTGCCTTCCTTTGGGTCCTCACCATCTCTCAGTTGTTTGAGGTGCTAGCTAAACTGGCTTCCCCCCACCCAGCCTCTCCCTTAACGAGCAACAGTGTGCCTTCTGCGTGTCACCCACTTACTTCCTCCACAATGACATTCCCAACTTAACCTATGCTACACACTCAGTAATTATTTGACTCAATGTTTCGGAGTCGCTGTTAAACTTTCAGTTGAACAAAAGAACATATCCACTCCCTTGGAGCTGGCCTGTTGGCATCTGACTTATAAAAATGAGAATACAGACAGAGAAAGTGGAGACAACATTGTTTCTAGAATATTTGAATACACAGGGTTGGGTTGATCAAAAATGGTCTTCCAAAAGGGTGATGTTTTTTTAGGCAGTTCCTGGAAGTGGAGAGACAGAGATCTTGTTTTAGAACAGAGCTGAAAGGAAGTTCTAGGTGATGGGAACACTATGCAGAAAAAAATGGGATGTAAGAATCTCAGATAATACAGAACAATGAGGCTACATATCGGCACCCAACCTACAGGGCATCAAAACAATGAAACAAACAGCTTTTGTAAAGTGGTGTGTCAACTAATAAAGTAAGAAGCTAACAAAGCAATACTGCTTTCCTTCTCTCTCTCTATCTCTCCCTCAGACCCCCCCCACCTCTTCCTTCCTCCCTTCAGTGCTCTCTCCTCCTTTCACTCTGAAGTCTTGTAGCCTCTACAGAGCACACCCAAAACTCCCTGATACACTGAAAATCCCCCCGGGTTACACAGTAACAACAGCTTCTAAAGTGCAGACATGAGCTGTACTGTGTGTTTCTTACAGAAACCTCCACTGTCCCATTATAAATTACAGCTGCCTGTACGGAAGCCACGCCTCCCACCCCACTGCCCTTTCAAAAAGCTACAGTGAAAAGGAAGTGTGTGATGAAGACAGCCATGAGTATTCATAATAAAATAAATCCAAAGGATTATGACATGAGTGGTAGAACAGTCTTGGTTTTTCACGTTTAATACAGAAATTCTATGTGGGGGAGTTTGTCCACAACACAGCTGTATTTAAATGCACCTGTAAGTCAAATGACAACAGAGAAAACAGCGGTAATTCTTCAATATTTAAAATAACTCCTTCCGTGAAAAATACTTTAGCATATGAAATTCCATATATATAGCTACATTTTCTCCTTGCTGACTCATACAAGTTGGTGTCTTAAAAATGTTTTTTAAAAAGTAGAGAAGTCCTGTCGAGTATGTATAAAATGGGAAAATACTAAGTTCATAAATATAAAAACTATCTGTCAGAAATAGGTGATTTCCAAAAATGGGATACAGGAATTGGCAGTAAAAATAAAAACAGAAATTCATAAAGAATAGTAAAGGACTGTATCTCAAAGCACAGGCACAGAAACAAGTAACACCTACATGCTATGCTGAAATTCTCAATGACATGAGAATTGGGTTTTCACTGCAATTTTTAAACATTAAAAATAATACAATTTTCTATATTCTTCTCACTTTATCTTTTTCTTGATAACCCAAGGGACTGTATTGTCAGGTGGGGAACAAGGGGGACTGCAAGGCCGAAAAATAAATGTAAAGAGAATCATGAAAAATAAGTCATTCATGATTCCATCTACCAACAGAGGAAAACACTTGTTAATAGTTTGGCATATTTCCTTCCAGTCTTTTTTTTTAAATGCATTTTTTGAGGCTGTATTGTATGCACAATTAACAAATGCAAATACAATTTTCCCCAGTTTAGTTACACTGCTTTGTAAGTCCGTATGTTTAAATGAATAAAGTGGAGCCAAAATACATTTCTGTTTATTAGAGCACTACTAAGTTTAACACCAAGTTTTGTTGTGGCTGCTGCCATTTAATAAGTGTTAAACAACAACAGCTACATTGATTCATTATTTTAATACAGAAGTTAGTTTGCTCCATTTAATTTTTTCATCTTGTCCTAATTTCAGGAAAAGCTTATTACTTCCTTCCTCATGGTATGTCTATCCTATTTTAAAAATCTACTAAGCTTTTAGAATGTATTAAAGCAAAGCATTCTCTACAGATGTGAGTTTAAAAACAAACACCCACCAAACACCTACAGATGTCCAAGGAGAAAAACAATGTTTATTTTTCTGAGAAAGGCAAAGATGGCATCTTTGAAAACCAACAAGACAAAGGAAAGAATTCAGGAAATCATCACGCATATACTAATAATCAAATCCGTCCGCTTTCGAGCAAATTAAAAGGTAGCATTTTTCATCAACAAGAGTGATTAATGCTCTTTTTTTCCTTCTCCAATCATGTATTTGCATAAAATAAAGAACAGAGGGTTGAAAGGCTTTCTTTCCCCAAAGAGAAGGCAAACTCTGCTAACAAGAGCATAATACAGGAACAACTGTTCTGAAATATGGTGGGATGCTCTTTTCTACTTCTTTTTGGATTTTTTTTTTTTTTAATGTGGTTGAGAGTCTCGTTTTCAAGCTCCAGATCCTTACCCTTTTGGAGGCTGCCCCCACTTTCTAAACAAAGTCCATTCTTAGAGGCTGTGTCAAGGTCTCTCAGGATCACACAGAGCCTCCCAGGACCACCCGCTGTTGCTTGCTCTGTAGGGACATTAATAATAATAACACCTTAGAAGGATTAACAACAACAACCCTGTGGGGTGGGCACTATTATTTTTATTTAACAGAAAGTGAGGCTTTGGGAGGTTAAATGAAAAAGCATGCAAGAGACAGAGCCAGAACTTAAGCCGGGGTCTTTCAGTTAGGTTGAGTGATGGTTAAAGAAGTTAAGATGTGAAATCTGTGTTACCAGGGCTCAAGGAATATGCTAAGAGGCAAGATTTTTGGAGGAAAACATGGGAATAATATTATTTATAATTACGATTTCTTTTATAACTCGTTTTAAAAAATGAGTTGGGTTCCCCAGAGATAGGATTGCTGGATTTAGCAAATAAAAACACACAGTACCGCACAATATTTGGGACGTGCTTATACTAAAATATTATTCATTGTTTATCTGAAACTCCAATTTAAGTTGGTGTCCCGTATGTTATCTGAGAACCCTAGAGCAAAGGCCTTTATGAAACAAACAAAAAACACTAATAAATTACAAAGCTACAATTCCCTAAGCTGAAATCTGGGATGCTCTGTGTGCCACATGTCTTTGGGAGGCCAAGTAAAGGGAAGTGTAGTGGGGCTACAGCTGTTCTTGACCGAGCTTCCTTCTCTTTTTTCTGGTAGCTGACAGAACCCTTGACTCCAGAGACCTGAGCTTTCACCAACTACGCCATTTAAATTCACTGCCTCAAAATTCCTGACCTTTTTCTACTTTATATGGATGTTGTGAAGATTAAATATAGCTGAGGTTGGGAAGGGATATCATATACATCTTTAAATATTTATTTATTGGCAGAGTGCTTTGGAAATATATTCTCAGAAACTTGGAAAGACTGACTCCCCCCGTCCCCGCCCACCCCAAGAAAGGGCTCAGAAAGTATTACCAATATATGATGAGCCCAGCTGACAGCAGTCTCTAAAAGGAAGGAAAGAACAAAAACGAGAAACGTGTTCAAAACCTGAAGCGAACTATGGAAAATGTAGTGAGACGCCAAAAGGGATGCCTAGCGGAAAAACTGGATGATCACTGATGGTGAATTTTGTACTTTTCAAATGGCTATGGTTACATATTTCAAACAGTTACCTTGAGGCACAAGCACTACTGAATCACAAACACACTGAAATAGCCTAATACAAAAACAGGACAAGACCTTTTTATGTACACCAATTTAATTTTCTGCTAATTTCCCCTAAACCTCCAATTTCTATGGCTTGAGTAGGTTTACCTTCTTTGAAAAAGACAACAAATTGGGACCGGCTCAGACAGTGTTCATTTAAACATTTCTCTGAACACTTTAATCTTCAAACTTTAACAAAACCCAATCTACTACACATAAATTGCTGTGAACAGAAACTGCTTGAAGAGGATTAATCAACAGCTTTGTATGTCATCCTCTAACAAGGCCAAACACTGAATCACAGTCGAATTCTTCACGTGCAGCTACACCCAGTTAATCTTCAAGAAAGCAGCAAACTATGTAAATCTATTTAAACTGGGGAGATAAGTACTTCACTCATCAAAAGTTTTAGCAACATTTAACAAGTACAGCTATTGGTTGGCAAGATCGTTTGAAAAGAAAAGAAACACACACACACGAAAATTCTTATACGCACTCCCCACCCCAAAGACCCCACTGCAAACCACTAGGCAAAAAAGTACTTGCTACACACCTCAATTTGTAAAAACCAAGTATATGACATCACTGAATCAACTACCTCAAGAAAAGCAGTTCCGAAATGGAAGTAAGGGAACAGGAAGGGGAAAGTAGCTAATAAAAGAATTCAAAATAAAATGGAAATATTTATCTTCTCTAATTAAAGGAAAGCACTTTTTCTTTTGAGACATACGAAAAATATTTTCACAACTACAGAAGTCCTACTAAAGGGCTTTCATTTTGCTTGTGGCGGTGTTCTCATACAGACTGGATTTGCTTAACGAATATCCTGTATCTGAAAGTCACAGTCAACAATCATAGGCCATACACATTTCTCCACTGAGACTAGAACCAACAATCTTTGTCTAGATATTGCCTCCTGGGTTATCACCCACTCGAAGCATCTTACTCTGACCTGAGCCGAGCAGATGTATTTCTAACATGCTCATAGGCCTGTAATGCAGGAAAATCCTGTTTATCCTAAATGATGCCGGAGATCAGCGCTCCTTGAGGTCCTCGATACACAACGTGGGGCAGGAGGGGCATGAGCACCACCCACCTCTGTTTAACTGAAACTGGCTGACTCCGATATTTGTAAAGTTTTAAGAAGAAATCCTACAATCACTCTGTAAAGCAATCCTTTACCATCAATGCCGATCCCAAATATCACGAACCCACCATCCATGTCATTCACAGCATCTTCCTTCACCTGCAACTCCCTCCTCACCACCCCCTCCCCGCACCTGTCCATGGCCCAGATAGGTGGGAGGGATCCCTAAACCAGACTTTTGAGACTAGAAGGGTGATGGGCAGTAATGCAGAGAAGCTCTGTATGAGTTTTCATTGAGATGTGCACGTAATAAGCAGGCTGCTGTAGTGTGGTTGTCTTAAGAGCTTGACTGCCAAAGCCTGGCTCTGCACTTTGGGTCATACAGACTGAGCACGGTACTTAATCTGTGTCTCAGTTTTCTTAACTGTAAAATGGAGATATTATCATTATCTACCTCATAGGACTGTCAAGATGACTAGATGAGTTAACCCACCTATAGCACTGAGAACAGCAACCCACAGGCTATAAGATGCTCGATGATGGTCTGCCACTATTAATATATATGTATAATACAAGTGTGACTCCAGCTTATTTTTTTTTCCAAAGGTGATTTTTAAGTATTCCTCACATGCAGTGTTTTCCTCAGGCAAACTATCTGAAATCAGCTCTAACAGCTGATCATATATTTCTAGATTAAAATCAAACTGCCTTATACACCTAAAATGGACCTATTCTTTCATCAAAATGAACAAACTAATGTGAACTGAAAGGTGCAAGCTTAATGTCACAAAATCTTATAAAAAGCATTAATTAGACTTCCCATTTAGACTAAGCCAGGATGAGATCACAAAGTCACCCATGGTAACCAGGTCCCCTTGCTGGAAGTGTGCTTTCCCAGTGAATGGCTAAATACTAACAAAAGAAACCTTTGACTCAAATACCACTGGTACCCGGGGTCTTGTGTCTGTATAATGCCTACACATTCATTTCTTTCTTCGCCTATAGAAAAAAGAAAGTCTGTTTGTTTTTCTGATTCAGTCAGCCCTTTTAGTCTCTGAATCTAAGGAGAGCCTAGTGAAAAGAAGAGCATCTTATCAGCGTGCTCCAGACCAGCAGGCTGTCCCCCTCCACACACAAAAACTCCAGCCCCTCACAGCAAAAGGCCTCGCCCTCAGAGCCTTTTCCCCATTTCACAGCTAACACCCCACCGGGTTCTGACAACAAATAAATGAATACACAAGGCCCTTACATAATTAGCCATCTTTTCAGGTAGAGGGAGGTGGGGGGTGGGGGGAGGAGGGTTCAGGAGAATATTTATTGTAAATTGGCTTCATTTATGAAGTTGATGTAAGTGTACTGGATCTGAGGGCATTTATTTTAAATGAGGCCACATGAAGAGATTTTAGAGATGCCAGCTGCTGAATCTTGACAAATTTTAGTATATACTTCAGCCAAGTCACAAATGCAGACTTTTTTTTTTTTTTTTTTAAATTAAAGGAAGGGGCTTTTCTTAAACCAGGTAAAAGTTCCATTGACTTGGAAAGCAAGGGCATACAGACCAGGTGTGTTTACTGTCTTTTTAAGGGAAAGCTAACAAGTGAAAGAACCAAACACCAGAAAACAATACTTTTTAACACTGTCATTGTATCAGAAAATTAGCACCATTTTCAGATATACTTGTAGTAAGACGTGCCCTCCCTACCCCACCCCCCAAAATGACTTTGAGAACAAAAAGGACTAAACATAATCAATAATCCTGTGAACGCCTTTAGGAAAGCCACCAGGCATCACTGTCATCTGTCACGATCTTAACAAAGCCATGGTCTGCATGGAAGGATACAGTTTGATTGAATCATTATTGGGATAATAACTTAATTGATTTGTCTCAGTGGCTAAGGATGTAGACAAGAGATCTATTATTGAAGAAAAATATCTGCAATCGTGTTTTTGTTTTCTCAACAAGCATCTTGCCACTGACCTCTAAATCAGTTTAACCTTTTCTAAACAGACCTGCACATTTTTTACATAATTTAAAGCTAGGTCTTGTTAATGCTGCTGCTGAAAGGCTCCGTGAGATTTACCACAACATGGCTTCAGTAACCTTCTTTTAAAAACAAAGATGAAAAACAAAAGGCCATGACTATAAGCTTCCAGCTCCACTCCTTTTCCCGGCAGGGGATTTTGATCTAACCACTAAAGTGCCTTTGGAGTTCAATCTGTTAAAAAATGTATGAAACGGTATTAAAATAGGAAAAGGCATGTGTATGACTCAGGCTTATCCAAGTATCTCTGCAACTAGGATGTCACAGGATTTCCCTGTGCTGCTGAAAACTGAAAACCTTGAGAAAGTGACAGTAGAAGTTCCTGTTTCTTTTTCTTTCTTTTCTTTTTTTTAATATATAAATGGGAGGGGGAGCGAGCGCGAACACACACACACACACACACACACACACACACACACACACACACACACACACACACACACACACACAGGTCTTCCGGGTTTCGTACGACTCGGGCAGGTTCTTTGAGGTTCCAAGTGAAGATTGTTGTATTCCAATCTTAAGACTTATTATCGTACTCTTCCACACACAAAGGTTTCCGGAAAAAAACCCAAACTTGTTGCAGAGCTGGGCGAAGCCCCCGGCGCGCTCCTGCTCTCGCCGCGCCGCCGCCCCTTCCCCTTCCTCCGCGTCCCGCCCGGCCTGGCCGGAGGGGGCGAGGGCATCTCCCCGGCTAAGGTCACCGGCCCGAGCCGTCCCCGCGGGCCGCCTCCTGCGAAACAAGGTCACCGCCCGGCCCGGTCCCTCCGAGGACGACTGCGGAGTCCGGCCGAGCGCTGCCACCCTTTGTAGAGCGGGGCGGCCGGCCTCCGCGCGGCATCCCCGCCGCCGCCTCACCTGCTTGCGATAGGGCGTCCTGCAGCTGCTGCTGCCCCCAGGGTTGCCGCTGCTGCTGGGGAAGATCATCGCGGCGGGCGCGGGCGGCGGGCGCGGGCGCGGGGCAGCCTCGCCGCGAGGGGGAGGGCGCAGGGAGGGGGCCGGCCGGGGCCGCGGCCGCTCTGGGAACTCCCTCTCGCCGCGCGGCGGCGGCCGGCAGGGGCTGCAGCTCCGGGCTGACTTCTCCTCCGCCCTCGACCTCCGGACTCGCCTAAAAGTGCGGCGCGGCGGCGGCGGCGGGCGGGACTCGGGCAGCTCCGGCGGCCGCCGCCCTGCGTGCCATGGACGGGAGTTCGCGCGCGGAGCTGGCGGCGCCGCGGACTCTCCCGGCGGCAGCGGAGGAGCAGCGCCGCCGCGTCCCCACCTCCCGCGGCCTCAACCACCGCCCCGAGAGCGCGCCGGCCGGGGGCGGGGAGGCGGCCGCGCACCGCCTCGCGCCGCGCCCAGGCCCACCCGCGCCTCCCCGCCCTCCCGCCCGGCGCCGCGCCCGCCGCCCCGCCGGCCGGCCGGCCCCCGGGCGCTCCCTCACGGGCTCGGGGCCGGAGCGGGGGCCGCGCGGCCCGGGGAGCCGCCGGCGCCCCCGCTCTGGTGCAATGGTTGGGTCTGGCTCCCCGCATGCCGCACATTCCTTGGAGTAGCCACCCCCCTCCTCTTTTCTTTTTTCCCCCTCGGCTCTTGGCCTCAGCACCCGCGGCAGCTTTGCACCCGGGCTCGAAGCCCCTTTTCGGGACACCGCGCCGGGGATCACGCTAACACCTGGGGAGGAAGCCAACTGGTCCCAAGTCTTCTTTTTCTCTTTCACCCTTCCAAACTATCCCCCCGACCGTCCACTCTCCCAGAAAAGGTGCGGGCAATCACTCCTACTTCAACGAACAAACCAGCCTTCCATCAAATCTCTGCAAATCCCCGTTCCCCCAATTCGCACGCTAAAATTTTAGCAGAGAAGATAAGTCTCCACTCCCCACCCCCTCACCGCAAACAGGCACGGTAAAGTTCGTACTTTATTCCTATGCCAGAGTTGGCAAGCTTACCTTCAAGATGCCAAAGTCAAAGAGCGAAAATCATTTCAAGCTATCGGTTTAGTAAGCCTTCCCGAAAACTGGAAGTGTGTGATCCTTCTATATGTTAATTATGAGATGCGACACAAATGTGTTCTATTGAAGGGACACAGAAACTGCAAAACGGACAAAGTGAGGAGGTAGTTTCCTTTGTTTTTCAATTGAAATCAAGGCGACTCAAGATGCCCCCCCCCTTTTTTTTCTGGATCGCCTTTGCTTTCGTTAGTGTATCAAGCCTAGAACCTGTGCAAGGCAGACGGCCTCTACAGCAAGTCCCACCGGCAAGAGCCCCGCGGTCTGTGGATCGGCCACTGGGACAGCTGGCCTGTTCAGCAGTGACTATTACAGGGTTATATTACCGCACTAAGCGGTCAATATTACAGCGTTCTTCCTTGGCCTCTGGCCTCTAACGCCTTCCTGGAAAGGGCCATCTGCCATGATAATGAAAAATCCTAACTCGGCTAAGAAGTGAAGGCTCTCAACTTCTGGCTGCCATAAGGAAAACAAAGTGTCCCCTATGGAAACCGAGTCTTCTAGCAAAGCTGTGACCATTCAAGGGTGTTTCCAGCAACAAGGAACTAAAAAGTATCCATCCTAGATATCCTTCCCACTGCTGACCTAGGGAGCCACCTCCATAAGACGAAGGGCTCCCAACATTCTCAGGCAAAAGTGATGAGAACTAGCAAGTCTCACCTGATTGAAAACAACTATATACACAAACTATATATATATATAATTCTTAACTCTTTTCATTTAAAAAAAAAAAGCAGCAGCAAACTTACTCTAAGCGTAGTACTAGGTGCACAATGGGCAAGTAAGAACTTGCTAGATAACATTCACAGAAACGTATTTGTTCTTTAAAATGATTTAATAGAAACAATACAACTAACATTCAGTTCTGTGTTAATATATATGCTATTTCGGGCTACTGCATGCATTTACAATTGTTTGGGCTGCCCCTTTGCTGTCTCCTCTCACAGGGACCTTTTACCACAAGTTATCAACCACAGGTATAAAATATAAGGTTTTAAGCAGAACTGTTCAAGTCATAGATGCCTTTTCCTGAGAACTTAATGCCCAAGACCCCAGCAGTTCAAACCTGTCATCTATGGAAAAAATTCCATGTACAACCTCACTTGTCATGACTGGTCTCTTAGGAAACCACAGTCTAAACCACAAAAGAACAGCACAGATTAATTTTTCTATGGCTCTTCTCTAAGGTCATGATACTTTGGATATTGTGCTATTCTAGAATGGGAAGACTTGATTTGATACCCTGCAATCGTTTTACAGGGATAAGACATGATTTTAAGTGATAATAAAATTTAAATTGGAATACAAAAGCAATTCTAATACTAGATACTAAAATATACTAAGAATACTAAAAATATTAAAAGGATTATTCTTAAGAATAAAAAGGATATCTAAGTAGCAACAAAACAAAGTGGTCTATATAGTGTATGACATAAAAGGAGATAACTCAAGGTGTATATTTTTAAAAACAATGTCTACAAGCCAGGGTTCAAAAGTTCCAGAGTTAGGTAGGTACTACACACTTAACTAGGTAAAGCATTGCAAAGAAAGGAGAAGACAGATTTTCCACCCTCAAAGACTATAAAATATAAAATGTAACAGTCACTAAAGCCCAAATAATTCCAACCTAAGAGAAATAACAGAAACATGAAACCATATATGTATATATACTCAATTATAGATATTCACAAGTGATTATAGGAATAGATCCTAGTGAGATTCATCTGGGAAAGTTTATTGACCTTTGAAACAAATATGTTTTAAGACAAAGTAAGGAAACATTCCAGAGAAACTGCAAATTATCATGGTAAGAATTAGGGCTTTGGAATCTGCCCTGTAGATGCTCATCTTCCTGAAAGGGAAACTGAGACTCTGCTGCCTGGGCGGTCAGACAACATCCTACTCCCACAGCTCAGCTGGTGGGTAAAGCTGTGGGAATCTGACCCAGGGGCAGCCAATCCACAGATAGGCCAGTGACCTATGACATGGCTGGGATTGAAAAAATGAGCAGAGCCAATCAGATTCTCACCCTTGGGAATTTAATTCAGAAAACTCCAGTTAGGAAAGGGGCAGAAACTGCAAGAGTGCCAGGGGGTAGAGTTGAGGCCACAAAAAGCCAAAACCATATGCAAGCCAAGGTTATGAGGAAGCAGAAACTATGAGTAACAGGAAGCTGACTGGCAGCAAGCGGAGAGGCAAGCAGATGCCAGGAGCGGGTGAGCGCTTGGCCGTGAGAGGATGGAGTCCTGAAGCTGCTTTGGCTCTTAAGACCGACAACAGCCCCTCCGTGTGCACACTTAAGCAGCCCCACCCCTCTTTCTCAGAGAGCTTAAGTGAATCTGGACTTTGCAATCCAAGGAACAAAATTAAAACAGCCAAACAGATCTGGCTCCACATTTCAGCTTTCCACTCTCTAGCCACGTGGCTTTGGGCAAGTCAGTTTAACCTGAGTCCCAGACTCCTCACTGACTGTCTTAAGTGTATCTATGGTACTCCAACAAAAGTACCAAACTCAAGAAATGGCAGCTGTTATTATTGTTTCTCCAGGTTTCAGAGTGGTGGTTTGTAGACTTAAGTGGGCATACTGTGTAAACAACTCATGTTAGTAAGCCTGGCTGACCATCCAAGAGCAGAAGCAAGGGTGTAGTCGGAATTGACAAGTAAAAAAGAGCAAATTTAGGTAAGGAGAGCCTCCTTTTTCGAGAACGGTTTGTTGAATGGCTGAATGAAGATGCTTTCTAAGGCTTAACTCTAAGAGGTTTAAGAAAAAAAAAAAAGTCTGACAGAAGGTCTGTTTCAAGAGCTAGGTGAACTCAAGGTTCTCTCCCACATTTGTTTTTGTCCTGTTTCCTTTAAAGAGGTTGTGTGTTGGACCAGGGCCATTTCTGTATGAATGGGAAGACTGTGAGCGGTATCAGAGATCACACTGTGAGGCAGGAGGAGGCTATGAATGCGGATAATAAAGATGGAGCCATCAGTACATGCAGGAGCCTGCAGCCTTGTAGAGCAGATGAGACTTGGCTACTCCCCAGTGTTTGTATAACTGCAATTTGAGACTCTTGAATTGAGAAGATATTTGTCCCACAGAAACATTTTGAAAATGAGACTTTCATTTATAAATTTCACATCTCATTTCGCTTTCACAGCAACGCTATGAGGTTGGAAGGGTTATTAGGCTTCATTTACAGATGAGAGGAAAACAAGTCAAGACTGACTGACTTAACCGTAGAGCAAGGAAGTAGCAAGTAAATGTTTAAACCTAGGCTTAGCTAGGGTGAAAAGACCCTGTCCTGTGCTCCTTCAACACTATAATGCTGTGGACTCAAAAAAAGCCTTATAAATAATGCTACAATTCCCAGGTGAGTACTCGTAACCTCTACGGCACCGAGTTGCTGGACACGAAAAATGCAAGGCATTAAGTGATAAGTGCCAGCCAAGTGGTCTAGACAATCATGTGCTATGCCAGTCCACTGCAGGGAGAGACCAATACAGGATGTAACATGGGTGTGGGGAGCTCAGCTGTATAAATGTTTTGTTTGAGGGACATTCAGAAAGAAGCACTGTGAAGATGAGAAAAACAAAAAGAGCGGGAGAGAGAGAGATGGATGGTATGAGAGAGGATGTAGATTTGGGGTGATTGCTGCTGAAATCATCACTAATCAATGAGCTCCTTGAAGGCAGCAGCAAAATCAAAAGGCTAGGAGAGCCCCCATTCCAACACATGCATTACTGAACCTCATATAAGAGAGGAGCCTTTGAGTAAAATTACTATAAAGAAAGTGTGGTGGGAAAGCTAAGCTTTGAAAGAAGGGAAAAAAATAGGGGAAGAGAAGATGTCCAATGAGATAAAAATAGAACACCTCTATCAACAAAAGAATAGACCTGTAGCAGGTTCTATCCCTCTATCACTGCTAAATAATTTCAAGCACCCATTTTTATTTGGATCACATTAAAAACAGAAGAGAATGAAGAGGAAAAATTCATCCAACATTACTTCACATTACAATCTTTAAGGAATAAAATACAACCACATAGTATTGGTTAGTGTAAACAGTTCACACTAAAAAAATTGTTTACATTTGAGAGTGCCTATGTTTAAAAGGTCGCAAGCCTCTAGCTCCCAGCAAAACAGAAAAAGAAACAAAAAAAAAATTATGAGGTCAGCAGATTCTTTAAATTTCTGTTCTTTCCTGGTACAAAATAGAGTTGATAAAGTGTCTTACTTCTAAAGGAGCAGCAATATTTTCTATTATTTACTATTTTACTTTTTTTAAATTCTATGATTCTTGTTCTAGACCTAAAGTCTCCCTAGACACATATAAAATCACATGTATATAAAAATGAAACCACTATAATAAAATAAAACTATAGCTCTATAGCTATAATCCTAGAAGGCATATAGAACAACATAAACAAAGCCAAATTCTGATGAGTCTTACCAGAAGCAACATTCTAATGATTCTTAAACCTATCCTGGTGAACAAAACAGAAGAAATAGGCTTTGCCCTGCTGCTGCTTCTCTGAATGGACTAATAAATAACTATCATTTATTGAGTAACTACTATATTCTAGGCATTTTCTCAGCAGGTTCCTCTCCCTCGCCCCCCCATTCACTCACAACACACACACACACACCCCCCATGAGAGAATGATTAGCCCATTTTACAGAAGAGAAAACTGAGGCTCAGAGGCTTAAGCAACCTTTCCAAGGCCACAGATCCAATACATAATGGAGCTGAGGTTTGAACTTAGGTCTCTGACTCCAAGTCGCCAAGCTCCAATGACACTCGTGATCGTTATTATTACTATGATCTATGGTTCAAGTCCAAACCCCATAGGGAAAAACATAAGAGCCCAATCCTGGGTGTGCATCTGAGCTTCAATTACCATGTATATGACCTTGGGCAAGTCACTTTTAAAAATATATGAAATTACATTGAATTTCCATTCAGTTGATTATGAAGGCAAAATTTCCAATATTAGAACATATAGTTAATAGTACAAATACATATTCTGGCCCAACCTAGCTCCTAAATCTCATTTAACTGATGGTTGCTAAAATATAACTCCTCTCTTACAACCACCAGTTTTATTTTCTGGGATAGTTGGTGGGATGAAGTTGGGAGAGAAGCAGAAAGAACTATCTTCTAAAAGCTGGGATGGTGATTAGATGAAAGGTATTTCCAGAATCCTGAACTGAAACTGAGAATATAATTTCACTCAAAAAATAGTGGAAAATCGTATTAGAGATTAGCTTCATTATGGGATTCATACATGCTTATCGGACAACTAACATCCTATTCATCATTTAGGATATTTCTCTCTGTGGCAAAACATCCTCTAAATTCCAAACAAATAATTTACACCCAAAAAGTTTTGGATATCATCTATTCATAAATTAGTTACTGTGCTGTTCTTGCAAAATAGTTAATAAAATTCAAAGCTCACTCAAATTTCTGGCATAGTGGTTCTCTGTAAGTTAAATTTCTTTTCCTATGTTTTTCTATAAAAATAAGTACTTGGGTCCTTATTCTTTTCAAAAAACAAAATCTTGGGGGTAGCTATATGAATTAAAAATTCAAGATTTTTGTTTTCGTTTGGTTTACACTATATTGAATTTGTATCTGTAGATCAAATTCTATAACAAAATAAAGGAGAGTCAACTATCTGGGAAACCAGGAGAAAGAGAAGCTCCATTTTGCATTTATTGTGGATTACTGCTTTCCTAATTTACCTGGATAGATGCCTCAATCCTCTACATTCTTTGACTGTGGGAATCTAGTATTAGAGCTGTTATTCTCCATCCTTTAGCAAGCCTATAAGAAAATAAGAGCTTCTTTTCAAAATACTTTGAGATAATTCAATGAGTTTTCCATGAATTACAGTGAAATTACAAATTATGAAAGATATTAAGTGATTTTTGCAATTACAGCTTATCTAAAGAGATGGAAGTAACATAATCATCTACTGTAGTGATCAAACTATGTATAAAGGATAAGAGCTGAGGTAAGGAAGGGAGGGGCTGATGTGCTGTGGAAACAGCTAATCACATCCACCTCTTGCTACATGACTTGGGAAGAGACAGAAAGTACTTAGGAAATCAACAGAATTTTTGGAAAACTAGAGCCAAAAAAAAATTTAAAAATCTCTAAATCATGAAAAACAAAATTCAAACCTGGAAAAACTGTCTCCTTTCCATGAGTAAAAATCAACTGTTAGAAAATTCGGACAGTACGGACTGAACAACTAACTATACCTTGGACAAACAAAACCCTCGTATAAGCCAAGAATGACAAAAGGTATAAGACATTCCTAAATGTCTGGGAGACATAACTAATGTCTATGCAAAACCTGGGATCCAGAGCACAAATTAGGATTTAAAGCATTCAAAACACAGGAAAAAAACCCCCAATAAAACAGTTTCCTTTCTCTTTAGTTGCTAAGATGACCATTACGTTAGTTTATTTCACCTGAAGAGGAGGATAACAGAATAATTAATAACATCCTTTAAGTAAATGAGGATGCTGAAAAGCTTTCTATTCTCCCCTGAACTATAAATGTGAAGAAAATACAGAATTAGAAGTAAATTTCTATTCAGTTGGGGATACATGAAGGCAACCTTTCCAGCAGTAGAATATTTAGTTAAGAGAACTGCAGTGGGCTACATAAGGAGCTTTTAAAAATTCTCCACCCGAAAAGTGTCTTTAAGAATGACTAGTTCTGGGTTATCTAATACACTTAACACATGGGACAAACTGATGACAGACCTGTGGCAAATTGATACTCCCCTAGAGAAGAGAAGGCAAATGAGGAAATTCTGATATTGTCATGACAATGTGACTGATCATGACATCAGCAATTCCTAATTCCAAACTATGAAGAACACTCCCAGAATGCTGACAACACATTAAACAGATCCTCCCAGAACCACCCTTCCTTCACCTCCCAATCTAATAGTTGATCTAGTGGCAGATCTGATGAAGTTTCAACTAAAGGATTATTAAATGTTAAAATCTATTAAATTCTTCTAAGTTGGAGGAAGCATTAGGAGGAAGCAATAGATAATAGCTGAAGACATTTTTCAGACCTATAATATATATCATATTATATATCATAGCATATTATAAAATGTTACAATTTATAAAATGCTTTATTGTACATCTCATTAAAGTCTCAGGGAAGGAGGCAGGGCAGGCATCCTCCACTTTTTTTAAACAGGAGAGTGAGCCTCAGGTAGGTTAAACGACTTGACCTGGGTCATGAAGCAGAACCTCAAGGCTGGAAAGAATTATTAAAAGCCAGTTCCCGTGCCTGGCATATAATAATCACTCAAGAAATAATACAATAATAGAATGAATGCTACTGTCTCTCCTTGGACACCATGACCGATAATAAATTCAATCTATCCATATTTAGTCATTTCTATTAGAAGGTTCTTTGTTAAACAGCCTCCAAATCTGAACCTACTCATTATATTCCTACCCCAGGACTACAGTCTATGTCTTCTATAGATTGTATACAGCTTTCCTCTGTATTCTGTACTGTCCAACCCATAAAAGTGAGGGTGGAGTCACCTTATTTTGAACCTTAACAACCTTGTAAGAGTGCTTAAACAGTCTCTAAATCTCTAATGAGTTACTTAACCCACTGTCTTACACGCAGTAAATTTTTTTGGAGGCATGAATGGATGAGGAATGGTAGCTTTCTTACACGGACACACACACACACACACACACACACACACACACACACACACCACACAAATGACAGAAATGATGATTTGCATCCTCTTTTCAAAATGATGATTACTTGAAATTAGAAAGAGCTGAATGTAAGAAATGGAGTGATCAAATCTTAAAGACTACATTTTACAGATTATATTAAACATGGTGAATTTGCATCCTAATCTTTAGATCACTTGGGATCCTAAGAGGTATTGTAATGAATGTTGCATTTTGCATTTGTATGTTACTTATTAAGGAAATGGTATTCCAAGATCAAATGGTTTCTCTCTCTTGACCTTAACTATTACTGTCAGAATAAATCTTCTTGCTTTACTTTTTGGGGAAAAGAGAAATGTCCTACAAATCTCTCTGAGATCAGTCTCCTATAAATATTTGGATATAAACTGTATGTCGTGCAATCTAAGATGCCACTGATTATAATATGCTTGACAATTACTGAGATGTTAACATTTGAAAAAATGGACAACAGTAATTATAGGACATCATAAATTAAAAGATGCATTCTGATTTCAGCAATGCTGAAATGTGAAAAAAGTGAATCTTGGAATCTGTGTAGTATGGCACACAGGTACATGAGCACAGTACATACAAATGCACACACATGTTCTTTTTATTCATAGCCTAGGCTCCAGAAATATATTTTTCAAACACTCATTTTTAATCTTCTAAAGAACCCAGAGCTACTGAGTGATTACAAGTAAATGACACACACTCAGTTTTTCCAAGATCTGACTATCATACCAGTGGGCACAGTCTCCACAAGGCAGAATGAGAAACTTTACCCTAATCTCACAAAGGAGCAAACTGAGCTGTCAGCTTCCCTCCTCAGCCATCTCCTCAGTCACCTCAAGTTACACCCGTAGTGTTTTAGATATACAGTGCATTTATATGATTAGAAAGGTTAGAGGGAGAGGAGCCTAAATCTGTAGATATTTATCAGACTTCTCCATGCCACACGTCCTGTTATTAGTGCTTTAAAGTTGTCAATTACGAACATAACTTGAGAACATTCATCCTGGACTGTTACTTCTTTATCAAGTTTAAGTCACACAAATGCATGCACACGGACACACGCACTCTCAAAAGATCACTCAGTGCTGTTCTGGCACACAGCATCAATTCCAACCTATGAGTCTTACAGATTTCTACCTTTTTGCAGGGCCTGGAGTACCAGTTCTCAGTCTTCCTAGGACTTCCGATTGGAAAAGTAATTTTTATGTGAATCAGGTAAGTCAGATAAAAAGACATATATCTAAAATGGTTATCACAACCCTTAAAATTGATATGAAATGACAAAGTGAATCAAAAGCAATAACTTAGCAGGTGAGATGACCCAGTTACAGAAAAAGATGTAAATGGCTCACACTTAGAGCAATGACTATTAGTACTCGTTGGTATCTGAGGGTTCATATTTGTTCAGGAACTGACTGGTCCCTTTTCCTCCTCCTTTCTTATGCAGCTTTCCTTTTAGTCATTTCATTGCTGATGTGAAGATAAAACCGATAGGAAAAAGTGAAACAAACTGGTCAATTTATTAACTGACTCGAGGTTGGTCAAACTGAAGGTTGGAAATTATCTATGAGTTTCATTTATCTGTAATGTTTCCCTTGTTATAAGAAAGAATTATAATTGATTTCACACTGAATATTATCTTATAGAAATTAACATGTCAAACCACCAATATATCTCAAGCCCCAACTCAGGGTGCGGCACACACTAGGCATTCAAATATTGGTTTAATGAATAAATAGACAATATCTTCAAAATGCATGCAAGTCCTATTGAAACAGATATTATGTCCTAAAAGTAAAACAAGCTTATTATTTTGATATGTTAATTCAATGACAAATTATAAATTCGAACTGAGTAGCCAAACTTCTTCAGTATTAAAGAATATCCTTCCAGCTTCTGTAATTCATAATTTCTTGAGTGATTTGAAAATATATTCTATCTAGGGGCTTTTCTAAGAAGCTTTAGAATTCATTTAAGCTATTTACCATAGACATCATTTAGGTAAAGAAGGCTACAAAATATTGCAAATCATTGTAGAAACTTTTTCCCATCTCTATATCTGTCTCCTTTATTTTAAAAAAATTGTAATTTAAGTTTTGATAATTACCATATTTTTTAAATTAGATGTACAAACTCTTGTAACTGAAAATCATATAGATTGTTTCATTCTATCACATAACACTTAAAAAAATTCTATCAGTACATAAGAATGGGCAAATTGTTCATAATTGTTGAAGCTGTTCTTTCTACTTTAGTGTATATATGAAAATTTTCATAATTAAAGTATTTTTAAATGATACAGTGTACTAAAAGCCTTGTGAGGTTGGTTCTCAGAGGATTCCAGAAACCAAGGCAAATTGATTCTTGGTGCTCCAATATCTATTAAGTTTTCTTTTAAATAACTACTTTATCTGTCCATTTTATTCTTTTTTTCTAAAAAAAGAAAAAGAAAAGCATTTAAAAAGTTGAGATATGAGACTACAGTCTGAATAGTACAAGGGTGACAGCAAATGTGTTGGAAAATGCTATATAACTTCAAGTGATTAAACATAGGATTTAGCCAATTTCTACAATCGACAGTGAAAATGCACTATTTCTAAATTAGCAGCACCTGTATGTTCTTTACTGACTCTTTTCTTTTTCCATATCTTTTATCCATTAGTTTCCTCAAACTAGAACTGCTGGAACCTCTTCTGTTTCTCCCTCTAACCAGTCCTTATTTATTCCAAATTGTTGTGTACATTGCTTCTAAAATAATTTGTTATGACTTCTTTGGCCGTATCACTGTACTTCCTAAAACTCCCACATCAAGTGCAAATTTCTGAACATCACTTGTAAAGCACTCTTTCTAACTCCTTTCCCCCTCTACCTCTCTTCCGGCTACTACTTGTGTTTTGGCTACAGATGAACTCACTCTCTTCTGGCTCTGAGTTTTGCCAGGAAACAGCCTCTGTTTTTCCATCAGCCAAACCACATTCATCCCTCCCTCTGTTTACTCTGTTGAAATCACAGCTCATGGTCCACCCCCTCTGAGCTTTTCCTACTTTCATCTATTTTCCAAGACCTCTCGCTACATTTTCTAAGGACTGTATTAATGCCTAAATTAGGTCAACCTAATGTCTTTACATTGTAAACTCCTCTACTGATGAAACCATGGCCAAGATTTACCATGTACTCTCCACTATTTACTACATCGAAAGGCATCCTGTAAGAGCTCAGCAAGAACTTATTGGCCTGGCTTCACCATAAATCAGTTGTTCTCAGTCTCTTTTCCAGTCCAGCACACCTGAGGAATACTATGTATTCCCATCAGTCATCGCGGCTTACTTCTACACGATTCTGGGTCAGAAATGAGGAGGACACACACTCCCGTCCTTATCTGAAAAACACTGTTATAAAGAATGAACCAGGGCTTCCCTGGTGGCGCAGTGGTTGAGAATCTGCCTGCCAATGCAGGGGACACAGGTTCGAGCCCTGGTCTGGGAGGATCCCACGTGCCGCGGAGCGACTAGGCCCGTGAGCCACAACTACTGAGCCTGCGCGTCTGGAGCCTGTGCTCCGCAACAGGAGAGGCCGCGATAGTGAGAGGCCCGCGCACCGCGATGAAGAGTGGCCCCCGCTCGCCGCAACTAGAGAAAGCCCTCGCACAGAAACGAAGACCCAACACAGCCAAAAATAAATAAATAAATAAAATTAAAAAAAAAAAAGAATGAACCAGAGTGCAGTTACAGGAACCCAGAAAAAATATATTTAACTTCAGCTCTACTTATATAGATATAAGAGATATGTCTATATAACATATATTATAGAATATAATGCTTTGCTATTAAAAAAAAGGTTTACTGTAAGATACATAAAAATTACAGCCTCTTGATCTAAGAGGGCTTGGGACTGATGAACTGTCTTCTCAGGTAAGGATGTATTTTATTAAAACCCAAGATGGTACCAAAATGTATTTTAGAATGACTAACACAGCTGAAAATTACTTTCTCCTCATGACACGACTTCCCTTGAAACTCCAATGGTTGATTCTTCTGTCTTCCCCTCACCAAGAGGCATCTGCCTCTTCCTTGTTCCTCTTCAATGCTAAACAGTACAGCCCTAGAAATGCTCTCTATCTCATTATATCACCTACAGATTGCCATTGCCGTTTATAGTATGGAATAGAGGACAAGGCAGGGGCTTTCAATAAAAACTTCCAGGTTTGAAAGACAATTCTACCACTTGATAACTTAGCAATCTTCAGCTAAATCTGTTTAACTGTAAAAAGGGAAAAGATAACAACACCTCCATTATGAAGTTTTGGGAAGAAGAAAATAAGACAGTTCAGTTTGTTAAATTACAAAGATCAGTTATTATCATTTATTTACCTTCAACATAAAGATAATTTTGCACATAGCTAAGAGCTTTTCCTAGGTGATATAATGTCACCTAAAACCCCAACCTTAGACGTAGGTCCTTGAACTCCACTTCAAGAAAACTTGCATATTTGCTTGACTCCAATGACTAACACCATTACATGCCATTAAGTCCTGAAATGCCCATTCTTCCATCACTTCTGCACTCATTAATAAAGATAACAGTATTAGCATTTTTGAGTGCATAATATATGCCAGACATTGTTATAAGTACTTTATAGGCATTGTTTCATTAATCCCCACACCGCCATTATTCTTCCCATTCCAGATGTGAAAATGTAAGCTTCCCCTTCATTCTCTTTATCCTTCCATTCCTCTGTTCCATCAGGCCACATATCACCACCATTACCAACAGCACCTCCTCCCCACATTTCACTTCCTAACTAATCTAGAGCCCCAAATCAGGGACACCAAGCTTGTTCTTACCAGTATCCAGTATCCACAGCCTTTCGTCCTGTCTTACAGACAAGCACCTTCCACCATCAGACTTTTCTGTTCCTCCTCTTGTGTTGCTAATGACTGCAAATCATAACCATGCTCATTGGCTTCACCAAGAAATCACTTAAGCTTAATGTTCACTTTGCTCGTTTCCAAGTGGCTCCCTTCCCCATCCTCCCCAGAATTAATTCCAAACCTTTAATTTTTTTTTCCCTGAAACTCTAAATCTCACTCTTCATTACTAAATGATAACACAGAGATCATCTGACATTATTTATATGAACTTTCCTCAGTTCTTTCTCAAATATATGTATTTCTTCTTGGCATTCTTCTTTCTTTCTCCAGGGATCCAGACCCATAGTCCAAACTGCCTCGAGCCTCTGCTTCCCTGCTCAGCATGCAATGTGCTCACTCTCTCTCTCTCCCACTCTCTCTCTCTCTCTCTCTCTCATATGTTACCACTGAAATCTATATGCTCCCTACTATGGCCACTTGTAGTGTACTTTGGTTATATCCATCTGTGCATTTCACTGGAATGTGTACGCTTGTTAAAAGCTAGGGGTCTAGCTCAATGCCTTGCACACAGTTGCAACTCTACAAACAAAAGTTATTTAAAATTTATTGGCATATGAGTCCAAGAAAAAAAATACCATTTTCATAAAATTAAAGAGAAAATTTTCCCTATACTCATGTAGCACTTTTATTATCTATTTTGTTTTTGTTTTCACACAGAAAGTCCTCAGAATCAGAAAAGCACTTATTCTCTAATGAGGGAAAATACTCTCAAATGTGTTTGGGAATGCTGATCATTTCCAAAGTGTAGGAGGAATGAAAGCCCCATTAACTGGCAACTTTGGATAGTCATGCTCTAACAGGGAAAGCGGAGCAACTGAATCTTCTTTTTTTTTTTAATTTTATTGAATCTTAAACTGCTCTTCAGGTTCTTCTTCAACCCAGCTGTTAGAGGAAAACTTTTAAATGAAAAACATAATTACCCATTTGGGTCTAATTATGCCTACCATCTACTCATATACTATTAGACAAATGGCAGAATCTAGGAAAGATTTTATAAAATAAACTTCAGAACCTCAATTTCATATTAAAAAAAAAAAAGCAAGCAAAGGAATAAAGAATTGAGAACTCTGTCCTGGTGTTTATTTTTATACCCTGAGCAACCAAAAGCTAAAACGTGAGCAGCTATTGGAAGGTAGAGGACTTAAAAAACAAGCATAAAAGGGGACAGTTGCCTTGAGAAAATCAGGAATTGATCATCTCTTCACAGACAAATAATAAAGATTCAGATCTGAAGGCCAAAAGAAGCCTTCAGACCTACATTAGAGACCTTAATCTTGGTTCCTGGGTGGAATATGGTCAAGAAAATGAGTGCTTCATTTCCTGACATCTGAAGTTAAATTATCTCCATTCCTGATAGTACCTATAGCTGCTTAAATGCTCAGCATGAAGTGGGAGATTTTTAAAGGTACTTCTTTCTTTTAATGGGATAGTCTGTACTCTCAAGTTTGAACACATTCACTTCTTCAGTGCCTGCATAAACAAATAATTTCTTACTACTACTACAGTGAATTCTTTTTAACCCAAAGAGAGATGATCAGGTTACTAAAAATTCTCAAAATAACTTTTCTCTTCCACCTGCCTTTTATTTTCTATCTTATTAGTTCCTTAAAAGTTTGATTAAAAGAGAAGATGATGGTAATTCCGTAACAATAGTCCTCATCTATTCATTCACCCAATACTTACAGAGAGCCTACTATAGTCAAACAGTCAGGTACTGTGCACAGAGAGGGAGGTCATGAGGCAGCTGAGGGGCCGTGACTAAGCAGAAGTTGGGAAGACGCAGAAACAATGACACAGAGGAATCATCACTTGTAATAGTGACTCACAGGGCAAGGATTTTCAACACGGAGACTCACAGGAGTGGAGGAATGAGCTGCCAGTAGATAGCAAGAAGCAAAGGAGCTAGACTCAGCAGCTAAACAAAGAGCAACTGGGAGACAGAAATGATGGAAGCTCAAGAGGGAAAATTCAAAACTCCTGCTGTTTAATTTGTGCCTTGAACTGAGAACAATCATCTAGTTGGTCTCCACAAGGCCCATGGCCACTATGGTCCTGCCAATCCCGAGGCCTGGTAAGGCAGCTTTCCTGGGTTCCCTTGAGGTCTGGTCTCATAACAGAGATTCTGATTCCCCTATATATTCTCAGAACAATCCCACCCCCATTAATTAACACAAACAGTAGTGGGTCTCTATTACTTGCAATCAAAAGCATCTTGCTAAACAAATACTAACAGTTGTATAAGAAACTCTTCTTGAAAGTTAGCACTTAGCAACAGCAAGTCATTTCAAGAGGGAAATAATTTGATGTCAGGCAGTACCACCCGCTTATTTAAGTTACTAAATTATTTCCATTTCTTTCAAATCATTTAGTATTAACAAAATTGTCTACATGAACAGCTGGTACTATATTCATCTTTCTTATCATCCCAATTAAAGTGTTGCCACTTTCTGTATATGAGAAAACTAAGCTTCTCATATACAATCTGAGCTGTATCAAATTCTTTCAAAGGAATGACAAGCTATAGGCTCCTCTCCCCATACACACACACAAAAAAAACCCACATACAAATTAGACTATTCTCCATCAAATTCAAAATATGTTTTTAATGTTTATCTATTTCAATGTCTCTAAACTAAACTATCATTTAATATATAAGAGATAATGTTATTTTTTGCAAATTCTTCTAAAAACTATATACGATGTCTAAGTAAGTTTTAGAGATTCTATTTTGGCTTTAAATTTATATGTTTTAAATCAAAGGAAGCATTTTTTTTTTCCTTTTGCTATTATAAGCCAACAGATTTTTGATAAGATGGTCTTAAGGGTTGTGTTGTATTTTAGGAAGGAGCACTTCCTGTCCAGATTTGTGCTGCTGCCTCATTCCTGGTGACTTTTAAACAATCTAGGGTCACAGTGGCCTCTCTTTAATTAGTATCTCACTGGAGGGAGGGGAGCATGTCAAGAAGAAAAGAATGCACGAAGCCATTATAAACAAAGGTCTTCAAAGCAACTTAGAGATTTCGTCAAGGAATGAAAAAAGCCTAGCTCCTTCTTTGTTACCAAAGTAAAACGGGAAATGGTTTTGATTTCTACAAATTGAGAAGGCTAGAATTTTTATATATGTTTGTTTGTTAATTCTGGCTTAATGTTAGACTTTATTTCAATTTGATAGTCTTGATTGAAAACTATGCATTCATTGTTTAGACAACAAAAGAGTGATCCATAAAGAAAACAACTGATTCAGTAAAAACTTTTCCATCTAAACCATGATTCCATTAAGATTTAGCAATATCCAAGTTATACAACATTTTCTTTCTTTTAAATAAGTACAATATTTAGGAGAGTAAAAGTCAGTAATACCTACCTAAAAGATATTTTTAAAATAGATATTAAATAGCTAAAACTGTACCTCTCATATCTATATATGTAATCAACTAATCTTATGAGGCCAGGAACAAAAATTCTATTTAAATTAGGTTCACTACAGTAAATGAATGAATGAATGAATTTAAAAAATCAAAAATAAAATTTGCCTGAAACTCAAGAATGACACAGCAATTTAAAAAACCTGAGAAGTCTAAATACATATAAACATATGTAGGTATGCATAACTATATATATGAGTATGTGTAGATAGATAAAGATACAGATTCCATATAAATATAATTTCAGAAGGGAATTATATTTTCAAAATACCAAAGAATAAAATTCTTGAAAATTAAGATGGTTTTGTCTTAATTGACAATGAATAAGCAATGCTTTCAGATGATTAAATCTTCAGTTAAAAGCACTGGCACTGATTAACGGTTTCTGTTGGGTACTATTTACAAGAAATCACCTCAGCAGGGTGCCCACGTCCAGTTTCATAATCACATAGTACACCCACCCCACAGGATTACGTTCTGGGCAAGCTCGAATGTTAAGTTGAATTTCATTCTCTTCAGGAAGCGACTTTTACTCAAGATTGAATACAGCTGTTAGTACAGACCACTGCTCCAAAAACACTATGAGAACTGGAAGAAAACACCATTTTAAGAGTTGCAAATTCACTTTCATTATTCCAGATGTGTGCAACTAACTACATAGGAGGGGCTTCTTTGGTCTCTGTTTGTTAGTTGAATTAGGTTTTTATAAATATTCAAAAGAAAACATACAGGGTGGTTAAAAGATGGCTATAAGACTTTCCAAGTACTTTTGTAGCCTATATATTTTTCATAATCAGAGGACCAGTTTGTTTATACCAGTTTTAGTGTCTCATTTTTTGTTTCAAAAATCAATGTTATCCTAACACTTAATTTTTTCTTAAATTTCACTCTTTCATACAACTTGGTTTTCTCTCTTTATATTCACAGAAATGAAGCCTGGCAAATCAAGTGGGGCCTCAACAGAGGAAATGCTGCCAGCTAAAAACACCGGATGTAATCGAGACCACAAGAGACACATACTTGGCTATACACATCGAACTGAAAAGAGGTATTGGAAAGAAACACTAAATTTTCATTGGCTGGTTTAATTATTTTCATGAAACCTTACTGGTTCATAGTTTACTCCCAAACAAAAAATATCCTGGAATTCTTCTGATAATCCTAGGTTCTACTTTCTGGAAATTAAAAAAGAAAAAATATCTCTGGATTCTTACCTACCATCCCTGCCCATCCTGCTATCTTTGTGGGAAGGAGAAGAAAGGGATGAGGGCTTCAGCCTGCCACACAAGACAATGCAGTATAAGTAACTTGGATCAGCTTCAGCAAATAGTTGAGAAAACAGCATTTTGTAAGAACGGCTTTTCTGATAGCATTACAGAAAATGTCCTTTCTTAAAGAATCAGAATAGCTCTGCCTGTAAATGGACAGATAAGAGACTAACTTAATGAACATTATTAACTCTCCTGGGTGGTGTGGTGGGGATAGGAAAGCCTCATTTACAAATTCCGCTGTAGCTGTTTTTCTATTCCCACCCTTTGACGTGGTGCTTCCTTTTATACAATGATAGCGATAGCTATCCGAACTTGAACTTTTTTTTAGAGGAAAGCATAAGGCTTTGGCACTTCTATTTTTATTTTTATTTGTTTATTTTTGGTTTGGCTATTAGTGTTTCTCAAGCTTCACATTTCAATAACTACCTATTGCTCTCTTTCTAAAGATTTTTGCAATTAAATACATTTATCTGCTCCAAAAATAATTCTTCAGACAAAAACTAAAAATCCAATTTATTTTTTCAGTGAAGGATCAAGCTATTTTAGTTGTCAAAATATAATCATTTTCACTTAAGACCTTGATTGACGGGAACAGTTTTTATACTTTAAAAGTTAACAGGAAGTCTCCTTTCAATTTTTTTTTTCATATAATATGATGATTGTTTCTTAGGAAGGTGAACATTTCTCATAAGAAATGAAAGAATCTACCATAACTCACACAGGAGAAAGCATCCATCTCAGTGAAAACCAGTCATTTTTGAAACTGTTCTGTTATATATGTCAGCCATCTTACTGTTTCAAGCAAGCTCTGAAAAAAAAGAAAAGAAAACCTATTGCCACTAGAGGGAGATCCAAATTCCCTTTGTATCAATAAACGGGTAGAGTGCGTTTAACTTCTCAAACAATAAAAAGTATGATTGTAGTATATTTCTTTGTTATTAAACAATAAGACTAAATCAGAAATTAGGTTTTTAGGGGATACATTTTCCCCTTCAACTAGAATAACTACTGTGAATATATTTGATGCTTATTATGCATACATATTAAAAATGACAAAATTTTTTAATCTCTGGAAGTAGTGTAGGTCAAGAGTTTGTTTCTAATTGTTTATTCATTGAGAGTAGAATATTTTAACCTATCACGCTTTACCTAATAATTGTCATAGAATTTTCCAAAGATGGCTGCCACAATCCCTCCCAGTCTGCGTATGCTTTCCCAATGTGAGTTTGCTCTCCTCGGTCAAGAGTTGGAATCTATTTTTCCTCCCACTGAACGTGGGTTGGCCCTGTAATGGACCAGAAGAATGTAAAAGGCATTGCTGAGTAACTTAAGAAGACTTCAGCCAAAATGCCACGTAAAGAAGTCTGGGCTGGTCTGCATCCAGGTAGAGAGACCACATGGAGAGAGAGGTCTTGCAGAATGGGAAGCCAGGTGGAGGGGCACAGAGGCACTCCAGCCAAGAGCCAGACATCTGGGGGGCACGTGAATGCACTCATCTTAGACCTTCTATCCACAGCTCAGTTCCCAACTGCATGCAGCTGCATGAGTGACCCAAAGTCACCTGGAGCCACCCAGCAGATCCCAGCCAACCCAGGGTATTGTGCAAAATAATAAATCATTGTTTTAAATTTAGGATGGTTTGTTCCTCAGTAATAGATAACTGGAACAATAATACTAGTATATACATTTGTATGTGCTCTATAGTTTTTAAAAGCCCTTTCACATCCATAAGCTCCTATAGCCCTACCATGCGGTAGGAAACTGGGTCAGAGGTGAAATACTCTGTCCAAGAGTTGAGAGTGCTTAAAAGCAAATACAAAATTATTTCAGAGGTATGTTTCTCATAAGAAAACACTGTATCTCTATTTTTCTATTTTGTATCTAGTATAGTAGTGATCATCAAATAATCAAGCAATTGACTAAAAACTGCTCTCCAGTGCTTCTTTTTAGTAAGAACTGATTAATCTGAACATTTTTTTTTTCATGTCTACTAGTCTTAAGGATTCAAAAAGCAAAAAATAACCTTTCGGAACCTATGCCTCTTTATGCACACCTCTAGTTTTGTTGTGATGTTTAAGAACTGTTAATCATTTAAAGGTTCTATGCACAAAGCACTGGCATCTTCAAGCAATATAATAAACTGGATTTTAAAATTTGAGAACACACATTAAAAATTCTTACCTTCTGTGGTGATCATTTTGTCATGTATAGAATTATTGAATCACTGTGTTGTGTACCTGGAACTAAGATAGTGCTGTAGGTCAATTATACCTCCAAAAAAAAAAGTAAAAGTTCTTGCCTTCCTTATTCTCACTGCATTCACACATTTTGCAACTCTCCTATCTGTTTGAGCTCCAGTTCAGCAAAATAATGATTGGGTACCTAGCCCCAGGTCCTTTGATGCCTCCTCCCCTCCTTTCCTTCCTCCAAGCTTTCCATGAGACTGCTTATGATTGATATGGACACACGGCTCCAGCATGAGAAAAACCATTGAGATTTTTCCCTTCAATGGCTAAGTGTTTGGGCAGGGTGGGGCGGGGGATTGCGGCAGGGGGAACGGTCTCAGAACTCAAGAATGGTCTAATTCGCTGAGACAAGAGTCCAAGAATAAACTGGGAAGAAGATGATTGCTAGAAATCAGGTTTTCAGAATAAACTGAGTGGTCCATGTCTAAGATAGAATAAAATTCAAATTTCAAAAGCTTTAGATCCAGACTGGTAGTTCTTTCTTTTTGAGGAGGCATCTTATTATCTTTTGGTAGAGAGGTTCCAATTACCTGTATAAGTCATACTACTTCCTCTTTTCCCTAGACAGTAAAAGTGCAAATGAGAACAATGAGTGCCAGTGTAAGTTCCGAAAGCTGAAGGCTGTTAGGATTTAATTGAATAAATATGTGGATTAAGCATCTTCTGCTTTATACCTTTCAGTGGTGATTTCTTGATTTTAGGGTAAAGAACCAAACCCTCCACACACGGCCCACAAATACTTGCAAGATTTGATACCTATCCACCCCTCTAGCACCATTCTCTTCCTCACCCACTATGTTCCAGCTATACTGGTCTTTCAGTTCTTCATATCTGCAAGGCAACCTATCCAGCAACATGCTTTACACATGCTGTTCCCTCTGCGTGGAATGCTCTTCCTCTACCTCTGCCTGGTTAACTCCTACTTATCCTTCAAGTGTCAGCTTACAACACACACGGCACTTCTACCAGAAAATCCTCCCTTGCAACCCCCGGAAGAGGCTAGGCCCTCCTGTTACATCATCTTACGTAGAGCACACCGAACATCTCCTTTTCTGGACTCATCAAGTTGCAATTTAAATTATTATTTAATGTACATGCTCTGATGGAAGCTCCTTGAGAGAAGGGGTCATACCTGTTTTGTTCATTGTTTTTTCACCAGTGTCTTGTACAATGTAGAGTAAGTACTCAATACTATGTATTGAATATGAATCTGTTATATTTAAGGAACTTAAAAAATATATATCTATGTATAAACTTATATATTGTTATTTTATGTTGTATATTATACTATATTATATCATATTATATTATAGGTGCTTCTGAAGATACAAAGAAGAATCTGACTATTTCAATAAGAGACATGCACAAATGACCAAGTGACAAAGCAGAATCTCATCAGTAGCAATATGGTGGAGATCTAAACAATACACAGTAGGAGAACAGGGAGAAGGAGACTGATCAAATAGTGACTACAGAAAACTTTGTGGAAAAGATTCTGAAAGGGCTTGTAAGAATGGGCAAGGCTGACACAAAATATGTTTTTCTGGCCCATAAGAAACAGTCAAGTTCACAAGCGTTTGTCATCCCCACGCTTTTCTTTCTTCACTCTTCCTTTTCACCTTGTGTCTCAAGTTCCTTCCCAGCTCTAGGAAATAAAAGAAATGGTGGTTTCATAGGACACTGGCAATGAGTAACTCAAAGAAATGTCATTTTGAACGATAAACTGTTAGACCTATGTGTAGAGACTGGCTTAACCCCTTGCAAAAACAACTTGGCATGGGTGGAGGAATTCAGATTAGGAACTGCAAAGAAAAGACTTCAGCTAAATCCAGACATAAAGAATGTAAAACCCTTGGGACTGGGGACAGAATGTGCAGGCCATGCTGGTAGCCTGGTGACAATGTGTCCAAGAAGGAAGCAGAGCTTTGGGGAAAGCTAGGCTTGCTGCAACACTGCAGGGAAATCTTTGTGACTCACTGGTGTGCCATGACACAGCGACTGGGAAACAAGCATCTCATTTAATGATGTGGAATTCTGGAAAGATATGCTACTAAGGAGCCTGCCCAGCTGCCTAGAACAAAGCCCGTTCACACCTGGGACATCACCCTCATTGCCCAATCCTCAAGCAATTCACATCACATAGGAAGTCCAACTAGATGAGCGATGAGCTACTCTTCCCTTCTGGGGTTCGTGGCTACGGGCTAACTGACTGAATCTCCTGGGTAAGTACCTATTCTCACTGGTTTGGATATGAAGATAGGAAAATATGCTTAAAACGAGCCTGTTCACAGAATTCAAGTTTTCAGCCGCAAATTTTATTTTTAGTTTCACAATAAAAAAATGACCGAAATTTGGTCCATGTAGGAAACATTAAGCAACAAGAAGATATAATTTTGTTGCCTGGCTTTACATAAATTACATCAATGTTAAAGTGAAAAATGGGCTTCCATTACTGGAGATCCATTTGGTAATTATACTGCTTACACAAATGTTTCTGGTTCTGATCCGAAGAAATGTGGCTTGGCTTTGAAGACTTCTTTTTTAACACCATGTCTCCATGGTGTTATCTTAAAGCTTTTTAAACAACTATTCATCATAAGTGAATTTTAAGTCCCAAGTTTATTTTAATATCAATCTCTCAACACGAAGCACTATAATTTAAAAGCAGTCTGGAATATCCAGGAACATGCCTGTGCAATGGAGCTGCACCTCTTAAGTACAGAATTATGCAACCCTCATTTACTTTGTGTTATGTGATAAGGACTCAACTCCTAATCATTTTAATCACATATTTTTTATGACCTCTTTGTTTAAAGTCAATATTTTAACTGGCATATATCAAGATCCGAACATATCTCGGATCAGAAATTTTGTTTAAACTGAGAAAAGGCCTAGATATGAGCATAGTGGCCTAATTTTCACTTACTAAAGGAGTTTGTAATAAAACAAAATTTTTAGAGGTAATGAAACAACACTCAATAGGAAAAGTGTAGTCACTAGCTCATGAGAAGTGTTTAGCGAAGACAAGATACTAGTCCATTTAAAAACCAAATATAGCCACCTCTCTACCACTTCTTTGGGCGGTACGTATAAATTAAATTCAAAGATATTTCTAAAATCTTACTCTGGTCAATAGTTTCAGCTCATTCAGTTACCAGCTATTTCATCAACACTACTAAAACACAGAAACATTGGACAGGAGTTTGATCTCTTTTTTTCCCATTGCTCACCTGAAACAAACAAGCATGAAAGAGCAAGACTTTGAGGGAGATAGCAGGAAGAAAACACAGCAACAAATGGGTTAGAAAATAGTCTATAATAGTGCCATCCATTAGAATCTTCTGTAATGATGAAAATGTTCTACGTGTGTACTGTCCAATACGGTAGCTGGTGAGCACTTGAAATATGGCTGAGTGTTGATTGAGGAGCTGAATTTTTTATTTTAATTAACTTAAATTTAAATGGAAATAGTCCCATGTGGCTAGTGGCTACCATATTCGACAGCACAGGCCTATAATTTACTGGATCCCTGAAAAAAGAGGCAGCAAACTATTGTACACGCATACCTTGGAGATACTGCGAGTTTGGCTCCAGACCACCACAATAAAGCAAATATTCCAGTGCATATAAAGGTTATATTTACACTATCCAGTAGTCTATTAAATGTTCAATATCATTATGTCTAAAACACCAATGTACATACCTTATTTTAAAAACGCTCCATTGCTAACAAATGCTAACCATCGTCTGAGCCTTCAGTGAGTCAGAATCTTTTTGCTGGTGGAGGGTTTTGCCTCGATGTTGATGGCTGCTGACTGATCAGGGTGGTGGTTGCTGAAGGTTGGGGTGACTGTGGCAATTTCTTAAAATAAGATAACAATGAAGTTTGCCACATAGGTTGGCTCTTCCTTTCACAAATGACTTCTCTATAGCATGCAATGCTGTTTGATAGCACTTTACCCATAGTAGAACTTCCTTCAAAATGGGAGTCAACCCTCCCAAACCCTGCTGCTTTATCAACTATTAATATGCTAAATTCTTTGTTGTCATTTCAACAATCTTTATAGCATCTTCACCAGGAGTAGATTCCATCTCAAGAAACCACTTTCCTTGCTCATCCATAAGAAACAACTCCTTATCAATTAAAATTTTATCATGGGATTGCAGCAATTCAGACACATCTTCAGGCTCCATTTCTGGTTTTCTTTCTATTTCTACCACATTTGCAGTTACTTCCTCTACTGAGGTCTTGAGCCCCTCCAAGTCATCCATGAGCGTTGGAATCAACTTCTTCCAACCTCCTGTTAATGTGGATATTTTGATCTCTTCCCATGAATCACAAATGTTCTTAATGGTAGCTAGAATGGTGAATCCTTTCCAGAAGGTTTTCAATTGACTTTGCCCATATCCATCAGAAAAATCACTATGGCAGCTATAGCCTTACAAAATGTATTTCTTAAGTAATGACTCCTTGATCCATGGGCTGCAGAATGGATGTTGTGCTAGCAGGCATGAAAACAACATTAACTTCATTGTACATCTCCATCAGAGCTCTTGGGTGACAGGGACACTGTCAATGAGTAGTACTACTTTGAAAGGAGTCTTTTTTTCTGAGCAGTAGGTCTCAACAGTGGGCTTAAAATATTCAGTAGACCATGTTGTAAACAGATGTGCTGTCATCCAGGCTTTGTTGTTCCATTTATAGAGCATATGCAGAGTAGATACAGCATAATTCTTATGATAGGATTTTCAAAATGGTAAATGAGCACTGGCTTCAACTTAAAATCACCAGCTGCATTAGCTCCTAACAACAGAGTCAGGCTGTCTTTTGAAGCTTTGAAGCCAGGCATTGACTTCTCCTCTCTAGCTATGAAAGTCCTAGATGGCATCTTTTTTCAATAAAAGGCTGTTTTGTGTACATTGAAAAATCTGTTTAGTGTAGCCATCTTCATTAATTATCTTAGCTAGATCTTCTGGATAACTTGCTACAACTTCTACATTAGCACTTTCTGCTTCACCTTGCACTTTGATGTTATGGAGATGGCTTCTTTCCTTCAACCTCATGAAACAACCTCCGCCAGCTTCAAGTTTTCTTTGGCAGCTTCCTTACCTCTCTCAGCCTTCACAGAATTGAAGAGAGTCAGCCTTGCTCTGCATTAGTCTTTGGCTTAAGGGAATGGTGTTGCTGGTTTGATCTTCTGTCCAGACCACTAAAACTTTCACTATATCAGCAATAAGGATGTTTGCTTTCTTATCATCTATGTGTTAATTGCAGTAGCACTTTTAATTTCCTTCAAGAACTTTTCCTTTACATTCACAGTGTGGCTAACTGTTTGGCACAAGAGGCCAACTTTCGCCCTATCTTGGCTTATGACATGCCTTCCTCACTAAGCTTAATCATTTCCAGTTTTTGACTTAATATAAGAGATGTGTGACACCTTCTTTCACTTGAACACTTAGAGGTCATTGCAGGGTTATTAATTGGCCTAATTTCAAAACTGTTTTATCTCAGGTTATAAGGAGGCCCGAGGAGAGGGAGAGAGATGGAGGAACAGCTGGTTGGTGGAGCAGGCAGATCACACACACGATTAAGTTCGCCATCTTACATGGGCATGGTTCTTGGTGCCCCAAAACAATTATAATAATAACATCAGAGATCACACATCACAGGTCACCATAACAAATATAATAATAATGAACAAGTTAGAAATATTGCAAGAATTACCAAAATGTGACAGAGATACGAAGTGAGAAAAATGCTGTTGGAAAATTGGCTTGCTCGATGCAGAGGTGCCACAAACCTTCGAGTTGTAAAAAGCACAATATCCGTAGAGTGCAATAAAGCCAAGTGCAACAAAATGAAGTATGCCTATATACCATCAGTTAAATGTGGCAACTATTTTATGGCCAGCAGGAATCTAGAATTATTTTTATCTGATGATTATCTGATGATCTTTTAAAATCCTTATTAAATTGATCATGAAAAGGATCTTTAACCATATATAAGTAAAAGTACTGTCAAGGAAGGGCAGAAATCATAGAATGTCAGGGCAGAAAGGACAAGCCCAGTCCTGATTCCTGTAGTTAATGTTCTGCCATGTTACCCAGCTTTTAAAAGGAATTAAACATTTAAAGGGACTGGTATTCTGGCTAGGGCAGGTTAGCCTGACCCAAACTTTCTACATAGCTAGAAGAGTGAGACAGAATGGGAAAAAAAGGGTCTTGCTAACTCTCTCTGGAAATCATTGGGATTATCTTAAACTATTTCTATGCTTTAACTAGATACTCTACTGGAAATGCTCTCTTATGAGACTTGAGCCCCTTGGAGGGAATACACATATATATACATATATTTTCTAAACTGAGTTCTTTCTCATTTTTTGGTATCCCAACACTTCTTTTATCACCAGTTATCATACCTTATGTGTGGCCCTGAATACTCTTATTCATTTAAATCTCACACTCTCTGAGGGAGGCAGAGTAGGAATTATTCTCCTCATTTTATAGATTAAGAAAAAGCCTTACATATCTGGAGAAAACTCTAATTCTAAAAGATACATGCACCCCAATGTTCACTGCAGCACTATTTACAATAGCCAAGACATGGGAACAACCTAAATGTCCATCAACAGGTGAATGGATAAAGAAGATGTGGTACATATATACAATGGAATATTACTCAGCCATTAAAAAAAAAGAATGCAATAATGCCATTTGCAGAAACATGGGTGGACCTAGAGATTATCATATTAAGTGAAATAAGTCAGACAGAGGAAGACAAATATATGCTATCACTTATATGTGGACCTTAAAAAATGATATAAGTCAACTTATTTACAAAACAGAAATAGACTCACAGAAATAGAAAACAAACTTATGGTTACCAAAGGGGATACTGGGGATGGTGGGGGGGAGAGATAAATTAGGAGTTTGGGATTAACATATACACACTACTATATATGAAATAGATGAACAACAAGGTCCTCCTATATAGCACAGGGAACTATATTCAATATATTGTAATAACCTATAATGGAAAAGAATCTGAAAAATAATACACACCTGAAACTAACACAATACTGTAGATTAACTATACTTCAATTTTTTTAAATCATAAAAAATAAAAGAAAGAACTGGGATTGAAAGAAAAAAAGAAAAAGGCTCCAAGTTGAGTGACTTGCCAAAGGTGACGAGAACATCAATCTTCTTACGCCTATTCTATGACCCTTTCTTCAGAATATTTAGTACACAATAATCATGCAATACATTTTACCGTCTAATAATTGGAGTGCAACGGGAACAGATTTATACATTCACCAAGCTGTAGACTAATCTTTATATTTGGGAGGATTTTTATATTAGAAGTGTAGCCTTGATATTAGGGGCAAGATGGCGGAAGAGTAAGACGCGGAGATCACCTTCCTCCCCACAGATACATGAGAAATACATCTACACGTGGAACTGCTCCTACAGAACACCCACTGAACGCTGGCAGAAGACGTCAGACCTCCCAAAAGGCAAGAAAATCCCCACGTACTTGGCCGTGTGGATGAAAGGCTCTTGGTGCTCCAGCCAGGCATCAGGGCTGTGCCTCTGAGGTGGGAGAGCCAACTTCAGGACACTGGTCCACAAGAGACCTCCCAGCTCCACGTAATACCAAACGGTGAAAATCTCTCACAGATCTCCATCTCAACATCAAGACCCAGCTTCACTCAACGACCAGCAAGCTACAGTGCTGGGCACCCCATGCCAAACAACTAGCAAGAGAGGAACACAGCCCCATCCATTAACAGAGAGGCTGCCTAAAATCATAATAAGGCCACAGACACCCCAAAACACACCACCAGACGTGGACGAACCCACCAGAAAGACAACATCCAGCCTCATCCACCAGAACACAGGCACTAGTTCCCTCCACCAGGAAACCTACACAACCCACTGAACCAACCTTAGCCACTGGGGACAGATACCAAAAACAACGGGAACTACGAACCTGCAGCCTGTGAAAAGGAGACCCCAAACACAGTAAGATAAGCAAAATGAGAAGACAGAAAAACACACAGCAGATGAAGGAGCAGGGTCAAAACACACCAGACCTAACAAATGAAGAGGAAATAGGTAGTCTACCTGAAAAAGAATTCAGAATAATGATAGTAAGGATGATCCAAAGTCTTGGAAATAGAATAGACAAAATGCAAGAAACATTTAACAAGGACGTAGAAGAACTAAAGAGGAACCAAGAAACGATGACAAGCACAATAAATGAAATTAAAAATACTCTAGATGGGATCAATAGCAGAATAACTGAGGCAGAAGAACGGATAAGTGACCTGGAAGATAAAATGGTGGAAATAACTACTGCAGACCAGAATAAAGAAAAAAGAATGAAAAGAACTGAGGACAGTCTCAGAGACCTCTGGGACAACATTAAACGCACCAACATTCGAATTATAGGGGTCCCAGAAGAAGAAGAGAAAAAGAAAGGGACTGAGAAAATATTTGAAGAGATTATAGTTGAAAACTTCCCTAATATGGGAAAGGAAATAGTTAATCAAGTCCTGGAAGCACAGAGAGTCCCATACAGGATAAATCCAAGGAGAAACACACCAAGACACATATTAATCAAACTATCAAAAATTAAATATAAAGAAAACATATTAAAAGCAGCAAGGGAAAAACAACAGATAACACACAAGGGCATCCCCATAAGGTTAACAGCTGATCTTTCAGCAGAAACGCTGCAAGCCAGAAGGGAGTGGCAGGATATACTTAAAGTGATGAAGGAGAAAAACCTACAACCAAGATTACTCTACCCAGCAAGGATCTCATTCAGATTTGATGGAGAAATTAAAACTTTTACAGACAAGCAAAAGCTGAGAGAGTTCAGCACCACCAAACCAGCTTTACAACAAATGCTAAAGGAACTTCTCTAGGCAAGAAACACAAGAGAAGGAAAACACCTACAATAACAAACCCAAAACATTTAAGAAAATGGGAATAGGAACATACATATCGATAATTACCTTAAATGTAAATGGATTAAATGCTCCCACCAAAAGACACAGACTGGCTGAATGGATACAAAAACAGGACCCATATATATGCTGTCTACAAGAGACCCACTTCAGACCTAGAGACACATACAGACTGAAAGTGAGGGGATGGAAAAAGATATTCCATGCAAATGGAAATCAAAAGAAAGCTGGAGTAGCAATTCTCATATCAGACAAAATAGACTTTAAAATAAAGACAATTACAAGAGACAAAGACGGACACTATATAATGATCAAGGGATCGATCCAAGAGGAAGGTATAACAATTGTAAATATTTATGCACCCAACATAGGAGCACCTCAATACATAAGGCAAATACTAACAGCCATAAAAGGGGAAATCGACAGTAACACAATCATAGTAGGGGACTTTAACACCCCACTTTCACCAATGGACAGATCATCCAAAATGAAAATAAATAAGGAAACACAAGCTTTAAATGATACATTAAACAAGATGGACTTAATTGATATTTATAGGACATTCCACCCAAAAACAACAGAATACACATTTTTCTCAAGTGCTCATGGAACATTCTCCAGGATAGATCATATCTTGGGTCACAAATCAAGCCTTGGTAAATTTAAGAAAATTGAAATCGTATCAAGTATCTTTTCCGACCACAACGCTATGAGACTAGATATCAATTACAGGAAAAGATCTGTAAAAAATACAAACACATGGAGGCTACACAATACACTACTTAATAACGAAGTGATCACTGAAGAAATCAAAGGGGAAATCAAAAAATACCTAGAAACAAATGACAATGGAGACACGACGATCCAAAACCTATGGGATGCAGCAAAAGCAGTTCTAAGAGGGAAGTTTATAGCAATACAAGCCTACATCAAGAAACAGGAAACATCTCGAATAAACAACCTAACCTTGCACCTAAAGCAATTAGAGAAAGAAGAACAAAAAAACCCCAAAGCTAGCAGAAGGAAAGAAATCATAAAGATCAGATCAGAAATAAATGAAAAAGAAATGAAGGAAACAATAGCAAAAATCAATGAAACTAAAAGCTGGTTCTTTGAGAAGATAAACAAAATTGATAAACCATTAGCCAGACTCATCAAGAGAAAAAAGGAGAAGACTCAAATTAATAGAATTAGAAATGAAAAAGGAGAAGTAACCACTGACACTGCAGAAATACAAACGATCATAAGAGATTACTACAAGCAACTCTATGCTAATAAAATGGACAACCTGGAAGAAATGGACAGATTCTTAGAAATGCACAACCTGCCGAGACTGAACCAGGAAGAAATAGAAAATATGAATAGACCAATCACAAGCACTGAAATTGAAACTGTGATTAAAAATCTTCCAACACACAAAAGCCCAGGACCAGATGGCTTCACAGGCGAATTCTATCAAACATTTAGAGAAGAGCTAACACCTATCCTTCTCAAACTCTTCCAAAATATTGCAGAGGGAGGAACACTCCCCAACTCATTCTACGAGGCCACCATCACCCTGATACCAAAACCAGGCAAAGATGTCACAAAGAAAGAAAACTACAGGCCAATATCACTGATGAACATAGATGCAAAAATCCTCAACAAAATACTAGCAAACAGAATCCAACAGCACATTAAAAGGATCATACACCATGATCAAGTGGGGTTTATTCCAGGAATGCAAGGATTCTTCAATATACGCAAATCAATCAACGTGATACATCATATTAACAAATTGAAGGAGAAAAACCATATGATCATCTCAATAGATGCAGAGAAAGCTTTCGACAAAATTCAACACCCATTTATGATAAAAGTCCTGCAGAAAGTAGGCATAGAGGGAACTTTCCTCAACATAATAAAGGCCGTATATGACAAACCCACAGCCAACATTGTCCTCAATGGTGAAAAACTGAAACCATTTCCACTAAGATCAGGAACAAGACAAGGTTGCCCACTCTCACCACTATTATTCAACATAGTTTTGGAAGTGTTAGCCACAGCAATCAGAGACGAAAAAGAAATAAAAGGAATCCAAATCGGAAAAGAAGAAGTAAAGCTGTCACTGTTTGCAGATGACATGATACTATACATAGAGAATCCAAAAGATGCTACCAGAAAACTACTAGAGCTAATCAATGAATTTGGTAAAGTAGCAGGATACAAAATTAATGCACAGAAATCTCTTGCATTCCTGTATACTAATGATGAAAAATCTGAAAGTGAAATTAAGAAAACACTCCCATTTACCATTGCAACAAAAAGAATAAAATACCTAGGAATAAACCTACCTAAGGAGACAAAAGACCTGTATGCAGAAAATTATAGGACACTGATGAAAGAAATTAAAGATGATACAAATAGATGGAGAGATATACCATGTTCTTGGATTGGAAGAATAAACATTGTGAAAATGACTCTGCTACCCAAAGCAATCTACAGATTCAATGCAATCCCTATCAAACTACCACTGGCATTTTTCACAGAACTAGAACAAAAAATTTCACAATTTGTATGGAAACACAAAAGACCCCGAATAGCCAAAGCAATCTTGAGAACGAAAAATGGAGCTGGAGGAATCAGGCTCCCTGACTTCAGACTATATTACAAAGCTACAGTAATCAAGACAGTTTGGTACTGGCACAAAAACAGAAATATAGATCAATGGAACAGGATAGAAAGCCCAGAGATAAGCCCACGCACATATGGTCACCTTATCTTTGATAAAGGAGGCAAGCATATACAGTGGAGAAAAGACAGCCTCTTCAATAAGTGGTGCTGGGAAAATTGGACAGGTACATGTAAAAGTATGAAATTAGAACACTCCCTAACACCATACACAAAAATAAACTCAAAATGGATTAAAGACCTAAGTGTAAGGCCAGACACTATCAAACTCTTAGAGGAAAACATAGGCAGAACACTGTATGACATAAGTCACAGCAAGATCCTTTTTGACCCAGCTCCTAGAGAAATGGAAATAAAAACACAAATAAACAAATGGGACCTAATGAAACTTAAAAGCTTTTGCACAGCAAAGGAAACCATAAACAAGACCAAAAGACAACCCTCAGAATGGGAGAAAATATTTGCAAATGAAGCAACGGACAAAGGATTAATCTCCAAGATTTACAAGCAGCTCATGCAGCTCAATAACAAAAAAACAAACAACCCAATCCAAAAATGGGCAGAAGACCTAAATAGACATTTCTCCAAAGAAGAGATACAGATTGCCAACAGACACATGAAAGAATGCTCAACATCATTAATCATTAGAGAAATGCAAATCAAAACTACAATGAGGTATCATCTCACACCGGTCAGAATGGCCATCATCAAAAAATCTAGAAACAATAAATGCTGGAGAGGGTGTGGAGAAAAGGGAACACTCTTGCACTGTTGGTGGGAATGTAAATTGATACAGCCACTATGGAGAACAGTATGGAGGTTCCTTAAAAAACTAAAAATAGAACTACCATATGACCCAGCAATCCCACTACTGGGCATATACCCTGAGAAAACCATAATTCAAAAAGAGTCATGTACCAAAATATTCATTGCAGCTCTGTTTACAATAGCCAGGACATGGAAGCAACCTAGGTGTCCATCATCGGATGAATGGATAAAGAAGATGTGGCACATATATACAATGGAATATTACTCAGCCATAAAAAGAAATGAAATGGAGGTGTTTGTAATGAGGTGGATGGAGTTAGAGTCTGTCATACAGAGTGAAGTAAGTCAGAAAGAGAAAAACAAATACAGTATGCTAACACATATATATGGAATCTAAGGGAAAAAAAAAAAAAAAAGAGGTCATGAAGAACCTAGTGGCAAGATGGAAATAAAGACACAGACCTACTAGAGAATGGACTTGAGGATATGGGGAGGGGGAGGGGTGAGATGTGACAGGGTGAGAGAGTGTCATGGACATATATACACTACCAAATGTAAAATAGATAACTAGTGGGAAGCAGCCACATAGCACAGGGAGATCAGCTCGGTGCTTTGTGACCACCTAGAGGGGTGGGATAGGGAGGGTGGGAGGGAGGGAGATGCAAGAGGGAAGAGATATGGCAACATATGTATATGTGTAACTGATTCACTTTGTTGTAAAGCAGAAGCTAGCACACCATTGTAAAGCAATTATACTTCAATAAAGATGTTTAAAAAAAAAAAAAAAAAAAAAAAAAAAAAAAAAAAAAAAAAAAAAAAAAGAAGTGTAGCCTTAGTTTTTCTTCTAAAAAAGGCACTTATTTTCAAGATCATCTCTGGCTGTGAGAAAATGGACATATGCTACTCCTCCAGAAGTAGGAGGAAAAACAAGAAGAGTTAAGGTCCATTGGAGTACAATAATGGGAAATCTGGAATTATTTTCAGATCTAGACTAAGTTGAACTTCTTTGTCCAAATTTCCGAAGAATCAAGAATTCATTCATTACAGCATCCCAAGGTTTTAGTTACAGTGTGTAAATAAATGTTCCATCACACAGTCAAGTTATTACTTAATGAGCACTGACAAATTAAGGGGGATGCAGGGGTCGGGGAGGAGTTTCAATCAACATTATTGGATTTATAAAGTCATCTCTATGAAACAACCTGTCAAGAAAGCTTTCGGGCTTCCCTGGTGGCGCAGTGGTTGAGAATCTGCCTGCCAATGCAGGGCACACGGGTTCGAGCCCTGGTCTGGGAAGATCCCACATGCCGCGGAGCAACTGGGCCCGTGAGCCACAACTACTGAGCCTGCGCGTCTGGAGCCTGTGCTCCGCAACAAGAGAGGCCGCGATAGTGAGAGGCCCGCGCACCGCGATGAAGAGTGGCCCCCGCTCGCCGCAACTAGAGAAAGCCCTCGCACAGAAACGAAGACCCAACACAGCCAAAAATAAATAAATAATTAAAAAAAAAAAAAAAAAAGAAAGCTTTCATAATCCTCATTGTAGCAGTCCACCTTACTGGAACAAATAAAATTAGCAATTTTTCTAAAATTGTCCCTTCTCTTTAAGTTACATAGGTAAATAACTGTACAGATAATCTCCAAACAGCCACCATCAATTCCTCGCCTTCCTGTACTCAAGTGCCACTCCACCCATCAAGAGGTGCAGTCTGTCTCGCTTCATCTAGAATCTGGGCTGACATGTAACTTGACCAACAAAATGTGGTGGAAGTGATGCTGTTCCTGGCAGCTTCCACCTTGCCTCTTGGAAGCGAGCCTCCGTGTGAGCTAGGTCCAACTACCTTGAGACTACTGTCCTGTGAGGAAGGCCAAGCTACCCAGGTGGAGAAGAAAGAATAAGAACAAAGCAAGAGGCGCTGGCTCTTAAAAGTGAAACCTTCACAACCTTCCAGCCCATCGAAGCCACCAGCTGCATACAGCCCAGTGCCCCAGCTCAGCTGACAGCACGTAGAGCCGCCAACCCTGTCCAAATTCCTGTGCCACAGAATCATGAGAAAAAATAAATTACTGTTGTTTTAAGCTATGCAGTTTTGGGCTGATTTATTAAGTTATCTCTTCCATACTTCATTACCAAACTTGCTTCCTCTACTTTTTATTCTGAATAAAGGGAATAACTCAGAAGTATAGTTGACCATTTTCACCCAAGGTCAAACGTGACTGAATGTGAGGATCTCTGAGGGTATTACTACCATGGAAAAGGCTCACCCAAAGAGAAAGCTCATCCCCATAGTTTCCTGCTACATTGGTCTCATGCTTATTACCACCACTAACAAAAAGAAAGTAAAATAAAATGGGAGCTAACAGAGTATTGGGTTCCTGGAAAACTATAGCATACATTTTTACACGGATCTGAAAGAATGTGTTTAGCAAAAGAATCCTCAGCTAAGGTCTTTCAACTGAACTTTGAAGGGTAATGAAGAAAGATAGCCAGATTAACTGAAATCAAGCAGCCTGCTGTCTGTCTCTGAAGTACATCCGCGAATTTCACCCCTGCCGCCACTCTCTTTCTTGCCTTTTCTTTTTTACCATGAATATTTAATTCAACGATAGGATAAGAACTTTAAATCATTGCAAAGCATAAGTAGATAAGTGCTAAGTTTGCACATTAATCTTGTTCGATTGTGGAGGAGACTGCTTCGTTTCCCTGGAATAAAATGATGCTGGGAAAATATTTTTAATAGACAAAATAAATATGAGTGACATGAAAAAAAACCTGAATAGCTGGAGGAGTCTAAAATGTTAAAGGGGACACTCTCCAAGGGAAAACCTGCTTTAGCATTCCCAATCCACTGAGACTGAACCCTGAGTGATGTTAAGGGGGAAAAAAAATTACACAAAAATAGAACAGCACACTGGCAACTACTATCCTATAGGCCATCATCCCAGACCTTCATGGTTACCCTTAGTGACACCTGATTCAGCTCTATCACTGCCACCTCCTTAGTTTTTTGTCTAGTTTGTGGCTCCCACCTGAGACCTCCTAAAAGTCCTCTGGGGGAGGGACGGGTGCAAAGCATGGACTATTCTCATTTCTCTTGCAGTTGCTCCCAGTTTAGCACAATTAGCAAGAATGGTATATAATCCATAATAAAGTGATATATAATCCAGAAAGCAAAGTCTACCTAATGCCTCAGTCAATGTGAAAAACTGTCAGTTCTGTCAGAAATGCCAACACTCCAATCCAGTACTCACTGCACAGAATCTTCATCTTTCTATCAGTAAGTGCAGGAGTTACAGATGCTGAAATATGACCAATTTTGTGGCTGACAAACGAATCTTGAAATGCCTATAACCATATGAAGGCAGTTCATGAATATGATGCTTCCTTCTGAGTCCATCTCCCAAGTATTTGATGGACATCGTCTCACAACATTTTTGCATCTTTAGAACACACAACATAAGAAGTATTCAAACTGTGAGGGCTATGGGTACAAAGGAACAGTCTGTATCACAGGCAATATACATTTCTGTCATTCAGGAAAAATCAGAGGCACTGATTATTAAGGAACTCAAGTCATACTTCCCAGTTTTTCTAAAACAAACTTCCAATTATAGCAATATTACATACTTCTCTATTTAAGGGATTAAGGATAAACTTCTCTAAAACAGTTTTCAAGAGCCTGACTCCAAAAATGCAGGAGAATCACCCTGTTCATACCACTTTTACTACTGTGACCAGATGAGATTTTTGACAGGACCTGGACAAGAGATAAGAAATGCCTTAGGTTCCTGCTGTTCCTACCATTGCAGGAAAAGAAGAAGTTACTTTGATGTTGATGCCCTCTCTGAATCCCCATCAAGTCCTTTTTGCTTTTCAGCAGCATTCAAAGCATTCAGAAGTCAAGAATACTCTTTGAGATCATTTTAAGGGATTCCGTAGGGGAATCAAGTTATATAAAGCCCATTGTTTATGCAGACAAAAGGCAATCTTTGGAGGATCAATGCTCTCTGGTAACTGGCAACATAAATGGATTCACCTTCTCCGTCAGGAAGGTTGACCAGATGGATCTGGTCTCCTCCCTGAGACGGAACCCAACATTCCTGGCCTTAAGAAACAACGCCTAGGGCTTCCCTGGTGGCGCAGTGGTTGAGAATCTGCCTGCCAATGCAGGGGACACGGGTTCGAGCCCTGGTCTGGGAAGATCCCACATGACGCGGAGCGACTAGGCCCGTGAGCCACAATTACTGAGCCTGCGCGTCTGGAGCCTGTGCTCTGCAACAAGAGAGGCTGCGATAGTGAGAGGCCCGCGCACTGCAATGAAGAGTGGCCCCCACTTGCTGCAACTAGAGAAAGCCCTCGCACAGAAACGAAGACCCAACACAGCCATAAATAAATAAATAAATAATTTAAAAAAAAAAAAAAAAAAAAAAAGAAACCAGGTCTAAGGGACAGTTCTGACACCTAAAACCAATCCGGCTTCCCTGACTTTAGGATGGATGCCTCAGCTCCACCTTCAAGGTAGACTGACTAACTGGTCTTTCGGTCAGTCGACTCCCAAGCCAAGGAACACCTGAAGTATCCTTGGAAGGATCCCCATGTACCACCTTTCCCTCTAGGTGAAGCACGAAAGTCGCCAACTTTATTGCTGGCCAAACCCCCTTCCCCCACTCCCCCCACCTCACCAAAATCTGTTCACTCTAAAATGGCCTTTTCAGTGATGTCCCTAGCATCTGCTGGCACCCGAAAGCTGTGCTTTCCATTTCCTCAGTAGGTTGTTGACTCCAGGTCCTCCTTTCTAACATTCTTTTGAGGGGTTCTGGTAGCACAGACATATTTGTACACATTGGAGGCAGCCAATTGCTTCTTCTTCTTCCAAGAAATCTCACATATAACATTTTCTCACATTCTCTAGGCTCCCATCTTGGATTATTCGTCTGTCTGCAAAAGTTTTGACAGAGGAAGACAGATTCTTCTTCTTTTTTTTTTTTTTAACAAAATTGAGATATAATACACAGATCTTAAATGTTTAGTGCATGAGTTCTGACAACTATATACAGTTGTGTAACCACCACTCAAAACAAGACATAGGTCATTTCCATCCCTCAGGAGTTCCATCATGCCCCTTTCCTGTCAACCTCCCTCTCCATCCACTATCTGAAGTCTATCACCATAGGTTAGATTTGCCCGTATTTGGATTTCATGTAAATGAAATCATAGAATAAGGATTTTTTTTTTTTTGGCAACAGGCTTCTTTCATTCCGCATGTTTTTGAGATTCACCAGTATTGTTGATTAAATCAGTAGTGTTTTTTATTGATGAGTAGCATTCCATTATAAAGGAATTTGTTTATCCAGTTTCCATGGACATTTGGATTGTTTCTAGCATTTGGCTTTATGAATCAGGCTGCTACAAAGATTTTTATGCAATTCTTTCTGTAAGCCTGTATTATTATTTCTCATTGGTAAATACCTAGGATTGGAACCGCTAGGTCATATAATGTCTGTTTAAAGTAGTAAGAAACTGTCCAGCAGTTCTCCAATGTGGTTAGACCTTTTTATACTCCCACCATTGACTGAGAATTCCAGGTACTCCATATCCTCCCCCACATTTGGCACTGGCAGTCTTTCATACCTCAGCTATTCCAGTGGATGTGAAATAGCATCTCATTGTGGCTATAATTTGCATTTCCCCGACATCTAACAATGTTGATCATCTTTTTTGAGCTTACTGGCCACTCATGTATCTTAATTTGTGCAATACCTGTTTGAGTCTTTAATTGGGTTGTCTTTTTCTTATAGATTTGTACAAATTCTCTATGTGTTTTGTATTTTTAAGTCCTTTGTCAGATATATGTGCTGCGAATATTCTCGCAGGTGGTACTTGTCTATTCATTTTCTTAAAGTTATATTTTGGTGAACAAAAATGTTTAATTTTGATGATATCCAATTAATCAATTTTTAAAGTTTATGATGTGCTTTTTTGTGTGGTATCCAAGAAACCTTTGCATACTCTGAGGTCACAAAGACATCTTCCCATGTCTTCTAGAAGATTTATGGTTCTGAGTTTATATTTGGGTCTACGATTCAGTTCAAATTAATTCTGTAGTACAGAGATAGGTGTGAAAGTTCACTTTTTTCCCCCAGAAGGACTGTTTCTTGATACTATATTTGACCATAGTTTACAAAATAGTTGTATCCCAGTACATATGAAAAATAATTTATAAATGCCTTAATTTGCACATAAGTGGTACATGCCCATACCACGCTGATTTTATTTTCTACTGCATTCAATGTTCTAGTAGAACTGGCCATCCTAACACTGAAAAGTATTACAAAGATAGATCACTTAAACTGTACATCCTACAGCAGCTAGAGATTGCACTACATAAATATTTCACTTTAATTTTTTTTAAAGCAGGAGCTCAGATATAAAAAGACTCTTAGGTTTCCAATTTTAGTGAAAGTCTTAAAATTTGACTCATAAGTACAACTGTCTAGAACGAAACGTTTATAAGTGTAATATATCCATGACTTGTTCATGGACTCAAAATGGGAGAGGGAGGGAAGCTATAGGTCCAACGCCTGCAACATGGACTCAGAAGGCAGGAAAAGAGAACTGCTTGCTAGGAAGGGGGCAAAGAGAACTCATGGGCATTGTCTTTCATGCTTTTTCTCCTTCCTTTTTTTTTTTTAAGCCTACCTGCCAAATAGAAATGACTGATGCTGACAGAAAACATAGCTCCTTCTCTAGACTCAGAAAGAGCCAGGAAGGATTGGAGACTGTCTGATGGCATGTGTTGCAAATCTTAAAAAATAATTTATTATTTGAGAATCAGTTAAGTGCACTTTCTCTACCCTTTTAACTCAATTCAAATTCCAGTCGGTGTTCAATCTAACACAGGAAATGGAATATTAGCCAATGAATTAGGCAACCGTATATTACCTATAAAACTACTGGTAAGTTGTCAATTGTTTTCTGTTTAGCTTTCCAAGACAATAACTAAATGGGGATGTTTTTACCCCAAACTCCCTTTAGGGTAGTCCAAAGATTATTGAATTTCTTGTTATGGATGAAGTTTCTTGATTTCCACAGCAATAAGGTATACAACCATGTGTTCTGTTTTTTATTGTACAAGTAGGAAAGTGAGTGAGTACGTGCGTGTGTGTGTGTGTGTGTGTGTAAAAGATTTAAGTGGAAAAATAGGAAAAGTAGAGAATTCCTTTTTCAGCCACTAGGAAAGTTACTCCACCCTTGCTATTTGTTTTTACAGTGTCATCTTGAAACCTTTAGGTTATAGACAGAGAAGGTCCTGAGTCTGTTTGCAGAGCAGACATTCTCCAGCGCTGGGAGACGGGATAAGACAGGGAGAAAGGGGGTGACTAGATCAACACTGATGGGAACAACTTCTTTATAAGAATTTTATAAAATAAAATATACTTTATTCTCTTATAGTTAAGTATCTATCAAATTTCAGAGGGAAAATTTTCAAGGCATGCTTTGACTTTCCAGTGCTAGTAATCATTTGATATGTAAGCATGAATACTTGGATAATACATATATAAAATCACAGAAGTCTTATTAGCTGAGACATAAATACCTAGTTAGATATTCAATAATAATAGCTAACGTTTATTGAATGTTTAGTATATGCCACGCACTGAGTACTTTGCATGTTTTAACTCATTTATTCAACATGATAAAGCTATGAAATCATCACTCTTTATCCTCAGTTTATACAAAACTGAGAAACAGAGAGGGTTAAGTAACTTGCTCCAGGTCACATTTAAACGCAAGCAATCTGACTCCAGAGTCCACTGCCTATGTGCTGTGGAATGAATTTTGTCCCCCCAAAATTCTTATATTGAAGCCCTAACTTCCAATGTGATTGTATTCGGAGATAGGGCTTTTAGAGAGAAATTAAGGTTAAATGAGGTTATAAAGGTGGGATCCTAATCCGATAGGATTGGTGGCTTTATTCTCCATGACTTGTGAGCACCAAGGATTGACCATGAGAGCTCACAGCAAGAAGGTAGTCATCTGCACATCAAGAAAAGAACTCTAACTATTCACAATAGCCAAGACATAGAAACAACCTAAATGTGTCCATTGACAGATGAATGGATAAATATGTGGTACATATACACAATGGAATATTACTCAGCCATAAAAAAGAATGAAATAATTTCATTTGCAGCAACATGGATGGACCTAGAGATTATCATACTAAGCAAAGTAAGTCAGAAAGAGAAAGACAAATACCATACGATATCACTTATATGTATAATCTAAAAATATGACACAAATGAACTTATCTATGAAACAGAAACAGACTCACAGCCATAGAAAACAGATTTGTGGTTACCAGACTCACAGCCATAGAAAACAGATTTGTGGGAGGGGGGTGGGGGAGGAATGGATTGGGAGTTTGGGATTAGCAGATGCAAACTATTATATATAGAATGGATAAACAACAAGGTCCTACTGTATAGCACAGGGAACTATATTCAATATCTTGTAATAAACCACAATGGAAAAGAATATGAAAAAGAATATATATATATATATATATATATGAAACTGAATCACTTTGCTGTATACCACAAACTAACACAACATTGTAAATCAACTGTACTTCAATAAAATAAATTTTAAAAAGAAAAAGAAAAGAGCTCTCGCCAGAACCCAACCATGCCAGCACCCTGACCTCTGACTTGCAGCCTCCAAGAACTGTGAGAAAATTAATTTCTGGTTTTTAAGCCACCCAGTCTATGGTATCTTGTTGCGGCAGTCCACACAGAGTAAAACACTACAGAAATCATCTTCCCAGAAACTTCCAAGTAAGGGGAAAATCAAAAAGAACATAAGATCTAATTTTTGCTTCACCTATAATTTCTTTTCATACTAGTTAACTTGCCCCTCTTTCATAGGGTACTAACAGCATCTGAGAAGCTGCAATCTTATTGGATTTTATCACAATAAATATTCATAGATTTGTAAAATACGTGCATCAATACAGGCAGGTTAAGGCATGTTTACTATATTGATCTTTGCAAAGGAAACATAAAAGCTTCTGATCAATATAAATGTAAAAGTTTTGGCTCAGATTTTTAGCATAACTAGATTTTCAGGCAATGACTCTGGGGAAAAAATGGAATAAGAATGAAGACCTTAATGGCTGCTGTTACAGTGCTCCTGATTTATTAAAAATAATCACAGAGCATTACTAGTAACATCAAATCTCTAGCATTCCGATCTAGTGAAAGGAATTATCAGTGTCTAAAAGGTCTTTGTCAACTCTAACATCCATAAACATTTAAGTGGTATTGAACAGATTCCATAATCTGATCTGTTTTTAACTGTGGAAATCAATGCAATTATTAAGAAGCTGTTTGAATAATTCATGTTGTAAGAGAAAGCCTTCAGAGTAGCTATAATATGTTTGCATCTTAATGGTATTTTAAATAAAGTTGTGTCTTGCTACAATGCACATTTGGTAAGCAAGATCCATCAATCCCCATCCATCAGTTCAGAGGCAGCAATGTGAGAAAGCCTGACAGTTTCAGAGGAACAGCTGAGCTATCTGGCTCTGATAAATAAGGGAGTTAAGGGAAAATTTCTTCCCCCAATATCTCAGAGGAAGATAGTATCTGTCTTTTCCTTCACCCCACTGCCTTGTTGTTGCGGGTTGACATTCTATTGGAGATACCATTCAGTGGTATCAAGACAAGGTCATTTAGCCATGTGAACTGGACAAAATGCCTATTCATCAGCTCCAACAAAAAGTATGTATTAAGTGCCAAATGGTTAGCTCTGGGTAGAGACACTTGTGCAAGTATAGTCTTCCCTCTCTTTGGAAGTTTTTAAACCCTTATATCATACATTTCCTTGACCTTGAAATCAGGGCAAAATCTAAGTAGTTAGCCTTCATAAAATTTTAAACTTCAGATCAATATCAAAGAACATGAGACTATTAGCAAAGACCTCAAAAGGTATCTCGTCTCAATCTCATCCAATAGTTGAACCACCTGCATGGCAATACCTCCAAGCTGTGAAGCCAGTCTATGCCAATCCTTTCTGTTCATAAAACTTGTGGCTGTTTTCTCCAGGACTGAATGATTGCTCTTCAGGCAATTATAACAGAAAGTTCTTCCTGAACGCAAATCTGTCTCCCTACCCTTCCACCTATTTTGTCTTAAGTAGCCTTTGGGGCCACTCAGTCAAGTATAACCCTCTTCCATCTGCTATCCACACTTGAAGGCAATGATTATGGTCTTTCAAGTTCCCTCTCCTCCAGGCTAAACACTCCCAGTTCCTTCACTTGGCTCATGTTCTATCAATGTCCATTACCATCAATAGAGGGGTCTACAATCACAAACTTTTGGAGACCTTGTATGTGGGAAAACCCACTAGAGCATGACCATGACTAAAAATTATCTATATTGTGAGAAACTGTTTCTATTATTAAACCATTTACCAAATCTGGGTTAGTGCCTTTTCTTTATTGCCTGGACACCCTCCATCACATACTCTATCCCTGAGGCTGCTTTTCCCTCAGGTCTCAGTGGTTCTCTTCCCTTAGATTGGCCCATAAAGCTTTCCGTGATCGGTCCTTGACTTTCCTTTCCAGTCCCATCCATAAACACTGCCCTCCACTTCCATCACCCCCTGGCCACACCAAACTGCTTCTCAAAAGTTCCAACCTTTCTTTCTCCCCTATGCCACTCTCCACTTGGGACACTCTTCCTCCCTTTCTCACTAACTAATGCTTACTAGGGGGAGGTATCCTGACAGTGGGCAGCGAGTACATTAATCAGTACAGATTAACTGCTATAAAAAATAACCTTCAAATTTTAGCGATTTAATACAATGAAAATTTATTTCTCATTTATATTACAGTCCAGTATTATTTGGGAGGGGGCATTGTTTAAAGGTGGGTGAGTGAACTGCACACAACCCTTCATGGACCCAGACTCCTTCTGTCTAATAACGAGGTCGTACCTATCTCTGAATTCTTAACACTCAGCACCCTTAGGAAGTGTCTGCTGAATGAATGAATGTAAAATATTTTTTTAAATAGGGTAATCAGAACATAGGCTCTATTAAGTTTCATTTCATACCCAAAGTAACAAAATTTGATATCACAACCAGCCATGAAATGCCAAGAAAGTTAGTTTTACTATGGCTTACTATCTTTATATCGTTTTATAATACTGTCAATTCTTATATTCTTTCTATAATACCAGCTCTAATACATTTTAGGGCTAAGAAATTTTTTAGAAAGTTGTGTTACCTTTTAAATAAAGTAAAATGGTGGAAATCGCTAAACCACTTGACTCTGACAGCCCTAACCCCAGCTTTTCACAGAGGTGGTTTCTTCTGTAGAGGTAGAAAGAATGCCTTCTTCCTCTGGATTAATTCAGTACAAACTGAGATATCATCATTAGGAAACTGAAAAAGCAGGAAAGGCTGTGTTCCTTTTCCAGTCTATAAATAAACAGGAAGACAAAGATAAAGACTAAAGTAGTTCCCAAGACAATATTTTGAAACTCAAGTTGACCTGCCTTAAATGCCTTACTGTGACCACTTTTTGTTAAGGGGGGAAAAAACAAAACAAAACAAAAAGAACTCTACTAAATGTCTAAAACTAGGAAAAAAAATTCATAATGTGTGCTTCTTTTCTTGACACTTTGTATTAACTATTAAAGAAGTAGTCAGGATCCTTAAATTTATTTATGTCAAAACTAATTTAAACATTTGCTCTGTGGATATTGGTTGCTGTGTTCAAAATACCTGAGAGATTAACCTCCTGAAACGAGAGTATTCAAATTCTAGTGCCTTCACAGTTCTTATTGCTTGATAAATAGAATAAAGAAGCAGCAGGTCCAAAATCAATCCAAAAATATATTTACTTTAAAACGTACAGCGCAACCTACATTTGAATTAAAATGTAAAAAATCAATAATTTACCTTTTTTACTAAATAAACCTGTTTCTTTATTGGTGATTTTCAAATCTATTTAAAGCCAATTCATCGACAAAATATAAAAATGAAACTTTTAATGCATTATCTTGAAAAATCACCTTTCTATAATCTCCACCTAATTCATTATTTTTTTAAATTATAAAGCTTGAAAAGTTCAGTGAAAATCAGATGCATAAAACCTGAATAAAAGCAAACTCAAACCCTTAAAGGAAACTGCTCAGAGAATCTGAGTATCAACCTAGGCCAGGAGTCCCTGTTGTCTAGACCTGCATGAAGATGTGATCTAGTTCAAGGCCTAGAAAATCAGATCAGTTACGAGACTGCTCCATGGAAGAAAGGGAACTGAGAGGAAATGGAAAAAAAAGATATACAGTTTGATCTAGAGGCACCTAAGCCCCAGGAAATTCCAAAGTTCTCATATCTCAAGGCCCCAGGGCTGTCATGGAGCCCAGCTAAGAAACAGCCCCTTTTCCAGTACAGGTGCTTTTACCAGGTCAGAGCATCACAGGCTTAGACTGACCTCACTACAAGAGTAGCGATCTTTAGTGTCAAGTGATTGGTTAACTGAGCACCCTACTATGTGCCACGTAATCACAGAGCTAAGCATTGGAGGGTACAGCCAGGAACAAGACACAGAACGTGCCCTCATGGGACATACAGTCTAATAGGCAAGATCTACATTTATCAAATGAGTACTAAAGTGATAAAAGTCTCCCAGGAGAAATTAGGAGCTATGAGATCATATTTAGGGGTTCCTAACTCGGTCGGGGGTGTGGAAAGCTTCCCTGAGGAAATAACTAGTGGTATTTATACTTGTTCAAGTCACTTAATCTGGTCATGCCTTAGCATCTTCATTTAGAAAATGGGATAATAATAGTACCTACCATATAGAACTCTTGCGAGGATTAAAGTAGATAACAAATGAAAGCACTAACCACTGAATAGCATCTCAAAAGTGATCAATATATGTTTCTAAATTATGGCTATTATTATGATGCTCATTATTAGTATTATTTGCCTGAAGGAGTAAGTTAACTAAGTCAAAGGGGGGAAGGGAGGACAGCAAGAGAAGCTATTCCAGACAGAGGAACAAATATATGCAAAAGCCCTGAGACCCAAAAGGCCCCTCTAGATGGATAGAATTAGCAACTGTAAAGGAAAAAAAAAAGAAAAGAAAAAAACAAACTAAGGCATCTCTACAGGGGAAGATCCTTCCAGATCATTTCCAAAAGCTCCCCTAAGAACATTTTCCCTTGACTCTGCTTTCCCTTCCAAAACCATGTTATAATCTTTGCTTTCTTTTTTTTTTTTATAACTTTCTGTATTTTCCAAATTCTATTAAGCACGTATTACTTTCATAATTTTTTTAAAAAGAAAGATTTTTAAAAGAGATCCCATCATTATTCTCCTTCCCCTTATAACCTAGCTTCTGCAAAGCCTGGTTATTATTCATTGTCCTCTTCGGTTCCTTCCCACGCACTCAGTAACACATTGCCATCACTCTATTAAAACAGCTCTCTTGGAAAGGTCTTCAGAAGGAACTCCAGCATTAAGTTTCTAAAACACAGATGTGCTCTCTCATTCACCTGCTTTAAACATTTCGTGGCCTCTTATGGCCTACAGAATAATATCCAAACCTCTTAGCAAAATCACCCCAATGATCCAGGACCTACACCCAATCTATCCTGCCAACGTCATTTCCTGCCACTCTCCTCCAATACTCACCCTTCTCCACACCCACTCCCAGCCACAGCATGTACTTTGATGCCCCTCTGCCTTAGCCCATTTTAGGTTTTCCACCAAGAATAGCCTTTCAACATTCTACATCTAGAAACATTCTACAACTGCTTCCAAACTCAGTGAGCTGCAATGTCATCTCCTGTATGAAAGTTTCTTCCATCCGGTCCACCTCTCCCCCAAACACAAGCCCTTGGGAACTCTCCCCATATTGCCCTCCAGAGAGCTAGATAAATGTTTATCTCTCGGTTTATATTATGAGTTCCATTAACGTAGAAGCTACATCTAATTTACCTTTGCGTGCAGAAGCACCCAGCTTGTAACTCAATAAATGTTAGCGTCATTGCTACTCAAATTAAAATAATATTATAATGGTTTCTTTGAGGAAATCTCATGAAAGGTAGATTGTTTACAGCAAGCTAGAGGTAGAAAAGAAGCAAAGACGACACATGCAAACCATTTCAATTGTTTATCCTTCTCTTGCAATCTTACATATTTATCAATTCAGCTCACAGTTATCCAGGGCTCACTATCTGCCAGGTACCGGGCTAGGTACCATGTATACACTGTGGATAAAACAGAACCCTTGTCTTCATGCGGCTTACAATCTACTTGTGAGATGGATGCTAAAGAAACACAAATAAATCTACAATTACAGACTGTGATAAGTGCCATAAGGGAAAAGAATAGGAGGCCATGTAAGACAGCAACTTTGAGGCTATAATTTAAATCAGGGAACCAGGAAAGCCCTCTCTAAGAAAGTAACTGTGACAATGAGAAGTGAAGGCTTAGGAGGAATAAACCGTGTGAAGAATGGGAGAAAGAGAATTGCAAAAGGGGAAATGTCCTGGAAGGCTCTGAGACAGAAGGGAGTGTGGAGCATTTGAGAAAGTGAAGGATGGTAAGCCAGGAACCCAGTGAAGCAGGAGCACAGTGGGCCAGCCCCTCTAAGACGTGCTGGTTCCATCAAAGAGACTGTACTGTCTTCTAAGGACACCCAAAAGCCATTAAAGAGTTTGGGCAGTGTTGGGAGGGGTGGGTGGTAATGGATCAGATTTACATTTTAAAAAATACCACTCTGAAGTGAGGAATTAAAATTCCTTTAGGTAGAATTACTAGTGAGAAGGAAAAGTTCTCAGTTTATTTGATTTTCTAGTACATTTGGGATAATAGTTATTTGAACATCCAGCAAATATTATATTCATCAGTCAAATATTTGTCTCTGATCATCCTCAGAAGTTAAACCCAAGCCACCCCTGTAGCTCTTGTTTCTCTGAAAATATACTTCATGTATACGAAGTTACAGTACAGATCCTGGCTCCTGGAATGCCACACTGTACGTGCCAACAAATGTTTAATCAGAGCTATCTTTCCAAAGTGTTTAAAGCCTCTTGTCAAGATAAAGACTAGTATCTGATGTTGATTGAAACTCAAATTTTTCATTTTAACTTCAGTTGAAGACTTGGCCTTTTCTACCTAAGCTGCGGCTTTATGAATGGCATATAAGAAACAGTAAAGGCTGTTACTTTTGTTTGTTTAGAAATGTCACACTCCTTCTCTCTGTTGAGAACGAATTCACTCAAGTTACAGTTATGTCACAAAAAGGAGATAATGCACAGTATCATTTTTAGAATGTTCTTGTGACATTTTGTTAAACCGAAAGAAATACTACAACCAGAAAGAGGGAGAGGAAGGAAGAAGAGAAATATAGTTGCAGGATGAACAAAGACTAACAGGAACACACATGTGCACACTTCAATACATGGAGTTTGGCTGGCAAGCCACAATGTCCCATGGGCACTACTTAGAGCTTGGGAAAGAAAACTATGAACATGCCTGAAGAGGACACCAAAGAAATATCCAACATCCAGCCAAGACAAGAAAAGAAAGAGAGCACAGGGAAAATTATAACCAGCACACACAATGCAATATAAGCTCCTTTCCCAAGCTTTTAATGGGCAGTGATTTACCCAATATCAAAACAATGTTTGGAAAATCAATGAAAGAAAAGGAAATCCAGACCAAGCAAAGGAGTAGAGAGCAAAGACTTTCAGCTAATGTAAAAGAAGTGGGTCTTAATAGTTTCAGAAAGAGAATCTTGAAACGGTAAAATAGTAATTGTAACACTTATAGTAAGAACACCAATCATAAAAACTAAGCTCTGTTTAGCACATACTTTGTGTTAGGTACTGTGCTAAGTGCTTTCCAGGGGTTATCTGATTTTAAACCTCTTACCAGCTGTACGTGGGTAGTAATTTTATTTCCATTTGGAAGATGAGGAAACTGTTGTTAAATCAGTATCAGGAAGCCAAAATGTGAATGAGAGGTCACCTCCATCTGACTGGAGCTTTTTGCAAATGGATTCCAGGTTAAGTTTTGGTGTTCCTTTTAATCTAGGTAATTAAGAGTTTAAATAAGATACACTATAGATTTTTATATTAACTCTTTTAATGAAAAATTTTCTAAGTAATATTTTAGATTTTCTATCTTTCTTAAACACAATAGCCTGAGCATCTCTACAGATAAAGTTCTCTTAATAATTCGCCATATACTGAGCATAATTTGAACATTAGCTGTCATGTTTTACCTTAATAGCAAACCTCAAGAGATACTAAAAAATGTAGGACTATTCATTTCTATACCAAATGGGAGCAGAAGCCTCTTTGAGTTGTTCCAGCTTTTTCTGTTCTGACTGTCTAGTCCCTCACTGCCAAGTTACCAACTCTAACGTTTAGCTGCCGTCAGGGTACTGAGCTCTAGCAGGAGTCTGCCTCTCGCACTCCCTCTCCACTAACTCAGCTGCTTCTTGCTTCTCCAACCTCCTCTGGAGCCTCCAACTGTCCTCCACGGGCTATTTTCTCAACAATAATAGAGATATTCGGCCAAACCAAGACAACTACACTTCCTTTCCAGCACCCCTCAGCTGGCCAGTTCCCAGGGACTTTGTGTAGCTTAACAGAGGTTGAGAAGACTAATGATCCTGTGAATTAGTAGTAGTAGCCCCATTTTACAGAGAGGTAAACTGAGGCTAAGAAATATTATATGTTTATATTAGAAATATTAGGCTTTCACAGCAAATAAGTAACAGAGCTTTGATGTGAACATGGTCTTTCTTATTCCTAAGCTTCACTGCCACAAACAGGAGTGGGGCTGGGGGGAGGGGAGCACAACATTTCTTGCAGCACCAATGGCCTCAAGAAATAGCCACAATTTGCTTTATGCCTTTAAGGTATGCTAAGTGTTGAATAATTTCACAAATACACATTGAAATCATATGACATGATTCAGAGCACAGACCAGAGATTGCTAAGTAGGCAACATACAACAGTTGATCAGCTAGCTGGGCAGTGCTGCCTACACATTAATCAGTGCCGGCCTGAATGTCATGCTTTGACACATCATGTGACTTCCCCAGTGATTTCCTGACACTTCTGGGTGCAACCCACCACTTTCGAGTGATTTATTGCATAAGAGTAAAACAACTTTGCAAAGAAATATAGGTTTCTCTAATACACATTAAATATCTCTTAGAATAAAAACATTGTTAGCATTAATTTTTGCATATCATCACACTAAAGCTTTACTGATGACCATATTCAGACACCTTATTTGGATGCTATAAATGGCACTTATCTCTCCTATTTAGACCTAATTCTATTTCAGCCTGGTTGTCCCAATTCATTTATTTCTTTAACCAATATTTATTAAGTAGATACTCTGCTACAGATACTCTGTGCTACATATTATACTAGATGGCAGGGTAGAAGTGACTCTTTCTATAGTACATAACCCTGAATATTTACTTAGGTACAGTGACTGTAATTGGATTAACGTGTACCTTCATTTACTCACAATGATCATTAAAATTGTCAGTATTTAAAAAGTGGATCAAGAAATTTTCCATTGAAGTTGTTTCATACATGAAATTACACTAAAGAACGTTTTCTTCCCGATTTACTAATATTTAAAGTTACCAGGGTCTTTAACCAAAGTGGAGAGGTCTTCACACGGCAACTACACCCCAAGAACTTCCTTAGAAGCAAGGAAGTAAGAACTGCTGGCCACATCTTGGGGCCCTGGGACTCAAAACACGCAGAGAGAAATCTCCAGAGAAATGTTTTAAGCACAAGGTCCATAATATACACTACATGCACAGTTGTGATGAAAGGGATTCTTGGCTGGGGCAGATCTGTAAGTCTCATTCACTTTAGACTCACACAGCCTTTATGTGCTGCTGTGACGCTTTTCTAACCACCAATCAGAGGCACGCTGGCAAAAACTGTACCAGCTTACATAGTTCCTTAGAAATTCAGGCAGCACCTTTATGAGACTGCTTCAGAGACAAGACCTAATACCCACCATGTCTAATTGCTTTTGGATGCAATTACATTTTGAGATTGTTCGGCCTACAGTTGGTCTGCATTCATGTTCCAAACAATCCTGTTAATAGAGTGTCTATGGCACTTTAGATAGTTTCCATTCATGTAGATTCGAGCTTTCTTGGTCTTCTTTCTACCACTGGCATGTTTATTCCAATTTGCCATAAGTATCTACTCTTTCTTAGGGTTACAAAGTTGTTGTCTCCCTTAGAAAAAAAAACTGTAGTGGGTTTCCCAAATACACGCCATTTAATTTCATCTTAGAAAAGTAAACAGGACACCACTCAAAGTGCTGCCATTCTTCCTTCTTATAAGATTTCCATTTAAAATGCTTTCATTTGATCCTCCATGATCTTTGTAATAGTACAAATGCTTAAAAGATTAAATGCATTTGGGGGAAACTCTATATCCATAATTCTTAATGGCATATTTCAAATAACTGAAAATGATACATATACTGATCTTTAAAAATTTCAAACAGAAGTACAAACCAATATAAGCACTACATTTCTGACCTATTTTAAAACATTTTCCTCATTCTTCCACTCATTAATCATTTTATAAACTGTGGACCAACTTGTATATTATTTCACGTGTTATACGGTTAATCTTATTGCCTCAAGAGACCAGGGCATTTCATGACCAAAGTTCTCAATAAATAATTTATTCCACTTTTCCATTACTTTGAAAGTAAAGTTTCAGAAGAGTGCCTGATACTAATACTTGAAGCACAACAACTGACTTACTGGATAGATGAGATAAGGTCTAATGCACCCATCTTCTTTCTAAGAGACCCGTTCGTCAATATTGATTGAACCCAATGTGCACAGAAGCATATATTAGGAGAAAAGGTCTAAACACTATTTTACTTCAAGGCTAAGCTTGCTGAGCCATGGGAGAATTTATGGCTTTTCCTACACCAGCATCATTAACTGGGAAGAATCCTTACTTACAATCTAACAAACACACAATTAAATCCATTAACCTTGTAGATAAGTTAAAACAAATCTCTGGGCCCAAAGGAGGTAGAATCTCCCTGAAGCAGGTGATGACCCTACCCCACCCCCAAAAGTTCCATCCTTGACCTGCAGTGAGGCAATCAAGGTGAAGGTCCTGCTTCTGGTCATCAATTTGGGGATGCATTGGCTTTTCTGTGGGGATAGAAGTTGAGGCCACTTAATGACTCTGAGAGGCACAAAGTGAGAGGGGTAGGAGGAGAAGGTGGTGACCAGATCTGGGGGCCTTCATCATTTAGCGTGTCACCAGGAGGTAAGCGAATCAACAGCCAGGCTCCAGAAAGGACAACTCGCTGATAAGGACGCTGCAGTTCAGAGAAACTGAGTCTCGGTTAAGGTCACTGGGGTTTGGCCACAAGTCATGGGCTGGTGAGGTACCAGGAGAAGGAAGTCCCAGAGCTGCTGCTGCAAGAGCGCTCACTCCCCTTTCTAACACAGGTCATCAGACGACCCATTGCTTTTTCCGTATTCTTCTCTTTGGCTGTTTTGCTCCTTGAAGGTTGCCCTTGACTCACCTTATTCTCATTTTACTAATATGACAACCACACTGAGCGGGGGTGGGTTTCTCTCTGGTCCCTAAGCTCCCTGAGGAATGACCATCCCCCATCCCCCGTTCTGGTGACCATAGCTCTTCTATAGACACGCAGCATCCTCTTGTTCTTTGTTCTTCACCCAGTCTGCTACAATAAGAGTGAGATGAGCAATGAAGCTTAATATTATCCCTCTCAGAAAATGTGCTTTTTTTTTGAACCAAAGACAATGCTCTGACGGAAGGAACAAAGTGTAAATGGTGGCATTACAAACCTCAGAGAGAGGCAGGGTGGCTGTGGCCTCGTCTGCAGTTCTAGAACTTACTTCACTCAATTCAAGTATGTGTGGGGCAGGGTGTGACTTCCTGTCCCTTTCCTTTTACTTCTGTAAAGTCAGCACAGTGGTCGCTGAAGGGCCCGAGCCTGCACCTCCATCACCTCTGGAAGGAGAGCCCCTGTGGCTGGTGTGGCTTTATGAGAGCTCTGGGACCGTGGCAAGTGCACAGGGCCTCGAAGGCTGCAGAAGACACCCTGCCCTAGTTCCCATCCATCACCGCCACTGCCCGCGCTCCTCCCTGAGTTATGACCTCTGTTTTCACTGCTCTATACTCCATTAGGCCCACACAAGTATTTGCCTACAGCAAATGACTCAGAAATTCTTCACAGATACACGTTTCCAGTAGAATATAATAGAAAGGGAGTCAGCAAAAGGAAAGAGTTTAATTTCCCTTGGACCTGCTGCTTATTTTCTTTTAGGCATTAGCCATGTAGCTGTTTGTTTAGCTGTGAAAGAATCCCTCAGGTTTATAGGCAGCTGAATGGAATCACCACTGTCATCTTCTTGATTTAATAAATTCAATCAATTTTCAGTTTTCTATGGCAACGGAAGGCAAGGAGCAGAGCAGATGACCCTGAACAACAGATAACACCAGTTAGTATTATTGTTTCAGCTATTATTATTGTTTTATGTGCTCTGCCCCCACCAATTTCCTTCCCCAGCTCTCTTCTGCTTAGCCCAATGGGCCCCAAACTTGGATGGGCCCCAAACTTGGATGTGCACCAACTTCATCTGGGGGAGGGTATTCAAGTGGCCTGAAAGCATACTGTGTTTTGAGGAAAACCAATCTGTTCTGTGCCATTTATCACAATAACTGGCAAGCAGACACTAAAGAGTCTGTGCTTAAGACTTACTGAGTTCACAACGTGCTAAGTACTACATAGGAAAAACAAGCACATGACTCCTGCCCTCTACTCTTAGGCCTGCCTTTTGCCCAGGCATCTCAAGGTAGCCCTGAGGAGACCTTCTTTCAGTCTAGAATTTAACATCTCACACCGGTCAGACGAGGGTAAGAGAGAAAGGGACAAAAGACAAAAGGCTGATTTTCTGATGGCAAGGGCAGTGAGCGGTACTCAGGAGGAAAACTTCACAACCAGGTGATTTTGGAGACTCTAGAACTGGGTAAGTGGAAATGATACTCCCAACAATAAGAATATTTGGCAAGAGAAATAGAGAATTTGGGCAAAAGGTAAAGAACATATTAACCATGGTCATTTGCCAGATTTAGCGGGCCATTTCAACAGAAGAATGAGTACCTGAGATGAATGGAAGAGATTTGAGGTAAAGGCCATCTAACACTTGCTATTTATACATTAAAGGCAAAAGCGTGGCAAGGAAATGGGCTCTTCCTGCAGAAATGAGGAGAAAACAGAACACACTGTCAGGGGCTGAGAGAAAAAAACCCTGATCCATAAAATTAGTCATAATGCTTTTTTTTTCTTTCTGACAAAACCAGGGTTTCATTTCTGCTAATAGTAGTTTCCACATAAAAGAGATATCTTTTCTAGAAAAAAGAGGTTCAAAAAGATGTTCAGATTGGTCAGGATGGTTAATCCAATCACTGTAAAAGCTGATTCTTACTCACTTAAGCTACTTAATCCAGAACCTCTCATTAGATACCTACTTTCATTTTATAATATGCCTCTCAAAAGCATCAGTTCAGGCTGCTACGAGACCGAGTGTTTAGGGCTGAAAAATGATTATTATGGAGTCTTTTCAGCCAGGATTGTCATGGGAAGTGGAGAGGGGGTTAGTCACCAGCCCTTTGAGAATGAGACGCACTTCATGTGGTTCAACAGAAACCTTCAATGAAGGGCAACCAAAGGGTTTTTAACTTAATGTCTCCTATTTTATTCCATGGCTATTCCCTTTTCTCATTCACAAGGGTTCTGTTTACTATGTTGTCTTCCTTCTCCTCTAAGGTTATGAAAAAGAGTTTGAATTTTGCAAAATTAAGTAACAGTTAAGCCATCTACCGTGAACTTTAAAAAAACCCATTTTGCATATTTTACTAAATACTAAAGCCTGTTTGAAAGAATATGGAGGAAAGGTACTCTCCTGCACACTGGTGTCAGGATAAATTAAGACAGCCCTTTCAGAGAGCACAGGACACACCAAGACCTCCCACTCCCCTGCCAGAAACAGGCCTCAGAGGAGCTCCCACACATGCGCACAAAGGGACCCATAGAGAGATATTCGTGGAGACATTTCCAGAACAGTGAAAAAACCTGCAACAATCTAAATATGCATCAAAAAGTGAGTAGACAAATTACGGTATAAGACAGAAAATACTAAGCAATAAAATGAATAAAATTGATCTATATGGAATCAACATGGACAGTTCTCATAAATGTAACCTGTGAATGAACAAAACTGCAGAATGATACGCTATCATACACATAGTATGATATCATAAATGCAAATGTAAGAACACAAAATAATCCTCTACTATATATTATTTTATTGACACACATAAATGTAGGAGAAGTATAAGGACACGAACATGAAGAATAGTCTCAATATTCATGGTGAGAGGTGCCTCTGAGGAAGGAGTGAAGGCACTATTTTATTTCTTTGATTAAGAAGAAAAAAGGAGGTAAAGCATATGTGGCAAATGTTAATAACTATTAATACTTTAAGGTAGATATACAGGTTCTTATTCTCTGAAGCTTTCTGGAGGTTGATTTTTTAAAATAGTATAGCTTTAAATACCTTTTATTTAAAAGTCATACATGTTCTCTAAAATCATCCAATTGCCCATATACTCATGCATTCAACAAATATTTGTTGAACGTGTCATTAATTCTGCGATATGAAGAATAAGAAAAGATCCTTGCCCTTGTAAGGCCCACATGAATGGACGAATCCTATTTTATAGGAATTGTGTCACATTCCACAACGTAGGTTGCTATATACAATAAGGAAGGATCTCCATGAGGTTTGAATTTTCCCAAGAGTAACTGCAATGTACTTATTTACAGAATAGCATAGTACTACAGTTCCACAAATATAATTGTCAATATTTATCTTTAACTATCTTCTGGCCAAGAGTTTTTCAAAGGGCATTGAAGCAAATGAGTTTTGAAGATGTTCCGAAGTTGAGTTATTATCAGACAGACAATCATAATGACAAAAAGACAAATAAGTTAATCTTTCTTTCTCCAAAGAGACAGATTAATTGGCCAGCCTGTCACGACTAATGACAACAATATGTGACGCAGTAAAACTTGACTTTGGCATAGTCATTGCAACACTACAACAGCACGTCCAACATTTTATGACTCAACTCTGTAGAAAGTCAAAACTCCAAGTCTTGTCTCTCCTGTTTTTCTCTAAGGTAGCTGTGTAGTCTTTGCATAACAAACATACATCACCACCTACACTGAAAAAAATCAGGTCCCAATATTGTGGCCTAACTCCAACATTATTACTCCTGCCAAACTCAATACTACGTTTTTCATTCAACCTTTTTTATTTGATAAAGATGAGAAAGGTACCACTTTTTCAGTCATCACCTGTCAGCCCTCACGCCTGTAGTCAGGTGACCCTATTATTTACTTTCAAAGAGGGACCAGGTCTAAGGGTGAGAAAAAGTCAGATACTAACCAATCATAGCCAGTATCAGAAATAAGGAATCCCAGCAAGAAATCATTAAAGCAGGCTTGCCTCAGGAACCAAGTTGTGAGGACGGTGGGACAGAATTCTCTCCTCTCTCTATTGCCTTCTCCTGAGACTGCCCATCAGTCATCAAAGTTCACGGTAGAACCCATCAGATTAGAAGCCTAGTTCAGATTACCCAAGTTATGCTTGGGTCTGATCAAGCGGTGGGAAACAAGAGGACAGATAAATTAGGCCTTGGTAGGGCTACAGGTATGTGTATACACACACACACACACATACACACACTCCTGAATTTCAGTCTTTACCTAGTAATTGTGAATGTCATCTAGCTTCCATAAAACCTCCCTCTCTGGGTAATTCTCACACTTATCAGAAAAGTCTGTGTTAGCCTAAAGCGTATTCATGTATTATTATCATATGGTACATACACACTCAAAGTGCTTTGATTATAATCTTATTGCAATTTATTGCCATCCCCAGTGAGTTACATTATGTCTGTCAATCATACCTTTAAAAATAAAAGTTTCTAAAATCATTTTCTTTTACGACATTAAATTCACTCAATAAATTATGCAGTAGTAAGTTATAGAGAGTCTCAGAATATAACTAAATGTAAAGATAAAATATTATTTGCTTTCAATTGATGCTCTGCCAAATCCTAGTTAAAGAGTAAAAACTCTAAATTAGATATCTATATGAAAAATGAGACACCAAAGCAGATATCAGACTAATTTTGAGATTTTTAAATTTGAGAATTAGATTAGCGAGCCCTCAGTTTTATTTTTATCTGAGGTAAAAGCACTCATTTCTCAAATGTTAGCACAGTAACCAAAATCTAACATGTATGCAACACACACACACAAAACAAAAGCCCAAATTTCAAGCTTCAGGGCCAACACCTATGATATAGTCAGATGCAGCACCTGCTTTAGTGGAATTCTATGTGTGTATTCAATCTCTATTGTGAATAAATCACTTCAGTGAGCCTAAGAGAAATTAAAAAAAAAAAAAAAACCTACATGAAGCTCTGCACTCAAATGAAAAGATGAAGTAGAGTGAAAATAGTTTGGCTTTGAAGTCTGACGCAGGTTTCAAACCCTGGCTCAACTCCTTACCTACAGCATGGCCTCAGGCAGGTGCTTCACCTCTGTGAACCTCAGTCTTCTCTTATGTAAAATGGGATAATAATAATTATCTTCTACAGGTTGTTGTCAGGATTAAAGAAAATAATTTCATAGAGTACCTGACAATAGCAGGCAATAAATAAATATTAATTCTCTTCCTCCTGTCTCTTTTCCCAAAGAGGAAGAGAATCACCTGGGACAGAAGCATTAAGAAAGTGTTGGCAACACAGAGAAATGAATAGTCTGTTAACAAGTGGAGATTACAGTTTGGGAGGGCATTCTACTCTGCACATGTGATAGCAAAAAAATGGGCAAGGATCAATTACCATGAGAAATGCAAAAGGATGCAACTGACCAGTAAGATTGTAAAGTGGAAACTTAGCCATAAAGGAAAAGAAAGAGTATGTAGTCAGAACTAATGAGAAGAATGAGGACTTTTGATTAAATACCTCTTGGACTCTGGACTGTATCACTTGAGTGCCACCTGCAAGGAACCATGATGAAGTACAGTGGGATTTTGTTTCCCAAACCCCAAAGAGGCTTCGCAGAATTAACACTAAGACATTAATTGTCATCCACATTGGCTCATCCATTCAGATCCACGAGGGTATCGTAACCATCTTCTACACAAAATAAGCTTTCTGGCCCCAGTGGCAGCCAATCAGCAGAACCTCTGTCTGGGCTTTCAAGTGCCATGGATTAGCTGGATAACTGCAACCTTAACAAATACTGTATTTCACGAAACCTAAGATGCCACCAACAACAAGATACACCATTATTCTACGTACCACTTCGAAATAAAAAATGAGGAATCTGATAGAAGAACTCTATAGAAAATGGGGAGAGCAAGGGGGTCCCATTATCTGGAGTAGGGCAAACAAGAAATAAACTTACTGCACTGAAAGACACGGCAAGGAAATGTGCATGTCTCAAGCTCATGACTGGCTGAAGAGAAGAAAAAAAAAAAATCTCCTCCAAGAATTTGAAGTACCAGCTGGTACGATATCCACACAACCAGTGTGGCACAACAGAACCTCAAGCAGATTTAATTTCAAGTGGGCTCAGATTGGTAGTGTCCCCAGGTGGCTATCACAAGTAAGCCCAAATCCACAAATCCCCTCCAGAAGAAATGGACTTTCACCCAGGCTGGCAACCCCTCAAACATGCCACCAACCAGATAACGCACTCTGATTTCAGGGAAGGTTAAGTATTGGGGGGAAATGTGTACACTTGGAATTAAGGAAACGCAGTAGCTGTTTTCTTAAAAAGAAGAAGATGATATTATATATGGATCTGGGTCACTCAACAAGTATTTATTCGTACGTATCCGCTATATGTATAACAGAGGTTTCAAAGCAATTTGAAGGCACGACCCATGCTTGCAAGCAGCTTACTAACAGTCTCTCTGGGAACATAGATTCGTGTTTCTATCTGATTTACTTCTGGATTGTTTTGCCAAAATGGTTAGAGTGCTGTCCCAAAATGGTTAGAGGAGTAAATGCACAGGTCCCCCCCCTTCTTGGGTCTGTTTTTTTATGGTCTAGCATTGAAAGGTTGTCTTTAGTCTGCTTTTTTGCCATACACCTGAAACACTGTAAATCAACTATACTTCAATAAAAAACAAACAAACAAATAAATAGCTTTAATAGAAGTAAGCTTATTTTCATTCCTCCAATTTCAACAAAAAATATATAAACTACTTTCTGATAACTTTGATTAGCTCTCATTCAAAATAACAGTGTTATGTACAGCATGTGGGACATGCAATTTTGATCATTTGGTTAAAATATATAGCATAAGTAAATATGATTAACTTCTTTTTTTATATATAAATTTATTTTAATTATTTATTTTTGGCTGCATTGGGTCTTCGTTGCTGCGCGTGGGCTTTCTCTAGTTGTGGTGAGCAGGGGCTACTCTTCGTTGCAGTGCATGGGCTTCTCATTGCGGTGGCTTCTCTTGTTGCGGAGCACGGGCTCTAGGTGCACGGGCTTCAGTAGTTGTGGCACGTGGGCTCTAGAGCTCAGGCTCAGTAGTTGTGGCGCACGGGCTTAGTTGCTCCGTAGCATGTGGGATCTTCCCGGACCAGGGCTCGAACCCGTGTCCCCTGCATTGGCAGGTGGATTCTTAACCACTGCACCACCAGGGAAGCCCGCTGTGGCACATTAACTTCTATCTTGGGCAGGAAAGTTGGAGGGAATTTTATCCTTAAGCCTTTTTAAAAAAACTGTAAGAAATCATTGAAGCAACTTTTACTCATTAATTCAGCTTTGAACAGTGAACACCTAATTTACTGGCCATGAGAAATTTGAACCCTTGCATGAAAAGAGGTAGCAGGGCTAGCTTAGTAACAGCCCACTGAAAAAATTATTTGTTAGCATTAGTTCTGCCCTTACCCATGATACAGTCAGTATTTACCTGTGTTGGGATTATTACATGTATACATGCCAAAACCCAGACCCAGGGGACCCTTAAACAAAAAGTCTCTGTTTGATGCCACTTCATGGGAAATGTTCTGTTACCATCATCTGAAGGAACACAGGTTTCTCCTCCTAAGACAAAACCACTTGATTTCATGCCTTTGTACTCTTCTTACAATGCCCTCAGTCCCCACTCTGAAGTACCACATGTCCAGAAAGTCATTTAAAATAGACAAAATGATTGACTTGGTAACTGTTTACAAGCAAACATTAAAGAGAATCTCAGGGAATAAACTACATACAAATTAGACATATTACAGGTACATACTCTCAAATTCCACGTGGCCTGGCTCATGTTTACACATTAGATCATTCCTTTTTTTTTTAATTGAAGTATAGTTGATTTACAATGCTTCAGGTGTACAGCAAAGTGATTCAGTTATACTTACATACTTTTTTTCAGATTCTTTTCCATTACAGGTTATTACAAGATACTGAATATACTTCGCTGCACTATACAATAGGTCCTTGTTGTTTATCTATTTATATATTGTAATGTGTATCTGTTAATTCCAAATCCTACCCCCCGACACCGCTATTCCCTTTGGTAACCATAAGTTTGTTTTCTAAGTCTGTGAGTCTATGTCTCTTTTGTAAATAAGTTCATTTGTATCATTTTTTTAAGATTCCACATATAAGTGATATCTACAGAGATAGATCATTCTTCCATAGCATTTTCAGTCTCTTTTCCAAATCTACCCTCATTCTCAACCTTAACTCAAACCAGAATCCTCTCTGTCTGCCTCCCTGGATGTGAAAAAACCAGAGGTTCTTGCCTGGGTCTGATTCTCATCCCCTGGGTCCTTGCTCCCACCATAGCCCTGACTCCGGGCTTCCTTGGACTCTGCCCATGCAAGTTATGTGGCCCCTGATGGCTACTCAGGGCTTCGGGGCCCCAGGGACGTCCAGCATTTTCTAAACTCGTCATTTCTCTAGTAGTTTTCAGCTTCTTCCAGGTCGGACAACCCTCCACCAGAATCACTATCCAAAGCTTTCTAATTGCCCACATTGGTACCCACCTTCCCACGGGGTGTTTTTCTTCAGGGAGCCACTAATCTCAGCATTTATATCTGGCCCTTCTGTTTTCTCTCAGGACCTTATTGGTATCCCTGTAACTAACTCTCACTCAAGCCACAGGATTATGCAAACAACTCAGAAATTATTCTTGGGAAGCATCAAGAGAGTTGTCACAAGATATATAATTATAGGAGATACACATTCTGTAAAGTAACTCCACAAGTGAGTAAAAGAGAGATTTCAAAAAACAGAATAAAGTTAAGGAGACAAAAAGCTGACCTCGTAGTGAATAGATAAAACAATGAAGGGGGCGGGGCTATACATTTCTGAAAGGCAGAATGAGACAAGATTCTTAATAAAAGATTCTCAGGCTGCATCGGCAGCCTCCTAATGCAGATAACTATGATTTTCACTGAATGCCGTGCTCCAGAGCCAAGGCGATAAAACTGCACATAATTATTTTTAAATCCATGAGGCTGTTGTGCGGGTGTAGATGTAAAAGAAAAACAAATCCAAGCTGGTATTCTGCTTGGAATAGCTCCACATCACACTCCCCAAATATTATTCTGTTCACCCAATTTATTTTTACTTTCTAGCATATGTTAATTAACTACATTATAGATTTTTTCAATTGTCAGTATAAAACAGTGACATCATTCATTTCCCACAGGGCCTAGTACATGGGTGTTTTCTTGATTATATGAAAAGAGACAATATTTATAGATTATATTTGTTCTATTTATCAAGCACACCAATTTGTTGTTCTCTTCCCATTTTTCTATTGTTTAATATGAGACCTGTTCATACTTAACTATATATTATATTTTAACAATTGTGATTTGCATACACATAAACTTCTTGGAACAGTACCTGGCATATACTAAATATTCAAAAAATGTTAGCTGTAATCATTATCATTATTATTTTTGTTATTGTTGTTCAAAATAATTTACTTACTACAATGCATTCTCTCATAGCCTACACCTGCAGCTGTGCAGGATGAATTTACATAGTACTTGAGTCTTATAAAGTGGGATTCCAAATTCAAATAATTAAGGAAAAAACATAGACTCACTTTACCTAGATGTCTTTTGTACATATCACAGGCATATTTATTTGATTTTGCACTTAAATATTTTCGTGGTCAGTAGTGAAAACAACTGTTTAACACTGAAAGAATATTTGAAAGAATATAGACAGCATCTTCGTTAGGTACTGTCTATATTCTTAGTTAGGGGTTTTCAAGAAATCTCTCACACAGTAGCCACAGAATCCACTTTAAAATATATTCAGAAAAAGCTTTATTATACTTAGAGTTCCCCTCACTTCCAACCCATTTGTTTTGCATCTGCTGGATTAATTTCCCTGAAATGTTGCTGTTTCTCAGCTTAAAACCTATAATCGCTCCCTACTGCCCGAAGGATAAAGCAAGAACTTTTCATTCGCCTTGTCTTCCTACATGGGTGCTAGGCTCTCTGTACTGCTCTTCTAGCCCACCCCAAACATACCAACGTTATTCTGCCACCGACACCGCTGATCATCATCACCATGCTATCAAAGCTGAGCACAGATGTTGCCCCATCCACAGAGATGTTTTTGATTTATCCTGAAGTGAAGTGAAGTCTATTTCTCCACCTTCCCATAGACCACTCTCCTCATACCATCCACAGCCCTCAACTCAAATTGTTAATGGTTATTAATTACATACTATTTCCTCTAGTTGTATTGTACTCTCTCCAAGAGTGGGGATATGTCTTCTGACCTGTGAATCCTCCATATGCCTGGGTAAGAGTATCTGTGCAATGAACATTAGAATGGAAGGAAATGTAACAAGAAACCAACATGAGAACCATGACATAATTCTTTTAAGTTCTAAGAATGGTCTCTCTCAGACTCATGTCCCGCTTAACTTAACATTTTTATATAAAATTTGAAAGAAGTGGTACGCATTGAAATGCCACATCTGCATATACCACTCTTTCCTGTCATCACGACACATACTGTGCTGATGAGGCTGAGAAATGGGAAAGTGAGTCAAAAAGGTGACAGATGATCTTCAATATCCATGAGTAAGACTAACACAGCCCACTAAACTACCAGCTACAACTGGAACGGTGTCCGGGAGTCATTCTGGACCACCTGAAAGGTGGCAGCTCAACATGAACCATATCCCCAAAGAGCAATTAACATTGGGCATGGCGAGTTATTTAATGGAAATATAATCGAAAATCTAATGTTACTATGCACAAAATTCAAGTGCATTAGGTTACTCTGTGAAGTTGTAATTATTGCCCTTCCAAACAACTAAACTAAATTATCAACTAAAATGATTCAAAGAAAAGAAATATAAAATTAGGATTCTTCGTTCTGGAAAAATATTAATTTGAAAGAGATATTTTTAAAGTTTATAAAATCAAAACCAAACTTAGTCCTGAAATTTTGAAAAGAAAGGAATAGAGGAAACATTTGAAATGTGTATTTTCTTGAAAAAAAAAAAAGGAATCCAGTAGTACTGCACAAATGTATGTGGACCCTATTGCTCTGAGTGTCCTTAAACACATAAACGGGTGCAAGAACAGTCTAGAAATACAGATGATCGATTCACTGGTTATTTAAAGGATACTTGGGGCATCTGGTTGACCCTGTCCAAATAGGGTCAAAACCATGTTTGGGAAATCCTTAGTCTAATTCAATATAATCTTTCATTTATTCTAATTATAAGTGGAGGCCCACCAGGTATTTAGAGAAGTGGAGAGAAGGATTCATACTACAAACGAAAGTAAAGGACAAAAAGTGGTCTGTATTGAGGGTTCTAAACTACAAATTTCAGGCCAGGATCAGGGAGAGGCAAACATTTCATTTTTTACTGAAAAAATCATATTTCAGATAACCTTTTATGTCCTGAGGTGCTTTAACACTCAGTCATTCAAATATCCTGCAAACTTTTCATATACAAGTTGACAGTCCTTTTTTTTTTGGCCATTTAACAGGTCAACTTTCTGTCAAGCAGTTCAAACCTCTCTGGAAACATGCTTAACAAATTCCCAAATTTTAGACAACAGACTAGAAAACAGAGGCAAAAACAGCTGGAGTCATTGGCTCCAGTGATCTAAACTGAGCTCAAATCTTCCTCTTGATATTGAGTCATGTGATTACAGCTATGCTTTATTTTGGCCTCAATGTAAACTAATTTTCGGAATTATAAAGCCAAACACATCCCTGGGAAGCCTATAGGAAAAAAATACTACAGGGAAAATCCAATACATGTATTAAAAATATATATTTATATTACTGAAAGACAGAACTATAAATCAATCTCTTAAATATTTCCACTTTCCAAAAACAAGAAATTGCTTCAGTTGTGTATCTTTCCCTCTTGTGGTTGCACTGAAGGATCAACCCTTCTGGTCTAGCTGTAACTATTAAATTGACCTAATCTAACTTCAAGGAAACATGATGTGGATTTAACACAGCCTATGTTTGGTTTCATTTTAATCTATGATATTCTGTTGCCTCTTTACATTTGTTATTTTTGATAAATGTCTGAAAGTGGGAACCAGGAAGTGCATTTTGTATTGATTTCTAGTGTAAAAGTATCTTCAAATAAATTCACTTTGTAATAAATTTAAACACAATCTGCCTTGTTTATAGAAGCTTACATAAAAGTCCAAAGACCTGCGTACTTAGGCTCAGTTGCAAACAAAATAAAAGTATGACATTCTTTGACAAAGAAATAACTCTCATTCGGTGATCCCTTTATTATTGCTATCTTTAGTTTCCATGCGGGTTTATGTGAATAAAATAAAATAAAATCCTACATGCACTTAGACAGAATTACAAATGAATGTTCTCTACTCCTGTTTATGTTAAGAGTTCCAAGAATGACTATCATGTGAGCATAATGGCGGTCTTTTAGCAGTGCTGACATAAAAGGGCCGTTCCACTGTGTTGTTTAATTGTATATATTCCAATGCTAGGCAACTCTCCAAACCTTACTGTAAACATTGTATAAGGTCTGTAAGTTCAGCAAAATAATGGAGTTCAGGCTTTTTACAGTTAATTCCAAGTGACAGTTGACTTCTTTTTAGGATTTGATATATTGTTTGCCATGATTAGTGCAGATTGCTTTGTCACATAAAACAAGCTAACATTTGGAAACTCAGCCTAATGTTATGCTCTAAGGGTGTCATTTTTCTCCCCATGAAACTGACTTGGGGCAGTATTTTGTTTTCCAGGTCTATAGAAAAAGGTAATCTATTACAGTTTGTTGGGCTAAGGTTGGAGATATAGAAATATATAATCAATAGCTATACTGAACAGTTATTAAGTATACTGTTTATTGTGTTGTAGCAATGGAGAGATTTTGTTAGTTTGATAGAAATTATACTTCAAAAGAATTTCTAGTCAAAATTCCTGTTTTTGTCCACTCAAAGTAGACACGAGTTTCTGTGCGATGATTACGGAGGAAGGAAAGGCAGAGAAACAGAATAAAAGGTAGTATACATTCCTAACCTTGAGTTTTATAAGAATGAGACTCATTTACTGTTCAAAGGACATTGTTTATACATTCCAGACTTCCATCTTATAATTGCTCCAGGATTTGTAAAAAGGAAATCTCAGCAGGGCAGCAAAATTTATTCAAAGCAATAGCTGCACATAATTGGTATAAAATACCAGAAACAGTCTGCTCTGAAAACTCCTTTCTCAGCAATACAGATTTCTACCCCTTCAACTCTCTTTCTATATAAATAAAGTTTGACTTCTCTTCCATTACGTAAATCTTTCCTTCCCCTACCCAGATAGTACTTTTAAAAGGTCCTATGAAGAATTTTCAATGCAAATGATGTGAGAAACTTTTTTGATGCCCCTTTGGTTTTATTAGTGTTTACCTGGTTACTATGGCAACAGATAAGTAGGCAGAACCCATGTTGTAGAAGAAAGCTGGTTTTATCTTTTATAATTTCCCAAAATATTATGAGTCAATTATGCGTTTTATCACACATAAAAGTGAGTTAAAATTTCATTGCTGTGTTAGTATCATCTCAAGAACTCAATTAAAGGAATAAAAAAAAAGGAAGCTTAAGTATGGATGTTATTATACAAACTTGAAAAATACATTAAAGGAAGGTGAGTCACAAAGTGTGATATATCCCATACATTAAACCACACCTTTCTTCAGCACATACCATATCATTGGTCTATAGTGTTTGTTGGGTTTCTGACAAAATTCCTTCAAAAATGAAATGGAAAGAGGCCAAATAACTGCATTTTCCTATTTAAAGTGCCGTTTCATTTTAAAAGTTACTTCAACAACTTCTTTTTGTATATTGATGAACAAGCTTACAGTAGCTATGCTAATTTAATACCACTTTACAATGCCATTTGATAGGATTTTAGCAGATGTTTCCTTACTGACACAAACAAGAATGTGTGGATGATTTTGTTGCTCTTTTTAGAAGAGAAAAAAAAATCTCCATGAAACTGGAAACATCACCTCTCAATATTAGGGACTGAAAAATGTTCTTGAGTGGTGATAGTTGTACAACAATGTGAATGTACTTAGTGCCACGGAATTATATGCTTAAAAATAGTTAAAATGGTAAATTTTATGTTATGTATATGTTACCACAATAAACAAAACAAAAACATTCTTGAGTTTGTACAGCAAGAGTCATTTTTAAAATCTGTCATAATGACCTTAGACCTTGTTCATTTTAAAAGGCACAGTCTCATATATAATTCTTATGGCCTACTAAAGACCAATCAAATAAAGCACAATGTGGAAAAGGCAGGCGAAAGGTAGGCTTGAACAGAATAAGAATAATCAGAAAACAAATATCCATGAACTTAATGCCCTGAAAAATATTTTCAGTTGCATTACAGGTAATATGTCATATCCATGATGTAATCATCTGTTTTTCCTTATGGAATAATTATGAACTTCAAGTGATTGTTTTTTCAGATTCTGGACTTAGTATAATGCAGATTTCTAAAGACAGGCTAAAAAGAAGAAAACTTTATAAAAATGGCCAAGAGAAATCTCAGATTTTATCATAAAGCTGAATATATATTATATATTATATGTATATAATATATATATATATATACAGTAAGCCCAAGAAAATAAACAAAAAATGAAGACTCTAAATATCAAGATCTTAAAGAGAAGATATATATATACCTTTAATATATCATTATTAATGATAAAATATAAATGATAAAGTATGATAAATATCATATTTTCTTCTAGCTGGGTACATACTAGACTTCCTAGCTTCATTCTTTGAATATCTTCTTTGTAACCAATTGCCTAAGAATGGAAGCGACTAGTATGGTACAGAATATCTACATTATGGAAATAAATGTATTGTTTTTTAATTGAAGTAGACTTTTTAATGATGAGAAACCTGGACACAATGGTCTATTTTTAAACATAACTCAGTCTAAATAAACATAACCTATATTTGTAAAGCATATACTATATAACATAAAAGGGTTTTTGCATCTATTGCTTTACTTTTACTAGCCAAAAAGCTTTAGGACCAACTCCATCTTGGGTGCTTCTGATTTCTTTTCCCTTTACATTCTGGTCTCCAGTATTTGCAGGGTTCCTATACATGGAGACTAGCAATCTGAAAATCTGTAAATGCAGGATCCAACTTCTTACTTCAAAATGGATTTCACACAAAAATTAAATCAGGTAGCCCATACTTCCTTAACAATTTACTAGAGCTCTATTGCCCAATATGAGAGCCACTAGCCACATGTGGCTAAAAATTTTTAGTGTCTCAGTCACACAAGCCACATTTTAAGTGCTTAGTAGCCTCCACAGGGCCAGTGGACACTGCATCAGACAGTGCAGATATAGAACATTCCCATAATTGTGGAAAGTTCTACTGGACAGAGCTGCACTAAAGGATTGCTTTAAAGAGCAATCTTCCCAAATTTACTTGAAATGAGGTGCTTTGGATTACTTTATAATGCCACTTCAAAGTATTTAATGTCAACACTTGTTTGGTTGTTTTCAATATCTATCTATTGTGTAAAGCAAGGCACAACTCCACTAGCAGACAATTTTCTTACAAAGTTATCTGCTATCGATAGCAACAGGCCTGGCAAAATGCTTTGCACATAGTAGGCACGCTACTAAACACTGCTTAGCTCATTCAAGGAATAATGCAGATTTTTAAGAAGGCAATAAGTAGCACTGTTAATTGAAAGAAAAAGAAAACTATTCATTAAGAAAAGTAGTAAGCAGCCATTTATTTATTTGACAAATATTTACTGATCCCCATTCCTCCATTTGCCTCTCCACCTTCTCCACCCTCTTCTGTGCCCTGAGAAGCTGACCCATAATGCCCTGCATCAGAGGGATCCTCCTCCCTCTGGCTTCCTACGGATTCCAATTGGAGGCACTCGCAGGAGATCCAAAAATGGGAGGGAAGTGAGGGATGTCTGCCCAACCTAGGTTGGCCTTGGCCCTCAGCTAAGGTCACTGCTCCTCTCAGGCAGCCCTCTTCGCAGGGCTCCCCTTCTAGCTTCTGGGAACTGCTCCCACCTCTAGCCCTTCAGACCCTGTGTAGTAAAAATACCCATCTTTTGCTGGCCTCAGAACATGTCATTATCCCTTTGTGGTTTCCCTAAGTCCTGCCAACACATTTGTAAATATCCTTGTTTATTAAACATCCCTTGAATACCGAGCTTGAGTATGCAATATGTTTCCTGTCAAAACCCTGACAACTATAATCACAAACGCTTCCAGACACAGTTCTAGGCCCTTAGAGACCTCCAGCTAATCCTAAAAAACATCGTTCTTAGAAATGTAGCCCTTTTAAAATATTTAATTGCTTTTCAATAATAATGCCCCATCCATATGTTATTCAAAAAATTACAAGTAAAATTTTCATTTTAATGGACCTCTCATTTCTTTTTTTTTTTAATTTATTTATTTAATTTATTTATTATTTTTGGTTGCATTGGGTCTTCGTTGCTGCGCGCAGGCTTTCTCTAGTTGCGGCGAGGGGGGACTACTCTTCGTTGTGGTGCACGGGCTTCTCATTGCAGTGGCTTCTCTTGTTGCAGAGCACGGGCTCTAGGCACATGGGCTTCAGTAGTTGTGGCTCACGGGCTTCAACAGTTGTGGCTCGCAGGCTCTAGAGCGCAGGCTCAGTAGTTGTGGCGCACGGGCATGTGGGATCTTCCCGGACCAAGACTCGAACCCGTGTCCCCTGCATTGGCAGGCAGATTCTTAACCACTGTGCCACCAAGGAAGTCCGGGCCTCTCATTTCTATACACATTACATTTGTTATATTTAACTTGAATATTTTGTTTTTGTACTTCATGAAATGCTTATATGACAATGACAAACTAGCTTAATAGTAGTGATGGCCTTCTAGGCACAAACAAGGAGTCTAATAGTAAAGCTACAGATTGAGAAAATTATTTAGGTAATTTAGACTAAAAACCCATTTTTATCCTAATCATGTGTGTATTTTAAGCATTAGCATTTCACCCCTAAAGAATTCTGGCTGTGCTTCATACTTCTCTTTATCATATTAGTAAACAATAGACATGGATTCAATTTAATAAACATTTATTTAACTACCTACTATGTGCAGAGCATTGTAATAGGCACAAAAAATGAACAAGGCATATTTCTTGTCTTAAGAATCTTACATTCTTATAAAGGAGATAACATACACACAAATTACTGTTAACAAAATGATATATTAAACTGTTACTAAATTCAGTTTAAATATACATAAAACTTCATGCTATGCTTTTTCTTTCCTGATATTCTGACTTGTTCCATCTTATCTCCCAACATGTAAATTATATTACATTATAATGAAATTTATTACATATAGTCTAAATGAAATTCCACCTAGTGAAAGTTAACATATAATAAGGAATGAGGAAAGATCAAATTAGTAAACTCTTATGTCCCCATATTTTAAACATCCTAAAAACGAGATTTTATCAGCTGCCCAAGAGTAAGCATATAATAACCAATGCAGAACTAGATATATCTGCCTTAATAGGCCTGTACATTCTTTAAAATGTGAGTAAACTTTGCTCAAAAGCTTCGTGACATATTGAAAAAGTTAGATAAAAGGTTACTAAAAACAGAAACATTTAGTTTAGGAAGTAAACTTGGATCAGAAAAAAATTCCCTGTTTCTAAGGATAATAATTACTCCTGTGCTTACTGGAACCCTGACTTTCCTTTAAGTCACTCTGATGGAATACATATGTTTTTAACTTAGACAAACAATGTACATGACTTCTAAAGTGTCAAGCAGGCCCATCTTTCCCGCAATAATTAAATAAGTAAAGGAAATTCAAACACAAAGCTACCACTGTGTTTTGGGAGAGACTCAGAGCAATTTACACACACACATTATTAATAGCCAAATATGTTAGAGCAACATGGTGTTTTTTTGTTTCGTTTCGTTTTGCTTTGCAACATGTTGTTTAAAGATGATTCACTCACTCCACCTGACAGAACTTTCTGGCCCAAGAAATCAACTGCTCTGTAAAAGAGGCACCCTAAGATGTTTTTAAAAGGCACGTCTCTCCCCAATCTTTAAAAACACCACCACACTGGAAACCTCCTTGACTGTGACCCTTATCAACTACTAATGGTCCACAAACAATTTGTTTTCCTTACAGATAATGTAGTGGCCCTAATACGATGATTTTAAATCACCCACAGGCCTTTCTGTCATTTCCTTCTGTGCGTGCCATGGCTTCCAGAGTTTACCAGTCATGATTACACACACTAGTAGGAGGAAAACCAAAAGGTTTGAACCAATCAGCACTGAGGGTTTTTGAAGCAGTGAGAAAAAAAACAAAACAAACACAAAAGGCTACTACAGTTGTACCTTTGCTCAATCATGCATTCCTCAGAAGTTGGTTGTAAATCTAATACGACAAAATAAACTCACCCTTTCCAACTGACTTAAGAAATTATTTCACAGACTATTTCTCTTAATATCTAATTACTCTTTAATAGGCCATGGCTCCTGATGGCTCAACTTTAAATTATACTTTCTGTCAAAGACTTAGAAATATGTAAATGAACTTAGGGAGGCATTTTCACTGAAGAACGTTTTGTAAACTGTGGGAAAATCATTCTCTCTTATTTGCTTACTATATCCCAATTTCTCCTGTATTTGATTTCCCTAAAGTGAGGCATATGGCCAGTCATGTTCTTTCCAGCTAATGTATTTAATGAGTATATGATCCAAACAGCATGAGGGAAAAGCTGTATCCAAGTAGCACAATGGACCTGTTGATGCCTCCTACTGTGTGTTTTCTTTCTCTGAGGTCTTCTACGTAATTCACTAAAATGGAGCTCCAGAAACCTGATCCTATATAAATGCAGAAGGCTGTCAACTATGTCCAAACAACTCATGAAAAAAACAAGAGATACTAGAGACTAACGTGGAGTGCTTGGCATTAGGAAGAAAGTGGTTCCCATCAGAGCAGTGAATGAGAGGGTTGGCTTCAACAAGGAAAGGAGGTGCTTAATCAGAGCCTCTCTGGGTTGTGCTGTTGTTGTTGTTTTGGTGACCAAACAGGTTACAGCAGGTAGTGATGGCAGGACAGAGAAAGTTTAGCGAGAATGAAGTAGTCTGGAGTGTATCCTGCTAGTGTGGGAAGGCTCCAGGCGTGCTGAAAAAGTGAGAGGGTTTTGGCCCCAGACACAGGGCTATGAAAACAAAGACCCTTAGGAATGTGGTAAAGGAAGAATCCAGAAGGAGACAAGGCCTTGAATAGGCCAGAAGCCATGGTGGATGAGCAGGGCCCAGCTACGGTAGCGCTACCCAGCTAACCTGTAGGGTTAAAAACAGGAGAACAAAGCAGAATCAGATCTGGACACTGTTGTGGCAAACCAGGAGAAGTGGCCGTGCTTGGGGAAGGAAGCGCAGAAGTCTGGCCGGCAGGGTGACCACTATTGGTTTCCAATCAGAAACCAGCTGGTGACGCTGGCCCCATTCACACCCCAGTCCAACCTCTGATAAGTTTCCTGGAATAGCTGCTAAAGCTGTGTGTGGCCTGCCTTCTTCCTTCCTTCCCTCCTTCAGGTCACAGCACTGGCCAGTCATGTGAGGTCTGGCCCTCCTGTCACTCCCCCTCCCCATCCCCCACCCCCCCTACTCCCCACCCCCTGGCTCTGGAACTCTACTCCTGTCTCTTCACTTTGGGTAGCTTTCCTCATCTGGAAAGTGAGTGGCTTGGATCAGATTATCTTAAAGTTCCTTCTAGTTCTAACATTCTGTGATTCTTGGATGTTATAAATTCCCAGAATCATAAAATTTAGAGTTGAAAGGGACTTCAGAAGTCACCTATTCAACCTCCTACTCAACCCAAGCTAACCTAGCCAGAACTAATAAGCTTTGAAAGTTCTATGTAGTTGTTTTTGGCTGGCTGAAGTCGGCAGTAATCAAAGCTTAAAAACCTTAAATATAAAGCATGAAAAAAATATATATGAGATTTTTAGAACATCTAAGAAAAAGTCTGAAGGAACAGAAGCCCATAGAGCAGCATGTCCTATTGCTTTCTAAGCACATCTATTCCCAGCCTTTGTTTTCACAATATCCAGGGTATATTAAAAAAAAAAAAAAAAATCACAGGGGATGTTAGGAAATTCTCCAAACACAAACTAATTTTCAGCTGATTATCATGCTTATATCAGACAAGGTGATTGGATGACACGTCATCAAATAAACGAAGCCTCAAAGGGAGAATAAAGAATATAAAGGAGAAACAGTTACATTTTGAGATGCATTCAAGAAAAATCAAAAAGCATGTCATCTGTTCTTAAGGGGGAAGTTTCAGTTATAAGCTACTTTTCAAAATTAATTTTTACCTGATAATGAATATTCTCTCTCGCCCTTCAAAAGAATTATTTTCTTAGAGTCTATGCCAACTATCATACTATAAATTTTGAAGAAATCATTGGCTGTATTTAAGAAATAAGCATTTAAAACAATAATTTTCCATTGTGTTTTATTATCAGTTACTTAAAAGTGGTAAGTTCATAAATAAATAAGAAGAGATATCCTTCTTACAGATTACATGAAACTATACACAATGACATTCTCTCTGCATAGTACCCAACACTGAGGTGTGTAACTTGAATTTTTAGATGGATTATTTATAATCCTTTAAAGTGCAATTTATTTAAGGGTTTAAGCAATTCATAGGATAAAGGATCTTTCTAATAAATGAGTAACATTAAAAAGATGATATATTTGGATAAATCTTTCGAAAATCAGAACTGATTTTGCCAAATGTACTTGTGATGTAATAATTACCACCCCCCCACCCAAACCCCAAACTTGACTTAATTGCTGAGGATTAAGAAGGACTGGAAGATATCAGTTCTCCCAATATTGATGTATAGACAATGTCAGTCCAATAAAAATTCTATCAGATTTCTTTTTTTATGAAAATTGATAAGCTTATTCTAAAATTTATTTTAAAAGGTAGAAGATCTAGAATAGTTAAGGCCACTTTGAAGAATACACAGTTAATATATTGCTCTGGTAATTAAGACCAGGTAGTATTGACACAAGAATACATACGGAGCCAAACAAAAAGTCCAGAAAAAGAAACACATAAATGTGGTCACCTGATTTACAACAAAGGCGGCACTGAAATTCAAAGGGGAAAATGAAAATGTCTTTTCAATAAATGCTGCTGGATCAGTTAGATATTCATATGGGGGGGAAATGAATCTTGACCCTATCCACAAACACAAAAATTAATTAGAAATGGATTGCAGAGCTAAATGTGAAAGATAAAATACAGCTCCTGGAAGAAAATATAGGAATATAACTTCATGACCTTAAAGTAAGCAATGATTTCTAAAACAGACACAAAAAGCGGTGAACATAAATCATAAACTGAACTTCATTAAAATTAAGAACTTCTATTTATTAAAAGATAGTAATCAGAAAATGAAAGGGAAAACTGAAAATTGGGAGGAGATACTCTCATACATATATATCTGATGAACGATTTGTATCCAGACTTTATTTAAAAACCTACAACCAATAAAAAGGACAACCCCATATAAAAAGCGAGCAAAGGGAACCCTCTTGCACTGTTGGTGGGAATGTAAATTGATACAGCCACTATGGAGAACAGTATGGAGCTTCCTCAAAAAACTAAAAATAGAACTACCATACGACCCAGCAATCCCACTACTGGGCATATACCCTGAGAAAACCATAATTCAAAAAGAGTCATGTACCACAATGTTCATTGCAGCTCTATTTACAATAGCCAGGACCTGGAAGCAACCTAAGTGTCCATCGACAGATGAATGGATAAAGAAGATGTGGCACATATATACAATGGAATATTACTCAGCCATAAAAAGAAACGAAATTGAGTTATTTGTAGTGAGGTGGATGGTCCTAGAGTCTGTCAAACAGAGTGAAGTAAGTCAGAAAGAGAAAAACAAATACCGTATGCTAACACATATACATGGAATCTAAAAAAAAAAAATGGTTCTGAAGAACCTAGGGGCAGGACAGGAATAAAGACACAGACATAGAGAATGGACTTGAGGACACGGGGAGGGGGAAGGGTAAGCTGGGACGAAGTGAGAGAGTGGCATGGACTTATATATACTACCAAATGTAAAATAGATAGCTAGTGGGAAGCAGCCGCATAGCACAGGGAGATCAGCTCGGTGCTTTGTGACCACCTAGAGGGGTGGGATAGGGAGGGTGGGAGGGAGGGAGATGCAAGAGGGAGGAGATATGAGGATATATGTATATGCATAGCTGATTCACTTTGCTATAAAGCAGAAACTAACATACCATTGTAAAGCAATTATACTCCAATAAAAATATTAAAAAAAAAAAAAGCGAGCAAAAGGTTGAGTTTTATGTTATGTGAATTATATTCAATAAAGCTGTTATGTTTAAGAAGTGAGCAAAATACTTGAAAGACACTTCACAAAAGAGGAGATCCAATTGGCCAATAAATATATGAAAAAGTGCTCAACATCATTAATCATCAGGGAAATGCAAATTAAAACCATAATGAGATACCACCCACCAGAAGGGCTAAAATTAAAAAGACTGACAATACCAAGTGTTAGTGACATACAGAGCAAATAGTTTTCTCACATTTTGCCAGTAGGACTAGAAAATGGTAATATCTACCATTTTAGGTGAACATACACATATCATGTGACCTACCAGTTCCTCTCTTATGACTAAATGCATATGTTGACCAAATGGTATGAACAAGAATAATTACAGCAATTTTATTCACAACAGCTCCAAATTGAAATAATCCAAATGCCCATTAATAGTAGAACAGATAAATGAATCATGATATATTCTCTAATAGAATACTACATAGCATTAAAAAAAGAAATCGACTGCTACACGTAAGAACGTGGATGAATCAAACCAAAATGTTGATGAGCTAAGGAGGCCAGACACAAAAGGATACATATGATAGGACTTCATTTTTATGAAGTACAAGAATAGGCAAGGGCTTCCCTGGTGGTGCAGTGGTTGACAGTCTGCCTGCCGATGCAGGGGACACGGGTTCGAGCCCTGGTCTGGGAAGATCCCACATGCCGCGGAGCAACTAGGCCCGTGAGCCACAACTACTGAGCCTGCGCGTCTGGAGCCTGTGCTCCGCAACAAGAGAGGCCACGATAGTGAGAGGCCCGCGCACCGCGATGAAGAGTGGCCCCCACTTGCCGCAACTGGAGAAAGCCCTCGCACAGAAACGAAGACCCAACACAGCCAAAAATAAAAAATAATAAATAAATAATAAAAGCTCACCAGGTGATTCTAATGTGCAAGGTTGCTGTGAATACAAAACACCTAACGAAAAAAAGAATAGGCAAAACCAATCTACAAAGAGAGAAGTAAGACTAGCAGATACCTTTGGGGAGGAAACTGTGAGAAGGGGCATGAGGGTGCTTTCTGGGTGCTGGAAATGTCATAGAGTGACCCGGCTGGCCATTACATGAGCATAACAATCTATATATTTAAAATGTGTGCGCTATACTATACATATGTTCTACCTCAAATAAAAATTTTAAATAAACAAGTAAATAAAATTATCTCGTGCTCCACAATGGCAGGAATCATGCCTCATTTACATATTTGCACCTTCCAGGGCCTAATACAATGCCTGCTCAGTGTTTGTTGAATTTAATTAAATTGCCCACCAGGTAGCTCCAACTCTATGGTCTCAGCTAGATGGTTTTAGTACAACATGTCTGAGTGGTCAAGAGTAGAACTATAGTTGTGCACTTGCTTCCTGCAGCCTCCTTTTAAATTCCCAACGCGTTCATGTTTAAAATATCTGGCGCTTTTTTTTTCTTTTCCAAAAAGGGAGATAGGAGTATTTGCATACTGAAAAACAACCCCATTTGCAGGGTTTAACAAGATTCAAATCAAAAAGGCAAAGGAAGAGGAAACAAAGAAAGGTGCTCCTGTGGCGCCCTAGAAAGCAGATGTTCATTAGGGCCCAGACACACAGATGACGATCACCATGTGCTTATCTGAACAAGCTATCGTCAGAACACAAAGTCAAATCAAATTTTGAAGGCTCAAAGGATATGCACCGAAGAACATCCCGAACTGCTGAGACATGAATTTGAATTTGGTGACAGAGACAGAGGGGTAGAAAAGAACACTGTCATTTGAAATCCTATTTATATGTTAAGATATAAGCTACTCTTTAAAAAAAGCAATCGAAATCAACATTTAAGATTTTTGCTATTAAAATTAAAATCTGAGGAACTATTACCAAGTAAGAAACACACCTTTTTTTAGTCTTTTGCCAATCAGAAAAACACAATACTTTTGTGGTTATTTTTAGATAAAGAATAGTTTTGTGAAATATTCAAGAAACAGAAAAAAATGGCTACATATGATTTTAAATTTTATTATGGGTACAGAAAAATTGTATGCAGCTTACCATTTCACTATGTCATATTTAAGTTCCAATCTCATTAAGAGCACACATTTGGCATCAAAACACTTTTTATTATGCTAATTATATTCTCTTTTGTTCAAAGTATTACATCATGCCTGTGCTTCTATAACACTTATACATTACCAAATACAATTTTATTAAAATTTTCCATATAAAATTGGATAAGGAATCAGAAGGAAAATCCCATTCAAAGAGGGAACTGTAATTAGCAAATTCTTAATCATAATCTGTAGCATTAAGAGGTAGCAAAGATTTTTTTTTTAAGCCAAATTAAGTCAGACCCACTTGGTCCCTGACTTGGGCAGACGCAGTGGGAGTAGCTTATATGCAGCCATCACCCTGGCAGATTCACCACTGGGCACACAAACGTGAAGCTGGTCAGAAGCCAGTCCACAGTGGCACTACTGTTACCGCGCAAGAAGAAAAGGTAGAAGCAGGAATGGAGGAGAAAGGGGAAGGAAGGAGTGGGGGAAAAGGAGACGGGAAAGAGGAAGCACACTTTGAGATTGCCCAACCCCCTGGACCCTTGCCATTCCTACTTTGCAGGCCCTTGGGCTTTGTCTAGCTCTTCACCCCAGAGTCAAGCCGCAATCCGGAAACAAAATACCAAGGGATCTATGGTCTGAGTCGTGTTCTAAAGCATAGACTGGTCCCATTTTTGCCCTCCTTTCAGGGTAGGATTCTTAACCTGTGCTCTACAGGCTGAGTCTCAGTAAAAATCTGAGGTTAATGGGAATGTGCCATCATCAGATTCTCAAGGTTTGAGGTTCCCCTAAGAGTTATGAACCATTGTTGGACCAGGACCTGGTGAAAATAAGAGAAGTGATGGTATTGAACAATGTTTTCTTTGTCTTTTGATATCCTTCTTGTTACCAGTCTCAAGAGCTGTTTGTTTGATTCCGTGCTAGAGAAGAGAAGGAAAGCTTGTGAGGCTGCAGTAATCTAGTCAGTGACGAGCTAGGGATGAAAAGCCCTACTTCTTAGAAAGCCGGGGACTGCTTTATGAAAATTGGGGGTGGGCTAGGAGGAAAGGGAACAAGAGATTATCAGTGAGGCCAACACAGGAAAAGAAAACAAGTAAGGGGGGAGCTAGTCTCAGGAGCGAGGAGCGAGGACGTCTCCCAGGGCCTTAACTCAGCGAGAAGCTCCTGAACCCACAACCCCCAGCTTCGCAAATCCCTGACCCACGTGACTCCACAAGCCACACCTCCCATCTCTTCTTGAAACCCGGTCCCCAGTCTTAGAAGCTCAAAGCCCCTTCTGAGGGACTAAGGGAACTCGTCTTCCCACTGCCCCTCGGGTGAGTTAGGGAAAACTCCTCACTCCCCTAAAGGGGGCAAAAATGGGTTCCCCGAATTCCAACTCTGAATATTCACCCCCCCTCCTCCAAGAAACATTGTCCCCGTGTGATGATTTGGTTCTATGGTAGGACCAGTACAGAACAAGTGTATGTGAATTATAAAGTGGGTTACTTTCACAAGCTCTTATGGGTTGGCTGGGGACCCTATCATTAAAGATAACAATTTATATATGAAATATACTAGATGAGTTTCAAGTTCTAAATAATTGATAAGTGAACTTTTGGGAACAAAACCTGTTGGAAAAACAATTCGCTTGTAAGATAAGGTATACCCAATCACAGAACAAATCACATAGAGCTCTAAAAAATATCATTTGCCCAGCTATAGAATTTCAGCTATAGAAGTTTCTCTGCTAGACAGTTCTTTCTGTGCTGTTGTTGTTAATAAAGGTATGCAAATAATCATGTAGAATAAAACCTAAGAGCTGAGATTAGGAATTTTTTTTTTTTAAGGCTTCCATTTTTAAAACAATGCAATTAATCAAAGCTGTGCTCTGTAGGAAGCAGAGAGGGTTTGAGCAGTATTTCAGTTAATGACCTGAAAACTGGCACATTTTTCTTTCTGTAAATGTCTGCATTTGTCAAAAACCTGTTTGGTGATGAATCCAAGTTATTGTTGAGAAGACAAAGGTAAAGTTGGTGGTATTACAAATTTCTGATATGATTTACTTTTCCTTGTAACCAAATATTTTATCTGAGACTTTATTTCAAACTGCGAAAATATTTCATTGCTATTCTACAGGTGAGGAAGGGTTTAAGTGGTTTTCCAGCACAAACATACTCCCAATTATAAGTCTCAAAATCATCATGTTTAAAAAGTGTTAAACAGGGGAAATAGTATAGTGTCATTTGAGGAGCTTAAGTATAACAGAGATGTAAGTTTATAATCTAAAATTCTTATTCGGCAACTTTGATTCCCCCCCCCAAGAAACTCAACTTCAGAAAAAGCACAGAATTCCATGATGTATCCATCTAATTCTGCCCATTCTTATTAGTAAATTTTTCAACTTATAAAAAACAAAACTAGTATCATGTAAAGAAGGCCCACCCACTTGCACAGCTGGGAAGATGATGCATTTTTCCTTCAAGATCAGTAAAAATTATTTATGATATCAATGAAATGATCTAGTTTTGTTGCACGAAAACCTTCCCCGAAATTGCTCTTTTTCTGGACCCAGCAGCCCAACAGCACTTGTTCAATGGGTAGCCAGAGGGATAGGTTCTGTGTCTCACACTGAGGCCAGAGGATAATATGACTCCTGAAGGACTTAGCTCCACTGCAGAGTAAACAGCTTATTTTAAAAGAATTAAAGCTAGATAATGACCAAATAAAGAGAATAAAAAGCTATAACCATGAAAGATCAGGAATAATAAAAAAATCTGTTATTTTCTGAAGAAATGCCAGCTCACAATAGACACATTATCACCATGTAGATTGCAGGCACACAAAGATGTAATTAGCAACATAACAAAACTCCAAAGAAGGCTAATAAATTAGGAGAAATAAACATCACTTCAAATGGTTTAAACAATAAATGTAATATTTCTATATAACCATTATGTCATCATTTAAGAATTATATGCTCGGCCTGTCACAACCCTAATAGGTGGGTTTAATAGCACATTTAAAAGGATAAAACTGGAAAAATAATAATGTAAAATAAGGTAATTGAATATGAAACTTTGAGAAGGAGTTAAAGTACAAAAAGGCGATATTCTTTAAAGTTCTAAGTAGTCATAAAAGGATTACAGAGCAGAAAATATACAAAACAATGGTGATTATCATTTCAAGAAATTTTCATTCATTAATCTAAAGCCCAATTCTTTCTAAAATTCCCAGGTTTACTGGAACTTTTATTAGCACTTTACTTTTTCTCACAATACACATGGCACTGTATTTAATCCCACATACAGATCTGAGTGCCTTCCTGTCACTCAGACCCTTGGTTGGTATGCTGCCTTCCTGGGTGTACTATTTTGTAAATATCCATTGCTTATGTCTTGAATTGTGTCTATTCTGTCTTCCCTGGCAGCTGGAGAGCAGGGACCAGATATTACACTCCCTAACCTTTCTCAATATCAAATGCAGAGAATGGTGCTCTGGGGTCACTAAGGAAATACGATTGCTTAGTTAGTATTTTAGCCCTTCATGAGCCTCAGCAATTTCCCACAAACACCAGATTAAAATTTAGCCTAATTCCAGAATACAGATGTTACAGCCATTGTAGGCAATCATCCACCAGACATTGGTTTTGTGTGTTTACAGTAGCAGATTTATAAGCAAGTTAGCTGTTGATATAAGCATCTAATCTCTCTTTTAGAATCTAGGTTTTCATATCTGTCATCCAGAAGACTGTTCTCCATGCTCTAAAATGGTAAATGCATCCATTTAAGAATTAGCTAAAAGACAATGTATGGAGAATGACAATGTTCAGTTTTAGACTGAACATTTTCTCCTCTAGGAGGTCTAGATGTTGATTTTTGCCCCCTTTTTCTCTCTCACCATCTTTGACACACTTATTTTCCAATGTTTGTTTGAAAATTTTAAATATTCATATAATTATGTTAAGGAGACTAGATGCATTAAGCAAAAATAAGGAATTCAAATATGTGAGATACATGTTTAGCTTGTTGGCTTGGCTGTCACCTTTCTCTTTACACTTTTCCCCACGTTTCTACCTGATTAAGAAATGATTTCGTTTCGGTTATCAAATTTGTGTGCATGCTCAAATTTGCATGTGTGTTTGACACACACAATCTAAGAAGACATTTTGCTGTGTACCATCTGACCAAACTCCCGGTGGTAAATGTCTGTATCAACCAAGTGCTGCTTCTCCCGAGGCATAGCCGAGTTCCACCAGGTTTTACTACTTACTCGTTAAAATGATACAGCAGAGAAACCAGAACATTTACATTCATTCCACATAAAATCCCCAAGCCCAATGTTCAATTTTGAATATATGGTTTAATTTTGTACCAAATATTATGGCACTGCATTTAAATCACTGACATATCATTACTACACTTTCTTTAAAATAAGCGATGTTACATTGAATAAAACACTTCCACTTAAGAACAACTGGATATGTTCCCGCTTATTCCTGTAATACCCAATGAATGAGATAAAAAGCTAGGTGGCTGAATGTCATATTTAGCATTATACAACACTCAGTAACAGAGATAATTATAATTCTGAACACCTCAATGCTAGTTTATGTTTTACTTATTATCCATTAAATGAATAAATGTTTTTACCACATCTGAAATACTCTGAAAAATAAGGATTTTCTTGAAAATTAAGCAGAAAAAAGTTTGAATCGTGTTGGTGGGGGCCAGTAATAAGAGGCAAAGACAGGCTGAGTCACCAATTTATCACATGTAACATTTCCCTCTTTGATATAATACTATGAGTTTTTTTTCCTGGCACCATATTCTTTAATAAAGACTGCCAAAAAAAAAAAGGCACTTTTGATTCCATAAATTAAGCATGGATCAACTGATATGTGATTCATCTTAGGGATCTTACTTCATAAAATGTTTGAAGTTTTCATTATAGGAACAAAATAAATTAACATTCAAATCAAACTATATTGAGATTTCATTAGAAAATCAGGCTGAGTTATTATATTCGTAGATTTTGGTCTATAATTTTTTTCTGGTCTAAGAAAATTTTGCATGTACTTATTCAGAATAATAATAGTCACTAACAAGCATTTATTTAGCACCTACTGTTCTGCAAATCAAGCAAGGAAATAGGGAGGGCTGATAGCCTTTGAAGAGAGACTTAGTGTGGGATAAGGACACCATGCTTGGGGAAAATAAACTTTAGGGAACTGAGCATCCAATAAAAAACAAACTAGACAAGAAATTCTTCATCTTTAAAAAGAATGAACAACATTTAGGTGTCCATATCATTTTTACCTCCATTCTAGATCTTCCTCACATGATTTTTATTGGTTAAGCAGACATAGGGGAAAAAAAGAATTTTATTTTCTGGCAACTCCCTCTTTAGTAAAAAGAAAAGGGAAAAAGGTCCCTTTGTCTTTAAAGACCTACGACTTAAAATTTCAGTACTCATTAAGTAAGCTGGGGTAATTTAAAAGTTCCAAAAAACCACTAAGCAAAATACAAAGTCTGAGAAATATGTCAGTAAAGCTTAAAAAAATGTTTTTCATGAAAGTGTATTACATGGAAATTGCCCATATTTGAATTTAAATTCGAAGCCAAGATTGCCAAACATGTAAGGTATATCTAGTTATACTGATACTAAATGACTGAATACTTTCCTACTTCTCTTCACTTATCTTTCCCTGTTCCGTTCTAGGAGCATAAGATTTGTCTCCCAACATATAAAAAATTAATATGTATTATGGAAATTCAAAAGAAATGGCTATCCAAGGGGAAGGGTGCTACAATATTTCATCATAATGCACCTTGATTTTAGCATTTCCATGACCTTGAGCCTTCCAACACCACTTCCAAATAGCCACAATATCCCGCTCGCTTAAGGAAATAAGGTGTATTCATCATGTAAAATACTGTATTACTGTATTGATGCATTTAAGCAAACTTTATTCATCTCACAAACGTACTTACTTCTCAAGACACAGGGCAACCCAAGTTTTAATATCATGCCACTGTACCTCCAATTCACCTTAATATACTCAGTAGTTCCACATATCAAATCATGACCCCTCATTCCTGGAGAAACAGATTGATACAATATTCATTTGACTATGACTAAGGAAAAGTTAAGGAATTCAACAGAATGTTAATGTACCCAAAAATTCAATTCAGAAAAGCTGCTTTTTTTCTAGTAGCTTCACTAATAGAACACCAAATTATATTACTCATTATTTTTCAGATTTTGAAGCTAGGTTCAGGTATGTTCTTTGGCATACACTTATACAAAAATGGCTTTAAAACAAAAATTTGTTTTAGAAACAAACATTTCTCTAGTGTAGAACATTTCCTTAGGACACAAAACAATATAACTATGAATAAAGACACAAATGTGTCAAACTGCTTGTAGCTGGTATGAAATATTAGCTAACCATGTAAAGAACATTTTGTACTTCCCTTTCTTCAGAAGAACTAGAATAAGTATTTCGATTTCCATAAATATTTGCATACACATTTTGGCAGTAACGTACATCATGGTATCTTTGAAACAAACAGAATTCAAGGGTTGCCTTGCAATAAGTGAAAATGTCTACACACAAAATGTTAATTAAAATGTTACATTATCAGAATTTTTCCTGTGTATCTGAAAAGTAGATACCAAATTTAATTTTTAGTAATATGGCATGCCACTTAATAATTTAGAAAATCCTTTAGAACAATACATGCTTATATTTATGAAGCTACATCAACCTGTATCTTAGAATGAATGTGTCAGGTGATAAAGAGAACCCTGCTGTGATAAGACCATCCTTAACGGAGAAATACAAAAAACTCAACAAGCGTGTAAAATCAGGTTACTTGCAATCTCTGTTACTCTATGCTAAGGCATTACGAAAATTTCGCAGTCTCCTTCATTTCCACCCATGTCCTTCCTTTCCATAACATCCTCAATTTTACTTTATGTTTAATGCAGCTGTATTACTTTTTCTAATAATTATCTTTTTCTGTCAAAGCACAAAGCATACCAATATGGTCACACACTGTAATCTAGCTCCACAGGCTTTTTTGGTTGTTGATTGTTAGTAGAATGCAGAAGTAACTAATATATTTTTATAAAGAAAAATTACTAAATTTTTTCAAAACAGACTCTGGATGATTAACATACGAAGAATGATTTGACATATGTTAACTTTTTACGGTATGGCAACAAAACTCATTTTCAAGTGCCATTTTCATTGGTATCTATTCCTTCTAATGAAAAGAAATCTCATCTGTTTATTCTTTTTCAATTCAAAACACATCCATCTCCTGATCACAAGTTTAAGTCAAATATCACTTGGTAAACGATCGTGCCCTCCCTCAGTTTTTGATATAGCTTCCACACAGAAGTTTCAAAACAACTCTGTCTAGCAAACGCATCACTGTACTTTAAACAGTGATGTTTTCTATCCCATATTTCAGGAAGGTTAAAACACACACACACAGAGGCAAGGATCATCACTGGAGACAACAGATTCTACGTCAGTTTATTAACTCTTTAGGTAGATTAGGTAACACTTGTTTTTAAACTAACTACAAATCAAATCAGGTCTCTATTTTTTTTAATGACTCACAATACCATGTGACCAAGAGATAGATGAGATAAGGGAGACAAAAAGGGCTATGTGTTCTGAACTATGCTACCTAAAATCTGCATCTAGTCGCTTTACATTTTAGGAGATGCCTCTTCCTGAGATAATCAAGATACTTTACAACAGGGAATTTAGATTTAATTATCAAACTTTAATACCAAGTTATATAGGTCAAGTGAGTATGTGTGTCTTTCTCCGGAAACAAAGAGATTCAGAATAATAGGATTTCAGATTTCATAGTAGAAACAGCAAGATATGTTTTGAGAATGTCATTTACCGTAACACAAATCAATATTAAATGCTTTATGCAGGAAGCACACTTTCAGAAAATGGGCCCTAAAGCTTTCTGGGATCCAACCCTAATTACTAGAGCAGGCTCTTGCCGTTTGTCTCTCTCTTCAATTATTTACGGGGTAAAAAGAGCCAAATGGCATTGCATATTAAATGCTATGTACTTGGTTTCTAACTTACTAATGGTACATAAAAACTACTAAGGTGAATATGCCTGTAGAAACATGGCCTTTTTTTCTTTTTCACCTGAGTGTATGTTATTTATTATTCATATAGTTAAGTGTTGAATAGGCTGTCCTTTAGGTACCCAATGCTGCATAATTTAAACAAGTGCATTAAACATATATGATATCTAAAAGGTAGAGCATTGATTACACTTCAAAATTTCTTTGAACAACTTATATTTACCACAGTGTAGCTCACCAAAACACGGGTACCTCCCTCCACTCCCTGAAAACAAATACAGCAGCGACCACACAAGAATGAATGATGGGTACCCTTGCTGCTACCATCTTGCCGCTTTGTGGCAATGAAAATGGGGAGGGGGTGAAAATGAGGCCCTTGAGGGCTAAGAAATTTCAGGTCTCTATGCTAACAAGTGTCCTTTTTACAGGGACACATACAAAACTATGATGTAGGTACATAACATGGACCACACACACTTGTAAGAAAGAAAAGCTTATCAAGGTTGAATCAGAGATTCTCTGCACCAGGCCAGAAATGCCCTCTGCCAGCAAGCAGGGCATGATTACAACCTCCCAAAGAAAGTTCAGAGGCTGCATCTTTTGTGATCTAGAAGGGCACCAGGAGTCAAGATAAGAGATGCTAATTGCTGAAGAAGTCTGGTGCATCCAACTTTCGCCCTCCCAAACTGTGGGAAAAAGCTTCCAAAGCAGTGAAACCCTCACTCTTCATGGACCCAATATTTTTTTTCCTGGGTTCAGAAGGCATCAAATTCTTATTGTCAAAATAGGATAGGCCCACTAGCAACGTACCCAGGGTCCCTGGAAAGCCAGTCGCAATTTGTATGACTACATGTCATCCGCTGTGTTACCTAAGCGTGTTCCAAGGCCGTTTTTGAGAAAGCACCACTGGAAATCGATCTGTGGTAAACATGTAAGGTAGTATGTCTCTAAACTAAATACTAAGTCACTTCTTTCTCTGCATCGAAATCTGCCCATTGTCCCTCCTTTGCAGAAGCTACAGGGAAGATTAAAAGGGACATCAATGAACGCTGAGTGAACTTTGGCCACTTTTCTACCCAAAACAACAGCGTAAAAGTAGAAATCAGTAACCAGGTGAAGTGCCACACCGCACAAAGATCAAGGCGAGGGGCGGGCGCGCAGGGCCGGAGGCGGGGAGGAAAAAGTCCCGTCCCCCGCCTCAAGCCCCAGTTGTCTCGCGCGCGGGAGGCTGAGGGGCGTCCCCGGGGGGTGGGAGGCTCCGCGCCACTCCGAGGGAAGCCGAGAGTTACTGCTCGCCGGGCGAGGCCCAGGAGAAGGGCTCGAAGATCCGCGCCGCCAGCGGGTCCTGCCACGGGCCCCAGGCGTCGGCGGCCGAGCAGCCAAGGCTCGGCGAGGGGCGCCGCTCGGCCCGCGACCCTCCACGCTTCCCGGGCCAGGAAGGGGCCGGCGGCTCTTTCCTGTCTAGTCTCTCCCCCCGCGGCTTTCTGTAACCCGATCCCCGCACTCCGCTCCGCGGGCAGCCGCCGCCCCGCGCGCCGCCGGGCTTCGCCCAGGCCAGCGCTATAGTTAGCAACCTTCCATCAACTCCACCGGGGGCGGCGGGGGCTCGCCGCGTGCCCCTCCCGGACCGGAGCCGCGCGCGCCCCCGGCGCCCCCCGCCCCCGGCGCCCCTTTACCTTCGCTTGAAGATACTGGGGGTAGTAGTAGGTGGCGTACTGAGGGTACATCTGCTGTTTCCACACTTTGCCCATGAAGCTGGAAGGGAGCCTGCCGTGCAGGGTCGCGGGTACTTTGGGGTTTCCAAGTCTCGGTCTCTCCTGCCTCTCCCTTTCCGGCGGTGGCGGCTGCCGCTGCTCCACCTCCCAGCCCGGACCAGACGTCCTCCTCCTCCTCCTCCTCCTCCTCCTTCTCCTCCTCCTCCTGCTTCTGCTCCCAGACAGAGAGAAAGACACTGCAGAGCGCAGAGGGCACCCCGGACAGGGCGCTCGCAAGGAGTTGCCTCCCGGAGCCTGAGTGCTCCGGGGCTGCCAAGGGCTGGCGCGCTGGCCGCGCTCCGCTGCGGCGAGCAGGCTCAGCGGGCCCGGGAAGTGATCAATACAAGTGGAAAGTGCTGCGGCTGCGGCGGCGGTGGCGGCGGCGGCTGCGCTCGGTGCCAGGCGGCATCTGGGGTGGGTGCGCCCGATTGGGAGAGGGGAGAGGGGCTGGCGTGCCGAGGCCGTGGGGGAAGGGCGGGCGGGGGCGGGGCTTGGGCGCCGCGGAGCCGGGACCGGCTGGAGGTGAGGGCTGACTTTTAACCACTCCTCACCTCCCAGGCTTGACGGGCAGAAGCCTTGGGAGCCCGAATCGCTTTGTGTTGGGGGTGGAGGGTGGGGGTAGATTGGGGGCGGGGGGGGACCCAGCTTAAGAACTGCAGAGTGGACACCTTCTTTGGGGGGACCCAGCTTAAGAACTGCAGAGTGGACACCTTGTTTGCTTTCATGAGTTTTTATCTCCTTAAGGGGGAGGGGAGGTAAGGGGGAAAGAGGAGGAAATCTGATTCATCTCTCACTTCCCGCCCCCCGCCCCCCCCCGCCCAATGATTTTTTTTTTTTTTTTTCACAAGAGGAGGAAAATGATTTAGTGCCCAACCACAAGGCTGGAGTGGGGACACCTGGGTTCGGTTCCCCCCAGGCCACAACACTAATTTTCTAGGTGACCTTGGGAGGGTTAGTGTCCTTCGGATTGGTGAGTTTGGTGAGATATGAGAGGTGAAATCATGCCCTCTGCACAAGAAGAGGCAAAGCACTCAAACACATATACACACACGCTCCTCACAACAAATAGACGGATCTAAGGGGAAGATGTCGCAAAGAGGCAGAATGTTATTATTAGAGGACACAATATAGACATCAGCTTTTCTCTGCCTCTTTCTAACGCTGCCAGACAGTCTGACAACTCCCACTCAGGAACAAGGAAACTCCCTGAGTTTGGAATATTTTAAGGCCATTTTGAAAGTCACGCTGGCATATTGTTGCAGTGTGCTTCGGTGACATATTAAAATCAATCTCTCCCTTTCTGCCTCTCTCCATCTCCTAATTGTCACAGCTCCAGACAGCCCCAGACAGCAGTGGTTCAGTTCACTACATAACTGGATATAATTTAATGGAGTTAATTGGTCCCTGAAGCTGCCTGTAGAAGACTTTTATATTCTAGCTCAACAAGAGGTAATACCAAAAATGTACAAATAGGATAAGTAGGAAAGCACCTTCAAATTGGAGTTGTTGCGCATCTAATAAAATGTAATGAAAAATTAATTTGTTATTAAGTAGATCTTGATTACTCTGTTTTGTCATTTTGGTTTTCTGAGAGTCTGTTTTCATAATAGCACAAAGGTAAATCAAACTGAAATGGAATGCATGATTTTGTCAAACAGTTACATTTTTATTTGATTACATTTCAAAAGATTTAGTAAGATACTTTAAAACAATGCAATAGTGAAATGAAACCTTTATCATCTTTATATGATTTAGACAAATTTCTAGATTATACATTTTGAAAAAACAAATGTAAGTTCATATGAGAATATTTTGGATATGCCAGGAGGCAAATCACGTTCTTTTAAAAAAATTAACAGTTAACCCATGTGAAATCCTATAGCTGAGCTTCTGCTGTATGGTGGGCCCTGTGGAGGTTAATGTCAATCTGAAGGTCGGGGTGGTCCATTGCCTAGCTAGGGGAGCTAAAAATAGTTCTTTATACTGTTTCAGTGTGGGACTCTTGAATGCATTTGATAAGAGAACCATGTGAACTAACCTGTGTTAAGAACCTAGGAGGACTAGGAATGATGGTTTACAGGAGTGACGGAAGGAAGAGAACAAGTTAAGAACAATCTCAGGAGTTCTAGGCCTGAGTTGATAAAAGAAATTACCAAACTCAGACTGTTGTACGTTTTTCTGGATGATGAAAATTCAGTCTGTTTTACAGAGCCCAGAAGCACACCCACAATTATGTAGACACTTGATTTATGACTGCGGTGGTATTGCAGAGCAGTGGAGAAAGAATGAGCTTTTCAATAAATGATTCTGGGTCAATTGGCTATCCATATGGAAAAAATGAAATTGGAGCCCTGCTTCACAAAAGGGGAAGAAAGAATTTCAAATGAATCAAAGACCTAGATGTAAAAAACACAAAACTATAAAGCTGTTAGGAGATAATATAGGAAATATCTTGATAGCATTGAAGTAGGGAAAGATTTCTTTAATAAGGTGACCAAGAGTACAAGATTGATCAATTTGACTCTATTAAAGTTCAGAACACTGATTCATCAAAGGATTCTATAAAGAGAGTGAAAAAGCAAGCCACAAAATAATTATTTGTAATCCATATAACTACAAAAGGCTAATAGAATATATAAAGAACTCCCTGAAATCAATTTAAAAAAGAAAAACAACATGTTAAAACATGAGTAAAAGATTAAACATGTATATTTCATAGAGGAGGAAACACAAATGTCCCTATAACATTTGAAGAGATACTCATACTCATTAGTAATAAAGGAAATGTGAATTAAAATAATAATAAGATACCATTTCACACACACCAGATTGGCAAAAATTAAGAACTCTGAAAATAGTAAGAGTAGGTGAAGATGTAGAAAAGGGGAGAATCTCAAAAACACTGCTTATTGGAGGAAATGTAAATTGGTACATTCACCACTTTAGAAAACAGTTTGATATTCCCCAATTTACTTGCATGTATGCTATGGCACAGTAATTGTAGGCATCTTCCTCAGAGAATTCCATCTATCTGTGTACCAAGAGAAATGTACAGGAGTGTTCATAATATACAGAAAATAACTTAAATGTCTACCAAGTGTAGAATGGATAAAAAGGCTGTGGTATATGCCTACAACAGAACATTTTGCAGCAGTGAAAATGAATAAACTATAGGTAAAAGCAGCAACACGGATCATTTCAAAATTGATGTTGCAAGAAGCAAGTCAACATAAAGCATGATTCCATTTGCATGAAGTGGAAAAACAGAAAAAAGATATCTTAACAATATGTTGTGTAAGAATAGTTACGTGAGTAATGGTTTTAAAACTATAAAGAAAAACAAAGGGATTAAAACATAAAATTCAGAATAGTGGTTTATCTCTGAGGGAGAAGAAGAGTGAGATGTTCACGGAGGGTTGGGAGGGGACCTGTAGAGATGGTAATGTTCCATGTTTTGCACTGGGTTGTGGATATATAAACATATATTTCAATACTTTTCTTTAAGTGGTTCCAAGACTCTTTTGTATGTTTGCTGTATTGCATACTAAAACATTTTAAAAACAAAACTCAGCTTTTGATTTTATTCATGGTCATTTTCAAACATATACCAAAGCAGAGAGAATAATGATTCCTCTGTTCCTAATACCCAGCTCCAAAATTTATCACCATTTTGTCATTCTTGTTTCTCTCTCTCTTCCTCTCGCTCTCTCTCTCTCACTCTCGCTCTCTCTCACACACACACACACACACACACACACTTTAATTTTTCTGGAGTGTTTTAAAGCAAATCCCAAACGTATCATTTCACCTGCAACACTTTTGATATCTACCTCTGACAAGTAAGAACTTTTTAAAACACAATATCATGATCACCTCTAACAAAGTTGACGACAATTTGTTAAGATCAATACCCAGTTCTTGTTCATTTTTCTCCAATTATCTAAAAATCGCTTTTTGTTGTTCATTTGTTTAAATCAGGATGAAACAATGTCCACATGTTAAATTTGGCTGATATATCTCTTAAGCCTCTTTTAATATATAAACGTTCACCCCCACTCACTTTCTAAATTGGTGTTTATTTGTTAAAGAAATCAAGTCATTTGTCCTGTAGAATTTCCCACATGGCTGACTGCAACCTCGTGGTGTCATTTAAAGTTGATGGTTAGTTCTAGAGGTTTAATTACATGCTGGTTCACTGTTTTTGGCAAAGAACGCTTCATAGATGGTGCTGAACACACAGAGGTGATGTGATGTCCATCACATCACATCAAGAGAGACACATAATATCTGGTTGTCTCATTTTAGTGATGTTAAGATTGATCGGAAGTTCAGGTATTATCAGTTTGATTTATCCCCTAAAAAGTTCCATGGTTTTAATAGTCATTCATAACTTACCTCAATCCATTATTTCACTAGAGTTTACAAAATTGTGGTTTTCATAGTTTTTTCATTCCTTCTTTACTTATTAGTTGGAAATTGTCTATGGAGAAGAATTTTTCTCTCTTCAATTCTTTGGTTAACTTGAAATACAATTAGCACAGGAAGAGCAGGATAAATTTCCCCCTATTTACCAAGTTTCAGAATGAGTTGATGCCATAGGAAATTCCAAAGCTAACCAGCTTTAAGTAACAACATCCTGAACTTGTGAATTTTTATATGTTTGATTTGTTCCAATCCACCACAATCGTTATTCTTGTTGATGCTCAAACTGTCCCATCTTCAGCTAATGGGGAACCCTTCAAATTCGCTTTTGTGGCTTTTTTTTTTTTTTTTTTTTACCAGACCCCAAGAGTCTCTGATAGATTTTTTTGCTTTCTAGCATAGTAATATTGTCCTGGGTCCTTGTACAGCTCATGCCCACACCTGGATTAGCTATTTTTCTAAGAAACCCACATCAGCTTGCTCTTAAAATTTTTATTCAATAACAAATTCCTTAAAATGTGTTTTTTATCCTTATTACACGTGGGGGAAGGAGCTCATGAAATATTCTTAATGAAATTTGTGCCAAGATGACCCTTAGGCAAGCATGAGCCATTGGTGTTTTCCCCAAGAGAAGTTATACCTTTATAGCTTCACCAACATTTAAGAAATATCCTCTATGTGCAGGACATTGGGGATACAGTTGGCTTGGTGTTTGCCTGCATAGAGCATACAGTCTAGTGAGAGAGACAGAGATAAAACAATAATAAATTATGATAAACTCTATGAAGAACGCAACATGCTAATGGGAGGAGAGTAACTTTGTGGGAGCTGGTTAGGAATTTTAAGTAGTCAGGGAAAACCACTTCGAGGAGACATGATAATGAGAGTGGGTCATCCATAAGAACCTTGGATGAGGTGAAAGGTGGGGGGTTGTGTCTCTGTAGAAGCAACCCCAAGTTAAAGACTTTGAGGCGCACATTGTCCCATCGAAGATCTCCAATCCGGTTTCACTTATAACTAAAGGTAAACTTTTTTTTTCAGTACAGTTAATCAGAACTGGACCAAACAAATTAGCATTGATGAATGCCTTTGTTCTAATGCCATCTGTCTGAGAGTATTGAAATAATTGAAGGATAAAATTAGAAATTTTGCTATGAAAAGCCCCTGTGCTAGAGCATCAGTGAATTGGAAATGGGATTTAGATTCATCAGAAAGACTTCATGCAGAACTTGGAGAATTTGCTTCCACACTAGGTAACTAGGTGATGTCTGTAATACATTTATTAAACACTTAAAACAGAATGCCCACATAGCTTTAGCAAGATGAAAGTGTGACTGACATATATGTTAGAGTTCTTAGATGGTTAAACAAATAATAGTGTAGATAAAAGGGAACCATTGGTTATAATGCACAATGAAGTTTTGTCATGAGCAGGGAATTGTTTTACAGTCTTCAGGGAAGGTATGTATAAATCACTGATGCTTCTCAGGTATTTATCCTCAAACCTTATTTTGTAGAGACCCGTCTTAAGAAACTAAAATCTTGTTACCTTTATAAGTAGCAATATACTTTAACATTTTTTCCATCAAGGTGAAACACAAATTTAAAAATTCTCAGAATGTGTCTCTTATCCTCCACCAGAGTTTGGGAAGCACTGTTTAGTTCATTTTTTTTTTTTTTTTTTTATCACAGCTCAAAACTCCCTTCCTGACCAGACCTTCTCATTTTTCCAGATTGATTTCTCTCCTTGTGACTTGTAGTTCTTTCCTCTCCTTCATGCCTGCTCCTTCTAACCTTCACCAAATTGTTGTACAACTCCAACCAGCTTTGGATTTTTCTGACCCATCTGCCTGGAACACATTTTACCTTTCTTCACTTGGTCTACTCTTACCTTTTCCTTAAGACAGCTCCATCATGGCTTCCTTCAACCACCAGGTTGGACTGAATGCCTCTCCCATGGCACCCAGTCTGAACCTCTCTCCGAACACCAATTATCCAATTTACATGCAAATTTACTGGAGGCATCCTCCAGAACTCGTGGGAAGAAATGTTCTTTAAATGCTCAAAGGTCCTTTCCAATTTAGAAATTCAGTGATTTCGTGATTTACAAGAGTGACTGTGTAACAACCACCCACACACCCCTTCCTTGCCCCAGTGTATTTTAGACCAATAAAAGGAGCCCACATATATTCAACCAGTAGGTACTAAACTTCAGAAAAAAATTCCTCCAAGAAGTGAAATAGACAAAAAGTATACATGAATTAAAATGTGTATTTGATAAATATATTAATAAGGGCTAAAATTGGGCACAGCTGAGGAACTCAGTTACAGTGAATATTTAATAGTGTTGATGGTGGGGGACTACTAGTCCTAAACTTGGCAAGTCATGCACGGAGTTGGATGCTGCTATCTATCTAAGAATATGGTCAAACTAAGGACTCAGCTGACCGTCAAGGCCGTACATTCCCCCAATCAGCCCTGTTGGGGATGGGTGGTCTATAAATAAGGTTTCACCTCTTTATCACCATAGCCCAGAGAATCATCTCCACAAAAAGGTGAATGAAATAATTTATAACTAATTAATTCATCAAGTAAGCATTTAGTGAGCACCCTCAGTGTGCAATGGTCTGGCGTCTAGAGTTAAGTCAAGACATAGACCCCGCTCTTGAAGAACCAAGGTTCCATGATTTGCACTCCTTAGCTGGTCCTATGAATGTGTTTGTAAACCGGCTGCTGATAAGTATTATTACAACCTTTGATGATATTAAAGCCCCAAATAATTAAAAATTTTCAAAAGTTCAGGGAGTAAGCCAGCTGAATGTGAAGGGGAAAAAATTCTTTCACTTTATGGTCTGTTTTCTTTCCTAATAGGCCAGCAGTCCTCAAGCTGCTATTGGTTAGAAATTTGGATTTTGTGGAGGCCAATATTTCCTAAAGATAGATTTTAATTTTTGTGCCTTGCTTTCCAGGTTTTTAAAATGCTTTTGATAAAAATCATTTAATGACATGATTTTTCTAAAATGTTTTACAAAGTCAAACAAAATCATGTTATTAAGCAGGTGTCAACTAAGGGGTTTTTTTTTCAACTGCAGTTTCACTTTTTAAAATAGCCTGACCCTTGCAGCAAGATGTTTAGATGCCTGTATGAAGTAGGCTGTGATTTCATGATTTCATAGTCAGAAGAGGTCAAGAAAAGGTGCCTGTGCTCCTAATATTTTAAGGCTCTTTTTAAATTAGAGGATGTTTCCAGTGTGTTCACCAGTAAGAGAACTTCTAAAGAGATATCAGAAGAGTGAGAGGAGAGAATTTTTGCCTTTCCCTAATTCCCCCTTCCTTCCTTTCTTTCTTTTTCTTTCTTTCTTTCTTTTTTTCTTTCTTTCTTTTTCTTTCTTTCTTTCTTTTCTCTCTTTCTTTCTTTCTCTTTCTTCCTCTTCCTTCCTTCCTTCCTTTCTTTCTTTCTTTCCTTTCTTTCTTTCCTTCTTTCTTTCTTTTTTTCTCTTTCTTTCTTTCAAAAACCCCAACTTTAAAGATAACTATTTAGTTGTTTCAATTATTCAATGTTTGAGATTTTTTAAAAAAGCATTTTAAATGAGATGGTACAATGTCCTAAAAGCTGAGATTTAACCAAACAGTGTGTATATATATTATATATGTATATACATATATGTCTATACATACATACACTCTTCAATGCAGTACTGAAATGAAAAGATATAATATGTGTTTCAAGGCCACATAGAAATATTTGATAAAAATAGAAGCCTAAGACTATAAATTCTATCAATTTTTATCTACCAGGGTATGGGTTCTGTGGCATTATAGGTGATCAGCCAAGTCAAGGGGGAAGGCACTGGTAATTCTATTTGTTTGATGGTGCGGTGGAATTAGAAAGCTGGGGAAGAAAGGAAACACATAAAGGAAGCATCATCTTTAGCTTCCTTAGCACTTGTAAATTTTCCGAATCTAAATTATAGTTGAATTTTAGCAATACTTTGTTTTTGTTCTTAAGACTTCCTGTAGTTTTATCTACATTTTATCAGCGTCATTGCCATCACAGTTATCTTGAAATTATTTTAACATCATACTTTTTGTTTATTTATTTATTTTTGGCCGTGGCGCGGCTTGCAGGATTTCAGGTCCCCGACCAGGGATGGAACCCTCCCTCAGCAGTGAAAGCGTGGAGTCCTAACCACTGGACCGCCAGGGAATTCCCCATAATTACTTTTTAGTTTACAAAAACCTCACACATAAGTTACGTCATTTGATCCTCACTGAAATCCTTCCAGGTAGATGCTGCTATTAAGGGCACAGACTCCAGAGTCAGACTGCCCAGGTTTAAAGCTGGCTGTTCCCCTCCCTGACTGGAAAAGTGTAAAATGAGGTTTATGAGAGGATTAAATGAGTTGATATCCATAAAGCATTTAAACTAGTGCCTGGCACAAAGTAAGCACTATAAAAGTATTAATTACTATTCTTTTATATATTAAAAAAAAAAAGACAGAGATATTCAGTAATTGGCCTAACTAAGGTAGTTCTTTATGGTAAGTTAAAAATCTAGGGTAAAACCCCAGGACTGCTGATGCTAAAAGCCCTATTTTTAAATATTGTTCAGTACTACCTTCTTACTTAGATTGTGTTTCCTTTGTATTTCTTTCCTCCTTCTCTTCTCTCTCCCTTTGATCGCTTTCTTTCTCTCATCTTTTTCTTCGCCCTCAGCTTCTCCTTTCTCTCCTCTCCCTCTTCCTTCTCCTACCCCTACCATCACCCTCACCACCTCTTCCACCACTAGTGCCACCAACATCATCACCGGAAACATTAGCGTGAGGGACTAAATTGCCTGTGAACTTGAAAGGAACTCATGCTGATAAATTTCTTTTTAATGGGATGACAGAGAAGGAAGGAAGGAAGGAAGGAAGAAAAAGGTGATTTTAGCTGACAGTCATACTATGCTATATATTTAACTTGTAGTGATGATCTCTACTTATTTATAAAAAACAATGCCTGAGATGAAAAATGTACTTGAAAAGATTAACAGCAGCTTAGACAATGAAGAAGAAAAGATTACTGAACTTGAACAGATAGCAATAGAAGTATCCAAAATGAAAAATAAATGCAGAACACTGAACTGTGCTAATGCTAGGAATAAAAATTGATAATTTATATAAAATTATTATCTAGAAAAATATGAAAATGCTTGTGTAAAAGTTACAATAGCATGTGAGTTAGGGTTTTGTGATACTGGATAGTTTTTGTTGCTGTTGCTGTTTAATTTTCAATGTTTATTAATTCCATTGTTTAGCACATGTCTCCTGGATAGCCTGACACTGTGTTAATCAACATGGCACTAAAGGCAAATTGAATATAGTTCCTGTCCTTAAGTGGTTCTCAGTCTAGTAGTGAAAACAGACATGTAAACATACAATTGCTATAGAGTGTGGTAAGCTGGATAAGGAAGAAACGCTTTATTTGGACTGAGGATGTCCAATGAAGCTTTTTTAAGAAGAGACACTTTTAGCTATAGTTTGTGAGGAAAAAAAATAATTCACCAAGTAAATAGGGATACAAGTGGAATGAAGCAAGAGTAGAGTTGAAGGAGAATTGGAAAATTCTAGACAAAATATTGGTATATGCAAAAGTGTTGGAGAACTACAAATCTTTCGTTATGACTTAAATTCCAAGTACATGCAGAGGTGAGTAGGGATTGAAGCTGGAAAGGCTAAGTGGGGACTAGATCATGACAACCTTATTAGAATACTACTCTGCAATAAGTGGACATTTCCAATATTTCTTGCATAGGCAACATGAACTTGTAAATCACTTGGGCTTTATTCTGCCAGTATGAGGGACTTATTAAGGGCTTTTACAGAGTCTGAGTTGTAATCTGAGTTACAAGGTCAGATTTATGATTAGAAAGATTACAGTGTCATCAGTATGGTAGATAGATTCAATGGCAATGGGGGAGATTAGAATCAGATACTCCAGTTATTCCAGGGAAGATATGACAATGGCTTAATCTAGAGTCAGGATATATAAGAGCAATGAGAGCTGTCCATTCTGGGTGCAGGCAATAAGGGAGTGTGATATTAGTGATAAAAACACTCCTCCCTGAAAAAAATCTTTTGTTGGTATAAGTTTCAAATAATTGCCATGGTTACTGCTGAATTTAATCATTGTATATATTTGTTATATATTGCTGCTTAACAAATTATCCCAACTTTAGCAACTTAAACAACATACAATCATTATTTCACATGATTTCTGAGGGTCGGTAATTTGGGAGTGGCTTAGCTGGATGATTCTGACTCAGGGTCTCTCATAAGATTTAGATGTCTACTGGGACTGTAGTCGCCTGAAGGTTAAGGGCTGGAGGATCCACTTCCAAGCTCACTTATGGCTATTGGCTGGTATCCTCAGTTCCTCTCAATGTGAGCCTTTGTATAGGACTGCTCTGCTAATGACACGACAGCTGTATATACATATATAGTGTGTATGTGTGTGTGTGTGTGCATGTGTATAGAGAGAGAGAGAAAGAGAGAGAGAAACTCAACCAAGGTAGAGGCTGTAGTGCCTATTATAACCTAAATCTCAGAAGTGACATACTATCAATTCTAATTCTGCCACATTCTATTAGTTACAGTGTGACAAGAATGTGAGTGCAAGGAGTGGGGATCATGGACGGCATCTTGGAGTCTGACTGCCACAGTAACATATGTAGAAAGTTCAAAGGAACACATTCTTACTACGTACTCTTTTACTTACTTACTCATACAGTACACACTGTGTGCTACCTGGAAGTTAATTCAGAAAATTACCCATTAAGCAATTACTCCCTGTTCCCCTCTCCTCCCAGCCCCTGGCGATCAGCAATCTGCTTTCTGTTTCTATGGATTTGCCAATTCTGGATATTTCATATAAACAGATTTATACACCATGTGACCTTTTTTGCCTGGCTTCTTGCACTAAGCATGTTTTTGTGGTTCATCTACATTGTAGCATGTATCAGTACTTCATCCCTTTTTATGGCTGAATAATATTCCATTGTATGTGTATACCACAATTTGTTTATCCATTCATCTGTTGATGAATATTTGGCCAGTTTCCATCTTTTGGCTATTGTGAGTAGTGCTGTTATGAACATTTATGTAAAGTATTTGGGGCAGAGGGGATTGATTTTAAGGTGCCAGTGAAAATGTGAGTGAATGTGTCCAGCAAGTATTTGTATCTGTGGGTCTGAGTTAAAAGGAGAGGTCAGAGATGGAGATAGACTTGGAGTCAGCAACTATATATAGGTTGTGGTCAGAACCAAGAGGGAAAGCATGTAGAGAGAAAAGAGCAGTAGACCAAAGGTAGGAGTTAAGTCAAAATGTCTATGGCATACAGGACTTGGCTAAAACCTCTAGACATTCTCTGGTCTAACACTTTGAGTGTAAGCATTAAACTAGTTCACATTATACAGAGCTTCTCATTTATCATTGACCTATAGACTTTGTAGGATCGCATAACTCCCTTCAATAACTTATTTAACAGTTTAGTTATTTTATTATCAAGAAATCCCTACTTTCTAGGTGCTCAAATTGTAATTTATGACATAAGAAATCACATCCTGCCCTGTGGAAGATGGATAATGTTTAGTCACTGCTCTGTGATATAAATAACTTCTCCAGCATCTTTTTTATTGACTAAATAACTTCAGGCCTTTCACCTTTCCTTTAAATATTTTCTAAAATTTAGATGCATTTTCTGGGTCTCCCATAATTTACTACATCACGATTCATTTGGATAGTCTAGTAAAACACTGTCTTCTTATGCTCAGTAAAGTGTGTGCTCTACCAAGCTCTTACAATCCACCCTTCTTTGAAGATAGTATCCTGTTCTGTTATTATAACAAGGAAACAAGACAAATCCACTATTGATTTATCAGTATCTTTAACTTGTGCTCCATTGTAATCTCAAACCCCTTTATTGATGACATGTCTAGATTATTTCTCCTGTTACATCAGCAGAGAGTATTTCAATTTCAGGGCACGTGTTAATTAATGTTGCCTTTGTACTTTTCGATCAAAATTCTTTGTTTACACATACCTCTAATTTACAAGGAACACTTTGAATCTTCTTATATTTTTTTTAAGTGTTAATAATCTTGTCATATTTGCTATCATACCAGGATTGAGAATTTTCTCAATTCCATTTTGTCACTCATAAGGAATGTTGAACAACACTGGGAACCTAAAATTCACCCCTTGTGTGTTAGTTTTCTAGATTTCTTAGATTGACACTAAGCTGTCCACCTGCACTTTGGGGGGACATTACTCCCCATCAACTTACACTTCTAGGATTGCATGAAACTTGTTATGTTTGCAACCTTCCCACTTTAATGGATAGTGTAGCATAAGCAAGACTGTTTGGTGGACTAAATCCCAGTTCACACAAACCTCAGTCATTTACATTTCCTGCAGGTACAGTGCAGAATGCCAGTGATTGTAAGCCATCCAATCTTTGTCAGGACTTTCTGTGTTTGGTATATATTGTGATTGACTTAGCAACAATAATGAAATGCGAGTAATCCTGCACTTTCAAGATGCTTTAGATGGATTTCCTGGTATTTGGGAGATGTCTGGCCTAGGGGAAGGAGGAAATCTAATCGAGCATTCAGAAGGACTGTACCTGCACCCTGATGTCTAGAAGGAAGTAGGTTAGACTTCTGGGTAATGTGATTACATGGCAGTGGTGTTTACTGCTGTGGAATCATTAGAATATTCCAACTTTTTGAAAGATAGATCTCTTATGTACTCAAAGGGTAGTGAACACCCCTTAATGAATGCTGTGCAGGGAGACTAGATTGCTTGCTGGGTAATTGGCATTGGTGGGGAATGGGCAAAGTGTGATTAGGTCAGGGCACCTCTGACCCACCAGGACCCAGCCTGAAAAATGGCCATTTTCTATGGCTTCCTGAAGGTCAGGCTTACATTTAACTTCCATGGATCTTTCACACTTCATAGCTCTTGTACAATGTCAGCCATTTACTAAATGTTTTCTCACTTAATCCTCTCTGTCACCCTGCTTTGTAGGTTACTATCCTTGCATTTGCAGATAAGAAGACAAAGACTGTGTGAGGTTACCTCTTGCCCAAGGCTTCAGAGTGGAGGAATCAGGTATTGAACTGAGTTCATACTCAATGCATTATGCCTCAATATTTCACTTTAAGCAAAGAACCAATGGAACATATAAATGGTTCAGTTAATTTTACAATTAATTTGAAATTAATAGGCACATTTATATAAATTTTCTATAATATTGTGTTGTTATCAATCTTTATCTTTTTTTTTTTTAATTTTTAAATTTTTTCACCTGCACCATGCAGCATGTGGGATCTTAGTTCCCTGACCAGGGATTGAACCTGTGCCCCCTGCATTGGGAGCATGGAGTTTTAACCACCAGACCACCAGGGAAGTCCCTCAATCCTTATCTTATAAAAGCATCTTCTGATCTTAATTCAGATATAACTATAATTTTTATATAGTTGTAAAATCTTTAGCAAATGCACGATTTCAAGCTCTACTTTTCTCATACAACTTTTCATTTACATTTTCACAAGTTTAGTTTTTATAGTTATAATTTTAGTAACTACACAAAGATAGTCAATAAATACTGAATCTTTTTTAAAAAAAATTCTTAATGTAGTAGCGAAAATTAAGACAGTCTCACACAAGTACACCTCATTTTAGGAAAACCAGAATTATGGACAAACAAAAAAAGCAAAACAGAGGGTGGGTATTTTCTTAAGGAAAGGACTCAATATAGAATTCCTTTAAATAATACGCTCCCCTGGATCCCCAGGGGATTCAGTTTCCTAAAACTAAGAGTTACACCCTTTTGTGAAGGGTTGCCTAAGGGTGAATATTTTCTGAGATCCTTTCTAGCACATCGTGACTAATGCATTGATTGGGTAAAACGAGGCTACCCATATATTCTAGGGTTTTCCAGTTACAGAAACCTACAGGAATGAAGGATGTGTTTACATCTCAGGTTCTGGTGGTTCAACAAAAACTCAGAAGAGTTTTTCTCTCATTTACTCCCACCCTGCCGAGTCCAGGGGCTTCTAGGATCCTAGTGTCCTCAGGATGTCAGGGACAGTGTGCGGTCATCTATTCTCGTCCATTCTCCTGCCTTCGGTCAGGACCACACCCAAACCCGCCCAGACAGAGGAGAGTCTGCCCTATTTTTAAATAGACCCAGGGACTGGGAGCATTCTTCCTTTCTCAATAACCCCATTTCAAATCCAATCCACACTTTTGGTTTGCTTTTCTCGCAATTAAGAGGGCCTCTATACACTTCTTACAAATTTCTATCTAATACAAGAGACATTTTCCACAAATTTAAAATTAAGGAAATAATAAAAATGGATCAAATAGAAAATAAGATGTATTTTAGATTGTCTGTGACTTTAAATATACTAGTAAAATGTCACATTATGTTGTAAGAATAGGATATGCACTAACAAATAGGGTTTTCTAAAATCCCAAATTCTGTAAGTGTAATTATGTAATCTTAAAAATCTTAAGACATTTGACTGGGAACATATGCTTATGTCTAAGAGAGAAAATGATGTACCTTGCACGCAACCCCCCCCCCAAAAGATTTCATTTTTGCTTAGTGAAATTAGATTATATTTAAGCAAGATTATATTTGAATAAGGTTATATTTAAGATACACAATAATGAAAACTACTCCACCTCCTTCTACACTTTTATTTTTGTTCAATGAGGTTAGATTGCTTTGGGGGAAAAATCGCTGTTTACCATACTGCTAGAGTTTTGCTAATTGCCTCCCATCAGATTTTACTTAGTTCTTATACATATCAGGAAGCTAAAATTTTTGAGGAGATGTAAAAGGACAAAGATTAGTCAAGGATAGAAGTGACTACTTTAACTCATACCTGATCAACATCCCTTTTTTTTAAATGTTTTCCATTCAGCCCTCTCCCAAAATCAAATGCTTGTTTGATATTGCAGGGGAATCTTTCTTTATAGGTGAGGACATGCTTTCTTAAAGCATCCTGCATTATTGCTGTAGTTTCGGCTAATTTATTTTATAAATTTATTCTACAAAAATAAATCAGTTGTCTTCCTCTGATATCAACATTCTGACAAGCCTGGTTTCCTCATTTTATTTTTCTTAGAAAATTCCTATTTTGAAGAATGTAAAAAAGATTAAATACTCTTCCTTGATCCAGTCTGCTTTTGTCTGTATTCTTTCTTTCTTTTTTTGGTACTGAGGCTGATATGTAGCCACATGTGCTAGATAAGAATTCTTTATCAGATTCAGCCATTCTGCACGTGATTAATTTTGTTATGGTCAAAACAGAACGTGTTTTCTAGGTTCCTCTGGCAGTCACTGTATACAGCTACTCCTGTCCTTAAATCATCTTAATTTGTGTATAGTAAAGTAGAGTATGTCCTGGTTGAAACAATTGTTTTTTTCCACTCATGCTACAGCATTTCCTGGGCTTTCTAAGGTCATATCTTCATATTTTCGAAAAAACGGTTAATATCACTTTGACAGGCTGTCTTGATCTTTTCCCATGAATTATAAAACCCCCATGACAAAGGCATGATTTTATTTTTCATGTTATAACAAATTTTGAGGCAAATTACGTTAGTAAGAAAGAGAAAAAAGAAGATAACAGTCTGAATCAGGTAACAAAATTAAAAAAAAAAGAAGTGGAAAACAAGATATCTTTGTCATCAGGCACTGGTAAAAATTTACAATCTCCTCAAGTGCAACGACATTTTGTATTTTACCAGTGCTCACTAGGTTTATGACTAATAAATATTACTGAGTGGTTAATATGTCTACAGACTCAGAAAATTTAGCCAAAGATATATTTTCTGATCATTTCAAACTACTGTGCAGTCTCTTTATATTGTATAGCAGATGGCTTGGTGGATGAGAGTTAGGAAATAGATTTGAACCCTTGTTCTCGTGTTTAATTGCTGTGTGACCCTGGGCAAGTTACTTGACCTCTGTGTACCTTAGTTTCCTCATTATAAAATGGGGGAAGATAAAATCATTATGCTGTACACCTTAATCTTATACAGTGCTGTATGTACAATTATATCTCAATAAAACTGGAAAAATAATGAGGAGGCTAATAATTTTTCCTATTTATAAGTTATATTAAATGGATATGAATAAATATATATTTATTCATATCATATGACTATTATAATATTACTTATGTCATAAGTCTATATCACTAAGTATTATTTACCTGGTAAGTAATAAATAATAATATGTTAGCTATTATTACTTATTTTAAAATGTAAGATCTCATTGCTGCGATTATTATATTGATCTTGGACATTGGCAAAAATTATAGTGTTTGGAAGTGATTGCCCAGAGAATAGGAATTCTTCATAGAATTTCCAGACAGCACAGAAACTTGTAGAAGATGTGCAAACATGAAGAAAAGAATTTACCCTTTACTGAGCAGAGTTACCACTATTCTGTGATTAATTGAATCTTAAGTTAACTGTCATGAAGAGTCACAGAGGCAACTCTGACTTTCTTGAGATGTCCAGAGCTGGCCTGACCTCACCAGTCAGTAGAAGTCAGGATGAGTTGGGATCCATATTCCAAACTCACTTTAGTTTAAGGGGACCTGAAAACTGCCTTAAATTTATACTTGTCAGCTTCTCTACTTGCTCCATGGTGCACTTCCAAATTTCACCTGTGTTCTCCACATTTGGATAACCAGTTGTCAAGTTTCAAACTTCTTCAGATAGCATTGGAACAGTCAGTAAAAATCACCAGATCTTCTGTAAATTCTCCATAGTCTTCATGCTATAAGAATTACTTCATTTTAAAAGAACGATGAGCAGATTAGAATACTTTTTTGTTTCTAATGTTCATTAGTTTGCTAGACATATATATATTGAACACTAGCCATGTGTTAAGCATTTGTTATGTAAGGATAAATAAACCATGGTCCTTGTCCAAGTTGGGATTTACATGCTGGTAGTTTAGTGTTATCTTATATAGTTGATTCTCTTACTGTTTCGTTTACGCACTAAAATTTATTTGTAATTCCAAAACCAATTCTTGTGGCTTTTGTGGTCATTTGTGGACATGCACAGAGCAGCAAAGAATTTTAGTCTCCTGTCAGGCACATTTTCAGTTCAAGTTGAGCAAGGCGATCTCTGCCTTCTTTTTCAGCTCTCAGACTGTAAATGGTGTGCTTTTTGCCGTCTATTTGTTGCCATGATTTTTGCATTTTTGTGCTCTTTGTTGATGATTTCACTGTTTAAAATGGCCTCAAATGTTGTGGTGAAGTACTGTCTAGTGTGTTCCTTAAACAATGAACTGTGATGTTCCGTATGGAGAAAATATGCTTTGTGTAGGCATGAGTTATAGTGCTTTGGCTGTGAGCTCAATGTTAATGAATCAACAAGATGGTACATTCAGAAAAAGGAAGAGGAAATCCACCAATCTGTACATGAGGCTGCTCCGGAAAGTGTGACACCTATAGTCCTTGATGAAGTTATAAAAAAGATCAAAAATGTAACTGTATTTGTGGATTCATGAGATGATGAATTGTTGTGAGGCTGAAAACAAAGGAATTTACGGTCATGTTACCTAGGGTCATGAAAATGTTAAACCCATCTTGTCTAGTGTTTTATTATAAAGAAATATGTCAATAATTATTTGTAAGATATATATGTGTATATATATATGTATATATATGATTATATTACATATAATATTATATATATTATTATATATGTATAATCATGTATATATTTTGTCTTTAAACAGAAACACACATGAAACAAGAATATGTATTGATTTTGTTCTGACCAGAAGCTCACAGGAACCTAACCCTGTATTTCCCCTAGGAGCAATGGCTCAGTATTCATTAATTCAGTGTTTTCAGTGACTTTACAGAACATAACTACTGTGAACAACAAGAATTTACTGCATATTCTTTGATAGTCTACAGCAGTGGTTCTCAACCAGGGCAATTTTGCATCCCCTGGGACATTTAGGAATGTGTGGAGGTGTTCTGATGGTCATGACTTGGTGGGGAGTGGGGCTGGGAGGGGGTGCTACTGGCTTCTAGTGGTTAAAGGCAAAGGATGCTGTTATACTTCCTACAATGCACAGGACTGTTCCCCACAATGAAGAATTATCCCGTCAAAAATGTCAACAGTGCCAAAGTTGAGAAACCCCACTCTATACCAAGTCTTCAAACTTTCTCTGTAAGGACCGGATAGTTAATATTTTCATATTTGTGGGCAATGTGGTCTCCATTACAACTATTTGACTCTGCCATTGTAGCATGAAAGCAGCTACTGACAATATACCAGCTGACAATGGGTGCATCTGTTTCATGATAAACTTTATTTATAAAAATGGTCAACCTGCTGGATTTTGGCCTGGGCTATAGTCTGTGGACTCCTCCATAGCAGTAAATCTCAATCTTGAATGCTCATTAGAAGAACCCAGGAGCTTTTAAACAATGGTATCGCCTGGACTGCTGTTCCCCCAATTCTGATTTGATTGGTCTGGGAGGGGACCCCAGTGTTGGTATTAGTCAAAAGCATCCTACAGATGAGAATGTACAGCCAATGTTGAGAGCCATCACTATGAGATAGTTGCTCTTTGTGTATTTGAAAACTGACCCAGCCCAGTAGACCCTTATCAGCAGCCAGGAGAGCCTTCTCTTGCAGTCTGGCTTTTGTCCCAGGCACTCTCCTGAAAGTCTCCAAATTAATGGCCTTTTTTAGTGCTCATTCCTCTGAACCCCTGAGGTTCAGATTTAGAAACACTCCATGCTTTCAGGTACCTTGAAACTCCTCACTCTCCTGGTTCTCCTCCTATGCTTCTAACTACTCTTCTGCCTCTTCTTCAACCTTTTGCACATTAAATATAGATGCTCCCCAAAGAGCTGTCCTAGGGTTCTTCTCTGATTAATTTCCCCTGGCCTGTGTCATGGCTTTACTTCTCTAGAAACAACGTTCATGTAACTATCTTTTGGCCTGATCTCTCCCACAGGGGTTGTTTTTGTAGGCCACCTGGTGACTCTATTCTTGATCATGGTTTTGGAAATTAGATATGAAAAGTCATAGTCATAAAACTAAGTTACAGTCTCTTCTTCCAGATATCAGTTCCCACTGCATAGGACATTTCATAGAACATTTTGAAAACTACCATCCTTACTGTGGAACTATCTTACAGGAGAAACAACCCCACAATAAGGTCTTTTGGGGACTTTGTAACGTACCTTATGCATCTAGGTCTACCTCATGCTGAATAGAAAGTTACCAGTGTATATAGGCTAAATACTATTTAATAAGAATAAGTAATGGAAATACCAGTTTTTCTTTTATGTCACCAGAGCACTCCTATAGTTCAGAGGTAAAACAATGAGACCCTCACCCATTGCCAGATACATCCAGCAGATCTTGGCAGGAGATAGGTGAGACACGCAAACTGGGTAATTGGCAAGAGTTTTAAGGGGGTCTTTTTACAAAGGTATGGGCAGGTGTATTTGTTTCCTAGAGCTACTCTAACAAATAACCACTAACTTGGTGGCTTAAAACAACAGAAGTTTATTTTCTCACCAATCTGGAAGCCAGAAGTCCAAAATCAAGGTGTTGGCCGGACTGCACTCCCTCCAGAGGCTCTAGAGGAGAATCCTTCCTGACCTCTTCCAGCTTCTGTTGGCTATTGGCATTCTTTGGCTTCCTTGACTGTGGCTATATCACTCCAGTCTCTGCCTCTGTTTTTACGTTGCCTTCTCCTCTTCTCTTCACATTGCCTTCTTCTCTTCTGTCTGTGTCAAATTTCTCTTTGCCTTTCTTTCATAAGGACACTTGTCGTTGGATTTAGGGCCCACCCAAACAGTCAAGGATGATCTCCTAATCTCAAGATCCTCAACTTAATTACATCTGCAAAGATCATTTTTACAAACAAGGGGTTAAGATGTGGACATCTTTTAATATCTTTTTGGGGGCCACCATTCAACCCATTATAGCAGGATTGGGAGAAACCAACAGGGACAGTGAAACCCTATAGGGTGTATTTACTAGGACTGCAGGAGACAGGAGGAAGTACTCAATGGAATCTAGAGTCAGTAGCTATAACTGTAGGTGGGGAGGGAGGCACCTGTATGGCTTTGAAAGAGAATTTCACTTGACATAAAGAAAGCTGGGGGAAAAAACACCCAACTTTATTCCCTTTCCACCCTCCTACTGGTGCCTATTGTTGGTTGAATCAAAATGGATGCCAGAGGAAAAGATGCTCAGTGATGCAGTCTATAAAACAGAAGGGTGTATGGTGGATTTGGAAGGGCAAACAGAAAACATCCCATACATCAGGACATTACCATTCCTGAGGAGGAGTGGAAAAAGTTCTCAAGTTAGAAGTTCAGATGAGGTTGCTTTCACAAGTGCATCGGTAAGTTTAACTTCTTCTATATGTAAAGAACAAATGAGAACATACTTCTTTTTTTTCTGTAATTTCAGACCATTACACAGTGAGCCTAGAGCCCGTGCTCCGCAACAAGAGAAGCCACCGCAATGAGAAGCCCTCGCACCACAACGAAGAGCAGCCCCCGCTCGCCACAACTAGAGAAAGCCCGCGCGCAGCAACGAAGACCCAACACAGCCAAAAATAAATAAATAAATAAATTTAAAAAAAGAAAAGAAAAAAGAAACAATGAAGGAGGGAAGAGGGAACATTTTAAGGTCCATGGAGCTCTTCTAATTGCTAATTATTTTCAAATTTTCTCACCCCTTCTTTTATATTTTTTATTTGTTTTATTGTGATATTTAAACATAATACATTTAAACTTTAAATATTTCATTTTACTATTAATTGTTTTATTATAATATATAATAATATACATCTATTATAGATTCACCAACTTTACATGAATTTTTTATGATTTTTGATAAGTCTTTATAGCTGTCAAACTACTACAACAATCACGATATATTACATTTTCATCACTGCCCCTTGGCTTCCTGCGGAGCCACCCTAAGGGGGCAGAAGAGTGGGAGGGAGAGCTTATCCATATTTCAGTGCTGGTTAAAAACATACCTTGGTTTTTGACTCAAGGTGCTAATTTATGTATTTTACACATTTGTACTCTGAGCCCCAGGGTTCTTAACTATAAGTTACAAGCAGGTTAAGATAAGTCTCTGAAATCTCTCCAGGATCTATTCTCCTTTTTATTCTACTTCTAGGTAAAGTTGTATTTGAAGGAGCCTACAGGAAGAGCCACAATTTTCATAATTCAGCTAGAGCTTATGATCCATAATTTACTACATTGAAAAAAATTAAACTTACCAATGTCTACCTCCAAAGGTCTGAAAATTTATTTAAACAGGGTAAATTTCTTCTTTTTCTATGAAAATAGGCAAAATATTGCCATTTAATATCCCCATTCCAAACACTTTGCAGCATATACACAAATAACTGAGGGTTTGAGGTGCCTGTATTGATAATTCAAGTTTCAGAAAGGGATTCTGAGAAGATGTTTTATTGCTTATGTGGTCCAGACTGACTGTCTCCATTAAATACATTCACTGGATAATTGCTTAACTTTCCACTTTCCTTTTCTGGTGAAGTCACATATAATATGTCCAAAATGGCTAGAAGGAATCATGGGATTTATGCATATAAATACAGCATTGCTTTTCAGAAAGGACAGAATATGTTCAGGAACTATTTATATTCTGGGTAAGCTTTGAATTGTATATTTTACATGCACAGAAAATAACTCATTATGAGAATATCTCATGTTGTACGCCAAACTAAATGACTCTTTGATACTGATGTCATGCCCATTCATATTAGTAGGAGTTATAGAGACCAAGAGGACCAATTTCTAATGCCAAGAATGCACGGAATGGTTTCCATGGAGCATAATGGCATAATTGTCTGATGGAACAAAACTGAAAAGAACTGGAGGACGGAAAAAGGGTGTGGTGTCTGCAAAAATGAAAAACTTTATTCATGGATTCAAATTTATGCTTAAAATGAATTGGATGTGATATATCATTCTCGGTTTTCAGGCAAAAACTAGAAACTAGTTAAATAGTGACGGAACATTCAGAGTAATGTGGCAAATTCTCTTGGAACTTTCTTTTCCTCCACCTCAAATATACTAATTATCACCTGTTCTATCTTTCTTCCCTAAAGGATGACAGGATAGCCTCCTTTTTTTAAACCAAAGCTTTTGTAAAGTTTCCTTCCATATCCTTTTTAGGATTTCATGCCAGCAATCCTCACAGTGCCTTGTAAACCTGCCATTTCCTCCTACACATCTGGAAGGCCCATTACCATAAAGAACCCAACCTGACTAAGAGACAGTTGGGAAAAAGTCCTTGTCCAAGGGACAATCCAAAATATTTCTTTTGTCTTTTCATCAGACTGTTCATTATATTTTCATTCTCTTCTGTAACCATAATTAAACCTTCCTTTGATTTCCTTCATGAACACTGAAAACCAATAAGCAACTTTAACATTATCTTGAGTATGTAAATAGTGATCACTTAGAGTAGTCCCGATGGTACATTTCATGACTTCGGTGCCATTCCAAGGACAGTTTCTTGTGTTAAGTTCAAATAAAGGTGTCTGTCTTATGCCACCAATTACTTACAATCATTCCACAGTTTGGTTTTCTTCATAATGCTCATCCAGACAGTTTTTTTTTTTGGTGCCTTCCCCGCTGTATATCTAAACAGTCTCTTTCTTTTTATTACTTGGAATCAATTTCATTCTTCCTTAAGGCTACTGACTTTCTGTTTTAATTTGGCTGGTTTCTTCATTTGTGGACCAATACTTTCATACTTAACTCTACTTCCAAATATTACCATAAAGGTCCTTCTTGGGATCCTTTTATCTTAATAGTATTAAAATATGGACTGGTTGCTTTCTAGAGTTGAAGTCATTTTATAGACTTCTTTTATTGTGCTCCTGGATTGGATAGGTCTACTATTTTTGGATCCTACATCTTCTTTTTGTTTATTTTGCTTCTTTGTTTCACTGTAGTACATTTTCAAACAACTGCCTATGAAAAGATGGATGGGATGCAAATATTCTGAGAATTTACAAGTTTGAAAATGTCTTTTATTCTGCTCTCACCCCTGATTCAGAGCTTGGCTGAGTGTTCAATACTAGGTTGCAAAATTTTTTTTCTTAGAACTTTTATAATATGATAAAAGGAATTTATGAAAAACCCACAGCTGGGAATTCCCTGGCGGTCCAGTGGTTAGGATTTGGTGCTTTCACTGCCATGGGCCCGGTTTCTATCCCTGGTCAGGAAACTAAGATCCTGCAAGCTGCAGGGTGCAGCAAAACAAACAAACAAACAGAAAACAACCAAAAAAAACCCCCAAACACCCACAGCTAACATCTACTCGATGGTGAAAGACTGAAAGCTTTCTCCCTAAGACCAGGAATAAGACAAGGTTACCTGCTTTTGCTATTTCTATTTGACTTTGTATTGGTTTTAACTACAGTAATTAGGCAAGAAGATGGGAAAAAAAGCATCCAGATGGCAAAGAAGTAAAATTATCTATTCACATATGACATAATCCTATATATAAAAAATCCTAAAGAATTCTTCAAAACTATTAGCACTAATAAATAAATTCACCAATGTTGCAAGATATGAGATTGACACAAACCATTCAGTTGTATTTTTATATACTAGCAATGAACAATCCAAAAAAGAAATTATGAATACAATTCCATTTACAATAGCATCCAAAAGAATAAAATACTTAGGAATAAATTTAACCAAGGAGGTGAAAGACTTGTACACTGAAAACTACAAAATATTACTGAAAGAAATTAAAGAAGACCTAAATAAATGGAGACATAACATGATCATGGATTGGAAGACTTAATAGTGTTAAAACGGCAATGCTACCCAAAATAATCTACAGATTCAATGCAATGCCTACTGAAATTCCAATAGCATTTTTGCAGAAATGGGAAAGCCAACCCTCAAATTCATATGGAATTACAAGGGGCCCTAAATAACCAAAACAATATTGAAAAAGAAGAACAAAATTGAATGACTCACATTTCCTGATTTTAAAACTTACTACGAAGCTACAGGAATCAAAACAGTGTGATACTGGTATAGGGATAGACATATAGATCAGTGGAATAGAATTGTGAGTCTTAGAGATAAACCCATGGATCTATGGTCAGTTGATATTGACAAGGGTGTCAAGATCATTCAATAAGAAAGAATAGTTTCTTCAACAAATGGTGCTGGGACAACTGGATATTCACATGCAAAAGAATAAAGTTGGACCCTTACCTCACTACATATACGAAAATTAATTCAAAATGGATTAAAGACCTAAATATAAGAGTTAAAACTATAAAACTCTTGGAAGAAAACATGGGAGTAAATCTTCATGATCTGAGACTTAATGGTCTTCTTAAATAAGACACCAAGTATCAAGTAACAAAAAAAATCGACAAATTGGATTCCATTGAAATTAAAAACTTTTATGCATCAAACACCATCAAGAGAGTGAAAAGACAACCCACAGAATTGGCAAAAATGTTTGCAAACCATTTATCTGATAAACATCTAGTATCCAGAATATATAGAGAACTCATACTCAACAATAAAAAGATAAACCCGACTTTAAAATGGACCAAGGGGTGGAGACTAAAGAACATATTATTAACAAAAAAAAAATGGATCATGAAAAAATCAAAGAGGAAATGAAAAAGACCTCAAGACAAGTGAAAATAAAAACACAGCTTTCCAAAATCCATGGGATACAGCAAAAGCAGTTCTAGGAGGGAATTTTATAGTGATACAGGCCTACCTCAAGAAACAAGAAAAATCTCAAACAACCTAACCTACCATCTCAAGGAGTTAGAAAAAAGAAGAACAAGCAAAGCCCAAAGCCAACAGAAGGAAGGAAATAATAAAGATGAGAAAGGAAATAAATAAAATAGAGACAAAAAAAAAAAAAAGAAAAGAAAAGATCAATGAAACCAAGAACTATTTTTTGGAAAAGATAAACAAAATTGATAAGTCTTCAGCCAGGCTCATGACAAAAAAAAAGAAGACAATAAATATAACAGAGACACAAAAAATTGTGAGAGAATACTATGAACAGTTATATGCCAATAAATCAGACAGCTTAGTAGAAATGGATAAATTCCCAGAAACATACAATCTCCTAAAACTGAATCAGGAAGAAATAGATAATCTGAACAGACCAATCACTAGTAGTGAAATTGAATCTATAATAAAAAATTCTCCCAGTTAACAGAATTCCAGTACTGGCCAGCATCACAGGGGAATTTTACCAAACAAATAAAGAAAAGCTAATATCTATCCTTCTTGAACTACTCCAAAGAAATTGAAGAAGGGGGAACAATCCCAAATTTATTCTATGAGGCCACCATTACCCTGACACCAAAACCAGACCAAGACACTACCAAAAAAAAAAAAAAAGAAGAAAATTACAAGCCAATATCTCTGATGAATATAGAAACAAAAATTCTCAACAAAATATTAGCAAACTTAACTCAATAATATATAAAAAGAATCATACACCATGAGCAAGTGGGATTTATTCCAGAGATTCAAGGATGGCTCAATATCTGCAAATCAATCAATGTGATGCACCACATTAACAGAATGAAGGATAAAAATCACATGATCATCTCAATAGATGCAGAAAAAGTATTTGACAAAATTTTACATTCATTAATGAGGGGAGAAGGAGGAGGAGGGAAAGGAGGAGGAGCAAGAAGGGGAGCGGGGAGGGGAGGAAGGATATCGGGGTGCAGAGAATTAATGGAAAGCTTGAGAACAAGGTTTAGAGAGTGGGCAAGAGTCAAAGCAGGGTCTGAGAGCTAGGGAACAGAAGCCACAATGAAGATCACACTGTGGGAATTATCTGGCTCATATGCTTCTGCTCTTGAGATAATCTTGAACTCTCTCAAAATAATTTTATTCCTGACTCAGCATTCAAAGTCCAGGGAGAGGCCAGTCATGTGCCCATCCCCTGGCTGTGATGGGGAGAAGGATAGGAGATCTTGCTCATTTAGCTTCTAAAATACGAGGTGTCCGTAGAAAAACTAAGAAGATAGGAAGGAGAGGTGGATGCCAAACAGACAGAGATGACCAATGTCCACTGTCGATACTATCTTAATGGCATCTTAACGTTCAACACGCACTATTATATAAATGTTCACTATGATACATTATGGACTTAAAGGGTGGTGGGGTTAAGTGACTTCTTCTAATTATGTAATTATTTGCTCATTCATTTATTGATCTCTCCTGTGTGTGTCTACAATTGAACAAGAGCCATTGGTTAAGTAATCCAGGATGTGTTCCTTAGATTTCATTTCTGTCAACCCAACATGTTAATGTTCAAGTAAAGCAAACATACACATGGCAAGAAGTTCTGAATTTTATGAATCAGATTCACATATAAATATGCTATCATCAGCCTTTTCCAAGAAACAATATTGTCAGAGGTTGCTGATAACCCTCACAAATGAATTTGTTCTCAGTTATCAAGATCCTAAGCCCATATTGAAAATCAATGTTAATTCAAGAATTCTCAGCTCAAAATGCAGCTTGTTCTGAGCTCTAGGAATTGTGTAGGAGAAGGAAAAAAGAATGATTTGTGATCTGAGGAATATGCTTTGACAGCCCAAACCCAAAACACATGCAAAAATTTCCACAGGGGTTTTAAAGGTGACCTTGGTGAGGAAGGGAAAGCAATCTTCATCTGCTGAAGACAGGGTGAGAAACACTGCCTAGAAAGATACACAGACTAGATTTAAGATAAGAAGAAATCTGGATTTTACCAAAGGAGTGCTTTGGGCCCTGGGAAAGAGTTTAAAATGCTGGCAACTCAGCAATAAATATTGCAGAATCTGGAGACTAGATATCAGACGGTGGCACCTGCCAATAAACCTCCATGAAAAATGAGAAGATTCAGCTATTGTTCAAGGGAGCGCTGACTCCCATTGCCCTGTCATTGAAATGACTCTCCAACAGTTTCCTTGGAAGCTGGTTCGGGAGCTGGTTCACAAGGTATAATTAGGAGAGTCTTAAGCTTCTGTGCTTAGCTACAAATAAAGGTCATCTAACTTACACTTCAGCTAGAAGTCTCCGTCCTGAGTTAAGTATGAAAAAATAGGAGTAGAAGAGGCCTTTTGCTTCAATTCACAAACTTTTTCCTTGAAAAGAAGCACTGGTAGAAATCATTCCACTTCTTCTCCACTGTTTAATGGGAATAGAAATAAAATGCTAGATCTTTAAAAGTACCAAAAGAAAACTTCAACTTCATGTTTCAAATAGAACACGTAGGCTCTAAACTATAGTTATAGTAAATGGTGTTGCACATTTCTTTAATATAACTTTAAAAATACTTCTTTCTAGTCATTATTATCTTCATTAACCTAACAGAATTATGGGACAAAATGGGACACAATGCTGCTGGAATTAGTTAGATATTTTTAAAGGCTTGTTTCATTTTCAAAATGAAAGATTGCTTTCCTAGTTTTTGAAAGAATTTAATAGATTGAACATATGAATAGAGACTCATCTTGGGAATACTTCTAGCTTTAGAAAATCAAAGTTCATTCTCTATCAAAATTGATGTGAGATTCAAGGATCACTTCTTGTTCAAAGACATTTAACATATTTTGGGCCTATGAGAAATATTTTAAATGATCAAAAATGAATGTCTATTTGGGGCATTGCATGTGTATCACATTGTTTTTAGCCACTAAATAGGAAGATACCACACCTGCCCTAAAGGGACTGACAATTATAAAATAGATTACAGATTACCCAACCTCAGTTGTGGAAGACGAAGAGTACCAGGCCAGGAGACTGAGGTCCTGGCCCTACCAACAATTCATTCAAACCTTGTTGAAGTTGCTGTTTCGTATCTCTGTTTCCTCTCCTTTAGGTGTAAGTTAATAACATCTGTCCTCTTTATCTCGTGAGTTCCTGTATGGAAAACACAAGTTAAGGCTATAAACATTCCTAAAAATTCTAATGTATTATCGTTATCTATAGTAGGTTCAAAAAGGCTGCAAAGTGGTGTACATTTCCTTTTAAATAGCTTTAAGAAGCATCTTAACATTTGTACAATCCTGGAAATCTCCTTTCAGCCCCACATTGCAGAAGTGTCTTTTTAGCTACAATTTGGGCTATGATTGCAGAGGAAGATGTAAGTTATACCTCCTCTAACCAGAAGCAACATGTTGATATTTTGAAGAACTTTTTTCCTGACACTCACAGAAACATGAAAGAAGCAAACTTCAAGAGGAAGAGGAAGATTATACTTTTTTTTTTTTTGGCTGCGTTGGGTCTTCATTGTTGTGCGTGGGCTTTCTCTAGTTGTGGTGAGCGGGGGCTACCCTTCCATGCGGTGCGCAGGCTTCTCATTGCGGTGGCTTCTCTTGTTGCGGAGCACGGGCTCTAGGTGTGCCGGCTTCAGTAGTTGTGGCACGTGGGCTCAGTAGTTGTGGCTCGCAGGTTCTAGAGCGCAGGCTCAGTAGTTGTGGTGCACGGGCTCAGTTGCTCTGCAGCATGTGGGATCTTCCCGGACCAGGGCTCGAACCCGTGTCCCCTGCATTGGCAGGCGGATTCTTAACCCCTGCGCCACCAGGTAAGTCCCAGATTATACTTTTTTAAGTCTCAAAATATGGAAAATTTTGGCTTAGGGCGTTTTGGGGTAATTGACAAAGTACCAGGATTAACATACTTTATTAAACCTTTGGAACATTAAGTATAGAATTATAATTTTTAGGGATACAATGACACTTGAATAATATACTTGAAATTTATATAGGATAACTGTTGACATGTAGAAAAGAAAATGTTGGGAGTTGAATAGATAAATTAAAGGCGGAAGATGTTGGTTTCAATTCTAGGTTCATTCATGATAAAATGAAACCTCCACACATGTAAAAAACTTGATTCTCGATTCCCACAAGAGTTGAAGATGTTTTGTGCCTCTGACTCTTATCATCTTACTGCACACCAGCGTGTCTCTGAGTTTTTGCTTCTATGATCAACTCTTTTTCCAAGCATTTCACATTTAAACTTCCTGAGAGAAGATTGTTTGGGTTCTTCAGTCTGTTCAGTATTCAGTGTTCCTCTAGGTCTCAAAACAGGTCACTTCAGAGGTCACAGATTACCCAACTGCTGTTCCAGTTAGTGGTGGAGTCAAGTGATGCAAAGCACGCACGGAGGATTCCAGTGCACACAGTTTCTGTGGCAAGCGCAGGAAATGGTAGTTGGGGAGAGGGGAACTGGGATGGGGTGGGGGGAAGGCAGCCAGGAAAGAGCTCATTATCAAGCACTGTAGGTGACTAGAGTTTAATCCCATGGGGAAATCTGGGAACATGGCATAAAAGACATGTCCCAGTGTTATCCCAACGAAGTGTTATCTCAGTTATTGTTTGAAGGCTGCTCAGAGGGAAGTAGAGGAGGGGTGTTCATTTTTCCATGCTCCAATGCTTGCACCCTCTGGCCAAGAGATGAGGTTGAACTCAGCAGCTGGAAGTGCTGCAGCTCACTGAAGTGGTGAGGCCTGAGGGATCTGTGCGGGGCACCACAGTATTCACTGCGCTGAGAACCTATGTGTAAGAAATCACTCAGAACCTCTGTCCCCTAGAAAGGCTTTTCGTGTGTAGGCTTCATGGCTTGTCCTATACCATTTTTATTAGAGTAGTAATTCAATTTAAATTTTAATTTTAAATTCAATTTAATATAGGTGGTACTAGATTTTTGTGTTTGATTTTTTTAGACAACCTTTATTTATATATACATGTTTAAATGCCTAAAACCTTTCTTTACACTGAACTTAGAGTTTTGTACATTAGCTGATAAGTATTAAGCTTTTCTGTGGGTATACTGGGTGCTAATCAATAGTTCAGTTTTGGCAGCTTTGTCATTTTTGTCAATTAGTTGAATCGGGCAGTTAGTTGACTATTTTATTTTCATTATTGCCCCAATTTTAATGAAACACCGAAGTGCTGGTATTAATCACGGGACCTCTCACATGCGTAATAAAATAAAGACAAAGATGTAAACCATAAAGCATGTCCCCCAAATGGAAATCTTTGGTCATATTTGAACTTAAACTATATTTTAAATTTCAAGAACAAAATTAACAACAAGAACAAAGCACAAGATTATGATTCCAGGTGAGGTGAGATTAGGATTTTGATATTTTTTGATTTCTGAGAACCAGCACCCTTTAAAAAAATGTGTCTATTGTTTGAACTTCACTTTTCAACTTTTGTGCATGCTGTTTCAGTAATGCACAGAAACAGACGCTGGAGACTGCATAGTAAAACTTCTTTAGGAAAAAATAGAAATAATTGAAAATGTCATCTTACTGAAGGTAAAATTGAGCCCTGGTAGAGATGGAGTGTCTAACCAAGAGATCGTGCACTTGGACCCGCCTCTCAGGATCTGAATTCTGCTAGTACCTCCAAGTCATAAGGTCAGGCAGGCCTCAGAGCTATGCAACATGAGATGACAGTGATGCAGCTGGGGCAGAGCACAAGCAGGACCAGAGCGCACGAACGGGCTGTGTGAGCAAAAGCCCAGACCCCATGTCTGGACAAGTACCTCAGCTGGTACGTATGGCCGTGCGGGAATTCGCTACAACCAGCTGATGGAAGACGAAATAACCTGAACTTGACTTATGGATGGATCTACCCGATTTGTGTGTACAAACCATGAACTCAGGAATGACTTTGAAAGACTATTATGCAGCTAATCCTTCCAGTAAGCCAGCTCCTTGTGGGTGATGCAGGATATGATACAAACAGTGGATCCCATAGCCTTAGAAGATTGGCAAATTCTCTGCTGTGAAATGGACCCCTGGTCTGGGTGGGACCCTGTGCTGGCGGACCAAACATTTGATTAGCCTACAGATGGCGTTTCTGGTTGGGGTCCTAGAGGTAGGAAAGGCAAACCCATACCTAGAGTGTGTGTCTGTTTGTGGTAGGACAAATCTCTGGTCCTTCGGGGATGGGAAGGCCATGTAGTCAATGACTGATAGTGGTCCAAGGCATTTTGTCAACTCGTTTGGTTAGTGTCTCTTCTCTGGTGGATGGTCTCTGGTGGGTGCTGTTATGTGGTACATAGATCTCCACATTTTGGGCCCACTCCCATGTCTATCCACATGCCTCTACCTTAGACTGCATTGTACTTAAATCTTTCAAATTTTTGTTTTCAAGATCTCTGACCATTTGACCATATTTTGGCCTCTGGCCAAAAAACTAGGCCTTTTGTCACTGTCTGAATCATATATATTCTAATCTTGGGTCACTTCGTCTTCTACCCAAAGTGGATACAACCAAGTGCTAGGAGCATTTATATATATTTACATGCCCATGTTTTCATTTTTTGTGAGTAAACATTTAGAAGTTGAATTGCTGGGTCATATGGTAAGTGTATGTTTTGCTCTATAAGAAACTGCCAAAGGGTTTACAAAGTGGCTGCAGCATTTTTCATTCCCGCCAGGAAAATATGAGAATTACATGTTGGTGCTTTAGTCTTTTCAGTCTTCAATTTCAGCCATTTTAATTTGGATGTGTCACAGCATCTCACTATAGTTCTAATTTGCATTTCTCTTGGAACTAATGATGTTGACTATTCGTGTGCTTGATGGTCATTTATATATCTGCTTTTGTGAAGGGGCTAATCAAACCTTCTGCTCATTTTTAAAAAATTGATTACTTTTAAAATTATTATTGAGAAATAAGATTTCTTTATATATTTTCTTTATGTATTTTGGATTCAAGAAATATTTTCTCCCAGTCTGTGACTTGCCTTTTCATTTCTTAATGGTATCTCTTGAAAAGTTAAAGTTCTAAGTTTAATGAAGTTCAGTTTATCAAGTTTTTCTTTTGTGTTTAATGATTTTTGTGTCCTAGCTAAGAAACGTTTACCTACCAAAATATTGCAAAGATTCTCCTTATGTTTTCATCTAAAAGTTTTATAAGTTTAGCTTTTATTTTTAGGTCTATGGTCCACTTAGAGATTTTTTTTGCGTGTATGTATAGTGTGAAGGAAATATTATGATTGAATTTTGTTTACATGAATATCCAGTTCTAGCATCATTTTTGAAAAGGCTATGCTTTTCACATTGAGTAACCTTGGCATCTTTGTCAAAAATCAATTTACCATATAGGTGTGGGTCTATTTCTAGCCTCTCTGTTTTGTTGCATTATTTATACCTTTCTTCTTATGCCAATACCACACTGTCTTTTACTCTATAGTAAGTCTTAATTACTTTAGCTTTATAATAAGTATTGAGATCAGATATATAAGTTCTCCAACTCTGTTCTATTTAAAAATTGTTCTATCTTTTCTAGATCGTTGCAATTTCTACACAGAACACTTGCTGGTATTTTGATTCACATTGCACTGAATCTGTAGATCAATTTGAGTAGATATGACATCCTAACCATATTGAGTCTTTCAATATAGAAACATAGTATATCTCTCCATTTATTTAGATCTTTAATTTCTTTATGCATTTTTCAGTGCACAGATATTACACATATTTTAGTTAGTGTATTTCTAGGTGATTCATGTTTTTGGATGCTATTGTAAATGGAATCGTTCTTTTAATTTCATTTTCTAATTGCTTATTGGTTATGTATTGATATACATTTGATTTGTATATATTTGCTTTGCATTTAGCAACCTTCCTAAATTCACTTATTAGTTTTAGTCTTCACTTCGTAGAATTTTTAGGATTATGTCATTTTATTTCTCTCCTTTCAATCTTTACCTATCTATGTATCTATGCATCTATCTACCTATCTATCTATCATCTATACATCTGTTTGTCTGCCTTATGTCACTGTCTAGGACCTCCACTATAATGTTGAAAAGAAGTAGTTTGAGCAAACATCTTTTTTGATTCCTGATCATAAAGGAAAAGCAATCAGCCTTTTACTATTTAATAAGATGTTATCTGATATTCTTGTGGCTATCCTTTAACAGGATAAGGAACTTTCCTTTCATTTAAAAAAATCTTTATTGAGATATAATTCATATACCATAAAATGTATAGGTGCAACCCTTACCACAATGTAAGTTTAGAACATTTTCATTACCCCCAAAGAAAGGTACCCATTAGCAGTCCCTGGGCATTCTTCTGTTCCCTCACCCCTACGAATGGCAATCACTAACTTACTTTCTGTCTCTGTAAATTTGCCTGTCCTGGACATTTCACATGAATGGAAACATGTAATATGTGTGGTCTTTTGTGATTGAGTTCTTTCATTTAGCATGTTTTCGAGGTTCATTTAAGTTGTAGCATATAATAGTACTTCACTCCTTTTTATTGCTGAAAAATGATAATAATTATATTCCCTTATGATACATTTATTTATTCACTCATTAGTGGAGTGTTTCCACTTTTTGGCTATCATGAACATACATGTACCCATTTTTATGTGGACATATGTTTTCATATGTTCTCTTGGGTATACACCTAGTAGAACTGCTAGGTAATATGGTAAACTTACTTTAAACATTTGAAGAACTGTGAGACTGCTTTCCAAAGAGGCTGAAACATTCTAAATTTCTACCAGCAATGTATGAGGGTTACAATTTCTCCATATCCTGGCCAGCTCTTGTTATTATCTGTCTTTTTGATTATAGACAGTCTAGTGGGTATGAAGTGGTATCTCATTGTAGTTTGGATTTGCATTTCCCTGTTGACATTTGTAGTGTGATAGCCTAAAGACAAATAGAACTGCAAAGAAAATGTAAACTTAACTCAGTGGTTTTACTGTTAATAGTAATATTATTATAACTTTGAAACTATTTTATGTATAGTAGAGTAAGGCAAATAAGACAATTCGTTAATGTTTTTAGGAAGCAAGATTTTTAATGTAAACAATAGGAGATAGAAATAGAAAATTAAAGCAGTTCAGGGAAAAAAGCTCTGACATTTAAATCTGAATTGGACATAATATAAAACTCCTGATTTTATATTAAACTTTACCCATTGAAATTGTCTAGAATCAACAACACCCCAGTAGTAACAGTTATACTTAACATCTTCATCTTGGTTTCTAAATACCATGGAGATTAAAGCAATCATCTCCTTGGACAAATAGCTGATTCTTAGTCATATGACATTCAAAGTATGAAGTGAGCCTAGGGTGTCTTGTAGTCATAAAAAGCAAGAGGAAATGCTCAAAGCCCAATGGGCTTGTGACAAAAGTATATAAGGGCCAGATTGAAGATTCTCCCATTGGCCAAATTTGGGACAATTTTAGCATTAAAAAGAATATCAACTGTAACTGGTTATAAATTCATCATGAGAGAGAGGAGAGAGCACAGGCATCATTTGTCACATTGAAGGTGACTTTTACATTAAATCCTCACTCTGAAAATCTGAAAGTAAAGGGAAAGAATTACCATTTACCATATCTTTTTAGAAGATGATAAGGGGAAGAGTGTCAGCTAATAAACATAGAAGGAATGAGAGAATTCGAATTATTGCTAATTGTTAAGGGAAAAATAAAACTGCTTTTACATAAAGGAATCTGATTGTCAACACTTAACCAAATCAACTCACCATAATTGCTGTCCTTTCCAGCAGGAGGATCCATTCCAGGATAATGTGTTACATAGCTGGCATGTCTATCTAGTCTCCTTCAACCTGAAGCACCTTCTCTATCTATCCTTGAGTTCCATGCCTTTGACATTTTTGAAGATTACAGGGCATTTCGTTTTTAGAATGTGCCTCAATTTGGGCTTGTCCAATTTTTTTTTTTTTTATGATAAGACCCAGGTTATGCATCTTTCGTAGGAACATCACAGAAGAGATGCAGTGTTCTCAGCTGATACACCAAGTCCATTTGTACCATTACTCATGATGTTAAGTAATTCTGAGTACTTAATTAAGAGGTGACTGCTAGATATGTCTATTATTAAGTTACTTTTCTTTCCTTTGTAATTAGTAAATATATTGTGAGGAGACACTTTTGAGAGCAGGTAAATATTCCATCTTTTCATTCTACTTTCACCTACTGTTTTAGCACCCATTGATATTTCTTACCTGAATTATTGCTCTGATGGTTGCCAAATGATTTCATTTCTTTTACATTTATTTTTTGACTTTCTAGGGTAAGAAAGCATTTTCTCTTCTCCCTATTTATTTATTAACTTATTTATGTCAGTGTGGATTGAGGGACTCTTATTTTATTCAATAGCTTGTAATCCATCACTATCTTTATTTATTTTGATGCTCAAATTGCCTGAGATTTGGATATTAGAAGCTCCTTCAAGCTGCCTTCTGTGTCCTTTTGACATGTCCCATCACTCTTTGAATATTTTGTTACTTTCTGGCAAAGCAGGGTAGCCTAGGCTCACCTTGTACCTTTCCTGCCCTGAAATTAGCCATTTCTCCAAGTCCTGGTTCCTGTTAGTGGAAAATGTGATTTGGAAATCAGGATTTGTGTGCAAAGTATGCTCATAGTTATGGGGGTATTACAGCTCCCAGACATTCTCAGTGGGAGCAGCAGGAGATAAAGGGACAAATCTTTATACATGTGTGTGTTCCTGAGTTCACATAGCTCCAATTTTAATTCAATACCACAGATTCATTCTTTCATTTTTTCCATATTTGTATTCTCTCTGTCCATCAGTGAGTACCCTGTCTCCCATTAATCTTAGAGTATTTACTTATTTGTCCAGTCACTTGTATGAAGCTAATTTCTTGATCCTGCCAGGCTGTCTATGCTGTCCCATTACAGCATTGTCCTTGAGAGAGACACAGGTACTGGCTGGCACTGAAATGTCCCCCTTCCCGTTCTGATACTGTTCTCATTATTACCAGTTGACACTGGGCTTCCCTAATGTCCCACTCCAACCCTCTGCTCATACAGGCTGTCATTATCCATCTTGTTTCTTACGGTAATGGAAATAATTATAATGATTCTTGATTATGTATGATGCTAGATTTTGGTTATGTATATACATGTATGTATGCAATATGTGCATATACATATATGTGAATATATATGAATATATGTGAGTTTTAAAATATATATGTTTGTATGTATATGAGTAAAATCATGTATATGTATATATACAATCACATATATGTATATCATAATCATACATGTATATATAATACATATATAACCATATATGTATAAATGTATATATAATCATATGTGCATAATCATATATACATAATATAATCATGTTATATATAATATATGTATATAATCATATATATGTATAATCATATATGTACATAATATAATCATGTGTATATATATATATATGTGTGTGTATATATAATTTTTAAACCAAGGAAGGACGTTCAACTTTGCAAAATAGCTTCTCACCATTTATTGAGATGATTAAATAGGATTTCTCCTTTAACCCATTAACCTACAAATGTGATAATAATATCTTGATAGATATTCCAGTTTTGTACTATTCCTTCATCCAAAGAAGGAACCCTATTTGATCACTGTGGGTTAATCTATTAATTTTCTTATACTTTATGGAATTACTGCACTGTTTATAAATTATATATTGTTCTGCAGTTTCCTTTCTTGCACTTTATTTGTTAGATTCAATGTCAGTGTTATTCTTTCCCTGCTCAGGGCCCACTTAGGATTGAAATAATGTATTCCTAGATGTTTTCAATGAAGTTATTAGTGAGATTGATGGAAACCGGTGCTTTTGTGAGGGGTTAATCTTTGATAACCTTCTCAATTTCTTTACTAGTAATTGGCCTGCTTGTTTTAAAAAATCTTTTCTTGGGTCAGTTTTGGTAATTTATATTTCTTTAGAGACTGATTTATTTTATCTAGATTTTCATGTATATTTGCATACTTTTGTGCAAAGCATTTTCTTATAATTATTTTGGTTTCCTTTTAACTCAGTCTAACCACGAATTTTACGTGTTTATGCGTTTCTTACACATCCTTTAAAAAATGAGACAAGCTACCATTTTATCCATTTTGTTGATATTTTCAAGTGACCAATTCTTATGTTTATTATTTTAATATTTTTTGTTTCAATATCATTCATATATGATTTTGTGTTTGATTTCTTTTTTTCTGCTTTTCTCACATTTATTTTCTTACTCTTTTTTCTTACCTCTTGCTTTAAATATGAACTCATTTCTTTTCTTTTATTCTTGTTTATAATTTGGTTAAGGCTCTGAATTCTTCCTCAAAGTATTGCTTTTAGCCATAATACTTGGATTCTGATGCATAGTGTTTATATTAATATTATTTTCTAAATATCCTTCAATTTCATTTTCTATTGCCTTTAAGTCAACTTTTTAAAAAGTCCTAATTTTTAGGCAGTTGGGGATTTTATTTTCTATTAAAATTCAATTCTACATTCTTTGCATTGTAATTTGAGTATATAATCTCTACTATTTTTAGTTGTTGCAATATATTGAGAGTATTTTGTGGTCCAACATAAACTAAATTTTTGTGAATGTACTTTGGGTACTTAAAGATGGAGTATTCTTTGTTTTTAAGGTGAAGAGTGTAATATACTTTACAGAGATTAAAATTTTTGAGAGACTATGAATTACAGAATTTGACCTTATATCTTTACATTTTACTGTTTACTTGATCTGCCATGGGTCAAGAGAATGAGTGAACTTTTCTTGTTACTTCTGTATTTCTCTCTATTTTTCCTTGATCTTATGCAGTTTTTGCTTTAAGAATTTTTCATGCTAGGATATTTGACGTTAATGATTCACAATAGATCTTCATTTAGATTGACTTTTTATCATTATAAAGTGAACTTATTTGTCTTATCTAATGCTTTTCTCTGTGAATTCAACATGGTTTGATATTAATAATGTAATTACTGTTTTAGTAATTGCCTAATATGTGTGCCCAGTATTTAATCTTTAAATATATCTCTTGCGTGCAACAAATAGTTGTTTAGTTTTCTAAACTTACCTGAGAATTTTTTTCTTTTAATAGGTGGCTTTTTCCTCTTTACATATATTGTTATGCAGGTATGTTTTGTCTTAGTTCTCTTGTTTTTTATAATTTCTGCTATTACTTTATTTTCTAGTTTGCTAAATTATCTATACTTTTAAAATTAAACATGTATGTGTATTTTCCTTCTGATAGTTCAGCAGATTTATAATGTGTTTTAAGCCCTTTAGTGGTGACTTTACAACCTTTAATAATATACTTAAGCTTCCATTTTTGGATTTGTCAACTTTTGACACTACCCATTGCCTCCCTACTATGAATAAGAAAACTAGTTTATGTCCACTACCACACACCTTTCATCCAGTTCCTAATTTAAATTAATTATATAATTTTCTTTAATTTTTCTTTATACCCATAATTTACATGATTATATAAATTGGTTTCTTTTTGAACATCAGATTTATTGAGGTATCATTTACATACAGCAAAATTTACCCTTTTTAGGTGTATAGTTCTGTGAGTTTTGACAAATGTATACAGTAATATAAACCACCACGACAATCAATATGTAGTAGAATATTTCCATCACACCATATTTCCATCACGTCATAAAGTTCCCCTGTAGACCTTTGTAATACACCCGCTACTCCATCCCCAGAGTCTGGAAACCACTGATCAGATTTTTATCCCTATGGTTTTGCTTTTCAGGAATGTCACGTAAATTGAGTAATCCATTATGTAATCTTTAGTGTCTGCCTTCTTTCACTTAGCACAATAATGTTGAGATTCATCCACATTGTTGCATGTGTTAGTAGTTTCTTCTTTCATGTTGCTAAGTATGGATATGTCACAATTTGTTTATCCATTCCCAGGTCAATAGACATTTGGGTTGTTTCTAGTTTTTAGGGATTATGAATAAAGCTGCTTTAAACATTTGCACACAGGCATTTGTGTGGACATATGTTTTCATTTCCCTTCGATAAATACCTAGTAGTGAATTGCTGAGTATATGTTTAACCTTATAAGAAACTGTCAAACTGTTGTCCAAAGCGACTATATTATTTTACATTTCCAACAGAAACATGTGAGGATCCAATTGCTTTGTTTCATTGTCAACACTTGGTATTGTCACCTTTTAAAATTTTAGCTATTCTAATAGGTGTGTAATGGTGTATTATTGAGGCTTTAATTTGAATTTTCCCAATGGCTAATAATGTTAAACATATGTTCACATATTTGTCTGCCATTTGAATCTTTCTTTGGTAGTGTTTGCTCAAATTTTCTCATTAAAAAAATTGGTTGTTTTTCTTATTATTGCATTTTGAGAGTCTTTGCATATTCTGGATACTAGTCTGTATTGTTTTTTATTTTATGGCTTGACTTTGGTGTGTTATTTAAGAAATATTTGCTAGCCTGATGTCACAAAGATTTTTTTTCCCTAAAAGTTTTATAGTGTCAAAGAAAAATCATAGCTGGATAGTAGTTAAAAAGGTAAAAACAGATTTCATTCAGGACTATTGCAAGAGGGGAAGAGAAACCTCAGAATGGAACTGGGCTCAATTCTGAAATGCAGCATGGGCAATTGGGAATTTATAGCCAAGGAGCAAGGGTGAGGGTAGTGGGTGGAAAATTACTAAGAGGAAATGTCAGAGGTAAGAGGGAGTCTAGCTAAACTGATCTAACAGAATTCTTGCTGAAGACAGCTAGGATGATCACACCTCACCCAGGGGATGGTGGAGGATAAGGAACTTGATCAGACATGGAAGGTAATTGGATATTGAGAGTGGGGGCTTGTGGTTAGGCTGACATAGATTACTAAAACTGAATATTATAAGGAGCGCACAAATGGGCTTAGGGTAAGGTGCCTGACTAAAGTTTGGTCAAGCAAAGAATCTTTGTCAATAGTTTTAGGTTTACATTTAGGTCAAAGTTTCATTTCAAGTTAATTTTTGTATATTGTATGAGGTATGGCCCCAACCTTACCGAATTTTTTCTTTTATGGTTTGTGCCTTTTGTGTGCTAAGAAATATTTGTTAGCCCAAGGCTCCAAAGATTTTCTCATATTTTTTCTAGAAGGTTTATGGTTTTATTTTTTTAATAAATTTATTTATTTATTTGTTTATTTACTTTTGGCTGCGTTCAGTCTTCGTTGCTGTCGTTGCAGTGCGAGGGCTTCTCCTTGCGGTGGCTTCTCTTCCTGCGGAGCATGGGCTCCAGGTGCACAGGCTTCAGTAGTTGCAGCACGTGGGTTCAGTAGTTGTGGCTTGCGGACTCTAGAGTGCAGGCTCAGTAGTTGTGGCGCACGGGCTTAGTTGCTCCGCGGCATGTGGGATCTTTCCAGAGCAGGGCGTGAACCTGTGTCCCCTGCATTGGCAGGCGGATTCTTAACCACTGCGCCACCAGGGAAGTCCCTAGAAGGTTTATGGTTTTAAGTTTTACATTTAGGTCTATGATTCATTTTGAAATAATTATTGTATATGATTGGAGATATGGGTCAAGGCTCGTTTTTTAAAACATATGGATGCCCAATTGTCCAGCACCATTTGTTGAAAAGTCTATCCTTTCTCTGTTGAATTACCTTGGCAGGTTTGCCAAAATTTCACCATAGATACATGGGTCTAATTCTAGACTTTTGATTCTGTTCTATTATCTGTATGTGTATACTCTTGCCAATATCATCCTTTCTTACAATAACTTCATAATAAGTCTTGAAATCAGATAGTATGAGTCCTTCAACCTTGTTTTTCTTTTTTGAAGTCATTTTGGCTATTCTAGGACCTTTGATTTTTACATATAAATTTTAGAATCAACCAGTTGATGTCTACAAAAATGTCTTCAGGGGTTTTTATTGGGAATTGCATTGAATCTACAGACAAATTTAAATAGAAATGACGTCTTAATGGTACTGAATCTGCTGACCCATGAACATAGACTATCTAACCATTTATTATGTCTTTGAATTCCTTCATCAATGTTTTGCAGTTTTTAGTTTTTTGCCAATTATGGGGAGGGGGTATTGTAGACTGAAAATAAAAACAGCTTCACATCTTCCTTTCCAATCTGTATGCTTCATAATTTCTTTCCCTTGCTTTATTGCTCTGGCTAGAACATTCAACACCATATTGCACAGGAGTGGTGAAAGCAGGCTTCCTTCTTTTGTTCTCAATCTTAGGGGGAAGGCATTCCATCTTTCATCACTATTAACTGTAATCTTCACTGGTTTTCAAACAGTATAATTGATCATGCACCCTTTCCATGAAAGCTGATTACATCTCTACCCAGCAACTTGTAGACTGAGTAATATTATCATTTCTATATTGCCTTGGTTCATAACACTTACATTTTATTTTGTAACTTCATTGTTTAGTCTTAGACCTACATTTGAGTCAACTTAAAGAGCACAGCTGGTACTTTCACAACGTTTTCTCTATTTATCTCTTGTTTAGTGAAGTTCTTCTTGAAATTTTATTTAAGAAGATTCAGATGAACTGTATTCTTAAATTCTTTCATGTTGGAAAATAGCTGCTGTTCTTATACCTGAATGAAGGTTTGCCTGACTATTTTGCTAGAGTCTTTGTAGCCATTCCTCCATTGTTTTCTAGAGTTGAGCATTGCTGTAGAGAAATCCAAAGCTATCCTTTAACAATTTTTTAACCCTTCTAGGTCATTTTGCTATCATTATTATTACCACCTGGGCTCTCACAAGACTATCTTTTTTTTTTAATCAAAAAAAATTTTTTTAAAATTTTTATTTATTTATTTATTTTTGGCTGTGTTGGGTCTTCAGTGTTGTGAGCGGGCTTTCTCTAGTTGCAGCGAGCAGGGGCTACTCTTCATTGCGGTGCGTGGGCCTCCGCTTCTCTTGTTGCGGAGCATGGGCTCTAGGCACGCAGGCTTCAGTAACTGTGGCACGCGGGCTCTAGAGCGCAGGCCCAGTAGTTGTGGCGCACGGGCTTAGTTGCTCCGCAGCATGTGGGATCTTCCCGGACCAGGGACTGAACCTGTGTCCCCTGCATTGGCAGGTGGATTCTTATCCACTGCACCACCAGGGAAGCCCAAGAATATCTTTTTAATAATTTAAGTATAAATCGTTTGCTCAGTGCCTGGAACTTAATCATTCAGTAAATGTTAGCTCTCTGCTTTGACTTCGTGTTGCATGAAGACCATTGTTCTCTTCTAAGCTCATTTATTTAATGGAGAACTTTTTCGCTCATTCTACGGTAAAAACTTGTGTGTGTTCTTCATCTGCTTTTTGTTAGCTTCTTTACTTGAATTATTTTTGTATAGATTTTGCATAGATTCTAAGCTGATTCTGTTTTTGAAAATTACTGATTTCTAAATGAGGAGAATTCTTCCTGAATAAATTATTTTTTTAGGAGAAATGTGAGGGAAGAGCCAGGGGACTAAGCTGAGGTAGCAATAATTTGAGAAATCTTAGCATCTTTGGAAACTTTTTCCTCAGCACACTGACCTATGGGCATTAATCATCTCTAGTTTAGTGTGATTTCTCCCGGGCTCACAGTACTGTATGACACAGTATATGTGTTTTGTGTGTGTGTGTGTGTGTGTGTATGTGTGTGAGATATTTCCTTTTCCTCCATATCCATGACTCTATTTTAAGCATTGTTAACTGTACATTTTTCCCCTCCTTATTTTCTGTATTGGTTTTCTTTTCTTTCAGCTGCTCACTTTCCATGTCTTTCTACAGTCTAATCAGTCGTCTTTGTTTTGTTCCTTTCCTTCTCATTGGTTTCACAGTTCTGTTTCTGATCATTACTCATCTTTGAAGGAGGAGAGTCTGTTCATAGCTAGCTATGGCCTCAATAATTAGGAGGAAAGGGACCCAGAGGGTGAGGAGAAGCAGCAGGCAGTTTCAACCTAGGGCACTAAGCTGAGGAAACAGGACACTGAGAAGTCTTAAAGTTCGTGGAACCTCTGAGAGCCTCAGAAGACTTTCCAGCACTCTCTGTGAAGGGCCCTGCCTGTGAACGTGTCTCTTCCCAGTGTTTTCAGCATTCTCTGGACCCTCCTTGGGTGAGCAGGGTGACTTTCTTCTTAATAACGACAAAGGTTTTTTGTGTGTAATGATGTTTCCTTCCTTCTTCCTTCCTTCCTTCCTTCCTTCCTTCCTTCCTTCCTTCCTTCCATCTCTCTGCAAAGAGACACCGTAAATAGTGGTTATGAGCGTGAATTCTGGAGGCATTCTGCTTAGGTTTGAATTCAGTCCCTGCCACCTACGGGCTGCGGCCCTGGACAAGTCCCTTACCCACTCGGTGCCTCAGTGTCCTCACTTGTAACACAGGGATGGTGATAATAATAGTACCTACCTCATAGGCCTATCAGGATTATGCAGGTTAAAATTTGTAAGACACCTTGAGCGGTCCCTGGCAAAGTATAAGAACTAAGTGCTTATAAAAAGAAATACAACTGTGTTGTGATCACCTGCTCCAAAGTGCTATTGCTCATTATCATTATCCTCTGTCCAATCACACAGGCAGACTTCTTGTATAAATGGCATGTCTTGGTGTTTCTCACTCAGCTCCACAACCCCTACTGTTAGCAATATTCCTGGGCAGACTCCAAGAATTTGCTGTTCTAGCCAAGGGATCACTGATGGAGCCCTTCAGAGCCACCTTCTGCTTTGGGGAAACTTGATCTACTGCACAAGATCTGTCAGTTTGATGTCTTTTCTCCCAGTGCCTTTCAGTTTGGTCCAGAGACTGCTGTCATCTGGCAGCTGGTTTTCATAGTTTGTGGTCTGAGGCTGTGATTATTTTCTAGCTTCATTGGAGATGAAGTTTTTGTCCCTGTTTTTATCATTCTTCTTATTGTTTAGGTTGGTTTCAGGGAGGAAAGCAAGGGTAAAAATGTCTTTACTAGGTCATCTAGAACTAGCAGTCGAGTCAATGTGACTTAAATTGATTTTATTAAATCAAAATTTAAATCACTTTTTTTTTTTTAAATAGAATGCACACTCTGGGCTAGAATCCCAACCTCCAGAGGTGCTTTTTTTTTTTTTTTAATTAATTTATTTAATTTATTTATTTTTGGCTGCATTGGGTCTTCATTGCTATGTGCGGGTTTTCTCTAGTTGTGGCGAGCGGGGTCCACTCTTTGCTGTGGTGTGCAGGCCTCCCATTGCAGTGGCCTCTCCTGCTGTAGAGCACAGGCCCCAGGCGCATGGGCTTCAGTAGTTGTGCCTCGCGGGCTCTAGAGCGCAGGCTCAGCAGTTGTGGCGCACGGGCTCAGTTGCTCCACGGCATGTGAGATCCTCCCGGAGCAGGGCTCGAACCCGTGTCCCCTGCATTGGCAGGCGGATTCCCAACCACAGCGCCACGAGGGAACCCCTAAATCACTTTTCAGAGGGGACTTCCCTGGTGCTCCAGTGGTAAAGAATCTGCCTACCTATGCAGGGGACACGGGTTTGATCCCTGGTTGGGGAACTGAAATCCCACGTGCTGTGGGGCATCTAAGCCCGCATCACAACTACTGAGATTGTGCGCCTCAACTAGAGAGCCTGCGTGCCACAGACTACAGAGCACACGAGCCCTGGAGCCTGCGCCACAACTAGAGAAGAGAAAACTTGCACGCCACAACTAGAGAGAAGCCCCTGCGCCACAAGAGCCCACGCCCTGCAACAAAAGATCCCGCATGCCTCAGTGAAGATCCCGCGTGCTGCAACTAAGACCGGACGCAACCAAAAATTTAAAAAATAAAAAAATAAATCTTAAAAAAAATCACTTTTCAGAAACCACAAAACTGTGTATTTATTTTCTGTAAATTAAGGACTTCATTACAACTGACAAAGACATGTTTCATTTTAAGTTTATATATTTTACAGCAGCAATTAAAAGTCTTTTATTAAATTAATATAATCACCTAGTTATAAATCAAGTAAGAAAAGTTTAAGTAAAAACTCCTCTGGCTCTTGCACTGTTGGTGGGAATGTAAATTGATACGGCCACTATGGAGAACAGTATGGAAGTTCCTTAAAAAACTAAAAATAGAACTACCATACAACCCAGCAATCCCACTACTGGGCATATACCCTGAGAAAACCATGATTCAAAAAGAGTCATGTACCACAATGTTCATTACAGCACTATTTACAATAGCCCAGACATGGAAGCAACCTAAGTGTCCATCGACAGAAGAATGGATAAAGAAGATGTGGCACATATATACAATGGAATATTACTCAGCCATAAAAAGAAACGAAATTGAGTTATTTGTAGTGAGGTGGATGGACTTAGAGTCTGTCACACAGAGTGAAGTAAGTCAGAAAGAGAAGAACAAATACCGTATGCTAACACATATATATGGAATCTAAAAAAAAAACTGGTTCTGAAGAACCTAGGGGCAGGACAGGAATAAAGACACAGACGTAGAGAATGGACTTGAGGACATGGGGAGGGGTAAGGGTCAGCTGGGACGAAGTGAGAGAGTGACATGGACATATATACACTACCAAATGTAAAATAGCTAGTGGGAAGCAGCTACATAGCACAGGGAGATCAGCTCGGTGCTTTGTGACCACCTAGAGGGGTGGGATAGGGAGGGTGGGAGGGAGACGCAAGAGAGAGGGGATATATGTATACATACAGCTGATTCACTTTGTTATACAGCAGAAACTAACACACCATTGTAAAGCAATTATACTCCAATAAAGATGTTAAAAATATATATATATCAGACACACACACAAAAAAATCCCCCAAAAAACCCCTCTGCCCCTTTCCCAAGTTTCTTCACTCCCACTTCCCAAGAGCAATCATTTTACTTGTTTCTTTTTTGAGATCTTCTGGCAGTTAGCTTGGTATATTTAAATCATGAGCAATGTATATATATATATATATATACACACACACACACACATACATATATATTTTCTGATTATGTACTGCAATACATAAAAAAAACAAATAACAAATTGGCACGTTAGGATGTGTGTTCCACAGACTGCTTTCACAATTCCTCTGTTAGAGCTGCACTGTCTGAATTTTACATGCAACTTCATTAACCAAGTCTCAGATACAGACTCCTAATGGCTTGCTGTCAAAGTAGGTTTTCCTTTCACCATAGAACTGATTCATTGTCTTTCAGGTAATTGGGGACAATATTTTCCCGAAGTCTACCAGAGTAGTCTGTTCGAAAGCTTTTTCTTTGTTTCTCTGTAACTTCTCTACATGTTCAAGTCAGACATCACTTCCCTACCAGATTTACTCAGAGTTTTCCTGCAAACACTTTAATTCATTCTTAGTTTTTTTCTTTTTCTAATTGGTCCTTTGATTAGTCTTTTGGTAGTTTTACCTAATACAAGTTCAAAACGGTTTATCCACAACTCCAAGTTAAAAAGTTATAAAAAGCACAAGTTGTTTTTGATGTTGTTGTTTTTTTTTGTAACTCATTTGGTTGCAAAATCTGACCTAAAATGATTTGAGGGAATATTTTTTCCCTCAAGTGTTTAGTTATGAGGTATCCCCCACCCCATTGGAGTTATTACACAATTTTATATATACATATGTACACATATAGATACACTATTACCTTTCTAAAATCTGGAATATTCTGAATTCTGAAACATTTATGGCCCTGAAAACTTTGAATAAGGGCCTGTTGACCTGTATTATAAAAGTAGAATATTCTTAGTATTGGAATTCTCAGCTTAATTAAGTAGGTGAACTCTGTTTACTAAATACCATTTTAAGCCAACAGTGCTGTTTATATTTGTATCCCTTAGTGTCCAGTCAGTTAAAAGATACTATGCTAGTTATTTTAACTGAGAAAATTTAATCTAGGACCTTAGCTGAATGGTTGCAAAAAGCAAAGGAAGACACTGCATTGAGGCAGAGGTAGTAATCTTAGGAAGAGCTACCACTCTGGGGCTGGAAGAACAAAGAGAAGAGTCTGGAATTATTAGAACTCAGAAAATTGGATAGAGACTCTGAGAGGTTGAAATTCAAGTCTAAAGAAGTGGCACTACTTGTCTGGAGCTGGTATGTTCGAGGGGGTATTATGAGGCTGGTTCTGGAAGTGCCAGAAAATGGCAGATAGAACCACCCGCTGCTGACAGGAAGAAGGGCAACTGTTGGGGCAACACGGAGAGGAAGGGCAAGGAAACAGGAGGAAATAAGTCCTTTCTTCCTCCTTTAGCTTTCTTGTTTCCCTCTAGTGCCCTCTATTAATAGAACCTATCAAAGAGCCAGCTGGCAAAGGAGAATACAGCTTGCAGATTTTTATCAACAGGATTCCAAAGCAGAGTATAGAAGGGTGGGTTTGGAGCTGAGAAGTAATAGCTGAAAAATGGGCACAGTCCAAATTTTGGGCTATTCAGCATCCATATAAAACCTTCTAAACATGTTTGAATTTCCATACAACAACAATAACAAATATATGCAACTACCCCTACACAAAAGAAGTTGTTTTCACTTTCTCCTCAAAAGGGAGAGATATAAAGTCACAATAGCCAAATTAAATAATATCCTAACATATTTAATATTTATTATGGGGACTATCAAGGTATCCATCTCTAGGTGATATTAATTACTCCTTAAATTCATTCCCAGTCCCATACTAATATCCTAAAGTTAATCACTGTCAATAATCTTTTCAAAATAAAAAGAGGAGAAAGGAAAAAAGAAATCTGTTAATATGTGCAAGTATATATATTATAATACACAATATATTATATAATACATAATATAAAAGATAATAAAGTAATATATTGCAATAATATATCATGTAAAATATTATATATTTATTTATATTTATGGAACAAGCAAGGAAGAAAATACACATAGTTTTTATAGTCCTTGTTTCACAAGGCTGTAGTGCTATTATAACTTCCCTTTCCTACTGAACATTTCATGTTTTCTTTGCTCTCAGACAGTACTTCAACTGTCCCAAGTTCTTTACTTGGTGGGGTAACCAAATCTTCATTCTTAAAGTGTCTGAATCTTTAATGGTCAAGCTTTTCTTAGTTGTTACAGTTTTCCAAAAACTTTTCCTATTGCAAATGGAAATACAAGGAGGCACCTGAAAGAATATCTGGGTTCCATACATTGTCCTTCCTGCCCCATTGTGTAGCAGCAACCTAACTTCCTCTTGGTAATTAGGATCAATCACTCCAGTCAATAAGTGACCTTTTTCTTTGGCTGTTGATACAGTAGCATGAGGAACTCAAAATGGCCATGTAGTATTCTCAAACTTCCAATTCAGTGGAATCATTGTTGTGTCCCTTGGTGGAGGTATTCCTCTAAGACCTCCAAAAGTGCAGAATTCAAAATTGGGAGAATAGGAATCAAATAATCTCTGAGTAGTTACAATATTGAAAGGAGCCACTCCCACTTATACCCCTTGATGATTCTTGGACCCATCTGGTCTGGCTCTGGGAGAAACAGCACCATATTGGTCACTGAAACAAAGCTTATACTGTAGCCGGTAAAGGAGAAATGAAATATTTCAGGAACTGATGTTGTAACTAAATCTTCAGCACGTCATTCTACTGTTCTATCAGACCAGCCATTTCTGGGTGATGGGGTTATATCCCACTAGATCACCAGCAACACAAAGTTATGTTTATTAGCTTGTTGCTTCAAGGGTGAATGCACACATTAGGAACCATGGGATGTGTCACGATTGGTAAATCAAGGACATTTTATAGGGTCTAGGGAGCTGTAGTTAGCCACAGAATGGTCTTGTCAAGGACTGGTCAGAATTTGTAAAGCAGTCAAGTTGGTGGGACAGTCAGTGGTCATGTCTTTAACCCAGGAGTCCATGCAGTTACCATGGCATCAGTTCATCAGTGGTCTTATCTTGGAACATAGGATTCTAAATGAGCTGTGTTAAACAGTATGAGTTTAGATTGCTTGTCTTACATATTTTTTTTTAATTTTTATTTATTTTTTGGCTGCATTGGTTCTTTGTTGCTGCATGCAGGCTTTCTCTAGTTGCGGTGAGAGAGGGCTACTCTTTGTTGCGGCGCGCGTGCTTCTCATTGTGGTGGCTTCTCTTGTTGCAGAGCACAGGCTCTAGGCACCTGGGCTTCAGTAGTTGTGGCGTGTGGGCTCAGTAGTTGTGGCTCATGGGATCTAGAGAGCAGGCTCAATAGTTGTAGTGCACAGGTTTATTTGCTCCACGGCATGTGGGATCTTCCCAGACCAGGGATCGAACCCGTGTCCTCTGCATTGGCAGGTGGATTCTTAACCCCTGTGCCACCAAGGAAGTCCCAGTCTTACATGTTACAGTTTAGGATAGTTTATCTGTTTTGTGAGTCCTGGTACAGTTTTTCAAATCGTGGTCTTTGCTTCAATTTTCAGAAACTTCCTCAAAGCTACCATCTGGGCTTTTTTTTTTTTTCTTTCCACTTCATCAGACTCTCTTTCTGAAAGATGGACTGTTATCTTCTGGGGATGTGATTAGTCCAGATCTGCACTGTTCATTGAGAGGTTATTATCATATATTGTGTTTTCAATGGTAGTTGTTTTCATCTCTTTAATCACCAGGCCTTCTTTTTCTCTTTGTTGGATGATCACTTGTTGAATTGCGTGGTTGACAGCAGCTGTACAGCAACTATTAAGAATCTGGAGATCATACCTTTGGCATCTGCAACACAGACAAATATTTATAAAATGATTATTACTAAAGTTTGCATGCTACTTCAAAAACAAAATACTAGTCTTACAAATCTGAGCCATGAAGGCATGTCTCATAAATTATTTGGATCTTCCTTAAACAATCAAGTGGCATTTCCCCTTAATTTGGATACAGATCACTCAACTTTGCCAGTGTCTGAATAATCAGTCCTGTATCTAGTGACCATGGTGGATGAGGATCTTAGGAGCACTGTGATTAAAGGCCAGGGATGACTGTGAACTATTTAGAGGCTTAAACCAACTAAGAAGGAAGAAGATAACCAAGAGTTAAAGCCAAAAATATGCAAAGAAGTGAGAGGCAACCAGAGATTTTTGGTGTCTGGAGGCTTTTGTTCTGGTGATGTTGGGTGAAACGAGTTTATTAGTCTTTTCTTCTAAAGTCCAAGAAACAGAGCAGTTTGCACTGCAGACTGGACTTGCTGCAGAGCCTTTCCTTAGCCTGAACCCGTTCAAACTTTGCAGCCTTACAAGTTATTTGGTAAATGGATCAGAGATGCACCCACAAATGTGGTATGTATTTTCCTCTGATTCCAGAGATTCCAGGTTTGGAACTGAGAGACAAAAGCTTAAAAACCTGCACAGTATTTAAACTTCTTGAACCTTACTGCTTTTAGAGAGAGAAGAGAGCTGGACTTTTAATATACTAAGATCATTAAGTCTGTTGTCTTTTTGTTCCATTATAATAAGGATGTTAAAAATAATTGCTCTCAGCATATGTTGACTATATGAAGTCCTTTATACGCATCATGTCATTTAATGCTGACCAGACTATAAGGAAGTATAATTAGGAAAATTTTCAGGTTTATCCTTAAAGATCCTTGACTGTCTTTGGAGACACAAATCCATAATTTATAAACTAGCATCTTTGCTGAAACTCAATGAGAACTTCAAGACTTCCTCAAGGCTGGTCTGAAACTACTTACATCAGAATCACCTCAAGAGCTTAATGAAAACTCAGACTCCTGGATTTCATGCCCAAACTTCCCAATTGGTATTTTTGAGGATGGGACCCGGGATCTTCAATACATCAAGCTTCCTAGGTGATTCTTATGCACATTAAAATTTGAGGGCCGATGTTCTACTTGCATTCCTTAATTTCAGATTTCCATTGGGTATGTTAATTTTTCAAAAAAGAAATTTCCTAAATAATCTAATGCAATGCTTGAGGAATTCTCTAACATAAAGGTCTTAATAAAGTCTTTGACCTTTTGCATTTATTAATAACATCTTAATAAAACAGCTGTATGAGTAGGTATGTAATATGTTGTCTGATAGTCTAGCTGATCTGTGAGGCTTAGGTTCCTAAAAACACCATGGAAGGAAAATTCATAGGCAAGAAATTTTAGAACTTAAAGGAATAAAGAGGTTGGAGATTAAAGTCCTATATGAAACTATTCTTTTATACATTTCTTTCTGTGAACATAAAATTAAAAGTTAAAGATATCTGACTAAGTAAAGAGACTATCATTGGGCATTTTACATGTCTCATGTTAGTGTTTTAGTTTGAATTCTGTCTGCTGTAAGTAGTGGAAGGCCCAATCAAACTGACTAAACTTAAAAAATTGGCCTATGTAATTGAAAAGTCAAGTTGGTAGTCTCCTTCGGATCAGGTGCACACATGAGACCTTCAGGAATCTGTGTCCCTTTCCATTTGTCTGTCCCCTGCATTGTCTTCATTTCAGGCAGGCCTTGCCAGTAGTGCAAAAAGATGGCCACTACCAAGTCCAGGGCACATCAGTCTGGCAACGCCTAGGGAGAATCCCTCCTTTTCCCAGTGATAACAATGAATCCCATGGCTGATAAACTCCCCATACACACTGGTCAGAGGGATGCAGAACTTTTAGTGGCCCGATCTGGATCATGGGTCCATGCTGGGTGTGGAGTCAGTCCCAGCAAAATTTGCCCTGAGAAGGGAGGAGGATGATTTCTCAAAGGAAAAGCAGGGGGTTCTTTTCAGAAGAGAAGTATGCATCATGGGTGGATGAAAACAACAGCTACAGGGTGTAAACTGAGTGGTGTGTAATTGATTTCCATTTACTGCCTTAAGCTATTTTAGGGAAATCTTTAGAATCTTCCTCCTTTAATGTTTCAATAAGATGCTTATTAAATTTGTCTTTGTTGTGAACAACCTTTACACAAAGAGGCTTTCTCTCCTCCTTTTCTTTTTCTTTCCTGTTCCTCATCTTTCTTTCAAATAACCCATGCCTTTCTAATTTTTTTTTTTAATAAATTTTACACTTTATTTACTTATTTATTTATTTTTGGCTGCGTTGGGTCTTCGTTTCTGTGCAAGGGCTTTCTCTAGTTGTGGCAAGCGGGGGCCACTCCTCATCGCCATGCGCGGGCCCCCCACCGTCGCGGCCTCTCTCGTTGCGGAGCACAGGCTCCAGACGCGCAGGCTCAGTAGTTGTGGCTCACGGGCCCAGTTGCTCCGCGGCATGTGGGATCTTCCCAGACCAGGGCTCGAACCCGTGTCCCCTGCATTGGCAGGCAGACTCCTAACCACTGCGCCACCAGAGAAGCCCCTTTCTAATTTTTGACTCAGTTTTTATTTTCTCCTCATTCTGGGCCCATAGGTAAAGAATAACTAGAAACGTCGGGGTATAAAAACCTTTATTTACCTTTTATTTAACCTTTGTGACATAGCCAACTGAGTTGATTTCATACCCCGCCCCAGTACAGAGAATTATATAGATTTAGCCATGAGGACAGTATCGTACAGTATTTAAGCACACAGTCCCTGGAGTCAGATTGCCTGCGTTCAAATCCTGTTTTTGCCATTTGCTAGCTGTGACCTCGACGGATTTTAAACCTTTCTATGACTCAGCGTCTTCACTTTCGAATGAGGCTAACAGTGCCTCTTCAGTAGCATTGCCAAGAAGATGGATTGAAAGATCTGAGCTGTGTGGTGGATAAGAAGGTTCAATGAGTTTGACCAGAGTCTTTATTCATGCCCAAGCTCATGAAGTCTGCCGTTGCCTTTACTGGTATCTCATTCTTGCTTTCCTTTCAGACACGCCTGTGCAACTCCAAACGTGAGGTCTACTTTCTCTCAACACTCTTTTCTTCTTCTCTGCAAAAAACCTCATTGCAAAACTCTCTACTCCAGTTCTGCCATGTACATTACCTTCCTCTTCTAATTCTAGCTCTCATGTTCTGCTTTTCTCATTACTGCCAAATAAACTGACTCAGCATTCTCCTCTGTGGAACTGAAATTCTTGAAGTTGTTGAAAAAGGTATATAAAAGTAAATCCACCTGAACAGCTCACAAGAGTTGGTGAGGTAAGCGCAAGGCAGGGGAGAATTTGTTCTATTATGTATTGATTCTTTCATACATTTCACAAACAGTTCTTGAGTGCCACAGACCTGTGACTATAAGCAAGTTTGTAACATGCAGCTGGACGTATAAAGCTAAATGCTGCATGGACTCTGCCCTTAAGGAGAGGAAAATTTTACATCCCTTTCCCATTATTATGCACTTGAGTTTAACATAAATTAAACTGATCTTTACAAAATATCTGATTTTTAAAATCTTTTGAAAGTAATTTATTATTACTTTCTCTGCATCTAATGAATCCATTGAGGATGATGAAGACAATAATCAAAATTTTAACTAATAATTATTAAATACTTACTGTATGCCAGGCCCATTTCTAACTGGTTTATGAATAGGAATCACTTAACTTTATTACACTTGCCATTCCCACTTAGCAGATGAAGAAATTGAGTCTCCAGGAGATTTTCTTTTCTATGGTTATGCAACTTGTAAGTAAGGATTTTGCATAACAACTATACACACGGGAGTATTTGCTTGTTAGGCATATACTTAAGGGAAGTCGGAAGACCTATTAAATTAAACGATGTGGGACTTTGATAGCTCTTTGCCTTTATTAATCATTACGGTCATCTGCAAGATTCTTCATTTTGAAAATTCAGTGTTTTTAAGCCTCTCATAATTTAGTATTTTCACTTTTCTCCCATATACTCTTTTATTCATTTGTTTTTTCATTGATTTATTCCATAAGCACTTATTGAGTGTCTACTTTTGCAAATTACAGAGAACTGAGGTAAATAAGGACCCTTCTTTTCTCTAGAAGAGTAGGCTGTTTTAAATCTATGGCTGGTCACTTTGGGGAATTATAAGTTGTTCTCTATCAAATATTTTTAAAAACTTTGGGGGCAGTGATATTTACAGGGAAACCTAGGGTAAATTAAAAGAAGGCAAAATTTTCACTAGCACTTTATTGGCAAGGTTTTCTGGGGATAGAAAAATATCCTTTTTGGAGGGCTTTTTCTTCATTGTGCCCTGCACTTTGTCTACATTCATAATTTACCATCAAAGAAACCTGCTGATGCATTAATAGATAAAGCAAAGGCTGAAGTTGTTAACCACCCATTTCAGAATTTCTCAATGTTATTGCCTTAAGGTTTAAGCTAAATCTCCAAGAGGTGGTAAGAGTTTTCAAGGTGGCCTCTAAAATTTTCGATGTTATTACATATTACATACACTTGATAAAAATGATTTAGATGAATTCCTTTATTGTTGTTCACTTATCTGTTTCCAAAATTTTCCCTATTTGAAATAATGCAATAGCAAAATTATTTGCTGTGATAGATCCTGGCCACTACTTACTTCTTAGGATTGTGTGTGACATTATTCAGAAAAACAAAAATTCTAAAAAGTAGATCCACTTGGTGATACAAAGAATCTTATTTCTGTTAATATTGCTTGTATTTTTGTTTTTGACGGTTTCCACCTCACCTCTGATGGAATTCCTAGTGAAACAAAACAAAACAAAACAGCCCATACCCTTAATATGCTAGTAAAGGTAGCATTTTTCAATTCCTTATAAGGCAGCTGGACCTGAAGGCATAGATACTTTCTAATCAGGAATCTGAGATATCTGGTCCAGGATGTGTTGAACTAAAAAGTTTTGGCTATGGAGGTGAACAATGTGAGCCCTGGATCCAAATTCTGATGAGAGAACATCATATTTTAAACTGCTACAAGACAAAGTTTTGCAGGCTTCAATTTTATTTATTGATTTACTGGTTTCTGGAAGCTGTGTTATTCTGTGTTGTAAAATCTGGAAAGAATAGTCTGATAAAACTTCAAGATTAAAAAATATCCCCTCCCCTCAAGGTAACCCTCTAAAATATTTATTTAACTTTTTTTCCTGTGAGTAAAACGTAAGACCTAACACAGGGTAAATATATAACATATTAAACTGAGATTTCAGGCTTCCATCTTTATCTTTGATTGGAGGTCATTGACTGACCATACTTTATGGTTATTTAGTTAACACCCGTAAGCCTGGGTGCCACTTGAAAAACTCATATTGTTTGGTGTAGACCTCTCAACTGCACTGACAGAGTTGGAATATGTTCCCTTTGCCAAGCAGCAGAGCCAGTTATTGAGAAGGAAATGAGGCACTGCTCCATATAATGTGTGAATGCTACTACTCAGGCTTAAAAAGAGTGCCAATGGATTGAAAACTGAGGCCACGCAGGGTATAGCTTGTTCATGTAAAGGTGCCAGAACTAGCAAGATTTTTCTTCTTCTTTTTTTTCCCTCTCCCATTGCTTATTAATGGGGTCAGGTCTGGTGAGTAATGTGGACATCTTCAGAATTCAAATTTCTGAATTTCTGTAGAGGAACTGGTATAGAAAACTTTGGTTCTTTATCCAGGTGCCATTGGCTTTTAGCCCAACAGATTTATGCCTTAAATGAGCAAAGCATCTGAAAGATTTCTTCAAGGTTTTGAGGACAGGAAAGACAGAGTGCCTTTTAGTATTAAAGATATCTGTAAGTTTCTCATTTCCCGTCCCTGCTGTATTCACCTTCAATATTTCTTTCATATAAACGTATTTCTAAACAGCTCTCCAATAGCATTCCATGTGAAATGGAATTGATTTTGTCTTGAGGCAGCTAACATTAGGAGCTAAGTGCATATTTCCTGTTTAATCATTTCAACTTCATTTCCTAAAAATGAGCACACTGAGTATTTAACCTATTTGGTGTTGGAAAAAAAAAAGTACAGACCTTTGGCCTACTGCCTAAAAAAACCCAATAAGGGCTTAAGAGGCAGCAGTTTGGGAAGCAGTTAAGTATGCAATTAAAAACAAATCTAGAATCCTCAGATTGCATTGGATAAAAATCTCAGGATTTCTGGGGGTGAGTCTCACAAAACACCTAATCCAATCACCCATCTGGGGTTTGAATCCCATTCCACCCTTCCCAGGGCGTCACCTTGATGTATTATGCCTTATCATTGCAGAGATAGGAAACATAGCATACCCCAAAGCAACTCCCCATGACTCTGTTCACGAGGAGGGTTTTCATTATGTGGACTCAGAATCTGTGTCATGGTAATTTTAATCACTGGTTCTAGAGAAATCAATGGGGGACATGCAAAATGAGTTCAAAATTCTATTCCACAGCTCATTAAATTTCTAAAGACATATTGACACCTCCAACTCTGTCAGCAGTTCCTACATTCCAGTTCTGTGTTGAGCAGACACGAATTTGTTTATGATAGTTTGTGGCCATGGCACCCGATCTCAACCCCTTACTCCAGTTGCCATCTGAACAAAGCAGAGTCAATCAGGACTTTCATCAGCCTCATTTCAGACAGTGGGATTCTAATTAAATAAAGCCTTAAATGACACGGACAACTTTGGCAACTCTGTCCCACAACTGCAATCTATTGAATGTAATATCAATCACTAAATCATTTTCATAGCTATTTAGTAGGGAATATTGCTACCAGCACTCCCACACACACGTCACTAAAAACAACTAACATCGTTTCTGTTGCTCTGTGCCAGGGACTATTCAACTGCTTTACATATATTAATTCACTTAAGCTACTATGAGTCGGTATTACTCTTCCCATTTACTGATGCAGAAACTAAGGCAGTTCAGGAGAGAGGAAGTAACTTGCTCAAGTTTATACAGGTCATTAGTGACAGCACCAGAGAATGAACACAAACTCTCCAATTATACAATATATAGAAAACATCTCACAATCAGTTGGCTCTTCTGGCTTCAAGTAGAAGGTTGGTCACATATTTCTACTAGATGTCAATTTATATTGGTTCATCACTCTGATTGATCAGGTCTTTCTGGATCATGAGCTCTCACCCTAGGTTTTATGTCATCAGCAGTTATAATCAGCTTGTTTTCTAATTCTCATCCAAGATACTGATAACAATGTAAAACTAGATAGGGCCAAACTAAGACAGACCCTCTGGTGCATCATGCAGAGCCATCCTCCAGGCTGACATCTATCCATTAACCAACAACTTTGGATAGAAGTGTTCAACGATGTATGTGTCTTTATAATTATGCCACTTTTCTAGCTGAAGTTTTCTCAATGCTAATGTTGCAATACACTGGTGTGTTGCAATCCACTGTAAGGTTTTCAAAACTAATTTATTTCTTTAAAAAAAACAGCAGATTAAAGATTATCATCAAATTAAAGTCACTCTCACTCACTTCCTTTTTATCAAACTTGCTTGAGTATGATACATAAGGTAAGGTGTTATAACTGGCATGGGAATAATAGTGGATATGTCCTTGGGAGAGTGGCAAGTAGAAAACTCAACTCTCAAATGTGTAGTGGTGGAAGAAAATGATAAATGTTGCTCTGGCCCACATTTTTCCATATTGGTTATAAGAATTTAATGAGAAAATTTGTCAAGTTCATTTTGAGTATTTCTTCTCTCCATTCCCTTGGCTATGACCTTGTATTTCTTTCAAAGTATTAAAATGGATTTTTCACTAACTTCTTATTCTGAAAAATTTCAAAATTACAGAAAAAACGTGAAAGAATAGTATAATAAACAGCCATATACCACCTAAATTCGACTCTTTATTATATTTGCTTTATTTGTACTTATATCTATATATTTTGTTTTCTGAACTATTTGAAAATAAGTAGCAAGCATCATGACAATTCTCTCCTGGGCCAGTCATTTGTCTATTTCATCTATTTCCTGTTCTTCCTCTGCATTGCTCTGTATCTCAGGGACTTGGTACATGCAAACTACATTTCCCAGACTCCCTTGCAATGGGTAATACTTAGGTTTTGGCCAATGAGAAGCAGTGGCTGGAGATTGGACGTAAGAAGCGAGGCGAAGACAGGATATTTCTACCACCCTCCCTGCACTTTGGGAAGTGTCTTTGGCGGTGTTTTTGTTTATTTTTGTCAAACAGCTCCTTTCTCCATGGTCCAGGCTTCCCCTGGGGAGCCGCTGTCAATTCCCACAGGGACAGCCCTGGCTCCTGGGCTCTGGTAACACCACCTTTGAATTGGCAGTGGCTTCTTCTTTTGTGAATCTCTAAGTCGACCCCTTGTCCTTTGCCCTTTCAACTCTTCCAACACCTTTTTAACCAGTTACCTGTATTGAATGCCTTCTTTTGAACTCCTTTTCTTGTGAGTTGTTTCCTGATTCTGAAAAACAAAGGCTTCATATTCTCCGATACACTTCTTCTAAAACTAAGGACATTTTTCTATCAACCTCAACACCATTATCACTTAAGAAAATTACTAATAACCTCTCTAATATCATCTAATACTCCAGTCCATATTAACGTTTCCCCACTTGTCTCCAAAATGCTTTTTATAGTGATTTCTTCAAACTAAATCCAATCAAATTCACTCATTACATTTGATTGTTCCGTCATTTTAGTTTCTCTTAACCTGGAAAAATTCCACCATTTTTCCCCCTGTGACACTGACTTTTTGAGGATACCAGATCAGTTATCTTCCAGAATGTTCTACATTCTAGATTCTTCTGATTTTTGTCTTTTTGGTGCTGCTAAACTTATTCTTTCTTTTTTTTTTTTTTTTGGCCACACCACACTGCATGTGAGGTCTTAGTTCCCCAAACAGGGAATCGAACCCGCACCCCCTGTAGTGGACTGCCAGGGAAGTCCCATCTAAATTTATTCTTAAACTTAGGGACTTTGTAATCTGGAGTTTAGGTATAAAAGCTTGATTAAATTCAAGTTAATAATTTTTGGCATATTTTTCATATTGTGTCATACCAGGAAACAACATGACAGGATGTGATGAAATGTTTAATCACGTAGGTAAGATTGTGACTATTAGATCTTATAGGTAATCAAGGATAAAGGTATATTTCACATTTGCATTTTGTTTTTGCCATTTTTGTAGCCCATATGATAGCTGATTGAATATTAGTCTTATATTTCTATTACATTTTAAGCTTATGTTTTATATATATATATACACACACACACACACATATATATATATATATATATCTTAGTGATCTTTATAATTTCAATAGAATACTACTTTGGAGATTGTACACATTCTGCAAATATTTATGAAATTAATGGCCAGCCATGAATTTTATAGTTGTGTGTCAGCTTACTCTTATATCCTAGTTTCTCTTTCACTGATCTCTTTCTTTTTTACTAATCTCCTTTACTTTTAACCTTTACATCCAGTAAAGAAACAATGACATAGAAATGGGTTGGAACTAAAGTCAACATGCTTTCTGCCCATTCAAATCTGTTGACTCAACGTGTCTGAAAATGAACTCATCGTCTTTTATACCAAACTTGCTCTCCTCTCCGTATTGCTTAACTTAGTGATTAGCCTCATTCAATAGCACCAACCACCAACTGAGGACTCATCTTTGACCCATGACTGTCACTCACACCTCTCATCCAATTATTCCCAAAGTGTGTCCATTTTGCCTTCCTGGCTGTGTCTTCCTCGATAACTTGAATCTTATTACTATTATACAAGGTCAGTTCTTCACCAACTCTCATGTAGCTTACTTCAAAAACTGGCCTCCTTGCTTCCAGGCACATGTCCTCAAAGCTTTCTTCCACATTACTTTCAGAAAGTTTGTTCTGATATGCAGAGCTTCTTATCCCAATCTCCTGCTTAAAGTCTTTTCATTGCTCTCATCACCTACAGGAGGCAAGGCCCTCCATATCAAGGTGCTATTCAGCTCGTCAGTCTCACATCTCAATGCTCTGCTTCCTGCACTCTCTACACTGACCCCCACATGTTACAACAGGCTATGCTCTGCTCTCTTATCTACGTACTTGTGCCCATGCTGTTCCTCCTCCCTGCATGCCCCTCCATGTCGTACTCACCTGGTTACCTCTGCTTTGCCTCAAATCTCAGTTAAAGGACTGTCTTTATGTGAGTCCCTCCCTGACTCCCTCAAACAATGTATCCTGGAATCCCAGTACCTAGCCCAGGGCTGACACAGTAAGTGTTCAGTACGTGTCCCTCTACCCTACTGAAGTGGGTATCCAGCCACACTTCTCTCAACCACCTTCAATAGACTTTCCTTGATCCTTCTTTCCACCAGAATCAGCCCTCATCCCCATGAATCTTTCTTTTAACACAATTTTCCTTTATTGCCTGGACTTGTGATGGCTAGATATAAATATAAGGATATTAAAAATATAAAAATATGTCCAAAAAGTGGACACTGGATGCTTAAAGACCCTCAGACCAACATCAGGGCCCCTGCCTAGGCTTGTAGAGAAAGCCTGGGGGCAGAAATCTAATGAGGTCACAGAAACCATCATGCCAGAGTATGTCATTGCCAAGAGTCAAGGGCCTAGATCCAAATCAGGATTTGGGAACCACAGCAGGGCTAAAGCCTAGAAGAAATAGCCATAAGAATTCCACTGTGTCCTTCCTACCATGTCATCTTTGGGGAGATGCAAGCCAATGATGAATCTAGAAGTTTATAGTTTGTACCAGCCCTGTGAAATCACAAAATAGGGCCGAAAATAGTTGTATAAAGAGGAAGACTGAGGCTTGGTCTTAAATTGCAGTACATTAAATAACCTTTTTTTTCTTCTTGAATGAATCTCTCTCTGTTTTTCTGCCTCTTTTAGAGCATAGGAAGTGAAAACCAGGGACCTAGAAAAGAATATAAATAAACCAATGATGAATTTTAACAAGGCCAATTAAGAAGAATGCAAATACTACTGCATGAATCTGGATAGGAGAAGGAAAAATGTTCAGAGAAAAATGATTATACAAAGAATGATAAAAATAGCAGTACAAAGTATGGGATATATAACACATGAAAAATAAGAAATCCCTATTTTCTAACTTCCTTGTGTGCTTAGTACCTGGTAATCATGTCATAAAATCCTCCAGTGCCTTCCTAATGTATTTGAAATAGAATCCAAAATCCTTAGCATGACCTGCAATATCTTGGGATCTGACCTCTGTCTACATTTCTAGCTGCATCTCACACCTCTCTCCCTATCCCTCACCAGGTTCCAACCACACTGGCCTTCCTTCTGTTTTTCAAATACACCAAGCTCCTTCTTGCCTCAAGGACTTTGCAGATATTCCTCCCTCTTCCTGGAATGGTCCCAATCCACTGCCAACCAATTCTCGTGCCAGCCTCCCCAGCCATACTTCTCCCTGCCACCCTCAAAAGGCTTTGCCGGATCCCTCCTTCCATCTAAATCAATCCCCATCCGCATTAGTCTGTCTCTTAGCAAAATTTTCCTTTATTGTGCTAATCAAAAGTTGTAATCATATATTCATCTGGGTGGTTATTTGTTTAATGTTTGAAAGCTTCATAAATGTAGGAACCATGCCTGTATTGCTTATTGCTAGACAGTAGGAACTCAAAAGATAAGTTTTGATTGAATAAAGGCTGCAAAGGAGGATGAAAAAATGGACTCATGTTCATCTTTGCAGTGGAGACTGCTATTTATCCCTCAATCTCTCTTAATATCATGTCTTCTTTATTAGTAATAGAACCTTGATTTTGATCCAGACACATGCCTTACCAGAAAATGTACATTTTTTCAGAATCCCTTACAGCAGAGTATAGCTTGGTGACTAAGTTCTGGTTAATGGGATGTAAGAGGAAGTATCATTTGCAACTAATGAGAAAAATCTTTGGAAGGAGTTGTGTGCCATTCTTTGACCTCTCATCCTTCCTACTGGCTGGAGTAGAGACACAATTGTTGGAAGCAACCAATTTGACATGAGGTGGCATGTGAATCATGACAGTGCAAAACAGAAGGACCCGGATCCCCGATGATTTTGTGGAGCAGAGCTGCCCTACTAGGTCAGGACTATGCAACTGTTACTCACAGCTGTACCTAATCCTAATAGGTATGCATAGATAAGGTGCTGTGGGACAGGGCATGGGGCTTAAGGAAATCTAAGTTGAGTCTTGAGAACATTGGAGTTAAATGGAGGAAGGACATTCCAGGGAGAGCAAACTTCATTATTATATATACTGTGTAATAAAGTAGCATAGCATATCTAGGCATGGACAATTAAAACCCTAGGGTCATCGATGTACAAGAGATAGAGCAAAAGCAGTTTACAAATAAACAGTTTACAAGAGCACGTTATAAACACATAGGACATCGTGTTTGTGGCAGAGACTGCTTCCTATCCCAAAATCCATTCTCTTCTTCCCCCTTAACTGTGGCAAGTCTTCAGTCATATTTACAAAACATTTCTGTTTCTCCTCCTTTTGATAAATGGTAAGATTCCACTTTCCTGCCCCCTTGTAGTTAGAAGTGATCATGTGACTTGCTGTGACCAATAAAATGTGAACTTTAAAAACCAGAGTGAGATTCATGTCTTCTCTCTCTCTCTCTTTCTCTCCTCTGATGACTGTCAGTGTTTCTGACAGTGGTTCTGGGTTTCAGAGTGAAGACACCATGGATCAGAGCCCTAGCAATCCAGGATGGTCATGTGATGGGAGAGGAAAATAAGCCTTTGTTATGTTAAGCCTCTGAGATTTTGAGATTGTTTGGTCCTGCAGCATAATCTAGTTGACTCTGATAGATGGGACCATGGTTTTATTTAGAGTGGCAGTGCAGTCAGATGAGATAACATTTCCCAGACTCTTTTGTAGCTAGGTATTGTCAGATAACTAAGTGTTTGCTGTAAGACATACGTGGAAGTGTGTGTATAATTTCTGGGAAGATGCATAAAGAAGAGTGACCTTTTACCCTTCCTCCTTTCTGTCATCTGCAATTCAGGCAATGATCACCAAGAACTATCTTGGACCATGAAGAATGCAATTTCTTATAAAACTGAACATGCAGCTACCATACAACCCAGCAATTGCACTCTTGGGCATTTATCCCAGAGAAATGAAAACTTAAGTTCACACAAATGCCTGCCCATGAATGTTCATAGCTGTTTTATTCATAATAGCCCCAAATTGCAAACAACCTAGAATTTCTTCAAGAAGTGAGCTGTTAAACGAACTGTGGTACACCAATAACATGGATTACTACTCAGCAATAAAAAGGGAATGGGACGTCCCTGGCAGTGCAGTGGTTGGGAATCCACCTGCCAATGCAGGGGACACGGGTTCGATCCGTGGTCCAGGAAGATCGCACATGCCGCAGAGCAACTAAGCCCGTATACCACAATTCCTGAGCCTGCACTCTAGAGCCTGCGAGCCACAACTACTGAGCCCGAGTGCCACAACTACTAAAGCCAATGCACCTAGAGCCTGTGCTCTGCAACAAGAGAAGCCACTGCAATGAGTAGCCCCTGCACCGCAACGAAAAGTAGCCCCTGCTTGACACAACTAGAGAAAGCCCGCACACATCAATGAAGACCCAATGCAGCCAAAAATAAATAAATAAAAGTACTAATAATTTAAAAAAAGGGAACAAACTTTTGATACACAATACATGAAACAACCTCGATGAATCTCCAGAGAATTATGCTGAGTGATAAACCCCAAAGGTCTAACATACAGTATGATTTCATTTATATAGTATTCTTGAAATGACAAAATTGCATAAACAGTGACCAAATTAATGACTATTACCTTTGCAACTTGATGAAAATGCTCTGTACCTTGACTGTTATCACTGTCAATATCATGATGTGACATTGTGCTATAGTTTTGCAAGATGTTACCACTAGGGAGAACTGGGTGAAGAGTACATAGGATCTCTCCTATGTACTCTTACATAATAAAATAATTATGTAAGATAAATAATAATTGTATTATTTCCTACAATTGCACATGAATCTACAATGATCTGGAAATTAAAAATAAAATCCCGCCTCCCCCCAAAATACTTAAAAAAGGAAAAAAAAATCACAAAAACCTGAGATTTACCCAAAACCAACTGTAAGAAAATCTCTAGTACCTGGACCTGGAGACATAAGATATTTTTTAAAAAGTGCTCCAGATAAATCTAATGTTCAGCTAGATTTGAACTCTATAGAGAGCTGGTAAAAATTGGTACCATATGCTGTCCCAGAGCTTATTCTAAGGCCATGAAAACAGCCTTATCCCCAAACCCAAACCAGATTATATACAGACCTTCTTCAACTTACAATGGGGTTACATCCTGATAAACCCATCATAAGTTGAAAATATAAGATGAAAATTCATTTAATACACCCAACTTACTGAATATCATAGCTCAGTCTAGCTTACCTTACTCGAGCTCAGAACACTTACATCAGCCTACAGTTGGGAAAATCCACCGAACATGAAGCTTATTCTGTAATAAAGTGTTGACTAGCTCATGTAATTTATTTAATATTGTACTGAAAGTGAGAAACAGATTGGTCGTGTAAGTACTGATTGCTTTTAAGTGTATCGGTTGTTTACCCTCGTGATCGCACGGCTGCCTGGGAGCTGCGGCTGCCATTGCCCAGCATCACAAGAGAGTATCACCAGCCCAGGAAAAGATTAAAATTCACAATTCGAAGTACAGTTTCTACTGAATGTGTATCACTTTTGCACCATCGTGAAGTTGAAAAATCATAAGTTGAACCATTGTAAGTCTGTGTGCAGAATACTATGGAAGAGAAAGGAGAATGAGAGTTGGACTCACTAGGATTTCAGTGTTCATCATCTGAGGTTATTCTACACCACCACCAAAAGGGGGCTATTGGTGCTTCCTACCTAACCTGCTAAGCTAAATGGATAGGTGAGAGTCTAATATTGTCTGTAGACATCACAATTCTGTTGGAAGACCCCAGATGGATTTACCTGTCCCCTTCCAAACAGGGCAAAAGAGGATGGGACAGGGATGGCAGGGCAAAGGCAATGGAGGAGCTAGAGCTGCCACAGTTTGGCCTGAGATTCCCATGCACCAAGGAAAATCACACAAGTATCATTACACTGGATGCTGCCGGCTATTGCTCCACCCGAGAGAGGGCTCCTGGTTGAGGGAATCTTAACAGTGAAGAGGCTGAAATGCCGGGGGCGAGAGCTGAGGAGGGGCGAGGTGGGTCAGGGGGAGTGGATCTGCACAGCAGGGGAGAGGGGAAGCATGGGAGCTTTCTGAAAAACTCACAAAGATGCCCTATGTGGAAGCCAGAGGATGTTGAGGTAGTTCAGTATTAGTCAGAAAAGGGGTGAAAGCAGCAGACAGAAGAGCACAGCGCTGGTAGTCACGGAAGAGGTCCTCATTCCTTGTCAACTCCCTCCAGTCTCAGCACAACGGAGCAGCTACTCTAGGGGTTCTCAACCCTGGCTCCTCGTTAGCTTCACCTGGGAACAGTATTGCTACCCAGACCTCACCCCCAGACACCTCACCTCAGGTCTGTCTGACTCTAAAACCCATGTACGTTACCTCCCAGAGACGTGACACAAGGCATCTCCCTCACGGGGCTCCTCTTCTATCTGGGGTGCCAGTCACCCGTCAAAGGTGGGCCAGAATGCAAGACCATTAACCACTAGTTCCTGTAGCTTCTCTGTGCTGAATGTAACCATACGGCAGCACAGATAGAGGCAAGCTGGGGAGATTGCAAAGTCAATTTAAGAGAGTGCGAAGAAAACATGACAAATGAAAGTCATACAGTGGGAGGATGGAAGGATCGCCCAGAAGCTTGTAGGGCCTATTTTACATGTGCACAAGGAATGAGTTATTAGTGATAGTGACAATAGGGCTTTCTCAGAGAAGGAATATGCTTTTTACTAAAGGAGAAAGTAAACATTACTTAGAACAAATCTCATATCATACCTTAATGTTTACCAAGGAGACAGAGGGAGAGAGGCCAGGAAAGAACAGATTCCCAGGGGAGGAAATTGCAATGAGAACAAGTAATCTGGATCAAGCCAGAGCATGTTTGAACAAAAAGAATACCTGAGGACAGAGAGAACTCTGAAGATAAGATAGGATTTTACACAGCAGGAACCTCTACTAGATTTATTTTGGATGGTTTTAAAGTGGTAAATGTAGTTGAATGCCAGGGCAAGAAGTTCTATGAATGAATACTATTATCTACAGGTTTTGATGCTTGAAGGCTTCTCCCAAGTTCAGAATAAATATTTAAAATTTAATTTTAAAGTTTAAGCTTTAATTTCCAACAATAGGGCAGTGGTAAAATAAATCGTAGCAATTACCATGAGATAGAATAGTCTGCAGCCTTTAAAAATAATGCAGATGACAGTATGCAGATGACATAAACCCAGGATAATACCGATGGATTAGGTGAGAAAAAAAAAAAAACAGGATACAAAATATATATGCTTACAAGTGTGTGAAAAATATGTATTTTCTTTTATACTTTCTTTGCTGTTCATTTCTAAATTTTCTTCAATGAGTATGTATTATTTTAATAGTCAGAATAAAAAAGATAAATGTTATGTATAATCTTGTAGTCCTCTTTCATGTTTTATATCCGTTTTTTTCCTCCCATGGACTCACAGAAGTTATTTTTGACACCTCTGCTAGGTTCCTAGCCACTTATGTCTTCCCTAGGCTATAAGTACTGCTCTTTGTTCCTTAGGCTTTCTTCTTCCAGTGCTGGCTTTGCCAAGCTTTTGGTTTCTCCTTTCCTCAGGAAAGTCTCTTAGAACACCCTGACTACCAGGTGGGCATCCTCTAATACTTAGCACATATTGTCTTCTATAGAGTTTGTATTAGTTTGTTACTGCTGCATAACAAATTAGCACAAACCTGACTTAGAATAAATTCATTGATTATCTCACAGTTTCTGTAAATCAAGAATCTACATATGGGTTAATTGGGTCCTCTGCTCAGGGTCTCTCAAGGCTGAAATCAAGGTGCTGGTTGGGGCTGTGATCTCATCTGAAGCTCAGGGTTTTCTCCCAAGCTCCATGTGTTTTTTTCTTTTCTTCTTCTTTTTTTTTTTTTTTTGGCTAGAATTCAGCCATTTTGTGATTTTGGGGCTCACATCCCCATTTTCTTGCTGTTTATTGGCTGGGAGTCACTCTCAGCTTCTGGAGGCCACCCTCAGGTCTTAGCCAGGTAGCCCTCTCACAACATGTCAGCTTACTTTTTCAAGGCCAGTAGAGAGTTGCTTCTTTGAGTTTCTTTTAGGGGCTCACCTGATTAGGTCAGGCCCACCCAATGTAACCTCCTTTTGATTAACTCATTGTCAACAGAATAGGATCCTTATTTACATTGAAAAAAATCCCTTCACCTTTGCCACATAATTTAACCTAATTATAAGAGTGCTATTCTGTAATAGACACAGGTCCTGCCTACACTAAATGGGAGGAGATTACATTACAGAGAGTGTGTGCAACAGGGGCTAGAAATCTTGGAGGCCATGTTAGAATTTTGCCTACTATAAGGTTACAGAGGTAAATTAAGGGCACTGTAAATATTGGATTAGAATTTATTTAAAATATGTTTTAACTGAAATTCATAATAAAAAATACTTTCTCAAGCATAAACCAGTTTTGTGCAGATTTCAACATAAAACTTCTTTTGCCATTTCTGTTTACTTGAAGAATTTTCCAAGAACGCAAGGTAAGCTACTTTAAAAAAAAGTACCATTAGCAATAGTTATCCCTGGTAATCTGGATTTTCTTGGTTTTTATAAAACCAAGTGTATGAAAAAAATAATCAGTGAACCAACAAAACACAGCCTGGAAATAAATTGGATGCTGAGGAGAATAAAAGAATACTTACCATTTTTTATATTGGAGGGAAATTACATTTCAGATTTTCTTTGAAACAAAAAAGTCCTGCTGTTAAAAAGTTTGAAACTCTTTTCAGAAATATCCGCTGAGGTAGGATAGGGCTGTGTGATGGGTATTAAGGCACGGGGGCGGGGAAATGAAAAGATGTGCCTCATCTTTCCTAGCTCTGTCTGGGGTTCAAGTGTTCTCTTAACAGATTGTGCCATAAGAAGCTGCTTCTGGGAAAGAATTTGAAAAAATCTAGCCTGTTCTCTTACTTCATAGCCAAGTCACACTCCAATATTTCCAGCTGGGATGATAACAATAATGGCTGGCACTTTTATAGCACTTACATCGTCTCAGGTATTGTTCAAAGCCCTTTTTATATAGTAACTCATAGAGTCCTTCCATTAACTCTGTGAGATATGTGTACTATGACTATTATTATTACAGATTAAACCCATAGCTGGTTTTCAGCTTCATCTTTTCGGCTTGGCTGCTCTATCCTTACTGTTCTGTACTATAGCACCTGTCTCTCGTGCTCTCTTTCCCTTTTTTGCATCAGCCATTTTGTGCAGTCACTGATCTTGGGGTTAACTCCCTTACCTGAATACTTTTGAAACAAACATTTCCATGTCTCCACCAGTATTCAACCTATTCCATGCTTGCCTCGGTTAGATGAAAGCTGTGTTCTCTTATGTTTTTTAGAACGGCCTTGTGGACAATGCAGTCTCTAGAATATTTCCACAGCCCACGAAGGAAGAGGTTTTAGTCAGAGCATTTTTGTTTGCAAGTGGCTGAAACCAAATGATCTTAAGCATGAAATATTAGGTCTCACAGGTCTTAAGGACCTGGAGGCTCACAGAAGTGAGCTCACAGAAGAAACTCAAGAAGACACAGTAGTTCACAGAAGAACTTTAGGCATGAGAACCTCAGGGACAAGCATTATGAACTCATCTTTTGAGTCTTGTCTCTTCTTGGCCTCATTTTGCAGCTTTGTCCTCTCCATATGGCAGAGAAGATTGCCGTCACTTGCTCCAGGGCTGCATCGTCCCATTTTATCTAAACCCTGTACCAACAGGGCTTCTTGAACCTAGCATCTGAGTATTACTTTCAGGGAAAGATTCTGATTGGCCTGGCTTGGGGGGTACTGATGGCACCCTGTGATATCCTCACGAGCTTCTGCCCGTGTTTCAGGAATAGTGGTGAAGCTCTGCCTCTAGGCTCATGGACAGAATAAGAGATCCTCAAAGAAAAGGGAGCCGTGTTTGAAAGTAGATGGAGAATCATGCTATGTGACAAAAACCCTGGCTGCCACTGCCCAATGTTGTAGGGAGATCTTCAAACATAACTTAGCTTCCAATCAAGTGTCTAAATAATTCTCTCTCTAAAATTCAGTTTTCATTTACGTAACGTGATTTAAGAGATGGTTTGCACTGAACGTAAACTGTAGAACATGATTCAGCAAGAAAACCATGGTGCTGCCCAAGCCATATAGGGCTTTATGCCTATGCAAACCCATAAATTAAAAATCACAGGTAGTGGGAATCTTCTGTACAGGTGCAGGAAGATCTCATCCACAGGAGGGAGAAAGTTGAAGGAGTTGGCACAAGGAGCCAAAGGAGGGCCATCTGGAACCCCGAGTAAGCACTGAACATACTACTATTTAAGATGGTAACATGTGTGACATATATGGCAGATGCAGAGCCCCACTGCCTTGAAGGTGCACCAGGGCTCAATGGGAGATGTCAGAAGGCCACTTGAGTAGGAAATTGAAGGTGTCTCAACAAGCAACAAGGGTGTGTTCACCTTGCTCAGGAATCAACAACAAGAACCAGTAAATTCCCTGCTTCAATACGGGTTTTTGCTGCAGTTAGCAATCAAGAGTCTGAAAGTCATTTAAGAAGGAGATTGAGGTGTGGGTAGAGGCATTTAGGAAATACTTCACTAATGTGAATTTGTGGAGAGGGTTCTGGGATTTTCTCATAGGACCACACCTTAAAAGCTAGGTGGGAGGGAGACGCAAGTGGGAGGAGATATGGGGATATATGTATATGTATAGCTGATTCACTTTGTTATAAAGCAGAAACTAACACACCATTGTAAAGCAATTATACTCCAATAAAGATGTTAAAAAAGAAAAAAAAAAGCCTAGATCTGGGTAAAATCAAGATGCAACCTTAGCAGACTGCTTATACCCTAAGGGTGGGATGTTCTTTCGATGCTTCTGAAAGTTTCTTTTCAAGGAAGCCCCTATCATAAGACACTAGGATGTTTGCAGTTTTCTTCCCCTTCCCCCCTTTTTTGTGCTAAATTCTGGCAGTTGATAATCAGAACCACGCTTTTCCATGTTTAGTTTTCTTTTATGCAGACAGTGCAATGCTTGGACATGTCATGAACTTAGCAAAGAAAAAGAATATGCCTTTTAAAAAATTCAGTACCCCAGATTTGGAACCCAGAAAATTGGAATCTATGAAGAATGCACATCTAAATCTTTAACACGGCACCTCCAGGGGGTTGAGGGTGGGAGCGGGGTGGGAGGGATGTAATTCAAATACCAGCCTGGAGGAATCATTTCGATTATCATGTGTAAGAAGAAATGTAAGATGTTATTGTAATGAGGTCAGTTCTGGTCCTTATGTTATTAGCTGACCAGTGAGGACACAGATGAGGTAGAACAGAAATTAATTAGAGTATTATGGGGGCTTTACAATCTGAGGTCTTCAGAAACTTAGCAAAACTAGGTCTGTGTTCTTAAAAAAAAAAAAAAGATTATAGAGAGACCTTATTAAAGCACAGAAGGCTCAGCTATTTAAGATGGTGACATACATAGAGGCAGGAATGTGCAAAGAAAAGCTGAAAGGCAGCCAGGCCCTGAAGGAATTTCAGTGGAATTTCTTCACCGGAGGAGTAGTTAATAAATAGAGCAGATTTCTAAGGGCAGAAACTAGAGCAGCTACTACAAATAGTTTTTTTTTTTTTTTTTGGAAGACGGGAGTGATAGGAAGTCAGAGACAAAAATGTTGAAACAAAGAAAAACAAGCTTCTTAGTTAGCAATCCCAGCCACTTCCCATGTAAAAATGTCTGTTCCCAGACACTGAGAATGTCATATCATTTAATAATCATAAAATACACTGTGGAGTTGGCCTTGGGTGTTAGTTTTCGATTAATACTAGATATCATTAAGAGCTGCATGCAATAAAATACTTTTCAAAAGTCTGAAAGACCATTTGCTTTGTCTTGCTGCCAACATTTCCAGTATTTTCCATTGCATGGAAGGACAGAAACAAGGGCTAGAAAATCCTTTGTGCTCTGTGGTGGTCCTTCTTCCCATCTTTGATGTGGGGGTCTTCCTTACAGTCATACACAAAGCCTTGTCTGTGGCAGTTTTAATACACTGAGCGCTTATGAATCTGAGGCTCTGAGTTTTTATTTCTGTTCTCCTTGATCAGGTAGGTTGGGATGGCTTCTAGTTCATTGTCCACAAGAGTTTTTATTCTTTGGGTAGTCAAACGATGACAAAAAGGGAATGGATGTAAGTGTGTGTGTTCTGACCAGCGTATCTGCAACTTTATCAATATGCAGCCTCACACCTCACCACTCAAAAATTTTTTTTACCGAGATTCAACTTGGCGAAAACTTACTTTAAAATTTGCTAATTGATCCATGGGGATGGAAATTTTAAAGTAAGTTTTTGCCAAGAACTGTTACCAGTTCTCTATTTGTGTCCACCTCACTATCCATGAACAGTAAAAGAAGTATTTATTGAAAACCTTGAGATTTCACGGCAGAAGGATGCTGCCAGGGTACCAGCTGGAGCTGCCCCTGTGAAGGGCAAAGCTGATGGGTGTGTGGAATGACGGGAGTTGCCACTCAGCAGCATCTCCCAGACCACGTGCTTTTCGATCACCTGGGGTGTTTGTAGAGATGCAGATTCCTAGACCTCACACTACACCTACTAAAAAGAATTCCTGGGTTTGGGGCATGTGGATCTGCATTTTATTCAGTCACACAGGAGATCCTGAGACATGTGGGCCTGGAGAACTGGGATGTGTAGTTGGAAGGGGAAGACATGACAGGGCTAAGGAAGCAACCTTCTGGATATCTGCTTTCATTTTAACCCAAACCTTCCTCGGAAGAGCAATGGTAGGGGTCATAGAGGGTCCTCAGCAGCAACGATTTGGGGATACCAGTCAAGCAGGGCACATATGGAATTGGAAGAGGCCATGAGGCCTGAACTGGGGCCAAATGACAGGCAAGCATTCAGGGAGTGTGTTAGAAAGTATAAAATAAGCCATGAACAGAACACTGATATCCTGTGTGTATTCAGGGACTGTGTTAGAAAGTATAAAATAAGCCATGAACAGAACACTGATATCCTGCATGTATTGGAGGATGTTGGTTGCAAATCTGGCAGACACAAGCATAAAGCAATTCACTGAAAGGCTAGAAAGGAGCTTGCAGATTGAAGGTGAGGCTGAAGAGTGAGATAGCCCAGAGGAATTGAAGGTACAGCAAGTAATCTCTCTTGTGGTTCCCTCGGCTAGGAGAGCACATGGCACTTTGATCTAGAATCCCCGAGTTCGTATCAACGAAAGAGAGGGATTCCCGTAAAGGAACTCATGGTGCATTTACTGAAACTAAGGATATGAAATGGGGTGGATGTGGGGTAGTCAAAACAAATGACTCACTCAACCAAAAAGCAAGCAAACCAAGGAAAGTCAATTTCACTAAGCGAACAGCCAGCAATTGGGGGCCCTCCAGTAAGCAGGATGAGGTGGGTGGCAAAAAGGCCAGAGAACAATCAGGAACTTAGTAGGATCAGGGGTAGAAAGAGACAGAGTTAGCTGGAGGGCAGATACTCTGAAGTTAAGGGGAGACCTGCTGTAATGTGATTCCGCTTAGGAAGGATCTAGAGGGCTGGCCCCGCTCCTCCACCACTGGACTCTTCCCAGTGGGCAATAGTTCCACTCTGTGAGCCCTCTCTGGGCAGGGGTGCCCTCTGCTCTGCAACCTTCACCTCAGCTTGGTTGCCCTCTGAGATTCTGTTCAACATCTTCCTGTAATCTCCCCCTCTACGTTTCCATGGGAACTGTTAAATTGCCAGCGGCTTCCACTCTCTTGCCTATTTCCCCCTGGGTCAACCTCATTAGACTTAGGGGACCCCATGGCTGAGGACAGCTATGCCAGCATCATGGTTGGTTAAATAGGCCTTTGTGGGTTGGCCTGGGAACCATACCACTATTTATAACAATTTTTTTCTATGGGGAAATTCTTTGAGTTCCAAACACCCCATTGACTGGTGACCTTTTAGAACACAACGGTCCTATCTAGGCTCCACAGTGGGGTGAGATCACCAGGAGTTTTCAGAGCCAAACTGGGAAGAGGAAATCAAGGCTGGGGCAGGCTGGGGTCAGAAGCCAGGAGCAGGGAGGCATCTGTGAAGGGGCAGCAGGGTCGGGGCAAGTAGGGGTTAGACAGTGAGTTCATTGCAGAGAGATGTCAACGTCAAGTGGAGGTTTGAACTGGACAAATCTAAGATAAAACCTGCAGGAATAGGGGTTGGGCGGGGAGAGGGTGGGTGACATGACAAGCAGACAGGAAAACCAGCGTGAGTAAAATGCGGTCAGATTGTCATGGGGCTAGAGACGTATTGTGGCAGTGCCTTTATCTCACCCCTCCCTCCACCCTTGGGGCTTGACTGCTTAGAGCTGGGGAACTTGGCCACCTCCTATTTATATCTTTTCTTTCGTTGAGTGAAGCACAATCGCTAGGGATCTGGGGGGCAGGGAGGACTTTACCAAGAGCAAGTCTTGTGTTGTTGGTACATCCCTGTCAGTACCGTTTCCTTCATCCAGATCCCTCAGGCTCATTGCCCAGATTCCCTGTTGCTGTTTCTTTCATTCTCCTGGTTTCTCTTTCTTTCTTTCCCTTCACAAAGAATTTCCGCAAGCCCTCAGTACCGGTCTTCCGATCTCTGTGCATCTCTGACCGTACTCTCTGCCTGCCCCACTGCAATGGATGAGCCAAACTTAAAGGCTGTGCTTTAACATCAGACCAACTCCTCTTCTGCAATGGATCTCATCACCTACTGCCTATCTGCAAGTGTGCTCTCTCTTTCTCTCCTGCATTACCACCTGTTGGGACATTAATTAAAATACAATTCTCCTCTCATTTTCTCTCTCCCTTCTGTCAGTTGCAGCTTTATTGAGATATAATTTATGTACTTTACAATTCACATATTTAAAGCATCCAATGATTTTTAATATATTCATCAAGTTGTCAGCCAACACCACAATCAATTTTAGAACATTCTCATCACTTCAAAAAGAAATCTTATACCCATTAGCAGTTAATCCTCATTTTCTCCAAGTCACCCCTAGGCCCTAGGTAATCACTAATTCAATTTTCATTCCTATAGTTTTGCTTATTGTAGTGTTCATTCTTTTGTTCCTGATTTTAGTAATTTGAATATTCTCTCTTTTTGCTTGGTTAGTCTGGATAATCTGCCAATTTTGTTCTTTTCAAAGAACCAACTTTTGGTATCATTGTTTCTATTGTTTTTCTATTCTCATTTCACTAATCTCTGCTCTAATTTTTATTATTTCTTTCCTTTTGCTTCCTTGGGGTTTAGTTTGCTCTTTTTCCCCTCAGTGTTTTAAAATAGAATGTTAAGTTATTGCTTCAATATTTTTCTTCTTTAATAATGTAGGTATTTACAACGATAAATTTTCCTCTAAGCACTGCTTTATCTGCATCCCATAGGTTTTGATATGTAGTGTCTTCATTTTTATTCCTCTCAAAGGACTTTTTGTGTGATTTCCCATGAAATTCCCTTTGTGTTTTTTCCTTTTGACCTACTGATTATTTTGGAGTGTACTGTTTAATTTCCACATATTTGTGAATTTCCCAAATTTCTTTGTTAGTGATTTCTAATTTCACTTCATGATGGTCTGAGAACATACTTTGAATGGTTTTAATCCTTTGAAATATGTTGATGTTGGGCTTCCCTGGTGGCACAGTGGTTAAGAATCCGCCTGCCAATGCAGGGGACACGGGTTTGAGCCCTGGTCTGGGAAGATCCCACATGCAAGGGAGCAACTAAGCCTGCATGCCACAACTACTGAGCCTGTGCTCTAGAGCCCACGAGCCACAACTACTGAGCCTGTGTGCCACAACTACTGAGCCTGCACTCTAGAGCCTGTGAGACCCAATTACTGAGCCTGCATGCCACAACTACTGAAGCCTGCATGCCTAGAGCCCATGCTCCGCAAAAAGAGAAGCCACTGCAATGAGAAGCCCGCACATTGCAATGAAGAGTAGCCTCCGCTCCCTGAAACTAGAGAAAGCCCAAGTGCAGAAACAAAGACCCAATGCAGCCAAAAATAAATAAATAAATATATTAAAAAAAAAGAAATATGTTGATGCTCTTTGATAGCCCAATATACATGGTCTAAGTGGAGAAAGTTTCATGTGCACTTGAGAAGAATATATATACTCCTGTTGTTGGATGTAATGGTCTATAGATGTCTATTAGGTTTAGTTGGTTTATAGTGTCATTTAAGTCTTCTATTTCCTTGTTAATCATCTGTCTAGCTGTCCTATCCAGTGTGAAAGTGGGGTATTGAAGTCACCAGCTATTATTGTTGAATTGTCTGTTTCTCCCTTCAATTCTGCTGGTTCTTACCTTGTATATTTGGGTACCCTTTCTGGTGTATCTATGTTTATAATTGTTATATCTTCTTGATGACTTATCCCTTTTTAAAATATAAAAGGTTCCTCTTTATATCTAGCAATTTTTTAAGTCCATCTTTTCTAATATTAGTCTTGCCAGCCCTCTAATGGTTGCTATTTGCATGGTATATATTTTTTCATCCTTTTACTGTCAATCTATTTGTATCTTTGAATCTAATGTATGTCTCCAGCAGACAGCATATTGTGGGATCTTTTTATTTTTATAATCCAGTCTGACAATCTCTGTCTTTTGATTAGACTGTTTAATCCATTCACATTTAATATTGTTATTGATATAGTTGAATTTACATCTGCTATCTTAACTTTCATTTTCTATATGTCTCATATCTTTTTTTATTTGGTTCTGTTCTTCCTTTACTGCTTTCTTTTGCATTAAGTGAATATTTCTGGAGTAATGTTTTAATTCCTTTAATGACTTCCACAAAATGTATTTTTTAGTTATTTTCTTAGTGGTTGCTCTCAGGCATACCACATACATCTTAACACTCCCATTCTCTTTAGCCTACTCCAGTTGGGCTTGCATGCCGATTCCACCACTGAAAGTGCTCATCAAAGAAACAGATTTTTAAGCCCAATAATAAATTTTCATCTTACTCAACCAGCATTTGATCTAGTAAATCTTTCCCTCTATTTTGAATCTTTCTTCATGTGCTTTCTGGGACATCTCTCCCACATGCTTTTCTCCTACATCACTGGTTACTCCTTTTCAGTCTCCTTTGATAATTCTGTCTCATTCTCCAGACATCAAAACATAGCAATAGCCCAGTGCTTGCAGCTGATCCTGCTCTCTTCTCTACCCTCACTCATTAGCTAATTCAGCTCACCCAGGTCTATGACTCTTATTTCCTTCTATATGCCAAGGATTTATAAGTTTATATCCTTAAAACCAACCTCTCCCTGAACTTGAAACTCCATATCCAATTGCCTTCTTAACATCTCCATATGACATTTGATAGTCATCTAATTTTTAACATGCTCAAAACCAAAGTACCAAACTTGTTATACCCCTAGTTTGTTCATTCCGGTAAGTTCAACTTCATTTTTTTCTGAATGCTGAAGCCCAAAATGTTGGAATCACATTTCTCATTTCATTGTCTCACACACTACATTAACTAATCCCATGAGCTCTCTACTTTCAAATTTATCTGAAAGTTAAATACCTCTCTACTTCTTGAATTGCTACTGCTCTAATATAAGCCAACATATTCCTTAATCTGGACTCCTGCAATTATCTCCTTCCACTATTTCCCTCTCTAGCATTGATAGATTCACAGAGCAGCCAGGGTGATTTTTTTTTTAAGTCAGATCATGTATCTTTTCTGTGTTAAACACTCCAGTGCCTCCGTATCTCATTTAGAATAAAAATGACAGTCCTTACTATTGCTTACTAGACCCTATATTATCTATGCATTATTTTTTATTGTTGCATAACAAATTATCTCCAAACTTAATGGCTTCAAACCAAAAAAAAAAATGTATTATCTCTCAGTATTTCCGTGGGTCAGGAAATTGAGAGCATTTTAGTTGAGTGGTTCTGACTTGGAGCCTTTCTTGAGGTCGTAGTTAAGATGTTGGAGTATGGTAAATGGGGCTGCAGTCATCTGAGGGCTTGACTGAGGATGGAGAATCTGCTCCTGAGAAGGTTCACTTCATGCCTGTCATGTAAGGCTGGTGCTTGGTGGGAGGCCTCTGCTCCTCCCCAGGCATGTTTCTCTCTAGGCTGCTTTATTGTCTTCCCAAAACTCCAGGGTGAATGATTTAAGAGAGAGGGCAGGTGCCAGCTGTCCTTTTTATGACCTAGCCTCAGAAGTCACATAACATCCCTTCTGTGACAACCTGTTCATTAGAACCAAGTCACTAAGTCTGGCTGTTATTTGAAGGGAGAGTGCCATAGAATTTTCAGACAAATTTAAAACCACCAAAATTTGCTCCTTGTACACTTCTCTGATCTCATTTTCTTCACTCTCCCCTTGTGTGCTCAACCACAACCATGTTTGCCTTTACTATTCCTAAAACATGACAGGAATGTTTCCACCTCAGGGTTTGTGCATTTGCTGTTCACTCTGCCTGAAAGAGTTTTCCTCCAGACAGCCACATGATTTATTTACTCACCTCTCACATCTCTGTTCAAATGTTACCTCATCACGAAGGGCTTTCCTGACCACTATAACGAAAATAGCGTTTTTTCCCTTCCACATCTCTCTCTATCGGCTGCTTTACTTTGCCTTGTTTTCTTCATAGTGCATACTATTACCTGACTTTATTTATTTAATTTATTAATTTATTTGTATTGATTATCACCCTTTCTCTGGCACATCTGTTCCCCCTGCTGTTTTCCCTGAGAGCAAGGATTTGGTGTCTTTTGCTTATTTCTATAACCTTAGTGCCTTGAATATTTGCTGGGCATATTGTAGATGCTTGATACTTTTTAACAAATTGAATGAACACATTGAATTAATCTGTTCCTAATTATCTTGGTGGGCATATCTACCACAGTATACCATGAATATTTTGGAGAATCACAAGTTCAGGAAAATAGTTGAAAAGGAATGACTGTTCGGGTGGCTTTGCTGACAACTGTTTTCTTGAATTTGGGCAGCGTCTCTTCTCATATATTTATGTGGCATTTTATCCAAAATTATAGTAATAGACTTTTTCAAAATATAATTTGGGTACTTAACCAAAATTATTACTATTAATTCTGAAACTCCCAAAAGGCTTTTGGGATTGTTATAAATTGTAGTATTCCAACAAGGCATCTATTATACAAGAATTAAAACCGTGATGCCTGAAAATTTCCTTTCTTTCCACAAGCAATCCTTAATGAGCACTCAACTATGAATAATGCTTTGATAGACAAGATGAAGTGAATTAGGTCCCAAATTTTGAAAGTTTATAGATGTATGCCCAGTTAGAAACAATTTCATCCCAGGAATCTCTAAGTCAATAACTTTTTGGTACTATTTTGCTTTTTATCTATATTATATATTTAGTGAAAAATATGAATTAAATATTCTTTTTTTAAAAAATTTATTTATTTTATTTATTTATTTTTGGCTGCGTTGGGTCTTTGTTGCTGTGCACGGGCTTTCTCTAGTTGCGGCGAGCGGGGGCTACTCTTTGTTGTTTCGGTGGCTTCTCTTGTTGTGGAGCACGGGCACTAGGCACGTGGGATCCAGTAGTTGTGGCTCGCGGGCTCTAGAGCACAGGCTCAGTAGTTGTGGCTCACGGGCCTAGTTGCTCCGCGGCATGTGCGATCTTCCTGGGCCAGGGCTCAAACCTGTGTCCCCTGCATTGGCAGGCGGATTCTTAACCACTGTGCCACCAGGGAAGCCCGAATTAAATATTCTTGATATTTGCCTCCCTTGAAGAATTACCATTCTGCTTCTTTTAAGAAATATGAAACTTTGTGCTTGGCTTCAATGACTACTTATTAGATGTTTATATTCTCTAACAATTTTTAAGAAGGCTTATTAGTAGGCTTCACTCTACCATATTAAGCACTGGCATTTAAAAAAATTTTATTGAAGTATAGTTGAGTTACAATGTTGTGTTAATTTCTGCTGTACAGCAAAGTGATTCAGTTATACACACCCCCCCCCACACACACATATTCTTTTTCATATTCATTTCCACTATGGTTTATCACGGGATATTGAATATAGTTCCCTGTACTATACAGTAGTACCTTGTTGTTTATCCATTTTATGTATAATAGTTTGCATCTGCTAATCCCAAACTCCCAATCCATTCCTCCCCCACCCCTCTTCCCCCTTGGCAACCACAAGTCTATTCTCTATATCTGAAGCACTGGCATTTTTATCTTTCATAGTGGTTGAATGGTATCTTGTATCTTAGAACATTTTTCTATATCTTGGCTCTTTTTCCATGTCACATAAAAATTATCTTTTTTGTTAGTGAAAATTTGTGTTAATTTAGACATTCTTTTGAAGTAAACATATTAGTTTATATCATCTTCATTTTCTGACTCTTTGCTAGTGAATGGTCTCAAGGACATTTATTGCTGCATTTGGTTACAAGTAACAGGAACCATAAAACAAAAAGGGTACATTATTATAAGGATTCAGGGATATCTCATAGACCCTAACTGCACGAAGAGACTAGAAACAAAAAAGTAGAAATAGGTTGGAAAATTAGGAAGTCTTATTCTTCATCTCTAGTCTTTGTTTCAGGAGATTTGCCTTATTTTTCCATTCTGAAGAGTAGTTTTAGCTGTTACTCTAAGTATGTGGCAGAAGATGGTTGACCCAGAGTTCTTAAGTTATAATAACTTCTCCTTCCATCAGAATAGCCCAGATCAGCCTGGAAGTGCTTAGTACCAATTTCACACTCTCAGGAGGGAGAACCTGATTGGTTGGGAATCTGCTCGTCATCCAATCAGCTATGGCCAAGTTTGTGTAGTGCAGGCATGCCTGCTGGGGGTCCCAACCAGTAAAGGAGTGCGGGGCAGGCAGATTCTAGAGAAGAGGGGATAGGCAGCAGTCCAACAGGTGCTCACTACTCCCGATTTTCCTTCAATCTATGTGCTTTAAAAATTTGAGATACAGTCTTAAATATTCTAATATTGTGGAATTAATTTAAAAACTAAGCATTAATGTAAAAACTTAAGCAAACAGATTATGATGAGGGTTAATATTGATCAGAGGCTCTCTTTCTACCCACAACCAATCAATCATCAACAGTCACTGATTTAAAAACAAATTTTGGTTGACTGTGCACTACCCTGGTGTGACTAATATTCCTCTAATGCTAGCTAGTATTTGTTGAGTTTGAGCTGCATGCCAGGTAGAAAACTAGGGTTCAATAAAGTTAAGTATCTTATCTAACGATACATCCCTAACTGGTTCTGGGTTGAAACTACAGCTCTTGTTACTATCTCTGATCTCTCATTTACAACTAACAAGGGATAAAGGAACAAGCTACATGACACCATGAGGCAAATCCAGAAGATGGAACATTTAATAGGACAACTGGCTTAGTCTCTTCAACAAATTAATGTTATTAAAAAAAAAAAAGAATTAAAAGAGTCTATATTAAAAGAATCTTGAGACATATAAACAGATGCAGTATGTGGTCCTGGGATGGATAGTCATTTAAATAAATCATCTGTAAAGAACATTGTTGGGTCATTGGGGAAACTTGAATATGTTCTCAGAATTAGATAAGAAGAAAATTTACTGCCGTGCTTGTTGACTCAAAAAGCAGGTTTTTGAACTAGATGACAGTGTGATCTCATTTTGATAAAAATAAATATGTGTATATAGAATAAGATCTGGAAGTATTTGCTCTACATGTTATGGCGATGACTTCTAAATAGTAGGTATTTTAATCTTTTCATATGTGCTTCTTTGTATTTAAACTTTTTTATCATATACATAATGCTTATGTATTAACAAAATGTTACATTATAAAAAAAGAGAGTGCAAGCGCTGGATTTCGAATGCTTTGGTTCCGGTCCACAGTTCTGGTCCTGACTTAATATTGTGACTTTGGACAAATTATTTACCTTTGTAAGCCTTGCTTTTCTCAGCTCTGAAGTGGAACTGACCACAGGACATCTTTATACAGTTACTGTGAGGATTAGAGAGATAATGAATGGGAAGTGCTTAACACAAAGTCTTAGTTATCTAGTCATAACCTAATAAATATTAATTAATATTACTATGCTCAAGTGTTGCCAGCAAACATTTGAATACAGCCTTCATCCAAGAAGCTGAGCCTACTCAATGCTTAAAATCATGGCTTTGGGTCATCTTGAGGCATATTATAGAGTGAGATGTCCATGAATGAGTTTCCTTAGATTCACATGCTAAGGGCTATTCTTTATGGTTTAACTGTAAACCAAATAAGGGCCCTGAACCAAAGCACACTCTGTTCCTAATGATCTGTGGGATCCAGACACATGCCAATGCATGTCAGGCATCTGATGAACTTGGGAGTTTATCCAAAGCATGCTTCTCTCCAGTACCCTTAATCATCACTCAAAGGCTTAAATTTCACAGAAAGGAATTTCACCACGACAAGGGCCCTATTGCATACTACTTACATTACAGAGCTATGCCATCTGTCTTAAAACCACAATTTTATAAATTGTTTTTGATGACATATTGTAGGATTGCTCTGTATATGAAGTTCAAGATGAAACCCTTTAGTGAGGCCTCTTTGGTTGAATCAAAATCAACACATTAATGACTTAAAAAAAAAAAAGAGCCGACATCCACATTCTGCTTGATGAATCAAGGGTGCAGATTGAAGATTTTGTGAGATGAAGGTTTGTTTTCATCAGACTGACATCCAGAAACTGTGTTAGTATTCCAGATCACCTCGAGTCAGGTAATCTTAATTGTCCACATGCCACTGAAGGCCCCCAGGAGTTGTATCAAGTTCAGTGGCATCATTGGCTTCACATCTTACCCTTCACTCACCCTCATCCCCTTAAGATGTCCTGGTAACCATCAAGAAAATATAATACAGGGATATGTAGAAATAAATGTAAAGAAGACCCACTAAAGGTTAAAAAATGGTGATGAAGAAACTTTGTCAGTCAATCAGTCAATCTAATCAATACCATAAGAGACAGCAAAAAAGTAGAAGAAATGGAATATTTCAACTCTAAAGAGAAAATGGGGGCAGTATTCTTCTTTGTTTGTCTTATTGAGACCAGTCGCTATAACAGATAATGCCTGAAATCCCAGTAGTTCAACCCAATAAAAGTCTAGTTCCTGTCATATTCCATTGAAAGGTCTCCTGGTCAGCAGGCTTCTGTGGGATGATTCAGAGACCCAGGCTCTTCCATGTTGTATGGGCCTCACTATCACTTATTAACCACTTTGGTCTGGAAGAGGCTTCTGTCACTTATGCTCACATTCTTTGGGGAAGAACTATACACTAACCACGTAAAGAAGACTGGGAAATATGGTTCCTGGTTTGAAAGCCATTTAACATCAACAACTGTACACTGTAAAAGAGGAGCTCTGTACATGTGGCAGGGGGGTCAGCTAAATATCTCGGCTACCCTTTCCTTCTTTGTCACCTTTTAGGAAGCAGACACCCCATGTGTGGGGTGGCAGTGATGGTAATACCTTTTATGGTATGTCAATAGCATAGTTTCACAAGGCCCAGTTGATGATTATTGACATCACCAAGCACTACCCAGTTCAATAAATGTTTGTTAAAAATCTAGTGTGTGCCAGATTCTACTGGGTGCTAAGGGAGAGAAAGATGAATGAATTTGGTCTGAGGAAAAAGTGAGGAGAAAGATATATGCATAATTGACATTAATTGAAGGTGGGATAGTGCCAAAATTGAAGTGTAAATAAATAAGGGTTAGGGAATGCCAACCAGGAAGATTTTAAATCTTGAGCAGTGAGCAGAGAAACCTGATCTCTAGGCAAGGCTCTTTGTTTTCCAGAAGAGACCTACTCAAGCTAACTCAGGTAAAAAGGGGTTACTGAAAGAATATGAAGATCACATGAATGAAAATACACCGCAGGCTTCGTGGGAAATGGGGCCTGAGGCAGATGAACTGTGGCAGAAGCAATTTCCAGTGGCTCTTAGCTGTGTTTTTCTTTGTTCCCTCTCTGTTTCTGCTGGCTCCCTCTACATTCACTCAGCTCTACAGTGTTGCTAGCCCCAGTTGGACAGGACCTTTTGGGCCTGGTATTCAGTACCATTTGACTACAATCTCTATATTGGGGAAAGAATCTGACTGGTGGCTAATCAGCTGGTAGACGGGCTGGCCTTGGCTCAGCCATTGCTGAGAGACGGGAGTATGCAGAACAGTGAGAATCCATGCCCCAAGGGGGCTGGAAGCAAATTAAATGCCTACCTTAGGAGGCAGCTTTTCATTCACCATCAAAAGAGTTACTGACTTTCAGTTGGGGTTCAAGATTGGAGGACAGTTCTGATTTGAGCAGAGCATGAGCAAAGGCAAGAAAAGAGGAAAGTCCAAGTATATTTGGGGGATATTGAAGTACCTCGATTGATTGGAGTACAAGTACAAGATTGGGGCCACTGGATTATGAAGTTGTGAGGCCAGAGCCAAGGAGTTTAGAGTCTATAGAAAATGGAGAGATCTTGAAAATGTTTTTCAGGGAGATAATGTACAAAAGATAAAAAACAATGCTCACACAGGTTATGCTGTGAGTAGTCAGTATGGTTTCTTCATGAATAACTTGTCATCCAGCATCTTAATGGTCACAAAAAGCCTCTTGGTATGGAACTGGTCACTGTAACAGGAAGAAGCATGGGATAGTTAAAAAAAAAAAAAAAAATAGGATCTCAGACTTTGGAATCAGGCAGATCTGTGTTCAAATCCTGACTTTGCCATTTTCTAGCTGTGTCTCTTGGGCAGGTTACTTAGTTTCTCTAAGCCTGTGTTTTCTCACCTGTACAATGTGATTGATTATTCAGCTAGTTTATACTGGTATGACATAACGACTGGTTAAGTGTCCATTAAGTTAATTTGTCAGTGCCAGTGTTGGATTATGGTGGAGTGTTAGGAATGTCATCCCTACTCTTGGCTTTGTAGTAAGGATTAAATGGCACAGTGTTTGTAAAATGCTTAACAAATTGCCTGGCACATAGCAAATAGTCATTACACGTTATTATTATTTTTTCTTTCTTTCTTCTGTCCATTTCTCTTTGAAAATTTCAAATCTCTAATATCATGAGAGCTTGAATCAACAAGGAATCTTTGAATTGGCTAATTATATGATGACTATCTGAGGCATCTAAACAGCCCGCAACCCAGTTCAGAGAGGTAGGAAGCTCCTCACCCTTCTATGAGAGGAATTAGTCTTTTCAATAATGGCTCTTGCTCAAGATTTTGGATATAAATACTGCAGATGTCCAGTCATCCCTCCTGGACCCTTTAATGTCTCAACCAGGTACTGATTTCTAGAACTCAGATGTGGTACCTCATTTCAGTGATTCCTTACTTTTGCAGTTGACAGAGGACAAACTCATGGCTAGACTTTAGATGGTTCACATCATTACAATGCTTAACTGTTGGGAAAAAAAAGTGATCACCTTCAGAAGTAACGAGGATGAATTCCGGTCAAGAAAGAGAAAATGGAATCTGTGATAGGCCCAGGCTACAAAGAAAGCAAGAATGTGGTCCTCCTTGAGCTTCTCAATTTTACAGATTAAAAGGAATCTAATAACTTTGGATTTCCAAGCATGAGGATACTTTCTGAAATATCTTTTAAAAACTCCATAGACTTTTGAATCTGTAGTGTTGTAACCCTCACAGTTTTGGGTGAGAAGTGGTCCGCTGGGAATTCCTGTGGTTGGTTATTGTAAGGGATATTTATTAGTATTACATAGAAAGTATCATGGTGTCCATTTTTTTAAATTCGAGAGGTATGACTATCCCCATTGCTGTGGCTTAAAGAAGAATGCTACCTTTTCACAGAGAATACAGATTCCACAGCAGAATTTGGCAAGAACAAGATACAAATTTTGAAAGATACTGCAAAAGTGTTGGCCCCCTTTCTTGTCTCTTGCAACTCTCCCTACTGAGAATGGAGATGGAGTGAGAGAACAAAGTTCAAGGTCAGTGGGCTACAGGCGAGGAGACTCTGTGGTGTCCCATGAGGAACCAACTTCTTCCCTCTCCCTCTTTTTGTTTTACCTACATTTTTATGAGTCTCTATTTAAGTGAGAGCACTTTTTATGCTGTTTGCCCCAGGCACAGAGCTCTCAGGGTGATGAAGATCTGCAGCTCAAGAACTGACTAGACTGTCAGACTAGCACATATCAGAAAATGTAGGAATAGAGCAATGCAAGTCTCTAAAGAGGATCCACACTGGATCAGAACTATTCTCTTAATCACTCTGGCTAAAGATTTGTCATCAGTTCCACAGTGAGGCAGAACTGGAGATTGATTCCAGAATCACTATTTATTCTTTATAGTTTATTGTATACAAGTGTGTGAAGTAAAAGGAATCTAATTCTCACACTGCATGTGGTTTAGTCATTTTCAGTAAGTCCTTCTGTCTTCTTCATACAATCCCAAGCTAGAATTCAAAACCCTTCAGGGATTGGTGCTTGTGATTCCTCAGTTGTGGTATCTGCCTGACCATGTAATCAATGTGTTGGTGTCCAGAGCAAGAAAGCACTGAGGCACTGATTGCTTATATTCAACAACAGTGTAATTTGTAAAGCAGAACTACATAGAACTTGATTACAAAGCCCTTGCTCTTGAGAATTTCCATAATTACCACTAAAGGTGCCTCTAAAATTTGTGTTGATGTTAAGTCTCTGTTATCTTCTCTTTCAGAAAGGAACCAAACTCTTTAATTATGTCCCTCTGAAGAAGTTTAGAGTCTTTTGTCCAGTCTTTATTACTGCAATGTTGTTTGTAAGTCTGGAAGAACATTGTCAAATGTCTTTGTCCTCAGCCCTGACTCTCTACAGATTCCAGACCATATTGTGCTAACTTTACTGGAAATGTTAGTGTTAGAAGACTTCCCTGATCCATGTGCTAAAGCTGATCAACCTCTCTGATTGATGAACTATATGGAATCCCACATATCAAATCTTAAAATAGATGTGGAGGTAGTGGAAAGCCATCCTGGGGAATTCAAGTTAGTCAACATGCCTTGTCATTCATAAAAGATCCTTTTTATGGTAACTTGACAGTTATTCTGGAAAATAATCATTGCTTCTTTTTTTAAAGCCATGCTACTTACAACACTTTCAGGGATTATTTGTGTAGAGGAAGAAGCTTTAGCTCTTGACAATGAATTCTGATTTTTATATCACTGTAAGGGAAAGTGTATTAATACCTCCTAAATTGATTTGCAACATATGCCAAAGACATTGATTTTTCCATAAAAAAGAGAGCATAAATTCTTGATATATGATTGATTATTGATTGTTGTATAACAACAATAATTTGACTGATTATTCAAATTTGGAAGAATTTGTTGGTTATGGTATCCTGTATTTTGGAACAAGTAGCATTTTGAATTATGTAATTCCAGGTATCTGTATAACAAATCAAGTATCATTTGTAGCATACAGATTGCAAAACTTTGTACTATCTGGTAAAAGTTCTGCACTTACTTCATGAGGCCCTATAGAGTAGTATTATAGGATTCTTACAAGGATTTTAGTGGTCATTGATGGGGATTGCTGGGAAGACAGCTCTGCCCTTTCTGGAGCAGGATTGCTTGACAGATAGTGGAGAACCAGGCTTTATTACTACAAGTAGTAGAGCAACATCAGCCTTGGGAAGCACCATGAAATTAAGGGACAGCTCCTTTCCCTGTTTTGAGGCATTACATAAGCACCTTGGATTTTGTAATGCTGGAACGAGAGGCTCCTAAAATATGACACTTCATCCTGATGAGGGGAACTTGGTGCTAGTATTAATTTAATTTAAAGATCTATAAATTATTGGGATGCTTTTTGCTCCCAAGTATGATTTAGCAAATTCATACTCTCTACACAAGGTAAAATTTCTAGACAATTTACACATGTAATCTCTCCTTTTAGTTTCAGTATCACTGGGCATTGTCTTCCCTTTAGTTGTAAAATTTGTGTTGAAGAATTCTTTATAAAACATTCATTCTTTCACATATATCTGTTTTTAGAATTCACAAACACACTTCCATTAATTCTTATTGTTGTTTTGTAACTTTGTTAGCTCTTTCTTTGGACTTCCCTTTTAAAGCCGGCTTTAAACAGCCCAAATTTTTGTGTTAGTCTTTGTCTACTGTTCAGTAACTGTGGTCATTAATTCAATAATAGCACTGGAGAGGTGCTAAAGTTTTTCAAAACTGCAGATTGACCTAATTAATGTCTTTTCTGAGTTGTGCTAATTCCCCCATTAACCACTCTGGGGCCTCTTAAAACTCCCCAGTCTCTGCCGCCATCTATTCAGAAGTGTTATGAGCTTAGAATAGGTTGTGATTGCTTTGATTATGCGTAAAATAGCAGTGTTTTGAAAATGTTTGCAAAGTGTTTTCCTTCTTGTCATTTATTTCTTGGATTAATCATAACTCTCATTTATTACTTTGCCAGCTTTTAATTGTTCTGCATTCTGCTTTCCTGTACTTACCAAAGTCTGCTCTACCACTGTCACCCAGGAGCTACTATTTCTTGATGATTGACAGTGAAGATGATTAAGCATAGACCTGGATCAGAAGTATTCTCTTAACCACACTGATTAAAGATAATTCTTTCACAGTGAGGAGAGACTAGAGATTGGTGCCAGAATCATTGTATGGCCTTCATTGTTCTTTACTTAGGACTGTGTATAGCAAACTGTATATAAAAATAAATTGTTCTGTCATGTCTCTGCTATATCTTCATAGAGCTATAGCTAAACAGGGATCCTGAGGTAGGGGTGCTGACCTGACCATGAGATTAATATTTGAGTGCAGAGAATGTAAACATTAAGTGAGCAGCTGTTCTGGCAGAATGATGACTTAAAGCTTATGTCTGGCTGGATGGCTTCTATGCTACACGAGCACATAGATACTACAAGCCACCATCTCTTATTTTATTTTATAGTATTGCACTTAATCACAAAATATGATTGAACTTTCATATGCGAGATGTTTTTTCCTCTATGGGAGAGTTAATTCTGCATGGACAGCTAAGAACCAAAATGAAAAAGCAAAAGGAAACATATAAACTTAGTCCAACAAAAATTCAGGTATGCATTTCGTGATTTGTTTGGTAAATATTCTAAATTTGGTGATGGTTTTAGTTCCTCACCCTTATTTCCTATCTCCTGCCGTCTTTGTTTTTCAGAGCAATGTATTAACCATGTGTTTCAGATGTTTTGACATCTGGTGCCTTGCTGACCTGGAGAGGCTGTCCCTACCAGGGTTAGCTGATTCTTAAATATAGTAACTGATTGGCCTGTGGAAGTACTTTTTATATGCAAGCCAACCAATCTAAAGCCCATATGCCCAACTGTCTGCTTTATACAGCTCTTACACTCTGGGACAATATTCCCACACCCTAATCATCCCAGGGCCAGGCATTTATACCTTCGGAGCTGCTGAAATTATTCAAAGTAGTCAATCCTAAACTTGCTTAACCTGTCTCACCTGTTATTTCCTGCAGAAACTGCACTGAAGGCTTTTGCCCACATTTTCCCCTTGCTTCTCCTGATTAACCCTGGTGCTTCCCCTTGTGTCCTCCCCCTCCCCACCCCTGCCATGGTGTGGTGTGCCCCCTCCTTTTGGGACTTGTGAGTATAACAACTGTCTTTTCAATGGCAGTCATACCTTGATCTGTTGGTCTCACCATATCTGAATAGTAATAGAACCTATGTTTTACAAGAACCTATTACCTTCAAAAACAATATAGATTATTTAATCATGTTAATTTTAACTCTCCCATTCCTTCCCTCTGTGCCCTCTGTCTGCTAGAATAAATTGGAAGACAGATACTTGTCTCTTTTGTTTACTGATGAAATTCTAAGGTGTTCAATGGTGCCTGGCATATAGTATGTGTTCAGTAAATATTTGTTGAAGTGAATTAATTACTTATTTGATTTATTTTGTTATCCTTTTTTCAGAGCCACTCTGCAGAGACTGGTTGGGCTGTGCCTATAACAAGGATCACAGTGAAGGAGAAATTTCTGCCTTGTCTTGTGTTCTTGACATACATGGAAGAAGCAAACAAAATAACCCAAAGGGCATCTTCTGTTCACTTTCAGTTCACAGTACAGTAGCTGCCCTTGCCTATGAATGCTATCCAATATAAGCCTAAATTCAGGGATCCCTAAATTCAAGGATCCATCGCATCTCTGTCTCTTGGTTTGTTCATTTGTAAGCTGAGGAGATGGACTAGATTGGCAAACATATACTGTGCAAAATAATTTTCATGAATTTTCCCATTTAGTAATGCAAAGCCAATAAGCATTATTATCTTCTTTTTAAAGATAAAAGAAAAAAATTGAAAAAAAAATAAAGATGAAGAAACTGAGGCTCAGAGAAATCACATAAATTGCCCGAGGTCACACAATTTGTCAATGAGAAATCAATATTTCAACCATTTGGAGTCAGTCTATATCTCTAAACATATGGTCTCTCCCTCTTTTAACTTTTATTTTAAAGTATAATATGCTTAGAAAAGTACACAGTGAATTATCACAAAATGATTGCATGGGTGAAACTCATGCCAAAACTCTTACTGAGAAACAGAAAACTCATAGAAGCACTCCTCTCTTGGATCCCATCCTAACCACTATCCCTTCCATCTTCCCCAAAGGTAACCACATCTTAAATTCTAAGTCACAGATTAGCTTAGCCTCTTTTTGAAATTGATATAAATGGATTTCTAGTTATATTCTTTTGTGTCTGGCTTTTTTGCCCAACATAATGTTTGTGAAATTCACTAGCTTTTTGCATGTAAGTGTGGTTTGTCATTTGATATGCCATAGTATGAATATACTCTCATATGTTTATCCATTCTACTATTGATGAACATTTGGGCTGTTTCTAGTTTGGGACGATTATGACTAATGCTACTATGAACATTCTTTCGTACATAATATTTGTGTACCTGTGCATGCACTTCTTTTGAGTACTTACCCAGAAGTGAAATTTCTGGGTCCAAAGGTATCTTCAACTTTCCTCTAAGCAGTATATGAAAGTTCCAGTTGCTTCACATCTTTACAACATTTGGTACTGTCAGCCTTTTCCCATTTTTGTCTTCTAGTAGATAATGATATTTAATTAGATTGGAATTTACATTTTTTGATGACTAATGAGATTAAGTATTTTTTCTTACATTTACTGGCTACTGGATATCTTCTTTTGAAATGTGTCATCACGTATCTTCCCCTTTTTTCTCCTGAGTTGGCAATATTTTTCTTATTGACTTGTAGAAATCTTGGTAAATTCTGGATAGATTTGGTTTTATGTATTGTAAATATCTTTTCCCACTGCAACAATGCTCTGTCACTTGGTTGGTGACATCAATACTGGAACTAATATCAGTGCTCCAATGTTGGGAAGACACAGATTGACTTAGTATTTACCACTTTATCTTTTTTGTGTGTCCTACCTAGGCATATTAAATTTCCCAGAGTAATTCTGGGCTGATTCCCTCAGCGTGGTTTTTTTGGGGGGAGGTAAAGATCTCTTTACACGTACATGGATTTTACAGAGACTGAAAACCAATTCCTGGATTTCAAATTTTGGTAAGAGGACTAAGGGAAAAGTGTGTAGATTCAATGATCTTTAAATAAAAAGTCCTTAACTACAAATATCAACCCATCCTTTTCACGCATTTCACTCCTGAGCCTCATCTTCATCCTGATGGTCTCCCTGTCTCCCTTGATCCTCACTTATGATAGTTGGTGATATTCTTTGTCTAAGGGTAAATTGAGGGTAAGGATTATAGTATCAAGGATGAGTGTCACAGATAAGCATGAGGGTTTTCAAGAATATTACACTATAATTTTAAAACCTGAAAGAGTATTTTAGGTATGATGTCCAATGTTTTGTTTTTTGGGTTTCAAAATGGTGGAAGCAAGCACTCCACAGCATAGACCAGCACAGGCACTATACAGAAATGGAAGGTGGTCAGTGTAACTAACACTGTCCTATTACATCCAGACTCTGTGACACCACTCTGTAAGCCTTTATTGAATGCAACCTGCCTGTACTTACATCCTTTGAAGTTCCGATCTATTCATATAGGTAGGTGTGGCTTATTTCATGGTGGTACAGATTGGTACTTGATGTACTAGAATACATGTTAACTTAAAACAAAATCTCTCCATGCCCACGTATACTGTGTAGAGGCAGCTGACATGAAGAAAGGGGAAAACATCCGTCTTGGTCAGTCAAGAATAGAGCTCGGGACAGGAATAAAGACGCAGATGTAGAGAATGGACTTGAGGACACAGGGAGGGGGAAGGGTAAGCTGGGACGAAGTGAGAGAGTAGCATTGAGATACATACACTACCAAATGTAAAACAGATAGCTAGTGGGAAGCAGCTGCATAGCACAGGGAGATCAGCTCGCTGCTTTGTGACCACCTGGAGGGGTGGGATAGGGAGGGAGGGTGGGAGGAGATGCAAGAAGGAGGGGATATATGTATACATATAGCTGATTCACTTTGTTATACAGCAGAAACTAACAAAACATTGTAAAGCAATTATACTCCAAGAAAGATGTAAGAAAAAAAGAAAGAATAGAGCTTAAGAATGCACCTAACTCTAATGTCTATAGAACATTATCTCCACATAGAGGCCGGTCAAAAAACCAAAATCATAGAAGGTCTTAAAGCTTAAATTGCCTTAGATTGTCTGATTCAGGGGTTTCAAGATCTGGGATTCTTGACTAGGATTCTTTTGCTTTATTGCTAATATTGTTTGCCACGTGTCCTCTGCATGTGTATACATGCATTTTGTTTTCTGGGGAAAGGAGCTAGAGCTTTCATAAGATACTCATGGGTATCTAAGATTCCTCAACATTTGCATCAAATGATTTTTTTTTGCTAAAAATGATCAATGTTTATTAATTTTAAAAATGTTCTGTGCTGGGACTTCCCTGGTGGCGCAGTGGTTAAGAATCCGCCTGCCAATGCAGGGGACACGGGGTTCGATCCCTGGTAGGGGAAGATCCCACATGCAGTGGAGCAACTAAGGCCCTGTGCCACAACTACTGAGCCTGCGCTCTAGAGCCCAAGAGCCACAACTACTGAGCCCGTGTGCCACAACTACTGAAGCCTGCACGCCTAGAGCCTGTGCTCTGCAACAAGAGAAGCCACCGCAGTGAGAAGCCCACGCACCGAAACGAAGAATAACTCCCACTCGCCGCAACTAGAGAAAGCCCACACACAGCAACAAAGACCCAACAAAGACCCAGGCAAAAAAAAAAAAAAAAGTCCTGCGCTGAACTGAGGTATAGCTTCATATCCAAGAGATGTGGTGCAGGATTATGGAAATTGCTCAGGTAACTCTAAGCATTCAGTGGGCATTTGTTCAGAATTTACTAGTTAAGTGATCCGTAGCAGGTTTCTTAATCTTTTTTTATGCCTCAATTTCCTCATCCCATAGGGATGTTGTATGGATTAAACGATTTAAAATTGTAAAGAATAGTGCCTGGCATATGTCAAGCACTAGTATTTAATATTACAGTACTATTATTGATAGACACAGCCTTGGAAGTGAATGTGCTCACTGAAGAAACACTGAATAGGAAGGTCAAGGACAAAGGCTTGGGGGATCTCACAATTAGCGGGTCAGGGAACCAAGAAGAACCAATACAGGAGACAAGAGGGACCAGTGTAAGAAGTAGAAGGAGAAATGGGAATGTGTAAACACCAGAATCACTACTCTCAGTTGTTGCATCAATTGATCTTGTCCAACACCTTCCTTTGGGCAGATGAGGAAACCATCTTACTTAAGGTCTCACATCTAAAGTCTGGAGGAACCACAAGCAGACATCACTGTTCCTAACTCCTGGACAAGCACTTCGGCCAGAACTAAAGATGACAAGGTTAAAAGTGGGAAATTGAAGAGGGAGCTATCTCACCGTCCTATTAATAGGATTAGACATTTAAAAAAAAATCAAAACTCACTTTCAATTACAATAAAAGGATTCAGTAGAAATCCAGGATTCAATATACCAAAAAAATTGCTTTATTGCTAAGGCATCCATTTATTTTGTAACTTGGGGGAAGCCTATAATTAGAGTTAACAGTAGTTCTGATTAATAAGTTCTATCTGCTCTCACACTGTGCTAGGATTCCTTCGAGTGCTGGGACATGTTTTATTAACATGGAAGGGTTGTTGCAGCTCACCTCTTGTCACTTGAATCAGTTGCCTGCTGGCCTGGCACTCAGTTTCGTGTGGCAGAACCGTACTGGGTCTGCATGATAATGGGCCTTTTAAATCCTAAACAATAAACATTCATTTTACCACTCCACCCAGCACAGAAATGCTCTCTAACCTCAAATCAGCCACAAATAAGACTTGGAAATCAATTCATTGTGCATCAGCTTCCTGCCTGGTTCATGCTTTGCAGCAAATAATTTTAGTAAAATATCCACAGAGCATGTGTGTTCTGAATATGCACAAGTCGAGATATTGCGTGTAATGGCGTCTTCAACCTTTTTGCGGCTTTTCTATTTTTACCCATAGAACAAAATTTATCGCACAAAGCTGATTTGTATGCATTGGTAACTAGGATTAGGAAGCCCTGAGATGGGTTTCAGGGGAGGAAAAAAGTCTTCTGGTGATTTCCCCAAAGTTTAGGGAGAATTTTCAGCATTCCCAAATCCTCTGGTTGTTTGAAAAATTATGTTTCATGGAAAACAAATTTATTATATTTGTGCTTGTCAGATTCATTACAAGGTTCTCATGAATAAAGTATCAGTTGTTGAAGAAGCCAGGATAAGTGCCCTTGGCCCTGAAGAGAAATATCTTGTCAGGTTGAGAAAGAAGATCAAATAGTTATGTCTCAAATTCCCTTCCGCTGGGGTTTGAAGTTTGAGCCAGACCTTCTTCTTCGTATCTCCTAGGCCAGAGTTCCATTATTTCATCACGCTCCGGTGCTCCTGGGAGCGTCCAATTTCTTAAAATTCATGAGAACTCAAGGCCAGGAGGGGCAAGTCTCAAATGTTTTCAGTTAGAGGACCACTCAGGGAGGTGAAGGGCACTGTCCCAACTCTTGCTGTTGTAATCACTCCCCTTCTTCCTCCACCACCCCAGCAGGGCTGCAATTAGTGGCAAAACTGATGCTACTTTTGGGAATTTCAAGGAGCTGATGTGTGGTTTTCATTAGCATAAGAAAATTAGTAACTTATGCCAGAAACTGAAGCCTGGGCTCTGTTAAACTATAACATAAACCTTAATATGCAGGAGACCAACCTGAAACAACATGGAGGTCCTCTTGGTCCCACTAGGATAGATGGCTTATAACAGGGCCTGTGGTGCAGCCATTGAAGATCAGCTAACCCTTTCATGATATTCATCCCTTCTCTCTCTCTCTTTCTCTCTCTCTTGCTACATGTTTGCTTTCAGGTAAGGCTTTTTCCTAGTTCTAATCATACATTCTAATTAAAAATGGGGACCTCTCCAAGTTTATTGTACGCTTTTTGTTTTGTTTCAAGAGAATCTTGAAAAAAAAGAGAGACAGAGAGGGCACGTGCCAAAGCTATTGTAAGGTACGAATTCTATTTTAAATCACTGCAGTGTGTTTGAGATAGAGGCATGACACGATGGTCTTCCTTATTGCAGTTATAATTAAATATAATGCATAGGATCAGTCTGCAAGCTTATCACTATTTTGTGTTGTAAAATTGCTCAACAGTAAAATGCAAATATAAACAAGGAGTTTTAATGAGCCAATGTAATAAAAGATTCAGGCAACAGAAAGCTGGTGGCTGTGCTTTGGCCCCTTCCTAACGGATGGTTTGAACCTGATTCCTTTAGAGCAAGTCTGAGTTGGGTCGAGTCAGTTTCCAAATATAAAAATGTTGCACATTAGCTCTAAACAATGTTATTCATTTAGAAGGATTTTTTTTTTTTTCATTTTCAGTCATGTGAGAAGTAACATTGAACTAAACTGCAAGATACAAAAAAGAAGTAAAGCCAATTTTCCTTATTTTTTCCTTTATGAGTTAGTATAAATGTTTTGGGCATTTTCATTGACTATAACCGATAATGCTGGGTTAGGGAAAGGGCTTTTTTGGACCATTAGAATTCTCTAATTTTGGACAAGTAGAATTCTCTCTCTATCTCCCAGACAATAAGCTCTAATTGAGGGTTATACTGTTATCTTTATAACTAAAGTTTTTGTGTGTGTGGTGAGAACACACCTTCTTAGCCAATTTCAGTCTGTCGCTATGCTGTACACTAGCTCTCCAGAATTTATTCATCTTGCAAAGCTGATACTTTGTACCCTTTGACCAACATCTGCCCATAGCCACCCCTGCAACCACCCTGCCTCTGGCAACCACCATTATGCTCTCTGCTTCTATGAAATTACAGTTTTAATACAATATAAGTAATATTTTAATGGTCAGACTGAAATGTATTTCAGTCATCTCTTTGTAGAACAGCAAAAGCCCTTTAGCTTCCTTCTTCTTGAATTTACATACTTTGGCCTGTATATAAATATTCTAAAATTGCCAAAGACGGACCATGATAAATGGAACATTCAGACTGATTCTAGCATATGATGAGTTTTCCTTTCTCCTTTTTTTTTTTTTTTCCACAAGAACCGGTTGTGATTTTAGACTTTGGCAAAATGGAAGGAGGTGGTGATGTAAGTCTGCTCACTGTAAGTTGTATCCCCAAGGGACTATGTTACTGATAAAGGTTCTGTGATGGGTAAGGATGAACATTCAGTCACTGACATGGGAATGTGCTTTGAAAGGCTCAAGGCCATTCTGGATATTCTGTGTTTGTAAGGGCTTTGGAGGACAGCATTGAACATCCGCAGTAGTCAGAGAGACATCCTATGGCTTTTTCTGGTGGGCTCGTCAAAGAATGCTCACATATTAGACACTTGGATTCCAGCTGGAAACTCTCAGGGAAACTGGGACATAAGCCGGCTTGCTTCATGGTGACATTTTAACTTTTGAAAAAGAAAGTTGCTTTCTAATCTTGTTCATGATTATTTTTTAACCTGGGTGCACATCCTGGAACTTTGGGATTTTAACTATATCCTGTCTTTTGTCTAAACTTTCTCTCGACAGAAATATTTAATTCAGTGATGATGCATTTCTCTTTGTGATTGCAGAGTCTCTGCCCAGGCTGACCAAGAGTTCTTACCCAAAATAGATTCCAAAATGTGAAGGCAGTAAATCAAGTCACCATTTTAAGAGGTACAACTCATCTTACTACCACACTTGGGGAACAAATTTGTTGTTAAGGAGGATTTTCTACTTGTTTTGAAGCCAAGAATATAATTATCACTTGATAATTTACGGGGTGCCAACTCTTTAATGGCAACTCTTTAAATTGCTTTAAGGGGCAGAGACATTGTGTCACCTGCAATTCATTAGAAGGTCACAGGCCTTTGTAAAAAAAACAGCATGTTTGAGCTTCTGCAGTGATTTGATAATATTGTGTTCTATCTGTGAAGATGCCAGAGTCTGAGGTTTTTCTGGAGCCCCCATTTCCTGAGGACATGATGCTGAGGATCTACTATGAATTGGGATGTTTGAATGGAACCAAAGAGTGGTTTTGTTTCAGAGAGATGCCCTTTAAAGCTCCAGAGGACCCAAACCAACTGGCTTTCAATATATGTTGATCTGACCTCACCACTCACACAATTTTGATGAACGATCTCTTGTTTATAACTCTTGATTAAAAAATTCCTTTTGTGTTATGAACTTTCAACCTTATGAATATGCCAGAAACTTCAAAAATGTTAAAGGAATATGTACTGCTGCAAAAGTACATATTTGGGGGAAGATAAAGGAATAAAGAGAATAAAATCTTTGTGATACTAAAACCATCAAGCATCTGCCAAAAGAAAAAAAAAAACCCACCTAAATTTAGAATGGAATATATTTTCATGAGGCTTAGGTACAGATGTAAAGGTGTCACCAGAGAAAATTTGATACACCCGTAAGTGTGGCAGCTGTTACTCTTTTAGCTTCTTTCACCTTCTCTTTTGAGTCAGATTTCCCTGATGGCCCTTTTATTATCCAAGAATCTCTCAGTTGTTCCCTCAAATGCACCACTGAAAGTTGTCAGGTACACGCACACAGCATATATAAGGAGTCACACATGTCCTAAAATGTTGACAGGTGTCTGCAATACTCATCATTGGAGATACTGCTGAAGTTAAAGCACAATATTGAGATTGATAAAGATCGAAAACGATGGGGGAAAAGAGACTGAGCTTAGTTCATGTAACAGCTGCCACCATTCCCAAATGTTTTTCTGCATAATCATGCAAGAAATTCATCATGCATTTCCTATTAAATATTTATGCAACTTGCTCCATAGGAGGGCTGTGGTATTTAGTAATTCCCTGGTGTTGGTACGTTTTGGTACATCTACTGCCAGCAATAATTGTGTCATGCCTAGCAAATTCAATTCTTGGCAGAAAATATTAGAAGATAATACTTACTTACAGGATATTGCAAACTTTAATTATGCCTAAATGATTTTCAAGACTATTTTGAAATAAGCAACTGATTTCCTTTGCTTTTAGATGAAAGGAAGAGTCAGTGGAGTGGGAAGTGGATGGGCAGACAGAAGCATTTCACTTTAAGTGCTCTATCTTTGTGAGAGTTGATCCATTTCTACAACATACTAGTTATTACCGCAAAAGGCAGTTAGTTAGGTCTAATGATTATCGGCAAATGGAGTCATCTGCTCTATACAACTGACAGTTCCTTATTCTAAGATTTTATTAGGAAAACCTAATGATCAAAAATTGTCCCCCAAATTAGTCAGCACAGAACACTAAAATCTCTAAGCTGAGATTTTACCAACGTAGATTGCAAAAGATCAAAATGAGACTTGTTGCCTGCACTTCAGAATACTTCAACATGGGCAGACACAGGGTAAATTGGCATTTTTTCAAAACAATGCTTATTTTGTGAATCATGCTAAACTGGAAACTGCAGGAAATAAAATGGAAGCAGAGGACATAGGTCTTGTCCTTGAAGTGTTAACAGTTTAGCTGGGGGAGAAAGACATTCATCCCATGAACAGCTAGAGAAAAAACCAAATATTTGATCATGTAGAACTAACTGATTGTATTCCTAATGTACATCATGTTTACCTTTCCAAAACACTTAAATAAATACTTTTTCTCATGACAACTCCATCAAATAAGAAGAGCAGATAAAGTCCTCATTTATTAGATGGGGAAAGTTGAATGGCTGGTCTATGTTTATTCAGCAGGTTACTGAAGAGTTGTGGTTACAACCAGTTATTCTGACTTGTGGATACATAAGTAAAACATCACCCAAAGAAGCCTCAGAGGATGTATCTTCTAGTAGCTCCTCTTTTGTTCCATAGCAAACCAGAACCAATTTTAAAAACAATATGGAGTTTTGCTTCTGTTTCTGTTGAAGTAGTTTGCAGCAGAGTTACAAACTAGCTGGAAACAACTAGAAAAGCTAGATAAAACAAACAAACAAAAAATAAAACAATCAGTTTCAAGGTATAGGAGAATTGTTGAAACAACCAGTAATGGGGAGGGAGGGAATTTTCCAAAAATGGGGAAAACCTCATAAATTTCAACCAATAGTCTACATTTTTCCCCCGGGGGCATTTGCTGATTCTGGGAGTGGGAAACAGGGTAGAGAATCAGGAATTTGTCATCCATAGGGAGGGCTGCTGCAGGGGGACAGAAAAACCAGCAGAGATTTTTTTCAAAAGCGGGGGAATGGCTAAGAAAAGAATGGAGTGGAAAACTGAGATTGACCTAAGGCCAGATTTCTTCTCAATACATTTGTTAAAAGTAAAACAAGCTTCTGAGCTTCTTGTAGCTCAGAAGGCTAAGAAGCTAAGCAGAAAGCCTGCAAAAAGCAGAGAAAAGACTGTTTCAGCAGTCTTGCCAAGCTGAAACATAAGGATTAGAATTTGGGACCCATCCAGAAGAGGACTCTGTCTTAGGGACTGAAGTCAACCAGAGATAGACTGAGCTGTACCAAAACTGTAACCAGCCTCAGTTCACTCCCTAATTGGATTAAGTTGATCAGTTCTCATTCTCTCTGCCTAGCAGAGGAAAGTCAAACTCTCTCAGTGAAGTTCACATTATGTGGAATCTCTATTCTCTCACTCTCTCTCTCTCCATTAATATATATATATATTCCTCATGTATATTTATTTATTTTTCTAGTATTCTATAAAACAAATTACTGAGTATACACTGAGACAAAATCATATGACTGAAAACAAGACAAAAAATAGAAAACAAACAGACCTACAGGTGGTGCAAGTATTGGTGTTAGCACACAAGGATCTTAACAATGATTAGGATGTTAAAGAAAAAGAGAAAAGATAGAGAAAACAGAAAAGATGAAAAATTTTACCAAAGACTTGGAATCTATTTAAGAAAGAATTAAGTGGGAAATTCCTGAATTGAAAAACAATTAACTCAGTAGATGATTTTCACAGCAGAACAGATTTAGCAGAAGAGATGACCATGTTGACTGGAAGATATGTCAACAGAAAAATATCTAAATTGCAGCACAGAGAGAAATAAGAAGGGAAAATATAGGAAAGAGAATTATAGACACATGCAAAACAGTAAAAAAAATTCTATCATATATGTCAATTGAATGTATAGAGAAAGGTGAGAGCACTAGCATTATTTGAAAATACATTTGTCAAAAATTCTCCTGAACTGATAAACACACAGATTTAAGAGGTGCCTAAAATCCAAACAGGGTAAATAAGAGAAAAACAAATCAAGGCACGTCACAGTAAAACTCCTGAAAACCAAAGATGATAAGAAAAAGTTTAACCAAAAAAAGGTTAATTATCTTCAAAGAAACAAGAAGAAGAATTATACCTGAGTTTTCATAGAAATGATGGAGGCCAGAAGACAGCAAAATGACATCGTTAAAGTCATGAAAAATATGTATCTGCAGACTTAGGATTCTATGTTCAACAAAAATACTCTTCAAGGGCTTCCCTCGTGGCGCAGTGGTTGAGAATCTGCCTGCCAATGCAGGGGACACGGGTTCGAGCCCTGGTCTGGGAAGATCCCACATGCCGCGGAGCAACTAGGCCCGTGAGCCACAATTACTGAGCCTGTGCGTCTGGAGCCTGTGCTCCACAACAAGAGAGGCCACGATAGTGAGAGGCCCACGCACCGCGATGAAGAGTGGCCCCCACTTGCCACAACTAGAGAAAGCCCTCGCACAGAAACGAAGACCCAACACAGCCATAAATAAATAAATTAATTAATTAAAAAAAATACTCTTCAAAAATAAGCTGAAATAAATACATTTTTAGAGAAACACAACAAAGAGAATTTTTTAGTAGTAGATATCCACTAAAAAATTAAGAGAGTTTTTATGAATGAAATTTTAGCTAAAAAAAAAAAAAAAAAAAAATCCCTCTGGAAGGAAAAACAGAAATGCAAGGAAGAATGAAGAACACAGAAAGGTATATACATGAGTAAAGGTAAATAAATCTTGACTATAAAAACCATTAATACTAATATCTACTAGGTTTATAATATATGTAAAAATAAAATGCATGATAACAATGCAAAAGGTAAGAAAGGCTGGGCTGTATAGACTTCAAGTATTCTAAGTACTACTGTTGTAAAGGGTAGTTGTAAAATAAATAATTTGATCTTATTGTACTAAGTCAATGATGCATGCTATAATCTCTAGGGTTACCACTGAAAGAATATTAAAAGAAAGGATAAATACAAGGTAACACATAGAAAAATGAAATAACAACAAATAGATTTGATTATTTTAAAAGAAGACAGGAAAGGAGAGAAAAAGGAGAATAAAACAGGTAGGACAAATAGAAAACAAACAGAAAAATGGTAACTGTAAACCCCAATTTATTATAATTACACTAAATTAAAAAAGGTTAAATGCTATCAAAAAAATTTAAGAATTTCAGATGATAAAAAACAAACACAACAATATTTTTAAAAATATTAATTTTAAAACACATGCCTTAAATATAAGGACACAGAAAAGTTAAAATAAAAAGATGGAAAAAGATATATCAACACTAACCAAAAGAAAGGTATAAGTTTCAGACAAACTAGACTTTAATGTAAGAAATGTTCGAACAGGTTGAAAGAAATAGATTCATAATGAAAAAGGAATAAATGCATCAGAAGATGTCACAATTCTAAATCTGTAGCCACCTAGTAACATAATTTCAAAATGTATAAAGCAAAAATTGAAGTAAAAGAAGAAGCAGACAAATCCACAATCAAATCCATAACTCACCTTTCCCAATAGGTGATTGTATAGACAAAATAGTAAGGTTATAGAAGTTCTGAACAATAAAATTAACTAACTTGGGTTAATTCATATTTATAGAACAATGCACCAAACAATGTCAGAATACTCATTTTTTTCAAGTGCAAATAAAACATTTGCCAAAATTGTCCATTTGCCACATCATTAAGCAAGCCTCAATAGATTTGAAAGATTCAGTCATCTAGAATATGTTCTCTGACCATGGTGGAATTAACTTAGAAATCAATTAATTAGAAAATTCCCAACTGTTTGAGAATTAAACAATGTATTTCTAAGTTGTCACATATAAAAATTAGAAAATACTGTGTACTGAATGATAAGGAATACACAATTTATCAAAACTTGTATGATGCACTTACAGTCACAGTTTAGGAAAGAAGATGAAAAAAGAATAGTCTAAGCTTTCCTTTCAAGAAACTAGAAAAAGAACAGCAATCAAAGAAAATAGAAGAAAGATAAAACAAGCGATCAGTCGAATAGAAAACAAACTTACAACAGAAAACAATTTCAGCAAAGCTAGAAATTGGTTCTTTGAAAACATAGATTAAATTGTTAAACCCTAGCAAGACTGTTCATGAAAATGAGAAGACACAAATTATCAATATTAGGAATGAAAAGCAGGCATCATTAAAGATCATGCACATACAAAAAAATAAAGCTAGGATGGTATAGACAACTTTATGCCATAAGTTCAATAATTTAGAGGAAATCAATAAATTCCTCAAAAAATGTAACAACTAAATCTGTTATTAAGGACCTTTTAATTTTATTAAAGAAATCAAATCCATTATTAAAAGCCTTTCCACAAAGAAAACTCTAGGCCTAGGTCACTTTGCTGATAAATTATCCTAAACATTTAAGGAAGAAATAATACCACTCTTTTATAAACTCTTCCAGAATACAGACAAAAAGAAAGCATTTTCCAACATGTTTTATGAGGCCAGTATAAACCTGCTACTAAAACCTGAAAAGTTCACGATAATAGAAATTATAAGCTAATCTCTTCCAAGAATTTAGAAGCAAAAATCCTAAACAAAACAGCAAATCAAATCTAGTGATATACAACCTGGAAAGTTCCATAAAGCCAAGTAGGTTTATTACAAGAATGTAGGTGTTCTTTAAGAAAAATGCAGGGAGCCTGAAAAAAATGGACAAAAGAATTGTACATGCATTTCATAAAGGTAGATATCTGAATTTCCATAAATATATAGAAAGGTGCTCAACTTCATTGAACTTCAGGGAAAAGCAAATTAAAACTGTAATGATATATACTATATACGCCAATGAGGTTTTAAAGTAATTGGTGGTGGGAGTGTAAATTGGTTTAATTATCTTGGAAAGTCATTTGGTAGCATCTACTAAAGCTGGTCCAGCAATTCCAATCCTAGATATATATATAGCAGAAACACATATATGTTCACCAAAAAATATGCACAAGATTGTTCAAAGCACACAGTTCATAATAGCTCCAAACTAGAAATAAACCAAATGTCCAAAAAAGTAGACTAGATAAATACATTGTGGTGTATTTGTAAAATGGTGTGACATATAGCATTGAAAATGAAAAAACTATTGCCACACAAACAACATGAATGAATCTCACAAACATAATGTTGAGCTAAAGAAGACAGAGAAGAGTACACAGTACACAAATTTATTTGTATAAATTTCGGAAACAAGCAAAATTAATGTATGGTGTTAGAAATAAGCGAGTGGTTTTCTCTGAGTTAGTGACTAAAAGCAGACACAGGGATGATTCTAGGGTGGTGATGATGTTCTATTTCTTGACCTGGTGCTGATTACATGGGTGCGTTTGCTCTGCACACTTATGATTTGTTCACGTTTTGGTATTTGTACTTTGACACAAACTTTACTTTAAAAGACTACAAGGAAGCTCTTAGATAAATTTTTTTTTAACATCTTTATTGGAGTATAATTCCTTTACAATGTTGTGTTAGTTTCTGCTATATAGCAAAGTGAATCAGCTATATGTATACATATATCCCCATATCTCCTCCCTCTTGCATCTCCCTCCCACCCTCCCTATCCCACCCCTCTAGGTGGTCACAAAGCACAGAGCTGATCTCCCTGAGCTATGTAGCTGCTTCCCTCTAGCTATCTATTTTACATTTGGTAGTGTATATATGTCAATGCTACTCTCTCACTTCGTCCCAGCTTACCCTTCCCCCTCCCTGTGACCTCAAGTCCATTCTCTACATCTACGTCTTTATTCCTGTCCTGCCCCTAGGTTCATCAGAACCTTTTATTTTTTTTAGATACATATATAAGAGTTAGCATACAGTATTTGATTTTCTCTTTCTGACTTACTTCACTCTGTAAGACAGACTCTAGGTCAATCCACTTCACTACATATAACACAGTTTCGTTTCTTTTTATGGCTGAGTAATATCCATTGTATATATGTGCCACATCTTCTTTATCCATTCATCTATTGATGGACACTTAGGTTGCTTCCATGTCCTGGCTATTGTAAATAGTGCCGCAATGAACATTGTGGTACATGTCTTTTTTTGAATTATGGTTTTCTCAGGGTATATGCCCAGTAGTGGGATTGCTGGGTTGTATGGTAGTTCTATTTTTAGTTTTTTAAGGAACCTCCATACTGTTCTCCATAGTGGCTGTATCAATTTAAATTCCCACCAACAGTGCAAGAGGGTTCCCTTTTCTCCACACCCTCTCCAGCATTTATTGTTTGTAGATTTTTTGATGATGGCCATTCTGACTGGTATGAGGGGATACCTCATTGTGGTTTTGATTTGCATTTCTCTAATGATTAGTGATGCTGAGCATCTTTTCATGTGTTTGTTGGCAATCTGTGTATCTTCTTTGGAGAAAAGTCTATTTAGGTCATCTGCCCATTTTTGGATTGGGTTGTTTGTTCTTTTGATATATATATATTTTTTAAATTAATTAAATTAATTAATTTATTTATTTTTGGCTGTGTTGGGTCTTCGTCTCTGTGCGAGGGCTTTCTCTAGTTGCGGCAAGCGGGGGCCACTCTTCATCGCGGTGCGCGGGCCTCTCACTATCGCGGCCTCTCTTGTTGCGGAGCACCGGCTCCAGAGGCACAGGCTCAGTAGTTGTGGCTCACGGGCCTAGTTGTTCCGCGGCATGTGGGATCTTCCCAAACCAGGGCTCGAACCTGTGTCCCCTGCATTGGCAGGCAGACTCTCAACCACTGCGCCACCAGGGAAGCCCTGTTCTTTTGATATTGAGCTGCATGACCTGCTTGTATATTTTGGAGATTAATCCTTTGTCCGTTGCTTTGTTTGCAAATATTTTCTCCCACTCTGAGGGTTGTCTTTTCGTCTTGTTTATGGCTTCCTTTGCTGTGCAAAAGCTTTGAAGTTTCATTAGGTCCCATTTGTTTATTTTTGTTTTTATTTCCATTTCTCTAGGAGGTGGGTCAAAAAGGATCTTGTTGTGATTTATGTCACAGAGTGTTCTTCCTATGTTTTCCTCTAAGAGTTTTATAGTGTCTGACCTTACATTTAGGTCTTTAATCCATTTTGAGTTTATTAATATATGCAAATCAATGTGTGTATGGTGTTAGGAAGCGTGCTAATTTAATTCTTTTACATGTAGCTGTCCAGTTTTCCCAGCACCACTTATTGAAGAGGCTGTCTTTTCTCCATTGTATATTCTTGCCTCCTTTACCAAAGATAAGGTGATCGTATGTGTGGGGATTTATCTCTGGGCTTTCTATCCTGTTCCATTGATCTATATTTCTGTTTTGGGGCCAGTACCATACTGTCTTGATTACTGTAGCTTTGTAGTATAGTCTGAAGTCCAGGAGCCTGATTCCTCCAGTTCTGTTTCTCTTTCTCAAGATTTCTTTGGCTATTTGGGGTCTTTTGTGTGTCCATAAAAATTGTGATTTTTTTGTTCTAACTCTGTGAAAAATGCCATTGGTAGTTTGATAGGGATTGCATTGAATCTGTAGATTGCTTTGGGTAGTATAGCCATTTTCACAATGTTGATTCTTCCAATCCAAGAACATGGTATATCTCTCCATCTGTTGGTATCATCTTTAATTTCTTTCATCAGTGTCTTATAGTTTTCTGCATACAGGTCTTTTGTCTCCTTAGGTAGGTCTATTCCTAGGTATTTTATTCTTTTTGTTGCAGTGGTAAATGGGAGTGTTTCCTTAATTTCTCTTTCAGATTTTTCATCATTAGTGTATAGGAATACAAGAGATTTCTGTGCATTAATTTTGTATCCTGCTACTTTACCAAATTCATTGATTAATTCTAGTAGTTTTCTGGTAGCATCTTTAGGATTCTCTATGTATAGTATCATGTCATCTGCAGTGACACCTTTACTTCTTCTTTTCCCATTTGGATTCCTTAATTTCTTTTTCTTCTCTGATTGCTGGGCTAAAACTTCCAAATCTGTGTGGAATAATAGTGGTGACAGTGGGCATCTTGTTTTGTTCCTGATTTTAGAGGAAATGGTTTCAATTTTTCACCATTGAGAATGATGTTGGCTGTGGCTTTGTCATATACAGCCTTTATTATGTTGAGGTAAGTTCCCTCTGTGCCTCCTTTCTGGAGAGTTTTTATCATAAATGGGTGTTGAATTTTGTCAAAAGCTTTTTCTGTATCTATTGAGATGATCATATGGTTTTTATCCTTCAGTTTGTTAATATGGCATATCACATTGATTGATTTGCGTATATTAAAGAATCCTTGCATTCCTGGGACAAACCCCAGTTGTTCATGGTGTATGATCCTTTTAATGTGCTGTTGGATTCTGTTTGCTAGTATTTTGTTGAGGATTTTTGCATCTATGTTCATCAGTGATGGTCTGCAGTTTTCTTTTTTTGTGACATCTTTGTCTGGTTTTGGTATCAGGGTGATGGTGGCCTTGTAGAATGAGTTTGGGAGTGTTCCTCCCTCTGCTATATTTTGGAAGTATTTGAGAAGGATAGGTGTCAGCTCTTCCCTAAATGTTTGATAGAGTTCACCTGTGAAGCCATCTGGTCCTGGACTTTTGTTTGTTGGAAGATTTTTATTCAGAGTTTCAATTTCAGTGCTTGTGATTGGTCTGCTTATATTTTCTATTTCTTCCTGGTTCAATCTCAGAAGGTTGTGCTTTTCTAAGAATTTGCCTATTTCTTCCAGGTTGTCCATTTTATTGCCATATAGTTGCTTGTAGTAATCCCTCATGATTCTTTGTATTTCTGCAGTGTCAGTTGTTACTTCTCCTTTTTCATTTCTAATTCTGTTGATTTGAGTCTTCTCCCTTTTTTCTTGATGAGTCTGGCTAGTGGTTTATCAATTTGGTCTATCATCTGAAAGAACCAGCATTTAGTTTTTTGATATTTGTTATTGTGTCCTTCATTTCTTTTTCATTTATTTCTGATCTGATCTTTATGATTTCTTTCTTTCTGCTAACTTTGGGGGGTTTTTTTGTCCTTCTTTCTCTGATTGCTTTAGGTGTAAGGTTAGGTTGTTTATTTGAGATTTTTCTTGTTTCTTGAGGTAGGATTGCATTGCTATAAACTTCCCTCTTCGAACTGCTTTTGCTGCATCCCATAGGTTTTGGGTCACCGTGTTTTCATTGTCATTTGTTTCTAGGTGTGTTTTGATTTCTTCAGTGATCTCTTGGTTATTTAGTCGCGTATTGTTTAGCCTCCATGTGTTTGTTTTTTTTACAGTTTTTTTCCTGTAATTGATATCTAGTCTTATAGTGTTGTGGTCGGAAGAGATACTTGATTTCAATTTTCTTAAATTTACTGAGGCTTGATTTGTGACCCAAGATATGATCTATCCTGGAGAATGTTTCATGAGCACTTGAGAAGAAAGTGTATTCTGTTGTTTTTGGATGGAATGTCCTATAAATATCAATTAAATCCCTCTTGTCTAATGTGTCATTTAAAGCTTGTGTTTCCTTATTTATTTGCATTTTGGATGATCTTTCCATTGGTGAAAGTGGGGTGTTAAAGTCCCCTACTATGATTGTCTTACTGTCGATTTCCCCTTTTATGGCTGTTAGCATTTGCCTTATGTATTGAGGTGCTCCTATGTTGGGTGCATAAATATTTACAATTGTTATATCTTCTTCTTGGATTGATCCCTTGATCATTAAATAGTGTCCTTCTTTGTCTCTTGTAACAGTCTTTATTTTAAAGTCTATTTTGTCTGATATGAGAATTGCTACTCCAGCTTTGTTTGGATTTCCATCTGTGTGGAATAACTTTTTCCGTCCCCTCACTTCCAGTCTGTATGTGTCCCTAGGTCTGAAGTGGGTCTCCTGTAGGCAGCATATATACAGGTCTTGTTTTGTATCCATTCAGCCAGACTATGTCTTTTGGTAGGAGCATTTAATCCATTTACATTTAAGGTAATTATCGATATGTATGTTCCTATTACCATTTTCTTAATTGTTTTGGGTTTGTTATTGTAGATCTTTTCCTTCTCTTGTGTTTCCTGCCTAGAGAAGTTCCTTTAGCATTTGTTGTAAAGCTTGTTTGATGGTGCTGAATTCTCTTAACTTTTGTTTGTTTGTAAAGTTTTAAATTTCTATGTCAAATCTGAATGAGATCCTTGCTGGTAGTGTAATCGTGGCTGTAGGTTTTCCCCTTTCATCAGTTTAAATATGTCCTGCCACTCCCTTCTGGCTTGCTGAGTTTCTGCTGAAAGATCAGCTGTTAACCTTATGGGGATTCCCTTGCATGTTATTTGTTGTTTTTCCCTTGCTTGTTTTAATATTTTTTCTTTGTTTTTAATTTTTATAGTTTGATTAATATGTGTCTTGCCATGTTTCTCCTTAGATTTATGTTGTATTGGACTCTCTACGCTTCCTGGACTTGATTGACTATTTCCTTTCCCATGTTAGGGAAGTTTTCAACTATAATCTCTTCAAATATTTTCTCAGACACTTTCTTTTTCTCTTCTTCCTCTCGGACCCCTATAATTCAAATGTTGGTGTGTTTAGTGTTGTCCCAGAAGTCTCTGAGATTGTCCACGATTCTTTTCATTCTTTTTTCTTTATTCTGCTCTGCAATAGTTATTTCCACTATTTTATCTTCCAGGTCACTTATCTGTTCTTTTGCCTCAGTTATTCTGCTATTGATTCCTTCTAGAGAATTTTTCATTTCATTTATTGTGTTGTTCATCATTGTTTGTTTGCTCTTTAGTTCTTCTAGGTCCTTGTTAAATATTTCTTGTATGTTCTCCATTCTATTTCCAAGATGTTGGATCATCTTTACTATCATTACTCTGAATTCTTTTTCAGGTAGACTGCCCATTTCTTCTTCATTTGTTTGGTCTGGTAGGTTTTACCTTGCTCCTTCATCTGCTGTGTATTCCTATGCCTTCTCATTTTGCTTAACTTACTGTGTTTGGGTCTCCTTTTCACAGGGTGCAGGTTCATAGTTCCCGTTGTTTTTGGTGTCTGATCCCAGTGGGTAAGGTTGGTTCGGTGGGTTGTGTAGGCTTCCTGGTGGAGGGGACTGTTGCCTGTGTTCTGGTGGGTGGGGCTGGATCTTGTCTTTCTGGTGGGCAGGACAATGTCTGGTGGTGTGTTTTGGGGTGTTTGTGAACTTAGTCTGATTTTAGACAGCCTCACTGTTAATGGGTGGGGTTGTGTTCCTGTCTTGCTAGTTGTTTTGCATGGGGCGTCTTGCCCTGGATCTTGCTGGCCATTGGGTGGAGCTGGGTCTTAGTGTTGAGACAGAGATCTCTGGGAGACCTCTTGCCGATTGATATTACATGGGGCCGGGAGGTCTCTGGTGTTCCAATGTCCTGAATTCAGCTCTCCCACCTCATAGGGTCAGGCCTGACACCAGGCCGGAGCACCAATACCCTGTCAGCCACACGGCTCAGAAGAAAAGGGAGAAAAAAAGAAAGAAAAGTAAAATAAAATAAAATAACAAAAAATATTAAAATAAAAAAAAGAGGAGAACCACCAAACCAATAAACAAATCCACCAATGACAACAAGCGCTAAAAACTATATTAAGATAAACATAAAAATCAGAACAAGTCAGTCGCAGACAGCAAACCCCAAGTCTACTCTTGCTCCCATAGTCCACCGCCTCAATTTTGGGTTGATTCGTTGTCTATTCAGGTATTCCACAGATGCAGGGTACATCAATTTGATTGTGGAGATTTAATCCGCTGCTCCTGAGGCTGCTGGGAGAGATTTCCCTTTCTCTTCTTTGTTCGCACAGCTCCTGGGCTTCAGCTTTGGTTTTGGCCCCGCCTCTGCATGTAGGTTGCCCTCAGGCTTCTGTTCCTGCCCAGACAGGACAGAGTTAAAGCAGCGGCTGATTAGGGGGCTCTGGCTCACTCAGGCCAGGGGGAGGGAGGGGTAAGGTAGTTATAATTGGAATGTGGGGCGAGCCTGCGGCGGCAGAGGCCAGCGTGACGTTGCAACAGCCTGAGGCACGCCGTGTGTTCTCTCTGGGAAGCTGTCCCTGGATCACGGACCCTGGCAGTGGCGGGCTGCACAGACTCCCAGGAGGGAAGATGTGGATAGTGACCTGTGCTTGCACACAGGATTCTTGGTGGCTGCAGCAGCAGCCTTAGCTTTTCATGTCCGTCTCTGGTGTCCGAGCTGATAGGCATGGCTCATGCCCATCTCTGGAGCTCGTTTAGGTGGTGCTCTGCCTTCCGTGGGCAGACAGGGAAGGAATCTCCACTCCTTTCTCACCCAGAAACAATGATCTCTTGCCTCTTAGGCAGTTCCAGACTTTTTCCTGGACTCTCTCCCGGCTAGCTGTGGCACACCAGCCCCGCTTCAGGCTGTGTTCACGCAGCCAACCCCGTCCTCTCCCTGGGATCTGACCTCTGAAGTTGGAGCCTCAGCTCCCAGCCCCCGCCTGCCCTGGCAGATGAGCAGACAAGCCTCTTGGGCTGGTGAGTGCTGGTCCGCACCGATCCTCTGTGTGGGAATCTCTCCGCTTTGCCCTCTGCACCCCTGTTGCTCTCCTCCATGGCTTCGAAGCTTCCCGCCTGCCCACACCCTGTCTCCACCAGTGAAGGGGCTGCCTAGTGAGTGGAAACTTTTCCTCCCCTGCAGTGGTGCAGGTCCCATCCCTATTATTTTGTCTCTGTTTTTTCTTTTTTCTTTTGCCCTACCCAGGTATGTGGGGGAGCTTCTTGCCTTTTGGGAAGTCTGAGGTCTTCTGCCAGCATTCAGTAGGTGTTCTGTAGGAGTTGTTCCACATGTAGATGTATTTTTGATGTATTTGTGGGGAGGAAGGTGATCTCCACATCTTACTCCTCCGCCATCTTGAAGGTCTCCCTAGATAAATTGTTGAATGTCCTTCAACCAAAGGGCAATTCTCTCAATTGACTTAAGATAATTTTTTCCAATAAAGAGAACAAGGGAAGATGGGTAGGAAAGCTTTTCTTTCTTTACCCACAGATCCTGTGCATGCACAGGTATAAGAAGATAATGTCAGCGTGAGGCAGGTGAGAAAGAGAATTCCAGATAAATGGAAGATTGGTGTTTTATGGAAGAAAAGATTTGAGACAGAAGCTTTCTGGGTGAGATGAGGGCTCTACTTGAAGCAAGTTATCTTGCTCACTGTTAGCTAGAACTATGTGACAGTAGATAGAGAGGTTGTGGTGGATGTGGTGGTGGTGGATGGGGACATTTCCTCAAAGCAGCCACGGAGTTGGTTGAAATGATCCACCATAGGGTGGATGGAAGATGGGTAGATAACTCACTTCTTAACGTAGATTATCTGTTTGCCTTCCATCCATCTAAATCTAGGGAAATTGCATCTTCCCTAGGAGATGAAGAGCTAACTTACTTGTTTTATTACTTTGATTTTCCAAGTACTCTTGTTTCAGCCATAACAGGAGGTATTAGACTGTAAGAGAAAGCCCAAATTCCACCTTGAAAAATAATAAGATTTTGCAAGTTTTAAACATCCGTTGAGTTTGCATCATTAGCTTATTTTTTCCCCTAATTTTTTTTTTTTTGTGTGTGTGTGTGAGATTGTGGGGTGTGTGTGTGTGTGTGTATGTGTGTGTATTGACACATACTCTGCTAACACAGTGGGATATTAATTTTCTCCTCTTTTCTTTGATCATAAAGAAAGTTCTTAGTGTATATAAGGTACAAAATCTGAGTTTCCTTGATCTCTTGGGCAATTTAAATCTTGTTTCTACTTGTGTTAAGTCCCCTGAAAGTCACTGTTAGCTTCTTAACAGAAACACAAAATGACATGAATAAACTTGTTTTACTATAGGCCACAAATATAAGCTTATTTGCGTCTAAGACTAATGTTTTTATGTTGCTAATACACACTTAAATGACCTGAATGGCTATATTAGAAGAATCAATTTAAAAATATAACCGAAGATGAAAGGCAAACCCACTCAAGACAGTTTATACTTTTAGCTCTCAGAAAATCGTAAATGCTCAGATTTGAAATGCATTAGATTTCAAAAAAAAAAAAATCCCTTCCATAATATTAGCTGAGAAAATAGTACATTGTAATAACATATATACCAATTTACCACTCAGAAGTCTTATGTAAGTAAAACAATAACTTGGAGCTCAACAATATACAACCTAAAAGCCTTTCAGAAAAGCCCTCTGCGATAACAAGACATTATTTTCAGGAGCTGTACCAATGCCGGTTTGTTAATCCTTTCCTGAAAGGAAATAGGGAACAAAGGAAACAGGTAACAAATGAAATCCCCATGGATACCCATGACAAGAGAACCTGCAGGCGGCTGAGCCGAGGCTTCTGGGCTCTGAGCACCTAGGGATGGACGGGTAAACCTGGAAGAGACCTTTAAGCATCACCTGGGGTGCTGTAAAATAAAACCACACTAACAACAGCAGAATCCTGGAATCATCTGAGTTTTAGGTTTTGATCCAGAATCTCTGGGTGTGGCGTCTGGGAATCTGCATTTTTATTTATTTATTTTACCAAGCTTCCCACAGTGATACTGATGCTCACTGGAGTTTGAGACCTGCTCCCTTAGATGCTATCTAGTGAATCTCCTCATTTTCAGATGAGGAGGTTGAGGCTCAGAGAGGGGAAATACCTTCAAAAGGTCACCTAGCCATTTAGTGGCAGAGCTTGGGTAGATCCAGCTTTCTTACTCGTCCCAGGCCAAGCTCCTTTCCACCACACCTTGTTGCTTGTGAAGTATCAATAATTTGTTTCTTCCTTCAGTGAATGCTATAAACATCCCAAGAACCGATGCTATATAATCAGAAATATGACTCTGGATAATTCTTAATTTCTCTAAACATATTTTATTTAATTAAAAAAAATACTGTTAAAGGAAAGTCCAAAGAATATGGAATGATTGAAATTAACCCTTTCCTTTCTGCTCTTCAGAAAGTGGTAAGGCTAGGAAAGCAGGGAATTCTCCCTTCTACCACTCATGGAAGTGTGGTAGAGATGTAAATAATTTTCACCCAGCAACAAAAGATAATTCCAAAGCTTATAGGTTATTACCCAGTATGACATGAGCCAGTTTTGTATGTAACCAAGTTTTTCCTAAGATTCCTTTATTGATTAAGTTGTCTATAAGCACTTACTCTTCCAATTCTTATTTGAACCAGGTTTAACATCTATGAATGGATGAGCTGGTTCCTTCATTAATGAATGAGTTAAATACAATCTTTCACACGTATTCATTATGCAGTTGGAGTGTTGTCTAAGCTTTTAAAAATTGTGCTTTAACATGAGAAATAAATCACCGTAGAAGGCATGGAGGAGTGAGCACCAACTCTGTGAAGTCTTCCCTGACTTCACTGGAGTGTCTGGTGCTTCCTCTTCTCTGTTCCCATAACACTTTACACGTGCAGAACACACCTCTCATGTGCATTTATCGCATGGTTGCAAATGCTTCCTCAAGGCAGGGGCTGTTAGTGGGCTTTGCTTTTCACTTTTTGTGTTTACTTAATGGTGGACGCTTTTTGTTTCAAGAAAGAGTAAGTTGACTGGTTCTCTTAGTGAATGACCATCCATTACAGGAGTGAATACTGAATGAGGGTGAGGACCCGATCATACACATATTTTGCACTTCTCACTGTACACTGTTCCAAATAGACTCACTGAAACAGGGCGAATATGGGGAAAATTGTGAAGAAGTTGCTTTGGTTTTGGAGACATCCTTCTTAGTGGAAATAGTAATAATAGCATATACTACCACTATTTAACACATATTACATACTAGGCAAAGATAAGCACCTCTAGTTATATATATAATATTTCAATCTCACAATATCCTAGAAGCTAAATAAATCTTCTTATCCCCATTTTCCAGAGGAGGAAAGAGAAACACAGAGAGGGAACTTACTTGACAAAGTTATACATCTAGTAAGAAACAGACAGAGGATTTGAACTTGGGTCTCTCTAATTCCAAAGCCCAGGAGTCTATCCAGAGATCATCAATTGCTGGCTTTAGATGCCAGGCAAGTCACCTAACCTCCCTGAGCTTCCTTATCCTATCTGCATCTTCATGCAGTTATGATGGTTATGATGGAGATCAGAAACAATGCATGACAATCACTACCATAGCGCCTGCCATTGTCAGTGTCTAATTAAAGCTAGCATCACCATGATTGCCATTGTTACCCTCCTGGTACCTTCTTCCCTCACTTGAGCTTGCCTGTCCCATTCACCTAACCTCTCCCTCACTTTCAGCATTTACCCCTCATCCCCCTTTCCCCAGCTGTCAGGAGTCCAAGCACCTGCACTCTACCAGGGTTTATTCTTTGGAGATTCTGCTTCATGCCCTAGAGCAATTCTTCTCAGATTTAAACCTGCGCAGGAATTGCTGGAGGGTCTTGTTAAAATGCAAGTCCTGATTCTGAGGTCTGGGGTGGAGCCCAAGATTCTGCAACTCTAACGAACTCTCAAGCCAGTGTACCTGCTCTCCGTCCCAGCACCACACTAGGAGAAGTAAGACCCCAACTTTCTACCACTTTCCCTTGCTGCTCCCCTTTCCCTCCCCAACCCAGTCTTATTCACTCAAAGGCTTGTTTTTGGCTATTGTGATAACAGAAAACTATAACTATTCATAATTTTCCCGTGTAACAAATTTGCATTTTAACCATTTTCTGCAGTTTTTAGTTTCCCTCTTTCTACCACCTCCACGAATATGAGGAAGAGTTCACTGATAATTTTAAACACCTGTGAAGAGGGAGTAGTATTTGTGAGTGAGTTGGGGTAAGATAGAGGATAGGGAGGAAGCTTTTCAGACTGTCAAGTCACATGTCCTTACGGCCATTTACTTGTATGGGTCTATTTATCAATTAAATTAAATAATTCAGAGTAGCTTCAAAATTCCTAAAACAGGTTAACAAATTCTCTTATGAGCCTATCTTTCATCTTAAAAGTGGGTTATGGATGCCAGCACAGGCTTCCTGTTGAAAATGTTGATTAACTTTTTGTGTAAAGGCGCTGTTAATAGGCAGTACTGTAGCTTTGGGAAATCTAACAAATATTGACAGAGCCCAGTGAAATGGCGTGTTGATTATTATATCCTTTCTCCCAAGACCAACGGGGGCCCTCCCAAGCCAACCCTCAGGCAAACTCTGCCCAATCATTGACATAATCAATTCTTCTTTATCCAAGTTTAGAAATAATTATCAGAAAAGAATTCATTAAAAAATTTTATATATTTACTGTCTTCAAATGTTACCCATTTTTACAGATGGGGACATTGAGTCATAGGGTTTAAGTATCTGGATAAGATCCTGAAGGAATTGATATCTAAGGTAAAAAACCAAAACCAAAAACAACAACAACCATTCAGAAATTCCCAGTTTTATTGACCATTACTTAGAAATATACTTTCTTTTTTTTTGATTGAGGTATAGTCGATGTACAACATTATATATATTTCAGGTGTACAACACGGTGATTCACAAATTTTAAAGATTATACTCCATTTATAGTTATTATAAATATTGACTATATTCCCTGTGCTGTATAATATATCTTTGTAGCTTATTTATTTTATACGTAGTAGTTTGTACCTCTTAATCCCCTACCTCTATTTTTCCCCCTCTCCCCTTCCCTCCCCCACAATGGTAAACATTAGTTTATTCTCTATATTTGTGAGTCTGTTTCTCTTTGTTATATTCACTAGTTTGTTTTATTTTTTAGATTCCACATATAAGTGATATCATACAGTATTTGTCTTTCTCTGTCTGACTTATTTCACTAAGCCTAACACTTTCCAAATGCCAGTCAGTATTTTGTGCATTTACAGTCATCATCATCACCATCAACATCATCATCATCATCATCATCATCATCGTCTGGAAGGTGGCTATGCCTCCCTCATTTATTACCTAAGTGTGCAAACATAGCAATGCATGCTGGTAAAGGATGTTATTGTAAGTACAAAGGAACATACTTTAAATGTTTATGTTTAAATGGAGCTGCCATTAAAAGCAGTTAACTTTCTGCCAGTGGCACTGCTGGTTGTCCCCACCGAATGCCCCCTGCAGCTACTCCTGCTGCCTGCTCAGCCACCACATCTATTTTGCTGTCAGACTTTGACAGGCAAGAGTGAAAGACAAGAAAATGACCAATACTGCTTTCCTCCCCTACAGCTAGGAATTGAGCAGGTACCCAAATCCCGTGTTAAGGGACCTGAAGGTCATTCAACAGGGAGCTTTTGAGAAAGGTCTTCCTCTAAGATAAAAAGAGATGCATGGAAAATCTGTCTTTCTTCTGCATTTTGGAGTGACTGTGTGAAGACAGAATACACCGGGACTGAGGCAGCCACTTTGTAATCACCAGAGAAAAAGCCTGAGGACAAAACCCAAGGTCTGAGTAAAACAAACAGAAAGATGAAAAGAAGCTGGGGTCTCGGTGGCTTCGTGGAGCTCTTGCTTCAGTTGCGGAACTGCCCCTGCTTCCAGACTGATCGCTCTGTGAAATGATAGATGCCCTTCTTTGTTTCTGTCACTATCAGCTGGCTCTTCCGTTCCTTGCAGCCCAGAGCATCCTAGCTGGGATTCAGGTCCTGGGGAGCTGCTGGGCTTATGGCTGGGCCCTTCAAAGCAGAGTAAACTTGCTGTCTGGGCTCTTCCTGAGGAGGCAGAGCGCATAGTTGTGGTCAGCTGCACTCGGAAACAGGCTCTGTCTAGTGGAAGCCGTAGGAATTTTCTCTGCCGGCCCTGATCAGGCAGCCTGACCCTGCTTTCTCTCTGTGCCAAATTCCTGGTGTCGTTTGCAACAAGATTTTGGGGGCCAGTGGTGGTTTTTTAGAGCTTTCAGTTTCGTGGATGGACAGATGTTTGAGGAAGTTTGTTTCTCTGAATGTAGCCTATATACATTATAGTCTCTTCAGTCGTATGAGTGGAATAAAGTTTAAAAGCAGACTATTAACAGACAGTGGCCATTCATAGCCTTTGCAAAGGATATCAGACTACACTGTGATGCATTTCTCTGTGTTTACGAACAAGATAGTAACTATGAAGTGATCCATACTGTTTTTGGAGACTTAGAGGAGCTGCTTGTGACAAATAAATTATAAGGTATGTTGATCCTGCCTGTCGACTTCCCTTTTGATTTTTATTACACCCAAAGTTGCTTTTTGATTTAGACTGATCCCCTTTTACACAGATCACTTCTGACTTTCTATAATCATATGTTATTGCAGTTACTACTTGGGTATCTGACGTTTAACATTCCCCCCAAAAATGAAGATTTTAGAATCAGTAATTCCTGACCATTTTGGACTTAAAGGCTCATTGGTTCAAGATGTTAAATGCCTCCATAGATCTTAGCTCTTGCATTCCTCTCTACCCCACCTAATTTTGATCTTCAAGCCCAGCTCTGCTTGAATATCCAGGGCCACTTCCAGCCAGATGCTGGAGATGCTTATCCAGCCCCGACCACATGGTCTCATGGCTACACCCTCAGCCACCCTTGCTGCCATGCAATGTGTGTGAACACCTTGCATTCTCTAGCCACACTGTCCTCAGCATCTTTGCTATGCTCTCCTTCTGAAGGTCCCTCTCCACATGGCTGGGGCAAAATCTTACCTCAAGGACCTGCTTGAGGGTCATCTCCTCTATGTACCTAGTGTAACACCTCTGGGTAGTAGAGTTGACCATCCCTTCCTTTGGATTCTTCTGAACCTTGTCTGAATTTGGATTTGGCAGTTAATATACTGAATTTCACTTACATGTAAACTCTTTCCCAATATCCAGAGCGATGACCTACAGGAAGTAGTTGGTAAATATTATTGAATGGTTAAATTCTGATAATCAAAAATCTGCCTTATTCTTGGGCCCTATCTTCCTTGCCACATAACACAATTCTTACAAATGACTTGAAGGGGAGATGATGAGTCCGGTTTTGGATATATCCAGGGGTGATATTAAAATATTTAATGAGGTATGATATGGCATCATCCAATCAGCACAGATGCTAGCGTTAGGCTACATGGGTGCCTACCAGCCTGGGATATATTATGCTGGGTGAAGGAAGCAGGTAAAAAACTTACCAGAAGTTCAGAGGGGTCCTCAGCCTGGACCAGGGTCAATAAATTCCAGATAAATGTCCCATTTGAACTTCAACCTTCTTTTCCTTTTCCCTCTATATGCCAGTGGATAGTAGTCTTAACCATTTTTTAGCCTCTTATCAATGCTTAAGTAGTTTGTCTTAAAATTACCTGCCCCCTATCCCCAGGGAATTCGCTGGCGGTCCAGTGGTTAAGGCTCCGCACTTCCACTGCAGGGGGCAAGGGTTCTATTTCTGGTCTGGGAACTAAGATCCCGCATGCCGCTCAGCTCGGGCCTCCCTCCTCCCCCGAAAAAATTACCGCCGGGGTCCTAGTTAAAGCACTCCGTTGCTTACACCCTCATACCATTTTTCATGACTTTGTAGCAGCATGGCCAGCCCTTTCCCCTTCAGCATATAAAAACCTTTTTTATCCTCACCAACAAGAGAAGGCTGACTGCTATGAATTTATGCAAATTCAGTTTTTAACCTGCCAGCCAAAGAATAGGGCATAGAGATTGATTCTTAAGATGCTTTTCAGCTTTTGAATTTGGTGTTCCGGGGGGATGTTTTTGAGTTTTCTTTTTGGTAGATTTGATGTAGACATAAAGATGGGAAGTTAATCGTTAGCTCTGGGCATTCAAAGAAGGTGAGGATTTTTACCCACCCTGCTTAGAAAGGACATACTTACTGCCTAAGGATTTAACTCTGGATTAGTAGCGTCTGATTCAATTGAAAATACAATAAATGTCAAATAACCAAATTGGTTGCATCAGGGGTGGGGGGTCACTCATTAGAGAGAGAAGAGAGTTAACGTCGCTAATAAGAAATATTTCTAGCAGGGGAAGCAAGAATGTTGGATTCTTGTCTCACTTTTGTTAGTGTCATACTGGGAACCCTGGAGCATGAGACTTTGATTTCCCCCAATTCCTTCACTTCCAGCATTGACCAAGGAGAAGTACAAATTTGTTTCCCCTCTTACCTCACGGGTGTGTAGGAGGTTTGGGTATCTGGAAAACACTAGCTTGTGCGTCTACTGGCACCTCAGGCTGATTACAAGCTTTTGTCTTTTTGTTTCAACTGGTTTAATGGGTATAAGGGGCACTGATAGCAGGGCTGTTTGTCAGGCAAGGCAGTCGCTTGCTTATTCAGTGGAGACAGACTGCAACCTGGGTCTTGACTCTGCTGTGAGATTTGCCAAGTGATGACATGGACACCCACTCAAATGTCTGTGAAATGTCTGCCTCTGGAGTGTTTCATCTGATGCATTCCCCATCCTATCCCCTAACACTTGTTTCCTCACTGACCTTGCTCCAATCCCAGGAGTGAGCTTCCTGGCCTTGATCCTGTGCTGGCAGAATCAGCTACCTCCTCTGAATGTTCAAAAGGCCCTTCTTGGCAAGCATTTCTCTTCCAGATGAGTAGCAGGGAGTCAGAGACACATCACTTCTTACTGATCTTAAGAATTCACTTTACTTGGCTTTAGGCCCAGGGTTATCTTGAAGGAATGATATGTTGGCTGACTACCACATTTGCAGAGATAAGTTTAATGGATTTCTCAGTGTTTTGAGGTATATTCTTTACAGTTAAGATTGACTTCATGAAAAAAACCTACCTATTCTCTGCCTTTAACTATTCCTTCCTACCTTCTCACAAAGTAGGTTTTTCCTTACCTTGGACTATAAAGCTTTACTTCACCTCATCACCTTATCACACTACTGCATCAACACAGCCACCTTCCAAATTCCTGAACAGATAGTACATATTTATTAATTGTGTTAATTTCTTCATCACTTATTCTCATATTAAGCCTTTGCAATCTGGTTTCCACTCCTACCAAACAACTGAAATAATTTATTCTGTGCTTCTCTACCAGCCCTTTGTCATTTTTCTCAGTTATTACCCCATCAAATCTCTCTAGAGCATTTGGTATTATTGATTATCATCTTGCCTTAAAAATTTGTTTGAGGCTCTGTCTCTGTAAAGGAATTCTTTCCTCCCCCTCTGCAACTCTTCCTTCCCTCCTTTGGTGAGCGCCCTTTCTCCTTCTAGCCATTAACTCAAGGCTTTGTTCATGTCCCTGCGCTCATCCATTTTCAAAATTAACACTTTTATCAAAATGGTAGTGAATCCCTCCAAGGGTCCTTAACCACTCACAAAAAAATTTGTTCCATTCTTTAATCTACCTACTAGTCATTTCCATTTGGATATCTAATCTTCCCTCCCAAGTTCTCCATTCCAGGAAACAGATGGATTGAATTGGGTTTAAATCTTGGATCTAAATTTATTTGTTGTGGGACTCTGGGCAAGTTACTTTGTATTGCCTCAACTAGAGAATGGGGCAACGATGGTGAAGTGAATTTAATGAGTAATATATGGAAAGGGCTTAGCACAACACCCTGGCAACATAGTAAATGCTAAAAAAGTTTATTATGATTGTTAGTCATTATCTATGAAACTGCCTTCTCCTTAATCTTTCCATCTAATAATTCACCAAATTGTTTCCCTTCTATCTTAATTATCTCTCTATTTTCCATCTTGGCTTCATTTCCTCTGTCTATTGAATGAATGTTTTCATAGCTAGAATTTCAGAGACTCTTTGCTGTGTGCTGTATCATTTATTAGGCTGTTTCCCGGTTCAAAAAATTTTACCACTATCAACGAATTATATTCAAATTCTTCAACTAGATATCCAAGTCTTAGCATCATCGTTCCTGCTTTGGTGGTCACTTTCATCTCCTGCTACTTAAGATATAGACTTCTGCTCCAGTTAAGACAATCAACTTCCTTGTCCCTGAAAATGCCATGCCCATTTCCACTACCTGAGAATATCTTTTAGATGGCAATACCTGCCTTGGGTGGGGGATAGGTGACATGGGTCTCATGTATTTGCCATCTTTGAAAACTTCTTAACAAATACGTGTTAAATCAACTGATTTTGAAGGAGGAAGAGAATCATTTGAAAGTTTTGGAAACAGGATACAAACTCCTAGAGGGCATAAAAAGTGTAAAAAAACTATAAATACTTGGTTCATATTATCGGTTCTCTGAATTAGACTGGTAGTGGAAGGTATTGTTTAATGGATTGAGCATTACAGTTTGCCAAGCACTGTACAATAAATACGATCAGCCCTGTTTTCCTCTAGTTGTTATCCAACCTTTTTTTTCAGTATCAGGACAAAGGACTGCATAGCATGTTGTGACCTCTAGATCCTCTTTATAGAGAGAAAATTAGTTTTCAGATTATGTGTCGTGGGATCCATTGCCAAATCCACTGAACTAGCATTTGAGTGGTCATTATTAAGCAACATGTATTTATTGAGTTCCTAAAATATTCAAGGCACTGTTTGAGCTTGGGAACCTCAAGAAGAATAAAACATGTCCCTTCACTATACATGTTCTGACTTGACAGTATTTTCAGTGCAGTGTATATTTTTCAAATATTAATTTTTATGAAAGAAATACACTTACAAAGTTAGGAATATAAAATACTATTTCAAGACTTCTGATGGAAAATGGCAGTCTGCTCCTCCACTTCTTCCTGAGTTTCATTACCCAGAGGCAACCACATTCAGGTCTTGTGGGTGTTTGTTGAGCTACTTAATTCAATATTTATAAATAGTGTTACTTGACTTTTTAATTATTGCAAGATGAGAATTTAGCTCTCTTATTATCCCCAACCTCTGTTATTTCTCACCTTCCTCTTTTTAAAATAATTATAATTTTTGGCAAATAAATATTCAAGTTTATATTACTATATTTATATAAGCATTGTTCCCCATTCACTAATTGTATTATGATTACAATCTCTTTATGACTTTTTGTTTTTCTTACAATTAATGATTGCCTCACTTTGTCATTTAAAAATCATCTTTGTTTCTATCTCTAGTTTAAAAAACTATAAAATCTTTTCTGCTGTGGTCAAACACATTAAATAATCTGTCAGTTTCAATCCTGACCATACTCCACTCCCAGGAACTCTCTCTTGGAATCCTGAATTTCATGTTCCTATCTGGACTGGCTGTTCTCTTAGTTTCCTGAACAGCTAGCATTTTGGAAATCTCTTGATCTTTCTCTTAGGTTGGATCTCATGTTTTCCTCTTTCTTGTTTTACTCTTTTTTTTTTTTTTTTTAAAGGACATCCCTTATTAGCTCCCTGGGAGGAATGATGAGAATCAGTTTTTGAGATGTCTTTTTCTAGTTTCAAGCTTGAGTGATAGCTTGGCTGGGTATAGAACTCTAATTTAGAAATCACTATTCCTCAGAATTTTGAAAGCATTGCTTCATTGTCCTCCATTTTTCAACATTGCTACTGTTAAGTTCAACAATTTGTTGACATCATTCCTCCATTGTTAACACTTCTTGTCTTTTCTTCAACTTTGTGACTTCTTAACTTTTAAAACATATTTAACTTTAGTTTTAGTGGTGGCTGGAGATAATTGCATGGGTTCAGTTTTCCATCTTTATCTGGGAATCTTTAACTTCATATTAGTTCTGAAATACTGAATTATATCATTGTGTAGAGTTTATTCTTGAATAAATCACAGGGAAGTGTCCTTATATGACATGTACTGATTATTTAGTGGCTATCAATCTCACATGTTTCCTATTCCTGCCTTATGTTTGAAATTAATCACCCCTTTCTCCGTACATCCTATTATTTTTCTCATCACTTTTAGCATATAGTTAATTATGCCATTTATGCTGTTTTAAGAATGTGTCTGTGTCTGATTTTTAAAAACATTTATTGAGACAATTTAAATACCATAAAATTCACCTATTTCAGTGTACAATTCTGTTTTTTAGTATATTCATAGAGTTGTGCAACCACCACTGTAATCTATTCTATCACTCCCAAATAAAACCCTCTATCCATTAGCAGAATTTCCCCATTTTCCATTACCTCCTGTCCCTACAACCACTAATCTAATTTCTATCTGTATATATTTATCTATTCTGGACATTTCATATAAATGGAATTATACAATGTGTGTTTTTTTGTGATTGGTTTCTTTCACTTAGTATGTTTTCAATGTTTATTAATATTGTAGTAGGTATCATACTTCATTTCATTTTATTGCCAAATTTAGTAATTACTTAATTTAGTAATTAAGTTCTCTGAAGACAGGTTTCATCTTTGTATGCCCAATACCTAGCATAGTATCTAGAAGCCATTAACATCTAACATATTTATTAAATAGATATATGGATAATTTTAAGTTCATTTTCAAATCTGCCCTCACAGTCTTTCTTACAAAATTTTAATCTAATCATGCTCCCCTCCCAAAGTTTTTATTTCAAAAAAGTTTGAGGAAGGTTTGGATAAAAATTAAAGTATTCTAAATATACATAATTCTTAACTTATCTTCACTGTAGGAATAGTATACTAGCCACAACCACCTTTTTTATACTTATAACTTCTTTAGGATTTTTTGGTCTATAACTCAGGCATTTAATCAAGTCCATAGTCATGACCAGGGCAAGACTGGAGCAAATAAGAGTTTTCAAGCTTGGTTCTAGAGTCTCTTTATTTTGTTGAAGGGGATTGCCTTGGTCACCAAACTAACATAATAATTTAGTTCTTGTGGAATTATGTTCTGATTTAGCAGCATAGTGTTTTGTTTGTTTGCTTGTTTGTTTTTCCCCCCTGAGAGCACTAAGTATTTCCTCTTTCAATCTTTTCCATTTCTTTAAACCAAATGGAATTAGGTCAGGGCTGGGGCACTGGCATTCCTTCCAGTGTTCTGTCAAGAATAAGGTCAAATTTTGTGGGTTCCTTTCTTTTTATTTCTCTGTCTAGTCGACATTTGAGAACCAGAGGATTTTCTAGGACTTCTAAAATGTCCTGTCCTGGTTCCCCCAAAACTCTGCACCCTCAGAAGAAAACACATATACCAATGGTTTAGAAAACCTTAATATCTAAGGATAATTTAAGGATACTTCAGTCTGAAGAAAGAGGAATAGAATAAATGACTTCCTCAAACTTTCTGTGATTCTAAAGTATTTCAAGTCCTAACATAATGATACTAAAATATGTGGAAGATAGTGGTAGGATAAGTATGAATTGAGCGGATATTAAAAATTAAACTCATATCTATTTGTGGGCTATAGTTTCCATCTATGTTTATGATTTCAAAAACAAGTGTTTAATTTTTAAAACGAGTTTAATGGCCTTGAATTGTTTTTGAACAGCTGGAAATCCTTTAGAGTAACATCAAAGGTGATTACTCCTTCATGGCAAGAGATCAGGGGGTTTGTGTCTCTTGGATTGAGGTTAGCTCAAAGATTTTTTTTTTTTTTTTTGCTGAACACACACACACACACACACACACACACACACACACACGCAGAGTATTCTTTTTTAAATAAATCTTTTATTCTGAATTCAAGGGCTCTGAAAAAGCTTTAAATGCCCCCTGTAGGGGAGCTCAAACCCAACAATGCAAACATCTGACTTTATCCTATGTTTCTTCCTCAAAAAGATGAGAAGGACTCAGGGGAAGGTTTGCCTATTTTTATCCATGAAACAAGGTCACTAAACATGTTATGTCAGTTAAATCAAATTCCTTTCTTTTAAAAACGTTTCTGTGTAATATGTTGGGTCTTCTTTTTGCTACAATTTAAGAGTGACATGGGTTCTGTAACTATTATTTTCCTCATTGGTTATAAGCATCTGAATATTTGGTTGACATTTCTGAAATAAATATAGCTACTGGAGCACTAGCATTCTGATTTAAAAATCTGACTACATTAGAAGAAAATTAACCTTTTCAAAAAGTCACTGTTCTAAGGAATGGTTTTAATCAAATGAGCTTTAAATGTTGTACCTGCAGTTAGAATTTTTAGAGGGATTGCAACTCCCCAGTGATCTATGTTTTGTATGAGAAAAAAAAAATCAAATAAACTATGGGAAAAGTAACTATGAAAATTATAAGAAGATCTCAATGAAGCTAAGTTTCTTTGACTGAAATGGTTTTTAACGTAACATCAGGTTCAGAAATCAAAGTAGAAAGTGACTTTATTATAAGTAGCTTTGATATCCTCACAGGAAAATATCAGGTTTCTGATATTGTATGTTTTGATATTGTATGAAATTGTATGTTTTCTGTTGGAATCTTCCATGATACACTTGTTTATCTATTTATTTCATATTTGACAGACACTTTCACTGTGCTAAACAGAAAAACTGAGGGTGGGGCTAGGGAGCTGTTGTAGAGAAGCACCAGATCTATTATACATAGCAGGATGTTAAAATATTAAGTACTTTATATACATACTAAACATTTGAATGAAAATTATAGTGCACATGAGTTTCAGTCTACAAACTTAAGTACGCCAGACATATTTTTCCGCTTCTTTTAACTTTCTTTCAATTGGCTTACTTGGATATCGAAGTCTGGATCCCACCAGTTAGTGGAAAATTTCACCTCGAGAATTCTTGGGGTTCCTGCTCACTCTGGGGTTCAGTTGAGGTATTGGGGCCTGTTATGGATTAAACAGTTTCTCCCCAAAAGACACGTTGAAGTCCTAACCTGCGGTACCTCAGAATGTGACCTTATTTGGAAATAGGGTCATTGCAGATATAATTAGTTAAGATGAGGTTATATTGGAGTCAGATGGGCCATTAATCCAATATGACTGGTGTCCTTTTGAGAAGAGGACAAAGACACACAGGGAGAAGACAGCCATGTGATGATGGAGGCAGAGATTGGAATGATGCAGTTTACAAACCAAGGAACACCAAGGATTGCCAGTGCCACCGGAAGTAAGAAGAAGCAGGGGATGATTCTCTCCTACAGGTTTCAGAGGGAGCATGACCCCACCAACACCTTGATTTTGGACTTCTAGCCTCCAGGGCTGTAAGACAATAAAGGTCTGTTCCAAGTCACCTGGTATGTAGTACTTTGTTAGGAATTGATACAGGGCTTTATACCAGGCAAGGTGTTAATGTGGATGGCAGGGCATCTGGTTTCTGGTCCTCTGGACACATAGATAAATGCTGAGCAGGCCACTGTCCCTGTTGACTCCCAAGGCCTGGTAGTCCCTGTGGTTTGTATACCATCCTTGGGATTCAGGTCCTATTCAGGAGGCAGGGACCTCTGATCTCTTTACCTGGTACATCAAGTGGCTAACATTGCAGCTCTGACTCACTCTAGGGGCACTGCCCAGAGGAGTAAGACTTCCTCACTTCCTCTTCTAGCCCTGGGAGATTTTTAATATTTTGGAAGGTAGCTCCCTTCTCCTGCCTGCTCTTCTAGACTACTCTGTTTCTTCTTTCAATATTGTGTCCCCTTTACCTTTTCCTCCAGTCTTATAAATTGCCCTAAGGGATTAAGCTTTGGGAAAACATCAGAGATGGAGTCTTTCTCTGTGTCCACCCGCCCAAACCCCTATCCCTCCTTTGGCAATGAAACCACAAACAATGGAAGAGAGCCTGATGCAGGTAGATTGGGGAAGGAAAAAGTGGAAAATATAAATAGGAAAGGTTTATAAAATACTCTATCAAACTATTATCCAGCCACAAAATTATTAACTAGACTACATTAAATTATCCAGTGGATTTTTGTACAATTTGCCCAGTCTCCTTATGTTCTGACAGTAAATTAAATTTAGCAGACTGAGCCTGAAAAAAGAGATCAAGAGAGTAGTGTTTACTGCAGTGTTTCAGTGATGGGAACCATTAATGGGTCTTTCCAAGATTCAATTTTAGGAAATTTTTGCATGAATAATTGACTGACTCAACCATATCCATTACTGGTCACCAGATGACAGGTATATTGATTTTTAAGACAGGCAAAGTAACCAGACACAACAAATTACGAGCCAGCTATCTTGGCTTTCTTAAGTCAGTGATTCCAAACCTGGCTCAGACACAGTGAGACTCATTTTAAAAATACACGCCCAGTCTTCAGTACTGGACATTGCCATCTGGAATAAGGTCAGGGAATTGGTGGTTTTTAAAAATCCCTGGGTGAGTTTCCCTGGTGGCGCAGTGGTTGGGGGTCCACCTGCCAGTGCAGGGGAGCCCTGGTCAGGGAGGATCCCACATGTCGCGGAGCAGCTGGGCCCGTGCACCACAACTACTGAGCCTGCGCTCTAGAGCCCGTGTGCCACAACTACTGAGCCTGAGCTCCACAACTACTGAGGCCCGCAAGCCCTAGAACCCGTGCTCCACAACAAAGAGTAACCCCTGCTCACCGCAGCTAGAGAAAGCCTGCGCGCAGCAACAAAGACCCAACGCAGCCAAAAATAAAATAAATAAAATAAATAAATTTTTAAAAAAAGATTAGAGCTGTTTAAAAAAATAAAAATAAAAAAATAAAAATCCCTGGGTGATTTTGGCCAATTTGGGGGAAGCACCAACCTAAAAGATGAAGTTAATAATCTGAGCAAGGATTATTAAATATATGTGTAGCCTAAATAGACTTGTGTATTTAGTGGTTTGGGATACTGTCTTCTATTACCTATATAACCTTTGCCCTAGCAGAATTAGCTCCATAGGTTATAATACCCATCTTTATTTTGAAGTTTACAATTAGTATTAAAAGGAATTCATTAGCTTCCTGTACATAAATCTTTATCACTGTTCCATCAGGCTGGTAGCAAGACTTCTTGCCATTTGATAAAAGGAAAAACTGAGCCAATTTCTAAGTGACACCAAAAGTTAGTCAATTACCAAGACATTCCCAAATATCCTTCAGCAGAATAAGTTTAAATGTGTCATCCCATATTACCCCAGGGCTTTGAATGCCTATTTTGACCTCAGTTGACACTATCTAGTCCTCTTAATTTAACACTATTATTATTTCTGAAGCTAATCATCAAAGTATTCTAAATTAATTATGCTGTTTGACTGCTAATAAAAATGACTCATTTTCAGTGAAAAGTCGTCTTTAAAATACCACTACTTTTGTAATAACCTATTAGGGAAAAGAATCTGAAAAAGAATATATATATACATAGTGTATATATAACCGAATCAGTTTGCTGTACACCTGAAACTAACACAACATGTAAATCAACTATATTTCAATAAAAAATAAAATAAAAAAATAAAATAAAATACCGCTATAATACAAGAGTCTCACTTGCTTCAGCAAGTATTGTGGATGTGCATGTGAATATGTGTGTGTGTGTGTGTGTGTGTGTGTAGCAAGTTGTGCCTATCACACTCCTTTTCCCATTCTTGGCCAAGATGTATGCCAATTAGGAACAATAACCCACCGATACAATGATGAAACTAGACAAGATAAGGTGAATTGCTTAACTACATGTGTCTGGTAAATTTAGAAAAAACCGTTGATCTGGTAGATTTAGGAAGACATAAAGTCTATCCAGGTGCTAAAATTCACTGGATAATTCAGATAAAAATACACCTATGGAGAAGCACCTAACAAAAAGACACTGTCTAGTTAATTGTAGAGCAGGAAAGAATCTTTGTTTGTTGGGGGACTTGATACAGAGCCCAGCCCAGAAAGCCAAAGCGCTGGTGGAAAAGGCTTCCAGGAAAGCAAGGAAAGGAATGCTAACCAACCTAACCTACTGGGGCTTATCACTTCTCCAGAGTTGCGGTATTTAGAATTGTTTGTGTAAGAAGTAATAAAAACCTGGCAGGCTGGTACCTGTTAAGCTGCTGACATATGTTGTCCATGCAGCTTGCGGATTGGCTCTGCATTCCTTCATGTGGGAGCCAGAGTAGCTACACAGCCCTCATGTCAGCAAAACAAAGCAAAGCTTGACAAAAAACTCAACTCTGACCTCAGTGCCACCTCTTTTTCTCTCAATTCCTGCTCAAGAGTGATGCAACTCGCGTTTGGAGGTGCATGCTGCCTTTGGGAAGATATCAGCTTGATGCTTTGAATTGCTTTGCTCTTTTTTTCTCATGTGGCTGTTTTTCTACATAAGATTTCTGGCTAAGGAGCTTCTTTGCCTTGGTTTCCTTTCCTAGACTGATCTAAATCTATGTCCTTTGCTCTTCACTGGGTTTTGGGACTCAGCATCTGGTTACTTTGATGTGATCCGGGAGTAAACAGAGAACATTTGAGGAATGCAAAATGCACCCCCAGAAGGAATTCTGAGCAGGTTGCTTAAGATGAATATTTGCTACAGATTCTGCTCTTCTCCGTGCAAATACTTTAGGTAGTATGGGATTCCAGCTTGGTTTGGAGTACGTTTAAATGTTTCCACTCAGTTTATTAGGTTTTTAATAGAAGGTTTACTCTAAAATAATCTGCTGAACAAAATGAAAACAGGGACAACCTGCTCAGTAAAAAAATTAATATACTTTCAGAAATCAGTGCCACTCATTATGACTTTTACTTTACAGTTTGTGAATAGGGGGCTGGTGGAAAGTGGAAGGCAGGTTGACAGCATTGTGTAGGCGGAACGCCTACAACCCTAGGGTATACCATTTATGCAGTTGTCTCTGAGTAATGACAAAGGGATTCACCTTGCTCCTTGGGAAGTTTCATCTCACAGGAGGAGTTTTCCAGAAGCAGATTCATACATGAGGGAAAAAATCCTCTGAAAATCAGAGAAGCTGGTCACCATTAAAATACCGTGTTGGGAAGTTATTTTCTCATATCCGAGCTCAAAGTTTCAGATGATCCTCAACTTGAACACATTTCACTTCTTATTAAATGGTACCGCCATGTGTTGCTCGTGCCAGCACCTTGGCACTTGTCTTGGGCAACTCTGTTTCTTTTGCCTTTGTAGCCAACGCATTACCAAATGTGGTTGCGTCAGCCCCTGAATAATACTGTAAGTCTGTCAAATCTTATCTCCACTGCTGCCATCTTCTGTCCAGACAGAACCCCTAACCGGCCCTCCTGCTTTCACACACCCCTTCCAATCAATTCTGTACAGAGCAGCCAACATGATCTTTTACACATGTGAATTTTTATTTTCATCAGAGTTGCCCATGTGCATAGTTTAAGAAGTCATAATTCTACAATTCTTACAATAACTACCCAGAAATAACAGAGCTGTCTCCTCCCTACCCTGCATTCTCAGTCCCAGCAGTAACTATTTTCAACCCCTTTAGTTGGCCTCTCTCATTTCTCTATATTTCCTCTGTATTTCTAAACTGCAAGCTTATACTACTTTTACTTGATTTTTCTGTTTTAGACATTATTTTCTGACTTTCTGTTTACTATTGAAGATGAGAATTTAAGCCGTCTTAAATTCTTCTCTGCCCCACCCCATCTTCCGAATAGAATGATATCATAATTTCAAGTTAGATCAAAATTCAGTGTTTATATTGCTCTGAATGTGATTTTTAGTCACAGCTGAGTCATGTGGCCTACTATTATTATATTTCCTTTCCAGTTTGACTCGTTTATCTTGTTAATAATTGTTTGGGTTTTGTTGGCTTAGTTGTCTGTATACATATCACTAATTCAGCCCTCACTCTCTGCAAGAAGTGGAGACCCCAGTACTAACACATGCTTATGTTCCAATATGGTCTGGTGAGTTTCAAGGCCTGCTACATAGCTGCCAGGGGTTTTATTCTGCCCTCATCCTGAAGATTTCTATTGCTTCCCTTTTTGTATTAGATCCTGTGTTTCCTAAGACACTAAAATGACTAAATGATTTTGTTCTATCTTCATACTTGATTGAGAGAATTAATACTAGGTTGGAAATTATTTTTGCTCAAAATTTCAAGTAATTACTCTGTTGTTTTCTAGCTTCCAGAATTAACCTCGAGTAATTCAATGGTATTCTGGTTCTGGATGCTTTGTACATGACACTCCCCTCTTTTATTCCACTGGTCCCTTTTAGGACCAGTGTGCCTTGGTGTGGGTTTCTTCTTCCTCCCTGCATAGGTTTTACTCCCTGTGTGTTCCTGTTTTTTGCTGTTTCTTTATTTTGGTTTTTGACTCTCCCAATAGAGACTTTCCTCAACCATCGAGCGATCTCTGGCTTTCCATTCATATTTCAACAAGCTGCTGGAAGCTTTGTGGGGAGGATTTGTATACTGGGGAACTTTACTCCAGAGCAGAGTTTGGCAACTTGAGGCCCATGGGTCAAATATGACCCATTGCTTGTTTTTGTATGGTGCTAAGCCTGGTTTTTACAAAGTATTAAATGTTGGAGAAAATCATGAGGATAATGATATTTTGTGACATAATGAAACTTCTTCATATTTTACTTCAATTAACTTACTGTAGAGAACAGTGAATCCTCATAGCTAGAATTCCTGTATGGAAGGAAATAATCTCACATTTCGTGCCAAGGGATTGGGGTGGTATTCTTCATTTAGAATATTCCTGACCTTTTCATAGTCTGGATGCCAACTGCTAGAGAGTCCTAGTACCAATACAAACATAGACAATTCAGAAACCATCCCCTCAAGCCTGCTTCCACCTGAATGGTTGGAGAAGACCGTGCTGATAGGGCTGCTCTGTAAAGAATTATACTATGCCCAGAGTGGAAATGTGCTGTACCAAGATTTGCAAGTCCCAGATGGGTGCTGAGGGATATTCTGCACCATAGGGGAAGGACAGGAGGCAGAAACACAGCAGAGACTCATGGGAACACATGCATGCTCAGCATCTGAGGTTACTTTTAACGTCAAGGTAAGTGGAACCTCTCAAAAATGTTGGTCGGTTCACATCACTATACTACTCAAACATTCCCATGGTTTCCCACCACATTTAGCACCAACTCCAAGTTTTTAACCTAGAAGACCCTGCATGCTCTGGTCTCTCCCCTCTCTCGACCTCCTCTTCCACCCTTTTACCCTTTGCTCAGTGTGCCCCACCCACACTGGTTTCCTCACTGCTCCTTGGTCACGCTGAGCTAGTTTCCTTCTCACAGTCTTTGCATTTGCTCTTTCCCCTACCTGGAATGCTGTTTCTCCAGATCTTCAGATGCCCTAAGCTCTTCCTTCATTCAGGTGTCTGCACAAATATCACCTCCTCAGGGAGGTCTTTCCTAACCATCCTTTCTGAAATTGTCCCCACACATCGTCTGTCACTTCAAATCCTCCTTTCAGTGAGTTTTGTCTGTTTCATCTCAGACCCATTTCCCACCTTCATCTGGTCTTTATGGACTGTAGAGATTGATCCTTGCAAATTACATCTCCCAGCCTCCCGTGCCAATTGACTTCCAGTTAAGTTTGGTCAAGACAGACATTAGTCTTTGGGGGAGGGGGTTGGGGGAGAAGGAAGGAAGGGGGAGGAAAACCCAGGAAATTTCTCCCCTTTTCTCTTTGGGGGTGGCATCACCAGAACTGACTGCTTCTCTTCCACGGTTCCAGGATTTCATGGTTCTTTGACCCCTGGGCTTCAATAATACCACTTCTTCCTTTTATTCTGTAACCTGAGGGGAAATTGCAAATCTCTGAATTGCCTCATTGTCACCTGTTTGTTCTTTAAGCATTTCTATGTCGTAACTAATTCCTGAGATTAAATTCTGGACTATTGTTTATTGGGCTACCACTTTCCTGCCCAGTTCCTGATTGATATATCCTGTTTTATGTTTTCCATGGCATTTATCACCCCCTGTTATCATATTATTTTCGATTTACTTGTTTACTTTCTTTCTCCCTTTTTAGAATGTAACTTCCATGAGGCTCACATGCCTGAGGATCTTGGAGCAGGCATTTGAACCTGCTGAGAAATAGAGGGCCATGTATTTCTACTTCCTGATCATTTATAGGTGAGCTGGACAGAAGGACCAGCTGTGTGTTTCTCCTGGAGAGCGGTAGGGAAGGAAGCAGGCACATTCAGAAACATGGAAGGTCTAGTGCTACAAGGAAAGCTCTAAATGCTCTAAAAAGTTCTCTATAGTATTTCTAGCTTCGGAGAAAGATGTTCAAGTTCTGGCTCCAGGAGCCCATTGAGAGGAATGGGAAATGGCGCTATGGAAAGGGCAGAATGGAGCAGGTAGGAACTCATGAATTAAACCAATAACAGCTAATGTTGGACACTGTTTTGTGTCCTGTCCTAAGGTTTTGCATTCTTAACTCTAATATGAATAAATGTGAATAACAATGTATAAATGGTATAAAAGTACATATTTGAAAATACCCAAACTAACCACATGCTCTGTATGTTTTAAAAAAGTTGGGTAATTTAATTTGTTTTTGGATTCCTGATGTACTTTTAATGAAACAAATCAGTGTTATAAATAAATAAACTGGTGAATATTAATCCCAGACACACACCAGCATATAAGATGAGTAAGTGTAACTGCTTTGCTAAAGGTGAAAATGACAGATGGGATGAAGGATGATTTTTTGTCTCCTCACAGAAGGCTTTGTACATGTAATAAGTGGGTCTCTTGTATCTATTTCATACCATTTTTAGTAGCCACTTTTAGTTCCAAGTATTATTTAGGAGTTATGGGTCTTAATTTTCAAGTAGGTAGAATTGCTTGGGTATTTTTATTATTTATTCTAATTTTATTGGATTATGATTATGGAATATGGCCTGTAAAATCTCTACTCTAAAATTTTTGCTAAGGACCTCTTTTTGTGGCCATTACATAACTGATTTTGTAAATATGCCACAGGCATGTAGGAAGAAAAAGACTATTGTCTGTTTGAAGTATCTCTACTTACATTATAATCAGTTTGTTTACTGTATTATTTAATCCCTTTTTTCTTACTTACATCTTCTTATTATTACTTTTCAGCCCACTTCTGAAAGAGGTATTTAAACATTTCCCACTATGGAGATTTTTTTCTTGTTTATATACACTTTTGCATATATAGAGCTATGAATATTATCCTCTTCGAAAGATATGAATTTTGTCTTATGACTTTTATCATCATGTTCTCTCTTTATCTTGTTTAATACTTGGAACCTGAAATTTAACTTATATGAAATTAATATTTCCTCTGCTATTTATTTTTGTGATTGCCTAGTATTATTTTGTTCTCTCTTTTGTATTTAGCCCTTAAAAAAAATTCCACTGTTGGAAAGTACTTTTCTTATAATCAATATATAGCTCAGGCTTAAAAAAAATTTTTTTTTTAAATATTGAAGTAACAGTACCCATCTTTAAATATAAAAATTCAATCTAGTCACATTCAATGTTACAATTGATATACTTGGTTTTATCATATCTATTTAAATTAATATTTACAATTTAATTTGTTATGCCTTTATTTCTTATTTTTGTGTTTGGTCAAGTTACTTTCATTTTTAAATTTCCCTTGTCAATTTGGAAATTCTCTTTAATATTTCTAGCTTATCTCTGGCATATTTCCTTTTTGCCACCCTTTTGATCAAGCACATATTTATCTATTGGATTGACCCCAAGTTTTGAACTATGCAAAACCTCAAGGCCTGTGGTCAATTCATAAGCGAATGATGCTCTTCCTTTCAACTAATAGGCTTTCAGGAGTTTGAGCCATTAATGGGAAAAAGTAGGAACGTTCTAATGGTAGCATTTGTGAAGAAGACCAGGAAAATAAGAATGAGAGAGACTCTTTGAGTATCAACACAGGGCTCACAAGGAAAGCCACAGAGGCCCGAAAAAGGGATTAAGAGTCATCTGTTACAGATGCAGTGGAGGGTCAGCACATGGGCCTTTAGTCTGATTTGACAGAACCGCCCTCTCCAAGTCTTCCAGGGTATCACTTAGGAGAAAGCTTCTAGTTCAGTACAGCCAGGTGGTCAGAGGAATGCTGACAAGTATGGGGTTTGGAAATACAAATTGGTCGATCCCTTTATGGTGGGAAGCCTAATGATCAGTAGTAAGAAGAATGATCAGAGTTTTATACGAAAGAGGAATAGCAGTTAAACCTGTTACTGAGTCCTCATGTTCTTTAAGTTAAACATGACAGCAATGAACTAACAAACATAACCCTAAAATGTACCAGTATCATTAAAAATATAAACAAGTTATTAATTAGTGAATCTAGTTCTCATCTACTTATGAGGCACTGCTGTGTTTCCCTCCAAGTCTCTGAGACCAGCTCCCCCAGGCCTCTGTGACTTTGAATTTCTACTTCTCAAGACCATCACTTTTTTCTAAAGGACAGGATATAAAGTGGGGTTTCAGTGGAGGCTGCAGCCCCCAGAGACCATCTCTCTGGCTTTTCCTTCTTTCCTATTCTGTTTTTTATTTTTTCAATTAACCCTGGAAAGCCCATCTTGCCTGCTTTCTCCCAACATATTTGGATTTTAAATTTGGCTCAAAATATTGCTCAAGATGCAGCTTTTTCAAGAGAATTCCATGACTAATCTTAGCCCAATTTATAATTTTGGCTTTATGTCCCCCTCTCAGCTTTAAATATGTATAATATTTTCTCCCAATCTATATAATAAGCTCTTTAAGGTTATAAAATGTGTTTTTTGCTTGGTTTTCTCCTTTTAAACTCTAGAGTAGATATAAATGGACCTTACATGGTTTAAAAATGTTTGTTTAATTGATGTTTACAAAAATGGAATGAAGACACCAGTAGAACAGCATTGCAAATTATTTTAGGAAGAGCTATTGAAATATCAATGAATAAGAAAAACTATTTTTAGAACTATAAGGAATCAGTGAAGTAGAATTCTAACATTAAACGACATTATTGAAAATGGTGAAAGCACCAACGACACGATAAAAATGGCTGAAAGATATAAAAACACTCACGAGACAGAAATACAAAACCCTCTTCTTAAACACACGAAGAGATACTCAACCTCACTTATGGTAAGAGAAATTCATATTAAACTGATAGGAAATTCTGACTGTGGCCAAGACAGAGTAAGAAGGACCAGATTTAATCTTATGCCTTAAAAAAGTAGAAAACTAGGCAAAATATATGAGACAATAATTTTCAGATATTGAACAACAAGCAGCTGGAGTCTGTGATCCCTGAGAAAAGTTAAACAAACAAACAAACAAACAAAAATTAGATCTATAATTACTCTAGCTTACTGTGCCTGGAGAGTTTTCAGTGTAGAAAGAGGGAACCTAACAGAGCTAGGCTCTCTGCTTGAGAAGAGGAGAAAGATTGGGATTCAGGGAGACTAAAGGCTAGAAACTCTGGGGCAGATACTGCAAAGGAGATACTGGGAGAGAGTTCTGGAGATCTGCAGCGGGGTCCCTTGAGTATTTTACTCGTCACTAATCTACATATGTATGAAAGAAACCATGCTCAGTTACAAACCACTGGATGTCAGTTGGCAGACAAATTCCAGGATCTTACACAAGCCTGAGAATTTTTGCTTACATCAGCCAGAGTGGAAAGAGCAACAACTTGGACATTAAGTAATCGTAAGTAGTAGAGCTAAATTGATCCTAGATTAAAATTTGATCTGAACATATCCTCATAATGCTTAAAAGCAAACCTTGAAATAATGCAACTGATTTTAAATTACTTAATTGTGCATAAAAGTAAAATACAATATTATTTAAAGGAATACAAGAAATCCTTCAATAAACAACATAAAATCATCATGGCAAAAAAGAACTACCAGGCATGCAAAAATGCAAACAATATGATCCATAACCAGAAAAAAATTATTCAATACAAACACACATCCTAGCAGGCAAGGATGTTAAAACAGCTACTATAAATATGCTTCACATGTTTAAGAAAACATAAACAGTACGAGAAGGGAAATAGAAGACAAAAAAAAAAAAGGTATTTGTATAAAGTACATTTTACAGTTTTCAAATAAATGAAAATTCCATATCCAAAATGGAAAATGTATTGGATGAGGTTAATATCAATTAGTAACTGTAGAATAAAAGATCAATGAACTTGAAGACATTGCATTAGAAACTATCTGAAATGAAGCACACAGAGGAAAAAAAAGATTTAAAAAAACCTGGGTAGCAATAACTTATAGGACACTATTATTAGTTTAATATACATTTATTTAGAGTCTCACAAAAGGGAGTGGGGGTAGAAAAAATATTTAAAACAATATTGATCAAAAACTTTCCAAACTGATGAAAACTCAAACTCATACATTTATAAAAGCTCAATGAATCCAGCAGATTAAAACCAGGACAGAAAACCAGGCAAAAGCACATCATAATCAAATTGTTGAAAACCACTGCCAAAGAAAAAAATCTTAAAAGCAGACAGAGAATACAGACACGTTATGCACAGAGGAACAAAGCTAGGAATGATAGAAGCATTATTATCAGATGCTATGCAAGCCAGAAGAGAGTAGAGAGACATCTTTAAAGTACTAAAAAGAAAAGAAATCTGACAACCTAGAATTCTTCAACCAGTCAAAATGAAAAGTAAAAAAATACATTTACACATACAAAAGCTGAAGGAATTCATCATCAGCATATCTGTACTTCAAGAAATATTTAAAAAAAAAATCATCAGGGAAAAGGGAAACAATACCAGAGGGAAATGTGGATCTATGCAAAGAAATGATGAGCACTAGAAATGGGTAATATAACGGGCATATTTTTCTTAATTTTAAAATGTCTTTAAAAGCTAATTATCTGTTTAAAGCAAAAATATCAACAATGTATTGTGGAGGTTAAAGCATAAATAGTAGTAAAAAGCATGACAAAAGGACACAAAGGACAGAAGGATGAAACAGAAGTACAATGTTGTGAAGTTCTTACCCTTATATCTATAAATGTTATAATATTATTTATTTATTTATTATATGAATTTTATTTATTTATTTTTTATTCAGCAGGTTCTTATTAGTTATCTGTTTTATACATATTAGTGTATATATGTCAATCCCAATCTCCTAATTCATCCCACCACCACCACCCCCCACCACTTTCCCCCCTTGATGTCCATATGTTTGTTCTCTACATCTGTGTCTCTATTTTGCCTTGTAAACCGGTTCATCGGTATCATTTTTCTAGATTCCACATATATGTGTTAATATACAATATTTGTTTTTCTCTTTCTGACTTAGTTCACTCTGTATGACAGTCTCTAAGTCCATCCATGTCTCTAGAAATGACCCAATTCCACTCCTTTTTATAGCTGAGTAATATTCCATTGTATATATGTACCACATCTCCTTTATCCATTCATCTGTCGATGGGCATTTAGGTTGCTTCCATGACCTGGCTATTGTAAATACTGTTGCAATGAACACTGGGCTGCATGTGTCTTTTTGAATTATGGTTTTCTCTGGGTATATGCCCAGTAGTGGGATTGCTGGGTCATATGGTAATTCTATTTTTAGTTATTTAAGAAACCTACATATGGTTCTCCATAGTTGCTGTATCAATTTACATTCCCACCAACAGTGTGAGAGGGTTCCCTTTTCTCCACACCTTTTCCAGCATTTGTTGTTTGTAGATTTTCTGATGATACCCATTCTAACTGGTGTGAGGTGATACCTCATTGTAGTTTTGATTTGCATTTCTCTAATAATTAGTGATGTTGAGCAGCTTCTTGGCCATCTGTAGTCTTCTTTGGAGAAATGTCTATTTAGGTATTCTGCCCATTTTTTGATTGGATTGTTTGTTTATTTAATATTGAGCTGCATGAACTATTTATGTATTTTGGAGATTAATCGTTTGTCCATTGATTCGTTTGTAAATATTTTCTCCCATTCTGAGGGTTATCTTTTCACCTTGTTTGTAGTTTCCTTTGCTGTGCAGATGATTTTAAGTTTCATATGGTCCCATTTGTTTATTTTTGTTTTTATTTCCATTACTCTAGGAGGTGGGTCAAAAAAGATCTTGCTGTGATTTATGTCAGAGTGTTCTTGCTATGTTTTCCTCTAACATGGTCTGCTCTTACATTTAGGTCTTTAATTCATTTTGAGTTTATTTTTGTGTATAGTTTTAGGGAGTGTTCTAATTTCATTCTTTTACATGTAGCTGTCCAGTTTTCCCAGCACCACTTATTGAAGAGACTGTCTTTTCTCCATTGTATATCCTTGTCTCCTTTGTCATAGATTAGTTGACCATAGGTGCGTGGGTTTATCTCTGGGCTTTCTATCCTGTTCCATTGATCTATATTTCTGTTTTTGTGCCAGTACCATATTGTCTTGATTACTGTAGCTTTGTAGTATAGTCTGAAGTCAGGGAGTCTGACTCCTCCAGCTTTGTTTTTTTCCCTCAAGACTGGTATGGCTATTCGGGGTCTTTTGTGTCTCCATACAAATTTTAAGATTTTTTGTTCTAGTTCTGTAAAAAATGCCACTGGTAATTTGGCAGGGATTGCAGTGAATCTGTAGATTGCTTTAGGTAATAGTCATTTTCACAATATTGATTCTTCCAATCCAAGAACATTGTATATCTCTCCATCTGTTTGTGTCATCTTTGATTTCTTCATCAGTGTCTTATAGTTTTCTGAGTACAGGTCTTTTACCTCCTTAGGTAGGTTTATTCCTAGGTATTTTATTCTTTTTGTTGCAGTGGTGAATGGGATTGTTTCCTTAATTTCTCTTTCAGATCTTTCAATGTTAGTGTATAGGAATGCAAGAGATTTCTGTGCATTAATTTTGTATCCTGCTACTTTACCAAATTCATTGATTAGCTCTAGTAGTTTTCTGGTGGCCTCTTTAGGATTCTCTATATATAGTATCATGTCATCTGCAAAAGGTGACAGTTTTACTTCTTGCTTTCCAGTTTGTATTCCTTTTATTTCTTTTTCTTCTCTGATTGCCGTGGCTAGGACTTCCAAAACTATGTTGAATTATAGTGGCAAGAGTGGACATCCTTGTCTTGTTCCTGATCTTAGAGGAAATACTTTCAGTTTTTCATCATTGAGAATGATGTTTGGTGTGGGTTTGTCATATATGGCCTTTATTATGTTGAGGTAGGTTGCCTCTATGCCCACTTTCTGGAGAGTTTTTATCATAAATGGATGTTGAATTTTGTCAAAAGATTTTTCTACATCTATTGAGATGATCATACGGTTTTTATTTTTCAATTTGTTAATATGGTGTATATATTGATTGATTTGCATATATTGAAGAAACCTTGCATCCCTGGGCTAAATCCCACTTGATCATGGTATATGATCCTTTTAATGTGTTGTTGGATTCTGTTTGCTAGTATTTTGTTGAGGATTTTTTGCATCTATATTCATCAGTGATATTGGTCTGTAACTCTCTTTTTTTTGTAGTATCTCTGTCTGGTTTTGGTATCAGGGTGATGGTGGCCTCGTAGAATGAGTTTGGGAGTGTTCCTCCCTCTGCAGTGTTTTGGAAGAGTTTGAGAAGGATGGGTGTTAGCTCTTCTCCAAATGTTTGATAGAATTCACCTGTGAAGCCATCTGGTCCTGGGCTTTGTTTGTTGGAAGATTTTAAATCACAGTTTCAATTTCATTACTTGTGATTGGTCTGCTCACATTTTCTAATTCTTCCTGGTTCAGTCTTGGGAGGTTATACCTTTCTAAGAATTTGTCCATTTCTTCAAGGTTGTCCATTTTATTAGCATAGAGTTTCTTGTAGTAGTCTCTTATGATGCTTTGTATTTCTGTGGTGTCTGTTGTAACTTCTCCTTTTTCATTTCTAATTTTATTGATTTGAGTGCTCTCCCTCTTTTTCTTGATGAGTCTGGCTAAAGGTTTATCAATTTTGTTTATCTTCTCAAAGAACCAGCTTTTAATTTTATGATCTTTGCTACTGTTTTCTTTGTTTCTATTTCGTTTATTTCTGCTCTGATCTCTAAGATTTCTTTCCTTCTACTAACTTTGGGTTTTGTTTGTTCTTCTTTCTCTAGCTCCTTTAGGTGTAAGATTAGATTGTTTATTTAAGATTTTTCTTGTTTCCTGAGGTAGGATTGTATTGCTGTAAACCTCCCTCTTAGAACTGCTTTTGCTGCATCCCATACATTTTGGATCATCGTGTTTTCACTGTAATTTTTCTCTAGGTATTTTTGATTTCCACTTTGATTTCTTCAGTGATCTCTTGGTTATTTAGTAATGTATTGTTCAGCCTCCATGTGTTTGTGTTTTTTACATTTTTTCCCTGTAATTGATTTCTAATCTCATTGTGTTGTGGTCAGAAAAGATGCTTGATATGATTTCAATTTTCTTAAATTTACCAAGTCTTGATTTGTGACCCAAGATGTGATCTATCCTGGAGAATGTTCTGTGTACATTTGAGAAGAAAGTGTAATCTGCAGTTTTTGGATGGAATGTCCTATAAATATCAACTAAATCTATCTGGTCTATTGTGTCATTTAAAGCTTGTGTTTCCTTATTAATTTTCTGTCTGGATGATCTGTCCATTGGTTAAGTGAGGTGTTAAAGTCCCCCACTATTATTGTGTTACTGTTGATTCCCTCTTTTATACTGTTCGCAGTTGCCTTATGTATTGAGGTGCTCCTATGTTGGGTGCATATATATTTATAATTGTTATGTCTTCTTCTTGGATTGATCCCTGGATCATTATTTAGTTGTCCTTCCTTGTCTCTTGTAACATTCTTTATTTTAAAGTCTATTTTATCTGATATGAATATTGCTACTCCAGCTTTCTTTTGATTTCCATTTGCATAGAATATCTCTTTCCATTCCCTCACTTTCAGTCTGTATGTGTCCCTAGGTCTGAAGTGGGTCTCTTGTAGGCAGCATATATGTGGGTCTTGTTTTATTATCCATTCAGCGAGCCTGTGTCTTTTGGATGGAGCATTTAATCCATTCACATTTAAAGTAATTATTGATATGTATGTTCCTATTACCATTTTCTTATTTGTTATGGGTTTGTTTTTGTAGGTCCTTGTCTTTTCTTGTGTTTCCCACTTAGAGAGGTTCCTTTAGCATTTGCTCTAGAGCTGGTTTGGTGGTGCTGAATTCTCTTAGCCTTTGCTTGTCTGTAAAGCTTTTGATTTCTCCATCGAATCTGAATGAGATCCTTGCCAGGTAGAGCAATCTTGGTTGTATGTTCTTCCATTTCATCATTTTTAATATATCGTGCCAATCCCTTCTGGCTTGTAGAGTTTCTGCTGAGAAATCAGCTGTTAACCTTATGGGAGTTCCCTTGTATGTTATTTGTTATTTGTTATATGTTATATGTTATATTTCCCTTGTTGCTTTCAATAATTTTTCTTTGTTATTGTAATTTGTATTTGTAATTTTTCTTAGTTATTGTTAGTTTGATTACTATGTGTCTCAGTGTGTTTCTCCTTGGGTTTATCCTGCCTGTGACTCTCTGTGCTTCCAGGACTTGGGTGGCTATTTCCTTTCCCATGTTAGGGAACTTTTCGACTCTAATCTCTTCAAATATTTTCTTGGGTCCTTTCTCTCTCTCTTCTCCTTTTGGGACCCCTGCAATGCGAATATTGTTGCATTTAATGTTGTCCCAGAGATCTCTTAGGCTGTGTTGATTTCTTTTCATTCTTTTTTCTTTATTCTGTTCCGTGGCAGTGGATTCCACCATTCTGTCTTCCAGGTCACTTATCTGTTCTTCTGCCTCAGTGATTCTGCTATTGATTCCTTCTAGTTTATTTTTCATTTCAGTTATTGTATTGTTCATCTCTGTTTGTTTGTTCTTTAATTCTTCTAGGTGTTTCTTCTTTAATTCTTCTAGGTCTTTGTTAAATATTTCTTGCATCTTCTCAATCTTTGCCTCCATTCTTTTTCCAAGGTCCTGGATCATCTTCACTATCATTATTCTGAATTCTTCTTCTGGAAGGTTGCCTATCTCCACTTCATTTAGTTGTTTTTCTGGGGTTTTATCTTGTTCCTTCATCTGGTACAAAGTCCTCTGTCTTTTCATTTTGTCTATCTTTCTGTGAATGTGGTTTTCCTCCCACAGGCTGCAGAATTGTAGTTCTTCTTGCTTCTACTGTCTGCCCTCTGGTGGATGAGGCTATCTAAGAGGCTTGTGCAAGCTTCCTGATGGGAGGGAATGGTGGTGGGTAGAGCTGGGTGTTGCTCTAGTGGGCAGAGCCCAGGAAAACTTTAATCCGATTGTCTACTGATGGGTGGGTCTGGGTTCCCTCCCTGTTGGTTGTTTAGTCTGAGGCGACCCAGAACTGGAGTTCTTTGGTGGGGCTAATGGCAGACTCTGGGGGACTCCTTCCAAGGAGTACTTCCCAGAACTTCTGCTGCCAGTGTCTTTGTCCCTGCCATGAGCCACAGCAACCCCCTGCCTCTGCAGGAAACCGTCCAGCACTAGCAGGTAGGTCTGGTTCAGTCTCCTATGGGGTCACTGTTCTTTCCCCTGGGTCCCAATGTGCACACTACTTTGTGTGTGCCCTCCAAGAGTGGAGTCTCTGTTTCACTCCGTCCTGTCGAAGTCCTGCAATCAAATCCTGCTAGGCTTCAATGTGTGATTCTCTAGGAATTTCTCCTCCTGTTGCCGGACCCCCGGTTGGGAAGCCTGACGTGGGGCTCAGAACCTTCACTCCAGTGGGTGGACTTCTGTGGTATAAGTGTTCTCCAGTTTGTGAGTCACCCACCCAGCATTTATGGGATTTGATTTTATTGTGATTGCGCCCCTCCTACCGTCTCATTGTGTCCTTTGTCTTTGGATGTGGGGTAACTTTTTTGGTGAGTTCCAGTGTCTTCCTGTCGATGATTATTCAGCAGTTATTTGTGATTCTGGTGGTCTCGCAAGAGGGAGTGAGCACACGTCCTTCTACTCCGCCATCTTGAACCAATCTCCTATAAATGGTATAATATTATTTAAAAGCAGACTGTGATAAGTTAAAGATGTAAATTGCAAACCCTAAGGCAATCACTGAAATAATAAAACAAAGAGATATAGCTAGTAAGTCAATAGTGGAGATAAAATGGGGCCATAAAAAAACACTTAGTTAACCTAAAACAAGATAGGAAATGGGCTGGTGGTGGGGAGAAAACAAAGAATGACTGGACCATAAAGAAACAAGTAGGAAAATAGTAGATTTAAACTCAACCACGTTGTTAATCACATCAAATGTAAGTAGTCTAAATGCACCAATTAAAATACAGAGACTGTCAGACAGGCTGAAAATGCAGGATCCAAAGATATGCTGTTTATAAGAAAGCCATAAATTTAAAGACACAGATTAAAAGTAAAAAAATGAAAAAAAAATACCTCGCAAACACTTATTAAGTAAAAATCTTGGGTAGCTTTATTAATAGCAAACAGTAGAATTTACAACAAGGAACAATAACAGGGAGAGAGGAATATTTCTTTAATGATAAACAAGTCAGTTTATCAAGAGAACAAAACAATTCTAAATGTGCATGTACCTAATAACAGTGCTTCAAAATACAAGAAGTGAAAACTGATAGAACTTAAAGGAGAAATAGATAAATACACAATTACAGGTTCTCTCAGATCAGGAACAAGGCAGAAAATGTTAACTCCATTTTTCCCCAACATGATACTGGAGATATTAGCTAGTACAATATGGCAAGGAAAATAAATAAAAGACATAGAGATAAAAAAATTAAAATTCTGCAGATCTTCCTCGATTTATGACAGGGTTACATCCCAGTAAACCCATCATAAGTTGAAGATATCCTAAGTCAAAAATGCATTTAATACACCTCACCTATGAAACATCATAGATTAGCTTAGCTTACCTTAAATGTGCTCAGAACACTTACATTAGCCCACAGTTGGGCAAAAAACATCTAACACAAAGCCTATTTTATAACACAGTGTTGAAGTACTTGTGTAATTTATTGAATACAGGCATACCTTGGAGATGTTGCTGGTTTGGTTCCAGACCACCACAATAAAGCATATATTGCAATAAAGTGAATCACATGAGTCTTTTTGTTTCCCAGTGCATATAAAATTTATGGTTACACTATACTATAGGCTATTAAGTGTGCAATAACATTATGTCCAAAAAAACCAACGTATATACTTTAATAAAAAATACTTAATTGCTAAAAAATGCCAAAACAATTACAATAGTAACATCAAAGATCACTGATCTCAGATGACGTAACAAAATAATGAAAGTTTGAAATATTGTGAGAATTACCAAAATGTGACACAGAGACACAAAGTGAGCTAATGCTGTTGGAAAAAATGGAGCCAATAGATTTGTTCAATGCACGGTAGCAACGAACCATCAATTTGTAAAACAAAACAAAACAAAACAACAACAACATCTGTGAAGCACAATAAAGTGAAGCACAATAAAATGATGTATGCCTGTACTGTACTGAGAGTGAAAGACGGAATGGTTGTATGGGTACAGAATGGTTATAAATGTATTGGGGTTTACCCTTGTGACTGCATGGCTGGCTGGGAGATGTGGCTTGCTGCCACTGCCCAGCATCACAAGAGAGTATGGCACCACATACTGTTAGCCCCAGAAAAGATCAAAATTTACAATTTCAAGTATGGTTTCTACTGAATGCTTATTACTTTTGTACCATAGTAAAGTTGAGAGATGAAAGTCGAACCATCATAAATCAGGGACTTGTATTTCCAGATAACAAGATCAACTATTTAGAAAATAAGTGAATTTAGCAAGGACTCACAATAAGATCAGTATTAAAAACTGAAATCTATTTCTATGCTCTCTATGTATTTCTATACAATTCTATGTTAAACAATTGAAATTAAAATAAAAGTGCCATTAGAGTATCAAAATATGAAATATTTAGGATTAAGTTTTGAAAAAATATTCAAGGTCTGTGCAAAAATCTGCAGAACACTGATGACAGAAAAGAAAAATCTAAATAAGTGAAAAGAAAGGCCATCTTTATGGATTAGAAGACTTAATATGGATTAGAAAAATAATTTCAGCATGATCCCAGTAAAAATTCCAGCAGTATTTATGAAATTGACAAGGTGATTCTACAGTGTGTGTAGAAATAAAAAATATCTAGAATAACCAACATGCTTTTGAAGAGGGGCAAAATTATAAAACTTACACAATCTGAATTCAAGACTTACTATATAAAGGTAAAGTCATTAAGACAGTGTAACATTGGTGTAAAGATAGACACATAGAGCAATGGAACAGAAGAGTATCCAGAAATAAACTTTCATATAATGGCATTTGATTTCTGACCAAAGTGTCAAGGTAATTCAGCAGGGGAAGTATAGTCTTTTCAACAAATGGTGCTAGACCAAATGGATATCTACATGTAAAAAGATGAAACAAAACCCTTACCTCACATCATACACAAGAATTAACTCAAAATGAATAATAGAGAGAAATATAAAAGCTAAGCTAATAAACTTCTAGAAAAAAGTATAGATGAAAACCTATGTGACCTTGGTAAGCCGAGATTTGTTAGACAGCACAAATCATAAAGTCATAGGTGGTCACATTGGACTTCATTAAAATAAAAATTCAAACCTTTTGTTCTTCAAGAAACTCTGCTAAAAAAAATGAAAGGAAAGCCATAGCTTGGAAGAAAATATTTGTAATATATATCTCTAATAATAGACTTTAACTAGAATATATAAGAACATCATTTACACTCAATAATAGGAAAACAACATAATAAATACTGGGCAAAATATTTGAATAGACATTTCGCCAAAGAGGATACATGAATAGCAAGTAAGCACATGAAAAGATGCTCACCATCATTAGTCATGAAGAGAAAGCAAATTAAAATCTCAATTACCATTACATACCCACTAAAATAACTATGGTTAAGAACTGGCAATATTTTGTATTGGTATCAATATGGTGCAAATGGAATTTTCACACATTGTTGATGGGAATAAAAAAATGGTACAGCAACAATTTGGCAGTTTCTTGTAATGTTAAAAATACACATCATACAACTCAGCAATACCACTTCTAGTAACTTATCCAAAGAAATAAAGACATTTTCATACAAACACTTACATTCAAATATTCATGGTGGCTTTATTAATAATAGTTCCAAATTGGAAATAACCAATATGTCCATCAACTGGTAAGTGGATAAACGATTTTTAGTTTATCCTTACAATGGAATACTACTCTGCAACAGAGAAGAATGAAAGATTGGTACACTCACATGGATGATGCTCAGAAGCATTTTGCTAAGGGAAAAAAATACAGAAAAAGAGTATATACTACATAAAGTTTATATGAAGTTCTATAAAAGACAAAACTACAGTAACTGAAAGCAAATTAGTTGTTAGGGGCTGGGGATGGGGGTAAGGTGTTGGCTATCAAGGGGCATGAGGGAATTCTTTTGTGTGATAGAAATGCTCTATATTTATTACATTTGTGGTTGTGGTTATATGACCACATACATTTTCCAAAACTCATCAAATTGTACACTTAAAATGAATGTTATTATATGAATTACACCACAGTAAAGGTGATTTTTAAAAAACTATCTGTAATCAATTTTTCACCTATTAAACTGGCAAAACCCCAGAAGTTTGATAATGTACTATTATTGATAAGACTTTGGAGAAACAGGCACTGTTAGGCATCGTTTGTGTGGGTATTAAATAGTTTATTATAATTGGTAGTATCTGTCAAAATTGCAAATGTATGTAGCCTTAGATCCAGAACTTCTATTTTTTAAAAGTTAGCCCATTCAAATACTTGCATACGTACAAAAGTTTATATACAAGGATACATGCCACCTTGTGTAATAGTAAATAACTGGAAACAACCCAAATGTCTATCAGTGGTGAACTGCTTAAATAAATTATGGTACATCATATTTTGGAATGCCAGATAGTTGTTGAAAAGAATCTGGAAGACTTTTTGGACTTGAAGATACATTGGAAATTGGAAAAAGCAAGGTGCTGAAATATATGTTTTAAAAAAATGAAGAAAAGTAGGTGGAAAGAAGAAGCCATATTGGCTTGCACATGCTTAAAAATTCTCAGAAAGAGTAAAAAAGAAGTTAATAAAATGGTTACCCATTGGGAAGAAAAGGGAACTGAAAAGTGGGACAGTATATACACTTTATACTTTTTGAGTTAGAATTCTAAAAATTAAATAATAGTTTAGAAAATAATAAAAATGAAGTTTAGTGAAGCATATGTAATATAAATACATATATAGGAGGAAAAAAAAATCCCTGAAAAGAAAAAAATGTATCTAAAGGGAAAAGAATGAACATGGACTCCAAATAAGGATGTGGATGATGTTAATTATGATGCAGATTGATTAGACATTTAATTAATATTCTTAAATCTTTCAGACATGCATGAAAGATGAACAAATGATGTCTATAAAAGAAGTTATGAAAATCCCAAAACCACACTTATTAAAATGTGTTAAAAATATTCAACTCGGCGTACAACTTAGTAGCTATGGATGACATTATTAAGATAATTACCATCCTTATTCATGATATAATTATAGAAAACCTACTGTGGCTGTATCACTGTGACTACAGGAGATGTGAACCAGAGACATACTTCTTGTCTTTAGAAGGCTAGGAACTCTTGATGAGGACAAAGCCCAAACGCACGAAAAATTAAATAAGTACAACAAAAATGTGGCAGGAGCTGCCTGTACGATCAGGAAAGGCTTTAGCAAGGAGATGGGGATCAAGGTAGTGAGTAGGAATAAAATGGGAACGGGCACCCTTTCTAGGATGAACTGTGTTGTTTGAGCGGTAGGAAGGAGCAAGGGGAGAGAATGAGAGATGGCATAGATCAGACCAGAGGGAAAGACTTCGTGGGAGATACGGGGAGATGTGAGGAAGATAAAGTAAGGGTGTAAGAGATGGAGACCTTGAACACTAGACCGTGACGCCCGAACTTCTTACAGGCAGGGGAAGCTCTGAGCCGGGATGAACTCTTCACAGTGGAGTTTTTAAATAAGGCATATCTAGCTGTAGTGGATTGCAGCACTGAGAGGTTGCAGGCAGAGACCAATTAGGAAACTGTTGCAATAAATGAGATGTGAAGTGATAACTAAGATTCTAGACAAGGACATGGCTGTGGAATTGCAAAGGAAGGCGTGGATACAAAATAGATTACTTCACAAGAATCAATGCACATGGTGACTGATGAGAACTGTAGGAGAAAGGGAGGAAAGGGAAGAATCAAGGACTTCTCCTGGATATGAGATTGTCTCAGAGAGAGAATAATGGTGCCATGGAAAGAAATAAGGAAATTTGGAAGAGATACTGGTTTAGAGGAGGAAGAGGGGGAGTTGGATTTTTATTTTTTTATTTTTTATTTTATATTGGACTATAGTTGATTTACTGTGTTGTGTTAGTTTTGGGTGTACAGCAAAGTGATTCAGTTTACATATACATATATCTATTCTTTTTCAAATTCTTTTCCCATTTAGGTTATTACAGAATATTGAGCAGAGTTCCCTGTGCTATATAGTAGGTCCTTGTTGGTTATCTATTTTAAATATAGTAGTGTGTATATGGATTTTTAAAATATTGTGTTGGAGTGCTACATTGTGTACCAAGTGAAAAGGTTCAGAGGTAATTAGGAAGGTAGATCAGACTTGGAAATTTTGATATGGAATTCATCAAAGGACAAAAGGATAAAGAGGGAAATTAAAAGTGGTTGAGGGGGAAGCTGTTGAAGGAGAGCAGTATGAACAAGGAGTGGCTCTGATAATGCCTAACACAGCAGGGAGGCCAAAGGGAATAAGAACTGAAAAAAGTCCATTAGATACGGTGCTTAGCAGGTCAACGGTTCCAGTAAAGTCGACAGTTGAGGGTACAATTCTGGGATGGAGGGGGAAGAGACCCTAATGCATTAGAGATGGGGTACTGACTACCTGCTTAAAAAGGTGTCAAAGAAAGCAGGGAGAAAAAATATAGCCAGAGTACTACCAAATGGCCATATATTTTGGGAACCTGAAGAGGCACTACACCTGAGTCCTAAAAGCAAGTACTAGATGCTTAATGTACACAGTTGTATAAACAAAAAAGTTTGAATGGATATTGACATTTTTATCAACGCATATATTTAAAAGAAAGCCAGTCTTCCAATAGAAGTGAAGAATACTGTGTTCCTTGGCACTCTAGAATGGAGGTCCCAGTCTAGAACCCCAGAGGCTGAATCTGGCTCACACAGATGTTTTTGCTAGAATGCCACAGTTCCTGTGCCTCTCTGTCACCCATAGCCAGGCTGAGCCATGCGGACACTTGCATTTGCAATTCCTGCTTTAATACTTTCTAATGCTAAACCATCCCAAAGAAAGAAAAACATTAAAATAAATACTCCAACAATTCAAAGCAAACTCATCCTGACTTTGTCTGAGTATACTATATTTTTTAACAAGTTGGGTTTGGTAAATTTTATTTCTAGTTGTTGTTTTCTTCTGAATTATCTCGTGTGCTGAGCCTGCCCCTGGCCCTACCCCAGGGCTCCCCCCCATCCCCCTCGAAGAACTGATGAAGGTCTGAGCATTCTCACCCTTGCCTTTGCTATGTGCTCCTGGTTGCCTGAGTGTTCCTTTTATCCCATTCTGTTTAATTACCACGCAAACCCTCTGTTGAGCTTTTAATTCACAAGTTATCTTCATCTGAAGACTGGAAACCCTGGGCTCTTTCGGCATATATTAGACAGCTAAAATATGAAATGAAAGAAAACAGAGTTTTAGCCAACAGAAACAAGTGACTCATTTCCTTGTGAAAACTCACAAGGTTTACGTTACTCTGGCAACGATATTCCAGAACAGCATCTCTCCCTTCCCCTTTTAGAGCTTTTCTGTGTTCCTGTTACAGTCTGTGTTCTGCGGTGACCTAATGGGGAACCAAGTCACTTACTGATTCATGAGACAAGAAAACTGTGCTTTCATGCCCAAAGCTCATCCTATGTCCTTTTGACCGAAAGAGGAAAAGTTTACTCTGTACAAAGAGATGAGCTGTAAGGAGAGACAAAGAACTCTGGACTCAGTGCCGTCCTAGGGTATAAGTGTGGTCCTGCTGTGACTTTCAAAACACCACCAGTGGTTCCAGTATGTTAGAATTCTAAGTGCCTGTTTTTCTAAAGGCAGCTGATTAAATCATAGTGTGTAGCAGCCTGTGTATTCCGCATGGGGAAATGAAGATTTAGACACTCGTTGCGCAAAGACCCCAGATGTTTCTTGGGACTCACATCATGGGTGGGAATTTCATGGTGCTTAGGGCCAAAATTTCAACCCACATCACCGCAGCCCTCCAAAGCAGAAATGTGTAGAGCAAAAACAGTCACACTAACCCTCGTTTCTTCTAGTTATTTTTTTTTAACATCGTGATTGGAGTATAGTTGCTTTACAATGGTGTGTTAGTTTCTGCTGTATAACAAAGTGAATCAGCTATACGTATACATATATGCCATATCCCCTGCCTCTTGCATCTCCCTCCCACCCTCCCTATCCCACCCCTCTAGGTGGACACAAAGTACCGAGCTGATCTCCCTGTGCTATGCAACTGCTTCCCACTAGAGATCTATTTTACATTTGGTAGTGTATATATGTCCATGCCACTCTCTCACTTCGTCCCAGCTTACCCTTCCCCATCCCTCTGTCCTCAAGTCCATTCTCTATGTCTGTGTCTTTATTCCTGTCCTGCCACTAGGTTCATCAGAACGATTTTTTTTTTTTTTTTAGATTCCATATATATGTGTTAGCATACGGTATTTGTTTTTCTCTTTCTTACTTCACTCTGTATGACAGACTCTAGGTCCATCCACCTCACTACAAATAACTCAATTTCATTTCTTTTTATGGCTGAGTAATATTCCATTGTATGTATGTGCCACATCTTTATCCATTCATCTGTCGATGGACACTTAGGTTGCTTCCACGTCATGGCTATTGTAAATAGTGCTGCAATGAACATTGTGGTACATGATTCTTTTTGAATTATAGTTTTCTCAGGGTATATGCCCAGTAGTGGGATTGCTGGGTTGTATGGTAGTTCTATTTTTAGTTTCTTAAGGAACCTCCATACTGTTCTCCATAGTGGCTGTACCAATTTACATTCCCACCAACAGTGCAAGAGGGTTCCGTTTTCTCCACACCCTCTCCAGCATTTATCGTTTGTAGATTTTTTGATGATGGCCATTCTGACTGGTATGAAGGGATACCTCATTGTGGTTTGATTTGCATTTCTCTAATGATTAGTGATGCTGAGCATCTTTTCATGTGTTTGTTGGCAATCTGTATATCTTCTTTGCAGAAATGTCTATTTAGGTCTTCTGCCCATTTTTGGATTGGGTTGTTTGCTCTTTTGATATTGAGCTGCATGACCTGCTTGTATATTTTGGAGATTAATCCTTTGTCAGTTGTTTCATTTGCAAATATTTTCTCCCATTCTGAGGGTTGTCTTTTCATCTTGTTTATGGTTTCCTTTGCTGTGCAAAAGCTTTTAAGTTTCATTAGGTTCCATTTGTTTATTTTTGTTTTTATTTCCATTTCTCTAGGAGGTGGGTCAAAAAGGATCTTGCTGTGATTTATGTCATAGAGTGTTCTACTTATGTTTTCCTCTAAGAGTTTTATAGTGTCTGGCCTTACATTTAGGTCTTTAATCCATTTTGAGTTTATTTTTGTGTATGATGTTAGGGATTGTTCTAATTTCATTCTTTTACATGTAGCTGTCCAGTTTTCCCAGCACCACTTATTGAAGAGACTGTCTTTTCTCCATTATATATTCTTGCTTCCTTTATCGAAGATAAGGTGACCGTATGTGCATGGGTTTATCTCTGGGCTTTCTATCCTGTCCCATTGATCTGTATTTCTGTTTTTGTGCCAGTACCATACTAGGTTTTAAGCTCTCCAAGGTACTCGAAAAGAAGTGGAGAGGACCTTCAGTAGGTTTTGCTGCTGATGTTACTTAAAAATTAGGGTCTGGATGAAGGAAGGGCTTCAGGATTTTAAGTTTAGAGACTTCTTGAGCATCTTTATATTTTTATTGGAGGGGCAGGGAATTTTGTATCTATTAGAATGTAACAGACTAAAAATTACAAGTGTTTCAGATTTTTAGTTTCTCTCTCATACTAAAAACCTGTCTGCAAAAGAGATTTTCAGCTTTGCTCAGTCATTTTTTCCCCCTCAAAAGTGTCTTGCCAGTTCTCTTGGCTTTGGAGAGAGAATAGGAGAACAGGCAGAGAGAGAGAGAGAGAGAGAGAGAGAGAGAGAGAGAGATGGGAATAGAGGGAAGATGTGGAACAATTTAGTGTCAATTTATATAATGAGAGGCTAGGAGAGGGAAGATAAGTTGAAAATAGTTTTTAAAAAAAGTCATATAGGCTGAAGGCATTTGGGGAGAAGTTTTGGGTGGGGGAGGATTGGAGGAGAAAGATTCTTGAATAATAGTTCATATATGTGATGGTGACAGAAAGGAAGGGAGAAAAAAAGAAAATTATAAGAAGAATTGCTGGGACTCATGCATCCTTATCATAGTTCAGGAAATGCAAAAAAAGAACCTGATATATTTTGAATTGAAATTCAGTTTGCTTGCAAGGATTGTATATGTTTTAGCCACAACACTGCTCTGGGACATGAACCATGTGGGTCATGGTACTATAAACAATAAAAAAGCATTATTATTTTAAAAATTGCTTGAGAAAACTAGAAATTATTCCTAATGGAAAGGTAGTCTTAACTTGGGAGAATGTTGAGTAGAAATTCTTTTCTATTTTTTTCTTTCTGTGTGTGATACCCAAATATTAAGGCAGAAGGCAAAAGTCAACAACAACTTACTAGGTCAAAATATTCTCATTCTGTGTTGTCATCAGGAAGGTGGCTCTGATATGAGTGACCTTCCCTTCCATTGTAACAAATGAAAAGCATTGGGAACAATTTTAAGTTCTATTCAGTTATTTTTTAGCCAAGTGTTTTTTTTAATGAAACAATTTACTGATTTTTTTTTTTTTTACTGTGACTTTTCTCTTTTTTCCCCAAATATCATCTCTGCTTCTAGGTATTAAAAAAAAAAATAGTCCATCTGTTGGGTGTGTAGCTTGTGAAATTACAATTACAAATTCCCTATAGAAATACTGATAAAATATTTTCTTTTTTGAAATTAATAATCCAAAGTAGTTGCAAGATATTTTCAATTTGTTCAGCAATGTAAAACGATTTGCTGCACAGGATGAAGAAAGCATGTTTCACATTTTTGAAAATTGTAATTGTCTGCCATAAAAATTAATGGATGACATCTACGAACATAACTGTATGAGTCAATTTGTATGTGTTTCAAACTTGAAATATAAAATATGAAAAAATTATAATTGACTACAAGAATTGAACTTTGATAGAAATAAACACTGACTAGAGCCTTGACCGTTAGTCTTGAAAAAGATGTTACATGCCACAATATACTGGCTATGAAATGCATTATTATTGTTAATGAACCAGCAAATAAGTGTCAGATTCCCTTTTTGCTTGGCCATTTCTTGGCTTAAATATTATTAAATTTCATGATAATACTGCCAAGTTTGATGAATAATTTTGCTTATGCAAATTTAGGAGAAAATTCTGGAGATTTTACTGTATAAATAAATATTGGCTGTGTCTATATGATAAGAGAACAAATAAAACTGGGGGAAACTCTGGAATCATGGAGCCAAAAAAGGGCTATTCCCTATTCCTCCCTCCCCACAGCCCCTGGCATCCACCATTCTACTTTCTGTCTCTAATGAATTTGACTACTCTAGGTACCTCATGTAAGTGAAATCACGCACTTTTCCTGACTAGCTTATTTCGCTTATAATGTCCTCAAGGCTCATTCATGTATCATGTGAAATATTTCCTTCCTTTATGAGGCGGAATGGTATTCCATTGTACGTATAGACCATATTTTGTTTGTCCATTCATCCATCAGTGGACACTTGGGTTGCTTCCACCTTTTGGCTATTGTAAATAATGCTGCTATCAACATGGGTGTGACTACTTCCATTTTACTTCCATACTGGCAAAACACAAAGATTCTAATTTCTTTACATCCTCGCCAACACTTTTCTGTTTTTTTTTTTTTTAAATTGGCCATCCTAATCAGTGTGAGTCCTCGATTAAATTTAACTAAATTCAAACATTAAAATTATTAAATAGAGTTAAGCCTACTGTACATGTAGAAAGAGCCATAATTCAATTTTTGCTTAAATAGCTTATTCTTATTTTTAAAGTTTATTTTTAAAAGTGAGGTGTGCATTATGTAATAACACATTTTAAAATAGAATTATTTCACACTTAGGGGTCCATTTATCTATTGCTGAGTAATAAAGTACCCCAAACTTAATGCCTTAAAATAACAATAGTAGCAATCAATAATTTAGCTCAGGAATCAATGATCTGTGCATGGCTCTGCTTTCAATGTTAGGTGCAGTCTTATTTTCTCCCCTCTGGCTTCCCTCTTCTTTCTTCCTTTTCCCTTTTTCTTTCTTTCTCTTGCTCCTCTTTTCCTTTCTTTCCTGTCTGTCTTTTCTTTCCTCCTTTTATTTGTCGATTTCCTTTCTAGATCTTCCTAGCCCTTCTTTTTTCACCTTTGTGACCCCACCCCTCAGAGCTAAATGCTGGGACTTTGTTAGACGCCAGTCTTTTGTGACAGCACTGTCTGCTGGGACTGATGTGGTTCTGCTCCAGCAATGACTTCACTGCCTTTCTTCCTCTCCGTCCTGTATCATTTCCCCACGTATCTAGGTTGGAATCTGAGCCTGCATATTGGTGCTACTGATACCCACGCTCGCAGTTTGAGGCTTTAAAACCAAGGTTTATCATATAGGAGCCAGTTTATTTCAAAGTGACCAAGAAATGTTTTGCCCTATTGACCTCCAAACATTCAGGAAGCAAACAACTTTTATTAGAATTGGTGATATTTGGAAAGAGTGAGTCAAATCTGTTTGTATCTTGTGAAAAACATTTTCTCCCCTGGTTTTTAGTTTATTTAATTCGAGTACCTTACCAGATGCTTTGGGTCGAGTTCCAAATGGTCTCTCCAAAACTAATATGACAGAATTAATTGACTCACTATTCACCTCCTTTTACTCCTATCCTGTTTCATGTTCTCTTTCAAGCCTCCTTTTTGGCTTGAAATATTTTGCTATCTTGTACCTAACAGTTTATTTCCTGTCCTCAACTGAAAGGTTACTTTAGTTCCTACTGGATTTATGCAATCCAGATGGGTGATGCTAAGACGTAACTAAACAATACTCCACAATCAATTGCCTTTTATGTCATTATTGCTGCTGGCTCTTGTCTCTGGCAAAATTTTAAGGCCAAAATACTAACACATACCTTTCTATACAAAAATGAACAAATAAGACACAAGAAAGACATCATGACAAAAATTCTTCAATATTAATTAAATGAAGAGCAGAATGTGTGCTGGTTTCAACTTTTTTCTGTGTAGATTTTAAACAGGACAGAAGCTCCTGGATACTATATTTGTATATGGCCAAAAGCTCTCAGTACACATTGAATATACCGGATTTAAGGCATTGAAAAGTGAAAACTAAAAATGGATCTAACTGTCAACTCCTAATCCCCAAAGGTATAATATGTTTTGGGAAGCTTTGAGAAGTTAAGCATGGAAGCCATGGGCCATTACAAAATATTTCAATTTTTCTGATGTGATCTGCCTGATGAATTCTAACTTTTGGTTATTCTTGAGAAGATATAAACATTTTTTTGAAAATAACACTTATTTTTTACTTTCAGTTTTCAGTGTAGAAAATTTGGAAGACCATAAAAGAAAAGCATATTTAATAATTTCAGAAACCAAAAGTACCCTTTATTTCCATGAACATATGTTTTTTTTCTTAACAAAAGTGGTATATTTTTCCCATGACAAAATCTTTTGCAGTAATATTTATAAAGATTTTACTGCAATATATAAAAATATTTCGTGTCACTAGCATAGGCATATGGTAACAAAATTTCAAACTATATAAGAGAGTTCAAAATGGAAAGTACAATTTTCTTCTGGAAAATATGACACAAGATTGAGGATGTCTTCCAGAGGTTTCTCTTGGGAGGAAACTTTTCTCAGAAGCCCCCAGCAAACTTTCTCTTACTTCTCACTGGGTCATATGTACATTCTTAAACCAATCCCTGTCCTCAATGTCTTATTGGATCCTGAACCAGTCAAGAGATGTGGAATCACCGCGATTGACTAGAACTGGGAGAGAGGAAAATGCATGTGAGGGAAACAGCCTCAATGCCCACCATGTACTCTTCTTCCTAGTCAGGGCTCCCTCTTTCCATCTCTGACACCCATATGATAGGATTTCACCAATTCAACATAGCTTTCTTCATGTCCTCTCTCTGATTCAAGAAGAAGAGGTGGCAATTACTTCTTCTTCATGAAGAAGAGGTGGCAATTAAGCTTGGCTTCTCATTGCTCTCCAAACCCACTACTATTTTCTGACCTTTCCCAACAAGCCATAGCTCTGTGTCTCCTTAGTTGGATTCTCAGCACCAAAGTAGTTGTCAAGAAACTCCCATTGTCTCCACAGTCTACCAAATGTTTTACAGAACTAGCACCATCCTTATTGATGTCCCCAGCTATCCCTGGGATGTTGCCATGACAATCCTATTCCTCCTCTTCTATGCAGACTATAGTTTGCTAGCAAACAGAGGAGGTAAACATTTCAAATGTTGTTAGACATTTCCAATTGCCTCTAAAAGTTTGCACCAATTCACACTCCCATAAATAAGAAACGAGTGTCTGTTTCTCACCACATCCTTGCCAATATTGTGTATTATCAACCTTTTGATCATTGTACACTTTATAGGTTAAACACCAGAAATATTAATTTTGTTAATCTCTTGGTCAGTTAGAATATATCTTCAAGCAATTTTTTTTGGTGAAGAGTCTCTGCATGAAATATCTTCTGAGCCATTTTGTATCTAGGAAAATATCTATTGCCTACACACATGAATGACAAGCTTGAAAGTTCAAGGTTTACAGTACAATTGTATGTTGTTTGTTGAAGAGAAGTGTGAAGCTAGGCTGATTTTTATCTTTGCATGTAACTTGACATTGTTTTGGATGCTTGAGAATTGTGGGGTTTTTTTCCCTTTGAGTCTAGGTTTTTTCCCCCAGAATTTATTTAGGTGTAAATGTGTGTGTGTGTGTGTGTGTGTGTGTGTGTGAATATACCAGTTTCCCTCAAGAACATTTTCTCATATTTTTGTTTTACTATTGCCACTGTCTATTAGTTCTAGTTTCTTCTTCAGGAAATCCCAGTTTTCATAAATTTTATCTTGGCTCCTTATTCCCTGTGTCTATTTGTCTCTTTATAACTGGTCCACTTTTTCTTCACTAGGATAACACACACTACATCTTGCACATCTTAAAATTTGTTAATAAAACACTAACATGTTTTGGTTATTTATTTACCCATTTAATTACTGAGGCATTTAAAAATTTTGTTCTTCAGAGTCATGCACTTACTAAGTTCAAAGATAAGATGCTTTCAAAGGCATTCCTTTGTCCATAACTAAATTCAGGTTTTGGACCATATAATCAGATTTTACCCAAAGCCTTTCTCTGAGACAGTCGTAGTTGCACACACAAGTCCTGTATAAACATATCCGTGTAAGGAATTAAAGGCCAAAATGGGTGACATGTGTTTAACTTTATACATCATACCAATTATGAACTTTATTTCAAGAAGATTAATTAAACATTAGATAGCTACACAATTTCTGCAAACGATCATTCCCTACTTCTTACATGCCATTGTCAACATTTATAAATAAAAGACTCCAGGTTTCATGAATCACTAGATTAGGTAATTGGGGAGGAATTGGCTGGAGCAATTATGTCAAAACCATATGCAGTTGAACCTTAATGTATTGTATAGCGGGACAACAGAGAGGATTGTCTAAAGCAGTAGTTCTTCATCTTGCTTGCACTCTGGAACCATCTGGGGATGCATGGATGAGCCCAAACGCACTGACGTCTCCAGACACAGCGCCCACTTCAAGCGCATCAAGCAGTCTGGACATACTGACCACCCTAATGTCTACCAAAACGTGTGATGCATAGGCCCTTTGATCCAGCAGTTACATTTCCAAGAAATTGTCTTACAGAAATGCTTGCATATATGCGTAAAGATTCATTTTCAAGATGTTTATTCATCCAACAAATATTCCTGGAGCCCATATTCAGGACCAGCACTGTTCTAAATACTGGGGACAGTAAACTGCCCAGGCTCAGCAAGATTACAGCTGGTGGAAAAGGCCAGATGACAAACCCACAGAGAGATAAACTGGAAAAGTAACAGATAGTTATAAATGCTCTGCGGAGAATTCAAATAGGGTACCCAGTGAGCTCCTCTGGAACTTTTACTTCTCAACAAGACTAGGGGAGACACCATGTTAGGCTTCTCTCTGCCTTGACTTTCCATGTTATTTCCCCTCTACTGTGGAAGCCCGTGATGTGGAGGAACCTCTGTGAGGTGTCGCCACCTAGAATTCCAGGAAGCAGTGGGATTATAACCTGGGAAGCAAGGCAATCTTTTCTGTTTCTGTATGCTCCCAACCTCATGCGTGGTTTCTTTTTCTTTTTTAAAAATTTATTTTTATTCTGATAAAATACACATAACTTAAAATTTACCATTTTAAAGTATACAATCCCGTGATAGTAAGTGCATTCACACTGTTGTGCAACGATAACCCCCATCCATCTCCAGACCTTTTTCATCTTCCCAACCTGAAACGCCATACTCCTTAAATACTAACTCCCCATCCCTCTCTTTCCCCTAGCAACAACCATTCTACTTCCTGTCTTTATAAATCTGAGTGTTCTAGTACCTCATAAATGTGGAATCTTCCAACATTCATCCTTTTGTGCCTGGCTTATTCACTTAGCATTATGTTCTCAAGGTTCATCCATGTTGTCACATGTCAGAATTTCCTCCCTTTTTAAGGCTAATAGGCTATTGTACGTATAGACCACTTTTTGCTCACTCTTTTGTCTTTCTATGGACGTTTGAATTGCTTCCATCTCTTGGCTGTTAATGTGTTTTGCTGTTATGAAAATGGAAGTACAAATATGTCTTTGAGATCCTGCTTTCAATTATTTTGGAAGTATACCCGGAAGTCAGGTTGCAAGTTTATATGGTAATTCTGTTTTTAATTTTTTGAGGAACTGTTTTCCATAGCAGCTATGCCATTTTACATTCCCACCAACAGTGAACAGGATTTCAATTCTCATTAACAATTATTTTCTCACTTTTATAGCAGTTCTAATAGGTATGACATGATATTTTGTTGTGCTGTGGTTTTAATTTGTGTTTCTCTAATGATTAGCAAGGTTGAGCATCTTTTTATACGCTTATTGTTGGCCATTTTTATATCGTCTTTGGAGAAATATCCTTTGTCCATTTTTAAAAATTGGGTTATTTGGTTTTTTATTGTTGAGTTGTATGAGTTCTTTTTATATTGTGGATATTAACTAACCCTTATCAGATATATGATCTGCAAATATTTTCTCCCATTCTGTAGATTGTCTTTTCACTCTGTGGATTGTGTCCTTTGATGCATAATAAGTCTCCTGGTATTTTGATTTCTGTGAGAGGTATACTAGAGTCTTTGTTATGATAGAATATTTACTAATTTCTCCTTATAGTTCTATCATATTTTGTGTTATATTGCTAAAGTTTTATTGTTTGCTGTATGAAGTTTCTGGATTGACCATACCTTTTATTAATGAAAAATATAACTTTATTTCCCTATTCTTTAGAAATATGTTTTTTCTAGAATTCCATTTCGTCTGGCATTGTTTGTTATTAACAATTCCACAGTTGCTTTTAAAATATAAGATCCTAGATTCAAAATATTTTTTTCAGAACTTTGATAAAACTCTTCACTGTTTTCTTACACTTGGCATTGCCAATAAGAAATCTGCGACCAATCTGATTTTTTTTTTAATGACATATTTTTTTCTTCCTGAAAACTTTGAAAATTTTCTCTGCAGCTTCGAAATTTCACTATATTTCCAGGTGTTATGTTTCTGTAATTCTTCTGCTTAGCTTTCAGTGATACCTTAAGTCTGAGAAACCAAGTCTCTTTAAGCTAGAAGTTTATTTTATTTTAGTGGTTACTTGCTCCAGTCCACTCTCCATTCTCTCCGTTCTCTTCCTGGATTTCCTATTAGATAGAGTCAGACTTCAGAGTCTGTCACTTGCCTCTCACAAAGCTCTCATGTTTCCACAACTTTGTCCTTTTAAGCTGCACTGTGAGAGACCTTCTGGATTGACCTTCTAAATTAACAAATTATCCTTTAGTTGTGAATGTTCTCCTATTTAGATTAAATATTGTATTTTTAATATGATCAATGAAATATTTAATTTATGGGAATTTCCAGTTTCTTTTTCTTTTTCACAGATGCATTGTCCTCTCAAAGCTCTTGGACACTAATTTTACTTAGGTCAGATTCTTCTCTTTGCTATATTAACTCCTTTTTCTTGGGAATAAGTTGTTAATGGAGTTTCAGCCCTCTCTTTTATGACATTTATTGGCTTCCCTAAAATATTTAAGGGATTCTTGGTTGTCTGCTTTTCTTTGCATCTGAAAATCCTTGTTTACAGCTCTGTGAATATTGGCTCTGCTTATTGTACGTTACCACTGATAATTGTGGGTTAAGGGCAGAAGCAGCTAACATGAAAGTATACTAGTAGCTTGTCTTCTTTGTAGGGGCTACCTATTTCCTCCTTGGGACAAGCAGTTACCTTGGTTATCTGCCTTTTATGTTCCATGCCCACCTTTGCTGCTTTAGCCTGTTATATCCACTACTGTTACCTGATTTAGCAAGAGCAGGAGACAAAAGCGAGACTGATAGTCAAGTGGTACCAAATCCAACTCTCTTATCAATCACCCTGATGATTGTCCCATGTATTTTCTCACTCCCTGTGTCCAGTGAATCTAAATTCGGATCTCCCTCCCCTGCACAACTGCCACCTCCACTGCAGTCTTCTCACGCATGTTTTTTAGATGATGGCTTCCTTCAGTTTTGTTTTTCTATAGATTTGATCTCATCTGCATGCCATAGTTCAAGTATAACTCAAATTTTCTGGTCTGTTGATGACCCTTGTATGAGTATTGTTTTTAAAGTATCTTGTCTGTCATTTCCAGGAATCTGAAGCAGTGTATCAGTAAATATTCAGTCTCCACAGTAGAAAACTTTGTAGGCATTTCAAGGAAAAAAGTGCAGGAAATTGGATGCTTGAAAAGTCATTGAAAGGTTCAGAAGACCAAATGCCCAGGAAGGTCAAGGAAGGCATTCAGCTAGCCCTGAAGTTCTTCACCAGCTTTCAGGGAATCAGAAAGTTACTACCAAACCTGGGGTCAGAATAGAAGAAAACTGTCTCTGAGTAGGTACAGGGTCTGGCAGGGTCAGAGCATTAGGACTGGTGATTCTCTGGAGAAAGCCAGGGGACCACTGCAAATGTCACCTCTGCTAAGCTCAGGGCTCTTCCCTTCAGCCTTCTGAATCACATACAATATATCTCATCAGGAGAAATTAAGTCCATCTAAATTCTGGAGGCAAGGGAGTTCTGGGAGACACAGGGAGGGAGTGCGGATGAGTGCCCGCTGATACAGAAAGGCACACCCAGAACTCACACAGAGGGAAGGAGTTCATGGGCTCAGTCCCTGTTCCTGATTCCGCTTCTCCCTGCATAACTCTCAAGCTTCTAGTTGTTCATCCATGACCTATAGTTTAATATAACCGATCTTTTATATTAATATTTATCTTACTTCACTATAAACCTGGTATAGGTGGGAGCAGACTGGGCACTGAGCCCCACGCTTCAGATGTGATCCTAGACCCACATTTCTGAAGGTTTGTCTAGTGCCCAGCACTGCACATACTACCTAGTAGGTGTTTATTGAATACTTGTGACTAAATGAATAAAGTGGAAACAGCTGAAAAGGAAGAAAAATAGATTTTAATAGTAAAAAAGGAGTGCTAAATTAAGGAATGAGTAAAAATAAAAGAGATCTAAAATGAATATAAACATTTTAAAGTGCAGTTTTAGGTTCAAAACAAAATTGAGAAGGTACAGAGTTTACCCACATACCCTTTGCCTCCATACATGTATAGCCTCCTCTGTTATCAACATTAAAATCATACATCTTCTGTAATTATAGCTAAGAAAAAGCACATATGCATTTTGTTCCAGTTATCTATTGCTGAGTAGCAAATATCTCAAAGCTTCAAAACAGCAATCATTTTAATATGCCCACAGATTCTTCTGGCCAGGAATTAGGCAGGGCCGAGCAGGGATGGCTTGTCTTTGCTCCACAGTGTCTGGGTTCTCACCTTGGAAAATTTGAATGACTAGGAGTGACTGGATCAAATGTGCCTGAAATTATCTGGAGTCTTCATTCAGATTCCTGGCACGTGGGCTGGAAGGACGCAAAGGGTGGGCTCAGCCAGAATGATTAGCCACAGGTTCTATGCATGGTCTTAACATGTAGTTTGGGCTTGATCCCGCATGGAGGGTAAGAGGGGCAACTTCTGAGGGAGCATCTGGAGGGTGAGAATTCCAAGAGAACCAGATGTGCGCTGCATGACCTGTTGTGGTCCAGCTGTAGAAGTCATGTAGCATCACTTCTGCTTCGTTCTATTGACTATCAGTGAGTCACCAAGGCTGGCCCTGATTCAAGAGAGGGCAATGGGGTTCTACCCCTTGATGAGGAAGTGGCAAGGACACGTGCAGACGAGCAGGTGGAATGGAAGATATTGTTGCAGTCACTTTCAAATAAGACCATTTGCCACACTTATGACCAGGGTTGGATAAGAACACAAGAAAGTGAAAACCATTTATCTGGAGAAATTGGAAAGTGTGTGCATATACCTCTTAAAAATTTCTCTTGTAAAATGTTTTTGCAAAAACATTTTTAGATGGTGAGTATGCCCCTTGGCGATGTGAACAACTGGAGTCTGCACAGCGATGTTGGCTCTGCTTTCCAGTCTACTTATCACGTCTTCCTGATAGAAGTAGAAACAGTAGGACTTATTTCCTAAACTAAATTGAACTTAAGAAAAAAGGCAAAGGAGAGCTGTGGTGTAAGGTACAGGAAAGATGTGGCTTATTTGTCCTCAGGGTTATTACTGTGACTTATTAGAAATGGTTCAAACTGTTGCTCAAAGGATTTAGATCCAAAGAAGGATCTCTGGTACAGTAAAGTTTGTTCAAGGCTCGAATAAGTTTTCTGGAGGAAGATCGTGAAACCCCCTTTCTTTCAACTGTCAATCTCACTTGAAGGTGTGCAAAACTGTAATATACACAGAATGAACAGGATGAATGATAGCCCATTAGTAGTCAAGCAGATGTTCCACCTTGACCTTGGGAGGCCTAGTTCTCTTAGTGAGTGCTGCTGGACTAAATTTACTATTCCGGAAGAGGGAAGTGGTAGGGAGGTGTTTGAACTCTGAGGTAGATTGTTTCTCTCTGTGTTTTAAGTCTAGAATTTTCCCAAATCTTGTAATAAGGATGGTTGAGTTTTGTGGTGTTAGTAAAAGGATTCCCATTTCTTCTATTTAGAAAAGGATTGCCTAGATTTTACCCAAATATTAGTTTATGAGTTGAAGTTTTTTTTTCCAAGTCTTAGTAATTTTGGTGGATTTCTGCTGCTTAGTTATAGTAAGCCAAGGTAAATGTGAAATTAAATCCATAGAACTAAATAAATGTGCATGATGAATGGAACTTTGGTTTCTGTTGAGTAGCCTCACTTAGAGTATTACTGAGCTTGAAGAAATAGGGAGCAGCCATCAATGAAAACTTTGTGCTCTGCAGAAACCAGCCTATGTAAATATTTTATTTAGCTGAGATAATAACAGATTCTTAGAATACCTAGATTTTTTTACTGTTGCTATCAAATGTGATTTGATCCATTAAATCTTAACTATAAATTTACTACCAGTGAAGTTGAGCAATTACATACACACATCAAAAACTAATTTTGCCTTTTAGAACAATACGCAGAATCTAGTTAGGTGAGATCCATAGCCACCAGGGAAGTCCAAGTGTAATTGTTTTTTAAAAATAATTCGTAAGAAACCAAGAAAATTATATATTGGAAAAAAGCACTATGATTTGAGAATTTCTAGGAGTATAACATTTAAGAAATGGACTGTCATTAAGATATGCTACCCTTCCTCACTCTCCTTCATGCCCACCCAGATTTCTGCCCTCCATCTCTACTGGAGGAAAGAACAAAGGAAAGCAGTTTAATCCCCAAGAAGAGGGATTATAGTTAATTACAAGGCAGAAGAGCTCGTCCTTGAGAGTTGTTAAACAGCTAGTGCTGCTGCTTGGGAATATCCTTGTCATATTTTAAAGTTGGATGAGTTCCTGGGTCCAGGCTGGGAAGATGGACGGCAAGCCTGTCACTCTGCTCCCCAAAGAACAATTTCAGTGCTGGAGGACTTAACAGTCAATGTTGTCCTACTCAGCCTTGGTCCACAGAGACCCAGAAATCTTTGCCAAACCGAAATGACCAAAAAAAGGGCGTTGTTCCCCAGTGTAGAGACAGAATTGGCTTGTTTTCTGGATCCCCACCCAGTCTCAGGATTCTTGTACTGTTTTCCTGAAGATAGTGGTGCAGACATGGAACGTCAACAGCAATACTGATACCACAGCAGCCACAACCACAACCACAGCAAAGACTGCAGAACCCACTCATGGAAATGGCACCACCTTGTTCGTGAGAAGCCATATAAAATGACACCTTTACGTTTTATTCATACTTGGTTTTAAAATGACGTTCTTTTTGATGATTCACTAGAAACGACTGAAGTCTTTCGCTTGAGGGCTAATATTGATACCCGTACTTCTTTTTGGGTAAGACTGGTCGTGTAACTCAACTAGTGTTTTTTTCAATCAGTCTTTCACTTGGGCGGATAAAACAACATGAATGGGCTTGATGAAAATTAATAAACAGTACTAATAGCTAACATTTTTTGATTACTATGTGCCAGACATTGTGTTTATACTTTATCTCATTATATATTGATAGTCACCAGAAGTCTATGAAGTAGGCACTCTTATTATCATCCCATTTTACAGATGAGTACCCTGAAGCTTACAGAGATGAAGCAAATTGCTTGAAATCACAAGGCAGTAAGTAGCATAATCAGAATTAGACACTAGCTCTGCCTGACTCCCAAAGTGAACCTGGTAACTGTCTTCCTGCTCATTGGGTTATGAAGAATGACAACTGAATACAGTGTCATGCTGATGCGGCAAATTCAGAAATTGCTTGGTTCTAGTGATTGACAAAAGCAGTTAGCTCAAGACAATTCTTATCCACCCAAAACTCCAATTTAAGGCACACTGAAGTGATGCCAGGAGGCCAGGGACATTAATTTGACAAATGAGGAATGTACATTGTCACCCCTGGGCGAGGAAGTATGGTTTCAGAATAGAGTTGCCTGTCTCTCTACTAGCTTCTAAATCTCAAGCTTTCTGTATTCTAACGTTGAAATAAAAGCCCAGTTGGGCATTACAGATTTCAGACCTAGACTGGGGCAATGACTCAGGGCCAATTCAAATATTCTGCAAATTCAGCAAAGGATATACTCTCAGGGTAGAAAATCCCCATTAAAATCTACAACTTGTAATAGAAATATTGTCTAAAAATTCATGTTCAGAAGGTAATCCTTAGCAAATATTAATTTCTCCCAAAGTTAGTTATAATAAGAGCTAGCTTTTATTGAGCATTTACTATGTGCCACGTCCCTTTCTGAGCTTTGTTATGTATAGACTCACTATATTCTCACATCGACCTTATATGTGAAAAACTATTATTATCATCGCTTCCAGCCGAGAAGATTTAGTCTTAGAGAGGTTAAAGAACTTGTCCAAGGTCACATGATAGGTAGAGGAGCCTATGTGTTTGATTCAAAAGCCGGTGCTCATGGTGTAATTGTTCTTATGATTCTGCTGTATAAGGAGGACATGCAAGAAAAGAGAGAAAGCTAAATTCAGAAAAGGAAGAGAGTTTCTGTCTCTTCCTTTTTCTTTATTTATGGAGATAAATCCTCCAAGGGCAGCCTTCAGGTTGATAGGAGTTAGACATTCCTTGGTCATTAATTTTCTCCTAGTCTACTAGTGCCTTCCTAGCTCCTCTTTCTACCTCTGCAACTAATGTTCTACATTCCATATCCTCACCTATCCTCTCCCCAGCATTGTCATTTTCCTTTTCCCTTGTTTTCTCTCAAAACCTGGCATACAAACCCCTACCCCTGGCGAATCCAGCTCTTGCTACTCTTCAAACTAAGTCACACAGCGTCCCAGGACCTCTAGAGAAAACTCTCCCAGCCAAGTGGTGGCCACTCTCCTCATGCTTGAGTAGTACTTCAGCCGAATAGTAGGCACCCCAGGGCAGCTGCTTCTTTAATTCTCTTCCATCTCATCACTGTATCTTTACCCCTTGCCCCATTATTCCACATTTGCCACTCAGTCCCAAGAGAAGACCTCCTATCTTCTTCACTAAGGAGCAGAGGCCACCAGGCAATCTCCTAAGCCTCCACCCTACAAATTTATCTCCATCTAAGCTTGACCTTTTTTCAATCTCATCCTCTACCTCACCCTTGTGTGGACCCATATTTCATGGGAACTTCCCATGGGAAATTTTATGGATGGCAGCCAAAATCTTGAGGATGAGTGAGATTGTCCCAGTGTACAGTGAGAATCTAAGGGGACTAAGATAGAAGCTGACATTTATTAGATGGTCAAAGCAACAAAGATAGTGAAGGATCGGGGGAGAGAATGTCAGAGAAAGAGGGATCTAGGAGGAGGTGGTGTTAGGGAAGCCAGTGTTAAAGGCTGCAGAGGGTCCACTTAATAACTGAAAGTCAATCGGCTGATTTCTTTTTGTTTTAATTAATTAATTAAGTAAGTAATTTTTCGGCTGCGTTGGGTCTTCATTGCTGCATGCGGGCTTTCTCTAGTTGTGGTGAGCAGGGGCTACTCTTTGTTGAGGTGTGCAGGCTTCTCATTGTGGTGGCTTCTTTTGTTTCAGAGCGTGGGCTGTAGGTGCGTGGTCTTCAGTAGTCGTGGCAGGAGGGCTCAATAGTTGTGGCGCACAGACTTAGTTGCTCCGCGGCATGTGGGATCTTCCCAGACCAGGGCTTGAACCCAGGTCCCCTGCATTGGCAGGCGGATTCTTAACCACTGCACCACCAGGGAAGTCCCAGTCGGCTGATTTCATGGTGGGAAGTTCAGCAAGTACATTTGCCCAAGAAGATTCAGTGAAAGGACAGGGATACAAGGTCAGATTACTGTGGGTTGAAAAACAAACGGTAGAAGATGTCATGAAAGTAGTGAACGTAGAACACTCTTTGTGTTTGGGGGAGTGTTCAGGCCTCTATCATACTTTCTTTGCCTAGTCTATGCTTGCCTTCTCTGCCTAACTCCTGTTCTGCATGATTTACCAGCTCCCATAGGGCAAGCACTAGACCATCTTCCAAGATGCTCAATGGTAAACAAAGGAGAAATAGGTGGAAGAGGCTAAAGATGAATGTGGGGCTGGAAAGAAGTTATTTTCATTTTTTAAGATGGTAAAGACTTGTGCATCACCAGTTAATCAGTAAGTACCTACAGAATGTTTTAGCTGAGCTCTGTGCAATGTAAGGCCCTGACCCTCATGGAGTGAAAGTCCACCAGGAACAACAGACACTAAATATTAATTCTAAACAATTAAGCAATTATAATCAGATAAACCATGGCATATCAGGTGCTCTGAGACTATAAAACAAGGATTGCCTATGTGTTTAAGGAAGGATGCATAAGAGTTAGCCAAGTGAAAGGAAGAGTGGAATGAAGAGAGCATTCAAGCATAACATTCAAAGCCTATGCAAAGGCCCTGAGGTAGGAGGGTGCATATCTGGAACCAATCGACAGTGCAGTGTGGCTGGAGCACAGAAAGAGAGAATAAAGAATGGTTGAGGTGAGGCTGGAGATGGGGATGGGAACCATGCTGGGACTGTGGCCCCAAGCTACAGGGAAGGAGCTTACAGAGAAGGTAAGGATGGAAATAAAGAAGGGAGGGGATAATTGCCATAGGAAGTTCCTGGAGAAATCAGAAAGAAATGGAATTCTGACTATCTCTAGGCAATTCCACATGAGTTTTTCAGAGCTTTCTCCAACATATTAAAAGTGGAATTCATCTCTTCTCTTTTTGAAACCCATCTTTTGAGATTTCCTCTCTACCCCACCCTTCCCTGCCAGCTCTTTACCTTGTATTCTCTCCTGGTAAATGAGATCAACCTGGACCAAGATGCCTGGTTTAGAAAGTCATGAACCTGGAGGTGGGATTACTCTAAACTCCTAGTAACACTCATCTACTTTATGTCATCAGGTCCTAAGTCCTGAGAAGTCTAAATCCTAACAGCTTTCAATTCTGTTCCCTCCTCTCTGCCCGCAGACACTGTCCTACTTCAGTCTCTCAGCTTCTCTTTGTTGGACATTTGTAACAATCTCCCAACCCTTCTTCTTGTCTCTAATCCATCAAGTGCACAGCTGGCATAGTAGCCTTTTTAATATTCACAGATATGGATGTGACTCCTTTCTATAAGAGAAAAAAATCTTTGCTACTTTCTCCATTATCTATAGTGTAAAATTCAAACTCCTTAGCTTAGTGTAATGTCTTTTGGCATCTGGAACGCTTCTGTATCATCTCTTACTTTGCTATACCTCATGCATATTTCAGAGCTACTTGCATCCTCTCCACATATGCACGTCAGCCTGGAAACCCCCATCAGCCTGGAAATCCCCTCCACTTATGCACATCAGCCTGGAAATCCACTTCTATGTGCTAATTCAAATCATCCTCCAGGTCAAGTGTTACTTCCTCCAGAATGTCTCCCCTGTTCTTCCCATCCCAGGCAGCTTATGGTCCCTCCTCGTGCTCTCAGAGTGCTGTGTGTGTGCACCCACCGTATCACTTATCAAACACTGCCACAATTGTGGGTTTGCTCCCTGATCCTTCTACTTAACGGTACATCTTGGGGCTAGGAACTGACTGAAACTTCTTAGTTGTCAAGTTTCCAGAACTCGGCACAGTGCCTGGCATAAGGCAGATACTCCACATGAATGATGAAATGGATCCCTTTCTTTGACAGTTAAATAAGAATAGGAACTCTATATAAAATTTTGCTGGAGTGCCCCAAATTCTAACAATAGAACAGTGTTTAGATTTTGATTTAGAAGTCAGATTAGTCAGGAATTATACCTCATACACCTGAGTTGTAATTATATCATATCAGAAACTATCTGAGAAACTTTTACAGTAGCCTATTGTAATTTGATGTATCTAATTTGTTATTATGACTCTCCAGACTCAAAGAGACTTAAGGTGGCTTATAAAGATAACATAAAATTCCAGAAGATAATTGTGTTGGTCACTGCTGGTTGTGATTTTCCTATGCTTTCTAAATCAAACACTGATTTTGTTCACATGGCAATGCGCCCAGCAAAACAAATTCATTTCCCAGTGTTCCTTCCAGGTAGGGTTGGTCATATGATAAAGTTCTGGCTAATGAAAATAAGCAGAAATGGTACATGCCTTTTGACATTTGTGTTTCTCCTTCATTTTTGGAATGAGGATTCAGTTCTGGAGTAGAATAGCCATCTTGAGAGCACAAGACAACAATTGTGGGAAGGAAAATCTCCTTCTCTCCTGAAGGAAAGATTCATTTTTATATGAGCAAAATAAGACTCTACTTGTTTAAGCATCTATTTAAGGAATTTCTCATGCTCACAGCCAAATCTAATTCCTAATTGATAGAATAATAAATATTAAAAGTAGGTGAGAAATATGAGACAAAGGGAAAACAAGGTCAGGTACATAAAATAGAACCAGGGATGTATTTAATACAAAAATCCATACTATGAAGTGCTATATACTTTCTATGGGCAGACCCTACATTTCTTTCTAAGATGTCTAGAAGACAATAGGAAGAGGGAAATGTGGTCAGTTATCTATCCACAAGAGAAAAAGCAAAGTCACTCAGACGAATAAAATGAATTTTGATAGCAAGACAAGACAAATATTTCCTTCCAAGTCTTCTTATACAAGGGGCAATATGACATAATAAACAATGTCTTTGTTAGCTTCCTTACAGAGGCAAACATCTCTGGGTTGTTCTAATAACTGATGACCTCATCCAAAGCACAATGAAGCAAAACAGAGCATTTAGACAAATAATGGGTCACACATCTTTCAAGCGATCCTCCACAGACACAATTTATTTAATTTTTTTAGATGAACTACGTTAAAAATCTGATGAAAACTGTAGGTCGTCCAACAGAAAATGCACAGGTGCACCAAATTTTAACTACAATTTCAAGAAGTTGTGGACTTCCAAGGGTTTGGAAGTTCTAGGCTAAGAACCCAGCTCCAATCTGGACTTTTTATGTCTAATCTCCAATCTGGATTTTTTAGCAGCAATGAGGACTTATTTTACAACATGTCTATGTTGTCATATAAGAAGGGTAATTAACTGTCCTGGTTTGCCCGGGACAGAGAGGCTTTCTGAGATGCAGGACTTTTAGTACTAAAACCATGACAGTCTCAGGCAACCTGCTATAGTTGGTCACACTATATATAAGAGAAGAACCATATCGCTTAACATTCAGCCAAGTTTCTGTGTGTGTGTGTGTGTGTGTGTGTGTGTATGTGTGAGTTGTAGAGGTGGGCAGACTTCTATGAAAATTAAGGGTTTCACAAGGATACATGCTTGCATTCATAGTCACCTATGATACAGAGAACTCTCACGGGCAGAGCCAAGAGGCTTCATCAAAACCAATTTTAAATCTACCCTAATGCACAAATGGATAAATATGTTTCCAAAATCCAATCCTTTTTTTATAAAGCTACAATGATTTGTATCTGATACTCATCGACGGTTTTTTATGTCCCCAGATATTGATAGTTGTAGCTTCTTGGTATATCTTCCAAAATAAATATTTTACAAAACGTATTTCAAGGTAAGTAAATGGAGAGACTTGCTATGTGGAAATAAGTAGCCATAAGCCAGTTACAAGTTGGGGAGAATAATAAAACTATATCTATATATATGTATATAGATAGATAGATAGATATAACTCTGGTTGTAGAATGGTTGATTTTAGCTTTTAGAATCAAAGAGGTCCTTCTTTGTGGTAATATTTGCATAGCAGGGCCAGACTTTATTAAAGCCACCACTAAACTCTCATAATAAAACCATATTACTAGGTGTAAAGCAATTGTTAATTTTATAATCTAACAGGAAGGTTGTCTCTCAAAAGATGGCTAGCACCAAAAACTGGTTATTAAATTCAAAAATGGTTATTCTATTGGTAAGGAAGGCAAAATTTGTTAACTGCCCTGTCAAGAGAGATTTCCTACCGTCCTTTTCTTACAGTAGGTTGTATTCTTATAAAATGCTGAAGACGCATTAATAGTCAATGTTCTCAATTCAAGTAGTTTGGCCCATCCCCAAATTCAACAGCTTGTAAAAGTCAGGAAGAACTGCAAACAATCATATATTATTTCTGATGATTTCTTCATAAGAAGATAAAGAGCCTCTCACTTGCAGGAGTTATAGAGGATGCTGGGTGCTGCTACTTGTGTTTGAATTGGGAAGAAGCACCCAGATAGCAGTCTGAAAGCCCTTCTGGCAAGAGATCTCCCAAGAAATCTCCAAGACTCTCCAGGTTTCTTGTGATTGCTTCTCTTATTCTAAAATGTACCTAATTTGTACCTAATTTTGTGATTTTATATTCTTTTTTCTTAAAAGTGGCCTTCCAAATGGTATAAGCTTCAGGTCCCGCAGAACATGAAACTGCCCCTGTCTGAAGACAACCAGATCCTTATTTCCCTGAGATACTTACTGTTTGCTAACAAGAGACTGGCATAATTCTTTTCCATAGAACAGTTAATAAACTAACTAGGGCCAAGGTCTAGCTTTCAGTAAACTGTCATATCTTTTGGTTCAACTCTAAAGAGCAAAGGTGCTGAAAGGCAGAGCACAGAATGCTGACGTGCTCGGCAAGTTACTCTGAGCACCAGAAATGGCTATGAAAATAAGATTTTTCATGCCTTGGGAAAGTCTCAGTCCTTAACAGATTAAGCTGGAGTAAAGTAGGAACTATAGGCATAATCTTTGTTGAGTAGGAGAGAAAACTGATAGAAGTGGAGCCATAGGCGTTATTTTGCATTATACAAATAGAAAGTATCTAAGTGTGCTTGCCTAAAACAAAAGCACAATCCTATTATAAAAATTTATGTGCCTGTGTGTATGTGTGTATCTCCAATCTCCCCTCTCATCCCCAAATAGAGGACGTGGGCTCTCATATTATAAAAGATGAAAATCATTTAAGAGTCTTCTTGAGTTAGTAAAGTTTTTTACCTGAAGAGAAAATTAAGAGATTTCATATGTGACTGGCAATGCTTCCCTTTAACCACTGATGCTGTTATGTAAATAGATCTTAGGCGGAGAAAGTAGTCACTTAGTTTGGCACATGTAATCTAATCCATTATATTCCCTAAATCAAAGTAAGTGACTTCCTATAGAACTGATCAATGTGGGATTCAAATGTCAAAAGACCATTGGGATAAGAATAACAGCATTAAGAAAAATAATCATTGCATTTAGTTTTATGGAGAAAAGATATCATTGATTTGGTGGAGCAGTGATTACAGGAAGATGAGATTGCCCTCAAAACCCCAAACAGCCATTGCATAGATAGAACACACTTTGGCTTTCAAAACTTTTCTAAGATTAGAGAGGGCAGATGGAAAGAATTTGTAAGCAAAGTTAGTCTTAGCACCAGTGACATACTGAAAAAACAACACATGTGTGCCAAATCCCAGGTTATACCCCAATAGTGTTTGAAAAAATGGGGGTTAAGCTTATTAATTAGTCAAGCACATTATCAACATGAATGTTGAGGTGTTTTGTCATTCATTCCTCATCTCATGCCTCTCCTTGCATGTTTCCAGATTACTGATGCTTCCTTTCAAAGGAATAAACCACTGGACAAAGAAAAATGAGCACATACCACTTGGGACACCAGGTATGGGTTGCAGGGTCAATAAATTTCGACATTTTAGGTGTCCACATGGAGAAAGGAAAATAGGAGGTGGGAAGGACTTTTTAAAAAACACTGTTAAGCTGAATATGAAGAGCTTGGTGACTTTGGGGGTTAACTGCTTAGTTCTTCCAACTGGAAATGGTGTTTCTGTCTCTATGAATTTCTGTTATATGATAAAACTTTGGATTTGTGAATAGTTTTATTTTCTTTTTAAATTAAAGAATGTCTTTAATTGTCTTACCTAGCTAGCTGTTTGTGAGGAGGTCTCCATTTCCCTTTGGTTAAGGGATATATGAATTGGCCTTATTAATATAACAACTGGGGCTTCCCTGGTGGCGCAGTGGTTAAGAATCCGCCTGCCAGTGCAGGGGACACAGGTTCGAGCCCTGGTCTGGGAAGATCCCACATGCCGCAGAGCAACTAAGCCCGTGCGCCACAACTACTGAGCCTGTGATCTAGAGCTCGTGTGCCACAACTACTGAGCCCACGTGTCACAACTACTGAAGCCTGCGTGCCTGGAGCCTGTGCTATGCAACAAGAGAAGCCACTGCAATGAGAAGCCCGCGTACCACAACAAAGAGTAGCCCCCGCTCACCGCAACCAGAGAAAACCCATGCACAACAACAAAGACCCAACGCAGCCAAAAATAAAAATAAATAATAAATAAATGTATTAAAAAATAAAAAATAACAACTAATCGTGAGCCAAAGTTGAAGCAACCTTATTAACACAAAGCAAATCTCTTCTATGTGTCTCTGTTTTACAAAGGCATGTTCTGAAATATGATAAGAAAAGCTATCCTTGAAGTATTTCTAGACAAATTAAAAGCAGGAAATACCAGGGATTTCATGTGCTGAACTCTCATGAGATTTACTGCCCAATTTAGCAGTTTCAGCGTGAGCCTGGGATATGCCTCTGTACATTTTGATGCGAATTCCAAGTGGACTGAACTTGTAAAGCTTTAGAATTTCATCCATCACTTAGCATTTCTTTGATTTGGGGTTACATGTCGCCATTAATCATAAAAATACAAGATCCCTTGAAGTATGGCTACTTGGGCTCCTCTGTGGAATTAATGGGATAAATGAATAAACCAATAAACAAATCAAGTTAATCTGGGAGTATAATGATCCAGATTTTAGTCTAAAAATTATTTAAAATGTTATATTTTCAAGTTATTTTCAGAATGATTTAAGTATAGCATTCTCTGAGGAGTCTGAGGTGACTTTCTGGAATGCCTTTCTCTGCCTCAGTGAGGAAATTTAGTAGCAAATGTGAAACCTGAAGCCACATATGACCTCCCCTGGGTGTGCTGCCCTCAATATAACTATCACCACACAATTAATGCCTCTTTGACATCCCAGTCCCCACATTGTTAAGACAGTGAAGTAGGCAATTATATGAAATTTTAAAGTGTGTGTGAAACACATGGCTAATGGTCCAAATGAAATACAAGAGTTATTTTTATTTAGAAACAAAGAAGTTTGTATAATTCTCTTGAAGTTTTTCCTTAGTTCCTCATTGGCTACATCTGAGGTTCTAGGATTCAAGCTCATGAAATGAGCACCAACCTGTGATAAAAGTTTTAATGTATCAAAGTTAAAGGAGAAGTAAGATAATTACTGGGATTTTTTTCATAGAAATAAATTTACTCATTTAAAGAACTTTTTCTGGGATTATGTCCTTTATACTTTTTTTTGGTATTAACAAAAAATTCCTTTCCTTTATGAAATGCTGGTATTTGTAAATGTAAGTTTGAGAAAAACTGACTCAATTGACAAAATAAAGACTTGGTCATCTTAAAATGTCTTTGAAATTTACTTGTCTGTAAAATACAAAAGTTTAGAAATCACCACCCTGTGAAATGATGATTAACTTCTTATTATGGCACCTAAGACCCTTCCTAGTTTGGCTGTTGTTTATTTTGCAACTTCATTTTCACCACTTTAAACACAGGGATTCTGGAATAGAGACATGCTTAATGGGTTGTATCACACACTTCTACACTGTGAAATTCATTCCATTCCTGCCCTTCTTCTGGAAAACTCCTAATTATACATCAAAACTCAGGGGGAAAAAGGTACCTCCTCTGTGCAGCCTTCCCTGACAACCGCATCTGGTCTCCCCAGGAAGAAACTGGGCACTCCTAGTTTTCCATCCCCACTTCTTCCAGGTATGACCCTGGTCACATTGCATCATAATGGTATGTTTGCTTGACTATGTGCTCCATATAGAGTGAGATCCTTAGGATAGGGATTTTTCTTTTGTGGTTTATTTCTTTATCCTCTGCATCTAAGCCAATGGTTGACACATAATAGGTGCACAATAAAAGTATGACTGGATTTTAAATGGATGAATCATTAAATTATGTCTTGCAATTGTCTTCCTTTCATTCACCTATTTAGTCATTTATAAAGAAATATTTAAGTGCCTATTATGAAATACCTTTATGAGGTACCCTAATAGTTTCCTAGTGTAAAATACAACCTTTATGTGTAATTTGCTTATAATCCAATTGGGAAAGACAAAAAAAATCCACATAGAAAATGTTATATAACCAATACACAAAGTGATCAAAGACAAGGGCAGCATGTTATGTGTGAATCAATGGAGCCTAAGGTTAGCATTTCGTACTGTTACTAGGAGACTTTGTTACAGTTTACATTGGCCAGAGGTTTCAAGGAGGATGTGGGAATTGGTAGGAATGTTATGAGCCCTCTGTGCTACGCATCCATGGCCACACAAAATCAGAACTCCTGTTCTCTCTGCCAAAGCTGTTCCCTCAATCCATTCCATGACCCTTTGACTCATCTGCCTGAGGTACCTCATTTATAGCCTCGCCTCATTCCTCATACTTGACACCCAGGACTGCTTCTCTGTCTCTTATCCTTCAGTTTTTCTTCCTCAACTGTAATTGATACTTGCTGGTTGATTTTGCAGCCTTTCATAAAGGCCTAGAGTAAATAACCCTCCTGGTATTTTCTAGTCCACCCTTTTATTTTATTGACAGGAAATCTGAGACCTGGGGTGGCCACGACTCACCTGAGACCCTCCAGCTATCAGTCAGGTTCTAACTCCAGGTTCTTCCCACCCTCCTACTTCGTATACACATGGAGCATCCTTAAGATGTTCAAAATAAATTAAGATATGGGTCTCTCTGAATTGAGTTTTGTTGCTTCCATGAAAGCTTGATCACTGACATATTCATTTGAGGGCAAAGGATCTATAACTTATTGAAGCAAAAGTGTATTAGATTTTTTTCACATGGATTCTACTTGACTTTGAGTTGACACTTTTGTTTTTATTAAAAATGTTAAATGTTAGGTAGAAATAAAAATAAAAGGAGGTTAAGAGAAAACTGAATGATGAAAGTTGCATTGTGAAGCGGCTACCTGAGTTTCACATTGTACATTGTGTGAGAACCACTGGCCTTTTTTGGATCTCAGTTGGCTCATAGGTAAATTTAGGGGAAGGAAGAGATAATTTATATACACCCACCCCTAACATAAAAGTGTACATTTACACAAACTCACACCCACACTCATATTCAGAATTTAAGACACTGATTTCCCATTATCCAAACTCACTTGTGGGGTATCTTTCAGACTAGTTTCCCTAACTATGCAGAAAATAAACCCTAAAATACATTTCATTCTTCCTAATTAGGCTATGAAAAGTGGCATTCAAATATTAATAATTTGCAGAATTAAACACCATAGAATCTTAGCAATTATTTGCAAGGAAATAACTATTTTCATTCCTAATTGCAATTAAGTAGAAAAAAGTCAAAGGTCACTTTCATCTTTGTTCAAGTAGTTAAGTTTACTTAATTTTTTAAAATCAACTTTCAAGCAGCATTTAAATATGATGTTTAATTTAAATCAATTTGTACTCTATTTGTATTTACTGAGATGCGACAGAAGTCTCAGCTTTCCACGGTTCTCTTTTTGTTTTTGGATGAAATCTTAGTTGTTTAATGAACTTCAATATTTATATTTAGTTAAAGCTCTGCTATCATTTATAACCAGATGAGACAGCCATGGGAAGATAAATTGATAATTTATTCCTCTTGCATTAGGGAAACAATTCTTGTATTTACAGTATGCTTAGCATAGCAATTCCCTGCCTAACCTCCTAATATTTGTATACGTTTTATGGTGGAGTGTGACTTTCAAATTAAAAATGATTTGTTGCAAGAATATTGACTAGGAAATGCATTCTGAGAAGAGATAGCAGAGAAGATGTAATGAGATTTTTCACTACCCTTAGCCCTGGGCTATTCAATAATTTTTGCTCTCTAAAGCTAAGAGGAAGAAAGGGAGCCTCAGACTGAGTGGCAGATGTTAAGTCAGGAAATGGGAACTCCGCCTTCCCCAGAGTTTCAAGTCATCTCTCTGACCTTTCCGGCCTTGTTGAAAGGCTTTCTCTGAATTGAATGACAACATGGAGGCTGTGGGTAATATTGCAAATCAGGGAATGCGGGTGTGACAGGGAAGCCGTGACCCTTGCCCTGCGTGGTAGTTCAGACCAAGGTTAGGGGCGAGGTGTGAAGGACTTTGCAGTGCTGGGTGGTCTGGCAGTGTCTGAGGTCCTCCCACCAGGAGGACCCAAGAGGCTTACTCAGTGTGCTCCCACCCTGGTTCCTGCTCCACACCTCTGTGTCCATCCTCCAAGTCTTCCTTCAGCATATCTACAAGTTGGGTACCATTTGACCCTGATGTTTAGGCATGTAAACACAGATGACACAGAATGTGTCAAAAACCCACTCCTTCCTCCCACTTCAGGGCATCCACACAGTGGTGTGGCTCAGAACAGACCCAAGGTCCTGTAGAAAAAGGGCACCAATTGGTATAGGAGTAAGTGACAGGAAAAATGGTTCTGAGAACAGTCTTCCCTCCCACCAGATTTATTGGGATATAATTGACACATAACATTGTATAAGTTTAAGGTGTACAATGTGAGGATTTGATACATCTATATATTGCAAAATGATTACCACAATAAGGTTAGTTGACACACCCATCACCTCACATATTTACCCTTTTTTTGTAGTGAGAACTTAGCGACTTTCAAGTAAACAATAAAGTATTGTTAGCTATAGTCACCATGCTGTCCATTAGATCCCCAGAATTTACTAATTTTACAACTGAAAGTTTGTTTTGTACCCTTTGATCACCTTTATCCATTCCTCCCACCCCCAAATCCATAACCACCAATCACATGAAAGGATGCTCAACATCACTAATCATTAGAGAAATGCAAATCAAAGCTATATTGAGGTATCACCTCACACTGGTCAGAATGGCCATCGTCAAAAAATCTACAAACAATAAATGCTGGAGAGGGTGTGGAGAAAAGGGAACCTTCTTGCACTGTTGGTGGGAATGTAAATCGATATGGCCACCGTGGAGAACAGTATGGAGGTTCCTTAAAAAACTAAAAATAGAACTACCATATGACCCAGCAATCCCACTACTGGGCATATACCCTGAGAAAACCATAACTGAAAAAGAGTCATGTACCCCAATGTTCATTGCGGCACTATTTACAATAACCAGGACATGGAAGTAACCTAAGTGTTCATTGACAGATGAATGGATAAAGAAGATGTGGCACATATATACAATGGAATATTACTCAGCCATAAAAAGAAATGAAATTGAGTTATTTGTAGTGAGGTGGATGGACCTAGAGTCTGTCATACAGAGTGAAGTAAGTCATAAAGAGAAAAACAAATACCGTATGCTAACACATGTATATGGAATCTAAAAAAAAAAAAAAAGGTTCTGAAGAACGTAGGAGCAGGACAGGAGTAAAGACGCAAACATAGAAAATGAACTTGAGGACACAGAGAGGGGAAAGGGTAAGCTGGGACGAAGTGAGAGAGTGGCATGGACTTATATACACTACCAAATGTAAAATAGATAGCTAGTGGGAAGCAACCGCATAGCACAAGGAGATCAGCTCGGTGCTTTGTGACCACCTAGAGGGGTGGGATAGGGAGGGTGGGAGGGAGATGCAAGAGGGAGGAGATATGAGGATATATGTATATGTATATGTATAGCTGATTCACTTTGTTATACAGCAGAAACTAACACACCATTGTAAAGCAATTATACTCCAATAAAGATGTTAAAAAATAAAAAAAGAAATAAAAATAAAAATAAAAAAGAAATACTTTAGATCTCAGAACATGGCACCATGATTTTATTTGAAGTGATTGGGCAAGGCCATCAGCTACTGGGCGGTTTCTCGAGGTATAGTCTATCATTTTACTTTGATAGGGTTCTACTGACTTTGAAGAGAGGGTGAAGTACATTCCCTCCTCAAGGGGATGGGATTTACTATAGGAAGACTCCTTTCGTAACTGACTGGCATACCTTTATTAGAATGTTTGTCATATTTGTCTTTTTGTTTATTTTTCTGTCACTAGGGAAATAATAACTAGCATCATTCCTCTGTGTGTGCTTGTGTGTGTGTGTGTATGCGTCTAGGAGAGGCACTAATGGACTGGAAAAAGAAGGGATTAAAAACCCGGGAAATGGAAGTACCAAGGCATTGGCCATGATGAGACACTGGAAAGAAGGCACTTCTGATTTTGAGAGCACAATGTCCTGTGATGACAAGTTTTGGGGTGTGGCAAGGGCAATGGGAAGCAGAGAGAAGTAGAGATAAAAATCATCAAGAATCAGCAGGCAGAAAAACTTCCAGTCAAGGTATTGAGGTTTGTCCATATAGAGTTATGAAAAAAATAAAGGCAAAAATTCAAACAATATAGAAAGGTGTAAAATGCAAGTAGAAAATTTCCATCCCAAATCCCCACCCCTTTCTGACACTTGAGGTGTTCATTATGAAAAATATACTCCTTTGGGTGGTGTTGGAAGTCAGTATAGTGCTTAACCCTTGCAAGGGGCTGGGTGCTGCAGTGCTGGTGGTATTATGTTTCTTGACCTAGCAGTTGGTTATATAGTTGTATTGAGTTTGTGAAACTTTATCAAACTTTACACTAATTTTTTTTTGCCTATATTATACTTAAAGTTTAAAAGTTGACTTACTTAAGCTGTATTTGTTTTTAAGTATTTCTAACTTACAATAAGATATTAAGAATAACGCAACAAACACCCACATAATCACCACACCACCCTTTTATAAAAAATATTTATTTATTTAATTAATTTATTATTTTTTTTGGCTGCGTTGGGTCTTAGTTGCGGCATGAGGGATCTTTCATTGCGGCGCGGGCTCTTTGCTGTGGCGCGGGGCTGCTCTCTAGCTGTGGCGTGCGGATTTGCTCTCTCTAGTTGTGGCATACGGGCTCCAGAACGGGTGTGCTCTGTAGTTTTGCAGCACGCGGGCTCTCTAGTTGTGGCATACAGGCTCCAGAACGGGTGTGCTCTGTAGTTTTGCAGCACGCGGGCTCTCTAGTTGAGGCACATGAGCTCAGTAGTTGTGGTGCTCAGGCTTAGTTGCCCTGTGGCATGTGGGATCTTAGTTCCCTGACCAGGGATCGAACCCGCGTCCCCTGAACTGTAAGGCGGATTCTTTACCACTGGACCACCAGGGAAGTCCCTCACCACCCTTTTTAATAAATACAATATTACAGAGACCATATGCATCTTCACCTGAGCACATTTCCTCCCCTGTCTCCAGGTAACTACTATCCTCTTTTTGTCATTTTTCTTTCCCATAGATTTATACTTTTACCAAATATATATCTACCAGTTTCCTCCTACTATCTGAAAGTAGAGCCGTTCCTATGAAACCTTTCACAAGCAGAAATGGTGTAAAGTGAAGAAGAAATTACCTTAGGACATCTTGCTAATGGATGCACAAAATAAATCAAGATAAAGCACAGATGCTCACACAGTTTAAAGCTCTGGTGGTCTGATGCTGAGAAGCTGAGTGTAGTCCCGGGGAAGGAGCTTGGCTGTGCCACTCTCGCTGCTTGGGATGCGCTGATGCCTCTACAATGGCTCCCTGTAAAACAAACACTGAATGCTATTTTCACTTTTTGCCTTTTTCCTAAAAGCAAAAATCCTCTTTGGATTTCTTTTGGTTGGTAAAAACAGGTACTAATGTAGGTCTTTTGTAAAAGCAAAGTGTTAGAAAGCGAACTTTTGAAAGTCAGGGGATACCTGTGTTTCTAAGCAATTTATATACTGTTTTGAGTGCGCCATGGTTTCATTCTGTATGTATCTCTGCAATTTGTCTTATTTTTTTAAATTGAGGTGAAATTCACATGACATACAATTAACCATTTTAATGGTACAATGCAGTGATATTTAGTATATTCGCAATGTTGTGCAACCACCAGCTACTTCTAATTTCAAAACTTTGTCATCACCCCATAAAACACCCCATACTTGTTAAGGAATCACTCCTCACTTCCAGTTCCTCTTAACCCCTGGTAAACTCTAATCTACTTTCTGTCTCTATGGATTTGCCTATTCTGAATATATCAATAAAAGGGATCGTATTATATGTGACCTTTGTTGTCTGTCTTCTTTTACTTAGCATAAAGTTTTCAAGGTTCATCCAAGTTGTCACGTGTTTCAGTACCTCATTCATTTTTTATTAAAGCCATCCTAGTGGGTATGAAATGATATCTCATTCTGGTTTTAATTTGCATTTCCTTAATGACCAATTATGTTGAACATCTTTTCATGTGCTTGTTGGGCCATTTGTATATCTTCTTTGGAGAAATGTCTATTCAAGTCTTTTGCCCAATTTTAATTGGATTATGTTTCTTTTTATTATTGAGTTGTAAGAGTTCTTTATATATCCTGGGTACTAGACCCTAATCAGATATATGATTTGCAGTTATTTTCTCCTGTTCTATGAGTTGTCATTTCACTTTATTAATAGTGTCCTTTCATGTACAAAAGCTTTTAATTTGATGAAATACAATTTGTCATTTTTTTCTTTTGTTTCTTGTGCTTTTAGTGTCATATCTAAGAAGACTTGCCTAACTTAGTTATGAAGATTTACTCTCATATTTTTCTTAAGAATCTTATAGCTTTAGCTTTTACATTTAAGTATATGGCCCATTTTGAATTAATTTTTGTGTATGGTGTGAGAAAGAGATTCAACTTTATTCTTTTGTATGTGGCTATCCAGTTGTCCCAGCACCATTTGTTGAAGAGACTATTCATTGAATTGTCTTGGCATCCTTGTTGAAAACCAACCATCCTTGTGTCAGTGCTGCACAGCCTTGATTACTATAGCTTTGCATTAAAATTTGAAATTGGGAAATCTGGGTTCTCCAACTTTGCTGGTCCTTCTCTAGATTGTTTTGGCTATTCCAGGTGCCTTGAGTTTCCATATGATTTTAAGATTGGCCTGTCAATATCTGCAAAATCCCAGCTGGAATTTTGATACAAATCACATTTAATCTATAGATCTATTTGGGAAGTATTGCCATCTTAGCAATATTAAGCTTTCTATAAACTTGGGGTGTCTTTCTATTTATTTAGGTCTTCTCTAACTTTTCCCAGCAACGTTTTGTAGTTTTCAGAGTATAAGTTTCACATTTCTTTGTTAAATTTATTCCTAAGTATTTTATTCTTTTTGATGTCCTTATAAATACAATTTTTTTCTAATTTCATTTTTGGATTTTTCATTGCTAGTGCATGGAAATACAGTTGTTTTTTGTATATTGATCTTGTGTTCTGTAACTTTGATGAACATGCTTAAATAGCTTTTTAGTGGATTCATTTGACTTTCTTTGTACAAGATCATGTCATCTGCAAAGATATATAGTTTTATTCCTTTCTTTCAAAGCTAGATTATTTTGTTTCATTTCCTTGCCTAATTGCCCTGGCCCTACCTCCTGTTTAAAGCTGAGTAGAAGTGGTAAAAGTAGACACCCTTGGCTTGCTCTTGATCTTAGGGGAAATTTCATTGATTTATGCTCTCATATTTATTATATTCTCCTTTGTGCCTGGTTTAGGTTTCATTTGCTCTTCCTTCTAGTTTAAGTTGGAAGCGTAGATTAATTATTTTAGCTATTCTTGCTTTCTAATATATGCATTTAATGCTACAAATTTCCCTCTAAGCACTGCTTAGCTGCATCCCACAAATTTTGATATTTGTATTTTTACTTAGTTCAAAATATTTTAAAATTTCCCTTGAGGTTTCTCTTTGACCCCTCTGTTATTTAGAAGCTTTCTTTTTTTAAAAAAATTATTTATTTATTTATTTATTTATTTTTGGCTGTGCTGGGTCTTGCTGCGCGTGGGCTTTCTCTAGTTGCGGTGAGCCGGAGCTACTCTTCATTGCGGTGTGCGGGCTTCTCATTGTGGTGGCTTCTCTTGTTGCGGAGCATGGGCTCTAGGTGTGCGGGCTTCAGTAGTTGTGGCACGGGAGCTCAGTAGTTGTGGCTCACAGGCTTAGTAGCTCTACAGCATGTGGGATCTTCCCGGACCAGGGCTTGAACCCATGTCCCCTGCATTGGCAGGCGGATTCTTAACCACTGCACCAAGAAGGAAGTCCTTAGAAGCTTTTTCTTTAATTTCCAAATAGTTGGGAATTTTCCAGATATCTTCCTAGTACAGTTTTGTTTAATTTTATTGGGGTCTAAGAATGTCCTTTGTATGATTTCTAATTTTTTAAATGTGTCAAAGTTTTGTTATTGCCCAGAATATGGTGCACCTTAGAGAATAACTCATGTGCACTTGAGAAGAATGTGTAATCTGCTGTTGTCAGGTGAAATGTTCTAGAAATATCAATTACATCAAGTTGTTTGATTGTGCTGTTTGGGTCATGTTTATTCTTACTGATTTTCTATCTACTTGTTCTATGAATTCCCAAGAAAGGAATGTTGACATCTCCAACTATAATTATGGATTTGTCTATTTCTCCTTTCAGATATATCAGCTTTTGCTTCATGTATCATAAAAATCTATTTTTGGGCGAATACACATTTAAGATTTTTATGTCTTCTGGGAGAATTGGTTCCTTTGTCATTGCGTAGAACCCATCTTTATCCCTGATAATCTTTCTTGTTCTGAAATTTACTTTGACTGAAATTATTATAGCTATTCTAGTTTTTTTAGTTTAGTGTTTACATGGTATATCTTTCTCCATTCTTTTACTTTTAACCTAAGTCTTCATATTTAAAATGGGCTTATTATGAACAATATATAATCTATATGTTTTCAGTGTATCTATATGACTGTATGTACCATCAATATGTCTATAGCTTTCTGTGTATATAAATCAATACAATTGATTTATTTTCTTGACATTTTCCCTAATGAAGTCAAGGTGTTTTTCTTCTTGAAATATATGTAATCATTGGACTGTAACAGAGCATTTTTATAAACAGTTTCCTTGGATTTTCTCAGAGTCACAATATTTATTTTCTAAAGACTTCAGGTGCACTTAATATTGAACATCATGGGTTGGCATTTGATTATGTGGCTAAGGGGACCAAGGAGTCTAGGAGGATAGAACTACTAAACAGAGGAATCCTGAATTTCAGGAAACTTTTCTTAAATCCAGGAAGGGTTACTTCAGCATGTGTAGGGAATATGCCCTAACATAGTAATGATTTGGACTGAATAAAAGCATAGAATAAAAGTTTAGATAAGATCAAGTTCAACACTTTTTCGATTCACAGATGAGGAGTCTGAGAACAAGAGCTACGTAGCTAAGTTTCCATACCTCGGATCCTTTTTTCCTTGTGATTTTGGAAGAATAGAGTGAGTTACATTATTATATTGTTTCTGTGATTGTTTTATCAGTAAGATCCATCCCAGCAGCTACTTAGATTGATGCTTGTGTGTGGCCATGATCAGGAGAGAGAAATTACTTTCTGTATTAGGGGTTGAGGGGGTGGGGATGTGCTATAATAGATAAGGTGTCCCAACCTTGAGATATGCTCTGTGTCTAATCTCTTTTTCAGCTATTTCTCAACATTCTTGCATTGCTTTTCATATCTTGCAACTTTTAAACTTGAATTAAATTTTCCAGTTTGTATTTGCCAATTCCTATTTAGATTGCTTTTTTTGAAACTAGTCTTCTTTTTGTTTCTGGGTCCTTTATCTTCCAGCTAGGAAATTTTACTGGTGTAAGTGACTACTACTTGGCAATACACAGCTAACATTTCAGACTTACCTTCTCTGGGCAAATTTATAAACAAGGGCCTGAGAATTTCAGAGTCAGTTTGATTTGGTTACAAAAAATCCAAAATTAAAAAAAAGGATCAGAATTGTGCAAAGCTCAAGTGTCTCCCTAAATATATTTTACAGTTCAAAACAAGAGGTCTTCCTTAGATATTTTAAATTTCTTATTCTAATCATTCATGATACCAGCAAATAAAAAGGGTCTTTAATTTAGAGAAAACAAATACCAAATATTTGCAGCATTTTTCTTTTCAGATGTTTGAATTGTTGGTTTTATTTCAGGGTGGTTCTTAATTTATCCAAGCATACTTCTCAGCCTGTGTTGTTACAGGGGCTCCTCACAGTATAAGTAGAATGACAGTGTTAGTACGTCTTTCCATTATTGCAGAAACTCTGTTTTTTGAAAGTGCCTTTAGTAGGATTCTGGGAATTCAGTGTAGGTTAACAATGGGGCTTCCACCATTTAGAATTCTTTTCTCTTAATGAAAGGAGTCTGAACCCTTGAACTCTGTCAGGGACTTAGGCATGTTCCCTGGGCCTGATTTTCATCCTCAGAAAATGGAGGTCAGACACATGTCAAGAATAAAGGAAAGGCAGATTAGAGTACTTAAAGACTTTGTACATGTCCAGATGACATTAATGTATTGACCGTAGTGTCTGGAACCTGCTAGGCACTTGGTGAGTGAGTGAATGAACAAATGAATGAATGAGTAAATAATGAGTAGAAATGACAGCGAATACTCAGGAAAGCAACTAATCATACACATGGTAGAATGTCTTACTTTCCATGTGTTAGCCTGGGCTAAATGGAAATTATAAAAAATGTAGCATTTCCCAGAGGTGCTCCTTTTCCAAGGGATGAGGGCAGTATAATTTAGTAATGTATCTTCATAAGGAAATGGTTATTGGAAATGCTAATTTAGGATGATAAGGGTTTCATCATTTCTTATAGAAATTGGCTTTGATTATGACCACCTTACTTCATGATAGTACTTTTGCACCTCATAGCCAATTTGTTCCCTCATTGATACAGTTTGATAAACGCATGAAAGAACATAAGGGGGGTAGTAATGTCTGCGTTCTATCCCTGTAATTATAACGGTACTTGGTACTTATGAGCACAGGTATGCAAGACATAAAAGTTTCTTCATTGTCTCTTACTCAACTTCTAGCTCTGAGCATCTTTTCTATTAGTTTGGCAGAAAGGAGAGAAAAAAACCTCTAAATCTTTGTTGGAATCCACCACACACACACACACACACACACACACACACAGACACACACACATAACTAGTTCCTGGAATTGTTCCAAGTTTCTGGGAATTTACAGAGCACTTGGGCGGCGGGGAGGGTGCAATGTATATTATTCCAGTCATTTTACCCACAGGATACTGCTGAGATGTCTCTCATCCTTGTTTGTATGGCTTCATCAGGTCCAGATAGCATCCTGGCTCAAGCTTGGGGCACAGGAATTTTTTGGTAAAGTTGCCTAAAGTCCCATTTTGCCAAATGTGCACCCTGCTCCCTTTCCTCTTTGGGGTCTTCCTCTGTGGGGTTTTGCTACTAGTCTGGTGACCTTCATGGGATGTACTTTTCTCCCTCATCCCAGCCTCCTCTGCACTATCTATCCTTCACTCCTCCTGCCACTCCCCCACACCCAGGAAGAACTTCTGTCCAGCAGAGGGGAGATCCTTTCTTCCAAGGCACTTAGTCTGTGGCTTTTAGTGAAATACGTGTGAGAAAGACTTACAAGGACTTTAATGTTTTGCTCTGCCACTTATCACCCTTTGGCCAACTCCCTGCTTGAAAGAGACCACGGGAAAGAGAAGCTGACAAGGAAGGAAAAGAAAACCCAAACAAAAAAACTTTTAAATATCTCAAAGTAACAACGCAATCACACTGAGGTGCGATGGGGAGCTAATGTTATTATTTTCTATGTTCCAAGACTTCTGCTTGATTCCTTCAGACGTATTACCTCATTTCATCATTACGACAAGACTGCGAGTGGATGTGCTAATTCCATTTTTACAATCAGGAAACTGAGAGTTAGAGAGATTAAATATCCTGTTCAATATTAAATTTGAAGTCAGGGAGTTAAAATTCTAAATTCTGTACTTTCCTCATTTACTTTGTTCCACTTCACAACCCTACACATGTCATGGTCAGTGAAAGAAAACTAACAAATGAGAAATATGGGAAGATAGCTATTTAGAATTATATTAGACCAGCTAAAAGCTATATGGGGACACATGGGCTGAGAATTAGGGTCTGAAACTTATGTTCCAGTTAACATGGACCTCACTCCTCACAGAACAAATAGTACAAAGTTGCTCAGCCCAAATATCCCTCAACTGGGGAACTGAAAAACAGACTGTGGTGCATTACAATGGAATATTACTCAGTCATCAAAAGGAACGAACTACTGATACACTCAACGACATGGATGGATCTCAAATGCCCGATGATGAGTGAAGAAAGACAAATGCAAAAAGCTGCAGAGTGTGTGATTCCCTGTGTATGACCCTCTGGAAAAGGCAAAATTATAAGGATTTTTTCATATTTTGATTGAGGTGGTGGTTACATGACTGTATACTTTTGCCAAAAATTGCAGAAATGTACAGTAAAGGGGTGAATAATACTATATGTAAATTATACTTTAATTTTTTAAATAGGAGAAAAATACTAAGTTGTTTAAGTATTTTACTAACCTCATTAGAAATGTCCTGTCTTATGATTTTTAGGTAAAATTTGAAAAACAGAATGGATTCAGTCTCTTAATAACCAACTTCCTCTTAATATTTTATATAACCTACAGGAGACTTAGGGTACCCCAAAGACCATCTTTCCTTAACTAAATAACCGTAGTGAAATTTAGATGCTTCTTACAACCAATGAGAAGAGAAAATTGCCAGGTGCCTGCAGATCAGTAAGTTTTGATGTAGTTGTTATTATTTGCAAATGTATAAAATGTACAAAACTAGTCATTGAGTAATTAACAATTAAACTTAAATTTATTGATTACTGTTTCAAACGCTCATAAAATGACTACACTTGGCTGCTTGTTATTTTTACACAAAAGATTGGCAACTACCAGGCAATCCAATTTAAGGCAGAAGATACTGCTAAATCCTGCATAAACAAGATGTTTCAAAGCTGGGAGAGTTTGGGGGTCATAATTTGATGTTTCTGGGGAATCATTACTCAAGTCCTAAATATCTATCTACCTTTGATAAGACAATATAAGCCTTTGACTCTCCCTTCCTGCCAAGGAGAAGTCTCTTGACCCCCTTGGTTTCTAGTCTTTGTGGTGGCAATTGGGTCATGGGTGAGAGGAAGACAGCCAGCTTGGCTAATTCACACTGGGAAAAGCAGAAGGTTTCTTAAGGAAAAGAGAAAGAGACCCAGAAAGCAGGAGGGGAGAGAAGAAAGAGGAGGACAGCCAAAACATAGATGGAGAAAGAATATTTGAATATATTTTTCTATGTGATATGAATAAAATCCTCTTCTGGCATTGTTAAAAGATTGCGCTAAAGGTTTAAATTGCTTTTCCATTATTTCTGGACATGACAATTGCTTTTCCTCCTGAAGGTGACACCATGCCAGGATGGGCTGTGAAGAGGCTCAACTCTTATGAGTAACATATCTGTCAAAACTTCAGGCTGACTTTCAAGAAAAGCTGTTTAACTTCCAGTGATGTGTAATTTAATGAAGGAAAAATATAAAGCTATTAGTTTAACCAAATAGGAAATTCAGAAGAAAGTCTACTATTTTCAATATCTCTCAGAATTATACTGTCAATCTTCAAGAGCTAAAGAAACCAAAATGATGAGCACTGGTGATGCAAAACAGCTTGTCACCATGGTGCCAGGCATGTCTGTCAGGGGCCGAGCGTGAATCCAAAGACTCTTTAGGCTACATGTATGAACAAATCTTTGACTCAAACTTTGGTCATTACACTGAAGCAGAAAGTTAGTCTATAATTATCTGGGTGTATAAATGCTTTCTCAGTTATTAAAAGTATATACTTACACAATTAATGTGTGGGCCTTCTTCCTCCTGAAAAGCTACGATTAAATCTATGATGCATCATACAATTTATGGTATCTTAGAATCGGGTTCTAGATACTCCAAAAATAATTTTCTAGTTACCATATTTTTCTTCCAAGAGACTCACAGAAGATACTTGACTAGTGTATTTCTTTGGTGCACCCCTCTTTTCTAATATTGTTCTCATGACATCCAAACATCCTGAACTATTCCGATTTCGTATGCTCTAAAAGTTTGACTAGCACTTTGTATAAGAATATGTCATGTGATGCAATACACACACACACAGTTTCTTTCTGCCCGGGTTTTACATGCTTTACTGGATGTTGGGGGGCGGGGGAGGGAAGAGTCAGTGGAGAGGCAGTAAAGGAGCTGATAGTGGAGAAGGAGATGTAGAAGGAAGAGAAAGGGCAAAAACTGTTGGCAGGTGTGCCCTGCTTTTTCCAGAGCATGGCCCTGGACACCTGCCCTCAAGCACGACGTGTGTTGAGAGACAGGAGGGTTGACAGTGAAGTGACAGTGCTGGTTGGTGGAGTAGCTCTTTTTGTCCATACCCACAGGGTTTGGCAGGCCTTGCTGCCTGCAGTTTGGGGTCCTGTTCTCTTCCCCACCTGTGTGGTTTGTGAGGGATCCACAAGGGATCACAAAGCAAGACTCCCTCTCGTCAATTTGGAGCTGTCTGTCCCCTGCCACAGCATCTGCTGACATTTCAGGTAGGGGCATGGGAAGGCATGGGCTTATTTGAATGGCTCGGCAGCACCTGGGGAAATTTTCTTTTGTAGGAAGAGTGTCTCCGCACTGCCTGTATACTTGGTTTTTAGGTGTCTTTGACTTGCACCTTGCATTCTTGCTGATCAGACTCATTTGTATTTGGAGGGAGCAGTAATGATTAAAAAGCTCTATAATTTCAAAAATTCATCACTTTTTCTGAATTCTAAATTGTAAGGCCAGTCTCTGTTTCCTTGACTATTAGCAGTTCGGCAGTGTTTAATTACTTGCTGGGTATACATGTTCTATGCAGGATAATCAGGACTAAAGCAGGAACTCAAAAACCCAGAAAACCTGACTTCCTAGATCAAGCAAGCACCATGTGTTCTACCTGATATCAGTGGGAGATCAACTAAACAGACCAAAGACTGACTGTGGCCTTGAATGGGAGGGTTCTAGCACTTGCTTATATTTTATTCAACAAATGTCTGTGCCAGGCATTGTTCTGGGTGTTGGGTTTACAACTGGTCCAGAGCAACTGAGTCTTGGCTCGGATGCTGCCCAGGTTGTGGTAGGAATGATGCACGGCTGCAGTCAGTGGCGTGCTTTATTCAGAGCATGTTTCATGCTGAACTTCTCTGAGCTCATTTCTCCAGGAATGTCATTTATTACCTTCTGCCAGTTGCTCACTATTTCCCTTTACAAATGAATTGACTAAGTGACATGCATTACAGATATATAATATTTCTAAACCTCCTGAACTTTAGTTCTGGTAAACATAAGCATTCACCTTGAATAGAGAAAGTCACAATAGCAAGCTGAAGTTGTTATAGCAACAATGAGAACACTTCAATATTCAGGAACCATCATTTTTTTCAAGAGTAAATGATACAATTAATGCTTGATACTGTATTGTTTACAGACTTCCTCCTGACTCATAGCTCTTCACATGTCAGTCCCAAACAGATGGAAGGGTAATTCAAGAGACTTAAACAATCATTCAAATATTGTTATATGGAACTGCTTTAAAAAATCTTGACAGGCTTTTAGCTGTGATAGATTTATACCTCTTTTATTATTGTAGCAGAACATCAAAAATTGCATCTAAGAAAATGAAACTTTTTTCCTTTCTTCAGAGGACAGCTAAAACATGCTCATTTAGGTGAGTATTTTTGTGCATGCCCAAAGAAGACCGCGGAACAGCAGAAGAGCTTAGTCCACGTGGGCTATGGAGCCAAATGGGCTGGATTTGGGTCCTGGCTCTGCTGCTGAATGACCTTGGGCAAGTATTTCCCCTCACACTGCCTCAGTTTTCCCATCTGGAATATGGAGGTGGTAAAGTACCTCCTTCATAGGGTTCTTGTGAGGATTAAAGGAGTTAATGTACATTACACAAAGGGATTTGCCCAGAGAAAGCATTTTAAAAAGTTTGCTTTTCTTATATCTGGTTTAGATATTTGCATTTGGGTAACATTTGATTCTGGCAAGTTGAGAATGTTAGTTGCCCACTATTTTCTTAAAATTCTCTATGGAACAAAGAAACTGAATATTTGAGAGTATCTATTTTATCTGATAGATTATCTTCCCAGAGTAAGGTTCAAAAAGTTATTTATAGTGCCTCAGTGCCCTCTTGGTTTTTGCCTATGGGGGTGAAATGATGGGTGGCAGTGTGGAATTGTGGGAGGAACTAGGCCTTTGGAGTCAGGCAAACCTGATTCCAGTCTAAGCTCTGCCACAGACAGTGACTTAACCTCTTTTAAGTCAATGATACTTACCTCTTAGGGTTGTTGTGAGATTAAGTGGGGTGTATGTACTTAGCATATCCTAACGATCAACAAATGTTGGTTCCTGTCTGGATGAACAGTCCTAAACCATTTCTTGAGCAGAAGACCAACTTCTGACTCAGGTAGACTTGCCCTCCCCACATTCTACTTTGTCCCCCTACAAGCCTCTCCAACCACCATAAACACAACCAATTCAAGCAGAGTTAGACATTTAATAGGTTGATCTACAACCTACAAAGTCAATTGGTATGAAAAGCTCTCTTCAAATTAGGATGATGAGATTAGCTTGGCCAATCAGCACCTGTTTCTGGAAAACATTTGAAAGGAGATTTATGGAGGGAAGAAGCAGGAGCTAAAAAGCTAAGGTTTGAGGTGGTCAGGCCCACAAATATGTTGATGAGATGAGGAAGCAGAATCTATGAAGCAGAATCACTGGCACAGACAGTGAGACAGCAAGACAGAATTAAGGGAAAAGAGAGTGAGCTGGTTGGCCGGCAGCATGAGAACCAGGACAAACAAAGCCCAAAGAGCCAAGTCATCCAGATGGCAAAACTTCCACCAATTCCTGCTGCTGAGGGAGTTGCTAGAGTCACCCTACATATGGACTCCCCGACTGGTTAATCTCCCTGAGGCTGACCCTCCACACATTCTGTTCTTCCATGAGACTAGGGGCTTCATCTTCCTATGAGTTTCCAAGAAAGCCTGGCCTGATGGCGGAGGCTCTTGTTTTATCCATTTCTATTTCCATTCATAGTATAAACTACTCCTATTTTACCTGGGGTCACTTAAGTAAGTCCCTATTCTTCTCTCCTCTAAAATTAATATTGTGCCCCCCTCCCAAAAAAACGAATGTGTCTGATACCAAGGGAAGATAGCCTCTGAGTGCGGGGTCCCATGTTGCCTGTGGAATTGTCCTGTTTACTTCTGGGTCCCAGCTTGGCTAGCTTTTTTGTATAGATCCGAGTAGCAATTGGCTTCCTAAACTTGAGTATTAGATGTCAGACACTTGTAGTGACTAGTGACTAATTCACTGTTCTTACAACCATTAATTTTTGTGCCCTTAGACAGAGGGCAGTGTATAGAGAGGTTAAGACCATGGCTATGGGATCAGATTACTTGGGTTTAATTTCTGCCTCTACCACCTACCAACCTGGACAACACTCTTATCTCTCTGTGCCTCAGCTTCTTCGTTGTTATTATTACAAGCCATGCTTAAAGATTATTGCTAAATATTATGTCAATCTTCTATCAAAACACTAATTTGTTTCATTTGTCTGCTTAGTTATAGTTCTCTTATTAGACTCATCTCCTTGAGAGCAAATGGGAATACACTTTTATATTTCCATTATTCAACATATTGTAGGTGCTCAATAAATTAATATTTTAATATCTCCTTTTTTAAAACAACATTTTTGAAAAACTGTCATCCTGCTAATTTTTGGTTCTCTAAATCTTATGGATATTTAAAAAAATTAATTAATTTATTTGGCCACGTTGGGTCTTTGTTGCTGCGCGCAGGCTTTCTCTAGTTGCGGCGAGCAGGGGCTACTCTTCGTTATGGTGCACAGGCGTCTCATTGCAGTGGCTTCTCTTGTTGTGGAGCATGGGCTCTAGGCGTGCGAGCTTCAGTAGTTATGGCATGCGGGCTTCAGTAGTTGTGGCACGTGGGCTTCAGTAGTTGTGGCTTGCAGGTTCCAGAGCTCAGGCTCAGTAGTTTTGGCACATGGGCTCCACCACATGTGGGATCTTCTGGGACCAGGGCTTTAACCCGTGTCCCCTGCATTGGCAGGCAGATTCTTAACCACTGCGCCACCAGGGAAGTCCCTTATAGAGATTTTTATATCTTTAACTCTTCTACCACATGCGGACATAAACCTGCGGTATGTATTGTGCTTTCTTTATTTTATTAATTGTTCTATTATTTAATTAGCTTCAGTTCAACAACTTTCAGGCCCTTTACAGCCCACCTTTGTTTATTAGGCTTGTCCCTTTCTTCTAACATACTTTTTTTTTTTTTGCTCTAGTTTTACTCTAAATTAATTGTTGTGCTTATCAGCCTTTCTTTTTTTAAAATGAGGTATAACTGACTTACATATTATGTTAGTTTCGGGTCTACAACATAGTGATTCTATATTTTTATACATTACGAAATGATCACCACTATAAGCCTAGTTACCATCTGTCATCATCTAAAGTTGTTACAATATTATTGACTATATTCCCTATTCTGTAAAAAATAAGTCCCATGACTTATTTTATAACTAGAAGTTTGTACCTCTTAATCATCTTTACTTATTTCGCCCATCCTCCCCACCCTCCGCCCCTCTGGCAACTACTAGTTTGTTCTCTCGTATCTATGAGTCTGTTTCTGTTTTGTTATGTTTGCTCATTTGTTTTGTTTTTTAGATTCCACATTGTGCTTATCATTTTTGAGTATCTTTCTACCTGGATCTATCTGCTTCTCTAACTTAGCAAGGTCATTTTGCATTCCAATCCCATCCACTATGGAGTACACTTTTTCTCTAGGTGACTATGTCAGCTAAATCAATGAGTTTCCTATTTTTTTCAAACAGGTCACTGATGAAAGTTAAATAAACAGTATCCACCTGATTTACCAATACAAGATGTATTCTCCAAAGCTATAAGACCATAAGTAGATATGTGAAGAACCAAGTTTAATGAGAGTACAATTGTTTTGTAGAAAACATTTTTATGTAAGAAAAACTTTTGACTGTGAGAAGAAATGGTCCAATAAATCTCTAATTGCTCAGTGCCCTACAACCCAACATTTCCGTTTATTAAACCAAGAATTAGCCTCACGTAATTTTTTTTAGTTGTTTTAAAGTCTCCCTGAGCCTGCCCACATCTGAGTTTATCCAGTAGATATACATAGTGTCCTATATGTGGGTATAAATAAAAGTTGAGCAAACCAGCAATGAAGAATATATCCTAAATTTAGTGCAATTTTGATGAACAACTCTTACAGTCTAGATCAGAACAGCTTGCAAAGATTTTCAGCAATCATAGGTAGAGTCTCAATTTTAATTAAGTGGAACTCTGACTCCAAGGTATGTTACTCTAAAGAAAAAAGATGAACCAACAGATCAAAATCTTTTATTGTTTCATTTGATGAAAGTAATAAATCTAAATAATGGGTTTTCGGATAAAAGGAAATCATTCTTGTTTTTTATCTTGGAAAAATACATCCTTATTAAGAATCTAAGATAGCTTCTTGGGTAAAGTTATATTCCAAAACATCTTGCCATGTTTAAAAGTGTGTTCAGCTTTCTTGGTGTTTACCCAATCAGTTCATGCCACTCTGCAGGTCACAGAAAGTGACCTGAGCTCTTTACCATGGGCACCTACAGGTTTCTGTCAAGTCCTCAGGAGAATGTCATTTCATTGCTCTTTCAACCAAACAGACCTACAGCAGTTTGTTTATATGATCACCCCCCTGGAACATTAGAAAGAATCGTGACAAAGGTGATGATTTACAGTCATAGTTATGATTTAGACTGAATTTTAGTGGATTAATTTGCTTCATTGAAAGAAGTCTTCTGCAGAGGTCTGAAGACTTCTGTAAGCAAAGACTAAAACGTTCTCCTGAGGCTTTCAGCCTGATTTTTTTGTTTTGCCCAACTGGGGCTTTTCCTTAGGTCATAAATTCCAGCTTTCTAATGTCAGATCCCTCCTTTGTTGAGCTTTAAGGCATTTCTGGAATTACTCAGCAAAGGGACTCTGACAATTCCCTGCCCTGTTCTTAGGTCATAGAGCTGATTTATGGCTGGTGGAGGTTCTCTAAACAGTAGATGAAATTGGTGAAATGTTATCCATTTATTAAAGTGGGTTCAGGAGTTCCTCCTGCTGACCAGTGGGAGTTGTCCTAAAAAAAAAAACTGCCCTGGGTGCATTGACTTATTGCTATTTTGTGAGTTTTATTACAGGAAAGTGAAAGTCACCCTTATAGGAATTGTTTAAGGTACAGTATACTGATGGTGTTTTGGCAAATTCTAAATCTGCTATTTCAGGTTGATAGCATATAAGCAGTTACAGGAATAACTGTCCCTATTAACATAAATGCACAAATTCAATATTTATTTAACCAACATTTATTGTGTCCTTTCTGTTCAGGTACTGCTCTGGGTACTGTGGACAAAGCAGCGAATAAGGCAGACAAACTCTTTGCCTTTTGTAACTAACTGGGGGAAAAGATCAAATAATAACAAATAAATATATAGCAAAATGGCAGGTAATGTTCAAGGCTCTGAAGAAAAGCACAGCACAGCATAGAGAATTAGGAGTCAGTCCTTTTAGGTATGTATACATTTTTCTACTGCTGCTTTAACAAATTACCATAAATTTAGTGGTTTAAAGTAACTGAAATTTATTATCTGATAGCTCTGTAGGTTAGAAGTTCTACATTCCTAAAATCAAGTCCTAAAACCAAGGCATCGGCAGACCCTAAGGGTGAATCCTTTTCCTTAATTCCAGATGCTTCTCAACATTTCTTGGCTTGTAGTCCCCTTCCTCCATCTTCAAAGCCAGCAATATCACATCTCTCTTATCCTTCATTTGTTGTCACATCGCTTTCTGACCACAGCCAGGAAAGGTTTTTCTGTTTTAAGAGCTCGTGTGATTAGATTAGCCCACCCTGATAATCAGGGACAAGCTCTCTCTTTTAAGGTCAGTTAATTAGCAACCTTAATTCTATCTGCAACCTTAATCCCCTTTGGCACATAAGATAACACATTCCCCTTTATTCAGATGCTCAAAGTATATCAGATTTCACCAGTGGGCGCCTTTTCAAACCAGGACCAGTGTCCTTCTGACATGTCCCTACCATAATTTGAGCACTTTCTCACTTCTGGCACAGTAAGATGATCCAGGCTCATTTTTGTATGTTCCCAACCCTAGCCCAAGAATCAGCCATTTCTCCAAGAATTCCTGGTTTCCTTTAGTGAAAAATTGGTTAGGTAGTTGCTAGATCTGCTCACTGATTTTGAGATCTGTATATGTTCTGGAGATAGAGTCTGAAGGTGTGAGTAAAAAAAAAAGGGAACCAAGATGAGTCCGAATTTTTTATTTATTTTTTACCTGAGCTAACAGAAGGATGGAGTTACTACGAACAGAGATGGGGAAGGCTGAGGTGAAGTAGATTTAGAGGGAGGATCTGAATTCACTTTGGACACGTTAGGCTGAGATGCCCCATTAAACATTCTAGTGGAGCTGGCAAGTCGGCAGTTAGATATCTGGGTCTATAGTTCTGGAGAGAAGCCTGGACTGGGAATCATCAGAGTAGAGATGGTATTTAAATCCATGAGAAAGGATAAGATCATCAAGGGTACAGGTGCTGACAGTGAAGGGAAGGGAGCCTAGGTCTGAATTCTGTGACGCATGCACATAAGAGGTCAGGGAGAAGAGGAACAAGAAACGAAGGAGACTCAAAAGGAAGGACCACTGAGGTAGAATGGAAAGCAGAGAACTTGGTGTTCTAGAAGGCAAGTGCAAAAAATGTATCAAGGAGAAGAGAATGATCAACTGTGTCAAATGCTGCTGCTAAATCAAGTAAGGGGAGGACTGAGAATTGACCATTACTGGGGAGCAGGGGCAGTTAACCTGGTTGGAGTGGGTTTAAGTGAGAATAGGAAATGTGGAATTAAACGGAACAAGTGTAGACAAATTCTTCTAAGGGGCTTGCTGTAAAGAGGAGCAAAGGAATAGGGTGGTAACTACTGGAGAACTGCTGTCACAAGAAGGGTTTTTTTAATAAGGCGGAAGAAATACCAGCATGTTTGTACGCTCATGGAAGTGATAGATTGACTAGGGAGTGGGAAAATTGATAACTGGCAGCAGGTGGGGTGGGTAGAATCTGTTTCCTTGTCATTTCCAGCTTCTAGAGACTACCTATGTCCCTTGGCTCCTGGCTGCCTTCTTCCATTTTCAAAACCAGTAATAGCAGGTGAGTCCTTTCCACACCTCTCTGACACCTCTTCCTGTCACCTTCTCTCTCTTCCTCTTCGCACCCAGGGAAGATTCCAAATTTAAGGATTCATATGATTAGCTTGGACCCACCCGGATAATCCAGGAGTATCTTCCCATCCCATGGCCATTAACCTTGATCACATCTTGCAAAATCCTTTCTGTCATATAAAGTAACTTAGTCACAAGTTCTGGTGATGAGAACTCAGGGTCTCTCTAGGGTCATTATTCTGTCAAACACAATATCCCAGTGATACCAGAATACTTGAAATAGATGGTTTCTTAGTTGGTTTTGTTTATTCCTTTAACCTCCTTAGCTAACTCTTTAATTATTTAAACTGGAGTAACTTCTTTTGAGTTCTCCTGAATTCTAGATGGATGGGGCTTAATTCTATGAGCACATGTACATGGGCCTCATGGATCTGGCATTTAACTGATGCTGATTAGCTCTGCACTCACTCAATGATCATTGAAAGAGAAGTTGGATACAACTCCCAGATTCATCTTCCACTCTTCTCCTGCAAATAATATTTTCCAGACTTACTTGCACCGGGCTTCTAGCTAACTTCCAGCAGTGGAGGCCTGATTAGAGATTGGATGGCAGGAGGAAGGGAGCAGCCTCTATTTCTATTTCTGCCTCATGGGCTGGTTTCCTGAAGTGACTGCATTTGTCTGTGGTCCCTGCTCCCCTGGACAGCACCCTTCATGGTTCTAGCTTCAGCTGGAAGTCTGGCTTCTGGATTCTAGTACTCCAACCCCTCTCTAGGGATGCTTGTGGCTTCCTGCTGTTGTTAACCTTTGGGTTGCCTCCATTCGTTAATTGGTCTTAGCTCTTCCATCAATGTATAATCCATTCATCAGATTAAATTTTCTCTATTTGAAATATCTAGTTTCTGTCTTCTTGACTCAACTTTCACTGGTAGAATGGAAAATAAAACTATGCTAGTTTTAATCTTACATTCGTAAAAATAATCTTCTTACCAATCTGAAAGGGACTCTTGTGTTCTTAAAAAAGAAAAAGTTCGACAGAAAATCCATTCCGTTTGTTTAGAGGTATATAAACATATTTTAGCACCCTCATGGCATTTCTCTCATGAAATATGTGGCTCGATGTTTACTTACTGAGAATGATGTCATAGGGTGAGCTTTACTGGTACACGAGAAAGGAATTTCAGGAAGCCACTCTGTGAACTGCTGGGGATTAGCTTTCCAAATGATGAGCCCGGTGGTGTTGGTGTAGCAGAGGACAGGACCATATCCCACTGCCAGTGCCAATCAAGGACACTTAATCATGGCTTTAGGGCACAAAGAACGGGATAAAGAAAATTCCACATGTCTAAGAAGTGGTTTCCTCTATTTCATGGAGAGGGAAAACTAGGGCAAGAATGCAATCTGGGCTGCTGGGTGGCTGGCTAATACTCACTGCTTCTTAAAAAAGTATATATATACACACACAGTGGAAAAGGGATGCAGGGGAGCCAGCTCTCCTCTGAATAGCAAGGCTATTAGCAAGAAGAAAGAGATTTAAAAATAATTTGCATACATGATTATTAGGACGGAAAAGGATGACTCCGACTGCAGTTCTTAACACAACTTTGTGACTTTCTGTGGTTGAGATAATGTACATAAAGCAGAGACCCCACCGTCTGACTAATTAACTCAGCAGCAGGGAGGGAATGGATGAAAGGATAATTAATAGGTCAAAGACCTAATGCTGTGTTATGATTATTTGAATAATATTATGATAATTTGAATAACGTACGAGAGTTTGTGAAAATTCGTTGCTGGCTAGGACTCCAGCTGACAAAACATTTGAATCATGCTATTTTATACCTCCTGGGTCGCTTTCCTTCCTTCCTGAAAGTACTGAGCATATGTTTGAATATTGAGGGGAGGGGAGAAGAGACAGCGGGGAATGACTGTGAAAAAAATACTGTTTTAAATGTCCGTGACAGAATGATACTGTTGTAAATGTCCACAGTAGAATTCCTCCAGTTCGATTCACATTGAAGTGACCTTAACTGGCACAGTTAAGCACAGTTGCAGACTGAAACAACAGATACAACAGCATTCAAGTTTGCAGGGACTGTTCAGTGAAATGAAAAACCCACTGCCTATTTCCCGGTTAAAAAAAAAAAAAAGATTAATTACTTAATTAGATTAGATCTGTGGTTGACAGATTTGCATCTTTACTTAGAAAAACAGTACCAAAGAATCATTTTTATTTTAAGCAAGTAGAGGTTTCAAACCAAGACACTTATGTAGAATTTTAGAAAAACATTGAACATTGAAAGGGTCCTACACAAAAACTTGTTTTAAAATTCTTGTAGGTTATTGACTAATGTGGTAGCATTTATAATATAATATTCCCACAATAGACAATAGTGCTGCCCCATATCGTGTATCATTCCAGTGGCTTTTTTTTCCCTTCGGTTCCTTTTACTGAGAAAATGGACTTCACTGTCAACATCCAAGCAGCAATCTAGAACGTGGCCTGAGGGTGTTTAGGCCAACTAAATAAAAAGGCCAACCTGTTTTCTCCTGCATGAATTTATTTCCTGCAGGAGTTCTGTGTGAGTTTTATTACTTATATGAAAAGAGTAGCTTCCTTCTACCTTCCCATTAATCCAGTGATTCTCAGCTGGGGACAGTTTTGCCCTCTAGGGGACATTTGACAATGTCTGGAGACAGTTGCAATTGTCACGATTTAGGGGAGCTACTAGTATTTAGAGGATGAAGACTAGGGATGCTGCTAGACATCCTACAATGCACAGGACACCCTCCACAATGAAGAACTGCCTGACCCCAAATGCCAATACGGCTGATGTTGAGAAGCTGCGTTAATCCAAGTGTGGCATTGGGTGAATGCAAGAATAGAAATGATGCTGCCTTGTCCAATTGCTGCACAGTTGTCAGGTGTGGAAATGTTATAAACAGTGCTGCATTAACAATCTACAAGATTTCCAAAACGAATTTTTGTGTGGGACCCATTCAACACTCAACGTGTTTAAATGTTTAAGTAATCCTTAACATTTCTGTAAGCCTTTGCCCTCCACTTCTAAGATTACACTTCTAAAAATAGGGGAAATGGGGCAGGCACCCCAGAGCACATGAGTAAATGTCTAACCTCTTATGCTAGCATTTTAGGTATAGTTGTTATATGGCTACAATTTGGTTATCAGGGATTAACATTAACAAATGTATTCATTCAAGGAATTCTGAGTCCCAAGAAGTCATAGGTCAAAGATGACCCTAGGAAGTAGAAAGAGTGTATTTTTCTGAAGGGCTGTTCAGGTAAGCAGTGGCCCTCAGAGGAGCTACAAGGCCACTAACAGACTGCTCCTGCAGACTGATGGGATAGAGCTGTGAGTATCATATCAAGGAAGCTGAGCAGGACTTCAGAACAAAGGTGGGCTCTGTATCTCCTAAAGATATGATGTAGGTGCCCATCTATGGGGGGACTGCAATCCCATATATTCTCCCTCGCTATTTTAAAAAGTTTCATTGTCAAAGATTCAGTTGAGAGTGTGCCTGCCACATATAATTTATTATGACTGGTAGGTAAATGAATGAGAGAGCTTTATTCCTGAAATAGACCCACAAACAAGGACTACACCCTCTCAGGGGACAGCACTGAGAGTAAAGAATATGCTGCTTGGTATTTAAGAATGCTTATCATACAATTTTTTTTTAACATCTTTATTGGAGTATAATTGCTTTACAATGGTGTGTTAGTTTCTGCTTTATAACAAAGTGAATCAGTTATACATATGTCCCCATATCTCTTCCCTCTTCCATCTCCCTCCCTCCCACCCTCCCTATCCCACCCCTCTAGGTGGTCACAAAGCACCGAGCTGATCTCCCTGTGCTATGCGGCTGCTTCCCACTAGCTATCTATTTTACGTTTGGTAGTGTATACATGTCCATGTCACTCTCTCACTTTGTCCCAGTTTACCCTTCCCCCTCCCCGTATCCTCAAGTCCATTCTCTAGTAGGTCTGCATCTTTATTCCCTTCTTGCCCCTAGGTTCTTCATGACCATTTTCTTTTTTAGATTCCATATATATGTGTTAGCATACGGTATTTGTTTTTCTCTTTCTGACTTACTTCACTCTGTGTGACAGTCTCTAGGTCCATCCACCTCACTACAAATAACTCAGTTTCATTCCTTTTTATGGCTGAGTAATATTCCATTGTATATATGTGCCACATCTTCTTTATCCATTCATCTGTTGATGGACACTTAGGTTGCTTCCATGTCCTGGCTATTGTAAATAGAGCTGCAATGAACATTGTGGTACATGACTCTTTTTGAATTATGGTTTTCTCAGGGTATATGCCTAGTAGTGGGATTGCTGGGTCATATGGTAGTTCTATTTTTAGTTTTTTAAGGAACATCCGTACTGTTCTCCATAGTGGCTGTATCAATTTACATTTCCACCAACAGTGCAAGAGGGTTCCCTTTTCTCCACACCCTCTCCAGCATTTATTGTTTGTAGATTTTTTGATGATGGCCATTCTGACCAGTGTGAGATGATATCTCACTGTAGTTTTGATTTGCATTTCTCTAATGATTAATGATGTTGAGCAAGAATGCTTATCATACAATTTGATGAAGAACTTTATTTGTCTTTTGGAAGCAGTGACTGGGCTTTAGGCTAGACTAGAATTTCAGTCTTCCAGCTTAAGCATTCTCTCCTTGTCTTCCGTCCTAAAGCAAACAACATTATTAATGTTTAGGTTGCCCAGCAGCCCATAAGAAGCACCTGTGTCCACCATCCATGTTCTGTAAGTAAACAGAAAAACCAAAAGGAGAACAAGCTATGTAGTTAAATTGCTTGATGTAGAGCAAGAGATGATATACATTTTAATAATTACAATCAAATGTAATTATTGAACTACGAACATATGAAGTTATATATTACTATGTAATACTTGAGCTACAAGTGTATGTTGTTATATAGCTATCTTTGAGAAATAATAGGAGTCGTCAGATGCAGAAATTTTCACGATCTCATGTTGGGAGAACGTGGAATAATACAGTCTCTCCTGCTTTCTGTCACTTATTAAGCCTCATCTTGTAAATGTGTGCTTCTTATTTTTGTGCCCTTAACCTAAATGAAAATTTAGCGAAGTCTTCCTCTGTTACAAAAATAGAGAATTTTAAAAATATATTGGCTTTTGCTGTTGACAAAAGGATTTGGAAATAAATGATAAAGATATACCCACTGACATCCATCAACACAGTGGGAGATAAAATATGTGGGATTGCACTTTAAATTTTTATTAAATAATAAACCATATTTAAATAATAAACATTTATACACATTGTGGTGTTAAGCTATGAAGAAATGATTGTGATGCTTAGCTTGGGAATTTGGAGTAGATAACTCTGGTAGCATTTGGTAGAATTAAAAACACAGTATCTCAAAACCAGAATTACATTGGACTGATATTATGAAATCCCATTGATGATGCATTGAAGAACATGACTCCTGTAACATGGGGATTGTCAATATACACAGAAAAGGAGGCTGAATATTAAAGAAGGAAAGCTATTTTCCTGGGGGAAGCAAAAAACAAAAAAAACAAAAACGAAAACAACGCTAGAAGTCTATTAAAATCTATGATCTGGGATTGATGGCTCCAAACTGCAAATGATAAGAATAGAAAGAATAAGTAACAGACATTAAAGAAGGGCCACTAAAGTACAGAGGTCTAGCTTTCTAGAAGATTCCTTCACCAAAGCAGAGATCAGTTCCTAGGACACAGAAGCAACCATTAGCAAGCTGTGGAGTCTTTTCTTAATTTAACAAGGGTCTGGTAGACACATGAGAAGTACTTTCATGAGGGACTCCTCTGTGATGTTTCTTGATGGTTAAGTACCGTCTCCCTGGGGCTGAGTCCCAAGGCAGGAGAGGAATCGAGCAGAGCCAGGGCTGGGAGGATGAGCTTCGGCAGAGAAGAGGGTGCTCCTAAAGCCATCTTGTTCAAGCTAGTTCTTGATATCTCTGAGAAGGGTAACTCTATTGTCTTGTTAACATCAATTAACATCTGTCGACAGGAAAGAAATGGTGGGCCTAAGACTTACTGACTTCATGACACACTATTATAAAAACATGTCAGCCAGAAGTATATTTCTTACCTGCAATTATCATAGCACCCAGCAGCCCCTGACTGAGTGGAATTTTTAGTAGGGACTCCAGCTCTCTCGCCAAGCATTTTCAATATTTGCTAGCAGTGTGTGGATTTGTGATTTGTAATAGTACCTGCTTTCTAGACTCTTGCTTCATCTTCCAGCTTCTGTGCTACTCACCCAATGCTAGATGGAGGGTTCTGGTGCCCAGCTCACTAAGTTTCTCTCTAGTTCAACTCCTAAAATGATCTTGGGTAAACACAGCAGGTGTCATCAATGCCACAACTCTATGCCCTGGCACTCACTGCTCTCATATCCACTGGTAATGCTGACGACAGGCTCCTGTGACTCTAGCCTAGCGCCAGAAGTGCCAGGAAGTTACTGCTGCCAGGAACTGCACTCAGTCAATGACAAAAGGGAAAGAAGTACCCCAGCTTTCTAACCACTAGAGGGAGTGTGGATCACTGTGACAGGTTCTCTGTGCTCTCTCCTAGAATCACCCAGAAGGATTGAGCCCCAGTTGCCCATAGCAGTAACCTGCTGAATAATGCACTCTAATATTGGCTTCTTTCCTTTTCCTCTGTTTCTCCCATTCTCCTACCATTGCTTCCAGGGATCACCTCCCAAATAAACTTCTTGCACTCAAATCCTTATCTTGTGATCTACTTCAAGGGGAACCCAACCGAAGAGAGTAATTACAAAGTCCACGTGGACAACTTCTCTAAGACCCGTGGCTCATATGAGAGCTCTTGTAGACTAGTTACTTTGGTCTTCAAGGTCAAGGACTAGTTCTTATCCTCTGGAACTACTCCAAATTTGAAATCTTAAACTTCAGAATTCCACAATTGAACAAACCTGCAGAACCACTTCTCCCCCACTTAACCATCCCAAACTTATTCTTTGAACTTATCAACACCTGCAGCCCTGAGTCTCCCCCATATTTGATGTCACTTTCCCCATATCCATACCCACTGCTGGTCAGTTTAATTATTCTCACCTGCATCCGCTCTGTTCTTTTAACCCCTCAATCACCTTCTACTCTGATCTTGAAAATCGTCAAACGTAGATTAACTGGACCATATCCTTTAGATTCAACTTCCTATTGCCAGTCTTGCCCACATGCTCAATATATTCTAGCTACATACACCTTCTCATTATTCACTGAAAATGCTGTGTTTTTTTATACCACTGAATTCATGTTTCTGGTGTGTTCTTCTGGTCTTTGGAACTTTTCTCTTCTCCTGCTTAAAGGTCACCCCCTCAGTGGTGCCTCCCCTGACACTCTCAGGCAGAATTAATTGCGATCTGTTGTGGGTTTCATACCATTTTATATATGACCATTAGAACAGTCATCACATGGAATTGTAATTATTTCCATGCCTACCTTCTCAACCAGAGTAAGAACTTGAGGACAAGGATAGTCTTTAATCATCAGTATCCGGAGCTCCTAAGTCTAGATTGGCTGGAAGACAGCAGGTAGTAATTTAATGTGGGATGAATAAATAAAAGTTACTCATTAAAGTCACAGCCCTTTTTTTTCCCCAACACTCCATCTGATTTCCACAGAAAACAAATTTGTTGTCTGTTATTTCTATAAGACCTAGTTTTTGCAAAGTCCTTAGTTACAGCTTATCTTAACAGATTGTTGGTATGTGTCATCCCCAATTCTGACATGATATGCCCACTGGTTTCTTCTGCCCATACGTCTTCAACTTCGGCTAGGTGTTTTCAATTACTGGCTCAGCCCAGACTGATAGTAATCGGATTGGTTTCTGCCACCACTGAAACCATAAAACAACTTTGGGTCTAATTTGATCTGCTGTCTCCCAGGCATAGTCCTTCCTCCAGACTTCTGTTTCGGTGAATAGTAGATGTCCTTATGGTTTAAGTCACTGTTAGTTTGGCTTTTAATTAATTATAGCTAAAATAAATCCTAGACAATGAACGTATGAAATAATAATTTTAAGTTGTATTAAGGGAAGGTACATATTTAGAGAAGGAGATAAGAAGGAGAGGTAGAGGAAGGAAGTACTGGAGTGAGAAGTGAGGAGTGAGGGAGAATTAACCTATGGAGGCTTTAGGTCCTTGACAAGCCTTAAACAGAGCATTAACTAAGACAGAGACATGATTTGGTAAAAAAGGAGAAGTGAGCATTCTTGAATGGGCATGTTAGAGACAAGAAAGATTAAGGGAACTCATTTTCCCATAGAAAACAACAAACTATATAAAAGGAAACATTTGGAACACAAGTGTATAAGAGTTAGCAGAACTCATTATTTCTGACTTACATAAGGCAGTATTTATCTGAATAGCAGAACAGTATTTTGGCATAATGGAGGGATGATTGTACTAGACACCATGGTACTGGAGAACAGAGTTCCAAAGCTGCATGGGCAGTGACTCAGGAACACCCTGGCATCACCAAGATCATGTGTATAAGCATGTGTACAGCAGATCTATACTGTCTTGGTTATACCATCAAATAATAGTATGACTTAGAGCTAGCCACTTAATACTGCTCAATTTCTTCATTTTTGGAAAATGAGAATGAATCTGATGATTCAGGGTCCTTTCAACTACATCACGGCTTAATGGTCCCAAAGTTGAAAGATGTTTTTTCCTATAAGTTCTATCTTAATGACCTTATATTTTCTAAATCTTTGTTTAAATTATGATAAAATTCTTAAACATTACAAAATAAAAGTGTAAGAGTAGGGCATTGGAGAAGGTTATCAAGAAAAATTATGTTTCATTTTCAGTAAATTTTCTGAACAAAATTACTTCTGACAGATGATTATCTACTTTTACTACTTTTACTGTTCATTGCTTTTAGCCCATTAGATGTGTGATTAATGCTCTGAGTTGTATTTCAAGCACTAAGTTTTGTCAATACTAAATAAATAATGACAGTATTTCCTTTCTGCTTCTGGCTCATGGGCCATGATCATAAAATTTTTTAATTTTCAGAAGAGTGAAAACATTTCCCTTTCTCAACCAGCAGACAGTTTCAAGGATAACATGTGCAATATACAGTACACCCCAATTAGAAAAATAGCTTTTTTATAGTAGGGAAAAAAATGGTGGCCTATGATGCCCTGGACAGGTTCTGGTTCCCACGGAAACCAGTGTTCACAGATTCTGACAGCTCATGACTACCTATCTTGGATCACACAGCTGCACACAACATCTCAGTTTACACTCTCAAATGGAAAATGACCCAAAACTCACACCTAAAAGTCCACGCGGCAACTTGACAGATGTTGGCAATGGTCTTGGACACACTATTTCAAATAAGACTTAGAACCACCCATGAGCATTAGGAGAAAATCTTTTTTTTTTTTTTGAGTTTGTTTTTTATACTTTTTATTAATTAATTTTTAACATCTTTATTGGAGTATAATTGCTTTACATTGTTGTGTTAGTTTCTGCTGTATAACAAAGTGAATCAGCTATACGTATACATGTATCCCCATATCCCCTCCCTCTCGCGTCTCCCTCCAACCCTCCTTATCCCACTCCTCTAGGTGGTCACAAAGCACTGAGCTGATCTCCCTGTGCTATGCGGCTGCTTCCCACTAGCTATCTATTTTACATTTGGTAGTGTATATATGTCAATACCACTCTCTCACTTCGTCCCAGCTTACCCTTCCCACTCCCCGTGTCCTCAAGTCCATTCTCTACGTCTGTGTCTTTATTCCAGCCCTGCCCCTAGCTTCTTCAAAACCATATTTTTTTTTTAGATTCCATATATAAACCGTGTTAACATACGTTATGTGTTTTTCTCTTTCTGACTTACTTCACTCTGTATGACAGACTCTAGGTCCATGCACCTCACTACAAATAACTCAATTTCATTTTTTTTTATGGCTGAGTAATATTCCATTGTATATATGTGCCACATCTTCTTTATCCATTCATCTGTCGATGGACACTTAGGTTGCTTCCATGTCCTGGCTATTGGAAGTAGAGCTGCAGTGAACATTGTGGTACATGACTCTTTTCCAGTTATGGTTTTCTCAGGGTATATGCCCAGTAGTGGGATTGCTGGGTTGTATGGTAGTTCTATTTTTAGTTTTTTAAGGAACCTCCATACTCTTCTCCATAGTGGCTGTATTGATTTACATTTTCACCAACAGTGCAAGAGGGTTCCCTTTTCTCCACACCCTCTCCAGCATTTATTGTTTGTAGATTTTTTGATGAAGGCCATTCTGACCGATGTGAGGTGATACCTCACTGTAGTTTTGATTTGCATTTCTCTAATGATTAGTGATGTTGAGCATCCTTTCATGTGTTTGTTGGCAATCTGTATATCTTCTTTGGAGAAACGTTTATTTAGGTCTGATGCCCATTTTTGGATCGGGTTGTTTTTTTTTTTGATATTGAGCTGCATGAGCTGCTTGTATATTTTGGAGATTAATCCTTTGTCAGTTGTTTCATTTGCAAATACTTTCTCCCATTCTGAGGGTTGTCTTTTGGTCTTGTTTATGGTTTCCTTTGCTGTGCAAAAGCTTTTAAGTTTCATATGGTCCCATTTGTTTATTTTTGTTTTTATTTCCATTTCTCTAGGAGGTGGATCAAAAAGGATCTTGTAATTTATGTCATAGAGTGTTCTTCCTATGTTTTCCTCTAAGAGTTTTATAGTGTCTGGCCTTACATTTAGGTCTTTAATCCACTTTGCATTTATTTTTGTGTGTGGTGTTAGGAAGTGTTCTAATTTCATTCTTTTACATGTAGCTGTCCAGTTTTCCCAGCACCACTTATTGAAGAGGCTGTCTTTTCTCCATTGTATATCCTTGTGTCCTTTATCAAAGATAAGGTGCCCATATGTGCGTGGATTTATCTCTGAACTTTTTATCCTGTTCCATTGATCTGTATTTCTGTTTTTGTGCCAGTACCATACTGTGTTGATTACTGTAGCTTTGTAGTATAGTCTGAAGTCAGGGAGCCTGATTCCTCCAGCTCCGTTTTTCTTTCTCAAGATTGCTTTGGCTATTCAGGGTCTTTTGTGTTTCCATACAAATTGTGAAATTTTTTGTTCCAGTTCTGTGAAAACTGCCATTGGTAATTTGATAGGGATTGCATTGAATCAGTACATTGCTTTGGGTAGTATAGTCATTTTCACAATGTTGTTTCTTCCAATCCAAGAACATGGTATATCTCTCCATCTGTTTGTATCATCTTTAATTTCTTTCATCAGTGTCTTATAGTTTTCTGCATACAGGTCTTTTGTCTCCTTAGGTAGGTCTATTCCTACACATTTTATTCTTTTTGTTGCAGTGGTAAATGGGAGGGTTTCCTTAATTTCTCTTTCAGATTTTTCATCATTGGTGTATAGGAATGCAAATGATTTCTGTGCATTAATTTTGTATCCTGCTACTTTACCAAATTCATTGATTAGCTCTAGTAGTTTTCTGGTAACATCACTAGGAGTCTTTATGTTAGTATCATGTCATCTGCAAACAGTGACGGTTTTACTTCTTCTTTTCCGATTTGGATTCCTTTTATTTCTTTTTCTTCCCTAATTGCTGTGGCTAAAACTCCCAAAACTATGTTGAATAATAGTGGTGAGAGTGTGCAACCTTGTCTTGTTCTTGATCTTAGTGGAAATGGTTTCAGTTTTTCACCATTGGGAATGATGTCGGCTGTGGGTTTGTCATACATGGCCTTTATTATGTTGAGGTAAGTTCCCTCTATGCCTAGCTTCTGGAGGATTTTTATCATAAAAGGGTGTTGAATTTTGTCAAAAGCTTTTTCTGCATCTATTTAGATGATCATATGGTTTTTCTCCTTCAGTTTGTTAATATGGTGTATCACATTGATTGATTTGCATATATTGAAGAATCCTTGCATCCCTGGGATAAACCTCACTTGATCATGGTGTATGATCCTTTTAATGTGCTCTTGGATTCTGTTTACTAGTATTTGGTTGAGGATTTTAGCATCTATGTTCATCAGTGATATTGGGCCGTAGTTTTCTTTCTTTGTGACATCTTTGTCTGGTTTTGGTATCAGGGTGATGGTGGCCTCATAGAATGAGTTTGGGAGTATTCCTCCCTCTGCTATATTTTGGAAGAGTTTGAGAAGGATAGGTGTTAGCTCTTCTCTAAATGTTTGATAGAATTCACCTGTAAAGCCATCTGGTCCTGTGCTTTTGTTTGTTGGAAGATTTTTAATCACAGTCTCAATTTTAGTGCTTGTGATTGGTCTGTTTATATTTTCTATTTCTTCCTAGTTCAGTCTTGGAAGGTTGTGCTTTTCTAAGAATTTGTCCATTTCTTCCAGGTTGTCCATTTTATTGCCATATAGTTGCTTGTAGTAATCTCCCCTGATCCTTTGTATTTCTGCAGGGTCAGTTTTTATTTCTCCTTTTTCATTTCTAATTCTATTGATTTGAGTCTTCTCCCTTTTTTTCTTCATGGGTGTGACTAATGGTTTATCAATTTTTTTTAACTTCTCAAAGAACCAGCTTTTAGTTTTATTGATCTTGGCTATTGTTTCCTTCATTTCTTTTTCATTTATTTCTGATCTGATCTTCATGATTTCTTTCCTTCTGCTAACTTTGGGGATTTTTTTCCTCTTCTTTCTCTAACTGCTTTAGGTTAAGGTTAGGTTGTTTATTTGAGATGTTTCTTGTTTCTTGAGGTAGGATTGTATTGCTGTAAACTTCCCTCTTAGAACTGCTTTTGCTGCATCCCATATTTTGGGTCGTCGTGTTTTCACTGTCATTTGTTGCTAGGTATTTTTTGATTTCCTCTTTGATTTCTTTAGTGATCTCTTGGTTATTTAGTAGCATATTGTTTAGCCTCCATGTGTTTGTATTCTTTACAGTATTTTTTTCCTGTAATTGTTATCTAGTCTCGTAGTGTTATGATTGCAAAAGATACTTGATACAATTTCAATTTTCCTAAATTTACCAAGGCTTGATTTGTGACCCAAGATATGATCTATCCTGGAGAATGTTCCATGAGCACTTGAGAAGAAAGTGTATTCTGGTTTTTTTTGATGGAATGTCCTATAAATATCAATTAAATCCAGGTTGCTTAATGTGTCATTTAAAGCTTGTGTTTCCTTATTTATTTTCATTTTGGTTGATGTATCCATTGGTGGAAGTGCAGTGTTAATGTCCCCTACTATGATTGTGTTACTGTCGATTTCCCCTTTTATGGCTATTAGCATTTGCCTTATGTATTGAGGTGCTTCTATGTTGGGTGCATAAATATTTATAATTGTTATATCTTCTTCTTGGATTGATCCCTTGATCATTATGTAGTGTCCCTCTTTGTCCCTTGTAATGGTCTTCATTTTAAAGTCTATTTTGTCTGATATGAGAATTGCTACTCCAGCTTTCTTTTGATTTCCATTTGCATGGAATATCTTTTTCCATCCCCTCACTTTCAGTCTGTATGTGTCCCTAGGTCTGAAGTGGGTCTCTCGTAGACAGCATATATATGGGTCTTGTTTTGGTATCCACTCAGCCAGTCTATGTCTTTTGGTTGCAGCACTTAATCCATTTACATTTAGGTGATTGTTGATAAGTATGTTCCTATTACCATTTTCTTAAATGTTTTGGGTTTGTTATTGTAGGTCTTTTCCTTCTCTTGTGTTTCCTGCCTAGAAAAGTTCCTTTAGCATTTGTTGTAAAGCTGATTTGGTGGTGCTGAATTCTCTTAGCTTTTGCTTGTCTGTAACGCTTTCAATTTCTCCATCGAATCTGAATGAGATCCTTGCTGGTTAGAGTAATCTTGGTTGTAGTTTTTTCCCTTTCATCACTTTAAATATGTCCTGCCACTCCCTTCTGGCTTGCAGAGTTTCTGCTGAAATATCAGCTGTTAACTTTATGGGGATTCCCTTCTATGTTATCTGTTGCTTTTCCCTTGCTGCTTTCAATATTTTTTCTTTGTATTTAATTTTTGATAGTTTGATTAATATGTGTCTTGGCATGTTTCTCCTTGGATTTACACTGTATGGGACTCTCTGCGCTTCCTGGACTTGGTTGACTATTTCCTTTCCCATAATAGGGAAGTTTTCAACTATAATCTCTTCAAATATTTTTTCAGTCCCTTTCTTTTTCTCTTCTTTTTCTGGGATCCCTATAATTCAAATGTTGATACGTTTATTGTTGTCCCAGAGGTCTATGAGACTGTCCTCAGTTCTTTTCATTCCTTCTCCTTTCTTCTGCTCTGCGATAGTTATTTCCACTATTTTATCTTCCAGGTCACTTATCCGTTCTTCTGCCTCAGTTATTCTGCTATTCATTCCTTCTAGAGAATTTTTAATTTCCGTTATTGTGTTGTTCATCATTGTTTGCTTGCTCTTTAGTTCTACGTCCTTGTTAAACATTTCTTGTATTTCCTCCATTCTATTTCCAAGATTTTGGATCATCTTTACTATCATTACTCTGAATTCTTTTTCAGGTAGTCTGCCTATTTCCTCTTCTTTTTTTTGGTCTGGTAGGTTTTTACCTTGCTCCTTCATCTGCTGCGTATTTCTCTGTCTTCTCATTTTGCTTAAATTACTGTGTTTGGGGTCTCCTTTTCAAAGGCTGCAGGTTCGTAATTCCTGTTGTTTTTGGTGTCTGCCTCCAGTGACTAAGGTTGGTTCAGTGGTTTGTGTAGGCTTCCTGGTGGAGGGGGCTGGTGCCTGTGTTCTGGAGGATGACACTGGATCTTGTCTTTCTGGTGGGCAGGATCAAGCCTGATGGTGTGTTTTGGGGTGTCTGTGACCTTATTATGATTCTAGGCAGCCTCTCTGCTAATGGGTGGGGTTGTGTTCCTGTCTTGCTAGTTGTTTGGCATAGGGTGTACAGCACTGGAGCTTGCTGGTCGTGGAGGTGGGTCTTAGCGTTGAGATGGAGATCTCTGTAAGAGCTCTCGCTGATTGATATTACGTGTGGATGGGAGGTCTCTGGTGATCCAATGTCCTGAACTCATGTCTCCCAACTCAGAGGCTCAGGCCTGACAGCTGACCAGAGCACCAAGACCCTGACAGCCACAGGCCAGGTACGTTTTTGGTTCCTTTCCTTTTGGGAAGTCTGTGGTCTTCTGCCAGCATTCAGTAGGTGTTCTGTAGGAGTTGTTCCACATGTAGATGTATTTTCGATGTATTTGTGGGGAGGAAGGTGATCTCCACATCTTAATTCCCCACCATTTGTAGGCCCTCTCAGAAGAAAATCTTGGGATGTTAGATCTATCTGCCTCCAAAATTGTATTTGTGAGAATAAATAAATTATAGTTTCATTTTTAATTGTATGTGTTGAAATTTTTTGACTACTTTGACTCCATGTAGAATGTCCTTTTAAAAGCAGGACATGTATTTCTCTAAATGCCAGGTGTCTTCCTAAGGATTGTCCTGTATACTCTTTGTTAGTATTGACATTTAGCTTTGTAATGTATGTGAACTACAAATATTTCTTGGGCTACACAATAATATGAATTATTAATCCAACATGGCTTAAAAGCTTTTCTTTTAACCTTAGGGAACATACTTGTATTGAGGGTTATGTTTAGTTGTTATTGTTTTGTTTTATTATTTTTTGGCCTGAACTTCATCTCATTTTTTTAACCTTATGGATATGGTGTGAAGGATAATTAATTTGTACTCAGTTTTGTGAAGCCTGTGGAGAAAAGATTTATATCCACCTAGGAAATCTTGGAGCATGAAGTTTTGTACACAAATTCTGGGATTTCTGTTGTTAGCTTGTTAGAAATCTTGAGATTTAGCCAAGAAGTAGAAATGTAGAGCACATCTAGAGAATCTGGGAAAAAATTAGGTAGATTGAGATTAAAAAATGTGAAATGTTTAGTCTTTTCAGATTTACCCTGAAATAGCTGAAGTAAATTATCTAGATAAAGGTTGGGTCTAGACTAGAAGGACAGTAAGAACTCGTTTTTGAAATAAAAGATACAAAGTCTCTGAGGGTATCCAATCATAAATGAAAGTGTTTATACATAATTGCTTTAAATATTTAATCATGAACAACATTTTTATCAATCATTTTTACCACTGGTGAATATTTAGGTGGATGTACAACCAGATTAAATAGGAAAAAAATGTAAACCAAAATTATAATAAATTCCCTAAGCCTTTTCTTTTGTATGAAATAGGAATGTATATTTGATACGACTTCTGATGGTTAAATGATCCATCTGTGTACTGGATGTACACAGAAAACAAGTTTCTAGAACATTTGAAGAACACTAAAACTCTGTATAAACCTAATTGTTTTATACAAGCTGACTTTATTAGTCAATGAAACATTTTTAAAAGAGTGAAATGATTCACAAGAAACATTATTTTTAATTATTAATAAAGAGTATCATCTACAAAAACACAAACTTTTCTATGGTCTCCTGCGTGTTTGGGCATAATGGTGGGGAAAAGCTGGATCAGCACAGGTGTGTGTTACCTTGGAAGGCAGGAAAGAGCATACAGGTTAAAAAGAAAAGTTTTCTTTTCTGAAAATGTTTGTCTGAACTTTCTGCTGGCTAGCTATTTCCAGAAAGAAGAGCTACAGACCGATCCTTTTGATTTGTATTTTGATGAAATTTCCTAACTTTTTTACTGGTTTATTAAAGGCCAGACCTTTATGAGTTACCTTAATGGATATTTTTGCAAGTGCACCTTCCTGGTGATCAGTTAAGCCTTGGAAAACATTCCTTTCCACTTAAAACAAAACAAAATGAAACAAAAAATCAGAGAGTCAGCACAGACGTTTTTCTCACAAAAGCTGCCCTTGATTGAAATCTTTGTTGAGTATAAAAGTATTATCATATTCATTACTCCATTTTCATGGATTGGAAGACTTGGTGTCACGTTTCCCCCAAGTTGATCTCAATGTAATCATAATAAAAATTCCAACAGGTGTGTGTGTGTGTGTGTGTGTGAAAATGACAATTTGACTCTAAAATCTATATGAGATGCAAAGAGCCAAGAGTTACCAAGACAGTCTTAAAAAAGAACAAAGCTGGAAGCCTTCCACTGCCAGATATCAAGAGTTATTGTAAAGTTACCAAAATTAAGACAGTGTGGTATTGCAGCAGGAATAAACAAATAGTCCACAGAACAGGATAGAATTTCCAGAAACAGAACTACACATTTATGTCACCTGATTATGATTGCCTGATTCATGACAAAAGTAACACTGCAGTGCAGAAGGAAAAGGATGGTCTTTTCAATAAATGACGCTAGATCAATTGGCTATCTAAAGGAAAAAAGTTTATCTTGACCCCTATATCACACTATACATGAAAATAGACACACAAAAATCTACCCAAAATTGATTAAAGACTTATGTAAACATATAACTTGGAACTCTAAAACTCCTAGAAGAAAACATAAGGGAAAGATTTTTAAAATAAGACACAGAAAGTACTAGCAATAAAGAAATAATTTGAAAAATTGGCCTACATTAAAAGTACAAACTTCTCTCCAATCAAAGACATCATTAAGAGAGTGAAAAGGCAAAGAACAGAGTGGGAGAAGATTCTTTTCAACATATAAAACTTACAAAGAACTCATATAAATACAAGATAACCCCAACAAATCAGTAAGAAAAATATAATAAACCAACCCAATAGAAAAAAATGCAAAAGACTTACACAGGTATGTTTCAAAAGAGAATATACAAATGTCAATAAATCTGTAATAAAGAAAGATATTTAACCTCATTAGTTATCGGGAAATGAAAAAGAAACCACAATGAGAAACGGCTTCACACCTACTGAAAGGGCTAAAATGTAAAAGGTCAGTAATATCAAATCTTAATAAGGATATGGATAACTGAAACTCTCATAAACTGTTGGTAGACAAATAATTTTGTAGTATCTAATAAATTTGGACATAAAGCACACCCTATGACCAGGAATTTTTACCCCTCAATACATGCCCAAAATAAATTCATATATATGTTCACCAAAATAGATGTACAAGAATATTCTTAGCAGTATTGTTTGTAATAGTGTAAATCTGAAAACAGTGCATTGTTCATCAACATATGGACAAATAAATTGAATCATATAAAGACAATAGAATAAACCAGTTTTTACTACATGCAGCAGTTATGGAGACTATCACAAATGAAATGTTTAACAAAGGCAGCCACAAAAGAGTTACACGCTGTATGATTCCATTTATATGAAGTTCAAAAAGTGGCAAAGAAATTATGGTGTAGAAATCAAGAGAGCAGTTACCCTGAGAGGGCATGAGAAGGACTTCTGAAGAGTCGGTAATCTCGTTGATTCATCTCGGTGCTGGGCATGCTCACTTTGTGAAGTCAATGCTGTACATTTATGAGTTATTTACATTTCTGTGTTATGTTATACTTCAATAAAATGTTCATTAAAAAGAGTCATTATCTTACCTGCACATAATTCAAGCTTTATGGAAGAAAGCTTGGCAATATCTATTAAAATTTTAATGCACTTACAGCCTTCAATCAAGCAGTTTCACTTTTAGGAAATTAGGCCTCTAAAAGACTTGAACAAAGGCACATAAATATGTTCAATGCCCCATGGGTCATTCCTTTCTACTGGCACACTGTCACCTCCCAGTTTTTATGGCACAGCATTCCTCTAGTTTGTCTCTACCTCTGTGACATCTCTTCTTGGTCTTCTTCACTCCCGCCTCCTCTTCCATCCACTCCTCTAAACATAGGAGAGTCCCACAGCTCTGCGCTGTGCCCTCATCCTTTCTCTCCAAGTTCTTTCCGCATATCACTTCTTTTAGTCTAATGGCTTTAAGTGCCATCTGGATGCCAGTGGCTCCCAATTTTATTTCTCTAGTCCCTGTGTCTCCCCTAAGCCCTAGGTTCACATATCCAACTTCCAACTTGCTATTTCTAATTGGTTCTCTAATAGGCATAGCAGATTTAATACCTCCAAAAAGGCAGTCTTCCTACTTAGCTTGGTCAAATTCATTTCTGCTCAGTCTTCCCCATCTCAGTAAATGGCACCATCACCCTCCTTGTTGTTTGGGACCCAGAGCTAGGAGGCATCCACTATGTGTCCCCTTTTCTTTACTATCCATTTAATTATTCACCAAGATGATTGTTGTACTTGAATCTGTTTGCTTCTCTTCATCTCTGCTGCCATCACTGGAGTCATTCAGTCCCAATTAGGTGATTTAAATAAGCCCTTAGAGCATTTTTTAAATTCAATTCTTCCCTTTAATAGTTCATTTTCTAGCCAGAATAATATTTTAAATCGTAAACCAGATCATGCCACTCCCTTCCTTGAGACCTTAAATGGTTTCCCATTGCTTTTACAATAAAATCTAGACTCTTCCTCATGATGGTCTACAAGGTCCTGCCTTTTTCAGTTCCTGCCTCACATGATACACTTCTTATCACCCGCTTTCCCCCTTGCTCTCTGCACTCCGGTCATACGGGCCTCCCTCCGCTCCTCGAGCACCCCAAGCCCTTCCTCTCCCCTGGGTCTTTGTATTTGCTTTTCCCTTTGCTCAGAGTGGTCTAGCTCTGCAGATAGCTGGCTCATTCTCATCCTTTAAGCCTCTGCTCGAAAGTCCCCTACCCAGAGAAATCTTCCCCTACCACCCTACCTAAAGTGGCCTCAGCACTTCCTCACTGTCTCACCCTTTTATTTCCTTCATGGCATTTATTATTAACTGAATTGTTTTAAATATATATCTATTTACGACCTGCAATTACTTTATTTACATATTTACATGTTTTCTTTCTTACTAAAATGTAAGCGGAATGAGGGCAAGGTCCATGTTTGTTTGCCTTATTCACCAGCATCTATTACAGTTGATAGAAACGCTAGACATTCAGAAAGTTTTTGTTGACTTAAGGAATACATAAATTACAACATTCTTTGTAATTATGAAAAATTGGAAATAGCATAATGTACTGGTTAAACAAACTGTGGTATATTCATATAATAGAGTGCAATGAAGGCATTAAAAAGAATAATATCTGAATATACTGAAGTAAAACAATACATCATACAGCTGAGAAATTCAGAAAGCAATATACCCAAAAAGGACGGAAATGGATTTGACTTAATGACATATTCGATGATAGACAATATGCAAATAGGTAGGTTCCAGGGCTTCAGGTGGTGAGTCCAAAGTTTCTCCTGGTCAGGGTTCTCATCTGAGGGTATCTTTGTCCCCTAGGAGATGTTTGACAATGACTGAAGACATTGTTGATTTTCACAACTTGGGGAGGGAGGAGGTGCTTCTGGCATCTAGTGGGTAGAGATCAGGGATGCTGCTAAGCATCCTGCAATGCACAGAACAGCTCCCACAAAAAAGAATTACTCAGCTGCCAATAATGCTGAGGTAGGGAAACTCTGGGTGAGGGGATGCAGTGTATCTATCTGTGACTATCCAATGTCTGCTTGGGGACCTGAGCTACAGGGAACGGTGGTTCAGTTTCAGGTCTTTACTTTTTAAAAACTGCCCACATCCAGCAGCCATCAAGACTGATAACAACTGATATATTTACCACCAACTATTAGAATAACCAGGAATTTCCTACATTATTCAGCACAAGTAATTTCCTAATTTTTAGTAGTTTTCTGCATGGTTCGGACTTGAGACATATTTCTAAAATATTTTAGGAGGTATTTGCCTTGTGACTGCCCTTCTGCTTCTCTTCTCTAGTGGATAATTAGAAGGATTTATTCTCTGGAGATGTCAAGTAGGCACCTTTCTCATTACCTAAATTCACTTAGAGAAATATAAATCAGTATCCATATGAAAGTGCAGGAAGTATCCAAGGGAGCTGTTCCAATCCAGAGAAAATAATTTCTACTATGTATAACCAGAAAGATGCTGAAGAATTCTTTACCTCCTCTCTTTGTAATAACCTTCCTATATTCCCCAAAACTGTGTTGAGGCAGAATTTTTAACTTGCTTAATTTACAGTGCAAAAAAGAGCCTCTACTCCCTAGCATTTTTTTTTTTTTAAATCAGTGCAGGCCAAGTTCCAGGGTCATGTGAGGTGGGAGGGGATCATATGTTTCCCAGGATAGAGTGAGGATATCAATTCCAGTAGAAATAATGTTATCATCTATCTTTTAGAAGGCTCCAATGAGAGAAAATCAAACAAGTGCCAGGGAACAGTACATTCTGGAAGTTTCTGCATAAAAAGAAGAAAAATACTACAAGAAGGTGGAGGATAAGCCTAGAATGGCATTTCTCCAATCCAAAGTCATGGCTCTTGAGTTGAGAAGGGCCATGCCACAGAAAGACTGCCACAATGTGTAAGTGTCACACCCCTCCCCATCTTAAGCATGACAAGGAGGAGAGAATGAAGAAGCACTTTCTCAGGTGAAACTACATTCAGAGCCCTTGTCTTAGTCATTTCACATTGCTAAAGCAAAGTATTATAGACTGGGTGGCTTATGAACCACAGAAGTTGATTTCTCACAGTTCTGGAAGCTGGGAAGTCCAAGATCAAGGTGCCAGTGTGGTTGAATTCTGGTGAGAGTCTACTCCCGTGTGGCAGACCACTGATTTCTCATACTATTCTCACATGGCAGAAAAATAAAAAGGGCAAGAGCGCTCTCTGGGGTCACTCTTATAAGAGCACTAATTCCATTCATGAGGGCTCCACCCTCATGACCTAATCACCTCCCCAAAGCCCCACTTTCTAACACCATCACATTTAGGGTTAGGACTTCATGGTGGGATACAAAAGTTTATTTCATTGCAACTTTAGCCCTGTATTTTGGTCTCTGAGTCAGGACAGAGAGGCTCTCAAAATTTGCTAACACAAGGTAGAATGGTAGAACTATGCTTCTCTATGTGCATCCCCTGGAGGCAATGGTTTGTGACTTTTTTTTCTTCTACATCATGGGAAAACATTGGAGGTGATGAATATAGGGTGAAGAGTATCATGTCTGAAAGTCTCTTGGGATCAACCTGAACCCCTCATTCCTCTCAGGATGGTAGAAGCATTGGATTGCACATCTTCCTACACATCCTCATTCAAACACACCTGATCTCCACCATCGCCAAATAGTCTGGGAAAGTTAGAAGACCTGGGCTGAATGTGTCTAATCTCTCCAAGTGAGTGCAGGCTCTGGGGCTGGGCTTCTGTATTCAGATCCCAGCTTCAACATCCAAGTCTGTGTCATCTGGGGGAAGTTACTGCCTCAGCTTTCTTATCTTCAAAGATCATATCTGTCTCTCTGGGTTTAGGGGAGGGTTAAATGAGTGAATGCATATAAAGCACGTAGCATGGTGCCTGGCACATAGTAATTGCTCAATAAATGTTATCAGCTGCTGTTATCGCTGTTAATAATTCCAATGGAAACAAGGGATCTGCTCCCAGTTGGTGAATAGGAAATCAAGGAGGTGAAGATGTGTCAATTCTATTATGATCCAAGTGGGCCCTGGTTAAGATCGAAGGGGGATGATAATAATAACAGAGAACAACCCATCCTCTGTCTTAAGGGCTACTGAGCACTTCATCCTGAGCCCACATTACAGATGACTTGGGCCACACCCACCTCACTGCTATGCCAGTTTAGTGTCCTCCAGAGGCACCCTCACTGACTGTCAGCCTTCTTTTTTTCTTCTCTGACTTTACCACTTATATGCCTAAATCCTACACTCCCCCTTCAGAATGCCACTCAAAGTTGTCCCTGTCCCCTCCCCTTCATTCCAATGAGCCGGCCCTTCTGCATCACAACACTTGCCTCTGTTCCTCTCACTCCAGACCCCCTAAAGGCAGAGAATGTACCTTTATCCCCAGCAACTATCCCAGTTTCCAACACGTAGTGGGTCCTGAACAGCTGTTGGTGGAACAAAAGGTCCCTGGGTATCATATTCCTGAAGACATTGCCACAGATAATCTGGGATTCTAATTTAACTCTTTACATATATGCTGTATCTCCCTAACCAGAATGGAAACTCCCTAAGAGAAGGAAAATATGTTTATTTGTCTTGGTCTAATGATATTGTACAGATGCCAGTAGTGCCCTGCTCCTACATCCCCAGACTTCAACATTGTGTGCATGCAGGCCCAGCTTCCAGACCCCAGATTTCATTTCCTGACCTAAGGGCTTTCTTTGGCAGCTGGTGCCTACTCTTTTGGGTCCCCCTGTGCCTGTGCACATGGCAGGCCAGAAATGTCAGAGGACAAGTACTTACCACCCGGGAGCAGCCCTCAACCAATAACTGATGGAATTTGTGTATAAATACCTCACCCCTTGGTGAGATAACTCTAAGGTGGGTATTCTACATTGGCTGCCAGAAATCCCAGCAAGATGAAGCTCCATTTGCCTAAAGGGGTAAGTTGATACTACATATTTTATTGGCTGCTGTCTTAATCCATTTGGGCTGCTATAACAAAATACTATAGACTGGGTGGCTTCTAAACAACAGAAATTTATTTCTCATGGTTCTGGAGGCTGGGAAGTCCAAGATCAAGGCACCAGCATGGTCACGTTCTGGTGAGAGCCCTCTTTCTGGTTCATAGCCAGCACCTTCTTGCTGTGTCCACACAAGGAAGTAGGGGCAAGAGATCTCTATGGGGTCTCTTTGATAAGAACACTAATCCCAATTATGAGGGCTCCACCCTCATGACCTAAGCACTTCCCAAAGGCCTCACCTCCTAATACCATCATCTCTGGGGGTTAGAATTTCAACTTATGAATTTGAGGTTGGGGTGGGGGACACAAACATTCAGACCGTGGCAGCTACCTACACTTCCCTGCCTCTCTGTCTCCACTATCAGTGTTTTCTAGATATACTTTCCAAACAAACTACCACACCGAATCCTTGAGAATCATAATCTGCTTCTAGGAAGACCCAGACTAAAACAGATATGAAAAAGTTGTGCAAGAATCCTGCCTTCAGCATCAGTGAGTGATGACACCAAGGACTGAGGATGGAGCTGCTCTCCCATGAGACAAGAAAAAAAAATATGTTTGCTCCAGAGAAGTTGTGAGAAAGAGGAGTGAAGTGGCACAAAACTGTGAGCTGGGATAATGGAAAGGGAAGCCAAAGGCGGGCAGGGGGTAGGGTGGGGAACCATGTCAAGTGAGGTATAGATCGAGCTGAGGGCTGTGGTAGGTGCAATAGACTCTTTCTCTGCCTCTCTTGTGGGACCTTCAGTAAACCTGCCATTGCTCACTTAGGAGCTCAGTGGGAGTGGATTCTTTTTTTTTTTTAATTTGATTTTTTTTAATACAGGAGGTTCTTATTAGTTATCTATTTTATACATATTAGTGTATACATGTCAATCCCAATCTCCCAATTCATCCCACCACCACCACCATCTTGTTTCCCCCCCCTTCATGTCCATACGTTTGTTCTTTACATCTGTGTCTCTATTTCTGCCTTGCAAACCGGTTCATCTGTACCATTTTTGTAGATTCCACATATATGCGTTAATATATGATATTTGTTTTTCTCTTTCTGACTTACTTCACTCTGTATGACAGTCTCTAGATCCATCCACGTCTCTACAAATGACCCAATTTTGTTCCTTTTTATGGCTGAGTAATATTGCATTGTATGTATGTACCACATCTTCTTTATCCTTTCGTCTGTCAATGGGCATTTAGGTTGCTTCCGTGATCTGGCTGTTGTAAATAGTGTTACAATGAACATTGGGGTGCATGTGTCTTTTTGAATTATGGTTTTCTCTGGGTATATGCCCAGTAATGGGATTGCTGGGTCACATGGTAATTCTATGTTTAGTTTTTTAAGGAACTTCCATACTGTTCTCCATAGTGGCTGTATCAATTTACAGTCCCACCAACAGTGCAAGAGGGTCCCCTTTTCTCCACACCCTCTCCAGCATTTGCTGTTTGTAGATTTTCTGATGATGGCCATTCTGACCGGTATGAGGTTCTATTTGCCGATGGTAGAGGTGCTGAGGGCCATCTAACTGTGGGTGTGACATATCCACAGAAATCACCTGTGGGGGCAGCTGGACATTTGACTTATATTTGTATCATTCACAACACATAGTTCAGGGCTAAAGCACACAAGAACTATTTACTGAATTCTTACTGAATGACTGCATAAATAAATGTACCTTTCCATCTTTTGATAGCTATATTGATTAATAATCAATGATAATCATTTTCTGTGCTCTCTCGTTGAAATTGCTTCAACTTCAAAACATATCTATTCATAATCATTTATTTCCTCATTCATTCTACCCCTATGTCAGTACACACACACACAATACAGCACAGCTCCTGTAATACAGTCACTTAAATATTCACAGAATTTAGTATTGGTGTTGCCCAGGAAAGCCCGGGAGAATAAAACTCATTTAATCATTCAACAAATATTTATGCAACAAATATTTATAAGTTATTGGAGACTCAAAGATAAAAAAGTAGGGTTCTTGTCTTCATAAAGGTCTCAGTCTGAATTATGGTCATTATTCTCTCTCCAACACTCTTCCTTCACTCTGAACCACTGGTGAGTTACACTCCATGGAAAATGCCTACGTCTCATTCAGTTCCGTTCTTTGAGGACAGACTTGCTTTGCCATTAGTGTATCACCCATCTTCTTTCTTTAAAGAAAACTCTTGAGTATGCTTCTTTTTGTCCTGGGAAGGGAGGCATATGTACCAGACTATAAGCATATGCATTGTTATCTTTCTCATCTCCAGGCTTTCTTTGAACCAGCCACCTCCCCTGATAACCTGCCCCAAAGGCAAAGTTGCTGGACATTTGGTAAAAAAAAAAAAAAAGTTGGGAAACACACAGGTCCATTTATCTGGCAAGCATAGCCACTGTGTGTTGATGGCTATTATGTTGTAAGGCAGTTACAGGTCAAAACTGAGCCAAGAACACTATGCAAAGGTGGAGGAAGAGGAATAGGGAGCAGAGAGGATGGAGATGGTCTTAAAGTACAATATGAGACAGCTTCGTGAAAATCTGTAAGCTTTCTATTAAAAAAAGTAATTTTACAATTTATTACTGGCTTTGGGACTGTCAGTGTTATTCTTTGGAAATTACCCACTTGAACATCTCAGAAAATCTGATGGATAAAATGAAAAGTAGAGGAGGGAAAGTAGTAAGGAAGCTTAAGTTGTAAGTTACAAATCCACTGATTCTGACTTTAACCTTCAAAGTGAAAGAATAATAGTTTCTGGCTTAAAAAAGAATAATTATGCACTCCTGCCTATTCTCAGGCTCAATTCTTCTATAAGCCCTTAAAAGATAAATCCAACTATAAATCACCTTGGAAAATGGACTCGGAATCTGAGTGGGACTGCATGGTTTGCTTTTTGCTCCTTTCTACACTTGATTTGTGTTTAAAGAGTTCTTTGACCCTAACAAATTCATCTCATGGATTTCAGATTATATCTCACTAATGCACTGTCGTATTTTTAACAACTATTTTTACCATGCAGTTGTTTCTTTGAATAACAAATATAAGAAATGTATATTTTTATAAATATAATATGATATATAGTATAATATTTTATAATATAAATATAAGTATACATACACACACACATATATATAAAGGCAAGCCAATGAGTATTAAAGCAGATACTAGGTTCTTCACCATGTTGTAAGGGATGTGCATGGTGGCTTTCTCTCTCTTTCTTTCTCTCTCTCTCTCTCAATTCTTTTTGATGCCATTTATAAAAAGACACATACAACATTGTCCCTGACCTTGAAGGAGTTTACAGTCTTAGTGGAGACATAGTATTTTATTTACATATAGCAAATGGAAAATAATCCAGGGCTCTTTATGTTTGTTTTTAAAATTAAGAACTACAGGGATTCAAGTAGGGCAAGATCATTCTAGATTATAGGAAAGTGTCAAAGTTTAATTAGTTAATTCAATATCCATTCATAAAATGACAACTAGAGGACGCTGGGATAGGAGCTGGGCCTCAGGAAGATATGTAAAGAGGCACCAAACGTGTGCTGCCTACAAAGTTGTATGTGTGGGAAGGATGGTATGGGACAGGGTAGGCTGTCATTGAGAAGACCAAGTCCAAACAATGTAATATGATCAGAGAGAAAAGTGGAGCCTGGTGACAAAGGGACTTGAAGGAGTGACGTGACAGGGTAATTTTCCTTGTTGAATCTGCAGCAAGTAGAAACTTGTGTTTTCAAAGAAGCTATTGTTACAGTTTTTATTGACATAAGTGATTAAATCAATAAAATCTCTGGTCTTTAATGAAAAAAAAATATGACTTTCTCCAACTGAAAGAAACAAATTTTCTGAGGTTTAAGTAAACACTGAGGTGAGAAATCCAGTCATTGTTCCAGCCATAACTAAGTGATGAGTTATTCTCTTCAAAAATCATAATATATATTAAATAGTATAGCATGATTTTCAGGCATCTTAACTATATGAAGAGCCAGTATTTCCAGACCTTCCATAGGAAACTAAAATATGTAAGGAAAGAGAATCTAAAAAGTACAGGCCCAGACAAATACTTTCTTTCTCTGCTTTCTAAGCTAATACAAAATTAATGAAACTCTGGCTAGGCATGGGAAATGTGCTATACACAAGAAATGAATTAGGTTGTATTGCAGAATTATATGACTGATTTGAACATTCATGTTACCCAAACTGGTTTTGCTTGATTATTGAGAACCTTGAAGGTGGAAAATTCAACTAAATAAATACTCAAAGATATTTCAGAATTCCTTGGTATTTATTTTTACCTCAAGTTTCCCCTGTGTACAAATCTAAGACCACTAAAGTTAGTTAATTATTACCTTCAAGTCTATGTAATATTTGTGACTTCATTTAAAATATATACTGCTAATTTGTTAAACGAAAATAACAATAAGCATCATCTTTTAAGCCAGAGGTTGGTAAACTTTTTCTTAAAGGGCTAAATAATAAATATTTTAGACTTGCAACTACACAACTCCACTGTTGTAGAGTCAAAGCAGCTGTTGAAAAAAATGGGCATGGCTGTGCTCTAATAAAAACAAGTATGTAAAAACAGGTAGCTGTCTCAGGATTGTAGTTTGCTTATCCCTCATCTAAATGATATTGCCACCATTAATGTAACTGCTAAACCTCTTCCAAGTTGAACACCAGTATAAGCTCTCTCACCTCTGATTAGAACTACTGTTAGGGGGAGTTAGTACTTGGAAATGGTGTTGGGTGGGGGGAGGGAAGATAGATGTTATTGGGATAAACAACTGTATTTTATCCATAAATACTATGTACTCCTCTTCTTTTCATATTTTAATTTTTAATTCTAAAATACATATAACAGACACATTATACTTACCACACAGATTTCCCTATACTCAATGTTTTTATATTTGCTCCAGGTCAGTTTTTAAAGAAATAAAATGTTAACAGATACAACTAAATGCTTGTTCCAATCCCATCCTCCTTTCTCCATTCTAAAGGTTAACTCTTCCTTTATAGATAATCTGTCTTTTCTCTCTGGTTGCTTTTAGGATTTGCTTATTGTCTTTGATGTTCTGAAATCTGTGGATTCATATCTTCAATCAACTCTGAAAAATTATCAGGGAATATCACTCTGAATGTGATACCTTCCCATTCTCTATTTTCTGTCCTTCTGGAACTCCTGTTTCAACATATGTTGGCTCCTCTATCCTCCATGTTTCTAACCTCTGTTTTGTACTTTTCTTATCTCTCTGTGTGGCAATTGGGGTAATTTCCTAGATCACCTTTCCAGTTTATTAATCCTCTCTCAAATTGTCTAATCTTTATTTATGTTAATTGAATTTTAATTTCATGGACTTTTTTCATTTCTAAATATACATTTTTCTTTTCCAAATCTGCCATATATTCTTATTGTGTTCTATTCTTTGAGATTTATTTCTATTCCTTTTTTTTTTTACTCTACTCATTTTGTATTATAGATTATTTCAGATGTTTTTATTACATCATGTTTGACTAGGGGAAGAAGAAGTTACTTAATCCTCATATATGTTGTGTGTGCTGCTTTCCCTCATGGCTTGTTATTTGTTTGCATGTGAGAGATCATTATAACAAAAGAGTGTTCTTGTCTCTATGTGTTTTGTTTTGTTTTCCTGTTGGAGTCCTTGCACTTATGGAATTGCTACACTGGAATGATTTTGTGTTTGTTTTTACTGTGCTCCAGGGATTTCACCAAACTGAGATCAGTCTTATTGTTAATTTCTCAGATTAGGCATGTTCATATCCATGGGTAATAGAAATTTGGACAGGCTTGGAGTTTTTTTCATAGATGAGTTTTTTTTCCTCCTCAGAATCCCAGAAAAACACAAGTTGCCTTCTTGCTTTCTTGTGCCAGTAGGTAGAATTGTTATGTTCCCCCTTTCACTGAGAGGACACTCTTCCATTATCCCAGCTTTACAAAGGAATGTTATACTTTAGCTCCCCAACCTTGCTTAAGCCCAAAGGTATGTCTTTTGTACCCATATAGGCATTAAAGCATTTTTAGGTATACCTTGACAATTTTCCTCTTGGTTGCTGCAGTGCGAGTTCCTGAATTTACCACTCTGATTTCCAATATCCCCTGTATACCTGTCGTTTTCTTGCTTTTTAACCCAGGTGTGTAAAATTAAACATTATGTTATTATTATATATGCATCATTTATATATGTGTTTGTAATTGAACAATAAAGCTCTGACTTATTCTGTCATGTTGCTGGAACCTTCCTTTAAGTCACCATGGTATCATTCCAAAGATTTGTATATTTATGATATACTTTTAAAATTACAAATCTCTTTTGTGGTCTTTTTAAAAAACATCTTAAAAGATGCTTTCATTCCTAAATGCAAATTATACGCTCTCTCATAGAATTTGTCCATTTGGGTTGGGTCTGAACATAAAGTTCTCTTTGCTAATTATTTAACTATAGAGAAATCATTTTAAAAATTCTTGACTTTAGGTACAATTTTCCTTGAGTGTATAATATATAGTATTAAAAGTGCTATACATTCACTTTTTAAAAAACTTTAAGATTTTACAATTTTTCTCTTGATACATAATTGAAATATTGTTTAACATTATCCCAAAAGAAAGCCAATACACTCCATGATCAAAGATGCTTTTGCAAGCATATATGGAAATTACTTTTTTCACTGTAGGAAAATGTATGGCATTATGTATTCACAATGCCAGGAATTATACCCACACTGCCAGGAATCCAAGCATTTAATGTGACTTGGAAACAGATTTTGCATATTACATTTATAATTTTAATTCCATCCCAAATAAGGATCAGCATTGCAGCTAAATTTCTGCTTAAGGTGTTTCTTTCCAATGACTGGACCATAGACCATAGCCCTCTGAAATTGGGAGCCCACATGAAAGTTGCAGGCTGGTAGTCCTTACTATCCTTTCCTCCTCCTCATCCTACAAAATAGGATTTTAGAACGTGCTTCTGAATTCAATTGTCCTCACATGGTTGGGACTGTGCCTAGGGAAGCACCATGTGCTGAAATGCTAAACCTAAATGAATGTTAACACTAGTGTCTTCCTGGAGGATGTAACAGAAAAATGGTTCTGCCTTTCAACCCTGCAAAAAGTTTACAGAGTCGAATAAATATCACAAGTGTAAGCATTTTCAAACTGGAAAATAAAAAATCCTGTGACAGCTAGAGTCAGTTTGTTAATATATTTAGGCACTTGTGTTTGTCTGATTATGGCATGGATAAAGCAGACAATCCATGTGATTGGAGCCAACAGCCAAGCTTTTCAGGCAAACAGATTGGCCTAATCCTCACTTGTTAAAATTTGTTTCCAACCCTTAGCTCATTAGCTTCTCCTTTTCTCCTGACCTCATCCTTTTGTGTTTTCTTGATCATCGGAATGCTTCCCTTGGAAATCCAGATTTCAGTCTATTCTAAACAGAGCTACAGAAAAAGTGGTAGAGCTTTCATCGTGTTTTCTTTACTCACTGGGTGAGGCCCCATTTTCCCCCTCCTCTTGATCTAATTAGCATTGTTTTCTCCAAGAGTCGCTTTAAGAGTGACATTTCTTCTTTACTTCTCATAAAACTCACTCTAACTTGGGTGTGTGTTGGGAGGAAGGAAACTAGGGCAACAGATCTCTGCAATCTGGCTTAGAGCAAAATACTTTTTTTCTTCTGATTTTTCTCAAGTGATCTTTAGTTCCTTCCACATAAATGTATCTTATCTGATACCATAAAGGTTTTTGGGCTTGACAATGCTAGGAGGTTACAGAGGTGAATGATTGATCAATGTAAAATGCATTAGAGTTATTTCTAACTCATGTCTTTTCTGCTTTATGAGTGCTTCCTGATGTATTTCCTGAAAGTGAATTTTTTCATTTCTCTTTTTACCCCTAAACTCAAACCATAGTTCTATCTCTATAAAAGGTGCACTGACCTACTTCCCTTTTTGCATACAGAAAGGTTTAAGTTTGACCTTAACATGAAAAGTAGGTAATATACTGTGTTGTAAGCTGGCTCTTTTAAAGTAGTCTATAAAATAGTTTATTTACCAATAGTGACAGAAAACCGTACAATGACCTTACCCAACTACCAGCATATATATTTAGATATAGTTATCTAATAACTCCTGAGCCCTGAGAATTGCATAGCAAAATAAAAAGAAGTACAACCTCTCTTAAACTTATCAAGATCAGTAGACATATACAGAGGTATATATCACTTTTCCTATAAGAGGCAATTTCAATTCACAGATAAAAGGGTTACTTCCTGTTAGTCACAGATTTCTTCTAGTAATCTTCCTTCTGAGGTTGTCAAAGTTACCCACATCAGTGGTTATACCTTTTCAAATGTCAACTTATGAATCAAAGGAACCAAAATGGATCACAAATATTTGAAGACAGTGAAAACTGCAAAGCAAAAAGTCACTTGAAACTTAAATAAGAAGAATAAAAATGATATATGTGGATCTGGACATTCTGACCAGTTGAGTTTATGCTTTTTCAAGCCCAGGAAGAAAATGTGTCAGACCGGAATCACACTTAACACTCAATCAGGAGAGAACTAACCACAGGAAATGAAATTGTCTTCACTGTCACCTGTAATTCTAGAGAAAGTGTTAGGATTAGAAGTGTCCTTAGACAGATGGACTATTAAGCAAGTGTTATCAGTATGGAATATCTGGGGAACAGGGCAGTATATCTTAAATAAGAGAATTCCATTATGCAGGAAAATCTTAACCCTTGAAAAAATAACTTATGGCTTTCAAAAATATTAAATCCACTTTTAACACTTAACATTGGGTTTTAGGTAGAACACATATTTTTCTGAGCTACAGCCAAGCCTACTCTATCAAAAAAAAAAAAAGAAAAACTAATGTGTCAGAGTTTAATGCAGTATTTTCTGAACATTTCAAATGAAATTCAAGATAGTGACTATATTTTTTGGTCCTTATGGGCATGAGCAGATCTTTTATTTTTGTAACTCATCACTCCTAGTACAATATGTAAGGCACGTACACAATAGATGCTTAATAAATACTTTGTGATCCATCATTCATTGTCACAGAACAAATTAATATTAGAGCTGGGTATTCCATGTCCCAGTTCAGAATTTTTGGTAGACCATGGGATCACCAATAAAAATAATTTGATTGTGAAAAAGCAAATTGTACTAACCTAAAGAGTTTATATCAGAATTTCGTATCTTAATGTTTAATAAAACTTTTAAAGATTTAAAAATCAACAATCTTAAAAAAGTAGATGTGAAGGAGGAGTCAAGATGGTGGCATTGGAAGACGCAGAGTTAGCGTCTCCCCACAAGTAGGCCCCCTGTTGGCCACTGGTGGGGGACTCTAACCCCCAAGGAGATGGGAGGAACCCCAGAGTGAAGTGGTAGGACGTAGGGGGACCAAGGAAGGAGGAGAAATGGAGGCCAGACAAGATCAGCCCCCCTGAGGCCGGGGAGATCAGGAGAGGCAAGTGGGAGGGCCTCTCCAGGAAGAGTGGGAGAGGAGCAGAGGGTGATGGCCTGGCCCACTCGGGCTGGGGAGCCTGCTGAACTCCCAAGCTGGTTCCCCCCACCCAAAGCCCCATCCAGGCCGCCTAGGTCCTGCGGGCATAGGAGGGAGGCTGAGGGGAGAACAGGAGAGGCAGGCAAGAGGGGCCCTCAGGGAGGAGCAGGAGAGGAGCGGAGGGTGACTGTCCCACCCACTTGGGCATGGGGAGCCTGCTGATCTCCCAGGCTGATCCCCCACTCTCCAAGGCCCCTCCAGGCTGCAGGGGTCTTGGGGACATAGGAGGGAGGTGGGGGGATCAGGAGAGGCAGGCAGGAGAGGCCCTCTCAGACCCCAGACCAGAGGAGCAGGAGAGGAGAGGAAGGTGTTTGCCCCACCCACTTGAGCCCAGGAAGCCTGCTGGGCTCCCAGGTGAGGTCCCCTGCCCTCTGAGACCAGGAGTCAGGGACACGCCTGGGCCCCTTCTGTTCCTTGAGCCTAAGTCCCACCCCCCACAGTCTCCAGAGCCTTTTCCAGCCCTGTGGGCCCTGAGCATTGGCCCCACCCACTGCCCAAACCTCACCCTTGCTTAGGCCCCACTCTCCACAGCCAAGGCCTTCCCCCCACTTTTTTTCTTTTCCCACCTCCTCTTTTTTACTATTGTAGTACTGATGCACCTCTGGTGTTGATTCATCTATATTTTTATTTTTACATTCTTTCTAACATACCTGTTAGTTTCCTAGTCTAATTTTAGTTTTTACTTTTTGTTCTTTTTTTTTTTTTTGCCACCCCCTGCGGCTTGTGGGAGAACGTGATTTGTGAGCCTGGGGTTGGGCAGAAGCTCCTGCAGTGGGAGCTCCAAGTCCGAACCACTGGACTAACAGAGAACCTCAGACCCCAGGGAATATTCATCAGGGTGACGTATAACAGAGTTCTTCATCTCAGCACCAAGACCCAGCTCTACCCAACAGGCTACAAACTCCAGTATTGAAAGCCTCAGGCCAAACAACCAGTAAAACAGGAACACAATCCCACTCATTAAAAAAAAAAAAAAAGAGACAGCAAAAAAATATGTCACAGATGAAAGAGCAAGGTAAAAACCTACAAGACCAAATAAATGAAGAGGAAATAGGCAATCTACCTGAAAAAGAATTCAGAGTAATGATAGTAAAGATGATCCAGAATCTCGGAAATAGAATGGAAACACAGATTGAGAAAATACAAGAAATGTTTAATAAAGATCTAGAAAAACTAAAGAACAAACAAACAGAGATGAACGACACAATAACTGAAATGAAAAATACACTAGAAGGAATCAATAACAGAATAATGGAGGCAGAAGAACGAATAAGTGAGCTGGCAGACAAAATGGTGGAAATGACTGCCGAAGAGCAGAATAAAGAAAAAAGAATGAAAAGAATTGAAAAAAATCAGAGAGATCTCTGGAACAACACTAAACTCACCAGCATTAGAATTATAAGGGTCCCAGAAGAAGAGGAGAAAAAGAAAGGGTCTGAGAAAATATTTGAAGAGATTATAATGGAAAACTTCCCTAACATGGGAAAAGAAATAGTCACCCAAGTCCAGGAAGCACAGAGAGTCCCATACAGGATAAACCCTAGGAAAAACACAAGACACATATTAATCAAACTAAAAAAAATTAAATTCAAAGAAAAAATATTAAAAGCAACAAGGGAAAACCAAAAAAATAACATACAAAGGAATCCCCATAAGGTTATCAGCTGATTTTTCAGTGGAAACTCTGCAGGCCAGAAAGGAGTGGCAGGATATACTTAAAGTGATGAAAGAGAAACACCTACAACCAAGATTGCTCTACCCAGGATCTCATTCAGATTCGATGGAGAAGTCAAAACCTTTACAGACAAACAAAAGCTAAGAGAATTCAGCACCACCAAACCAGCTTTACAACAAATGCTAAAGAAATTTCTCTAAGTGGGAAACACAAGAGAAGAAAAAGACACACAAAAACAAACCCAAAACAATTAAGAAAATGGTAATAGGAATATACATACCAATAATAACCTTGAATGTAAATGGATTAAATGCTCCAACCAGAAGACACAGAGTGGTTGAATGGAGACAAAAACAAGACCCATATATATGCTGTCTACAAGAGACCCACTTCAGACCTAGGGACACATACAGACTAAAAGTGAGGGGATGGAAAAAGATATTCCATGCAAATGGAAATCAAAAGAAAGCTGGAGTAGCAATCCTCATAGCAGATAAAATAGACTTTAAAATAAAGAATGTTACAAGAGACAAGGAGGGACACTACATAATAATCAAGGGATCAATCCAAGAAGAAGATATAATAATTGTAAATATATATGCACCCAACATAGGAGCACCTCAATACATAAGGCAAATGCTAACAATCCTGAAAGGAGAAATCAACATTAACACAACAATAGTAGGGGAATTTAACATCCCACTTACACCAATGGACAGATCATCCAAACAGAAGATAAATAAGGAAACACAAGCTTTAAATGACATGATAGACCAGATAGATCTAATTGATATTTATAGAGCATTCCACCCGAAAGTGGCAGAATACACTTTCTTCTCACATGCACATGGAACGTTCTCCAGGATAGATCACATCCTGGGTACAAATCAAGCCTTGGAAAAATTTAAGAAACTTGAAATCGTATCAAGCATCTTTTCTGACCACAATGCTATGAGATTGGAAATCAATTACAGGAAAAAAACTGTAAGAAACACAAATACCTGGAGGCTAAACAGTGTGATACTCAATAACCAAGAGATTACTGAAGAAATCAAAGAAGAAATAAAAAAATACATAGAAACAAATGACAACGAAAACAAGATGACCCAAAACCTATGGGACGAGACCTTCAAGATGGCGGAGAAGTGAGAGGCTTCTCACCAGCCCGAGAGGCTTTTCTGCTTACCCGCCGGCTGGGATGGGTGGGGGCTGGGAGCTGAGGCTCAGGCTTCGGAGGTCAGAACCCAGGGAGAGGACTGGCGTTGGCTGCGTGAACACAGCCTGAAGGGGGCTAGTGCAACACAGCTAGCTGGGAGGGAGTCTGGAAAAAAGTCTGGACCTGCCTAAGAGGCAAGAGACCATTGTTTCAGGGTGCACGAGGAGAAGGGATTAAGAGCGCCACCTAAACAAGCTCCAGAGACGGGCACGAGCCGCGGCTATCAGCGCAGAACACGAGAGACGGGCATGAAACGATAAGGCTGCTACTGCAACCACCAAGAAGTCTGTGTGCAAGCACAGGTCACTATCCACACCTCTCCTCCCGGGAGCCTGTGCAGCCTGCCACTGTCACAGTCCCACGATCCAGGGACAACTTCCCCGGGAGAACACACGGCACGCCTCAGGCTGTTGCAAAGTCACGCCGGCCTCTGCCACCACAGGCTCGCACCGCAATCTGTACCCTTCCCTCTCCCTGGCTTGAGTGAGCCAGAGCCCTCTAATCAGCTGCTCCTTTAACCCCGTCCTGTCAGGGTGAAGAACTGCTCTCAGGCTACCTACATGCAGAGGCGGGGCCAAATCCAAAGCTGAACCCCAGGAGCTGTGCGAACAAAGAAGAGAAAGGGGACTCTCTCCCAGAAGCCCCAGGAGCAGCGGATTAAATCTCCACAATCAACTTGACGTACCTGCATCTGTGGAGTACATGAATAGACAGAGAATCAACCCAAAATTGAGGTGGTGAATTTTGGGAGCAATGATATATACTTTTTTCCTTTTTCTCTTTTTGTGAGTGTGCATGTGTATGCTTCTTTGTGAGACTTTGTCTGTATAGCTTTGTTTTTATAACTTGTCCTAGGGTTCTGTCTGCCCTTTTTTTTTTTTTTCTTTTTCTTTTAGTATAGTTTTTTAGCACTTGCTATCATTGGTGGATTTGTTTTTTGGTTTGGTTGCTCTCTCTCTTCTTTCTTTTTTTATTTTTAATAATTATTTTTTATATTTTATTTTAATAACTTTATTTTCTTTTTTATCTTTCTTTTTTTCTCCCTTTTATTCTGAGCCGTGTGGCTGACAGGGTCTTGGTGCTCCGGCCAGGTGTCAGGCCTGTGCTTCTCACGTGGGAGACCCAAGTTCAGGACATTGGTCCACCAGAGACCTCCCAGCTCCATGTAATATTAAATGGCGAAAGCTCTCCCAGAGATCTCCAGCTCAACACTAAGACCTAGCTCCCCTCAACGATCAGCAAGCTACAGTGCTGGACACCCTATGCCAAAGAACTTAGCAAGACAGGAACACAACCCCACCCATTAACAGAGAGGCTGCCTAAAATCATAATAAGGTGACAGACACCCTAAAACACACCACCGGACGTGGTCCTGCCCACCAGAAAGATAAGATCCAGCCTCAGCCACCAAAACACAGGCACCAGGCCCCTCCACAAGGAAGCCTACACAACCCACTGAACCAACCTTAGCCACTGGGGGCAGACACCAAAAACAACGGGAACTACAACCTGCAGCCAGCGAAAAGGAGACCCCAAACACAGTAAGTTAAGCAAAATGAGAAGACAGAGAAACAAACAGCAGATGAAGGAGCAAAGTAAAACCCACTAGACCTAACAAATGAAGAGGAAATAGGCAGTCTACCTGAAAAAGAATTCAGAGTAATGATAGTAAAGACAATCCAAAATCTTGGAAATAGAATGGAGAACATACAAGAAACGTTTGACAAGGACCTAGAGGAACTAAAGAGCAAACAAACAATGATGAACAACACAATAAATGAAATTAAAAATCCTCTAGAAGGAATCAATAGCAGTATAACTAAGGCAGAAGAAAGGATAAGTGACCTGGAAGATAAAATAGTGGAAATAACTACTGCAGAGCAGAATAAAGGAAAAAGAATAAAAGAATGGAGGACAGGCTCAGAGACCACTGGGACAACATTAAACACACCAACATTCTAATTATAGGGGTCCCAGAAGAAGAAGAGAAAAAGAAAGGGACTGAGAAAGTATTTGAAGAGAATATAGTTGAAAACTTCCTTAATATGGGAAAGGAAAGAGTTAATCAAGTCTAGGAAGCACAGAGAGTCCCATACAGGATAAATCCAAGGAGAAACATGCCAAGACACATATTAATCAAACTATCAAAAATTAAATCACAAAGAAAAACTATTAAAAGCAGTAAGGGAAAAACAACAAATAACATACAAGGGAATCCCCGTAAGATTAACAGCTGATCTTTCAATAGAAACTCTGCAAGCCAGAAGGGAGTGGCAGGACATATTTAAAGTGATGAAAGGGAAGAACCTACAACCAAGATTACTCTACCGAGCAAGGATCTCATTCAGATGCGACGGAGAAATTAAAACCTTTACAGACAAGCAAAAGCTAAAAGAATTCATCACCATCAAACCAGCTTTACAACAAATGCTAAAGGAACTTCTCTAGGCAGGAAACACAAGAGAAGGAAAAGACCTACAATAACAAACCCAAAAGAATTAAGAAAATGGTAATAGGAACATATATATCAATAATCACCTTAAATGTAAATGGATTAAATGCTGCAACCAAAAGACATAGACTGGCTGAATGGATACAAAAACAAGACCCATATATATGCTGTCTACAAGAGACCCACTTCAGATCTAGGGACACATACAGACTGAAAGTGAGGGGATGGAAAAAGATATTCCATGCAAATGGAAATCAAAAGAAAGCTGGAGTAGCAATTCTCATATCAGACAAAATAGACTTTAAAATAAAGACTATTAAAAGAGACAAAGAGGGACATTACATAATGATAAAGGGTTCAAACCAAGAAGAAGATATAATAATTGTAAATATTTATGCAACCAATATAGGAGCACCTCAATACATAAGGCAAATGCTAACAGTCATAAAATGGAAATTGACAGTAACACAGTAATAATAGAGGACTTTAACACCCCAATTTCACCAATGGAGAGATCATCCAAAATGAAAATAAATAAGGAAACACAAGCTTTAAATGATACATTAAACAAGATGGACTTAATTGATATTTGTAGGACATTCCATCCAAAAACAACAGAATACACTTTCTTCTCAAGTGCTCATGGAACATTCTCCAGGATAGATCATATTTTGGGTCACAAATCAAGCCTTGGTAAATTTAAGATAATTGAAATCGTATAAGGTGACTTTTCCAACCACAATGCTATGAGACTAGATAACAATTACAGGGAAAAATCTGTAAAAAATACAAATATATGGAGGCTAAACAATACACTACTGAATAACCAAGAGATCACAGCAGAAATCAAAGAGGAAATCAAAATATACCTAGAAACAAATGACAATGAAAACATGATGACCCAAAACCTATGGAATGCAACAAAAGCAGTTCTAAGAGGGAAGTTTATAGCAATACAATCCTACCTCAAGAAACAAGAAACATCTAAAATAACCAACCTAACCTTACACATAAAGCAATTAGAGAAAGAAGAACAAAAACCTCCAAAGTTAGTAGAAGGAAAGAAATTATAAAGATCAGATCAGAAGTAAATGAAAAAGAAATGAAGGAAACAATAGCAAAGAGCAATAAAACTAAAAGCTGGTTCTTTGAGAAGATAAACAAAATTGATAAACCATTAGCCAGACCCATGAAGAAAGAAAGGGAGAAGACTCAAATCAATAGAAATAAAGATGAAAAAGGAGAAGTAACAACTGACACTGCAAAAATAAAAAGGATCATGAGAGATTACTACAAGCAACTATATGCCAATAAAATGGACGACCTGGAAGAAATGGACACATTCTTAGGAAAGCACAACCTTCCAAGATTGAACCAGGAAGAAATAGAAAATACAAACAGAGCAATCACAAGCACTGGAATTGACACTGTGATTAAAAATCTTCCAACAAACAAAAGCCCAGGACCAGATGGCTTCCCAGGCAAATTCTATGAAACACTTAGAGAAGAGCTAACACCTATCTTTCTCAAACTCTTCCAAAATATAGCAGAGGGAGGAATACTCCTAAACTCATTCTATGACGCCACCCTCAACCTGACACCAAAACCAGACAAAGAAGTCACAAAGAAAGAAAACTACGGGCCAATATCACTGATGAACATAGAGGTTAAAATCCTCAACAAAATACTAGTAAACAGAATCCAACAGCACTTTAAAAGGATCATGCACCATGATCAAGTGGGGTTTATCACAGGAATGCAAGGATTCTTCAATATATGCAAATCAATCAATGTGATACACCATATTAACAAATTGAAGAATAAAAACCATATGACCATCTCAATAGATGCAGAAAAAGCTTTTGACAAAATTCAACACACTTTTATGATAAAAACCCTCCAGAAAGTAGGCATAGAGGGAACTTACCTCAACATAATAAAGACCGAATATGACAAACCCACAGCCGACATCATTCTCAATGGTGAAAAACTGAAACCATTTCCACTAAGATCAGGAAAAAGACAAGGTTGCCCACTCTCACCACTATTATTCAACATAGTTTTGGGAGTTTTAGCCACAGTAATCAGAGAAGAAAAAGAAATAAAAGGAATCCAAATCGGAAAAGAAGAAGTTAGCCTGTCACTGTTTGCAGAGGACATGATACTATACATAAAGAATCCTAATGATGCTACCGGAAAACTACTATATCTAATCAATGAATTTGGTAAAGTAGCAGGATACAAAATTAATGCACAGAAATCGCTTGCATTCCTATATACCAATGATGAAAAATCTGAAAGAGAAATTAAGGAAACACTCCCATTTACCACTGCAACAAAATGAATAAAATGTGTAGGAATAAACCTACCTAAGGAGACAAAAGACCTGTATGCAGAAAACTATAAGATACTGATGAAAAAAATTAAAGATGATACAAACAGATGGGGAGATATACCATGTTCTTGGATTGGAAGAATCAACATTGTGAAAATGACTATACTACCCAAAGCAATCTACAGATTCATTGCAATCCTTATTAAACTACCAATGTCATTTTTCACAGAACTAGAACAAAAAATTCCACAATTTGCATGGAAACACAAAGGATCCTGAATAGCCAAGGCAATCTTTTTTTTTTTAACATCTTTATTGAAATATAATTGCTTTACAATGGTGTGTTAGCTTCTGTTTTATAACAAAGTGATTCAGTTATACATATACATATGTTCCCATATCTCTTGAGAAAGAAAAACGGAGCTGGAAGAATCAGGCTCCCTGACTTCAGACTATACTACAAATTTACAGTAATCAAGACAGTATGGTACTGGCACAAACACAGAAATATAGATCAATGGAACAGGATAGAAAGCCCAGAGATAAACCCACACACATATGGTCACCTTTCCTTTCATAACGGAGGCAAGAATATACAATGGAGAAAAGATATCTTCATCAATAAGTGGTGCTGGAAAAACTGGACAGCTACATGTAAAAGAATGAAATTAGAACACTTCCTAACACCATACAAAAAAATCAACTCAAAATGGATTAAAGACCTAAATGTAAGGCCAGACACTATAAAACTCTTAGAGGAAAACATAGCAAGAATGTTCTTTGACTAAATCACAGCAAGATCTTTTTTGATCCACCTCCTAGAGTAATGGAAATAAAAACAAAAATAGACAAATGGGACCTAATGAAACTTAAAAGCTTTTGCACAGCAAAGGAAACCATAAACAAGATGAAAAGACAACCCTCAAAATGGGAGAAAGTATTTGCAAATGAAGCAACCAACAAAGGACTAAACTCCAAAATTTACAAGCAGCTCATGCAGCTCAATATCCAAAAAACAAACAACTCAATCCAAAAATGGGCAGAAAACCTAAATAGACATTTCTCCAAAGAAGATATACAGACAGCCAATAAACACGTGAAAGAATGCTCAACATCACTAATCATTTGAGAAATGAAAATTAAAATTACAATGAGGTATCACCTCACACCGGTCAGTATGTTACCATCATCAAAAAATCTACCAACAATAAATGCTGGAGAAGGTGTGGTGAAAAGGGAACCCTCTTGCACTGTTGATGGAAATGTAAATTGATACAGCCACTATGGAGAACAGTAGGGAGGTTCCTTAAAAGCTAAAAATAGAACTACCATACAACCCAGCAATCCCAGTACTGGTCATATACCCTGAGAAAGCCATAATTCAAAGAGTCATGTACCACAATGTTCATTGTAGCTCTATTTCCAATAGCCAGGACATGGAAGCAACCTAAGTGTCCATTGACAGATGAATGGATAAAGAAGATGTGGCACATATATACAATGGAATATTACTCAGCCATAAAAAGAAATGAAATAGAGTTATATGTAGTGAGGTGCATGGACATAGAGTCTGTCATACAGAGTGAAGTAAGTCAGAGAGAGAAAAACAAATACCATATACTAACACATATATATGGAATCTAAAAAAACAAACAAACAAAAAAAGTGGTTATGAAGAACCTAGTGGCAGGACAAGAAAAATAACGCAGATGTAGAGAATGGACTTGAGGACAGAGGGAGAGGGAAGGGTAACCTGGGATGAAGTGAGAGAGTGGCATGGACTAATATATACTACCAAATATAAAATAGATAGCTAATGGGAAACAGCCGGATAGCAGAGGGAGATCACCTCGGTGCTTTGTGACAACCTAGAGGGGTGGTTTAGGGAGGGTGCGAGAGAGATGCAAGAGGGAGGAGATCTGGGGATATATGTATATGTACAGCTGATTCACTTTGCTATAACGTAGAAACTAACACACCCTTGTAAAGCAATTATACTCCGAAAAAGTTGTTAAAAAAAAAAAAAAACCTATGGGACACAGCAAAAGCAGTTCCAAGATGGAAGTTTGTAGCAATTCAATCTCACCTCAAGAGACAATAAAAATCTCAAATAAACAATCTAACCTTACACCTAAAGGAACTAGAGAAAGAAGAACAAACAAAACCCAAAGTTAGCAGAAGGAAAGAAATCATAAAGATCAGAGCAGAAATAAATGAAATAGAAACAAAGAAAACAATAGCAAAGATCAATAAAACTAAAAACTGGTCCTTTGAGAAGATAAACAAAATTGATAAACCCTTAGCCAGACTCATCAAGAAAAAAAAGGAGAGGACGTAAATTAATAAAATTAGAAATGAAAAAGGAAAATCACAACTGACACTGCAGAAATACAAAGGATTATAAGAGAGTACTACAAACAACTATATGCCAATTAAATGGACAACCAAGAAGAAATGCACAAATTCTTGGAAAGGTACAACTTTCCAAGACTGAATGAGGAAGAATTAGAAAATATAAACAGACCTATCACAAGTAATGAAATTGAAACTGTAATTTAAAATCTTCCAACATACAAAAGCCCAAGACCGGATGGCTCCACAGGTGAATTCTATCAAACATTTAGAGAAGAGTTAACACCTATCCTTCTCAAACACTTCCAAAAAATTGCAGAGGGAGAAACACTCCCAAATTCATTTTACGATGTCACCATCACCCTGATACCAAAACCAGAAAAAGATATCACAAAAAAAGAAAATTAGAGACCAATATCACTGATGAACATAGATGCAAAAATCCTCAACAAGGGCTTCCCTGGTGGCGCAGTGGTTGGGAGTCTGCCTGCCAATGCAGGGGACACGGGTTCGAGCCCTGGTATGGGAGGATCCCGCATGCCGTGGAGCAGCTAGGCCCGTGAGCCACCATTACTGAGCCTGCGTGTCTGGAGCCTGTGCTTCGCAACAAGAGAGGCTGCGATAGTGAGAGGCCCGCGCACCGCGATGAAGAGTGGCCCCCGCTTGCCACAACTAGAGAAAGCCCTCGCACAGAAATGAAAACCCAACACAACCATAAATAAATTAAAAAAAAAAAAATCCTCAACCAAATACTAGCAAACAGAATCCAACAGCACATTAAAAGGATCATACACCATGATCAAGTGGGATTTATCCCAGGGATGCAAGGATTCTTCAATATATGCAAGTCAATCAATGTGATATACCATATTAACAAATTAAGGAATAAAAACCATATGACCATCTCAATAGATGCAGAAAAAGATTTTGACAAAATTCAACACCCATTTATGATAAAAACTCTCCAGAAAATGGGCATAGAGGGAACCTACCTCAACATAATAAAGGCCATATATGACAAACCCACAGAAAGCATCATACTCAATGGTGAAAAACTGAAAACATTTCCTCTAAGATCAGGAACAAGACAAGGATGTCCACTCTCGCCACTCTTATTCAACATAGTTTTGGAAGTCCTAGCCACAGCAATCAGAGAAGAAAAAAAAAAGGAACACAAATTGGAAAAGAAGTAAAACTGTCACTATTTGCCAATGACATCATACTATACATAGAAAATCCTAACAAATCCACTAGAAAACTACTAGAACTAATTAATGAATTTGGTAAGGTTGCAGGATATAAAATGAATGCACAGAAATCTCTGGCATTCCTATACACCAACGACAAAAAATCAGAAAGAGAAATTAAGGGAACATTCCCATTTACCACTGCAACAAAAAGAATAAAATACCTAGGAATAAACCTGCCTAAGGAGGCAAAAGACTTGTACTCAGAAAACTATAAAACACTGATGAAAGAAATCAAAGATGACATAAAGAGATGGAGAAATATACCATGTCCTTTGATTGGAAGAATCAATATTGTGAAAATGTCTATACGGCCCAAAGTAATCTACAGATTCAGTGCAATCCCTATCAAACTACCAATGGCATTCTTCACAGAATTAGAACAAAAAATCTTACAATTTGTATGGAAACACAAAAGACCCTGAATAGCCAAAGCAAATTTGAGAGAGAAAAATGGAGTTGGAGGAATCAGGCTCCCCGACTTCAAATTATACCACAAAGCTACAGTAATCAAGACACTATGGTACAGGTGCAAAAACAGAAATATAGATCAATGGTGCAGGATAGAATGCACAAAGATAAACCCACACACATATGGGCACCTAATTTATGACAAAGGAGGCAAGAACATACAATGGAGAAAGACAGCCTCTTCAGTAAGTGATGCTGGGAAAACTGGATAGCTATATATAAAAGAATGAAATTAGAACACTACCTAACACCATACACAAAAATAAACTCCAAATGGATTAAAGACTTAAATTTAAGGCCAGAAACCATAAAACTTTTAGAGGAAAACATAGGAAAAACACTCTTTGACGTAAACCACAGGAAGATAATTTTTGACCCACCTCCTAGAGTAACAAAAATAAAAACAAAATAAACAAATGGGATTTAATTAAACTTAAAAGCTTTTGCACAGCAAAGGAAACCATAAACAAGACAAAAAGACAATGCTCAGAATGGGAGAAAATATTTGCAAATGAAATAACAGACAAAGGATTAATCTCCAAAATATACAAACAGCTCATGGAGCTCAATATCAAAAAAACCCAAACAATCCAGTTAGAAAATGGGCAGAAGACCTAAATAGACATTTCACCAAGGAAGACATACAGATGGCCAAGAGGCACATGAAAAGATGCTCAACATTACTAATTATTAGAGAAATGTAAATCAAAACTACAATGAGGTATCACCTGGCGCCAGTCAGAATGGCCATTATCAAAAAAGCTAGAAACAATAAATCCTGGAAAGGGTGTGGTGAAAAGGGAACCCTCCTACACTGGTGGTGGGAATGTAAATTGATACAACCACTATAGAAAACAGTATGGAGGTTACTTAAAAGCTAAAAATAGAACTACCATATGACCCAGCAATCCCACTACTGGGCATACACCCTGAGAAAACCATAATTCAAAAAGAGACATGAACCAAAATGTTCACTGCAGCACTATTTACAATAGCCAGGACATGGAACCAACCTAAATGTCCATTCGACAGATGAATGGATAAAGAAGATGTGGCACATATATACAATGGAATAGTACTCAGCCATAAAAAGAAATGAAATTGAGCTATTTGTAGTGAGGTGGATGGACCTAGAGACTGTCATACAGAGTGAAGTAAGTCAGAAAGAGAAAAACAAATACCGTATGCTAACATATATATATATGGAATCAAAAAAAAAAATGGTACTGATGAACCTAGTTACAGGGCAGGAATAAAGAGGTAGGCATAGAGAATGGACTTGATGACGTGGGGTGGGAGGGCGAAGCTGGGGCGAAGTGAGAGCAGCATCGACATATATGCACTGCCAGATGTAAAATAGTTGGCTGGTGGGAAGCAGCAGCATAGCACAGGGAGATTGGCTGGGTGCTTTGTGCTGACCTAGAGGGGTGCGATAGGGAGGATAGGAGGGAGACTCAAGAGGGAGGGGGTATGGGGACACGTGCATACATATGGCTGATTTGCTTTGTTGTGCAACAGAAATTAACACGGTATTGTGAAGCAATTATACTCCAATAAAGATCTATTAAAAAGAATGTAGACGTGAACAAGTTCTACATTTAAAAAAAAAAAAAAATCTTTCCAATAGAAATAAATATAGCCCTAAATACTCTTGGTGAGTTACCATTCGAATGGTGAATTTTTACCCTTTTTTCATGACTTACTTCAATGAGTGAATCTTCATCAGCTGGAAGTGCTGGGACATTCTGACATCCATTAATTGCAATTGCTGCTTTCTCAATGAACTCTGAAATATGAGCATTAAATTTGATTATAGTGGAATCTGAAGGACTGGAATTTTAGTGATTTATATATAATTGAAGATAAAACCAAAATAAGGCATATTTTCCAGCATTAGCTATTGTAACTGCATTGAAATCTTCAGGAATACTTAACATGGATGAATCAGAACCATTATGTTCTCACACTATCATTTAAAACAAAAATAAAAGATAATCTCTCTCCCTTGCATAAAATATTCCGATGGTCTTCCAAGGGACTTAGAATAAATTCCAAACTCCTTACCATGGCCTCACAGACTCTGAGTGATCTAATCTAGTCCCTGCCTACATCTCTTACCATCCTGCTCTGCTCTCAGGAGGCCTCCGCCACTTGCTCCCTAAACAAGCCACGATCATGCCATCCTAGGACTTTTGCACTTGCTCTTCATCTGGCTAGAATCCTCTTCCTCTACACCCTGCCTCTTCCCTATTCCTTAGATATCAGCTCAAATGCCATCTCCCCAGAGTCCTTTCAAACCACGCAAAATGAACTTATATCTTGAGCTTGTGCGCGCGCACACACTCACATACCACCCATTCGCTCTATCACATTACCACTTTTTTTTATCATAGTACTTATATGTTTCAGGGTCTATCTGTGTTTGCTCAGTTATATTCACCTGTGACAGCTGCCTCAGGGGCCACATGTCACATCCCGTGACCCACCCTCATGTCAACTGCAGCTGCGATTAGACAATTCCCTGCAAGCTCAGACTTACTTCCCTAACGGCGACCCTTCTCAGCATACTCCACTTGTTTTCTTACTTCCTGTTCCAGGGTTTTCTCTGGCCCCTAGGTGCCTGCTCCACCCAAGCACAAGCACAGCCAGTGGGAGTTGGGAACAAGTGAACGAATGCTTCAGTCTCCCAGTCTTCAAGTGAACCAGTCTGGCAGGTCTTTTGTTATTTCTCAGGAGAGCTCAGCAGAAGTCAAGCCCCTGTTACGACAGCAGCAACCTTAATATTGGTTGGTCCTCTTTTTTCCCATCTTGCACTCTCCTCCCCCTCATCCCTGTTTCCTGGGATCACCTCCAAATTTACCATCAGTGACCAGTATTCAAGATTTTGCCTCATGCTCCGCTTTCAGGGGAACCTTAATTAAGACATATTCTATAGTATATAAGATCCATAAGAGCTAAGGACCTTATCTTTTATGTATTTTGCTTTGTTTACAATGCTTAGCACAGGGCGTGGCATACAGTGAGTGCATATGTATATTTATTTTTTTCTGAAAGAATTACAGACAAGAGTAGAGGTTATGGGCAAATTTAGGGAGGAAATGGTATTCAAGAGAAAGGGATGATCAAAGGAAAAAAATTCAGAAGGTATAAGGTAGTAGATATAGGATAGTATGAGAAGAATAATGCTAACTGAACAGAGAGAGGATGTAAAACATTCATAGAAGTTACTAAAAAGTTCTAAGACAGTCAATCAGATATAGGAGGATTCAAGACTGGAAAAATCTGGGAATCTTCTATTATGTGTTGATCATTCTGTGAGAGAAGTCAAGTGGTGTTATTGTTTTACTTTTAATTGTTTGAGCACCGAAAATTTCACTTCCTTGGAATTTTGAAGCTTGATTCATGTGATAAAAGGATGATGTTGAATCCAAAAATTTAATTTTCTAACTAGTACTTTTAAAAAAACAGGTGTGCAGGCTCCAATGTTCATTGTGGCACTATTTACAATAGCCAGGACATGGAAACAACTTAAATGTCCATCAACAGAAGAATAGATAAAGAAGATGTGGTATATATATACAATGGAATATTACTCAGCCATGAAAAAGAACAAAATAATGCCATTTGCAGCAACATGGATGGACCTAGAGATTGTTGTACTGAGTGAAGTAAGTCAGACACAGAAAGACAAATATCATATGATATCGCTCATACGTGTAATGTAAAAGAAAAAATGGTACAAATGAACTTATTTACAAAACAGAAGTAGAGTCACAGATGTAGAAAACAAACTTATGGTTACCAGGGGATAAGGAGGGGAGGGATAAACTGGGAGACTGGGATTGACATATACACACTACTATATATAAAATAGATAACTAATATGAACCTGCTGTATAGCACAGGGAACTCTACTCAGTACTCTGTAATAACCTATATGGGAAAAGCATCTAAAAAGAAAAATGGATATATGTATATGTATAACTGATTCACTTCGTTGTACACCTGAAACTAACACAACATTGTAAATTGACTATACTCCAATAAAAATTTAAAAAAACAGGGGTGCAGGGACTTCTACTTACATTTATGCCAGAGTAACTTGTACTGGACCTGTCCCGCCATAAACAATGAGACAATATTCATGAGGCAAGTGTTCTCAGTAATTGGGACACAGGGACCACAGGATTGTGAACTTTGAGAGAAGAAAAATACGTAAGTTGAGCCCCATATTTGCCCTTTCTTTCTGCCTGGAGACACTTACCAGCTGGCACAGGTTGCCAAAGGCAAAGCTTTTGCTGAACATAAAAAGAAGCTGAAATTGGCTGGTGGGAAGCAGCAGCATAGCACAGGGAGATGGGGTGGCTGAAGCAACTGGAATAAGAAGAAAAGAGTATCTGATGGGAAGGAGCTGCATGGGGAAGAGGGGTAGCCGGGAGAAGCTCCTGCATGGCTGACAGCTAAAGAAGACATCAGAAGTCATGCAGTGCCAGATAGTGTTGGAATTCCACTCTAGCTACAGTGGAAAGATCTTACTGAATTCCTCAGATACTCAGTTTAAACCCTAGAAAGGCCAAACCTTCCAGGTATGCATCATACTCTAGAGTAAGAGCCACACCCTAGGATGAAGGCAAAACCAAAATAGATCTGAAACTAACAAAGAATAACATTAAGCTTGACAAGATCAAAAGGATCCACAAGTAATTTAATTAGTTGCTGGAACAAAACTCAACACTCCTTAAAGGAAGACATCATAATCTGGACTCCCTACAATGTATCATATATAATGTCCAACATTCAGTAAAAAGTAGTGCTTTGAAGATAATAAATTACAGTGATAAAACCTTAAGTAGACAGATAATAAAAAGAGAGAAAACCCAAATTACTAATAACAGGAATGAAACAGGCGCTATCTTAGAGATCCCACTGATAATAGAAAGATAATCAGGAAATTTTATAAACAACTTTATGCTAATACATTTGACAACTTATAGGAACACATTTCTTGAATAACACAACTTACAAAGATGGACACAAGAAGAAACAGGTAATCTAAAATAGCAGGGGCCTGCAAAGTCAAAATTATTCCTATAATCATACTAGGACCTTCTTTGTCTTTTCCACTTTTAGACTCTCACAAGCAGAGTTTTCCAGGGACTACATGTGTGATATTGCAATAGACTGAACACAGAAGCAGATGTGAGAACTAGCTGTCTTCTATTAGGCTATACATTAAACAGATTGGTAAAAACAGAGGACACATTTTTGTAGACACATCCCAAGAGTGTTAATCAGTGATTCATTATTAGTTAAAAGAGAAGACTCTATTACTCAGATATCTATTACTTAGGATCCCGTAAAGGTCAATTTTGTTTTCTATTTCCTCACCAATGGTACATACTTATTAAATGAGTAGACACCAAGGAGTTATTTGGAAAGAACCAGATTCCTACTCAGCCTTATTTTTCTCAACTACTTAATTCCTTGGAATCAATATGTTGACTTACTTCTGGAAAAGTCCCTTGTAAACATCAAAACTTTTAAAAATTTAAATAGAGATGTATAAAGATGGGTTATTACAATTAATTTTTGTGCAGGATATGGATAGCCACAACCAGACAAGTCAATCTAGCTTTACCTGCTACCAGGCAGATTAGGGTGAATGAAACTGTTAATATTTCAAGAAACATTACAAAGAGATCTCATGAAATTAGAGAAATGAGTCTCTAATATGTGAATAGATTGGTTATTAAAACTTCTAGGATCTAAATGCAGTAAAGGACATACAAGAAGGAGAAATAGAACTTTCATTCTATACCAGACAAGTCATTCTCAGACTTGGAGCGTGTACAACTCCTCTGCATCTACCCTAGAACACCAAACCCTGTGTGACAAGATAGTTGGGAAGCTGGAGAGTGCTAAATGCTGAAGCAGAAACAAATGAATCTGTCATAATCCTTTATTTCATGGAATCCATTGTATTAGAGTGTGCTGTCCACCACGCAAAGGATGATTTTTATAAGGCCATCTTTCTAAGGCCAAAATTCCCTTTGGAATAAGAAAATATTCCTTGGGCAAAAGAAATGCTTCTAGCTTATGATAAATTCTTGTATTGCACAGTGCTTTACAAAGTCAGCCAATTTCTGGCCTCTAAAGAATTTCTCCAGTAACTTCCTGAGTCCATTCCCTTGAATACGCGTATTTGCCTGACTCAGTCAAAAATGTCATCAATCAGGATTGTGCAGTAAGTAATAGTGTAGCGATTATTCCCTGAGCAACAGTGAATGATTGTTCTAACACACAGAGTTCAGGATTATTAGATGAGAAGTAAAGAGTCGTGTCAGGATGAATTTTGCCTACAGCTGAAGGCAGGTGACTCCAGTTTGCTACTGGCAGGAAGCATGTCATGGGGAAATGGCTAAAATAATATGAATATGAAGCTTATATTGATTTTATTCAATACATATAAGTGAATATAAAGATGACCAACACAAGGTCCTTGCCTTTGGAAAGGCTCAACTTTTTACATGTTAAAAAGCCGCAAGCTCATAAAAGTATTTTTACTTTTATTTTCTTTAAATTTTTTGCAACTTTGACATTAATTTGAATTGTTTTTTCCATAACATATAAAAATTTTATCAACATGTTTATATATCACTTGTGAAGTTCCTTTGAATGAGTTAGATCTGTTAATGTCCTGTCGTTTACAGACCTAACAGTGTTCTCCCCATCCCTAAATAACGTCTGGTCTACTTGGCAAACTTCTAATCAACCTTCAAGACAGTTTTTCTGCCACTTTCTCTCATTCTGTTTCCTTTCCTTTACCCAGGAAGATGAATCACTCCCCCAGCTTGTCAGTGTAATTATAGTAATAGCAATAATAGTTCACAGTTATCAAGTGCTTTCTATGTGCCAAGGACTCTTCTAAGAGGTAAGTTATTTAATTTCACAAAACTGTATAAGATGAGCATTGCTATTGTGCCTATTTTACATATGAGGAAAATGAGGTACGGAGAAGTTATGTATGTTGCTCAGGATCACACAGACAGGAAGTGGCAGAGCTGCCGTATGGACCCGGGTCGTTGCATCCTTTACCACTATGTGATGCTTCCTCTCATTAGCACTCGTATACATCCATCACATAGTGTTAAGTTAGTGTTTGGGAGTCTATTTCAGTGAAGACTGTATTCTCTGTAAGAGTAGGGCTATCCCTCATTGTAGAGGAGAGTTAAACCCTGCCTGCAATGAAAATTGAGTAACATCTGTGGTTCATGTTTTTACTTATTCACAAGTCACTCTTTACCAAATTTATTCAAGGACCCTCCCATGCCCAACCAGAAAAAAGCACTCTTTGTCCTAGCTAAAGGAGTGATACACTCCAGCATTTTAAAAACAATACTCCGTTTCACTCCAGAGAGATTACAGGTTAGGTTTTAATGACAAAGGAAGCACTTTGTGTGAATATTTGAACAGTACCACCTGTTGAAACTTGTAATGTTATTGCTTGAGACTCTTCAGAATTCGAGATTTAAACTTTCCTTCAGTCACATGAGAGCTGATGTGAGCACTGCCAAGAAAACAATGACCAGATCCTCTGTCCCTGAAACTCAGACATTTCTGAGCCCAGCTTCAGGAAGAAACAGCTCTCCACACCAGCAGCGGAGGCACGTTGTATCACCAAAATGGAATGTGCCTGATTTCACTTTGCAGTGTACACTGGAACCCAAACTATGGCAGGATGACTTTTTGACGTGTACAGTTACTTGGGAATAATGGCAGCACTCTTGCAATGTGGTTGGATGGGAAACACCTGTCAGATTTGAAGCCATGGTTAGATGTGGCCATTCTTGATGTGTCCAGTGACTGCTTTTGTTCAGTTCCTGTTGGCTAACGAGAACAAAAGGTGAAATCTTTTTCTCTTCAAAAAACGAATTATATGTATAGAGATGTTCTGGGCAGGGTTCAAGGAAAAAGAACATCAATAGTCATTTCATGTTATACAGGAAAATCCAGTAGTTTGGAACTGGAAAGGTGGTATTCAACCATGAATCTACAGTGATCGTGGTGTGGGGATTGTCTTTGGAATTCGGACTGTTCTGGAAGAGGGAGGACTACAGGCTGGGGGTTGTTCATTTATTCAATCTGTCTATTTGCTCCCACCGACTGGTTCAGAACATAGGTATAACTAATTTTAAGGGAAGTGGCTTATATCCGTCTGTTCATGATTGACAATTCCATGGGAAATAGGGAGGAGATAATGGAAACTGATGGAGCCAATCACAGTGACAAAAATGGAAAGGGTTAAAAAGTCATTTAATTGATCTTAAATCCGTGAGAAAATGAATAGAAAAAACAGATATCATTAATTTTTCTTTCAAGTCCCTTATGGTAATAGATAAAGAAAGAAGTGAAACTCAAAACATAATATTGTATTCTTTCTTTCTATCTATCTATCTATCTATCTATCTATCTATCTATCTATCTATCTATCTATCTATCTTTAGTCCTGTTCCATGATTCACCTTGTCAGAGCTCAAGGACTCCTTTGCCTTTGAATTTAAACAAGAGCAGGTTCTCATCAATTTTCCCATGTTTTTGAGCATTTTTAAATGATAGTTGAGTTATGAGTCATCACCAAGATCTTCGGCATCATTGTACCAAAAGCACATAACATGTTTTCTACCTGTTGATGTAAATTATTGCCTGCGTGTAGAACTCTAGGAATGATTTGGCTTCCTGCCCACACAAATGACTTCTCATCATTCAGGTTTCAATTTAATGCCAGTATATAGTGTAAGATGTATGTTCAGTCCTACAAATGAGTTGCATGTGCATTTCCATTTCAGAAAACCTGGCCTGAATTTTAAAAGAAAGCATTTGGGATCTATTGTATTGGAGGTATTTCTGAGCTAAGTGCATTCTACATACATTGTAACACTGTAGGATCAAAAATCATGCTGGATTTTGGGTACCACACCAAATTTTTTAAAAGAAAAAAAAGACAAATGATGTCTTTAGTTTTTGAACTTCCTTTTCCAGAGAACTAAAAGATATATTGTGAGTTTTCTTTTTTCAGTTACCTTTGCTTTTTTAAATTTCAATTTACTTTCTCTCATCTTCTGACCACCAGCCTAAGAAGTCAAATCAACTTGAAGAGGAAAATGTCTTAAATAGAAAGCTAATGATTTAGAAAGCTTTTGTTGTGCAGGCAGAATCTACTCCAAGCACTAATCAGAAAGATGCTTTTAGACTTCTTTGCTTCATATTAGTGATTCCATCGACAGATGAAGATATATATGAAATAAATTAGAATGCACTCCAAATTTAACAAATTAAAAATATTGTCAAATGAAATGCCTTTTTGTAAGTGTGGCAAGAAGCAGTTATTCCTGCGCATTCATGCTAGTAAAAAGGTCAAAGGACTAATGATAATAATAATAAAAACGAACATGATTTCGCACAAAAAGAGCACCAAGATATAAGATAAATTGGAAAAAGGAGTGTTCTGAAATGACTGAAAACAAGGAATTTTTCACGTTGTTTTACATTAGCAAAAATAGATACAGAATTCTACTGACCAAAAGTACAACAGTAACAAGGATTAAGGCATTCTCCTTCACTGTAATTGTGAACCTTCTGTAAAAGCTATCATATCCTTCTGCCATGTAATCACACAGGTAATAAATATTACATGTTATGCCAGTATGTTTTAATCACTTCTCTTTCACTCAGCTGTAGAACAAAACCAACAAAGTAAAACAGTGTTTGTAAGTCACCATTTCCTAAGCTGAGAAAAAAGAAAATGTTGAGGGTATATAATATAATCCTTCCTTACTCTCTATTATTTTTCCTCTTAGTAGAACATTAGTTTAAAGTTTGGATTGTCATTGAATATTGGGTTGCAATATTTTCAAGTTACCATAATTCTATTTGGTTTTGGAGAATCCATTGTTCCACATTATATTAAAGTCTGTGGGGGGGACCTTCAAGATGGTGGAGGAGTGAGACGTGGAGATCGTCTTCCTCCCCACAAATACATCAGAAATACATCTACATGTGGAACAACCCCTACAGAACACCTACTGAACGCTGGCAGAAGACCTCAGACTTCCCAAAAGGCAAGAAACTCCCTACGTTCCTGGGTAGGGCAAAAGAAAAAAGAAAAAACAGAGACAAAAGAATAGGGACAGGACCTGCACTTCTGGGAGAGAGCTGTGAAGGAGGAAAAGTTTGCACACACTAGAAAGCCCCTTACTGGAGGATACGGCAGGGTGGGTGGGAAGCTTCGGAGCCATGGAGGAGAGCAACAGGGGTGCAGAGGGCAAAGCGGAGAGATTCCCGCATAGAGGATCAGTGCCAACCAGCACTCACCAGCCCGAGAGACTTGTCTGCTCACCCGCCTGAGAGGGTGGGGGCTGGGAGCTGAGGCTCGGGCTTCGGAGGTCAGATCCCAGGGAGAGGACTGGGGTCGGCTGTGTGAACACAGCCTGAGGGGGCTAGTGTGCCACAGCTAGCCGGGAGGGAGTCCGGGAAAAAGTCTGGAACTGCCTAAGAGGCAAGAGACCATTGTTTTTGGGTGCACAAGGAGAGGAGATTCAGAGCACCGCCTAAAGGAGCTCCAGAGACGGGCATGAGCTGTGGCTATCAGCGCGGACACCAGAGATGGGCATGAAACGTTAAGGCTGCTACTGCAGCCTCCAAGAAGCCCGTGTGCAAGCACAGGTCACTATCCACACCTATCCTCCCGGGAGCCTGTGCAGCCCGCCACTGCCAGGGCCCTGTGATCCAGGGACAACTTCCCCAGGAGAACGCACGGCGCGCCTCAGGCTGGTGCAACGTCACGCCGGCCTCTGCCGCAGCAGGCTCGCCCCGCATTCTGTACCCCTCCTTCTCCCTGGCCTGAGTGAGCCAGAGGCCCCTAATCAGTTGCTGCTTTATTTTTATTTTTTATTTTTATTTTTTAAACATCTTTATGGGAATATATTTTCTTTACAATGGTGTGTTAGTTTCTGCTGTATAACAAAGTGAATCAGCTACACATATACATACATCTCCATATCTCCTCCCTCTTGCATCTTGCTCCCACGCTCCCTATCCCACCCCTCTAGGTGGTCATGAACCACCGAGGTGATCTCCCTGTGCTATGCATCAGCTGCTACTTTAACCCCATCCAGTCTGGGCGGGGAACAGATGCCCTCAGGTGACCTACAGGGAGAGGTGGGGCCAAACCCAAAGCTGAACCGCAGGAGCTGCGCGAGCAAAGAAGAGAAAGGGAAATTTCCCCCAGCAGCCTCAGGAACAGCGGATTAAATCTCTATAATCAACCTGATGTATCCTGTATCTGTGGAATACCTGAATAGACAACGAATCATCCCAAAATTGAGGCAGTGGTTTTTGGGAGCAACTGTGGACTTGGGGTTTGCTTTCTGCATCCAATTTGTTTCTGGTTTTAAGTTTATATTGGCTTAGTATTTAGAGCTTATAATCATTGGTAAATTTGTTTATTGATTTGGTTGCTCTCTTACTTTTTTTATATATATATATATTTTTTCCTTTTTCTCTTTTTCTGAGTGTGTATGTGTAAGCTTTTTTGTGTGATTGTGTCTGTATAGCTTTGCTTTTACCATTTGTCCTAGGGTCTGGTCTGTCCAATTTTGTTTTTTGGGTTTTTTGTTTTTGTTAGTATAGTTTTTAGCGCTTGTTATCATTGGTGGATTTGTTTATTGGTTTGGTTGTTCTCTTCTTTCTTTCTTTACTTTTTAAAAATTTTTAATAATATATTTTTTATTTTAATTATTTTAATTTTTTTTCTTTCTTTTTTTTCTCCCTTTTCTTCTGAGCCATGTGGCTGACAGGGTCTTGGTGCTCTGGCCAGGTGTCAGGCCTGTGCCTCTGAGGTGGCAGAGCTAAGTTCAGGACATTGGTCCAACAGACACTTCTCGGCCCCACATAATATCAAACGAAGATAGCTCTCCCAGAGATCTCCATCTCAATGCTAAGACCCAACTCCACTCAACGACCAGCAAGCTACAGTGCTGGACACCCCATGCCAAACAGGTAACAAGACGGGAACACAACCCCACCCATTACCAGAGAGGCTGCCTAAAATCATAATAAGTTCACAGACATCCCAAAACACACCACTGGTGCGGTCCTGCCCACCAGAAAGACAAGATCCAGACTCATCCACCAGAATACAGGCACCAGTCCACTCCACCAGGAAGCCTACACAACCCACTGAACCACCCTTACCCACTGGGGGCAGACACCCAAAACAACAGGAACTACGACCTGCAGCCTGCAAAAAAGGAGACCCCAAATGCAGTAAGTTAAGCAAAATGAGAAGACAGAGAAACACACAGCAGATGAAGGAGCAAAGTAAAAACCCACCAGACCAAAAAAATGAAGAGGAAATAGGAAGTCTACTTGAAAAAGAATTCAGAGTAATGATAGCAAAGATGATCCAAAATCTTGGAAAGAGAATGGAGAAAATACAAGAAACGTTTAACAAGGACCTAGAAGAACTAAAGAGCAAACAAACAATGATGAACAACACAATACATGAAATTAAAAATTCTCTAGAAGAAATCAATAGCAGAATAACTGACGCAGAAGAATGGATAAGTGACCTGGAAGATAAAATAGTAGAAATAACTATTGCAGAGCAGAATAAAGAAAAAAGAATTGAAAGAATTGAGGACAGTGTAAGAGACTTCTGGGACAACATTAACACACAACATTCGAACTATAGGGGTCCCAGAAGAAGAAGAGAAAAAGAAAGGGACTGAGAAAATATTTGAAGAGATTATAGTTGAAAACTTCCCTATTATGGGAAAGGAAATAGTTAATCAAGTCCAGGAAGTGCAGAGAGTCCCATACAGGATAAATCCAAGGAGAAACACGGAGAGACACATATTAATCAAACTATCAAAAATTAAATACAAAGAAAAAATATTAAAAGCATCAAGGGAAAAACAACCAATAACATACAAGGGAATCCCCATAAGGTTAACAGCTGATCTTTCAGTAGAAACTCTGCAAGCCAGAAGGGTGTGGCAGGACATGTTTAAAGTGATGAAAGGGAAAACCTACAAACAAGATTACTCTACCCAGCAAGGATCTCATTCAGATTTGACAGAGCAATTAAAATCTTTACAGACAAGCAAAAGCTAAGAGAATTCAGCACCACCAAACCAGCTTTACAACAAATGCTAAAGGAACTTCTCTAGGCAGGAAACACAAGAGAAGGAAAAGACCTACAATAATAAACCGAAAACAATTAAGAAAATGGTAATAGGAACATACATATCGATAAGTACCTTAAATGTAAATGGATTAAGTGCTGCAACCAAAAGACATAGACTGGCTGAGTGGATACAAAAACAAGACCCATATACATGCTGTCTACAAAAGAACCACTTCAGACCTAGAGACATATACAGACTGAAAGTGAGGAGATGGAAAAAGATATTCCATGAAAATGGAAAACAAAAGAAAGCTGGAGTAGCAATTCTCATATCAGACAAAATAGACTTTAAAATGAAGACTATTACAAGAGACAAAGAATGACACTACATAATGATAAAGGGATCAATCCAAGAAGCAGATATAACAATTGTAAATATTTATGTACCCAACAAAGGAGCACCTCAATACATACGGCAAATGCTAACAGCCATAAAAGGGGAAATTGACAGTAACACAATAATAGTAGGGGACTTTAACACCCCACTTTCACCAATGGACAGATCATCCAAAATGAAAATAAATAAGGAAACACAAGCTTTAAAAGACACATTAAACAAGAGGGACTTAACTGATATTTATAGGACATTCTATCCAAAAACAACAGAATACATTTTCTTCTCAAATGCTCATGCAACATTCTCCAGGATAGATCATATCATGGGTCACAAATCAAGCCTTGGTAAATTTAAGAAAATTGAAATTATATCAAGTATCTTTTCAAACCACAACACTATGAGACTAGATATCAACTACAGGAAAAAACTGTAAAAAAATACAAACACATGGAGGCTGAACAATACACTACTAAACAACCAAGAGATCACTGAAGAAATCAAAGAGGAAATCATAAAATACCTAGAAACAAATGACAATGGAAACACAACTACCCAAAACCTATGGGATGCAACAAAAGCAGTTCTAAGAGGGAAGTTTATAGCAATACAATCCTACCTCAAGAAACAAGAAAAATCTCAAATAAACAACCTAACCTTACACCTAAAGCAATTAGAGCAAGAAGAACGAAAAAAACCCAAAGTTAGCAGAAGGAAACAAATCCTAAAGATCAGATCAGAAATAAATGAAAAAGAAATGAAGGAAACAATGGCAAAGATCAATAAAAATAAAATCTGGTTCTTTGAGAAGATAAAAAAAATTAATAAACCATTAGCCAGACTCATCAAGATAAAAAAGGAGAATACTCAAATGAATAGAATTAGAAATGAAAAAGGGGAAGTAACAACTGACACTGCAGAAATACAAAGGATAATGAGAGATTACTACAAGCAACTATATGGCAATAAAATGGACAACCTGGAAGAAATGGACAAATTCTTAGAAAAGCACAACTTTCCGAAACTGAACCAGGAAGAAATAGCAAATATAAACAGACTAATCACAAGCACTGAAATTGAAACTGTGATTAAAAATCTTCCAACAAACAAAAGCCCAGGACCAGATGGCTTCACAGGCGAAGTCTATCAAATATTTAGAGAAAAGCTAACACCTATCCTTCTCAAACTGTTCCAAAATATAGCAGAGGGAGGAACACTCCCAAACTCATTCTATGAGGCCACCCTCACCCTGATACCAAAACCAGACAAAGATGTCACAAAAAGAAAACTACAGGCCAATATCACTGGTGAACATAAATGCAAAAAGCCACAACAAAATACTAGCAAACAGAATCCAGCAACACATTAAAAGGATCATACACCATGATCAAGTGGGGTTTATCCAAGGAATGCAAGGATTTTTCAATATATGCAAATCAATGAATGTGATACACCATATTAACAAATTGAAGGGTGAAAGCCATATGATCATCTCAATAGATGCAGAAAGAGCTTTCAACAAAATTCAACACCCTTTTATGATAAAAACCCTCCAGAAAGTAGGCATAGAGGGAACTTACCTCAACATATAAAGGCCGAATATGACAAACCCACAGTCAACATCATTCTCAATGGTGAAAAACTGAAAGCATTTCCTCTAAGATCAGGAACAAGGCAAGGTTGCCCACTCTCACCACTATTATTCAACATAGTTTTGGAAGTTTTAGCCACAGCAATCAGAGATGAAAAAGAAATAAAAGGAATCCAAATTGGAAAAGAAGAAGTAAAACCGTCAATCTTTGCAGATGACATGATACTATACATATAGAATCCTAATGATGCTACCAGAAAACTACTAGAGCTAATAAATGAATTTGGTAAAGTAGCAGGATACAAATAATGCACAGAAATCTCTTGCATTCCTATACACTAATGATGAAAAATCTGAAAGAGAAATTAAGGAAACACTCCCATTTACCACTGCAACAAAAAAAATAAAATTCCTAGGAATGAACCTACCTAAGGGGACAAAAGACCTGTATGCAGAAAACTATAAGACACTGATGAAAGAAATTAAAGATGATACAAACAGATGGAGAGATATACCATGTTCTTGGATTGGAAGAATCAATATTGTGAAAATGAAACAGATGGAGAGATATACCATGTTCTTGGATTGGAAGAATCAATATTGTGAAAATGACTATACTACCCAAAGCAATCTACAGATTCAATGCAATCCCTATCAAACTACCAATGTCATTTTTCACAGAAAAAGAACAAAAAATTTCACAATTTTATGGAAACACAAAAGACCTCAAATAGCCAAAACAATCTTGAGAAAGAAAAACAGAGCTGGAGGAATCAGGCTCCTTGACTTCAGACTATACTGCAAATCTACAGTAATCAAGACAGTATGGTACTGGCACAGAACAGAAATATAGATCCATGGAACCGGATAGAAAGTCCAGAGATAAACCCACGCACATATGGTCACCTTATCTTTGAAAAAGGAGGCAAGAATATACAACGGAGAAAAGACAGCCTCTTCATTAAGGGGTGCTGGGAAAACTGGACAGTTACATGTAAAAGAATGAAATTAGAACACTTCCTACACCATACACAAAAATAAACTCAAAATGGATTAAAGACCTAAATGTAAGACCAGACACTTTAAAACTCTTAGAGGAAAACATAGGCAGAACACTCTATGACATAAATCAGAGTAAGATCCTTTTTAGCCCACCTCTTAAAGAAATGGAAATAAAAACAGAAATAAACAAATGGGACCTAATGAAATTTAAAGGCTTTTGCACAGCAAAGGAAACCATAAACAAGACAAAAGACAATGCTCAGAATGGGAGAAATATTTGCAAATGAAGCAACTGACAAAGGATTAATCTCCACAATATACAAGTAGCTCATGCAGCTCAATATCAAAAAAAGAAACAACGCAATCCAAAACTGGGCAGAAGACCTAAATAGACACATCTCCAAAGAAGATATACAGATTGCCAACAAACACATGAAAGGATGCTCAACATCACTAATCATTAGAGAAATGCAAATCAAAACTACAATGAGATATCACCTCACACCGGTCAGAATGGCCATCATCAAATAATCTATGAACAATAAATGCTGGAGAGGGTGTGGAGAAAAGGGAACCCTCTTGCACTGTTGGTGGGAATGTAAATTGATACAGCCACTATGGAGAACAGTATGGAGGTTCCCTAAAAAACAAAAAATAGAACTACCAGACACCCCAGCAATCCTACTACTGGGCATATACCCTGAGAAAACCATAATTCAAAAAGAGTCATGTACCCCAATGTTCATTGCAGCTCTATTTACAATAGCCAGGACATAGAAGCAACTTGTGTCCATTGACAGATGAATAGATAAAGAAGATGTAGCACATATGTACAATGGAATATTACTCCGCCATAAAAAGAAACGAAAGTGAGTTAGTTGTAGTGATGTGCATGGACCTAGAGTCTGTCATACAGAGTGAAGTAAGTCAGGAAGAGAAAAACAAATACCATATGCTAACACATATATATGAAATCTTTAAAAAAATGGTTTTGAAGAAGCTAGGGGCAGGGCAGGAATAAAGATGCAGATGTAGAGAATGGACTTCAGGACACGGAGAGGGGGAAGGGTAAGCTGGGACGAAGTGAGAGAGTGACATGAACATATATACACTACCAAATGTAAAATAGATAGCTAGTGGGAAGCAGCCACATAGCACAGGGAGATCAGCTCGGTGCTTTTTGTCAAACTAGAGGGGTGGGATAGGGAGGGTGGGTGGGAGACGCAAGAGGGAGGAGATTGGGGATATGTGTATACGTATAGCTGATTCACTTAGTTATACAGCAGAAACTACCACACCACTGTAAAGCAATTATACTCCAATAAAGATTTTTTTTAAATAAATAAATATTAAAAAAAAATAAAGTCTATGGGCAAAGAAAGAGACACTGGGGACATGATGGAACTGTTAGTTGTAGTTAGTTGTAAGCTACAATCTCAATGCACTCTTCCAACCCTTAGATTTTAGCTAATGTTTATTCTTACACTTCATTATATATTGCCATTTGTTACTTCTTTATGTTTGTCTTATGGCCCAAAGTAGAAGGTAAGTTTCTTGAGGATGAGGACCATTTTCCTAATTACATTTATAGTATGACATCAGACTCTGATACATCACCCAGGCATTGTTTTGGCTTTAACTTTGTGTTTACACAGAGTTTTGAGTCAGGTCCTGTGCTAGTGCTATCAATAATCTCTTCCTTTGCTATCAATCATATGTCCACAGAATTGTAGAACTAAAATATACATTCCATATAATCAACCTCTTTACAGACAAGAAAACCAAGACTCAGAGCCATTAAATATTTGGCCCAAAGTCAAAAAGAGGATTCATAGCTTTCAAACATAGGAAAAGGGTTCATCTTATAGTTGAGTTAACTCTGGCCCAGACACCTGCTGTTTCTTGGCAGCCTGCCGTAACAAGTATCATAACTGATGAATGGACATTTATGGTTTATTCAAATTAAGATAAACCTCACTCATCAGTTGGCAAAAGGTAAATTAATTCCTAAGCATAATTTTTAGAAGCCAAATGCTTTGGTGCAAATAAGGAAGCAAGATCAGTAGCCTAGGTGAAGATGCCAAGTTTTCTAACAAAGTCTCCCTGTAAGGGTTTAGCATACTACCTAAGGATATCTTAATTGCTTTATTCACTCATGCATGGACATATGTGAACACAGCAATACATCTGACAGCCTCCTTTCTAAAGAGTTTTAAAAGAGTCATCAAATTCTCTAAAACACGCTGTCAGGATTTTGCAGGTTAGAGGGATTTGATTGAAATGGCATTGAATATTTTTCAGAAATAATTACTTTTCCTTGGTGTTGAATAAAAAATGCTAGCTGAATTAATTGATGTATGAATTAGTAAAGGGACTTTGGATAAGAGCTTCCTGAACTTATAAATAAATAAATAAATAAATAAAGTATTAGAACAAGATTAAGGCAGAGGAGGAGGTTCATAATGGGTACCAGGAATCCTGCTTTCTTTTTCTAGATTGTGCTGGTTGCCCTGTGGCAAACCATGAAGTTTCTTAACATTCCACTGGGTAAGGGTAGAAACAGAATTTGACCTTGGAATTCCTTTCTTAATAGATTTTGCAAGAGAAGCCAAAGGGGTTAAAAAGCTAGGAGTATAAATTAAACTGAAAATTAATAGTGCTCTTATGAAATAGTCCTATCCAGTTTTATTTCTGCAATATGTATAGAGTATACATATACTTTGCCTTTTTTTGAAAATCCAAAGTTATATCTTGATATGAATTGAGACCAAGTTCTCTAACCAGTTTCTTTGGACTTTCTATTTTCAAAATCATAAATTGATATCAACATCAACAAATACCCTCTCAACACTGCACCCATCAGATAATTTGTTCTAATTATCTCTCTAGAAAAAAAGAATACTTGAAAATGGATTTGACTTTCTGCCAAACTGTCAGGATACTGGAGGGCTGCATTTTTCTTTTCTAATAAAGTGAGAGTATCTTTTCCTTCTACAATACTCCTTTTTATTGAGATATGATTTCCATATAAGAAAAAGCATATATTTAAGTGTATAATTAAATGATGTTAGAAATAATCATACCTGTGCAACCCATAATCTGGAAAGTCCCCTTATTTCTGAGAGGCAACCCTTGTTCTGATCACAAATTTATTTTGTTTACTTAGAACTTTAAATAAATGGGATCATACAATATGCACTCTTTTTCTGTCTGGCTTTTGCCCAATGTAATGCTTTTGTGATTTGTCCATGCCATTCCAGGCATCAGAAATTCATTCATTTTCATTGCTGAGTGGCATTCCATTAAGTATCAATAAATACACCACAGTTTGCTTATCCATTCTCATTTTGATGGTCAAGGGGTTATTTCCAATTTGGGGAAATTATTTTCAAAAATCTACTATGAACATTCTTGTACATAATTTTTATAAAATAGTTTATATGTCTCTTAGGGTCATGATCCCCTTTAAAATACATTGCTGGACTGCTTCCCACCAACAACGTGTGAGAGTTTTCATTGTTCTAATTCCTCACCAATATCTGATATAGTCTGCCTTTCTAATTTTTGCCATTCCTAGTGGATGTGAAGTTATATCTCATGATTTTACTTGCATTTCTCTGATGTACCATTTCACATACTTATTGGACATTTGTATTCTTTTGCTGATTTATGACTTAGCATGAGGTCTATTTTGGTGATAATCCCATATATGCTTGAGAAGAATCTATGTTCTACAGTGATTGGTTATAATACTTTATAAATGTCAGTGAGAACAAATTGGTCGATATTTGTTCAAATTTTCCACATTATTACAGATTGTTTTTGGTCGACTTATGTCCTCAATTATTGATAAACTGAAGTTAAATCTCTGATGAGGATTGTAGAAATGTCTATATTCTGCTTTAATTCTGTTAGTTTTTGCATCATATATTTTGGAGTTCTATTATCAAATGCGTATACATTTAGGTACATTGTGCTTTTGGGGGGAATTGACTTCTTAAACATTATGAAATGTCCCTCTTTACCTATGGTAATACTCCTTATACTGAAGACAACATTTTTCTGATATTAATATAGAAAATTTCTGACACCAGCTTTCTTATGCTTAGTGTGTGTATGGAATATCTCTTTATGTCATTTATTTTTTTAAATAGACTTTAATTCTTAGAGCAGTTTTAGGTTCACAGAAAAATTGAGTAGAAGGTACAGAGATTTCCCATGTACTCCCTTGCCCCCTACACACAGTCTCCCCCACTGTCACCATCCTGCACCAGGGTGGTACACTTGTTACAACTGATGAACCTACATTAACCCATCAGTATCACCCAAAGTTCATCGTTTACATTAGGGTTCATTCTTGGTGTGTACGTTCTATTGGTCTGGACAGGTGTATAATGAAATGTATCCACTATTATAGTATCATACAGAATAGTTTCACTGCCCTAAAAATCCTCTGTGTTCTGCCTATTCATCCCTTCTTGATCCCTAAATTCTGGCAACAACAGATCTTTTTACTATCTTAATAATTTTGTCTTTTATAGAACATCACATATTTGGAATTATACAGTATGTAGCATTTTCAAATTGGTTTTTTACACTTAACAATATGCATTTAAGGTTCCTCTACATCTTATGGCTCTAAAGCTCATTTCTTTTCAGCACTGAATAATACTTCACTGTCTGGATATACCAGTTTATTTATACATTCACCTACCGAAGGACATCTTGGTTGCTTCCAAGTTTTGGCAATTATCAATAAAGCTGCTATAAACATCTCTGTTCAGGGTTTTGTGGAGACATAAAATTTTAACTTCTTTGGGTGAATACTAAGGAATGTTATTGCTGGATTATATGGTAAAAATATGTTACATTTTGTAAGAAATTGCCAAACTGTCTTCCAAAGCATTTGTACCATTTTGTATACCCACCAGCAAGGAATGTTGCTCCACATCTTTGCCAGCATTTGGTGTCATCAGGGTTTGAATTTTGTCCATTTTAATAGGTGTATATTGATAACTAATTATTTTAATTTGCAATTCTCTAATGATATACAGTGTTGAGCATCTTATCGTATGTTTTTGCCATCTGTATATTTTCCTTGATAAGGTCTCTGTTAAGATCTTTTACCTATCTTTTAATCATATTGTTAATTTTCTTATTGTTGAGTTTTAAGTGTTTTTTATATATTTTGGATAAAACAGTGCTTTATTAGATATATCTTTTGCAATTATTTTCTCCCAGTCTCTGGTTTGTCTTCTAATTCTCCTGACAGTGTCTTTCACAGAGCAGACATTTTTAATTTTAGTGAAGCCCTGCTTATCAGTTATTTTTTTCATGGATTGTGCCTTAGTATTGTACCTAAAGAGTCATCACCATATACAAGGTCATCTAGGTTTTCTCCTATGTTCTCTTTTAAGAGTTTTACATTTAGGTCTATAATCCATGTGGAGTTAATTTTTGTAAATTGTGTAAGGTCTATGTCTACATTCAATTTTTTTTCATGTGTTTGTCCAATTGTTACAGCATCATTGTTGAAAAGACTATCTTTGCTCTATTGTATTGCCTTTGCTTATTTGTCAATGATTAGTTGACAATATTTGTGTGGGTCTATTTCTATTACTGTATCTTTGTAGTAAGTCATGAAGTTGTATTGTATTGCCCATTCTGGGTCTTTTGCTTCTCCATATGAACTTTAAAATCAGTGTTTTGCTATTTGTAAAATAACTTGCTGGGATTTTTATTGGGATGGCACTGAATCTATAGATTAAGTTGGGAAGAATTAACATCTTAATGGTATTGAGTCTACTTATCCATAAACATGAAATGTCTCTCCATTTATGTAGTTCTTCTTTCATCAGAGTTTTATAGTTTTCCTCATATAGATATTATACAAATTTTGTTAGACTTATACCCAAGTATTTCATTTTTGAGGATGCTAATGTAAATGGCATTGTGTTTTTAATTTCAAATTCCACCTGTTCATTTCTGGTACGTGGGAGAAAAATTGACTTTTGTATATTAACCTTGTATCCTACAACCTTGTTATGATCACTTATTAGTTCCAGATTATTATCTTTCATTTAAAATTTCACTTATAATTGAAATCTTATTAGTTTTTAATTCTTTCAGATTTTCTACACAGATATTATATCATCTGGGAACAGTTTTATTTCTTCCTTCCAAATCTGTATACCTTTTACTTCCTTTTCTTGTCTTATTGCATTAGTTAGGAATTCCAGTACAATGTTGAAAAGGAATGGTGAGAAGGGATATCTTTGTCTTGAACCTGATCTTAGTAGGAAAGCCTGAGTTTCTCACCATGAAGAATAATGTTAGCTGTAGGTTTTATGTAAATTTTTTTTATCTAGTAGTGGAAGTTTCATTTTATTCTTAGTTTGCTGAGAATTTTTATCATAAACAAGTGTTGGATTTTGTCAAATACTTTTTCTGCATCTGTTAATATTATCATGTGTTTATTTTCCTCTAGCCTATTGATATGGACTACATTAATTGGTTTTCAAATGTTGAGCCAACTTTGCATATCTGGGATAAACCCCCACTTTGTTGTGCTGTATAATTCATTTTATACACTGTTGGATTCTATTTGCTAATACAGTTCTGTTACAGTGGTTTTTTTATCTCTAGCATTTCTTTTTAGTGCTTTCTTAGGATTTCCATCTCTATGTTTACCTTGCCATATGTTCTTGAATGCCCTATATTTTATCCATTAGAGTCCTTAGCATATTAATCACAGTAGTTTTAAACTCCAGGTTTGATAATTCCAATATCCCTGGTTCTGATGTTCATTCTGTCTCTTCAAATTTTGTTATTTGCCTTTTGTTATGCTTTGTAATTTTTTTCTTGATAGCCAGACATGGTGTATTAGATTAAAAAAAAAAAACCTGCTGTAAATAGGCCTTTAATAATGTGGTGTTGAGATGTGGGGGAGAGGGAAGTGTTCTATAGTCCTATAATTAGGTCTTGATCTTTTAGTGAGCTTATGCCTCCACACTATGAACTTCACAAGTGTTTCTTAGGGTTTTTTTCCTCCTTCAGTTGTAAGGGGATGGCTGGAGTGGGGCTAGAGTGGGCTTGAGTTGGGCTATTTCCCTTCCCCCAGTTCTGCTCGGCTCTGATAATACCCAGCAGGTTAGGCTCTGGTTAGCCAGTTTCTCGTAAGGGCAGACTTTTAAGGAAAAACAGCATGCTGTGACATATTTCAAAATGGTTCCTCTTCTTCACCGCCTGTCAGAAGCTGAAGGGGAATTTCCTCTGATATTTACTGTGGGAACCCTTTCAAACTCCTAGAGGTAAATCTCACAATATTGTGGAACCCCACCTTATGACTGGGTCTCCTTGGAGTTTTTCTTTTTTTTAAAATTATTTATTTATTTATTTATTTATGGCTGTGTTGGGTCTTCGTTTCTGCGCGAGGGCTTTCTCTAGTTGCGGCAAGTGGGGGCCACTCTTCATCGCGGTGCGCGGCCCTCTCACTATTGCGGCCTCCCTTGTTGCGGAGCACAGGCTCCAGACGCGCAGGCTCAGTAATTGTGGCTCACGGGCCTAGCTACTCCGTGGCATGTGGGATCTTCCCAGACCAGGGCTCGAACCCGTGTCCCCTGCATTGGCAGGCAGATTCTCAACCACTGCGCCACCAGGGAAGCCCTCCTTGGAGTTTTTAACTGTCAGAATTGTCCACACCGAATCTCCAGAAATTTATCAATTACAGTTCAGGTTTTCCTATCCTGTCACTGGTTCCCATAATGGTTTCTGGTGAGTCTCTGCCCTGGTTAGCTGTGACTCCCTGTATTTACCTGTCTTTCTCTTCAATATCAGGAGCAGTGATTTGTCTTGTGTCTTCATACCTCTTCTGAACCCCAAAAAAAGTTGCTGATTTTTCAGTCTATTCAGCTTTTTATTTGTTGTTAGGATGCAATGGTGACTTCCAAACTCCTTTCATGTAGAACCAGAAACCACACCATCATTTTTTGGATGTTTCAAAAAATAATAATACTGACACACAAGAATTGGACCACAAAGTTGGGGTGAGGTATTATTAGATTCACAATGATCATTTGTATCAGTGTGGTCATCCTTAAATCAATAGTGATATTTCAGAAGATGAAGAACTGATTATTTGTCAAGATTATTTTAAAGATGAAAATTTATATACAAATACATTTTGAGTGCAGAATGCAAATTTTCTTATTGGTGCACAAAAATAAAAAAGACTGACATTTCAAATATTTGTTGACCTTTTAATTTGCAAATTACAGTAATTGAAATAAATATTTGTTGTAATTAATACCTTTGGGAAAAATCTTTCCAATAAGGATGAGAAATGTTAAATATATAATACTAGTTAGAGGTAGGTTTGGCTGCAAGTAAAAAGTGCCTGAAAAACAGTAGTTGAAACAAAATAAAAAGTGGTCTTTCTTCATGTGGAATTCTAGTAGCAGGCAGTTCAAAGAAGGGATCTTCAGAGAAACAGGTGCCATTACCAAGGTTCTTTCTTGGCTTTATCAGGTCCAGGCATGACATCTGAATTACATCTAGAGTATGGTACGGGATAAAGAAGAAAGGGCAAAATATGCACACTAGCTTTTTTTAAGAAAGGTTCTCAGATGCTGCCACAAGACACTGCCACATACCACTCACTGGCCAGAACGTAGCCACACAGCCACATTTAGATGAAAACAAGGCTGGAGAAAATAATCTTTGTTCTGAATAGCCACATTCCCAGATAAAAATTAGAGATGTTATTACCACAGAAAAAGAGGGAAATTTGTATAGGCGGACCATTAACTGCCTTTGTTACACTCTTCTATGCTTTAGAATATTTCTTTTTTTCTGGAACTCCTACCAATTTGGAGGGTTTGTTTGTTTATGTTCCTGTATTGGGAGAAAGGGGCAGGAATGGAAAAAATAAAGTCATCAAAGGAGGATGTAGGATTTTAAAATGGTGTGATTGTTAGGTTCTTAATTTGACAATCTCTCCTTTTTCTCCCCCAAATATTTTACCCAAGAAAGCTATTTTATTGGGTTTTGTGAGGAGTGCTAAGAGACTGGATTTAAGAAGGACTGACACGAGAAAATGTACCAATCTTACAAATATGCATTGTGAGATGCTCACTGCTCTTAAGGAGAAGACCACCAGCATATTGAAGGAATATAATCGGTTTTATTGTTAAGATCCCAGTCTGTGAAGGCACTAAAGGCAAATGGTGATCAAGTCATTGCTACTGTAGTGGCCTGTGAAAAGAGACCTCTCTGGCTCCCTCAAGTTTGCACCAAAGATTAGCCTGTTCTTTCTCAGGCCTTGAGTTCTGAGCTAGTTAAATCTAATCTTGAGGTAAGTTCTGAAGGACCTTCCACATTAGACTCAAACTCACTAAAACTATACAGATATTCAAAAAATGAATTTAAGTTGTATTTTCCAACATGATAGAAAGCAAGAAAATGCCATTTGGGGGAAGGTTCACTGAACTGTTCTGTATGCTTCCCTGTACAGGGATAGGATTATATTTCAGGCAGGGCGATAAGCTTCCGTTTTTCAATGGTTCCATTTTTTCTCTCCCAGAGAGAACCTAATCTCTTTAAAAGCACAGTAATATTTAAACTCTTCAATGTACAAGGATTTTTAATCTATCAGGAGGCAAGTAATTAGGAAGACACGTTAGAATCTAAGGAATATAAAGCTGGAAGCACCAAAAAGTTGAAATCCTGTTTAAGCTAATCTGTAGCAAATATATAACAGTGATTGAGATCAATCAAATCTAATGAAGTGTAAAACACTATTTTTATGTAGAATTATGCTCTTTTTATAAATCAGATTTGGTGACTTTGAGGTTAACTGAAATTATGGCACTGACATTAAGCCAATTCATCTCATTACAATTCAGCCAAATTTAAAATACTCTCGAAAAGATATATTTTAAAACAATATATACACTTTTTCAAAGGCTTTTGAAATTGACTGCCCCTTCAGAAAATTAAAACGTTGAGACACAAAGAGATTAAGCAGTACCCAAAGTCAAGTTGGAAAAACCTAAACAAAGTGAGAATAAAAGATTATACCACTCTAAAATGTCTGCAATTAAAAAGAATTCTACCTGCCTTTTACACTAAAGCCGTAATCTTTACTAGAGTCTGTTCTTAAATTAGACAAAATAGATTTAATTACAGATAAAATTCTGTGAAGCAAGCAACCATTAGAGGGTTGAGGAAAGCCCTCAGGTGGTTCCCTTGGCAATGTCAGATCTGACCTGTCTCAACCAGTGATGGCAAAGGGGGAATTTTTTTCTTCAAAAGATGCATTGTAGGCTTGTTGCAATGCTGGGGCTGGAGAGCTGTTCTCATAGTAATCTGCACTCAGCCAAAATGTGTATGCCTTACACTACTTCCTGGACCAAAATAGTGGAATACCAGCCAAAGCTATATATCAATACTTGATACAGGGACAAGTTGCCAAAACACAGCATCAGATTGGCCCATAGGTACAAGTGGTGTTGCAGAATAAAGTCTAAGATTGAACATTAAATGTCAAGGATTTACTAGTAAAACACTCCAGTGAATAGGCATTGTCTAACCAATCTTTCACATATTTAGCAATACCCTCTCCCCAAATAACCAGTCTCACAAAAATCTCTAAAATATGCACATAAAACACACCTTATCAAGTTAAAAAAATAGGAACCATACACTGTATGCTTTCAGACCACAATGGAATTAAACTAGAAGTCAATAATAGAAAGATAGTTGGAAAATCCCTAAACACTTGGAGGCTAAACAACATACTTCTAAATAACATGGGTTAAAGGAGAAATCTTAAGAGAAGTGAAAAATACTTTGAATTAAATGAAAATGAACACATAAGAAAATCTGTGAGATGCAGAGAAAACAATGCTTCAAGGGAAATCTATACTATTTAATGTATATATGAGCAAGGAAGGAAGATCTAAAATCAATAATCTAAGCTTCCACTTTAAGAAATTAGAAAAAGAGCAAATCAAATCCAAAGTAAACAGTGGAAAAGAAATAATAAAAATAAAAGCAGAAATCAATGAAATTGAAAACAGGAAATCAAAAGAAAATAAATGAATGAAAAGCTTTTTATTTGGAAATAATAAAATTAATGTCTCTAACCAAGTTAATTTTTAAAAAGGAGAAGACACAAATAATTAATATCAAACATGAATGGAGGGGATATCACTACAAATTCCATGGACACAAAAGAATAATAGAGGAATACTATAAAGAACTCTGTGCTCACATATTTAATAACCAAGATGAAATAAAAATTTTAAACAATATTTTGAAAGGCACAATCTGTCAAAACTTATACAAGAAGAAATATGCAATCTGAATAAACTTATATCCAATAAAGAGATTGAATCAATAATTAATAACCTTCTAAAATAGAAAGAACCAGGCCCTGATGGGTTCACTTGTGAATTCTACCAAGTTTATGAAAGATTTTACCAATTCTATACAATCTCTTTTAGAGGATACAAACAGAGGAAATACATCCTATGAGGTCAGCATTACCCTAATACCAAAACCAAAAAAAGACATTACAAGAAAAGAAAATTACAGACCAATATCTCTCATGAATATGAATTCAAAAATCCTTGACAAAACATTGACATAATACCATTGATGGGTTTATTAGTAGATGGGACATGGCTGAGGAAAAAATCTCTGGGTTTGAGGGTATCTCAATTGAAACCTCCAAAGCTGAAAAGCAAAGAGAACAAGGACTGAAGAAAAAAACAGAACAGAATATTCAAGGACTGTGGAACAACTATAAAATGTTTAACAACTATAAAAGTTGTAACATAAGTGTAATAGGCATACCAGAAGGAGAAAAAAGAGAGAAAGGAATAGAAGAAATATTTGAAACAATAATGACTGAGAAATTCCCCCAAATTAATGACAGATGTCAAATCATGGATCCAGGAAACTAACAGAACACCAAGCAAGATGAATGCCCCAAAATACATGTAGACATATCATTTTCAAACTACAGAAAATCAGAGATAAAGAAAAAATCCTGAAAGAAACTAGAGAAGAAACACCTCACCTAAAACAGAACGAAGATAAGAATTACATTCAACTTCCTTCAAAACCATGAAAGCAAGAAGAGAGTGGAGTGAAATATTTCAAGTGTTGAGAGAAAAAAATTCACCAACCTTGATTTTGTACGTTGTGAAATTATCCTTCAAAATTGAAGGAGAAGTAAATACTTTCTCAGACAAACAAAAATTGAGGGACTTTGTTGCCAGACCTGCCTTATAAGAAATGTTACAAGTAATTCTTTAGCAAGAAGGAAAATAATATAGGTCAGAAACTTGGTTCTGTATAAAGAAAGGAAGAACATCAAAGAAGGAATAAGTAAAGGTAAATGTAAAATTAAAACTTTTGTTTTCCTTCTTTTTAGTTGATCTAACAGGTAGTAGTTTGTTCACACTAGTAATAACAACAATGTATTTAATTATGTATATATCATATATATGTGTATATATGTAAGTAGAGAAATACTTAACATAAATCTAACAAATATGTATGAGATCTATATGAGGAAAACTAGAAAACTCTGTTGAATGAAATCAAAGAACTAAGTAAATGGAGAGATGTTTCATGTTCATGGATAGGTAGGCTTAATATCATCAAGATGTCAGTTCTTCCCAACTTAATCTATAGATTCAATGCAGTCCCAATCAAAATTCCAACAAGTTATTTCATGGCTATTAACAAACTGATTCTAAAGTTTATATGGGGAGGCAAAAGACCATTCTACTCTTGTTTTTATGAGTTCAACTTGGCATTTCTTTTTTCAGGTTCTACATATAACTGATATCATGCAGTATTTGTCTTTCTCTGGTTTATTTCATTTAGCATAATGCCCTCCATGTTTCTTTATGTTGTTGCAAGTGACAAGATTTCCTTCTTTTTTAAGGCTGAATCATGTATCAGTGGGGTGTGTGTGTGTGTGAGAGAGAGAGAGAGAGAGAGAGAGAAAGAGAGAGTATCACATTTTCTTTATCTGTTCATCCATTGACAGGCCCTTAGGCTGTTTCCATACCTTAGCTATTGTGAATAATGCTGCAATAAACATGGGAGTTCAGATCTCTCTTTGAGATAATTATTTTGTTTTCTTTGGATAATAATGCAAAAGTGAGGTTGAAATTAAGATGTATGATGCCTCCAGCTCTGTTCTTTTTCAAGATTGCTTTGGTTATTTGTGGTCTTTTGTGTTACCACACAACTTTTAGGACTGTTTGTTCTATTTCTATGAAAAATGCCATTGGAATTTTGATAGGAATGCATTGAGTCTGTAGATTGCTTTGGGTAGTATGGACATTTTAATGATATTAATTCTTCCAATCCAAGAGCATGGAATATCTTTCCATTTATTTTCTTCTTCATTTTCTTTCATCAATATTTTATAGTTTTTCTTGTAAAGATTTTTCAACTCCTTGGTTAAATTTATTCCTAAGCATTTTTGTATATTGATTTTGTATCCTGCAACTTTACTAAATTTGTTTATCATTTCTAGCCATTTTTTGGTAGAGTCTTTAGGGTTTTTTATATGTAATAAATAGTTATAAATAGTGTAATAATTTTCACATCTGTAAATAGTGACAACTTTATTTCTTCCTTTCTGATTTGGATGCCTTTCATTTATTTTTCTTACCTAATTGCTCTGGCTAGGAATTCCAGTACAATACTGAATAAAAGTGGTGAGAGTGGGCATTCTTGTCTTGTTCCTGATCTTAGAAGAAAAACTTTCTGTTTTTTACCTTTGAGTATGACGTTAGCTGTGGGGCATGTCATATATGGCCTTTATTATTTTGAGGTACTTCGTTCGATACCCACTTGTTCAGAGTTTTTATCATGAAAGGATGTTAAATTTTGACAAATGCTTTTTCTGCATCTATTGAGGTGATCACATGATTTTTATCCTTCATTATGTTAATGTGGTATATCACAGTGATTGATTTTCAGATGTTGAACCATCAGACAATGAAGTATTATTCAGCACTAAAAAAACATGAGCTATTAATCCATGAAAAGACATAACAAAATTTTAAATGAATATTACTATGTGAAAGAAGTCAATCCGAGAAGGCTACATACTGTATGACTCCAGCTATATGACAGTCTGGTAAAAACAAAACTATAGAGACAGTAAAAAGATCAGTGGTTGCCAGGAAATGCAGAAAGTGGGGGGGAATGATTAGGCAGAACACAGACGATTTTTAGGGAAGTGAAAATACTTGGTATGATACTATAATGATGGATACATGTCATTACACATTTGTCTAAACACATAGAATGTGCAACACCAAGAATGAGCCCTATGTTAAACTATGGACGTTAGGTGATTGTGATGTGTCAATGTAGGTTCATCAACTATAACAAACGTACCCTTTGGTGATAGATGTTGCTGAAAGGAGAGGCTATGCACTTGAGGCAGGGATACTTGGGAAGTTTCTGAATATTCTTCTCAATTTTTCTATGAATCTAAAACTGCACTAAAAAAAAAAGAGGTCTTTAAAAAATGATGCTGAGAATGAAAGTAGTTTAGAGTAGAAGGTTTTGGAACAAACAACGCTGTTTGGGTGTCTCTGCCTGAAATAACATTTTTACCCAGATGGTATCTGGTTAGAAGTTATGGACCAGGAAAAACCTAGAGCTTAAAACATTAATTAGTAGTATTAGTCATGTAGGGAAGAATTATAGTCAAGAGCAACATGCTGTCAGGAGATGAAATTGAGAAGTTTGAAAGGAATATACAGGTTGGCAGCAGCAACTGAGTTTTATTCTAGCTCTTCCAGCTATTACAGACCTGCCCCCTCCCCTTCAAAACAGGACCTTGGTGATTGCTCCAATCTACTAATCTCTATGTATGTCTTGGAATAATAAAAGTGGTTAATCTTAAAGTTCAAATTCTTAACCTGTCATGGCTAGTAAATTATGATATGATTCCTGCCCATTTTTCCACTATTTTCCCACTGGGCAACCCCATGCAATCTACATGTCCTCCAAATAAGCTCTTTGACATCTTGAGTCCTTGTGCAATATTGTTCTCTCAGCCTTGGATGCCCCACTCTTCCTTTTCTTATGGGTAGACACTCTTAAATCACAGCTCATACATCATCTTGTGGATGAATGCTTTCTTCAGGCTCTCTCCTTATGTCCTCCCCAGGCAGAGGGGGAAACTACCTTCTCTGTGTGCCCACAACACCAGGTATGTACAGTGTCTCTATTATAGCACTTATTACATTTTATTATGATAAAGTGTGTGTTTGGCTTTCTCTCCCAATATACTGTGAGTTCTTTGGACACTGAAACAGTCTTGTTCCAATACCCACTGTGTTTTCTGGTATTATCTCTGTGGGCCCCATTGCTGCAATACATGAAACATAACCCACTGGCGGAAACATACCACAGCAACCACATCATTTACCATTGCATTCCTTAAGCAATCTGATTCTAGGTAGAAAGTGTTCGAAGAATAGGCCAGAAGATCTGGCAATGCTCTTCTTAAGATATAACATCACAAATCAAGGGGTCCTGATAGGGTTGGATATGACCAGATTCCTACTTCCTATATTTTGTTTCAAATGCAAAAGCACATAGTGGAAAAATGTTTGTGAATATATGTATTTCATATATTTCTAGTAGCTCCCAAATGTAACCACCCAGGCATCCCCAAGTCCTCAGCTTCAGCAGTCATTTTTGTCTTTCATATTCAAATAAAGTGGCTTAAACTCCCCTCTTTCTCCCCAATATCTCTAAAGGTTATTGGGGGCCTGTTGTTTTTCCTGATTACCTCTGATTCTAATTTCTCATATTGCATTTTGATCTCTGATCTGAAAGTCACCTTCTGAATCCCTTCTCCTCCCTCCATCACTCCCTCCTCCGCCACACTTCTTTTGTTGGTTTGACCTGGAGTCCTTCATTTTCCTAGCGAACCACTCATAAACTTGTGTGTAAATAAGCTTTTACTAAAGTTTGAGGGAACTGGCATAGTATATTCTAAGCAATGACTTCAAAGTTAATATTAGACATCACTGGCATAAAATGTCAGCATTCTTTCTTTGCTGAGGGAATTCCTTACTAGCCAGAATTCCTTAAGCCAGAGCTTGCCATCATTTCTGGACTCTATTTTTCACGTCGAGATATTCCAGCTGCCAGCTCACAGTTTTCTAATATACTTATATTTTGTACAGAGATATTTAACTGTCTCTACATTCATTCAGCCTCCAATATGTTTTCAATCTACTTTTCATTTCCAAAAACTATTGGGAAACTGTGAAAAACAGTGATCATCTCTACCATTCAGCAGCACAAAGAACCTGCAGAAACTTTGAAATTCCAATTTCTATTCTAACATAATTAAATTCTTAGGTGGGACTCCTTCCATACCAGTATGCAGAAAAGAAAAATATTTTTCTCCTTCTGTACAAAGTCTCCAGAGGTCACAATTCTCACACAGACACACACACACACAAACACACACACACATACACACACATACATGCACATGCACACAAATACATTACACGCTGTAGGTACCAAAATATTTAGTCAGGTTCTTGCATATATAGCTTCCGAATGCTTGATGAAATGATTCATTATCCACATTCTGGTCACATTTAACGAACTGATAGTCTCAAATCGGAGGGAGGGTTTTCTTAACCAGGAATTAGAGGTTGAGAATTTCCTTTGGCTTTCCAGAAAAGGTGCATACACCAAGCCATTCATGAGGGTATAGAAGATCTATCTCTTTGTGTGGGCTTTTCAACAGCCTTGAGAATATTGTGTACATTCCCAAAGGCTTAGACCCAGAGCAGCCTAGAATTGAGCACAAAGGCAATACTCTACCCTGCTATTGTGTGCTCAAAAGGTAGACTTGTCTAGGCACCCAGGTACTACAAGACAAGCCTGCTCCATTTGGCTGCCTCTGACGGAGAAACATCATGAGTATTATCTGACTCCTTGTTCCCATTGTCATTGTCTACACAGTACAAGTAAAGTGCAATCAAAGAGAAAAACAACGCTTTTGTGACCCTCAACATCTTAATAACACAGCTGATTTGACTGGTGTATTAGCAGGAATGTAGCTAGGCTGACAGAGCACTCATAAAGACAGGCCTGAGGCCTCTCCCTTGATGAGCCCTGCATCCAACACATAAACATCAGCTATTTACTTAACACGGATGAGCTAGTGTCATAAAGAAGACCAAGTAGGTACATATGTACTAATACAAACCTCATAATTATCAAATTGGAAAACAAGCCTATGAGCAAACTAAGGGTAGGGAATAAGCATATTCTTACAGGCTTTTGCAGCAATGTCTTATCAACTCTACAAGTTAATAAGTTATCCTGGAACAGGAAGTAAGGAGAAAGTGGGGAAAATAGCAACATATATTAAGCTGACTATTGTTTCACATTTATGCAGCAGTATGAAACTTAAAACTTGATCACTGTAATCTAAATCATTTCATTTAATCCATGCTATCTCCAATTCACAGCTGGGGAAACTAAGATTCAGAGAAGTTAGGTAATGTCATCAGGACCACATAGCTGCCAAGAGATAGAGTGTGGACTCAGACAGGTGTTATTATTCCTGTCTAGATTCTCTTCCATGTGCAATTGCTGCTTCCGAAACCAGGTTTGCCCTGCACGCAATACAGAAAATTCTATTATCGTCATCTCATCTAATGCCAACAGTTTCCAGAAAACTCTGTGTTGAACCATATGCTCAGAATGGTAAACTTCTTCCCATTCTTTTTTTTGTTTTTGCTATAGTTTTGCACATGTTTACAAGTCATTATAAGGTATCTTGAATAGATGAAGAAGATTATGGTTTCAAAGAAGGTAAATATTCGTTGATTCAGACCTAAGTTAGAATCACCCCAGGTAAAGTCATATTTCAAATATAAGTAATGTTAGAAAATAGTCATCTCCTTGGTTGTGTGGTTTCCAAAGGAAGCAAAAGACACACTAGTGACAGGAGGCACAGCCCTTATCAGAGCCCAGGTCCTCTGCCTTGTGAATAAACAGGAAAGAAGTTGTCCTCTTTTACACTTGAATCTAGGAACACTTGAAGTTCTTCTATATGTGGATGAAGTGGGAGGAGAGAAATAATTCAGCTGTCTTCCTAAATCTCTTCTTTTAGATGAAATTTTTGCAAAAGCAGTCATTTCATAAATGATGTTCCTTGAACTTTGCATATATTCAGGATAAAGAGTACCTTTTTATTGCATAATTCTAGTTATTTTAAATATAGTTCTATGGGGGGGGGAATGGTTCTGTGAAACCCAGAATCAACATGGCAAGAATTTGTTTCCATTATTCTCTTCTGAGCACATTTATTTTAAGATAAGTTAAATGTGGCAGCGTGGGGCTTCCTGTCTATTCTCTTTTAGCTTTGAGAGTAATAGCCCACAGCAATGATGCACTAGAAATGGGTGGGATGGGAGAAAGAAGGAGAGGAAGAGAGGGAGACAGAGAAAGAGAGAGAGAAGGAGAGAAGATTAGGGCAAAGTGTAACTTGCTGACTTGACCACGAGTTACTGGAGCAGATTAAAGCTGATACCCCTTGAGAGAGGAGTTGAAAGCAGGAAGCAGAGGGATTTTCTGGTATTGATTTTCTGGTATGCGAATGAAAAGACTACTTGAGGCTAGCAGGGAAGAACTGTTCTTAACCATCCTATGGGCTTAGAATATATTCATAGTCAGCTCCAAAGAAGACGAGGTTCTTTCTGGTGATGGACTGAGCTCTTGCATTTTCTAAGTCTTTGTTCAGTGTGACAGTAGGATTATGGATATAATGTTTGCACTGTTTTTAACTTATTAAATATTTATATTCAAGGAGACATTTGAACCCAATAGACTGGTCATCTTGGTGAAATGGTAAGTACCTGGATTAGGGAGGTAAACTACCTGCCATGTGGTGATGTGTCAGATTCTCTTCCTTCCCTAGAATTAAAGCCAGTGTTGGATAGTCTCATTAGAACACTAAACATGTGCTTAGGTCACACAATAGCAGGAGCTAAATTCTTGACCAGATTCAGGTATTTGATATTTTTAAATGCATTAAAGGCCAATAGGCACATGAAAAGATTCTTAATGTCATAATTACTAGATAAATGAATATCAAAACCACAGTGAGACAGAATGAGATCCCATGAACATAAAAAGATAATAAAGAAATACTGTGAACAATTCTATGTCCTCAAATTTGATAACCTAAATAAAATGGACAAATTCCTTGAAAGATGCAATCTGCCAAAACTCACACAAGAAGAAATAAACAATTTGAATAGGTCTGTATCTATTAAAGAAATTGAATCAATAATTGATAACCTTCCACTGTACACCTAAAACTAACAGAGCATTGTAAATCAACTACACTTCAATTAAAAAAAAGAAAAAAAATTGATAACCTTCCATAACACAAATTACCAGGCATGATTGGTTCATTAGTGAATTCTACCGAACATTTAATGAATAGATTATACCAAATCTATACAATCTCTTTCAGAGCATAGAAGCAGAAGGAATACTTCCTAAATCATTCTATAAATCTGCATTATCTTAATATCAAACCAAACAGACATTACTAGAAAAGTACAAACCTGCATCTCTCATGAACATACATGCAAAAATACTCAAAATATATTAGCAAATCAATCTAACAATGTATAAAAAGAATCATGTGCTAAAACCAAGTGGGATTTATACCAGGTATGCAAGGCTGATTCAACATTCAAAAACCAATTAAGAATCAATCCATCACATCAATAGGCTAAAAAAGAAAAATCATACTATCATAACAATAGATGCAGGACAAAGCATTTGACAAAATCCAACACTCAATCATGATAAAAAAAAAAAAATTCCTGTCAGTACATTAGGAATAAAATACAACTTCATCAACTTGATAAAGAATATTTATGGGACTTCCCCGGTGGTCTGTTGGTTAGGACTTGGCACTTTCACCGCTGCAGCTCTGGGTTCAATCCCTGGTTGGGGAACTAAGATCCCACAAGCCTCGAGGTGTGGCAAAAAAAAAAAGAATATTTACAAAAAACCTTCAGTTAATATCATTCTTAATGGCAAGAAACTTGAGCTTTCCCACTAAGATCAGGTACAAGGCAAGAATGTTCCCTCTCACCACTCCTAGTCAACATTGTACTGGAAGTCCTTGTTAATGCTAAGACAAGAAAAGGAAATAAAAGGTATACAGATCTGGAAGGAAAAAATAAATCTGTCTTTGTTCACAGATAACATGATTGTCTATGTAGAAAATCTGAAAGAATCAACTAAAAACTTCCTGGAACTAATAAGTAATTAAAGCAAGGTTGCAGATTACGAAGTTAATATACAAATGTTAATTGCTTTCCTATAACTAGTAATGAACAAGTGGAATTTGAAATTAAATACACAATATCACTTACATTAGCAACTGAAAGTGAAATGTAATACTTAGGTAGAAATCTAACAAAACATGATCTGCACAAGGAAAACTATAAACTCTGATGAATGAAGTCAAAGAAGAACTAAGTAAATGGAGAAATATTTCATGCTAATGGATAGGAAGACTCAATATTATTAAAATGTCAGTTCTTCCCTACTTGATCTATATTCTCAACACAATCCCAATCAAAATCCCAACACATTATTTTGTTGATATTGACAAACTGAATCTAAAGTTTATACGGAGAGGCAAAAGACCCAGAATATCCAAGACAATATTGAAGGTAAGAACAAAGTTAGAGGGCTGACACTACCCGACTAAGACTTGTTATAAAGCTACAGTAATCAAGACAATGTGGTTTTGGGGAAAAAAGAAAAAGAAAGAAATATAAAAAGAAAAAAAAAAATAGATCAGAGGAACAGAATAGAGAGACCAGAAATAAATCCATGCACTTATGGTCAATTAATCTGTGACAAAGGAGACAAAAATACACAATGGAGAAAAGACAGTCTCTTCAGTAAGTGTTGCTGGGGAAACTTAACAGCTTTGTGTAAAAGAATGAGATTACAACATTTCCTCACACCATATACAAAAATAAACTCAAAATTGATTAAAGACCTAATGTAAGACCTGAAACCATAAAGCTCCTAGAAGAAAATATAGGCAGAACACTATTTGACATAAATCATAGCAATATTTTTTTGGATCTGTCTCCTAAGACAAAATAAATAAAAGCAAACATAAACAAATGGGACCTGAAACAAATACAGTATTTTAAATCAACTATACTTCAAGTAAAAAAAAAAAAGTGTTTATTCTTAGGAAATACATGATGAAATATTTAGGGATGTAGTGTCACAAAGTATAAAAATTACCTTTAAATGGTATGCAAATACATGAAGCAAATATGACAAAATGTTAATCATTTAGCCCAATGGTGGGTACAGAGTGTCCTTTGTACCGTTATTTTAACTATATGTTGGAAATCTTTCACATTAAAACATTAGCATCAAAAGGAAACTGAGTTCTAATCTTGGATCCAAGATGGATGAGCCTCCTCCTGAGCCTCAATTTCGTCACCTGTAAAGTGAGAGAATTGGACTTGAGTGCATCTGTGGTCGTTTCTAGTGTTCACATTCTATAAGTCAGGAAAAGTTGGTTTCCTTTGTAACAGATTTTATTTCCAATAACCGCCTTCTACTTCGAAATCTGTCACTCCAGGATATCAAGGGGTGATTCATCAATCTGGGTGACAAATGGGGGACCACTTTCTCCCTCATAACTCCTTAGGTGTCTCATCCAAAACAGAAGTCAAAGAGGAGATGTTCCAAGACAGAAAATTCTACTATGATTATAACCAGCTCTACTTCCCAACATAGATATTTCCCATGGAGCTTAAGAAGTTATTTGAAAACCCAATTCATTCTGTTTGTTCACTTTTTTCCCCCATTATTTTAAAAATAGTTTTAGGTGATCAGAAAAGTCACAGAGATAATACTGCGATTTCCCGTATACTCCACACCTAATTTCTCCTATTGTTAGGTACATTTGTTACAGTAAGTAAACCAGTATTATTACATTATTTTTAACTTAAGTCCATACTTTATTCAACTTTTCTTAATTTTTACCTAATACATTTTTGGGTTCCAGGATCCCATCCAGGACACCACATTACATCTAGTCATCACGTCTCCTTAGGCTCCTCTTTACATTGACAGTTTCTCAGACTTTCTTTGTATTTGATGACTTTGACAGTTTTGAGGAGTACTGGACAAGTGTTTTGTAGATGTCTCTCAATTAGGGTCTGTTCAATGTTTTTCTCATGATTAGACTGGGCTTATGTGTTTGAAGGAGGAAGAGCACACAGGGAAAGTGCCATTCTCATCACACCTTATCAAGGATACATACTATCCACATGACTTATATAGTTACTTTTCCCCTAGGTATATTTCCAATGGGTTACACTTACCCTCTAACTGCCAAAAACACAAAGATTGGATTTTTTTCTCCAATCTTCACAGGAAGAACCTGTTGGGGTCCCTAGAGGTAAAACCCATCAAAGTGTGACTCCTCCCAACTCTTAAAACTGGGCGTCCTGAAGTTTTTCAGTCTCAGCTGGTCCACATTCAGCTTCCAGCGATTCAAGAAAGTTACCATTAAGTGTTCCTACCAGTTTATGGCTTTAGCGGCTTCTGCTTCGGGTAAGCAGATCTTGGCTGTGTCTTTCTGGATGTACCTGTCTCTCCAAATTTTGGGGTGGCTTTTTGCCCTGCAACCTTAGTTCTCTGATATGTGCAAAGGAAGTCATTGATTTTCAGTTTGTACAGCTTTTTCATGTTGTAAGGCTAGGAGTGATGTCTTCCAGTCTCTTTACATGTCGAAGCTGGACAGTTCACTCCGTTTTAATGCAAGTTTATTTAGCACTGCTCCTAAAGGAAATAAAATTAGTGGTCTAAAACCCTTGCTTTAATAAGCAAGTGATCTTTGAATTGAGTTATCTGCTAAGTTGCTTTCACTGTAAGAAATTTAGAGTGTCTTGGAAACCAGCTTTCAACAAAAACATGTTTCTCCCTTGACTAATTTGGTCTCATTCTGTTTAGAGGTACATGGTAAAAAGATAAAAGCATCAGATTTTCAGTGCAAAGGTATAGATTTTGGGGCTTTGGAGTAAAAATTTACTAGACCATCTCTATCTCTCTGAGACTCAGTTTCCTCAGTTTTCAATTTCTTGGCTACAAGAATGTCATCTAATTTATCTTTTTATCTTAAGTGTCTAGCATAAAACCTGACCCACAGTAGGCCTCCCTGAAAATTGAATTGAAGTGCCTTCTCAATCAATCTCAGAGTGTTGTTATGAGGATTAAATAAAATAATGTACATGAAAGCTCTTTGCAGTCTTCAAAGAGCCATACAAATGCTGCGCCTTTATTTATTTATCAGTCATCAGTCTTGAATGCCTGTCTACATGTAAGCATTTCACATTTCTGTGGAGTTTTGTTTTGTTTTGTTTATTTGACATTGTGCAGATAAGGAGGAAGTCACTATAAAGAGTTAATTTTTACTTAAATTGTGGGTATAGCAACAACAATATACATTCCTCAACTTGTCCAATTTAAAAACCTGGCAGTGTTTTGATATTTGACAGCTCTGCTGTCAAGTAATTCTGTTCTACAATTAATCATGCCATAACCATTTCTTCCACTACTGCCACAATATAATGGCATCATTGTCTATGCATACATAGTACACTTGTATACTGTCTAAAACGAGGCAGAGCAAATGAACTTGAAAAATTTACTACTCTGTAGATCGCAGTTATATTGCCAAGATTTATTATTAAACCCATTCTATTTTAATGCTATTACTGCTCCAATCTGAGCTTAGATAAAATCATTCAGACATTGCAGTTTTCTATTTTCTTGCTTGAGAAATTGAGATTCTGCTTTCTTTGAGATGTTTTGAGTGTCAGCTAGGCGCACTGTACAAATGGCTGGGATCTTTAATGATTGAATGTCAGCTCCTGGGTTTTGATTGCTGTTTTGTCTGGATCAGTGCTAGACACAACTGCGGCGTCTATTCCCTCTCCGCCCCTACTGTCAGTGACTTCCTGAGGCAAATGAGTTTGCCACAAATCAAGATGCTTGCAACAAACATCTCTGTGAACCTGTTCCATCTCTCCTTGGCAACTTGCCACTTGCCCTCACTCTTAACGTTGAAACCCCTGCTTTTACCAAATGTCTTGGCTTCTTAGTAGATTAACATTTCATGGGAATCCTAGCCCTCTACTAGAATCATGTGTTTCTTATAGAGAGACATTTTACTTTTTAAGCAATCTCAGGCAGTTCTGAACAAATACATCACCACTATTTTTCATGAAGATCATTTCATGTTTAGATGTCTAATTGGTCAAGAAATCAGATCACAAAGCATATAAGAGGCAATCTAGAAAGTACAGATATGTTTGTCAAAAATTCATGTAAAAATAGATTTAATCTTCTACCTTCAGAGGTAATTGAACTACTTACACTAACGACATTTTGTGACTTTCAAACTTTCATCTTTATGAACTTCCACATGGAACTGTCGGCCAATATTTTTATGCAACTGCATAATCACCTCTGTAACAAGAACGCTGTGAATTGCTACCAAATTGCTTGAGAAGAATGTGATGCAAAGACAATCACAACTTCATTTTAAGGGTTAAATAAATCCGTCAGCAGAGGAGTGCACTTTATATGCATACTGATAAGTACCATAATAAGGTACTGTGGTCACTTAGGGAAGCAGGTGAATGTAATTATTGAGTAAACATGGTCCAGATCACATTAACTATGTGATCTGGAGGAAAGAGGGGGTGACTGTGCCTATGACTGCATACGCACTAGCAGAATTTTCAAGCTCTTAATTTTATTTTTTTCCCCCTGATTCATAGTCTGATCTTAAATCTGTTCTGGAGTGTTTTTTTTTTTTTAAGAGTTTATTTCTTAATCTAGAAATGCCAGAAATATATGACATAATTTTGCACTTAGAGCTTGCCAGCTCTGCACTTGTCAAGAGAAAGTGAGTTCAGTTTCATGCACCACTCTGGTATGGTCAGAGAGGCTGTACGGTATGGTAGCCTCATGAGATAATAATAATTCTGGGTAAGGTTGTTTTTGCTATGGTCCCCAGTCCGGATATGTGCATGACTGCACCTAAACCAGTGCTCCTAAAACCAGTGTTTCTCTGGCTATTCTACTGAAAGAAAAAAATGAAATTGCTCCCACTTTCAGTTTTGTTTTCTAATAGTAAAGATTAGTTTTCATTGTTGTGCCCTCTTATTGTCACCAATAGCACTTAGTTGAGTGATAACTATACTCTGTAGTCACTGAAAAAAAGCAAATTGAAAAGGATCTCTCAAGAATCAAGTTTACACATGTAGCATCATTAGTACCAATGTCCATCTACATAAGGGAACTAGCGATTTATTAAAATGCTGCACCAACTCAGTAATAGAGTCAAAGTCTTTGCATATACCTTCCTAGCTACTCTTTCATCAAGAATGTGATGAAATGTGGTTTTGGAAATTTAAATCAATACTCAGGAAATGATTGTACCCAAAGTAGGTAATATTTAACTTTATCCTTTAGTCACATAACTTCTCTGAGTCTGAATTTTCTCATCTGTAAAATGAGATGCTTAAAATCTACCCTCTCTGGTAATAATAGCTATCATTTTTTAACCTCTGTCTTGTGCTGGACACAGTGAGACAGTCCACAGTCATCACCATAATCCATTCTGTTTTGTAAACTAATGTTATGTCCATTTTATTGATACAAATGTGAAAACTCAGGTAGGAGCTAAATAACTTGCCCTAAGTTACAGAGCTAGACAGGAGAAGGACTGAGATTTGAACCAATGTCTATCTGATGCCAAACCATCATGCTATCCTATGGGATTATTAAATTTTGAGGACATATCAAAGGAAAATTAATATACCATATATAAACTGTCAGAAACATTCTATAAGGCAGTGTTTCTGAGATTTCAGTCACTTGCCCTCCACCTTCATGACTTTTGCTCTCTCTGCTTACTATATATGTGTTATGTATTTACTATTTTCTTTAAGTTGACCCACTTTTTTATTTGAAATTTTTTTATCTTAAAAGGAAATATTATGACCTGGAAATGGAAAACCAGCATCTATGGAACTACGAGTACATGGAATAAAGTAAGGGGAAGAAGATATGTAAAAAAGTATTCCTTTAGGTGGTCCTAATTCAGATCATGAATAGTAGAGGGAGAAAGGTAAACTTTTTTGCATAAAATAATGTGTCTAACTCATGGGTCTTCCTTGGTAGATTTATAAGGGAAAAGAAGATTACAACTACTCCATGTGTAATACTATGTAAGAAGGGACAATAATGTGAAAGCGAAATTCACACACTTTAATATATGTAGGTTGACTTTCACAGTAATATCTTTCAGATAAGTTTAAATCAGATAGACTGAGGAATTGTCTATCTCCCTTATATTTAGTGTCTTTTAGAAATGGAAACTTAAGGAAAGGGGGAAAAGATCTTTTCTCTGACACATACCAGTGAGACACAGGCCCATATTATCCCAGGTCATTAAAATTTGGAAGGAATTAACAAATCTAAATTATCTCTTCTTTGCTCCATTAAGACTTGTATTATCTTTCTGGGTTGTTCCTTTTTTTAAAGCAATAATCCCTTTGGAAAACTCCTGCAAAATGGAATCTCTATGGGCTGAAAATTCATTAGTCATCTCCTTCAAGCATACATGTAGCTCAAATTCTGTAAGCTAAAAGATCAACATTCAGAGCGAAGATTGGAATCAACAATTCTCATCTGCTTCTCCCTGCCTAAAACTCCCTCCCGCAGATCAATATCCTGTTACCTGGGTATACCGAAGTATTAATCTAATGCCTATCTACTACAAATGGATTCAGTGATTCCTTGCTCCAATAGACCTTTCCTACTAGGACATTGTTATTTCTCTGTTAGTAAGTGTCATGAGTTATAGAGCACTTTCTACTTTTTAGAGTATTTTCTATTCTTTAGCTCACTTGATTCTCACATGCTTGGTGGGAGGCCCAGTAAATATCTTACTTCCCTATTTTTACAGATGAGCACTTGGGGTGGCTTGCCCAGTATCACAGAGCAAACTGGTGATTGGACCAAATCTAGTTCTTGCTCTAGGTCCATTCTCTTTCTACATTGGGTGGTCTAGCATACAAAAAAAAAAAAAAATTTTTTTTTCTTTCTGCTACTTATGTTGCTTTTTTCCCCTCCTCAAGCCTTTTTATAAGACTATTTTTCTGTCCCAAGACTAAAGAAGTATCAGTCACAGTACTGAGGCCGGCATAAACATCGTATAGGTCTTCCTGATAGCTCTAGTCTCCGAGGCAGAAAAAAATTTATCCCCTTAGTGCTCTGACCAGTGAGCAAACTTTTATTTCTGTGAATTTAAATAGCCTGGAATTCTTTGCACGGTGAAGGAGCCAACTTCATATTTCAATTAACTCGTTATTCCTCTCTAGAAAATCCAGTCATTAGTAAAGAGCAGACTGGAGGCCTGGAAGAGTTAACATTGCTTCCAAAGGTGAATTTATAACCTAGAAGTAATTTAGGCAGCAAGAGAAAATGTCTCACTTCAAAGATGGCAATGCTGAACCATGCATACAAATGTGACTGCTAACTCGTGTGTGACTCAAAATCAGCAACCAGGGATTCCAGGGACTAAAAAGGACCTCAAGAAGCCATCTGGTCCACCCCCACTTTCACATAATTAAAGTCTGCTCTTCAGTTTAAATGTGTGGCACCTGAAGCCCAGAGAAGTAAGGGACCTGGTAGCAGAAAGGCTGGTAAGAAAAGACCTCAAGGATCCATTAGATTTAGCCATGTAGAGTTCCTTAGTGACCTTAATAAACACAATGTTACTGACATGGTGGGGGAACAGAAGACAGAATAGACGATTGAAGACAACTCTTTAAAGACATTGGCTCTGAAGATAAAGGAAGAGAGAGGGCAGCAGTAGGAGGAGAATGTGGTGTCCAGGGAGGATTCTTTGAGGGGTTTGTTTTGTTTTTGCTTTTATTTTTAAGGGGAAAAAAAGAGGGAAGCTCTCCTTTAAGACTGAAGAGTCTACAGTCTTTTGAAATGATACCGGGAAGAATCCAGTAAAGAGAAAAAGACACGCGAGAAACAGGAAAAATGAAGTGTTCTTGATAAATAGCCATGTGTAAGGTCCAGAGAACAGAAGGAATTACAGAGGAAAAGATGCGTAATGCACTGTAATAAGAGAGAACAAAGGGGATGAAAAAACCTCACAGATGGAGCTGTAGATCTGGTGGATTAGTAATTCAGCAATTAGTATCTAAAGGCTTCCAACTTCCCTATGATACAGGAAGCAAAGTCATAGGCTGACAGTAGGGAGGCACGTATTGTTGGAGAGTGATCAAAGGTTTGAGGCGAGTAGAAGAACTTTGGGATGGTTGTTGAAGAGAGTGGTAGAGAAGTGTAGCCATGCAGTGTTGGGAACACAGTTTAAGTTGGAGACATGAACATATAGTGATACCTACACCCTCAATTGCCTGAGTATATGCATGAAGAGAAAGTGTGGTGGAGCTCCTCAGATTGCTTTTTCTTTTTAAAGCTGAAAGTGATGGAAGGAAAAGTTATGGGAAATTATAATACATAAAAAAAGAGTGTTTGAAATAGAACATGGATCTGAGCTGTAGAGAGAGGGAAGTGAAGACAAAGAGGAGTTTGATAGATGAAGAGGGAGTATAGTTATCGATGTTTGGGAAACCCTGATGAGGTGAAAGAACACTGGCAAAGGGTGTACTTTACCAAACAAGTTGGAAGTTTAGGAAGTTGTCGTCAGAAAGGGGACTGTTCAAATCAGTAATTTCAGAGGTGGAGGCAGTAGTGCTGACAAGTTTCAAAGTGTGACTTAGGATGAAGTGGCTGGAGTGGAATGATGGCAACAGCCATTGGAAATGAGGAGTTCAAGGGCTTAAGAAACAAGGAGTTGAGTGGACTGCTTATATGAAGAGAGTCTTTGAGGCAAGGAAGACTAAACTGTGGGTTTTCAATGAAAAAAGATAAGGAGGATAACAGAAATGAGGAGTGTGGTAAAGAGTGCTGTGGTCAAATGATCTGAGTCTAATGGGAACAGGCGTTTGTTTGTTTGTTAGCAAAGGAGTGAAGATCTAGTCTAGGGCAGAAAGGCACTGGTGTAGTAAAGACAATGCGGCAGAGGAGAGAGCACTGACTTTACCTCCTAACCTTGATGGATGTGTTTGTGGGAAGACAAGCAATCTCAATCTGAGAGCAATCTCATAGGGACAGTCAGATTTTAAAGAAGACAGAAAAATGTCAAGGAGACTGAGAAATGGGAGAACTTTTTGATCCTCAGGGGTGACTTGGGAGGGCACAGAGGAAGGATTTCAGATGGAGGGGAGGGTAAGCTGGGTCAGAGGGGAGACCCATTAAGGTCCAGGGCAGACCACGCTCTCTCAGCGTTCCCTACGTGGAGCAGTTCACTAAGCCCCACTCTAGTGTTCCACCAGCACTGGACTCAGCCCCCCTCTAGCTCTGCTTCCTTCTCCATGTATTTGTATCAATCACTTGTCAAAATTTCCCCAAGAGAGTTTCCCTCAGTTGGTTTCCATCAGTCCTCATGGGCAGAGCTTTCATGTCAGAGCCCCCAATGGCCAAGGGCCCATCCCTGGTTCAGCCCTCCAGAGCAGATGGTCACATGTACCAGCATAGGAAGGTATTTGACTTGAATCCCATAGAAAGAAACTAAGAAACTGGAACCCTCATATTTTGTTGATGGGTACGTAAGATGGAAGAGCCATTTTAAAAAGCATTTTGGTAGTTTCTTAAAAAGTGAAATATATACTTATCATGCAACCCAACAATTCTAAGTACCTACCCAAGAGAAATGAAAATATATGTTTACACAAAGACTTATACATGAATGTTCACAGCAGCATTATTTATAGTAGTCAAAAACTGGAAGCAATCGATACGTCCATTGTCGGATGAATAGAGAAACAAAATGTGGTATATCCATATAATGGAATACGACTCAGCAATGAAAAGGAACAAACTACTGGAACATGCAACAACATGGATGAGCCTCAAAAACATTCCAAGTGAAAGAAGCCAGATACGAAAGACTATTTTATTATTCCATTCATATGAAATATCTAGAAAAAGTGAATCTATAGAGACGAAAAGAGATCTATCATTACCTGGGAGTGGCAGTGGGGATTGACTGCACACCTGTGGGAGGGAGCTTTCTGATGTAATGGAAATGTTCTAAAAGTGGATTGTGATGATGGTTGCACAACAGTATGAAGTTACTTAGAGATCACTTATCTATATACTTACAATGGGTGAATTTTATGGTATGGTAAATTAATTATTTTATGGTAAATTTTAACTTAAGTAAAGCTATTTTTAAAAACTTTTAGAATTTTTTTAAGGGGTAAAAGATTTCAACAGACAATTCATCAAAAAAATATGTATTGATAGATGGCATTTAAGTATATGAAAAATGCTCAACATCATTAGTCATTAAGGAAACAAAAATAAAAATCACACATGCCCATTATAATGGCTTCCTTAAAAGACAAACAGTACCAAATGTAGGTGAGAATGAACAGCAGCTAGAACTTTTACATGCTGCTGGTGGGAATTAATGGTTCAGTCATTCTGGAAAACAGTTCAGCAATTTCTCAAAAAGTTACACATAACATCTAATATACAACTTAGCTTTCCCATTCCTTTGTATATACCCAAGAGAAATGAAAACATGCATCCATACAAAAATTTGTCCACAGGTGCTCATAGCAGCTTTGTTTTTAATTGCCACAAGTGGAAACAATCCAAATATCCTTCAATAGGTGAAAGGATATACAAATTATAGTATATCCCTATGTAATTCTCTCAGCAATGAAAAAAAGACCCATGGGTTCAGACAGCAATGTGGATAAATCACAAAAAAATTATGCTGGGACCCTCAATAAATAGATAATAAAAGAATATATATAGTATAATGCCATTTATATGAAAGCAGATCACTGTTTGCCTGGGATAGGGGTGGGAGATTAGGATGTGGACCAGAGAGATATTACAAATGGTCATATGGAAATTTCTGAGAGTGATGGATATGTTCATTATTTTGATTTTTGTGATGGTTTCATGGGTGTATTAATATACTGAAACTCATTAAATTGTGCATTTAAATATATGAAGTTTGTTTTACAACATTTATACTTCAATACACATATTTTAAAAGTGCCAGCCACTGTTACCTTTCCCTTCCACAGGGGTGTCAGTATGTCATAGGGGAAAGCTGAAGGGTCCCTCATCAAACTGTTCTCTGCCCAAGTGTTGCTACAATATCTAAAAATCCACCATTGACTTTTTCATTCCCTTTGAGATCATTACTGTCCCTCAAGGCAGTACTCTTGGCTGCATCTTTCAACCCCAATTTGAAACCTAGCTTGAGCTATCTTAAATTAAAAGAGGGATTTTATTGACCAAACCAAAGACAGATGGACTTGGAAATGGCCTCAGGAGTACATCCTGCACTCCACTGCAGTCACTTACTACTGTCTCATTTTCCTTGAACTCTCCCAACCGCTCTCCCTCTCATGGTCTCTCTCTCTCACCTTTCTCTCTAAACTTCTGGAAAGTTCTAGTTTGGCTTTATTCTCCCAAACTGGCTGTCCTCAAAAGGCCAGACAATGGCCCCTGTCAGCTCTAACTTGCCTTCTTAAAGCTTCACACCAAAGAAGCAAGGGAGCTCTCTCCACAACTCCAGCTCTACAAAACAACCCAGCTTGGATTCCAGGCTTGTGCTAATGAGTGGGCAGGCTCGCTGTGATTGGGAGAGTGGTATTTGAAAACTTTACAGATTACCCAAGGGGGTTGGGAATAAGGGGCGAGTGAGTAAAAGTGAAGAGCCATATGCAATGAATTTTCTGTTTCAGGATCTTGCCTAGCACCAGCCTGGATCCCAAACTCTAGCAAGATCAAAAACTTGTTTGTTTTGTTTTGTTTTTACTGGCTGTGGCACCAAGCATGGCTTCCTTTCCCAGAACTGCCTTAATAAGTAGCTAACCCTGCCAATAGAGCCCTTCAGATCACCTACCTGCCCATCTAGAACTGTCTTATAGGAATTCCCTGGCGGTCCAGTGGTTAGCACTCTGTGCTCTCACTGCCGAGGGCACAGGTTCAATCCCTCGTTGGGGAACTGAGACCACGCAAGCCGTGTGGTCAAAAAAAACACACACAAAAAAAGTCTGATGGCATTCTGTTTTTCTCACCTCAAAAACAGGAAACTACCAGAATGCTCATGTTTCTCAGCTTCCCACAAAATAGTGATTATGATTTTTCATCTTCCAAATAGATTTCTCATTAGATGAAGAAGCCAAGGATGTTTGCATGCAAAATGACTCAGGAAGGAAAGGAGTGCTGTCAGAGGCTGCTGGCTTTTTTTATCCTAGAACAGGTTCCCTCCCCTGGAGAAGGAGGTTAGTTCAATCTACTAGTGTGGTGAAGAACTAGTTAACAAATAGTTGAATATACACAGGCCGCATTGCCCAGTAACAGTGAAAATGATGCAACCTACTATCGTGTTCCTAATGACTATTGAGTTAACAATGGGAAACTATTTAGGAAAATGCAAAAATACAAAGATTTTTCATTTTACGAATGTCAAAACTTTTACATTTCAAGTTCTGTTTGGTTTGGACAACAGTCAAGTTGAAAGTTGCTGCTTTTTATAAATTTTTATTTTGTTCCCCATTACCATTAGAAACACAAAAACTCCAACTATAATCTTTTCATATTTTATTTAAAAATATGCTTATTTACCTCCAAAAACCATCATGAAAATGAAAGCCATTCCTGCCCTTGTCTAAACCCCTACTTCCAAAAGGACATTCTTTGTAAATTATTTTTCAGTAATCTGAATTCACTTCAAAGAGTCTGGTTAATATTTAAAAGGTTTTTTCCAAAGTCTTAGACATTACCACATGCACAATTTTGATCTCATAAGTATTACCACTGCAGGCCAATTGGGAATTCTATTGGAAGAATTCAAGTTTCTCTTGTTCTGGACCATATCTACTGACATTTCTTGAAAACATCACACACACACACACACTCCTGGCATGGCTTTATAATTTCTAAATTATGCAGCACCGAAAACTACATGACAAAATTTGGCTTTTAAATATTTAAGGTTATCTAAACCACTGTGCTCCCAAAGGAATGAATGGATGTAATTTACAAATGTGATCGAAAGATCTCCAGGATAGCAAGACAGTTTTTCTAAATTCATAGACCATGGAGCCAGTGTAAGCCTGAATTGTTTGTTTTTGATGTTGTCATCATTATTATCAGAAGAAATTATAGCTTTAAAGTTTTTAGATAGTTTTATTTTCACCAAAGTCATAGATCAGACAGTACTAAAAGACTGACAAGGAAAACAACAATCCCTTTCTTCAAGCCCCACACTTCCTAACTTCCCAGCTCAGTTTATCAGAGGCAACCACTTTTTATTCTCGTAGCTATTCCATCAGAGAGTTACCTTCTTATTTCCAAATAATTGCACACTGCTACTCCTCAATTTGTTGATTTTAGACATTCTTCCTCGTACTATAAACAGGATCTAGCTCTCTTAACTGAATATGCAAATATTATGTCTTAAATTTTTTTCCAAAAGCGACATAGTATCTTTCGACAATTTATCTCGTGTTTGTTTTGTTTTCTTTGTTTTTCCAAGTGACCTCTCTTATCAGATGGCCCTTTTCTTGGTGGCGCCCTCCTGGCACTCTCTGTCCTCTGGCTGCATTCTGGACCAGTTGCTCCCTTTGCCTGCTGTTGAGCTGTCATCCTGAAACATCTCTTTCCTGTGCTCTTAAGTTTGATACACTGCGTTCTGGATCCCACGTCACCCTTTTGCCCAGTTTAGTACTTCTTTTCATTGGAACCTGCCCAGCTTCTCAAGAACGGGATATGGGGTATAAATTTTCTGAGTCTCCACGTGTCCGGAAATGTCCTTTTCTGCCCTCAGATTTTACTAATGATTTGGCATTCCAAGTTGAAGATCATGTTCTCTCAGATTTTTGAAGTCATTGCTCCATTATTGGCTAACATCCAGAAGTGTCGTTGTGGAGTCTCATTTGAATTTATTCTGCAAATATGTATTGGTTGCCTGCAGTGTAACAGGCGCTGTTGGAAATATAGCAACGTAAAAAGAAACAGATCTCCTGCCTTCATGGAGCTTACTTTTCAGTGTTAAAAACAGGCCCCCCCCCCAAAAAAAAACCACAAGCAGTAAATAAATTAGATGATTACAAATTATGAAAAGTCTATGAAGAAAGCAAGATAGTGTAAAGGAGTGGGAGTGGATGTGCAGCTTCTGATGGCAGTCGGGGGAGATGTACTAGGGAGGCGCCATCTAGGCTGAAACCCAGACAGTGGCTGAAGGGTCTGGAGATGGAACGAGTCTGGCCAGTTTGAAATGACCTCTGTGACTGGAGCCTGGTGAAGAAGTGGTGAGAAGCCTGCTCCTGGTCTCACTTCATGAAGACTCTTGTGGAATGTGGGGTTTTTCTTCATTACAACAGAGAACTGCTGGAAGGTTTTAAAATAAGGTAATGGAGCAACTTAAAATTTTTTACTTAAACATAAAAATTTAAGTTTTTAAAAGATCATGGTGCTGTAAGAAAACTGTAAGAGTGGAAGCAAAGAGACCAGTTATGAGGCTGTTTGTTCCTCTGGTCTCCATGAGAGGTGACAGTGGCCTGGTATGTGGCGATAGCAGTGGCCAGATTGGGGATATAGTTGAGAAGCAGATCCAACAAGAACTCCTAAAATTAGCATGTGGGATGGAAGAGAAAGAGGATTTCAAAGGGGCCTTCAACTGTAAGTGTGATGTTTTATTTCTTTAAAAAATATATATACAAAGAGAATAGGGGAAATGTTAATATATTTGATGTCTAGGTTGCATGTGTTCATTGTGTTCTCTTCAATTCTCTATTACATATTTCACTTCTTTTTCGCTTCTTAATCATGACATTAAAGAGCTAGATAGAGCGCCACATTTGTGGATAAGACTTGCAGCTTCCCTGCTGGGTGACTGGGCAGAGGTCCGTACAGGCAGGTCTGCAGACTTTCAGCTTCTCCTCTGCTCAGCCCTGCATCTCTTTGTGAGCCTCAAGTCTGTCCCTTTCTGGATGTCTTGAGTAGGGACCAATGTAAGTTTTGTGGAGCCTAAAGATTTTACAATATGGAACTCTCTTGAATGAAAAGAATACCAACTCCTGAATCCAAATTTAGTATGAAAGTGACTATTTATAATGAGAAAAAGTTACAACAAATAGTACATTTGAAAAAGCTGACAAATTCCATAAATGTCACAAAATCTGGGAACATCACAGTTTTTACTGATTCACTATGTAATACCTTTTCTCCTACATTTTGTTTTGCTGCAGACTCTTTGCCTCTTTATGTAATAATCATATAATATCATTTCTGTACAGAGACTAGGAAAATAATTCCTCTAGCTTGATTGAATATTTTATAAAATATTGATGGTTTAGGTGTTTCAGCTTCACAACTCATGGGTGATGTCATGTAAATTAAGATTGCTGACAAATTTGGGGAGGCATCTATTACATTTCTTTCAACATAAGATGAGAAATTTCAGGGCATTTCAAGGTGTCTTGTGTAATAACTAGTCTTTAAAAATCTTTAAATTGATGACATTCATTAACCAGCTTGTCATCAGTGTCTGCATCATGGTGGCAACTTATGAATTTCATGTTACCTGTACAATGTCAATATTTTATGCAAAATAGCCAGAAATTAAAATTTTTCCAATGTGTTATGATTCTCATCCAAAAGCCATTATTTCTATTTAAAAATTTTTTCTCTTTCTCAGTGAATTATTGCCTTAGTATAACCTGAAAATTGCTTGTTTCAAGTTGCTTCTTTATCTCAGAATAATTTCTACCAATGTCAGTTGTCATTGTCACTTTTGTTTCATATTCCTTTAAATGTCTATCTAAATTTTCTTTCAGTTTCTAGATAAATACCTATATTACATATTTTGTCTTATTTTCTAATATATATGAGTTTTGACACTAGAGCCACTTGTTGTTTTAGACCATTTTGCCTTGAAGGCAGTTTGATCCATTGGGATACCTAAATCATGTGAATTCACACAAACACACTTGGTGTGTATATGTGTTTGTGTTCACACACACAGGAATTCAGACTCATGCTATTTTGTGTGATTCACATAAAAATATATATGGTGTATTTATAATTGCACATGCTACGTTATCAAATATGTTTCTGACAAGAAAGAATTTCCATTTTAACCAGACATTGATGGGAACCAAATCTTTTGCTTACTATTTATAAGTCTGATGATTGGAAGAATTTTCCATAGACTAACTTGTTTTTTCTCCATTATTTATCATTCCTTGTGCTGGGAACCATGGGACACATTCATACCATTGTGTGACTTTTGTCCCTGCACCTTTGGGCCACAATGCAGATTTCGTTGGTACACTGGGTGGTATTTGGTACAATGGATTGCCCCTTCTACATTGGGAAAACTAACACACTTTAGCTATACACAGAAATGCTTGCAAACCATATAAATATATCCCAATAAATCCAAGTTAAATGCATGTCCAGCTCAACTTTCCCATATATGTATCCCCAAAATGTCCATAGCCACTCCAAAGTTGTCTAAAATGAAAGAGAGTATGATGGAGAGGAACTTGAATTGGAAAGAGACAGCAGTCTTCAATAATTGTAGTTAATACGTTTTACTTTTGCAAAGTTTAAAAAATATACATGGCCATGTGAACAAACTGTAGGGCCCCTTCCAGACCCTCTCTCTTAGAAGGGGCCCACACTGATGAGGGACTTTGAAGTTAAAGCTTTATTACCTTCTCAGTAAATTTGCCTCTGCTCTGGAGAATAAAGCTCTGGTGTTTTCCTGTGTGGAGAGGGCGGGAGTGCATAGGAGAGCATCGATCTGGTGCCCTATGCGGATGGGGTGGTGTTGGGGGGTGACAGTCTTCTTACATAGTCTTTAACTCAGGGCCCATTTGCTCCATCTGGGGCCTCACCTCCTCCTCTGATGCCTCCAAATGCTGAGCTCCCCACGGGTTCTGCGATGCCAGTTCATTCTCTTCTTCCAGCCGTCCTCTCTGTAAGCACTATAAATCATGGCTCCTCCACCCGCTCTATCAGCTACCATACCTCCAGCTGGTCCTTGACGGCTTTATATCTCACATGCACCCTGGATGCCTCAGCAGGTTATAGGCTGCTCTAATAGGACTTATGATCCCAGGCTGACCAAGCAGAACTGTTTATAGCCTAGTCCTAGGAGTCAGCAATTTTGTTCAATTATGAATAGACATAATTAGGTTGGCATATAATAACTAAGTTACATAATGGATTAGGTTAGTATATGTGAACTAGATGGAAAGATAGTAATTTGCATTCCCATTGCAAAGTAAATTAAAAACAAAAAACTCATGTTCACTAGTGTTAAGTCTTCATTTCTCTTGTTCTTATGGGTTCATGCTTTCCTTATTCCTTTTTTCTTCCAGTTTCACTGAGATATAATTGACATACAGCACTTATACAGCTTAAGGTATACAGCATAATAATCTGACTTACATACATCATGAAATGATGACCACAGTAAGTTTAGTGAACCTCCATCATCTCGTATAGATACAAATTTAAAGAAATAGAAATTTTTGTTTCTTGTGATGAGAACTCAGGATTTACTCTCTTACTAACTTTCACACATAATACACAGCAGTGCTAATTCTATTTATCATGTTGTACATTATATCCCTAGTACTTATTTGTCACATAACTGGGAGTTTGTACCTTTTAACCATCTTCATCCAATTCCCCCCTATTTCTGCCACCCCCTCTTCTGGTAACTACAAATCTGATCTTTTTCTATGAGTTTGTTTGTATGTTTGTTTGTTTTTGAAGTATAATTGTTACTTGAATAAAGCGATATAAATAATGTTCATAATTATAAAACTGCCTTGATTGATTTATTCAACACATGTTTTTAAAAACCCATTATGTGCCAGAAATTAGGTTGTAATCTCCATGAGATCAGAGACTTCATCTCTTTTGTCCACCTTTGTATTTTCAGCACTGTGAACAGTACCAAGCCCAAAGAAGGCCCACAATACACAACTGTTGTTGTTGAATAAGTAACTGAATATGTAAGAGCCAACTGGGGGACAGAAACAGATTTAGTAACCTACAAGAGAAATCAGATAGAGGCATATCTAGTGTATTAAGTTTATTATCACTGCTATAACAGATTGCCACAAATTTAAGTGACTTAACACAAATTTATTATCTTACATTTCAGGAGCTCAGTAGTCCAAAAATCATTGTGTTGGTAGGAATTCCTTCTGGAGGCTCTGACAGGAGAATCTGTTTCCTTGCCTTTTTCAGCTTCTAGGGGCCACCTGCATTCCTTGCTTGGGGCCCCTTCTTTCATCTTCAAAGCCAGCTGTATAGCATCTTCAAATCTGTTCTCTCTCTCTCTCCCTGAACTCTCACTTTCTCCTCTGATTGCATTGTCACATCTCTCACTCTGACATTCGTGTTTCCTTCTATGCTTACATTGAGCATATCAGATAATTCAGGTGATTTCTTATCTCAAAAATTTTAACTTAATCACATCTGCAAAGTCTCTTTCACCATGTAAGGTAACATATTTCAAAGGTTCCAGAATTGTGGACATATGGGGGGTCATTTATTCTTTTTACCACACCTGGGATATAACGGGCCACAGAGGAAGGGAGCTTCATTTCAATGTGGGGATACAGGAAAAGGTTTATAGAGAAGGTTATTGTTGTCCCAAGTCTAAGAACATGAGCAGATAAGAAAGACTTTTACAGGCACAGAAAGCAGCAAGAGAATAAGTAAGAAGACAGGAAAGAGCGGATCTTGCCTGATGAGCTCAGGAGGTTTGGTAGGATTTGGGTGTGGAACAGGATGGGTCATTGGGGAGCAAGTGTTGAACAAAAAAATAGCTGAAGAAGTCTGTCATCAGCATTTCATGAAGAGCATTGTAGGACTTGCTAAGGAGTTTGGACTTTATCCTGTAGACGAGTTTAATCAATGAATGATTTTAAACAGCTTAAAATGTTTCCATGGTTTCTCTTTGTACTTGGGATAAAATTTAATGTCCTCAACATGGAGCCATGTTGGTCTCCTTTGGGAATCTGTTAGAAGCTATGAACCCCTTCCCAGAATAATATTTTTACGTACATAAAATTTAAAAGAACATAGGGTTACAAAGCAAAACAATTTTGTTGAAATGTAGAGTCCTACCCATCAGCCCATCGGGAGTCTGTGGATCCCAGGTTACAAACCACTCAAGTATCGGGCTTCTGTTCTCTCTCTCTCTCTTTCTTTCCTCTCCCATCTTGAGCTCAAAACCCCAATGTTTGCTCCATTAAAATGTGAAGTTCTTCCTGCCTTGGGACCTTGCCACATGCTATTCCTCTGTTTTTAGTGTTTTTCTTCTCTCCAGCCCCTTCCCCACCCACTACTGGGTAACTCCACCTTGGTTTGAATGTCACTTTATTGGGAAAATTCACAGGACCCTCAGATTAGGTTAAGTCTTCCATTAGGGTATCATATCATTCAGTAACTGTCTTTTACAAAATTAACAATATTTACATAGTTATTAATGTGATTATTTACTAAAGTCTGTCCCACTAATCAGACAAGAATTTCCACAAGAGCAGGAGCTATTATCTGTATTCCCAGTGCCTAGCACATGGTAGACACTGCATTTTTTAAATAAATTTTTAATTCTAAAACAGTTTTAGATTTACAGAAAAATTACAAAAATAAAGAGTTATCATATACCCAACAGTCAATTTCTCTTATTATTAGTATCTTATATTAGTATGGTTTATCACAATAAATAGATAAATATCAATATATTATTATTAAGTAAATCTCATACATTATTTAGAGTTTTCATTTTTATCTAATGTTATTTTTCTGTTCCAGGATCCCATCCAAGATATCACATTACATTTAGTCATCATGTCTCCTTGGGCTCCTCTTGGCCGTATTTCTCAGACTTTCCTTGCCTTTGGTAACCTTGAGGATTTTGAAGAGTACAGTTCAGATATTTTGTAGAATGTCTCTAATTGCAATTTGTCCTATGATTAAACTGGGGTTATGGGATTAGGGGAGGAAGACCACAAATATAGAATCATTTTTCTCACATCATATCAAGGGTACATACTAGCAACAAGACATCACGGTTGATGTTGACCTTGATCACCTGGCTGAGGTCATGTTTGTCAGCTTCCTCCACTGTAAAGTGACTCTTTTTTTTTTTTTTTTTGGTCCTTTGCATTTTGGGAGGAAGTCACTGCACAGCCCACATGTAAGGAGTAAGGATTTATGTTCTAACTTCTTGAGGTTGGAGTATCTATGTAAATTACATGGTTTTTTTTCTGCATGAGACATTTGCCTATTCTGCCCATTTATTTATTTCTTCAATCATTTATTTATAACAGTATTAACTCATGGTTTTTATTTTATGCTTTTAAATTCCAATACTACTTTATTTATCTTTTGCTCAAATTTTTCCAGCTTTGGCCGTTAGGAGCTTTTTTAGATGGCTCCTCTGTCCCTTTTACATACCCCCATTAGTGTGTGTGTGTATATGTGTATTCTCCCTCACTTCTTTACTTTCTGGCATATTGAAAGCTCATCATGCATACTTCCCACCCCAGTCCTAAAACTGGCTATTTTCCAAGGACCCCTGGCTCCTTTTATTGGAGAATCAGATTAGAAACCAAGATCTGAGCATCAGGAATGCTCATGGCTACCGAGGGGTCATTGCTTCTGGGCCCTCTCAGCTGAGAGAGCAAAGAAATACGTTTGCGTACTGACTCACGTGTATATATAAACATTTCTATAAATATTTCTCTATGTGACTGTCTGTATACATATGGAGCTAAACATTAGTTCATACTCATGTCTCCAACTCTAATCCATTACCACAGAACAATTCTAGCCTCCTCCCCTTGCTGAACCGTAACTTCACACTGCAAGAAACCTGGCTCCCATCATATGCCATTCATTTACTGAGTTGTTCAATTCCATTATACACATATAGTGGATTCAGAATTGTTAACCCATACACCCATGGGAAACAACTTCATTAACTAGATTACAATGCTTATATACAGTTTCTTTTGCCTTTAATCTTACAGATTTCAATCATTTCCAAAATTACTGAAGTCAGCACCTTTTTCCTTCACCCACGTTAGTGAAGTTGTTTCATATATTTGTAACATAGTTAGATTCTTTTGTCACAGTCTGCGTCCCATTCTGGGACCTCCTTGACCACCTAAATGATTTTTAAACTTGCGTAGATTAATATTCGCTCACTATAAAATTCTACGGCTTTTGACAAATACATAGTGTCACGTGTCCACCATTACATTGTTATACACAATGGTTTCACCCTCCTAAAATATCTCTTGTGCTTCGCCTATTCGAGTCTTTCCTCTTCCCAACCCCTGAACCGCTGACAAACACTATTTGTTTATCATTTTTATAGTTTTGCCTTTTCCAGAATGTCATATAACTGAAATCATATAGTATGTAATCTTTTTAGGGTGGCTTTTTTCACTTAACAAAATACATTTAAGATTATCCATGTCTTTGCAAGGTTTAAAAGCTCATTCCTTTTTATCTCTGAATATTTCATTGTATGGATGTACCACAGTTTATTTATCCACACCTGTAAATGGACATCTTGATTACTTCCAGTTTTTGATAACTGTGAATAAAGCTGCCATAAACATTCTTGTGCAGGGTTTTATGTTCACGTGTGTTTTCGAATCAGCTGGGTGAACACCTAAGGGCATAATCGCTAGATTGTATGCTAAGACTATGTCTAGCTTTGTAAGAAACTGCTAAACTGCGTTCCAAAGTGTCTGTACTTCAGTGCATTCTTTAATGAATTATGAGGTCATTCTGGAGGCAGTGTGCGGATGTCAATAGAATTGAAAGCTGGAGGTTAAATTTAGTTAAGAGACTGCTGCAATGGTTCTGGCCAGAGATAATGAATGTCTGGAAAAAAGAGAATCTGAGAGGATAGAGTGTAGTTTCATAGCCATGAAGAGATAAGGATGTAGAGTCCTGGTCACTAACTAGATATAGGATTATGATGATGGATGGTGGCTCCCAGGTGTCTACTTCAGGTAACTTAGTAAATGGGAACAGAGAAGAGGGGCACTTTGGGAAAACTGGGGGTTTGGGGAACATTTTGATCACTTGAGTCCAAAGTGCCTATGGGACTTGCCAGAGGAAATGTCTAGAAGGCAGTTGTACGCAGGAGCCTGAGCACAGAAATAAAACCTGTTTACTAGGATAGAAAGAAATAAAATTACTCACAGTTGTAAAGAGAGGCCTGTAGTAAATTCTAACTTAGTAAACTGTCAATTTTGGTTTAAGAATCACCGTTTCCATTAAATTTAAATCTTTGCCGTGCAATGTATTTGTCTGTTAAGTGACAGAGGCTTTAAAATGAAGATAGATATCTGCGTCTCCATCCTACAAGCCTGGCTGCTAAATTATTCTACCTGCCAGCCTGTATAATTCAACCTCCATTCACCAACTGTATTCTGAATATTCCCTTAGATTACCAATATTTTGTATTTTAGAACCAAGAAAGAGTTTGGGGACCATCTAGTTCAACCACTTATTCTTGAATATGAACTTAAGTGTGTATGTAGTTGAACCTAATCAATTTAATTACTATCATCTCACTATACTTCCTTGCTTCTTATCAAATCAAGTATCTAGGCTCTCTTAACAAAAAAGCAACTTTTACATTGAAATTCAAAGGAATAAGTTGTTCCGAACCCCAGAATGAAGGTAATGTTGCATTTCTTTATTTTTCTAAATCTAGTCAAATCTAACTCCAAATCTCTGCCCACAAAAATTGACAGGAAGCCCAGTTCCAGTGTCAATGGGCTGGGGACTCCCTCTTTTTCTTGGGCATGAGGCCCTAGAAAGTAAGAGCAGGACTTGGTCTTAGGTTTTGCAGGCTGCTCCTGCCTTTGTACTTTGCAGAGGCCCCTGAGGGCTGGAAAAAGATGGCAGCTCTATAGTGGCTCTAGTCCTTTATGGCAAGCTCAGTTACCGGAGACTCTTACAAAGGCAGAGCAGTTAGTTCACAAGGCTCACAGACTCCTTCCCCTCCTGCATCTGGCCATCTCAGACAAGTGCCTTCCAGAAGGCTCTTTACCACTCTCCCTTTATCCCTATTCCATTCCCAGAAGATGCAACTCCATTGGGGTTAAATCATTCCCTTCTTTACCCTCCAAGCACAAACCTCCATTCCCTTGGCTCTTCCAGACAATCCACCTTAATTATCTGGAAAAGCATAGACCAAGAATTGTAATTTCTGTTGACCAGAAATTTGTTGACCAAAGCAAATAATGTGTAAGCTGGCCAGGTGTAAGATGGCCAGGTGTAAGACTGACAAGTTAGGGGCTACCTACCCTGTCTATAGGATGCAGGCACCACCCCACAATACCAAGTCTTTTGGTTCAACAAGAGAAGCCAACAGCATACTCTTTTAGAGAAATTCTCCCAAGTTTCAAAAGTTGGTGATTATTTCAAGATATTTAAAAATTCCCTTTGGACCAAACCAAAAATACCTGTAATCAGTGGAGCACAATTTTGAAATCCTTTACCTAGATCTTCTAAATGCACATGTATGTTAAGGAAAGACAAATTCTTTCTAGAAAATTCTACCTTCCAATCCTAGAATCAAAAAATAAAGATAAAAGATAATTGCTTCTAACTGGAGTTAAGGGAAATTCACCATACCTCAGGAACAAAAGCTGAGTAGTGGGTGAGGGGATTCAGAAAATATTTTTTTTCTAATGAGTGTTCAGCAGAAAAATTTATTTGAAAGTTAAATTTTCAGCCTTGTTACATATAACTTACAGTGCTTCACACACATGACCTAAGTTGGACGTGTGAATGATAAATATCTGTGTTAGAACATAAGACATTTGGATTAGGGCTGAATCCTTGGTTTCTCTTCTATTGACTTGGCCCAGTGCTTTGCTCAGTGAATTCAATAACTATACCGATAATTGATGGATTAGGAGAGAGGAGGAAGTGAATAATCTAGTTACTATCTCCTGGAAATATAACAAGATGACTGCATTTCTGTTTGAATAATTTTTTGATAATGGTGAGTGTGTGTGTGTGTGTGTGTATGAAAAAATTTGGTCACGACTGTTTGTCTTAGTCCATTCTGGCTGCTATAACAAATAACCATAGACTGGGTGGCTTATAAACAACAGAAATTTATTTTCACAGTTCTGGAGGCTGGGAGCTCCAAGATCAAGCTGCTGACAGATTCAGTGTCTGGTGAGAATCTGCTTCCTGGTTCATGGACAGCCATCTTCTCTTTCTGTCCTCATATGGTGCAAGGGAGTGAGGGAGCTCTCTGGGGTCTCTTTTATAAGGGCACTAATCCCACTCATTACAGCTCCACCCTTATAACCTAATAACCTCCCAAAGGCCCCACCTCCTAATGCTCTGACATTGGGGGTTAGAATTGGGTGGGGGCATAAACACTCAGTCTACAGCAGTACTGAAGCATTTTATGAAAATCATTTGGAGGCACAGGTGTAAATCCAGTCATATGATTCATATAGCAGAGAGGTTCCTGCAAAATGAAGGGGCCTTTCTCATGGAACTAAGATGGAGTAATGGGGCCCTTCCTTCCTGTTTCCATTTGGGAAGGCTTGGTTTTTCACTTACTGAAATGAATTAGTAACGTTGTGTCTTGAATTTTCAGAAAGTAAAAACTCATTCAAATTTACCATGATTATAAAAAGATTCATAGCAAATCACCGCGCACCTTTGTCTCCGTGAAATACAAAGAGCTCCATGCTTATTATTCAATGCAGTATGATTCTGAATGACAGCCAACCCTAGGAGGACCACCATATTCCACACTCAGAGGCCTCCTTAACTCAGTGGTATGCACTGTGCCTTCATTTCCTCATCATCTAATCGACTCTGTTAGCATTTTACCGTACTTCACCTCTGTAGTATTCTTCCCGCAAACCCATCAACCTATTCTCATCATGAGAAAAATATCAGACAAACTCAAATTGAAAGTCATTTTACAAGATACAAACCAGTGCTCTTCAAACTGTCAAGATCATGAAAAACAAGGGAAAACGGAGAAACTGCCACAGACCAGAGGAGATTAAGAAGATATGACAACTAAATGCAATGTGGTATTCTAGATGGAATCCTGGAACAGAGAAAGGACATTAGTGGGAAACTTGTGAAATGAAATGAAATTCCAAATGAAATCTGTAATTTAGGTAATAGCAACACATCACTGTCCTGACAAAAGTGCCATGGTTATGTGAGATGTTAACAGTAAAGGAAACCAGGCAAACAGTTTACGGGAACTTTCTCTAATGTCCTTGCAATTTTTTGTAAATACATAATTACTCCAAAATAAATAGTTTATTTAATAAATTTTTTTAATTGCCCTAAACTTAGCTTCCTGGATACTCTGTCTAACTTGGCTTCTTTGATCAAGCAACTTGGTAATAGGCTTTAGACAACAGCACAAAGCTCCAGGGGAAGTTTTGTTTTTCATTATCTTGTGGCCCCTAGAGAGTCTGTCCTAAATCAATATATCAGTCTGAAAGGAATCTTTTGGTTTCAAGTGACAGAAACTTCAACTCAAAGCAATAAACAAAAACGGGAATTTCTTGGTTCATGTCATTGAAAATCCAGGGTTGCACTGGCTCCAGAATAAAGGGAATGATGTCACCAGTTCTTCCTAATCTCTTGGTCCTGCCGTCTGCTCTGTGGCTTCATCCTGAAGTCTTTTATCACGACTCTCTGCAAATCTAGCCTCACATCCCTAGGGAGGGGAGGGGAGAATGCAAACAATAAACATATTAAGTAAATAATATAGAATTTTAGTGCATGATGCATGCTTTGTACAAGAGAAAAAAAAATGGAGTGGAGTAAGGGGAGAGCTGACAGGGAGAGAAGTTGTAGTATAAATTGGATGGTCAGAGAAGGCCTCGTTTTGTAGGGGACTTTGGAGAAAAAACTTGAAGGAATTAGCCAAATAGTTATAAGAGGGAAGAACATTCTAAGAGTGAGAACAGCCAAATCAAATTCCCTAAAGTGGAAGCATGCCTGGCATGTTCTAGCAGCAGCAGGCAAGTCAGTGTGGCTGGAGCAGAGTGAGAGAGGAGAATCGGAGTTGGGAAAGTCAGAGGGATATCAAGTAGTCACCTCATGTGTGGCCTTGCAGATAATTAGAAGAACTTTGGCTTTTACTGAGTGATACAGGATCCATTGCAGGGCTTTGAGCAGAGGAGAGGCATGCTCTGTTGTGGGATAAACTACTGGTGATAAGGGTACAGAAGGGGGACCAATAAGAAAGCTCCAGCCGTAATGCAGGTGGTTATAGCCATAAATGAGAACAAAAAATGCTGGCGGCTTGGGACAGGGTGATAGGACCAGAGATGGCGAGAACTGGTAGGATTATAGATACATTCGGAAGAAAGAACCTGCAAACATTCCTAACGTATTAGATAAGGTGTTGTAGGGAAGTAAAGGAGTCAAGGTGTTTAGTCGGAGCAGTTGGAAAGGTGGAGTTGTCATCAATTAGATGGTGAAAGCTGTAGGCAGAACAGGTCTGAAAGTAAAATACAGAGTTTAGATTTGGACACAAGAAAGATGGGGAGGAAGTAGTTGCATATAGGAGTCTGATATTCAAGAAAGAGAGTTCCGGGCTTCGAACTGTCAGCAAATAGATCATATATCAATCAGCATCCTGGCAGGAGATAGAAGGCAGATTCAAACCGAATGACTGAGAAGAGAAACATTCATAAAAGGGCGGGCAGGATTTAGGAAACACAACAAGGAATGGTAGAGTACTCCAAAGGTGATAGCATCCCTGGTGTGAAGAGGCCAGTGGAGGAAGCACTCATCAGTCTGAAGAGGGTGGCTGTGCGGAGAGTGCAGCCTGACAAGAGATACGGCCTTCAGTGGAGGACCGCAGCCAAGCTGTGGCAACCGGCTGGGAATTCATATCCCAGCCTGGCTTTCCTTCTACCATCCTAGCTCGTGCCAGTGCCTCCCATGGGCCAAAACCCCAGTGAAAAGTAAAGGTCAAGGGAGCATGTTGCTGTGTGCTTCCAGGAGAGCAGGGTGGAAAAGTGTGGAGAGTGAATCTAGAAAGACCAACGGAAGCGATGAAGCATATGTACTAAACATTTAAAGCTAAGTGTCTGGACGAGATTGGCAGAGAAGTACGTGTGGATAAAGAACCAGGAGGGCTAAAGTCTGAGCCCTGGACATTCCAACATGAAAAGGAGCTGAGGGATAGTGGTAAGAGGGGAGTGGGAGGAAAATCAAATGTGATGTCTGGGAAATCACTGATTCAGGGAGGAGAAAGTAACTTTGTCGAAAGCTGCTGGTAGCATCAGGTAAGATGAGGACTAAAAATCAGCCATGGATTCAGTAGCATGGAGGTTATGGGTCACGTGCACGGGCTCAGTGAGTGCGGGGGCACACACCTGGCTGAGTCAAGGAAAGGAGAAATGGGATGAGGGGAATCGGCTGAGCTAAGTGCTGTTGCAGAGCATTTTTCTGCAAAAAGAAGGAATAGGATGGTAGCCAGCAAGGGAAGCGGAGTCAGGAAAAGGCTTTGTTGTTGTTTTGTTTGGTTGTTTTGTCTTTAAAGAGAGAAGAACTAACACCATGTTTGCCTTCTGATGGGTGTTATCTAATAGACAGCTAATAATTGATGATGTATGGGCAAGAGGGAAGGAATGCTGGACCAATGTCCTCCCACCAGACAAAGGGGAAGAGAGATGGTACAAAAGTACATATTAAGGAAAATATTAGTACAGAACTCACAGGCCTGTAGTGAGGAGTGAAAGAAATAATGCATGAAGAACAGTTGTTTCCAGCATAATAATTATTATATTTTTCTAATTAATACTTTTAATAATAATAATAATATTATGAATTTTTCTAGGCCTCATTTCTCTCATATATAAAAAGAAGCTGGCATATATTTCTGAAGTGCTGTCCAGCTCTAACAAGCTGTGAAATGAGATTACTCAGGAAGCTGTACTTGATGTCTAAATAGAACCTAATATCCAGGCTGAGATCATGAGGTCACTTAGTAATATTTCAAAAGAAATGTATATACATCTTAAATGTATACAATTCAACTGCATGCACCATGAGGAATTATACTGCCTCTGAGCCTATTGCTACAGTAGGAAAACAGTTAAGAAAAAATTCTCGAAATACCTGAGCGTCTAAGACTCTCAAAAAGCAATTGTCGTGCAACTCCAAGCCTAGACCAGGTTGCTGTGTAAACTGTACTCCTTAAGGCATTTAAAGACTTAGCACAAGTGGCTTGAAGTTTAATCTTTTAATTCCATTGCTCCATAAGTTCCTTGTAGGTTCAGTGAACAAGGAATTTAGACATAATATTAGAAACCTATTTTCAGGAAAGGGCTTAGGCATGGAAAAAAACGCCCTGCATTTTAGTGCACAAAAGAGACTCCAGACTAATCTCTAGATTGACTTGGTCTAAGGGTAATTCTCATGCAGGGATCCTGCTGCAAAGACTTGTGCTTACACAGTAAATTGTCTGAGCTGTGCTCCTCCATCATCAACCCTCCTCCCTCAGCGCTTCCAAAGGCTTCCTTCATTAAAGGGCTAGTGCAGATGGAAAAGCTCACAAACATGCCAATTTGGGTCATTTGCTCTCTGATGAAAGCCCCAATTCACTGTGAAACATTATGTGCCACTTATAGACTTAGGGATGTTTGCACTTTAGAACAGTAGAAGTAGTCACATGATCACATTATCAAACCCAGTGTGGATGTTCCAACCACTTGCCACCTAGCCAAGCAGAATGAAGGCGGCTGTCTCTCCCGAGGTACCCCTGCAACCCCAGACACACATGCAGTGCTCTGTCTGTGACGCTGCTTCATGCTTGGCAAAAGCCACACCCAGAGTTTAAGCAATTCTTCGCTGATCTCAGAGAATGATGGGATGAAGACTAATTAAAGTCATATAACCCACGGAGGCAAATAGATATGTTTGGATGACATTTAGGAACAACCTCACATATTGAATATGTGTACATTAGCAGCCCTGTAATAGATGGAGAAATAGAGTGTCAGGAAAAACAAGTCTCAATTTATCCAGCCTGAATAACCAAAGCTAGCTTACACATATCAGATTTAATTTTATTTTTCACGAGTCACTTGAGGGCAAGGCACATTTTACATTGGAGCTTTGAGGAAGTGCTGAATTTGCTCTCCTCACTCTTTCCCTCCTCCCCTTGGGAACTTGATGAGTTACTTGACACTTTTCAGAATTTTCTTCAGTTTTTAATTTTTGGCTCCTTTAACTGTTCAGTAACTCTAGGCACTTGGACCAGGATTTACAACACGGGAGGGCCTTGAGTTAAGTCACTGGGACGGGGGAGGTTGTAATGAGCTCATGGCCCACACATGGTGTCCCAAATTTCTTGTTTGGACAAAGAAGGTAATTATCTTCACTTACATTTTCCTATCTGGAAAATCTAGACAATGATAATCCCTTCAAAGGAATGTTGGACGAATTAGTAAAGTGCTCTAAAATCTCTTGGCATTCCTGGACAATAAATTCCACTACTACTATTTTACATTATTATAAACATTATGCTTTATTTTGATAATGGCACTGTCAAGGACTTTTCTTCTTTACCCGCTAGTTCTATGTATCATAGGGTTTAAAAAAAAGAAAAGAAAACCTCATCTGAGGTTTCAGTCAGAGAGAAAAACACAAGGAAAGCATCTCTGATACAGTAAAACAATTTTACTATGAGTGTCATCAAGGCATAAAGGAGAGAGACAAATTGTGGCATGTTTTGTCACTTCAAGATAATTAAGCCAAATTTCACTGATGCTTATAAAAGTTTATAAAAGAAACTTTCTTATAAAAGAAATAAGTTTCTTATAAAAGAAACAAGAAAATTCTTTTAAAGAAAAGTTTTCTATTAGAACTGTTACTGTATGTATTCTGCTATGACAAGAGTTTGGAATTTTCATCTCCTTTTTCCCACATTGATGCACAGACCTGCCCAATCTTGGTGACTAAACATGCTAGGGTTGCCAGATTTAGCAAATAAAAATACAGGACACCCTGTTAAATTAGAATATCAGATAAATAACAAATAAATTTTAGTGTAAGTATGTCCCATGAATTATTTGGGACACGTGCTAAAAAATCACTTGTTTGTGTGATACTCAAACTTAACTGGGTATCTTTTGTGTTATCTGCCAACCCTAAGCATAATGGAATTTTCTAATAGACCTGAGGAAGAGGGTTAGCTGGGTTTGTCAGAGTTAAGGGTACTAGGACCAGATGCCCCACTAAGAAACATGAAACACAGCACTTAAGGGCTATAGTTACCATTGGTGAGACCTGATTCGATACCAATACATGAGATAGTAGAGCTGGTGGGGGTGGGCAGCAGAGGCAGGAAGAAGAACAGAAAAGATGGAGAGATTGACATATATACACTAATATGTATAAAATAGATAACTAATAAGAACCTGCTGTATAAAAACTAAATAAATTAAATCAAATTTTAAAAAATAAAATGATGAGGAAGGTTCTGCCATGGTCAAAAAAAAAAAAGAAAAATGATAGAGATTCTGCCCCTCTGTGCTCATGCTCAAGTAGGTGACCTCACGCAACATTCCAGGGACCTGTGTGGGGTTGATGCTGAGGTCCTGGGAGCAGCGGCCAAGAGACTCACCTGGGAATTCTGGCCTTGGACAGTAGAGCGATTCCAGACCTTACATTTCAGGTGGAAAGTTTAGCTCTTGCAGCTAGATGGAGCTAGGGCAGGCTGAATGGTCTGATGTACAAATGATGTCACGTTTTAAATTCAGCAAGGGATTATTATTATTCTTACATCATGCTTGATATTTCACCAGTATAAAATCAGGGTCAAAAACACTGGCTTTCTAGTCACACTGACCTGAGTTTGAATCCTGGCTCCACCTTCTAGCCATAAGATTTTGATCGCGTTGTGTGAACTCCCTGAATTCTGTAAAATAAAGGTAATATCACTACTTCACAGGGATGCTGGGAGGATTAAATAAGTCATTTCTAAAATTCTTGACACGGTGTCTGTCATAGAGTAAAATCTCAGTAAAGAGCATCTACATGTCATTATAAACTTTTCTGAAGCTTGAATTCTTAATCTGAACTGAATATACACAAGAAGCCCTGTTCTAGTCGTGGACTTAATTGTATTCATTGACAATCTCTGATGAAAAATCCATAGCAAGTGTTAGATTGGCCCTTAATCATTATCATCCTATTAGGGTAAAGAAACCATTCGAGTCCAGTGATTAAACTTTCTGTTACTTAAGCTATAACCCCATAATTACTGATGAGAAAAAGCTTCTCTGATTAACTAAATGCATGAGCTCCAACCAAAGAAAATCCTTCAACTCAATATAGGTATTTGTATTGATCAAAATGAGCTATTTCATTGATTCTTCAATCACATATGTCCAAATGTGAGCACGGCCCGCCCATGTTATTGTCACTCTCCCGACACTTCTTGGGTTTTGATAGTCAGCACATGTAGAACAGTGGTTCTCATCTTGGCTGTACTGAAGCATCATCTGGAAGACTTAAACAAAAAAAAAAAAAAGAATTTTTCAATTATTTAATTCTTTAAAAAAATTCTTCAATTTTTTAATTCTTTAATTCAGACCAATTTAATTAGAATCTTGGGGTAAGGCATGAACACCACTATGTTTTAAAACCGTTCTAACTGGTTGTAACAAGAAGCCAGTTTGAAAATATTAGGTAGAGGAAAGAACATGAGTTTTTGAGCCACACCAACTTAGGCTCAAACCCAGGTCTCTGTGTTTATTAGCTGTGTTGCCTTGTACAATTTACTAATTTCTCACAGCATCAGTCCTCTTTATGAGAAAAAATGGAAATACTTAATCTCTTAAGGATACATGAAGTTACTACAAAAATGGTTGTTACTCTAAGGTTTGTATAGAAGAAGATGGTCTTGTTTAGACATCTCCAGCCAACCAGAGCATTTCTTTCCTTCCATTCACAAAGACTGGCAAATCATAGGGATTCACCTGGGAATTCTGGCCTTGGACAGCAAAGCAATTACCTTTCCAATCCTTACCTTTGAGGTGGAAAGTTTAGCTCCTGTGGCTAGATGGAACTACGGCAGGTTGAGTGGCATGATGTACAAATGTTCTCACATTTTAAACTTCAGTGAGGGATTATTATTATTCTCATATCAGGTTTGATATCTCACCAGTATAAAAGCAGGATCAAAAACAAAACATCAAAATAGTTATGTAAGAGATGCAAAACATGAGGAAGATTTGATTTCCTGTTTCTGAATTGAAGATGAAGACTACATGGCAAGGAATGTGGGCATCCTCTAGGAGCTAAGAGTGGTTCTGGCTGATAGCAAGCAAGGAAATAGGACTTCAGGCCTACCATAGCAAGAAGCCGTGTGGCTGACAGGATCTTGGTGCTCTGGTCAGATGTCAGGCCTGAGCCTCTGAGGTGGGAGAGCCAAGTTCAGGACATTTGTCCACCAGAGACCTCCCAGCACCACATAATATCCAATGGCAAAAGCTCTCCCAGAGATCTCCATCTCAACGCTAAGACCCAGCTCCACTCAAAGACCAGCAAGCTACAGTGCTGGACACCCTATGCCAAACAACTAGCAAGACAGGAACACAACCCCACCCATTAGCAGAGAGGCTTCCCAAAATCATAAGTTCACAGACACCCCAAAACACACCATCAGACGCAGTCCTGCCCACCAGAAAGACAAGATCCAGCCTCATCCAGCAGAACACAGGCACCAGTCCCCTCCACCAGGAAGCCTACACAACCCACTGAACCAACCTTACCCACTGGAGACAGACACCAAAAGCAAAGGGAACTATGAACCTGCCACCTGCGAAAAGGAGACCCCAAACACAATAAGTTAAGCAAAATGAGATGACAGAGAAATACACAGCAGATGAAGGAGCAAGGTAAAAACCCACCAGACCAAACAAATGAAGAGGAAATAGGCCGTCTACCTGAAAAAGTATTCAGAGTAATGATAGTAAAGGTGATCCAAAATCTTGGAAATACAATGGAGAAAATACAAGAAACATTTAACAAGGACCTAGAAGAACTAAAGAGCAAACAAACAATGATGGACAACACAATAAATGAAATTAAAAATTCTCTAGAAGGAATGAATAGCAGAATAACTGAGGCAGAAGAAAGGATAAGTGACCTGGAAGATAAAATAGTGGAAATAACTACCACAGAACAGAATAAAGAAAAAGAATGAAAAGAATTGAGGACAGTCTCAGAGACTTCTGGGACAACATTAAATGCAGCAACATTCGAATTATAGGGGTACCAGAGAAGAAGAGAAAAAGAAAGGGACTGAGAAAATATTTGAAGAGATTATAGTTGAAAACTTCCCGAATATGGGAAAGGAAATAGTCAATCAAGTCCAAGAAGCACAGAATCCCATACAGGATATATCCAAGGAGAAACATGCCAAGAAACATATTAATCAAACTATCAAAAATTAAATACAAAGAAAAAATATTAAAAGCAACAAGGGAAAAGCAACAAGTAACATACAAGAGAATCCCCATAAGGTTAACAGCTGATCTTTCAGCAGAAACTCTGCAAGCCAGAAGGGAGTGGCAGGACATATTTAAAGTGATGAAAGGGAAGAATCTACAACCAAGATTACTCCACCCAACAAGGATCTCATTCAGATTCGACGCAGAAATTAAACCCTTACAGACAAGCAAAGGCTAAGAGAATTCATCACCACCAAACCAGCTTTACAACAAATGCTAAAGGAACTTCTCTAGGCAGGAAACACAAGAGAAGGAAAAGACCTACAATAACAAACCCAAAACAATTAAGAAAATGGTAATAGGAACATATATATCAATAATCACCTTAAATGTAAATGGATTAAATGCTGCAACCAAAAGACATAGACTGGCGGAATGGATACAAAAACAAGACCCATATATATGCTGTCTACAAGAGACCCACTTCAGACCTAGAGACACATACAGACTGAAAGTGAGGGGATGGAAAAAGATATTCCATGCAAATGGAAATCAAAAGAAAGCTGGAGTAGCAATTCTCATATCAGACAAAATAGACTTTAAAATAAAGACTATTACAAGAGACAAAGAAGGACACTACATAATGATAAAGGGATCAATCCAAGAAGAAGATATAACAATTGTAAATATTTATGCACCCAACATAGGAGCACCTCAATACGTAAGGCAAATGCTAACAGCCATAAAATGGAAATCGACAGTAACACAATAATAATAAGGGACTTTAACACCCCAATTTCACCAATGGAGAGATCATCCAAAATGAAAATAAATAAGGAAACACAAGCTTTAAATGATACATTAAACAAGATGGACTTAATTGATATTTATAGGACATTCCATCCCAAAACAACAGAATACACTTTCTTCTCAAGTGCTCATGGAACTTTCTCCAGGATAGGTCATATCTTGGGTCACAAATCAAGCCTTGGTAAATTTAAGATAATTGAAATTGTATCAGGTGACTTTTCCGACCACAATGCTATGAGACTAGATATCAATTACAGGAAAAAAATCTGCAAAAAATACACACACATAGAGGCTAAACAATATACTATTAAATAACCAAGAGATCACAGCAGAAATCAAAGAGGAAATCAAAAAATACCTAGAAACAAATGACAATGAAAACACGACGTATATGTATAGTTATTATAATTCTTCAGTATTTGTCTTTCTTGACTTTCATTTTTTATTGTGTGCTTGGAATCTAGTTCTGGCTGTAAAAAATTTTTTTATTTGTAATATATATATTTTGCTTTGTTATCCTGGCACTTTCCAGAACCATTTCTGAAACCTGGACCTGAAGAGCTAAAGATTTTGGTAACAAAATTTTAATAAAGGAAATTTAAATTGGTTTCACCGCACTATTATTATTACCTCCTTATCCCCCCTGCCTTTGGAATTACCGCAGAAGATTTTCTGTTGTGCCATGCCTTCTGAAGAGCTTCCACTTTCTTCTCTTAATCCCAAATTTCCAGATTTGGAGGTTGATTCTCATACTTACTATTTTATTTCATGGTATCCTCCCTTGCTAAAATTACTGTATAATATAGGTTTATTTTTAAATTTGTAATCAATTTTGTTGTCAGAATATGTTTACAATTCTCATTGTAGCCCTTGAGGTTCTGGTGACAAACAAAATTGTCACATAATTAGGGTTAGAAATTCTATTTCCAACTGTCTTAAAGATAAATGGATGTAATGGTTGTAAACAGATTTGATAGACAAAAATCTTAGAAACTAGTACTATAATATAAATTATAAATAATACAATTAAAAATATAATTTCCCCTTTTATCAAATATAACCATATCTATGGTAAAACTATTATTAATCAAGTAACATGAGATGTAGCACAAATTATCATACCAAGTCATTTTGATAATTTCCAAATCTTTTATTGGTTTTCAAAACTTAATGTTATCTTTTGATTCATTTGGCTTTCATGGCTTTGCTGGTGTGTTTGACACGGCTGTCACTAGCTAAATAGAAACTTCATCTGAGCCATAATTTAACATAAAAAAGTGCATTAGACTCCTCCATTGGCTTCTCCATTAAGCAGATTGCCATTAAGTGTCAGAGAGAAGAGAATTTTCTTAATATTAAGGATATTGCCCATGGGACTGAGTCTTACTGCCTTAAATTTTTTCTCATTTTAGGTATGTTTTTATAATACTTTTAAGAGAAACAGTTAATGTTTCATTGATTATTATTATTTTAATGCATTGATTTGTAAGCTTTCCAAAAAGTTGTTTTCCCATTTTGGCAGATAAAGATTTTGCCAAGAATTAGGAATATAATTCCCGATTGTAAAGATCCTCTCATATCAAACCCACTTTTAAAAAATCCATTAAATATCTCATGACTGTGTCTTGCTCAGTTTTTTTAAATAAAATGTTTAGTTTGGAATAATTTTTGATTTGCAGGGTAGTTGCAACGATAGTACAGAAGTTCTCATATACTTTTCACCCAGTTTACCTTAATGTTAACTTTTTACATAACCATTGTCCGTTTGTCAAAAACAAGAAATTAACGTTGGTAAAACACTATTTACTAAACTATAGACTTTATTTGGATTTCACCAGTAAAACTCAAGTCCCCGTCACTACCAATTCCATATCCCTCAATAAAGGTAACTACTATTACTAGTTCAGTTTTTGTGCATATTATGTACATATAGATAGACCTACAGAAATACAGTTTTGTTTTTGTTTTATGGTTGGGTTGTTTGATTTTTTTTTCCACAAAAACGTTATCATGTTCTTCAAGTTTTCTTCACTCAAAGACATGTTTTTGTGATTTTCCCTGGTAATATTTCTTGCTTTGATGTCTATCTGATATCAATATAGGCATGTTAACTTCCTCTTGATTAGAGTTAGAATGATATAACTTGTTTCATCATTAACTTATCTATACAATATCTTTATATGTAAAGCAGTTTCCTTTAGTTGTGTCTTGCTTTAATATGCAATCTGACAATCTCTGTCTTTAATTGGGGTGTTCAGACCATTTATATTTAATGCAATTATTGATAGAGTTGCATTTAAATCTATAAACTTGCCAGTTACTAGTCTCAGCTGCTCTTTATTCCTTTGTCCATCTTTTTCTGCCTTCTACTGGATTTTTTTTTTTTATTCAATTTGATTTACATTATATGCTTATAAACTATACTTCTTTTTCAATTTTTCTGGTGGTTACTGTAGGGCTTACAATATACATTTTTAACTTGTCACAGTTATCTTTAAATGATATTACACCACTTCCAGTATAATATTAGAGCCTTAAGCAGCATACACCCTTTTTCTCCTTTCCATTCTTCATGCTATTTTGGTCATATATTTCAATTCCACATAAATTATAACTTCATAATAAATTGTTACTGTTTTTGCTTTAGACTAGGTGTCAGCAAACTATGACCTGTAAGCCAGTCACATGTTTCTGTAAATAAATTGTTATGGTATTACTGCCCACTCATTCATTTACACATTGTCCATGTGTGCTTTCATGCTATAGCATCAGACTTGAATAGTTACAACAGAAACCTTTATGGCCTTCAAGTCTAAAGTATTTACTGTCTGGTCCTTTAAGAAAAAGTTTGCTAACTCCTATCTTAGACAATTATCTTTTAAGTTGATTAAAATGAAGAAGAAATGTTTTTTATAGTTGCTCTTATTTTTACCCTTTTTTATCCTTTGCTTTTTTTTTAACACTTTACTTCTTTATGTAGATCTAAATTTTTTATTGAAGTATAGTTGATTTACAATATTATATTAGTTTCAGGTGTACAGCATAGTGATTCAGTATTTTTTACAGATTATACTCTATTAAAATTTATTACAAGATAATGGCTATAATTCCCTGTGCTATACAATATATCCTTGTTGCTTATTTATCGTGTACATAGTAGTTTGTGTCTCTTAATCTCATACCCCTATCTTGCCCCTCTCCCCTTTCCTCCCCTACTGGTAACCAATTGTTTGTTTTCTATATCTGTGAGTCTGTTTCTGTTTTGCTATATACATTTGTTTGTTTTTCCACATATGAGTGATATCATATAGTATTTTTCTTTGTCTGACATTTCACTAAGCATTGTATTCTCTAGGTCCACCATGTTGCTGCAAATGGCAGAATTTCATTCTTTTTTATGGCTGAGTAATATCCCAGCCATATATACATATATATATACATATACTGCAATATATATATTGCCATATATATTGCATCTGCTTCATCCATTCATCTATTGATGGACACTTGTGTTGCTTCCATATCTTGGCAACTATAAATAATACTGCTATGATCATTGAGGTGCATGTATTTTTCCCAATTAGTGTTTTCATTTTTTCCAGATGTATCCCCAGGAGTGGAGTTGCTGAATCATATGGCAGTTCTATTTTTAGTTTTTTGAGGAAACTCCATATTGTTTTCCATAGTGGCTGCACCAACTTAAATTCCCACTAACAATATACAAGGATTCCCTTTTCTCCACATCCTCACTGACATTTGTTATTTGTAGATTTTTTGATTATAATCATTCTGACAGGTGTGATGTGATATCTCATTATTGTTTTGATTTGTATTTCTCTAATAATTAGCAATGTTAAGCATCTTTTCATGTACCTGTTGGTCATCTGTATGTCTTCTTTGGAATCCATTCAGGTCTTCTACCCATTTTTTTATTGGTTTTTTTTTTTTATATTGAGTTATATTAACTGTTTATATATTTTGGATATTAACCCCTTGTCAGTCATATCATTTGCAAATATTTCTCCCATTCCATAGGTTGTCTTTTTGTTTTGTTGATAGTTTCCTTTGCTGTGTGAAAGCTTTTACATTTAATTAGGTCCCATTTGTTTATTTTTGCTTTTATTTATTTTGCCTTAGGAGACAGATCCAAAAAACTATTGCTATGATTTATGTCAGAGTGTTCTGCCTATGTTCTCGTCTAGGTTTTTTTTTAATCCTTTGCTTTTTTTAACCCTTTACTTCTTATGTAGATCTAAAATTTTTTTAATCTTTACTTCTTTAAGTCAATCCAACATCCTATCTGGTACTGTATAATTTTCATTCTACCTAAAGAACTTCCTGCAACATTTCTTGTACTAAAAGACTACTGACAATGAATGTTCTTAGTTTTTGCTTATCTGAAAAAAATCTTTATCTGACTTTCATTTTTGAAAGATATTTTTGCTGGCTATAGAATTGTGGATAGGATTTTTTTTCTCTCCAGCCCTTGAAAGATGTTCCTCCATTGTCTTCTAACTTGTAAAATCTTTGACAAGAAGTCTGCTGTAATTCTTTGTTCCTCTGTATGTAATTTTTCTTTTTTCTCTGTTTTCCTGCAATATTTTTTCCTTTATCTTTGATTTTCAGCAGTTTGACTGATGTTTCTAGAGGTGTATGCATACTTGTGTTTATCTTTGGGTTCTTAGATCTGTGATTTGTTGTCTTTTTATTAATTTTGGAAAATTCTTGATTATTATCTCTACAAATGTTTCCATTGCCCAGTTCTCTCTTTTTTCTTCTGGAACTCAAGTTACATTTATGTTAGACTATTTGATATTCTACTTGAGTTTTTGGATAATCTTATCTCTTTTTTTCACAATTTTATCTCTTTGTTTTTCATTTTGGATAATTTTTATTGGCTTATCTTCAGATTCAATGATACTTTCCACAGCAGTGTCCAATCTGATTTTAAATTCATTAAAGGAATTCTTCATCTCTAATATCATGTTTTTTTATTTCATTTAACATTTTTTATAACTTCATCTCTCTACTGAAATTTCCCATCAATATATTGTCCACTTTTTCCACTAGATCCTTCAATATTAATTATTGATATTTTAAAGTTCCAATCTAATAAATAATTCCAACATTCTGGTTATCTCTGAGTATGATTGTCTTGATTTTTTTATCTGTGGACAGTGGGTCCTGTTTTTTGTTGCTTTTAAATGGGTCTTGTAATTGTTGATCGGATGTTGGATATCATATGTAAAAAGACAGTAGAGACTGAGGTAAATAGTATTTATGTCTGAAAATGTCCACATCTCATTCTCTGCCAGACTCTAATGTGAGAGTTGAGTCACTCAAGCAAACAATTGAGCTCTTTTGGGTTTTATTGTGACCATTGCTACTATGAGTTTACTGCAGGCTTCAAATTCCTCCCACAGGCTGCTGTTACCTTGGGCTTAGTGTGAGGTCCTGAGGGCTGGAGGGCTTTTCTCAGTGTTCCTATTCCACCCTTAGCTTTTAGCAGTCTTTGCATGTCTGCACCACAGAATAGGGTCCTTCTGCACATTCTTGCCTCTCTCCAGTAGACTACTGCTGCGTGTTACTCAGTACCAGGCTCAGAGTAGGGTCAGTGGGGAAATTTTAGCCTCTGTATTAGCCTCTGTATTAAGGCCAGTCAGCCTAGGCTTTCGGGGGAATATTGAGGCTTCTCAGTGTTCCTGTTACTCCCCGACCCCATCCCATGGCAGCCAAACTCTGTCTTGTATATATGGTGTATCTTGAGAAGCAGAGAGCTTCCTGCCCTTCCCTAGCAGTAGAAGACTTCTGCTTTGTGTTGGTTCAGAATCCTAGGTCCGAGAGGTTGGTTTTGTTTTTTTTTTTTTCCTCTTTACTATGTCAGAGGCAAGAGACTGTTTCTTTTACCTTTTTCCCAGAAGTAATGGCTCTTTAGCTGGTTACTCAGGTTGGGAAAAAGAGTATCCTTCCCCACCCCTAGAAGCAGATGTGTTTTATTTCTATCGGTCCCCCAGAGGCTTTGGAGTCAAGAGTTTTTGCTGCTTAAATCCAGTGACTTAAGGCTTTTGCTTCATGTGAAGGAAGGGTACAGGAAAATGGGTGGTGCTTCATGGCTGGTTTCCCCAACAGCAACCAATCATATCCTGCAAATTTATGCCACTGAGGAGGGCTTTCTCTAGCCTCTTCCTCTATCCCCCAGTCTTTCTCATGAGCTCACAGAGGAGGCCTGTGGAGAAGAACTTGAAACTGAATATGAGCTCCCTTGTGTCTGGGGATTTCACGTATTCTAATTTGATATGTTGACGCACACTTGCCTTTAAAAATTCGTAAAAATTGTTGCCAATTTCTTCTAATTCACTTCTACGGTGGCTACCTTTTCTGCCCATGCTCTGCCAAAGGTGAAACAATTCATGTGTATTCATGTGTGCTGCCTCTGAGACTTCAGCCCTCAGATAGCTTCAAGAAAATTTATGACTGTATAGATAATTTGACCTTCTTAGGTTTTTATTCATTGTTAGAATGGAAGTGAAATTTTCTTGTGACTTTTACATTCTAAATGAAAGCAACACTCTTGTCTTTGCAAATTTGGTAGAACATTCATATATATATATATATATATATATATATATATATATATATATATTATTCTTTTTAACAGTGGCATTGAATTCTACAGTGGGATGTATCATGGCCTAAAAGAATGTATCCCAAATGGTTCAAATAAAGAGATTTTAACGAAGGACTATTCAAAGAGGTATAGACAAGTTTAGGGGAACAAGCAACTTCCTTGAGGATTCTAGTATTTGTATGTGTTCCTTAATCCTTAGATGTATGTGGAAGTGGAAACATCATAAACATAAAGCAAGTGAGCCTGCTGTTGATTGGATTTCTTTTATTTCAAGGCAGTTGTGTTAGTGTTCTCTAGAGAAACAGAACGAATAGGATATGTACATATATAGAGATTTATTTTAAAGAATTGGCTCACACATTTATGGAGGCTGGCAAATCCTAAAATCTGCAGGGTGAATTGGCAAGCTGGAAACCAAGGAGAGCTTATGGTTTTGTTCCAGTGTGAGTCCAAAGTCCTGAGAACCAGGGGAACCAATAGTGTAGTTCTAATACAAAGGCTGGTAGACTCAAAACCCAGAGAGCAAATGTTTCAGAGCAAAGACAGAAAAAAAGGCCAGTGTCCCAGTTTTAAGGCAGTCAGGCAGGAATAATTCTCTCTTGCATGGGGTCAACCTTTTTATTCTATTTAGGTCTTCCACTGATTGGATGAAGCCCACCCATATTAGAGAGGGCAATCTGCTTTACTCAGTCTAGTGATTTAAATGTTAATCTCATCCAAAAACATCCTCATAGCAAAACTCAGAATAATGTTTGATCCAATATCTGGGCACCCTATGGACCAGTCAAGTTGACACATACAATTAACCATTACAGCAGGGAATAGGCCATCTGCTTATTTCAATTTATGAGGCACTTTATCTTTGAGGATTGTCATTCTTTCTAATTAAGAGCTGATGGTGATGTCCTTTTTGGGTAATATGGACATGGGTGTGTGTGTGTGTGTGTGTGTATGTGTAATACATGGTATATATGCACACATACATAGCTACATATCTTTTTTTACAGGAAACACAAGATCTTTGGGCCAGAGAACAAACCATTTATTATTCACTGAGCATTTAGCTGTGAGCTTCAGTCAACATGGAGCAACTCAATGAGGGCTTGATGTCACTCTGCACATGCAATAGAATTGCACCATAGGAGAGCAACCCTCAAGTTATGAAACTCAGAGCTTTTATAGGTTGCTCACATATCTGTTTATTCTCCTTTCTAGAGAGGGAGAAAGACCTTCATTCTGGAATGTAAAAAAATCTTCTATGGAGGGGAGAGGGAAAGGTGTCTACCTTTTCTTCACTACCCTGGAATGCAAGCAAATGGTGCCAGTGGAGATAAGTCTATACTTTCTCCAGAACAAAACACTGTATCTAACTTTCAAGGCACATTTTCCTTTCAAACTTTAAATGCAATGATTTTCTTTTCTCATTTCCTCAGAGTGATTATTAATTATTAAGATTTCATTTCAGTTGGCAAAATAATCTACTGTAAGGTGCCAGAGATCTTTCTAAATCACAAATAAAGATAATTTTTCTCTTTAGTTGGTTTTCCTAATCCTTTTCCCCACTGATGAGCAAGAAATGTAGATGGCCTAAGAAGTTTACCTCCTCCTTTATTTCAGTAGCTTAGCTGAGAGCTGGCTTAGCTGGACTAAGCCAGTATGCAGAGGGATAGCAAAGCCTTTGGTTGATGTCAACACTCTTGGTAGACAGGGTGTTCCCAGGGTCCAATGTGCAAACTCCTGAGGGCTTCTTGTGCCTAGAGGTCCCTTGATATATTTATTGCAACTTAGAAAATTTAGATGTCCCAACCCCTCCTAGGCTAACCTACAAATAGGTACTAGGGTATGGAGTGGGACTCATTTTTGTTCTTGGAAAGCTCTCTGACTGTTGGTCAAGGCAGGCCCCACTCTGCTGAGACCTTTTCCATGGTGGAGACAGAATATTCCTGCCAGGAATGTGCTGTGGGATAATTGAGGGGTTGGGGGATTGCATGCACTTTGCTACTTCTCTGTTTTTAAGTTTTTTCTCCCCATCAATATAATTTTATATCTATGCTGTGTATTGCTAGTATAACCATTACCACTCTACATGACAGTAAACAGTGCAGATCTTATATTTTGAAAGCCAAAGACAAGATCTTTTCTTTAATCTTTTTTGCCAGGACCTATTTCCAAGAGGCAGTTTCCTTGTGATCAGACAGCCCATATTCATTCTCTTCAGGCTGAAACTGCCTCGTTCCATTTATCCTAATTGGAAGTAATGAAATTACTGTTCTCTCTGATATTCTTATTGAAATACTTTGTCATTTAGTTTTCATCAGTTTTTAGAAGGTTCTGTGAGTGATATTTCATCCTTCTGACTGCCTAGTTTAATGGGATATGATTTTAAGTATAAAGTTTTTCTTCCTCATGATTATAATTTTTGGCTATCTAGAGAAACTGTAGAAAATTGAAACACAAGTCCCCGTATCATATCTCAGACTTAATATCCTCTACAACAGAAAATATACTTAAAATGCTAATGTGTTCACCAAGCAGGTGGTGTTTAATAGCACTAAGAAATGTCACGATAATCACGTCTGCCCAGTGGAAAAGAGGAAGGTCTGTTTTTCATCTTATATCCCAAACTGGAAGCTACTTTTCTGTGAAGAGGGTTTATATGATTTTTCCACAGTGACAACCAGAGAAAAGGGACTAACTTAGGTTTAGAGCACCAAGACAACCTGCCCAGGACCACAGAAAACTTAGAGCAGCAGAATAGATATTGCCAGAAACACAAAGTCTGTCAACTAGAAAGACAGGCTAGAACCAAATCCCATGAGCAAATGTGCAGACACATTTGCAGTATATGTGAAGAAAGCCTAGCCCTTTTAGCAGTAAGCTTCAGCTTAGGGGAGTGCATAGAATAATATTCCTCTTGGGTCCCTAGCACCTAGTACAGTGACTGGGACATGGTAAGTACTTAATAAATGCCAGTTGAATAAATAAATGAATGAATGACTAAACCTGAACACATGGCCCAAGAGTGCCAGGCTCACTGTATTGACTCTTCGAGAGAGATTATTCTGGACTTTTTACCTCTCTTAGGCTACATGCTTGGTAGCCTCATTCTCAGTGATGTGGTAAATTTCACCATTCACCTACTCTTCCAAGGGGAACTAACCCATCATTGCTTTCTCACTACTAGCCCAGGACCCAAGGTAGAAAGACCCTGGATTGCTAGCATTGTTCTAGGAAGGCTGCCAGAGAGTACTGGCGTACCAGTTGGTTGGGGTGAGTTAGCACAACTAAGTGATTCACGAGTAAGGCAGGAGGAACAGTCTGGACCCTGGCTATGCCTCTATTTCTGTGGTAGGACCATTCTGAGACTTTAACACTCTCTTAACAGATCATCTTCTCAAAGAAGGGACACTGACTATTGTTCCTGCATCCCTTCTAGGGATGTAAAAACCTTATCTGCCTCTGTCCTTACCTTGACCTATCTATCTCAACTCACCTCATTCTTACAGTATTTAAGTCAATTGTTTCCCCAGCAGTCACAGAACTCACCTACTACAGTCAGTCCAGGTTGCCTCCACGTGGACTCTTTAGAGAAACTGATCCCTGTCTGGTTCCATTAAGACTAGAAATTGCTAAAAAACCAGTAAGACAGATAGCAAATGAGAGTGGTGATCCAGAGGCGGGAAAATCACTGAGAGTTTGGGTGGTCAGGGAAGGCTTCATGGAAGTGATGGCCTCCACCGGGTCTTGCAGGGGGAAGGGGTGTTGGTAGGAAGAAAAAGGGTATTCCAAGCCATGGAAATGGAGGGAGCAAAGGCAGGATGAGGAATGTTGTCTTCTGAGGACAACCAGCAGACTACTGGACAGAAGATGTAGATGTGGGGCAAGGATAGTGAGTGATAAGGTAGAAAAGGTTAAGAGTGTGCAGCTCAAAAAGGGCTTCAAGTTTCAGGCCAAAAGGTGAGACTTTATCTGTGAGCTAGAACATGAAATTTTCAGGTGAGTTTCACAACTAAACCAACTTCTTTAGCAAAAGGAACAGAATATGGTTAATGCATTTAGAAAAAAATAATCCAAGCATCTTACCATAGCCTACAAGACCCTACATCTTCTGCCTACCTCCCCAGTCCCCTCTCTCCCCAAGGAAGGCAGTCAGCTGAGAGCCTCTTCCACAGGACTTCCAACAGCTGGAATAACAAATCCTTTACTGAAGGGCAATCAGGATGGGGTATCACATCTGGAATGGGATCACAGTGTCCACTGCACACATCAGCTTCAGGACAGTGTTTGCCTTGGGCTGTGGGGAAAAGGGATGGAAGGATGTGGAACATTAGCTGGATCTTAAAAAAAATGTTTTAAAGACTAGAAGGTGATCTGAAGCAATGTTAACATCTTTTATATTTACAGATTGACTTATGGGTGTCCGTTGTATTATTTTCTCTACTTTTCAATATGCTTTTATACTTGGAATATTTTATAATTATAAATTTTTTAGCATTCAGTCAAACACATTTTGATCATATTTCTAAGTAGAAACTATTAGTGAGTGAGCAAAATGATTCACTCTTATAATTAATATCACAGCTATTTTTAAGGAATAAATATTCTTACCAGTTTTGACTTTTTATAAAGGATATACCAGGAAATCAGAGTAGTTGTTTCCAACCTTGAGTTTCATATGACTGGCATGTCTTTCCCCGCAAATATTCCATGCTCCCCTGGGTGGAGCTGTATACCTAGGATGAAAAAGGGCTGTTATAGGCTGAATGTTTGTGTTCCCCCCATATTCATATGTTGAAGCTCAAATCCCCAGTGTGATGGTATTTAGAGGTGGGAACTTTGAGAGGTAAGTAGGTTTAGATGAGGTCATGATGGTGGGGCCCCTGATGGGATTGGTGCCCTTATAAGAAGAGGAAGACAGAGAGATCTCTCTCTTTCCATGTGAACACAAAGAAGAGGTTGTGTGCACACAAGGAGGAGGCAACCATCTGCAAGCCTGGAAGCAGGTCCTCACCTGGAACAGAATCTGCCAGTACCTCAATCCTGGACTTCCCAGTCTCCAAAACTAGGAGAAATAAAAGTTTGTTGTTTGTCACCCTGTCTATGGCATTTTGTTATTGCAACCCAAGCAGTCTAAGACAAGGGCATTGGGGTAGAGTGGGAGAGAGGAAACACTACTTTCTTTCTCTCTCTTTTAGACACACACTATGCCTTCTGCTTTTTAAGGTTAAAAACCTCTTCCCTTCTCTCTGCCATAAGCCTTCTGCTTTCTTGTTCTCTTTTTTCTTCCTTCCCAATACCCGTTTCTCTTGCCCTGCCCCAAACTGTGGTGGTAAGTAGGTATGTTTAAGACAGGGAGGCAGGAAATATTTTGGTATTTATTCTCCCTCAACCGCCAGTACTGCCAGAAACACTGACTTTGTTTTCTCAGCTTACTCTCTTGTCTTATTAACCAGATTTTGCTTGTCATCTTTTTTTGCCAGTTCTTAAGTTACACAGTAGGTACATTGAGTCCTGTTATATCATGCTTACTTGTGAGCTCCTTTGGGAACCACATAATTATCTTGGGGAATAATCTGTAGTTCTTAAAATGGGCCATAACAACCTGGTGTAACAGGTCATCCTTAAACTTGAGTTAAGGTTCCAGCATTAGGAAAGAGTAATATTTGGCTCTTGAGGATGCCAAGTATTTCACATACTCATTCCCGTTCATCATTGTCAGCTACTTGTTGACACCCAGAGTTCATAATATTCTACAATAGGGCCTAGTGCAGGGTCTAGAGCAAAAGACAATGAATTCTGACAGCTTTTTTTTTTTTTTTTTAAACATCTTTATTGAAGTATAATTGCTTTACAATGGTGTGTTAGTTTCTGCTTTATAACAAAGTGAATCAGTTATACATATACATATGTTCCCATATCTCTTCCCTCTTGCATCTCCCTCCCTCCCACCCTCCCTATCCCACCCCTCTAGGTGGTCACAAAGCACCAAGCTGATCTCCCTGTGCTATGCGACTGCTTCCCACTAGCTATCTATTTTACATTTGGTAGTGTATATATGTCCATGACACTCTCTCACCCTGTCACATCTCACCTCTCCCCCTCCCCATATCCTCAAGTCCATTCTCTAGTAGGTCTGTGTCTTTATTCCCATCTTGCCACTAGGTTCTTCATGACTTTTTTTTTTTTTCCCTTAGATTCCATATATGTGTGTTAGCATACTGTATTTCTTTTTCTCTTTCTGACTTACTTCACTCTGTATGACAGACTCTAACTCCATCCACCTCATTACAAATACCTCCATTTCATTTCTTTTTATGGCTGAGTAATATTCCATTGTATATATGTGCCACATCTTCTTTATCCATTCATCCGATGATGGACACCTAGGTTGCTTCCATGTCCTGGCTATTGTAAACAGAGCTGCAATGAATATTTTGGTACATGACTCTCTGAATTATGGTTTTCTCAGGGTATATGCCCAGTAGTGGGATTGCTGGGTCATATGGTAGTTCTATTTTTAGTTTTTTAAGGAACCTCCATACTGTTCTCCATAGTGGCTGTATCAATTTACATTCCCACCAACAGTGCAAGAGGGTTCCCTTTTCTCCACACCCTCTCCAGCATTTATTGTTTCTAAATTTTTTGATGATGGCCATTCTGACCGGTGTGAGATGATACCTCATTGTAGTTTTGATTTGCATTTCTCTAATGATTAATGATGTTGAGCATTCTTTCATGTGTCTGTTGGCAATCTGTATATCTTCTTTGGAGAAATGTCTATTTAGATCTTCTGCCCATTTTTGGATTGGGTTGTTTGTTTTTTTGTTATTGAGCTGCATGAGCTGCTTGTAAATCTTGGAGATTAATCCTTTGTCAGTTGCTTCATTTGCAAATATTTTCTCCCATTCTGAGGGTTGTCTTTTGGTCTTGTTTATGGTTTCCTTTGCTGTGCAAAAGCTTTTAAGTTTCATTAGGTCCCATTTGTTTATTTGTGTTTTTATTTCCATTTCTCTAGGACCTGGGTCAAAAAGGATCTTGCTGTGATTTATGTCATAGAGTGTTCTGCCTATGTTTTCCTCTAAGAGTTTGATAGTGTCTGGCCTTACACTTAGGTCTTTAATCCATTTTGAGTTTATTTTTGTGTATGGTGTCAGGGAGTGTTCTAATTTCATACTTTTACATGTACCTGTCCAATTTTCCCAGCACCACTTATTGAAGAGGCTGTCTTTTCTCCACTGTATATTCTTGCCTCCTTTATCAAAGATAAGGTGACCATATGTGCATGGGCTTATCTCTGGGCTTTCTATCCTGTTCCATTGATCTATATTTCTGTTTTTGTGCCAGTACCAAACTGTCTTGATTACTGTAGCTTTGTAATATAGTCTGAAGTCAGGGAGCCTGATTCCTCCAGCTCCATTTTTCGTTCTCAAGATTGCTTTGGCTATTCGGATCTTTTGTGTTTCCATACAAATTGTGAAATTTTTTGTTCTAGTTCTGTGAAAAATGCCAGTGGTAGTTTGATAGGGATTGCATTGAATCTGTAGATTGCTTTGGGTAGCAGAGTCATTTTCACAATGTTGATTCTTCCAATCCAAGAACATGGTATATCTCTCCATCTATTTGTATCATCTTTAATTTCTTTCATCAGTGTCCTATAATTTTCTGCATACAGGTCTTTTGTCTCCTTAGGTAGGTTTATTCCTAGATATTTTATTCTTTTTGTTGTAATGGTAAATGGGAGTGTTTTCTTAATTTCACTTTCAGATTTTTCATCATTAGTATATAGGAATGCAAGAGATTTCTGTGCATTAATTTTGTATCCTGCTACTTTACCAAATTCATTGATTAGCTCTAGTAGTTTTCTGGTAGCATCTTTAGGATTCTCTATGTATAGTATCATGTCATCTGCAAACAGTGACAGCTTTACTTCTTCTTTTCCGATTTGGATTCCTTTTATTTCTTTTTCGTCTCTGATTGCTGTGGCTAACACTTCCAAAACTATGTTGAATAATAGTGGTGAGAGTGGGCAACCTTGTCTTGTTCCTGATCTTAGTGGAAATGGTTTCAGTTTTTCACCATTGAGGACAATGTTGGCTGTGGGTTTGTCATATATGGCTTTTATTATGTTGAGGAAAGTTCCCTCTATGCCTACTTTCTGCAGGGCTTTTATCATAAATGGGTGTTGAATTTTGTCGAAAGCTTTCTCTGCATCTATTGAGATGATTATATGGTTTTTCTCCTTCAACTTGTTAATATGATGTATCACGTTGATTGATTTGCATATATTGAAGAATCCTTGCATTCCTGGAATAAACCCCACTTGATCATGGTGTATAATCCTTTTAATGTGCTGTTGGATTCTGTTTGCTAGTATTTTGTTGAGGATTTTTACATCTATGTTCATCAGTGATATTGGCCTGTAGTTTTCTTTCTTTGTGACATCTTTGTCTGGTTTTGGTATCAGTGTGATGGTGGCCTCGTAGAAAGAGTTGGGGAGTGTTACTCCCTCTGCAATATTTTGGAAGAGTTTGAGAAGGATAGGTCTTAGCTCTTCTCTAAATGTTTGATAGAATTCGCCTGTGAAGCCATCTGGTCCTGGGCTTTTGTGTGTTGGAAAATTTTTAATCACAGTTTCAATTTCAGTGCTTGTGATTGGTCTGTTCATATTTTCTATTTCTTCTTGGTTCAGTCTCAGAAGGTTGTGCATTTCTAAGAATCTGTCCATTTCTTCCAGGTTGTCCATTTTATTGGCATAGTGTTGCTTGTAGTAATCTCTCATGATCGTTTGTATTTCTGCAGTGTCAGTGGTTTCTTCTCCTTTTTCATTTCTAATTCTATTGATTTGAGTCTTCTCCTTTTTTCTCTTGATGAGTCTGGCTAATAGTTTATCAATTTTGTTTATCTTCTCAAAGAACCAGCTTTTAGTTTCATTGATTTTTGCTATTGTTTCCTTCATTTCTTTTTCATTTATTTCTGATCTGATCTTTATGATTTCTTTCCTTCTGCTAGCTTTGGGGTTTTTTTGTTCTTCTTTCTCTAATTGCTTTAGGTGCAAGGTTAGGTTGCTTATTCGAGATGTTTCCTGTTTCTTGATGTAGGCTTGTATTGCTATAAACTTCCTTCTTAGAACTGCTTTTGCTGCATCCCATAGGTTTTGGGTCGTCGTGTCTCCATTGTCATTTGTTTCTAGGTATTTTTTGATTTCCCCTTTGATTTCTTCAGTGATCACTTCGTTATTAAGTAGTGTATTGTGTAGCCTCCATGTGTTTGTATTTTTTACAGATCTTTTCCTGTAATTGATATCTAGTCTCATAGCGTTGTGGTCAGAAAAGATACTTGATACGATTTCAGTTTTTTTTAATTTACCAAGGCTTGATTTGTGACCCAAGATATGATCTATCCTGGAGAGTGTTCCATGAGCACTTGAGAAAAATGTGTATTCTGTTGTTTTTGGGTGGAATGTCCTATAAATATCAATTAAGTCCATCTTGTTTAATGTATCATTTAAAGCTTGTGTTTCCTTATTTATTTTCATTTTGGATGATCTGTCCATTGGTGAAAGTGGGGTGTTAAAGTCCCCTACTATGATTGTGTTACTGTCGTTTTCCCCTTTTACGGCTGTTGGTATTTGCCTTATGTATTGAGGTGCTCCTATGTTGGGCGCATAAATATTTACAATTGTTATACCTTCCTCTTGGATCAATCCCTTGATCATTATATAGTGTCCTTCTTTGTCTCTTGTAATAGTCTTTATTTTAAAGTCTATTTTGTCTGATATGAGAATTGCTACTCCAGGTTTCTTTTGATTTCCATTTGCATGGAATATCTTTTTCCATCTCTGACAGCTTTTAAAGAGTGACTTACAAGGTACAATCTCTTAGGAGAAGGCAGAATCCTAAAATACTTTTCTTTCCAAGTAAGTCCACAACGATTATCCCAAGTATCATAATTATATCGTTAATTTATGATGATGCCACTTTTAAGTCAAGTAGAGTCTCATAAATTCCACCTTAATTTGTAGGTGTAGTGTGCGTGGAGGGGGAGGGTGGTGGATGAGGAAACCATGAACAAATCTGCTGAAAAAGAAAAACTCAACCAGCACAGGTGAGAATAGAATTAAATCCCATGTTTACTTTTAAAAAGGTCATTAAACCCTCATTTGAGACTAGTTGGAAATTAGTTAATTCTGCCAGCAGTTAAAGGTTTAAAGCCTAAAGCCATTTTATTTAACAGTTCAAATTAAGATAGGAGATGAGAACAAGGAGGAGGGTTTAAATACCTCCCAAGTAGATTGTGCTCTGTGTGTGTGTGTGTGTGTGTGTGTGTGTGTGTGTGTGTTGGGGGGTGGAGAAGGTAGTAGTTGACATGCAAGATGTTTATTTTATAATTTACAAGGTTGTGAAGACTTTTGAATCACTAATTGGGGGTCCAGGCATTAAATGTGGGCTTCAGCAGGATAGGACTTAGCAGGATAGGAGATTCAGTTCATTGATGGGCCAGTAATTCAGGGTGTGAGTGCTGGGTGTCTTCAAGCAAGATTGGGTCCTTCAAGCCCTGGATGATCTTGAAATCCTAGAATTCTGTATTCTTTGCATTATTTGTAACAATGCAGAATCCTAAAATAAAATATCAGAAGTGGAAAGAAATTTGGGGACTGTAGGGTCCAACCTTTTGGTTTTGAATATAAAGAGACCAGGGCCAAGAATGGGAACAAACTAACTCAGGATAGTTCTGGTAATTACTGCAAAGTCAGGCGTAGAAACCAAAATTGGTGATTCTCAGGCAAGTGTTCTTTCCGGTGATCCAAGATAGGTACCAGGAGGTTGCTCATCCTATGCTGCGAGGAGCAACATAGAATCCCAAGTCCATGTTCATGGCACTCCCTCAGTATCCAGCTTTCACTTCATCCCCCTCCTAACACCTGCTTTCTCTCCAAACTGTAAAATGTATGTGCATACAGGAAGTACCAAAATGGAAAAAAATTCAGAATTTCATCTTAAAATCTAGCTCGAGGCATCTACTTGGGTAGACTTTTAATCTCATTATGAAGCTATAACTTGTGATCGAAGTGTATCTTAATGTGGTGATAACAGAGTAATAGTCTGATGTGATGAGATAATCTTAATTCACTATAAAACATCTGTGTGTGCTGCATTGTCTGATGCTCTCAAGTATGAATATTGCTTCTCTAGCTAGGATTCTCAGCATCTCTATTTTCTGTCTGGCTTTTGATTTGTGCCTAATTAAAGGATTTCACATTCTTTCATAATATCGCCTCCTCAAGCAGAAATAAAACAATGGAACCACTTTTTTTTTTTATGAAAGACATTCTGTTAATATTTGGGTGGGTTATTTTGCCTGAAATGTGTTAATTACATTAATTAGCCTTACTTCAGAGTTGCTGGAATGAATCTGAGCTAGATCACTGTCCTTGGAAAACTTCCCTTCCCTTCTCCCTACCCTTACCCCTCGCCAGTTTCCCACCACAAAGAGACCAGGATATTGGAAAGCCCTTGGAATTGCCATCACGCACGTTATTTTTGAGATGAAAGTGTAGACACTAAGAAAAATAATATTCAATAATTTTATTAATCTCATAAAGAATGATGAAGCTCACAGAATAAAAGCGCCTCAGAAATCACGGACACATAATACAGGATTTGAATCTTAATGAGTCAAGGCAATCTTATTTTTACCCCATGCGTATTCTTTGAGTTGCCTACCTGGAAAAGTGAAGAAAAAAAGAACATTCTGTGTGGTGGTAGCCCTAAGCAGGCAGGGCACAGGGAGCTTCCAATCACCTTTATTGAAGCAGAAAATACTGTGGGCTAAACTCCCTACCTAGACATCACTATCTGTGGAAGCTAAAAAGGACCACAAATTTTGTGTGTGTGTACCCTGGCTGCTGATGGAAAACATTACAAAATCCTGAAAGAAGAAAGAACTCGGCTGATGTAAACTCTGTCATCATTTCTAGGGCAGCCATGTCCTATGGACTCTGACAAGGGTCACCTCCTATTAAAGCAGGCGAGGAAAAACAACTGTGATGCCAGGGCTCTATTCAAACTTTGCAACGATCATTGCCCTCACTCCAGCTCTCAATGAAATGCAGAGATTGTGTTTTACCCTCTTGAAGGCTCAGTGAAGCTACCTACCAGGATAGCTTCACTCATTCTCCTATGTACATGTAAATCATTTGGGGATCCTGTTTTAAAATACAGATTCTGGTTCAGTAGGTCGGGGGTAGACCTGCATCTCTAACAAGCTCCCCAAAAGCTGATGCTGTTGGTGCATAGACCATACTTTGAGCAGCAAGGGTCAAGGACAATGACTTTTAAAATGTGCTGAGCAGACTTTCCCTGGCAGTCCAGTGGTTAAGACTTTGCCTTCCAATGCAGGGGGTGCAGGGTCGATCCCTGGTTGGGGAGCTAAGATCCCACATGCCTCATAGCCAAGAAACCAAAACATAAAACAGAAGCAATATTGTAACAAATTCAATAAAGACTTTAAAAATGGTCCACATCAAAAAAATCTTAAAAAAAAACAAAACTTAAAAGAAAAAATAAATAAAATAAAATGAAATAAAATAAAATGTGTTGACTATGACCCACTGTAAGAAATACATTTCGTATTATGCATTATATTTATATATTTTATGCCATAATTTTGTACAAATGCATATTATATATGTGTGAATATAGATGTAAACAAAACTGAAACAACAGCTTCATGGAGCAACTCTTACCTTTACTAGCTGTGATATTTTCTAGACTAATTTTATTTCTGGAGTTATCTTTATTGAGTCGGTAGTTACATGAATCTACACAAAGTGATAAAATTGCATAGATCTGTATATATATATCCACTCAAATAAGTACATGTATTATTAAGTCTGTAATGTAATTACATGTAATGTAATCTGAATAACTCTGAGGACTGTACCAATGTCAAGTTCCTGGTTTGGATATTGTGCTCTAGTTACGTAAGATGTCAACACCGAGCAAGGCAGTCAAGGGTGCATGGGGCCTATCTATATATTTCTTTGCAACACCCTGTGAATCTACCACAATTTCAAAATAAAAAGTAAAAAATAGTAAATGGATTGGGACCCGCAAAATTGGTTTCAAGGCCACTAATGCATCAAAAGAGTTTGGAAAACTCCAGGATATTGTGAACCTTGATGGGGTGCTTCCCCAGAGCAGCTGCTGTTAAGTGGGTGAGGCTGACCTGGGCCTTGGACTGGGAAGCGAAGGTGGCAGTGGTATGAAAGGAATGTGAAGAGGAAGGGAGGAGCCTGGGAAGAGGTTCTCTGAGGGCCTGCTGGGCGGGAGGTGACGCAGATAGTGTCTTACAAAGAGTTAGGCGGGAGCCCACAAGGGAGGGAAAATAAGAAACACTCACCACTATCAACTGGCTGCCAAAAATTTATCTCCTGACACTTCCAAATTTTCAGAGTGGAGTCCATCCACAGGACTTGAAGGAGAGCTTTGGGAGGAGGGAATCTGGAGGAGCTTTGGAACATAAAAAGTGGGAAATACTTGGGTAAAGGCTAGCCTGGAAAAAGGGTCAGGACTTGGGGAATGGCCATGATTTTTAGCCCCAAATTCAGACTAAGGAATCTAGGAGGCAATTTTATGTATTTAAATTGTTAGGTATTATAATAGAGACACAGCACCATGCAAACCACAGAATTGTACAATCTCATTTTTCTCAGAGTAATACAAATCACAAGAAAAACATAGAGGAAAGAAAAGTACCTTCCTTGGCCAGAGGCTCATGAATGTAGAATGGGTGAGGGGTGTGTCTTCATCAACCACGACTTTACTGTCATAAAGTGCTAAAAATATGTCATACAATTGTTTCAAATTAATATCTACTTGATTTGTTTAAATGTAAGAATGAACTTATACCATTTTCATCAGGTTTCCTTTCTGTCATTCACTTCATTTTTGCTAAGATGCATAGTCCTTTTGTAACTAAATAATTCTAAAGCATTATTTTGCTCTTGTAAATCAACTGCAGGTAAATCAGAGATATCTGCAAAGTCTAATTTAGAAGAGACAAAGGCTTTTTCTGCCTGGTATAATAATTCATTTCAATTAACATGATGAAACCAACTACAGAGCCATTTTTCACTGAAAATGTTGTGGTGGAGTTCAGGGAAATATTAAAGACATTTCTAGAAGCACAAACAAGCTTACATGTGCACTTAGTTGCCCTAAGGAAAAAGAGAAGATTACAAATTATCTCATCACACAGATAAGAATGCTCTGTCCGTTTCAACACTTTGGGTGAAACGGGGGATTGTATGTGGCTTATTTACAGTCACTCATTGTATGATCCCAGGACATTCCCATAAAAACATTCTTTTTATTTGCATTCTTCTTCTTTAACACAGTTACCTAAGGAGAAGATAAAATAGAGTCTATTGTGGGTTTTAATGAAAATATGATAGATAGCAAATATCCATAAGAACAGATATTGCTTCCAGACTAAATGATATTGAATAAAGCGGATATAAGTAAGGGTTAGCAAGAAATTTCTGATATAAGCTTAAGGAGATTTTAAATTTGGTAAATAAAAAATGTAAAAAAATATCAATCTATTTAAATTGAGTTTGTTTTGTCTGTGAATGTATGTGTTTGTAGAGATGGAATGAGCACGGCCAGTTGACTTGTAACAAACTGAAGAATGAAACAGTAGGAAGGTAAGACGAGCTGTAAAATTAATTGGGGTCCAATATGTTTTGGGCTGCATTTAATTTTCTTGAGGGGAAAAGAGGTCAGGAATGGAATGAAGTCAATGAGAACTGGAATAAGACTCACCGGAAAAAGTAAAAAGCAAAAGGGCCAACACTGAAAGGTCACTGAATATCCTAGGGACAGGAAATGAACTTTAAACAAAATAGAAGGTGGTATTTCTATCTGTTTGAGAGCTGTTAAAACTGCTATTGAAAAAGCCAACATAAATCGCCAGGTGTTACTTGCCTGGAATATAGTTTGGATATGCATTTAACTTATTAGAAATATCAAGAACATAGATGTTTTGTAGTGGGCCATAAAAGAAATATTGAAACACACAGCAAAATTGTTGCTATTTACCAAGACTTACTTCCTGTTTTACTATAATATTTTTTCTTGAAAAGAGAAAAAAACAACTCCTAAATCATCTCGCCTAAGAAGTCTTCATTATGCTAACGACTATTAGTATAAAACTTTACCGTTAAGTGTGAAATCAAAGAAGATAATTTCCTTCTTTTGTTAAAAAGCTGCTGCCGGTCAAAATCGTTTAGGGTTGACATCTGACATGCAGCATTTTATCTGGGGAAACCGTGATCGCAAGGTTGGTTGATGCTCTCGTGCACCCACTGTCTTAAGCAGTAGCAATGACTGAATAATGCAAATGGTGAATTAGCATCCGAACACTTTCCAAAATAAAACTAAAGCAAATAATTGCTACTTTGAATTGCCACATTGAAGGGCATCTTTTGATTCTACAAAGACTGGTTTTTAGAAATAAACGTTCATGGGGTTTTTTTGAAGGTTAATAATCATTAAAATTAACAGTTGTTATGAGGGTTTCTCTCCTCAAGGAGGCATATTCATAATTGTGATGTATCGGTGCCCTTGTCTTCTCCTGCTTCCCTGTCTGATGCTGTGAGATTCTGGGAAAGACCATATGATGTAGCAGGATGATGCGGTGGTAACAGACAGTATAAACAGGCTTGTAAAACGCCAACAGGTCGCCAACAAACCCGGTGTTGTGCCTAGAGCTTCCAGTAACACTCGAGTTGTCTCTTCCCCCAACCCAAGCATGCTGTTAAGCTTTTACTCATATATCACTATTGCATGTAAATATTTGGACTGGCCCTTTCTGGCACTATACACCTATGTTATGCTTTTTAAAACTGTGACTTGTCCTCTTCCACCCACTTGTGGCAAAAACTGTTTTGCCTACATTTTTTCCCCAGTCACACACATTCTGAATTTTTTTGGCATCGGCGCCGAACGACAGTTCTCTCTAATTTGGCTCTGCAATGGAGTGTTACCAAGGCTTTCTTTCCCCCTCCCTTTAAGTAAACGAATGAGTTGGAAAATGTGCTATACTTTGCTGTCTTGGCAAGAGAGGAGGAGGGTCAGAAAGGAAGCAGGTATGTTCTTTGCCCAAGCATGTGACGCTCCTATAGAAAGTTGGAATTCAATGGAAGAGTGGCCTGGTGGCATTCATTATAAAGACATATCCAAAACTCTTCAGAGTTGCTTAAGGGTAGCACTCCGATTGTTGAGGGGACAAAGGGACTTGCTTTGAAGCTGTATTTGCTCCACAAAGGTGTTTTTTTTTTTTTTACTTTGATTGTATGTTTATTTGGGGAGAATGATGGGGTTTGTGGATTAGGATTAAAGACCTAATCTCCCCTCCCCACCATCGCCCCTGCAAAATAGACTTCCTTCTGCCCCAAATTTAGCCATCACAAAAATCTACTGACGTATTTATAAGGTACTTGAATTATGAAAGTGCAATATGTGTTTACACACTATATATGTTTTTTCCCTTTGGTCCTTTGTTAAGCACATGAATGGCAAACAAAAAGAACTTATCTTAAAAAGCAGCAGGGTAGCACTAGCTGGAATGTAATTTTCCAAAACCTGGCCATCTTTCAACAAGAGTGGGTGGATTTTTAGCGCTACAAATGTTTGTGTATTATAAAGTATTTGCCATGGTGACAAAGCTGGGAGAAACATCCCATTAGCCACAGACGGGCTACAGATTGTTCTGATTATCCATGTCCAAAACTCAGTCTGGCTACGGCTTTGTGTTATTTTCAGTGTTTATAAGTGCTTGTTGTGTTTTGGTTTTTTTTCCCCAACTCACTAACCTACAACTTAGCAAATATGGATGTATGCAGGCATTTCATTTAAAGTTATCTTTAAACATGTTCTTAGGGCTTGTTCATATAACCCATGTGTGATTTTGCGTGTGTCATCATTACATTTAGAGTGGATGTGTTTATAGTGTTAAAAATAATAAGCTTTGAAAGAATGAGAGACTTGTGAAAAGCATCCTGCAGCACTTATTAAAAATAAACAGGGTCATGGTAAGAGAATGCGAATAAGAAGCAATGAAGTGTCTACCTAATTTATTTGGAGAGATTTCTGACTATTGATTTCAATTGTAAAAGTTACAGCCTCTATTTTTAAAAATGACTTTTATCTCAAGTACATGGGGAGAAATGTGAATTATAAATAGCCAACAGAAAATATGCCACTGCCTGTAAAGAATCCACATTTTTCCTTTTCCAAACATTTCCCTGCTAAGAAAAACATAGGAAAAATTTTAATGACTCCTTTTGCCCCTATTTTTGGGGTGAACGTTTATAAGCAAATGGTGTTTTATGTAGTGGAATGAATCGTTGTGCAATAAAACCTGGTAGCAGACAGAGAACTGCTTTGAAGTTACTCATGGCTGTGCAAGGTAGAAGGCAAGTAGAATAAGGGGAAAAGGTAGACCTAAAAACAAAAAGTTTTAAGGTCATATAAAGGTTAAAGAAAAATAGGTCACAGTAAATTAATCCTTATCATCCGAGTAGCATTGCTGCTAAATTAAACCACGCTGGAAGCTGGAATAGTCTGAAAACTTAGTGAAAAGACATGACACAATTAATTCTGCAACTGCGATATCTCAAATTTTTTCTTAGTTTTCTGGGTGACTTTTAGTGGAGGTGACACTAATGTTTCTTTCTCACATAAACAAGGAAGAAATTCTAATTCGCTTATTTATCATTCAGTCTTTCAGGGCAGGCAACGTAGCAGATCATTTCACTAAACAGGACTAAGGAGAGACATTTTAATGAGGAAATAAAATGCCTGTTACAGGTATTTTGAGCAAATAAAGTTTTGCTGACTCCTTCCGAAAATTGTGCTTTCTCAATTCATTTTGAAAAGTACTAATTGAAGTGCACATCTGTACAAGTTGAATAGTTGTTTTGATAAAATATAATAAGGTTTTCATATTCCCTAAATATGCTCATGTTCAGAAGTGCATCTACCAATACATTATACGATTTTGGAAGAGGCAAATTAAAGAAACTTAGTTTTATAAGGACAAAGGGTTCTAAAGTCTTATTTCTAGGATATTGCATATGTCTGTATTCAACATTTCTACTAATCCTGTTTCTAAAGTTAGTCTGTTTTGAGGTCTGATTCTAATACCAGTTACATTTGTTCTTGCCAATAAACAAGTTAGTTAAGGTTGGGAATATACATTGAAGACTTTAGCACACATGCGACCCAAGTTCCTAGCTAAACAATTTCTATGGTCAAGGAGCAGAGAGTCAGAATGCGGCATGGGCATCTGGGGCAGTGCTCTACCTAATATTTGGCCATCATCACTTATTTCTAGCCTACATTTGCTTCAGAGCTTACATTTGGCATTTTCCAAAAGACAGTCTGGACCACTGCCTTCTAAACTGCAGCTGAGATGTTCGTTGGGGATTTCTCTATCATATTTTGCTCATGACTAAATAGAACTAGACAGACATTAAAGGCTGAATTCCTGACACATCTTTTGTAATGGAAAATTTTCATATTTAAAGAATGCCCGGCACATATTTGTGTTTCAATGGCGCCCTACACATCTGTTACTTATTTTGGAGCAGCCTCTATCACATATGCAAAAGCCTTTTGCAGATAAATTACTTCATTTCAATCTAAAGTTACATATAAAGGATTTCGTTCTTTAGAAGAAAATTCTTTACATGGTTATCACAAAAAAGATCACGTGGGTTCCCCACGAAGGAGTCAGGCATCACACTGCGTGTGCAGAAATGTGCGATCAGTTACTAGAGTCACTGTTATAATAATTGTATGCATGGAAGGCACAGATGCTCAGCAACATCCATTGAGGGTATAGACAAACAAAGGCCTCCAATTTGCCTTACAACTGGGGGTCTAGGATTTACATTGGTTCCTATCTGGAAAAGGCATTGTGTACCCACTTCATCCCATAACTTCTCTCCCAAAGCCAACAAAGTCAGCAGGAAGATACTTGCAAGAATGCTTCCTCTGCATTTGCATTTTCTGCACACCAGCTTCTTTACCCCTCCTTCCCATTTGGTAAGTAGAGCACTATATGCATACCACCCAAAGGACCAGCTTTTCAAATCTGGGAAGTTTTGAAACCTTGGAGGGTATAGCACTAGAGGACCCTACCATCACTTCTCTCTACTCGCATGAGAAGAGGAGTGACTTACCTGATTGGTGAAACTGGATACAAGACCATAATCCTCATTAGAGACCCAGCCTCTTGATAGCTCCCTGCACCTGACTCCCCACAAACAAACCACATTCTCCTTTTTGCTTCCTGCTGCCTTGCCTGCACTAACCAGAGCAGCAGCTTTGCTTACCACCAGACAAGGTCAGTTTGGGGGGAAGTAAAGCATGGTGGCCTGAGGTTCAAGCCATATTCTCCAATACATTATTAGCAAGAAAGCCTGTTTTTGATTCCTATCTGACCCCTTTTATTTACTTACCCACCTCAAATTCAGAGAGAAGAAGAGGTAAGTAAGTTATCTGGGATCTTACAAAAACCAACTCTCCTTTATAGTAATTATCTTACTGTGTTTAAGGTTTGCTTGGCCATGTACCTTCTTGCTAGACTATAAGCAACTTGACAGTAAGACCTATTTCTTTTCATCTTTGTAAACCCTGCCTTAACATAGAGCACAGTATTCAGTTAATGTGGTTTGTGTCTACCAACCAATGGCACTAGTACCTAATAAAATAGTAATGAAATGATAGCCTAGTTTAAAAAGACTTCATTCAAGCAATTACATTAGCTGTATTAATAGATATAAAATCATCATCTGGGGGAAAGTGCCATATTGTTTGACTGATTTAATCTAGTGAATATTAGAAGTACTGAAGTGTACCTCCCCTCCTGCTACTCCCCCTACTAGCTAATTCAAACTATTCTAATTTATAGAATGCTTCACTTTTCAACTAGCCATCATGGAGATTGAGTAAATAATAAGGTATTGAGTATGTAAATATGTCATATATCAGAAATCTCCCATCTTTTCTTGAAGAATAACATTTTGTTATTTCCCTAAAGTGTTTTCAACTATTCTGGACCCTAGGACTGAGCTGGGAGCTGCTTCCCTACTTTTGCCCTCACAAAAAGAAGGGAGGCCCCAGGAGCAAGATGACATGGACCTGTGAAAACTTTCACAATCCTTGTGGAGTTTCCTGAAGTTATACACACAAGCTTGAAAATGTTCTTCACACAAAATGTGAGTCCTGCTAAACAATTTTCCGATAAGTATATGTGACTTTAAGTATGGACCAATTCAAGCAAGTTGTCGTTCTTAGTAATAAGCATTAAATAGTCATAACTGAACTAGAAAACTTAATTTTAGAGTCACTCTAAGACAAACAGGTTCACAGGAAGGGAACCAAACCAACACAGATTATAACATCCAGAGACAGGGCTGAGCAGCTGTGAATGAACAGTTCTCCCTTTTTTGGTTCAGCTACCTGTGAATGAATCTCCGTCTTCTATTTTGTTGTTGTTACTGTTGTTATTGTCGTTGTTCTGAGGGTCTACATAGCTTCTGATCACAGATGGTTATGGTCAAGTCCCTTTATCATTATGCATAGCTGTAAGGCTCATACTGTCTCTCAGATAATTGGAGTAATTAGCAATTAATTTTTTCTTGCCAAAAGAGACTACTAAATAAACCTAAAAACCCATTAACAGCACCAATACTTTCTCTTGTGTATTCTGACCCATTAAATTGACTAAATCCACTAAACTAATCCACGAATCTATTTAATCGAATCAAACCTCTTCAAATAACCTGTCTCTCATCCTCTTCATTATTGGAAGCAAGAATGGATTTAGTTATACATCTTCTGGGTAGAAGAAAACATTGAGGAAGTAGAGGTGTTTACCTAAGGTCTGGTTTAGGAGGATGTGGGGCATAGGATGGATCATGGAAGAGGTAGTAATAGAATACACACGGTCCCTGACTTACTATGGTTCGACTTACAGTTTTTCCACTTTATGATGGTGGGAAAGTGATAAGCATTCAGTAGAAACCATACTTTGTTGTTGTTTTTTTTCTTTTAACATCTTTATTGGAGTATAATTGCTTTACAATGTTGTGTTAGTTGCTGCTGTATAACAAAGTGAATAAGCTATATGTATACATATATCCCCATGCCCCTTCCCCCTTGCGTCTCCCTCCCACCCTCCCTATCCCACCCCTCTAGGTGGTCACAAAGCACCGAGCTGATCTCCCTGTGCTATGCAGCTGCTTCCCACTAGTTAATCTATTTTACATTTGTTAGTGTATATATGTCAATGCCACTCTCTCACTTCGTCCCAGCTTACCCTTCCCACTCCCCGCGTCCTCAAGTCCATTCTCGACATCTGTGTCTTTATTCCTCTCTTGCCCCTAGGTTCTTCAGAACCAATTTTTTTTTTTTTAGATTCCATATATATGTGTTAGCATATGGTATTTGTTTTTCTCTTTCTGTCTTACTTCACTCTGTATGATAGACTCTAGGTCCATCCACCTCACTACAAATAACTCAATTTCGTTTCTTTGTCGTTTCTTTTAATATTCCATTGTATATATGTGCCACATCTTTTTTATTCATTCATCTGTCGATGGACACTTAGGTTGCTTCCATGTCCTGGCTATTGGAAATAGTGCTGCAATGAACATTGGGGTGCATGTGTCTTTTTGAATTATGGTTTTCTCAGGGTATACACCCAGCAGTAGGATTGCTGTGTCATATGGTAGTTCTATTTTTAGTTTTTTAAGCAACCTCCATAGTGTTCTACATAGTGGCTGTATCAATTTACATTCCCACCAACAGTACAAGAGGGTTTCCTTTTCTCCACACCCTCTCCAGCGTTTATTGTTTGTACATTTTTTGATACTGGCCATTCTGACCGGTGTGAGGTGATACCTTATTGTAGTTCTGATTTACATTTCTCTAATGATTAGTGATGTTGAGCATCCTTTCATGTGTTCGTTGGCAATCTGTATATCTTCTTTGGAGAAATGTGTATTTAAGTCTTCTGCCCATTTTTGGATTGGGTTGTTTGTTTTTTTTGATATCGAGCTGCATGAGCTGCTTGTATATTTTGGAGATTAATCCTTTGTCAGTTTCTTCGTTTTCAAATATTTTCTTCCATTCTGAGGGTTGCCTTTTCGTCTTGCTTATGGTTTCCTTTGCTGTGCAAAAGCTTTTAAGTTTCATTAGGTCCCATTTGTTTATTCCTGTTTTAATTTCCATTTCTCTATGAGGTGGGTCAAAAAGGATCTTGCTGTAATTTATGTCATAGAGTGTTCTGCCTATGTTTTCCTCTAAGAGTTTTATAGTGCCTGGCCTTACATTTAGGTCTTTAATCCATTTTGAGTTTATTTTTGTGTGTGGTGTTAGGGAGTGTTCTAATTTCATTCTTTTACATGTAGCTGTCCAGTTTTCCCAGCACCACTTATTGAAGAGACTGTCTTTTCTCCACTGTATATTCTTGCCTCCTTTATCAAAAATAAGGTGACTATATGGGCATGGGTTTATCTCTGGACTTTCTATCCTGTTCCATTGATCTATATTTCTGTTTTTGTGCCAGTACCATACTGTCTTGATTACTGTAGCATTGTAGTATAGTCAGAAGTCCTGGAGCCTGATTCCTCCAGCTCTGTTTTTCTTTCTCAAGATTGCTTTGGCTATTCAGGGTCTTCTGTGTTTCCATGCAAATTGTGAAATTTTTTGTTCTATTTCTGTGAAAAATGCCATTTATAGTTTGATAGGGATTGCATTGAATCTGTAGATTGCTTGGGTATTATAGCCATTTTCACAATGTTGATTATTCCAATCTAAGAACATGGTATATCTTTCCATCTGTTTGTATCATCTTTAATTTCTTTCATCAGTGTCTTATAGTTTTCTGCATACAGGTCTTTTGTCTTCTCAGGTAGGTTTATTCCTAGGTATTTTATTCTTTTTGTTGCAATGGTAAATGGTAGTGTTTCCTTAATTTCTCTTTCAGATTTTTCATTATTAGTGTATAGGAATGCAAGAGATTTCTGTGCATTAATTTTATATCCTGCTACTTTACCAAATTCATTGATTAGCTCTAGTGGTTTTCTGGTAGCATCTTTAGGATTCTCTATGTATAGTATCATGTCATCTGCAAAGATTGACAGTTTTACTTCTTCTTTTCCAATTTGGATTCCTTTTATTTCTTTTTTTTCTCTGATTGCTGTGGCTAAAACTATGTTGAATAATAGTGGTGAGAGTGGGCAACCTTGTCTTGTTCCTGATCTTTATGGAAATGGTTTCAGTTTTTCACCATTGAGGATGATGTTGGCTGTGGGTTTGTCATATATGGCCTCTATTATGTTGAGGTAAGTTCCCTCTATGCCTACTTTCTGGAGAGTTTTTATCATAAATGGGTGTTGAATTTTGTCAAAAGCTTTTTCTGCATCTATTGAGATGATCATATGGTTTTTCTCCTTCAATTTGTTAATATGGTGTATCACATTGATTGATTTTCATATATTTAAGAATCCTTGCATTCCTGGGATAAACCCCACTTGATCATGGTGTATGATCCTTTTAATATGCTGTTGGAGTCTGTTTGCTAGTATTTGGTTGAGGATTTTTGCATCTATGTTCATCTGTGATACTGGCCTGTAGTTTTCTTCCTTTGTGACATCTTTGTCTGGTTTTGGTATCAGGGTGATGGTGGCCTCGTAGAATGCGTTTGGGAGTGTTCCTCCCTCCACTTATTTTGGAAGAGTTTGAGAAGGATAGGTGTTAGCTCTTCTCTAAATGTTTGATAGAATTCGCCTGTGAAGCCATCTGGTCCTGGGCTTTTGTTTGTTGGAAGATTTTTAATCACAGTGTCAATTTCAGTGCTTGTGATTGGTCTGTTTATATTTTCTGTTTCTTCCTGGTTCAGTCTCGGAAGGTTGTGCTTTTCTAGGAATTTGTCCATTTCTTCCAGGTTGTCCATTTTATTGGCATAGAGTTGCTTGTAGTAATATCTCATGATCCTTTGTATTTCTGCAGTGTCAGTTGTTACTTCTCCTTTTTCATTTCTAATTCTGTTGATTTGAGTCTTCCTTTTTTTCTTGATGAGTCTGGCTAATGGTTTATCAATTTTGTTTATCTTCTCAAAGAACCAGCTTTTAGTTTCATTGATCTTTGCTATTGTTTCCTTCATTTCTTTTTCATTTATTTCTGATCTGAAAATTTATGATTTCTTTCCTTCTGCTAACTTTGGGTTTTTTTTTTTTCTTCTTCTTTCTCTAATTGCTTTATGTGTAAGGTTAAGTTGTTTATTTGAGATTTATCTTGTTTATTGAGGTAGGATTGTATTGCTATAAACTTCCCTCTTAGAACTGCTTTTGCTGCATCCCATAGGTTTTGGGCTGCCGTGTTTTCAGTGTCATTTGTTTCTAGGTATTTTTTTTTATTTCCGCTTTGATTTCTTCAGTCATTTCTTGGTTACTTAGTACCATATTGTTTAGCCTCCACGTGTTGGTATTTTTAAAATATTTTTTCCTGTAATTGATATCTAGTCTCATAGTGTAGTGGTTGGAAAGGTACTTGATATGATTTCAATTTTCTTAAATTTACCAAGGCTTGATTTGTGACCCAAGATGTTATCTATCTTGGAGAATGTTCCATGAGCATTTGCGAAGAAAGTATTCTGTTGTTTTTAGATGGAATGTCCTATAAATATCAATTAAGTCCATCTTGTTTAATGTATCATTTAAAGCTTGTGTTTCCTTATTTATTTTCATTTTGCATGATCTGTCCATTGGGCAAAGTGAGGTGTTAATGTCCCCTATTATTACTGTATTACTATTGATTTCCCCTTTTATGGCTGTTAGCATTTGCCTTATGTATTGAGGTGCTCCTATGTAGGGTGCATAAATATTTACTATTTTTATATCTTCTTCTTGGGTTGATCCCTTGCTCATTATGTAGTGTCCTTCTTTGTCTCTTGTAATAGTCTTTATTTTAAAGTCTATTTTGTCTGATATGAGAGTGTGACTCCAGCTTTCTTTTGATTTCCATTTGCATGGAATATCTTTTTCCATCTCCTCACTTTCAGTCTGTATGTGTCCCTAGGTCTGAAGTCGGTCTCTTGTAGACAGCATATATTTGGGTCTTGTTTTGGTATCTATTCAGGCAGTCTATGTTTTGGTTGATGCATTTAATCCATTTACATTTAAGGTAGTTATCGATATGTATGTTCTTATTACCATTTTCTTAATTGTTTTGGGTTTGTTATTGTTGGTCTTTTGCTTCTCTTGTGTTTCCGGCCTAGAGAAGTTCCTTTAGCATTTGTTGTAAAGCTGGTTTGGTGGTGCTGAATTCTCTTAGCTTTTGCTTGTCTGTAAAGATTTTAATTTCTCCATCAAATCTGAATGAGATCCTTGCTGAGTACAGTAATCTTGGTTGTAGGTTTTTCCCTTTCATCACTTTAAATATGTCCTGCCTTTCCCTTCTGGCTTGCAGAGTTTCTATTGAAAGATCAGCTATTAACCTTATGTTATTTGTTGCTTTTCCCTTGCTGCTTTTAATATTTTTTCTTTGTATTTAATTTTTGATAGTTTGATTAGTATGTGTCTTGGCGTGTTTCTCCTTGGATTTATCCTGTATGGGACTCTCTGCGCTTCCTGGACTTGACTAACTATTTCCTTTCCCATATTAGGGAAGTTTTCAACTTTAATCTATTCAAATATTTTCTCAGTCCCTTTCTTTTTCCCTTTTCTTCTGGGACCCCTATAATTCAAATGTTGGTGCGTTTAATGTTGTCCTAAAATCTCTGAGACTGTCCTCAATTCTTTTCATTCTTTTTTCTTTATTCTGTTCTGTGGTAGTTATTTCCACTATTTTATCTTTCAGGTCACTTATCCGTTCTTCTGCCTCAGTTATTCTGTTATTGATTCCTTCTAGAGAATTTTTAATTTCATTCATTGTGTTGTTCATCATTGTTTGTTTGCTCTTTAGTTCTTCTAGGTCCTTGTTAAACATTTCTTGTATTTTCTCTATTGTATTTCCAAGATTTTGGATCATCTTTACTATCATTACTCTGAATTCTTTTTCAGGTAGACTGCCTATTTCCTCTTCATTTGTTTGCTCTGGTGGGTTTTTACCTTGCTCCTTCATCTGCTGTGTATTTCTCTGTCTTCTCATTTTGCTTAACTTATTGCATTTGGGTGTCCTTTTCGCAGGCTGCAGGTCCGTAGTTCCCGTTGTTTTTGGTGTCTGCCCCCAGTGGGTAAGGTTGGTTCAATGGGTTGTGTAAGCTTCCTGGTAGAGGGGACTGGTGCCTGTGTTCTGGTGGTTGAAGTTGGATCTTGTCTTTCTGGTGGGGAGGACTGCATCCGGTAGTGTGTTTTGGGGTGTCTGTGAGCTTAGTATGATTTTAGGCAGGCTCTCTGTTAATGGGTGGGGTGGTGTTCCTGTCTTGCTAGTTGTTTGGCACGTGGTGTCCAGCACTGGAGCTTGCTGGTCATTGAGTGGAGCTGGGTCTTAGCGTTGAGACGGAGATCTCTGGGAGAGCTCTTGCCAATTGATATTACACGGGGCATGAAGGTCTCTGGTGGTCCAATGTCCTGATCTCAGGTCTCCCACCTCAGAGGCTCAGGCCTGACACCCAGCCAGAGCACCAAGACCCTGTCAGCCACACGGCTTGAAAGGACATCATAGAGACTTGAGGTGTTGGTCTGCTTCCTCAGTTCTTCATGGCCGGCCAATTAGCTGTGCCTTCCCTGTTCTCAGTTTGTCAAGTCAGAGAGTCCAGGTAAGATGGTAAATGCACGAAATGATCCACCTTGCTCGGAGACCATATTCTGAATTCTGAATTTTGATTTTTTCCTGGGCTAGAGATACGTGGTATAATCCTCTCTCATGAGGTTGGGCAGGGGCAGCTCCCAGTCAGCCATGTGATCAAGAGCATTACAAGCATTCTGTTTTACACTTTCTGTACAGTAGTCAATAAAGTACATGAGATATTCAACACTTTATTGTAAAATAAGCTTTGTGTTAGATGATTTTGCCAACTTGTCGGCTAATTTAAGTGTTCTGAGTGCCTTTAAGGTAGGCTGGGCTCAGCTATGATGTTAGGTGTAGTAGATGCATTTTCGACTTATACTCAATATTTTCAACTTACAGTGGTTTTATTGGAATGTAACCCTACCATAAGTTGAGGAAGATCTGTAGGAGGCTTTGGAGAAGATGATGAATGAGACGGGCCAAGGGTTGAGAGGAAGATGGAGGCACCATCAGTGACAGGAAATGGGGAATTCTGGGGATATGACCTCTTGTTCTTGGGGTGGCTGCTGGGGTTCGCTGACACTGATGTTCCAAACAGGATGAGCTGTAGATCATTTTGTAGCTGCTCTAGCAAACTGCTCTCCTAGGCCACCTCCATATCGATGTGAGGTAGAACTCTAGCTAAGGGAGAATAGATAAGCCCACTTCTTTGTTTTTCAAAACAAGATGTCCCTTTTGCTGTCTGATATTGAAAGTGTATCATCTGGCTTTAATCTAAACTCTATCTAAACTCTAGACACTTGTCAGAGAGCTTAACCTGGCCTGTTGGGTGCAGTTTTACTGTATTTTACCTTGAGTTCTTTTCAGGGGTAAGTAGGATATAAATTATGAATAACACAAACTTAAAAAACCAACCCTGTGCTCCAGGGTTGACAGCACTATTAGACATCCCGGGAAGAAAAAGAAAATATGCCTTGTACTTTCCTTGCTCTATTTAACAAGGCAAGAACCTGTTGTCTATTTTAGGAAGATTTTTATCCACAACCTTACCTTAAAATGTAAAAGTGTTGACATGAGAAAGAGTCTGCTCCAGTTATCTGGAAAAATATAGAAGGGCATACTAATCCCCTGTCCTTCAGCTAGACTCCTGGGAATTCTCACTCCATCAGCAAAATGTGTCTGCCCAAAGCAAGATATAAAGTCCTGAAGACCATTTCATTTGAGAAAATAGGAAACAGGGTTAAAGGATGGAAACAAAATCTTGAAATTTTTGATTGGGGCTGGCTTATAAAGGATTTTCGCTGCCCCTCAGATTGTAATATGTCCCCTTTTCTGGTGCCAATATAACAAAGCTCCCTAAAATCATCCTCTTGAAATTTTTTTCTAGATTGTCCAGGATGCTTAATCCAGACCACCACAGAAATCATGAGGGTGCTCCAAACAAATACAAAGGCTCAGGTTCAAAATCACAGGACCTCTCCTTATCACGTCCCTTTTGTAGGTTTAGGTAAGGGCTCTAGACAACCGTGTCAGATGAGGACGCAGGGGAGGGCAAGATTGTATAAAAAATAGAGTTTTGCAATCCAGAGAGCACTCTTGACCACAGATCCATAAATTTAGACAAGTCACTTAAGAATAAGGAGAACATACAAACTGATTTGTCTACGACAGTGCCAGTTTATGGCTACTGTCCCAGAATAATTATAAGGAGTGCCTCGCTACTCTTAAATATCCCAATATAATGCGTTCTGTATTATCTGGGCATGCTATTAGAGACACCATTTGTAAAAATGACCTTCTGACTGAAAAATATCTACAAAAACTTGTTCGTATGTAGAAACAGACTGTAGGTAGTTAAAATAGGTTCTGTTCACTAAAGAACCAGCTCTGGTAAATTGGCAAGAAAAGGTGGAATATTACAGAAATGTTAACCCTTTTAAAATTGCTGTGTTAATTTCTTCATCTTTGTGTTGGCAGTAGTGGTGGTAGTAGGGGGGTGGTGTGTGGAGGCAAGTGGGAGTGTGTGTGTGATATTATTAATACGTCTTAAAAAGCTTTAAGAACCTCTAAGTGAAGATTTCATACGAAGTAGTATTATTACGACTTGTAATTGATTAAAAAGGTTTAAAGAGCATTTGAAAAGGCGTGGAACAAGGACATGGTCAGGGAAATGGGGGGAGGGGATACATATCTGAATGACTGTCAGACCCTACCTTCCGTCTCATGCAGAATATGTGGGACAAAACATATACACACACACACACACACACACACGCACACACGTGCATACACACAATGAAACCAAAACCCAACAGGTCTATCGGGGCACAACGAGCAACTCAAAGTGGTATGTTTTTGTCATTTACTTGAGGGAGTGGCAGCAGGTTTGATGGGGCCTTTTTTTGTTAGGAAATTGTGGCAAGGGAGAGACCTGATAGCATTTAATTCTTTACAAAGAACTCCTTACTTTGCCCTTGGGAGTGGGCTAAGCTGTCCTCCCAGACTGCTCGGGACTAAAGAATCAGCGGTGGGTGCCTTTAGGGCCTGGAAGCAAAGCACAGATGCTGCTTCCTGAAGCAGGGTGGGGTGACGGTGAGCCTTTGGCTGTTTCAGAGTCTTGCTGGGATCTCTTTAACATCCCCTGGTCATTCTGTCAATGACACCTAACGTGGAAACCACTTCACAACACTCGTTTTATTTCTGCCCTTTTAGTCTATTGCTGAAAAACGCATGAAAACCTTGTGAAGTGTAACATAAGAGAGCCTAAAATGATGGTGATTTTGTTCCTCTCCATTCAAGAGGCAGGAGTGAGCCCAGAAAATGGTAACATGAGACCAGGTGGTGGAGGCTCCATTTGTTTCCTTGTCATGGCTCCAGCCTAAGTTGCCTTGTATCCACTTAGGCCCACGCGACAAGTTCACTCTGGAAATCTCTTCGGCTTGGCTGCGTGCAGATGTAATCGGACCTGCTCTGGGCAGCCCTAATTGCAAACACATTTCTCTCCCTCCACGGCCATTCCTAAGCAGGCAGTGGTCAGAGCCTTGCCAGGGTTTTCTGGCATCTTTTTCCTGCTTTGTTTCCAAATCTGCATTTTTCTATGAGAAAAGATGTACGAGAGATTGTAAACAGGATAATTATATGGCAATATGATTTCCAATGCAGGCTTTCCTTGTGGATTATTTCAAATGTGTAGGGGTTTGTTTTGGTGTGTTTTTTTTTCCACTCTGCCTGTGAGTCAAGGAGATGAAATGCTGTTTTGAAAGCACAAGTATATGCATCCACTAGAAACCTCCTACGATGTTCAGACATTTTATGAAAGATTTTGGGGAGGAATCTCAAACAAAAGAGAAGCCAAGGGAGGAAAGAGTAGGTGCACAGGCTCTGCATCTGGCTCACATCGCCGTGGACGTGGGGGCTGGATGGTGTGTCCTCTCCTTTCTAGAGCACCGTAGAGAAGTAAGAAAACACACAACAGTTACAAGTTCAGAGTGTTACAAAGTTATCCTGCCTGAGACGACAATGCTTTGGCTGGGGGGTGAGGTGTTGAATACGACGATTCTCTGAAAGGACATGTCCTCCTGTCCATCCCCGGTGCCTTCACTAAACTTCGTGCAGTCTGATGGCTCTGAATCTAAAAGATGGGATGGGGCAATGCCAATACGTGCTCAGGCTTCACGTTGCCTGCGTAGACACATCGTGTTGGTTTATGAGGGTACATGGAATCCTATGGTTTGTGGCAGTTTGAGCAAAAGGGCACATCAGGGGATTGTGGGGCGCAACCCCAGGCGGCACTGGGCACGTGGGCTGTGGTGTGATTGGTGCCCCTGGAGCACTATAGCAAAGATGCCCTGGGACAGACTGTCTCTTTTTTCACTGATGGTTTGTCCTCTGTGCCTAGAACACTGCCTGGAATATATTAGGTGCTCAATAAATTTTTAAAAGTTGCTAATCTGCCACCAGAAGATTGAGCTTGTTGGTAATCCAAGTACCTCCATAAAACAAACTTTTGAGTCATTCCCCCGACAGCCAGGAGTGCAGGGATAAAGAAAGTACCATCCTGCTCTCAGGAAGCTACACTTTAATGAGAAAAACACATCTACGGGAGTTGTGTAAACACAGGGGGAGCACAGAGGAAAGTCAGGAAAGGTTTCACATAGCAGATGATCTGGCCGAAGCACATTTAGCAGTCTGCAGTCCCAGATAGCACAGGAAACAGTGCCAATGTCTGATTTCTACCATTCCCTACATTTTCAGGAAGAGGGGGAGAGAGCAACTTCAGATCCATTAGACCCTTTATTAGTTTTTTTTTTAATATATAAATTTATTTATTTTATTTATTTACTTTTGGCTGTGCTGGGTCTTTGTTGCTGCACATGGGCTTTCTCTAGTTGCGGCGAGCGGGGGATACTCTTCGTTGCGGTGCACGGGCTTCTCATTGCGGTGGCTTCTCTTGTTGCGGAGCACGGGCTCTAGGGCATGCGGGCTCAGTAGTTGTGGCTCACGGGCTTAGTTGCTCCGCGGCAATGTGGGATCTTCCCTGACCAGGGCTCGAACCGGTGTCCCCTGCATTGGCAGGCGGATTCTTAACCTCTGTGCCACCAGGAAAGCCCGAACCTTTACTAGTTTTGAATAATAGAAACTAACATAATCTTCCTGGGTATCTCATTCAAACATAACAAGTTCTCTTTCTGAAAAATTCTTCCTTCAGATATTGGCCTCATGCTAAAGAGTCAGGCAATCCTAGGTGGACACTTATTAGCTGGGTAGCCTTGAGAACATGACTTATCATGTGTGGTGATCCCTTAACTCTAAAATGGGGTAGTATACGTCAAATGCCTATAAATGCCATCCCCTCTCTCATGGTCCCCTCCTGAAGGTACACTTGGCTTGCTGACGTTTTTGTAAACAACCTACTTGGAGAACGGTTGGTAGGCATCACAAGCGCTGCAAAGATTCTTAGATGGCTGATAGTTTGCCTCTCAATCTTCTCAAACCTAAACAATAGCAACATTACTTCATTTGGAAGAGCTTCCTGAGGGAGGAATGGAGTGAGAGAATGGAGTGAGACTCGAAAACATCCAGCTGGAATATCAATGGTTCACCTTTATCTTTTTCAGATGAGGAGACTCTTAATACTATCAAGGACCACATCAACCACTACCAACTGATAAGGTAAATTTTTGTAACCACCAGTGCCCTTTAGGCATTTCATTTTCAACAATAGTAAGACAAGTGAACTCTTTCACAGACTATTTTAAAAATTAAACATATTCGATACATTTATTTTCTCATGACTCCTAATTATATCTTCATTTTAAAAGTTCTTGACTACTATGTCTAATCTCACTTTAGGAACAATTAAAAATTTGCTGGAAAGAGTTTCAGGAAAGTATGTTGGAAGGAAACCCTTGAAAGATGTTCAGCAATCTCCATTATTCACGTAAGCAGCGGCAAGAAGAAAACTCAGATCGGTGATATTTTTAGTTGATTCCTGAGTCTCATTTATAGCAATTTAGTTGAATTTATTTCCGCTTTCTTCCTTAGAAGACCTTTCTCATGGCTGCTAAGTAATATATTCCGTTTCTTAGTCTGCTGGTTGTGTTATTAATTGTCATCAATACCCTCCCTCCCCCCCCAATAAAACAGGATAGGGAAAGAAATGAGAACCTTATGTAATTAGATCCTAGTTAATACATTGACTCAATAGCTGAGCTATGACTAATTCTACACTTAATTCTAGATTATCCATCCATAGATAATGCATAAGGCAAAAATTATAGAGCATTAATTGTGTGACATCTGCTTTAGTAAGTACCGAGAAGACATTTTTTTCACTACTGTATCTATCCTCAACACCTGGGACAGCATATAGTACATTGTGGGGTCTCAATAAATGTTTGTTGACTGAATAAAAGAATAAAGAAAGGACAGCATGGATCTTTCCATGTGGTCACAGTCTAGTGGGGAAATTGACATGTACACCATTAATTAAATAACTCACTGCCCATCGTGGTCTCTTTCCACCCCCTCTTCTTGATCTCCAGACTTTCTTTCGGCCACCTTATAAAGACTTTTTTTAATTCCAGAGTAAAATGGAAAAAGACTTAAAGTAAAAGAGGCTTGGCTTTAATTTGCAGTTTCACTACTAGCTGTGTGACTTCAGACAAATTATTTACCAACTTTAATCTTTAGTCTTTGATTTATCAAACGGAGGTAATAGTACTTGCCATGTGGGGGCTGTCTGGAGAATTAAGTGACATTGTATAAAACCTTTAGCCAGGGTGTGTCACACAGTAATTACTTAAGGAACTGAACTGCCCATATTGATCCCTCTCTTTCTTCCTCTTTGGCTTCCTCTCCCAGGCTGCATTCACCTTTCCTAGGGATCACTGTTTTGCTAGTCACCCTAAGCATGTGGTTCCCCACCATGGCTGACTTCAGAAGCACTGGGCTCAGCCCCGACCTATAGAATTAGGTTCTTTTTTTTTTTTTTTAACATCTTTATTGGAGTATAATTGCTTTACAATGGTGTGTTAGTTTCTGCTTTATAACAAAGTGAATCAGTTATACATATACATATGTTCCCATATCTCTTCCCTCTTGCATCTCCCTCCCGCCCTCCCTATCCCACACCTCTAGGTGATCACAAAGCACAGAGCTGATCTCCCTGTGCTATGCAGTTGCTTCCCACTAGTTATCTATTTTACGTTTGGTAGTGTATATATGTCCATGCCACTTTCTCTCTTTGTCACATCTTACCCTTCCCCCTCCCCATATCCTCAAGTCCATTCTCTAGTAGGTTAGAATTAGGTTCTTTTGAGCAGGTCTCAAAACCTCCTGGAGTCTCACTCTCACCCCCAGCTGATTGATCAGCTGTGTTTGGGAACCACTGTTCTCCATCAATCGAGTGTTCCTCAGGGCAGTGGTTCTCAAACTTGAGTGTGCTTCAGAATTACCTGGCGGGCTTGTTAAACTATAAATTGCTGGGTCTCACCCCCAGAGTTTCTGATTCAGTAGGGCTGGGGTGTGGCCTGAGAATCTGCATTTCTAACAGGCTGCCAGGGGATACAGAGGCTTCTGATGCAGGGACCACACTTCGAGGTCTTGTTACTGAAAGTGTGGCCTGATGACCAGCAGCATCGGCATCTCCAGGGAGCACCTTAAAAATGCACATCCTCACTCCCCATCTCAGATTGACTTTGACATTAAGTTTTGAGAAGCACAGATTAAGGGGAAAGCTCTTAAGATGCAGGCTCTTGGAGTCCATATACTAGTGATTTTGTTAGAGCCCAGGAATCTGCATTTTAATAAGCTCCCCAGGTCACTGGGATGCATGCCATTCCTGAACCACACCCAGAAAAGCACTGCGCAAGAGGTTTGCTGCAGCAGTTTGTTAGCTGCAGAATCAGTCACGGTGCTTGCTACTGAGTATGCCACGTGAGCCTGGCCAGCTTTGCTAGTTGTCTTGCTGTAGCAAGGATCCTACCAACCAGGCAATCACATTGCACTGATTTTTTTTCTAGGTATCAGTCAAAGAGATTATCTGTGCTTCCCAGCAATCTAATCATGACCTGTTAGAATAAGATAAGGATTAAAATGGATTCATTATGAAGACAGATGTGTCTAGAGAAGAATGTCTGAAATCATTACTTATACCCGTTAGTCAAGGCTGTTTTGATTCTAAGTAACAGAAACCCACCGTCTCTGGCATGCACACACACAAAATGAAAAGGAGAGTCTTCTGGAAAGAGACAAGGTATCTAACAAAAACAAGAGAAGGCAGTACAATTGGACATCATCTCTTGATGGTCCAGAATTGAGATTATTCTCTGTGGCAGACTGTATTTTCCAAAAGGGCCACAACAATAGTTTATACCCCACATGCTCTTCCTGAACCTTACCATTCCTACACCAAGAGTTGCAATCTATGACCCCTTCTTTTGACACTTCATAGGCTTTTGTGACTGCCCAACTAATAGGGGACCATAGTGGAAGAGTGCCATGACTTGGGAAGCAAAGCCATGTCATAGAAGGTGATGTGGCTTCCACCTATCTGTCTCTCATGGAATTTGCCCTTATGACCCTGAGCCTCAGTGTAAGAAGTCCAGGTCTCCTGAAGCTGCTTATGTGGGAAAGACCACTTAAAAAGGCCACATGAAGATAGAGATGCCCAAGGAACCCCATCTGTTCCAGCCCGTAGCTGTTTGAGTCTTCCCAACCCAGGAACCAGACATGTGAGACCGAAGTCATCAAAATGATCCCACGGGTACTGTCTGACTGCAACCACATGAGAGACTCCAAGTGAGGTAGGAGCTAGATGGGCCCCTGGGCCAGGCAGCTGGTGTTTGTCAAGTGGAATAAAATTGAAGCTTTGTTCTCACCCAAGCACTCCAAAGACAAAGCTAGTGGCAGAAGGTGAGCTCTGCTAAGGTAAAGAGATAAGGTGCCCACTCCTCAGGTCAAGGAAAACTTCCCTGTCTGCACATGAGCAGGAAGGCTCCTTGGGGGTCCAAATGAGGGAGCGCCACCCCATAATGTGTGATTCCAAGTCCACCCCATAGGCCTCTGGACTGGGATCCCTCTTAGAAAAAAGTTGCGCACGCCTCTTGGGGAGGGTCCTAGGACCAGTCAGGTGTGAACAAAGAAACAAGATAACTGGCTAAATGTAAACAAAGACCTGGAAGGACTGTCCTATAGAAGTGATTTAAATCACCTCTTCATGTGCTTCTCATTCAGGACGCCTGCACTCCTCTCCGAGTGTGTATTTCTGCTTTAAATAAATAAACTGCTTCTCTCTATGTGCTCTCCCATAGGTTGTGCTGTGTCTCTAATAATAAACTGTACCTGTTTTGCAGTTTTTACCTCCTTGAAACATTTTTGCTTTCAAATGGGGTAAGAATCAGGGAACTTTGCTTCTAGCCTCTAGCCCCTGGAGACTGGCAGCTAGGTTCAACCCTGGACAGGGAGATAAGATCCTTCTACAAGACAACTGTCCCTCCAAGAACACAAGGAGAACCACCAGCTAACCCCTGAACTGTGAGAGGTATTAATGATCGATTGCTGTTGCTTTACACCACTTTGCCGCAACAGTAACGGGAGTGCCCTCACTGTTAACAGGTCTAGGGCTCTGTGATTTTGCCCCTCGGCTTCTCTTGGCACACCTGCTTTCTTCTCCTCTTTCTGTCTACAGATCAGACTCATGCATGTGTTTATGTACACAAAAATTATGGCTGTTTGTTTAGACTACATGCCACATAGAAGTGGTTTTAAGCTTTAATGTGCAAAGGAATCATCTAGATGTTTTGTTAAAATTCAGATTCTGATTCAGTAGTTCTAGGTGGGACTCAGAAGTGTGCATTTCTAACAAGCTCCCAGGTGATGTTGTTACTGGTCTGTGGAGCACTTGACTTACTTTTGCCATTTGCGCTCTCTCTCTCTCTCTCACCACTAGATCCTTCAGTATAACTCTTCTAAGAAAAAGAACATTTTTCTATATAATCAGGATACTATTATATAGTCCATATTCAGATTTCCTCGTTTGTCTCAAAACATCTTTCAGAGCAGTTTTTTCCACCTTTGATCCAAGATTCAACCATGGATCATGTATCTTTGATATCCTATACTGTAGGATAGTTACTTTACCATTTCTTGAAATGCCTTTGATATTCTTGGAGAGTCCAAGCCAGTTGTCTAATAAAATGTCCCATAATACAGATTTGATTGCTTCCTCATGAAGAGTCTCAAGTTGTACATTTTTTATTAAGAATACTTCATAGCTTCCAAGGATGTATACCACATTGCAACACATTAGGAGACTCATGATATCTCTTTGCCCCTTTTTTGGTGACTAGGTTGGATCACTTAGTTATGATGGTGTCTCTTGTGTTCTTCTTGAAGTGCAAAGAAATGTTTTTCAAGAGAGGCCCCAGCTGACTTCCTCTTTCATCTTATTGACCACAATGGATCAGATGCTCACCGCCAACCCACTCATTGATAAGGAGAATATTTTATGACTGGCTTAGACCAGTCATGATTCCATCCTTGGGGATGAGGAGCAACCCAGCCTTCCTGGAAGTGGAGATTTGTCAACCTATGGATGAGTTGACAAATGAGAGGAGCTATTAGCCTGGAAGAATGGCATTTAGTGCCTGCCACACTTACCTAATATTACAGAGCTAGTTAGAGGAAGAACTGCCCTCTGATTCCTATTCCAATTTAGCACGCTGTCTCCTCAGGAGATTAAGGATTTATTGCTTATAAAATATTTTATAGGTCTCTTGTGAGAAATCCAATATTTATTTGCCCTGTAAGATAAAAACAGAAACTTATTTTTTCTTATTTTCTTTTCAGTTTTTCTCAATCCATGATTCTTTATAGTGTGATAATGATACAGCCATATATATCGTCTGCAAAAACCCACATTTTTTCCTTACAAAATGGGCCAATAAGTTACACACAGAATAAGTTCTTGGAATGTAAATAGTATAATTTAAAATTATTTTGCACTCTATTATTCTTTTAAAAAGTTCTAGAGATGGAAAATCAAAAGGAGTTATAATTCTATCAGGACAAGAAACCAAAATTGTGGATGCTTTTATGAAGTTTATCGGGACCATTAATAATGGTCATCCAAAATTCTGGCATCTGCAGAATTGGGTTGGAGAGTTTCAAAATGTAGTTTTCTGTGAGAATTCCGGCTCCAGCCGGAAACTAGATATGAAAAACATTAAGTTGACTCTGAATCTTAGAGAAGACTTGGTTTAATTCTGAAAATTAAATGTAGTATCTTGGGCTGGGTACAAGGACCATTGGTTGTACCAACCAAGTGATACTTCTCCCAGCTGTAGTAATCTATTGTTCTTTGCCTTCAGAAGAAGTGGGGTAAGCAACACTCCAAACCCTATGATTTAAAGGGTTCAGAAACAGCTCTTTTACTAGCTTGTACCGGTACCTAAAAATTTTACCATTTGAGTCTTAAAGTCACTCCTCATCCCACTTCCAGCAATGATCTCTACACCCACCCAAACCCATCCTCACTGGGCCAAAGCTATTTCCCCTCTTTTTATCTATATAATGCACCCAAAGTTGACTCTGCCTAGGCCTAAGCCATAGTTACCTCTCTAAATCTCTCTCAAGCATCAGCCAATACTGTAGCAATAAAACTTTAGGTTCCATTGGAAGCTAAGTGCACAGAGGCCCAGACAGCCATGTGCAGAATGGGCTTTGGGTGGAGGAGAGGAGTGGAGGTATGCGGGGAGAGGAAAAAGGAGAGAATATCCAAGGCAATCTTTACCTGCTCCACAATTTTGCCAAAACCAAGCTTCAGTTTTTAGAGCTCACCACCCTTTCTGTTTTCAATAAGCCTGACCTCGACCTTCATGAACTCTTTCTTTGCTTGGTGTAATCTTGACTCCAGTAGAATGGTGCCTGTGATTTATCTAACCTTGTTTCACCCTGAAACTAAAAAACAGGAGATGGCCAAATACCACAGAGAACTGTGGGGTTATTTTTGTATGGGCACCAAACAAGATTTCTACATAGATTTGTCATCTGCCCCCATACAATGAACGGGTTTTTTAAATGTGGAGAGATTTCTCAAAACAATTATTCCAGCTATTTTGTTCTTTGGCATTTACCCATGTACCCCAAGAGAGGTAGATAGGAAAAAACAATATTTGACTATGTAGCTATAGTTACAGGCCACAGACAGCCAACGGGACAGAAATTTAAAGATGAATGTAATATGCAACTTTGCCCTGATTCTGTCTTCCTGGATAAACTCTGCTCACCACTTACATCTAAATGCTCCCTAGCCCTAGATAACTGACAGGCAGTGGGAGAAGGTAAAATCAAGTCAAAATTGAACACTGAATAGAAAAGCAGCTCCTTTGCAAGAAAAATTCCATTTTATTGTGGAATGATGAAAATGCCCCCATTCTTTTGTTTAGATAAATTCCAGTAGTGTTTGATTTCTCCACAGGAAGAAACAGAGACTCTTTGAAAAGCCATTGACACAAAAAGACTCAAGTTCAATTTGGTTTCATCCTGAAGGTTTGAAGTAAAACAATTCTTTGCAAGCATTTATAAATAAGATATTCATTAGTTAAGCTTTACAATATTACTTTGAAGTAAATACTACTGAATTCATTTAACCAGTGATGAGATTCCGGCAGAGAAATTGAGCAATTAGACTTGTTCAGAAAAGCATTTAAAAGCCTAGAAAAAGAATCCAGGAGTTTCCTCTCTGTTTTGGAATCAGAAATTCAGCGTGTAATTGCAGTAAGGGAATTCTGCTGTGACCTAGATAGAACTGTAAGTATAACCTAGACAAACTGCTTATTATAGGATCAGTATTTCCCATCTGGAATAGCTATCCAAAACATATCATATCTGGAAGAAGAGGCTTCTGGGAAGTCCATGAGTGCTTTCAGAGTCCTTTCCCAGAGCTGAACATCTGTCCTGACCTCTTCTCCAGTTCTGAGGCAACCTCAGACCTCCCCCCGACACACACACACAATCAGTTCTGCTCCTAGACAGTTCTGACATTAATAGCCCCAAAGCATCTTGGGTATCAAACGCTTTTCCCAAAGGTCAGCCTAGCGATCTAACTCTGATGTAAATTTGCCTGCTTCTGAGTCCTCTCTTTCCATATCCCACCAACATCCACACGTGTCGACTCATTCTTGGTCCCCAAGTCCAGCCATTTTTTGGTTGCCATATCTGTTTTCAGTCTTATTCAGGACCTAATTATAGTACGTTGTAATCCTTCCTTCCTTCCTTCCTTTCCTTCCTGTCTGTCCTTCTGTCTACTGCAAAGATTTCTTTCATTTTGTCATGAAGGACAACTTCACTGGCTGCCCATCACCCTCTGGTCCAAGTCACTTTTCCCCTTGAGCTTCAGGGTCTTAATCCTTCCTTCCTTCCTTCCTTCCTTTCCTTCCTGTCTGTCCTTCTGTCTACTGCAAAGATTTCTTTCATTTTGTCATGAAGGACGCCTTCACTGGCTGCCCATCACCCTCTGGTCCAAGTCACTTTTCCCCTTGAGCTTCAGGGTCTTCTCCCCTGATGCCCAGTACCCCTCATTCTCATCTCTTACTCAGGCAAGCAAGGCCTCTCCAGGTGTCCAGCGGCACGCGCATCTTTCTTTTATTTCTATGTCACTGCTACAGTGACACATTCCTCAGATTTCTTTTCGTGTCTTCAGGATCACCTCATCTACTAACCTTTAATTGATCATGATGCCCCATTTCTTGTCCATGCTTTCCTTGTGCAATTTTACACAGTAATTCAATAAATATTTATTGCTATGTCCTTGTACAAAGCATTGTATATAACAAGGAAGATCCAAGGATAATTTAGATACACATCCTGAACTTGAGGACCTTACTGTCTTGTCGAGAGATGAGGGGTAGAGGGATAGCATAAATAATTCTAATGCACAGAAAGTATTAAACACTAAAAAGATACAGATAAGGTGATATGGGAGTTCAAAATCAGGAAAAATTACTTCCAAAAAAGAAAAATAAGAGCAGAATCGGGAGAATTTCATGGAAGAAGTAGCTTCTTAGCATAGCCTAGTAGACAGATATACTGGACAAAGAAAGGTATTTCGGATATTAAAGCAGTACCAGCAAAAGCATGGAGTGGGGAGGAATCCAGGAGTAACAGAGATGGGACCAAGTTCGGGTTGGCTAGCACATGAGTGTATAGAAGGATGTTGGGGAAATAAATATGGAGCCAGGGGTGCAGCACCGGAACTATAAGCTATGGTGTCTAAACTACTGTTTTGAAGCCACCGAAGCCTGTGATGAGAAGTGAGATGATCAGAGCTGGATCCTTGAAGATTAAGTGGACATTGGCACAGGCAAAAACAAGAAGCAAGGAGTTTTAGGAAACTATTACAACCAACTCCAAGGAAAAAAAGCGTCAAGAACCTGAACTAGGATATGGCATTGGCAACAGGAAGGAAGAAACAGATCTACAAATGATTCTAAAAGGAGAATCAACAGAAATTGGCAACGGGCAAGATTAGAGGATAAGAAAGACCGGAGGGGAAAGTGACTCCAGGATTTTATAATAATGCTGGTATATGGATGCACTGGCCAGATAGCTGCTCTTTTATTCAGTTAACAAGTACTTGTTGAGCACTCACTGTGTTCCCAGAACTAGGCAAGAAGTTGGAGATAGATACAGTAGGAAATGAAATAAATAGACTCCTGCCATGAGGGAGCTGCCGATCTAAAGGAAGAGCTACATACAGAGAAAAAGTGTTGGAGACACTATAAGAAGTTTGGCTCAGAATACAGAGGGTGCCCCAGGAAGGGGTGGGTAAGTCGCTTTTGGATGGAAAGATCCTCAGGACCAAGCTCTCTCAAAGCAGGCTGCACATGACCATACATGCAACTACAGAGAAGCCCACCTCCTCTGGGAAAATTCCTCTCCCACTCTTTGGGTGTCTGTGTCTTAGCCTCAATTGAAATGAATACATGGATTACACTGAATTCTTTCTTCCATTGTTCACTGTTACCTAAAAGATGTCATTTTGATTGCACTTGTATCAGGTAATGGTATAAGGTTATATGACATGTGGTGGGGAAGGCAGGGGGCTAGCAGCCTGATGCCGTGCAAAGAGCTCTAAATTCAGTCAGTAAACCAGACTTGCTCTCTGGTTCCCCCACTGACCAGCAGGGTGAACTTTTAACAAACATTTAACCTCTCTTAGCCTCAGTTTTCTCACTCATAAAATGGTGATTTGAAAGGAAAAAAAACTTCTTTACTGACATCATATTTTGTTGTAAAGATCAAAAAATAAAAGCAATTTGCAAAACAAAATATTACTAGTTATAAAATATTACTAGATATATCTGTTTCAGGCAAGATTCCTAGAGAAAGCGAACGGCATAGTCACATTAGATTGGAGGAGAGTTTATTTACAAGGCACTGTTTTGAAAGAGCAAGCAGGGTCAGGGGAGCAGAGCAGTACTCCAAGGTAAGTAACATAAGAGGAGATGTTACCACATGTGGGCCCAAAGGGACAAGTGTGAGTCACTGTAGGATAGGAATTGGGAAAAAAGAAAGTCCTACGGGTTACAGAAGGCAGTCTGCAGGCAACATAGCAGAGGAAGCCCAAGAAATAAATACCTCTGTCATGCCTCTTCTCTCCTCTAAGGTTTCCAAGGTCCATTGGCCAGAGCCAACCAGAACGCAGAGAAGGAGAGACCCTGGTTGATGCAGTCCATCTAGGTCCGCATACGGGGTCAGTGAATCCAGTGGAGAAGGTATCTGTCCCAGCATCAGTGGTTATCTATTAGTAAACTTCAGTAGTGAACATGAGAGTCACCTGCGGAGCTTGTTAGACATGAAAGTCCTACACACCCAGCAATGTGGCGTTTCACTGAGTATCCCACAGATTCTAATGCACATGGTCAATGGACCACATTTTGAGAACACTGAAGTAGATAGGTGAATTTCTATATAGGTTAATAAGTTAATCAAAGAACTTAATCAAGTTCTTCTCCTTTGTGATGGGGGGATCTTAGGACTAAGATCAAACTAACCCACTAGGAAAGAAAACATTTGATCCTCTTCCCAAGTGACCTGTATACCTTGAAGACTGATGTATGAGCCTTGGGAGTTGCATTTTTTCTAGGACTCATGCCTTGGCACAGTTCAAAGGGGCCCTAAGACCATCCTTTGCTTCTGGTGGGACCCGAATCAGCTGAGAAAAGAGACTTTGGCCATAATGTGATGTTTCCTTGTGCATTTGTTTAAGGAAATGATGCAGAATGTTACTCCATAGGGAAGAGTTTTTCATTTTTTTACAGTATCCTGTTGCACTGGAAATCATTGCATTTTTTCCATCTTTATGTCTTAGCACATGGAGTAGATGGTAAGTGCTCAGTAAATACAGGCACCATTTTATTACTGAACAGAAAGGGAAAATGAGTGCAGTTTAAATGTATGTTGTAAAGTCTAGCGTGTTACTTTAAAAAAGCACAAAACTTTCTTTTAAAAAGCTATCTTTTAAACTTCCATTTAAAACCAAACCCTACAAAAGTTCAAACAAGTTTTGAACATTGCATGCAGTGGCAATGTTCTTCCAGCATACTGAGCGGGTCCCTGGGAGAGAAACCCCTGCAAATCTCTGTCTGTTACTCCTCTCAGCCTCCCACCTACTGTTTTGCACATCTGTGTAGTTGCTATTCAGAGTAACTGAATTTTTTTCAGGAAATGATTAGCTTGTGAAGATAATGCCATCGTGGAAATGTAGGCTTCTCTTTTTAAGTCTTTCAGCATTTCAGTCCTATACCTGTTTTCCTACGTGTGTAACTCAAAAACCAAACCTTAGCAACTAGATTACATAGCTTGAGCCCAAGAGTAAATTTATTTTGCTACGGTGTACACTGCCCATGGCACACCTGTTCCCTGCGGAAGATATTAAGCATTTCATGCACACCTACGCATATTCTTGGGGCAGGAACCACAGCTGTTTGTAATTTAACTGTAGCTGTAATCCCAAGTGTGAAATAGAACTAAAACAGTCAGTTATGAGACATTAAAATAAGGACTGAGGCAGACGATCCTTTTGTGGAAGGGCCTCAAAAGTGTAAAATAAAGAACTAGGTAGTTATTCAATAATTTCCAAAAGGAGTGAGCACTGTTGTACTATTTTCTGAAGGTGAATAATGTTTTCAAGATTTCTTCCATAGAATGAAACAGCCTGTCCCCCACAGGAGAAGATCTCTTCACTGCACCTCTGTTCCCGCTTTTATATCGCACCTATAGAGAGATCATTATTAGTTTCTGGAATCTTAAATGTACTCATTAATCTGACCTTCTAGCCAGTGAAAGTAAGTTCTTTTTTATCTGAAGGAAAATGACCCAAATACCAATATGTCATTATCTTAAACACTCTGGAGTTGACTAATTTTTATTATTTACTAATTGTCTTCTGATGGTTTCTGTATTAGTATGGTTGCTTTCAGCTTCAAGTAACAGACGACCCAACTCGAAATGGCTTAAAGAATAAAAGGATTTCTTTTCTCTCATCACAAGGAGTCCCAAATAAGGGAGGCTCTAGGACTGATAAACTCAGAAGTTAAATCACATTATAGAAGACCCAGGTTCTTTCCATGTTTTCACTCTTTCATCTGAATTTCCAGACTGAAAAAAAGTACAGTGTGTTAGTCAGGGTTCTCCAAGAAACAGAACCAGAAAGCTAGCTAGCTAGCTAGAGAGATTTCAAATCATTGTTTTACGTGATTGTGGTAGCTGGCAAGTCTGGAATTTGTAGGATAGTCTGGAAACACTCAAACAGGAGCTGTTGCTGCAGGCTTAATGCAGAACGTCTTCTTCCTCCGGGAAACAGTTTTGCTCGTAAAATTTTTCAATTGATTGGAAGCCCACTCAGATTATCAAGCGTAACTTTCTTTACCTAAAATCAACTAGTTGTAGATGGTAACCATATCTACAAAATACTTTCGCAGCAACGCCTAGATGACTGTTTAACTGAATAACTGGGTACTGTAGCCTAGCCAAGTGTACACATAAAATTATCACAGACAGTTTCTTTTTCTCATGCAACTCTTAAGCACAAAGAAACCTTTTTCAGAAGTTCCACCCCCCCCCCGCCCAAACAGACTTCCTCTCAATTTCTGTTGGCCAGTGCTGAGGTTAGTACGCTTTAAGAAAACAATCCTTTGCAAGGGAAATGAAATCAAAATTTCTTTAAACCAATTGGGTTTCAGCTGAGCCACGTAGGGCAAGAGTAGGTATTAGGACTAAATTTGGGAGGAGGAACATTGCTGTTGGGTAGGCAAAAAGAGTATCTGGATCATAGCAGGAGCTCAGTAAATATTTGAATGAATCAATAAATGCATGATGGGGACTCCCCTGGTGGTGCTGTGGTTAAGAATCCGCTTGTCAATGCAGGGGACACGGGTTCGATCCCTGGTCCGGGAAGATCCCACATGCCGCGGAGCAACTAAGCCCGCATACCACAACTACTGAGCCTGCGCTCTAGAGCCTGCATGCCACAGCTACTGAGCCCATGTGCCACAACTACTGAAGCCCGCACCTAGAGCCCATGCTCTGCAACAAGAGAAGCCACCGCAATGAGAAGCCCGAGCACTGTAACAGAGAATAGCCCCCACTCACTGCAACTAGAGAAAGCCCACGCACAGCAACAAAGACACAATGCAGCCAATAAATAAATAAATAATTAGGAAAAAAAAGAATGGTAATGCCAGCTGAGGATAATGAGTTCTAGTGACTTTTCTCCAAATATATATACCCCATTCAAGAAACAGCTTTAGCAGGTAAATAGTATACATGCTGTGTGCATGATGTATGACTCTTGTCTGTGTGAAATCACATTCAAATCTTTGCCACACACTGCTAGGGATTATCACTCATAAATACTAAGTGAATACTAACTATGCTCAGGGATGAACTGAAAAAGAAAGGCAGGGAAATACTATTCTAAGTTTATAATCTATTTAATTTAGGATATTAAATGCAAAAGCTTTCATGTTGATGTACTTGAACTCCGAATTCTAGAACACACACTAAGATATTGGTTTTTTGTTTTTGTTTTTATTTATTTATTTATTTCTGGCTGCATTGGGTCTTCGTTGCTGCATGCGGGCTTTCTCTAGTTGCGCGAGCGGGGGCTACTCTTCATTGTGGTGCGCGGACTTACTGCGGTGGCTTCTCTTGTTGCAGAGCACGGGCTCTAGGCACACGGGCTTCAGTAGTTCTGGTGCGCGGGCTCAGTAGTTGTGGCTCGCGGGCTCTAGGGAGCAGGCTCAGTAGTTGTGGCGCATGGGCTTAGTTGCTCCACGGCATGTGGGATCTTCCTGGACCAGGGGTTGAACCCATGTCCCCTGCATTAGCAGGTGGATTCTTAACCACTGCACCACCAGGGAAGTTCCTAAGATATTGTTTTTTGATAAATAAGACTGCAATTTAGAGAAATCTCCTAGGAAAGCAGAGAACCTCGCATGGGGACTATGCATTTCTCCAGGGAGTATCAAGGTATCCTCAGGGGGAAAAAAAATGATACTTTCTTGTTGCATTTGTTACAACATAGTAACAAATGCAAGATGTAACATGTTACAACATAGTTTTTTATGTTTAACTATCTAGTCAGGGCTTCTTTTGATCAAGAATCTGGGTTCATATAACTTGATATAGGAACAAAATGGAGCTATGTTCAGAATAAATGGGATAGTGATTTATTATACACACATAAGCACATGCCCACACATACACATATGCACAACCACCACTACACCCAGTATTTACTATTTTCTTACCACTTTAATAATTAGAGACTGTGTTATGTTCTTTTCACACTAAATTTTCATGGAAAATACTCAGCTGGTCCACAAGAAATTATTATTTTCCAGTTGTCCGGCTAAAATGCAACTTTATGTATTAAGAATATTATCAGAAACTTGTGAGGAGCTCCCGTGGATAAGAAGTCTGTGACTAATTTCTCCTTCTTAAGCACTTTGAAAACCACTTCCCTTTCATCTTCCTCCTTTCTGTGTGGATCCTGGCCAATGTGTTCCTATGTATTAGTCTTGTAATCCACAGAGTCCTTAAGATTTAGCTGGTTTCTTTCCATGCAAAATAGGAAGAACAATAGTTTTCTGAAATGCCTTAGAAGGTTCTAGATTTCTGTTTCCAATGTCACTCTTTTCCACTAAAATGTGATATCCTTGGGGACAGGAATTATGTCATTTTCACCTTTATCCCTAGGTGCTCAATAAATGTTGGCTGGTTGAGGTAATGAAATATCCGTGCCACATTAATTAAGGTTCTCCCTCAAGTATTTTAAAAGCATCTCCTTCTACCACCCTATTTTCTGATTGTTCACTTGAGCTCTTGCTCTAGAGCTACTTTTGTATTGTCCTTCATGCTTCTTCTTCCCAGTGGAGCTGTGTTGTATCAGAAACTCTTGACAAGAGTTTTGGACCTTACTTTTGGTCACCATGTCTTACTTTTAGCTAAGATTGGTTCAGGTATGGACAAGATGCTAGATGAAGCTTGTACAGGATAAGAGGTTGCTAACATGTATATATTGATAATTACATTTGATAAACATTGATAATGAATGACTATGTATTGCCTGTCATAATATGGTGGTTATCTGGAGGTGTGAATAAGAATTTGAATATTTAACCAAGAAGACTAAGATGCTCTCGGGAAAACTGCAAAACGATGTTAACTTCATGTAGACCCACTGAGGGTGGGAAAAGCAATGGTAATTGAATCAGTTTTATTAATGAAAAAGATAAAAATTAGGCCCATGTACACTATTTCCATTACACCAAAACAAAGTAGGCAGGAACAGTGACAGGTGTGTATTTTAAAAGTTGTGTGGTTTGAACAAAAAAAACCTCTCCCTTTTGATTAGTTGAAAGGCTTTCTGGAAGTGATTGAAATATGACATGGCATTTTAGTAAGATTTGAGAGAGTGCCTGATGATCTGGAAGTAAAACCAGGGCTGAGAAAGACTATCCAGGACCAGAGCGGATACGTGAGAAGGCTAAGACAGGGCAGTGAGATCACAGATAAGAAAGGAGTGAGAAAAACTCAAGGAGCAAATATTTAAAGTAGGACTGCAAGCAGCCCAGGTCCAACATCTGGGTACCTAAGGGAGGAAAACAGACTCATTAATGCTGCCATCTTGAATTTACTTCTCAAAATTTTGAGTACATAGAGGGGATTTAACATTTTTATTGAAGTATAGTTGACTTACAATATTATATTACCTTCAGGTGTACAACATGGTTATCTGATATTTCTATAGATTACACACCAAAGTTCTTATAATGTTATTGACTGTATTCCCTGTGTTGTACATTACATCCTCGTGACTTATTTATCTTATAACTGGTAGTTTTTACCTGTTAATCCCCTTTACCTGTTTTCTCCATTCCCCAACCCCCCTCCCCCATGGCAAACACTAGTTTGTTCTCTATATTGACGGGCCTGTTTCTGTTTTGTTATATTCATTCATTTATTTTACTTTTTAGAGTCCACATATAAGTGATAACATACAGTATTTGTCTTTCTCTGTCTGACTTATTTCACTAAGCATAGTGCCCTCCAAGGTCCATTCATGTTGCAAATGGTAAAATTTCATTCTTTTTTTTTCCTTTGGCTGAGTAGTATTCCATTACACACACACACACGTGTGTGTGTGTGTGTGTGTGTGTGTATATGTGACATCTTCTTTATCTATTTATCATGGAAGTTCCTCAAAAAACTAAAAAGTAGAACTACTATGTGATCCAGCAATTCCACTCCTGGGTGTATATCTGAGGAAAAATGAAAACACTGATTCAAAATTATGCATGCACTCCAATGTTCATAGCAGCATTATTTACAATAGCCAAGATATAGAAGCAACCCAAGTGCCCATCAACAGATGAATGGATAAAGAAGATGTAATATATAAGTGGTGTTGGGAAAACAGGACAGCTACATGTAAAGGAATGAAACTAGACCATTTTCTCACACCATATACAAAAATAAACTCAAAATGGATTAAAGACCTAAATATAACACCTGAACCCATAAAACTCCTTGAAGAAAAAAATGGGGATTTAATATTCTTAATTTAACTTCCTATTAGAGACCAAAAGGAATAGAGTGTTAAAATGGACTTGTTATGTCCTTTTTGTGGGTGCACCTCTAAAAGTGCAGAAGACAAGATGGAGGCTCTTAAAAAGTACTGTTGCTACAAGAACTTATTTCTGAGACTTTTGAAAACTATTGAGATCTCCTTGTCGCTCTCCAAATCTGAAGTGAGAAACTTTCCAAAAATGCAAGGCTAAAAGGACAGGGAGTATCTTTTAATCTACTAGCCACCAAGGAAACAGTAGACACTTTTCTAGTAGTGTATTGTCTTTGCAGAGAAGTTTAAACTATTTGGTTTCCCTAAAAATTGAGAGTAGTGGTTTGCAATTGGGTGATGCTAAGTGGGCCCTGATGTGGGGAGGAGAGAACATACAGCCTGGCATATCATTGTGCCATCCACCCAGGAGATGAGTGGGGAAAGTAGAAACTCACCTGTCTTTCTTGCTTTGAGTTTTGACTTCTAGATTACAATCGCATAATTCAGACAGCCCTTGGCAAATTGTTGTTTGAGCTTGCTGAAATTAGATATGTACATACAGACCTAGTACCAGAGTATACCTTGACATCTGTATAGTTAGTCTGGCTTTTTCTAGATTCCACAGGATTTGGCGTTCTTGTCTCTACCTTCAGATTTCCATCTGCAATGTGGAATTATCAGTCCCCAAAGATATGGCTAAGATAATTTTGCCCCTTAAAATAAAGACCAAATGTGTCCCTCTAGCCATTATGTAATATTCTTCTATTGGGGGTACTTGAGATAATATGTGTGAGCATGCTTTATAAACTGTAAAGTGCTATCTAAATAAAAGTTTTGTGGCTATTGCATGGTTAAACTAAGCTTTGCAATGAAAGAATTGGAATTGAACTGCAATTCTCGGTCTGGAGCCCACTGTCAATTAGGTTTATAGTTTCATCAATTTGCTATTTAATTGCTTTAAGTTATCCAAGTGCCAGGCAATGTTCTTGTATTCTTTCTTCCGTAAAGCAGTAGAACAAATACTTAAGTTTAACGTAAAAGTTGACGTAGATGGAGGGAATATTTTTGTTTTTAGGACATTAAAAGACAGATATTTGGAGAAATGCTTTTAAAACATTTTGGAATCTGGCTAAGTCCATCCATGGCTTGCACCAGCTGTCCCCCTAATTTGTCTCTGGCAGCTTCTTCCCATCTTCAAGAGCCTGTATCGACGCTCTCCTCATTGATGTCAGTTGGTGCAGCGGCTCCATGTGTGGTCAGGGTTGTTGGAAGTCTAGAGGGGTCCATGTCACTTTATTTTTAGACTCCTTGTGACTTAAAAACATAAGAAATACCATAATAAGGTTAACAAAATTATGGTATATTTTTTTAAATTATGTCTCTGTTTATTCATACTTAGATGTAGGCTATTTTTACAATCTTTATTTTTGTGTACAGATGTGCTTAACAATTACTGAATTTCTAGGCCAGGTTCAGGTATCTAAAGAGCCTTTATAAGTAGTTTATATTGTCTAGACCCAAGGTATGCTGCAAGCCCAGTCTGGAGCAAAATTGGAAATAACATCTTTCTAAAGACAGGTTTAGTCATCCTAATCCAGTAATTTGTTTCCTTTCTCAGGTAGCAGGGCTGAGTTATACCTGGTTAGGCCACCATTCACAAGGGCTAGCCAAGAAAACAGGGTACAGGCTACCAAAAACAAGACCAACCAATCCACCATGTGTTATGGTACAAGTTTCGCTATGCAAATCACAAAACCTTTGTAAGATACGTGTGCCATCAAAAATGGGATCACTGTCAGTGGTAAACCAGCAGCTATATGACACTGTGTCACAGGTAAGATGCATCAAAAAAGACCATTTGCTATTAGGCCACAGAGAGCAGCATTAAGTCCAATATATGTTGATCCATTTTCAAGCAGATTCCTTTTTGCTTCCGGAAGTTGGTTAATTTTCCTGGTTATGATATCAAGTTCTCCTTGACAGTATCATCTGGTTCATGATTTTCCATCTTGAGCCTTACTCTTTCCACCCAGCACTCGCTGCTTCCTCTAGTCTTCTTCAGCCATGCGAGGGCTCACTCCAACCTTTGCTCAACTCATCCAGGTGCAGCCCTCCTTCAGCATATTTTTAGGGTTCAGACTTAACAAATGAATGCCCTTAACACAAAGGAATAGATATTTTAAAAACTTAAGTTGATGCACAAGTTTGATACACTGTGGGCATCAAGGTGATTGAGACATAATACTCTCCCTCAAGGAATTCTCAGTCCAGCAAACTGTGCAATAGTATATAATAAATAATTGCACATAATTGTCGATAAGGTCATACAACCAGAAAGTACTTAACACGTAGTCTTCTTTCATAGAGAATGTCAAAAATTCAAACAGAAGTTCTTTCCTGTGTGGAAGCCTAGACCAAGCGACTCTCCCGACCACTTCATGGGCCCTGAGCGCACTGGGCCGGCTGTTCACCTCCCCAGAGACCCACTCTCTGGTTCTTTGAGGTTGCTGGCATATATATGTTTCAAAACACCAGAGAGAGCAAACTGATGCTGAATTACGTAATCTGTAGAGCAATCAATTGGACTAGGAAAAAAAAAAAACAAAAGTTGGTCTGGTTATTTTGTTCCAGTCTGCACAGATAACACTCAATATCTTAATGGAGCTAAAACACATTACTGTCTAGGAGAGAGAGAGAGAGAGAGAGAGAGAGACTACAGTAACAAGTAGTCAATTTTCCCTCCTGAAAAACTTCATTTTGAGAAGACATACATTCTACACAAATCCTAGTTCCTGCTTGAACAATGTAATGCTTCAGTATACTTGGGATTCTTTGACCTCATGTGATACCTCCCCAATCCATGCCCTATATATTTCCTGTCTCACCATCAACTCAGAGCAATTGGAAGAGACTGAGAGATTCAGTTCTGAAAAACAAGCCTCATCATAATGGAAAATCCAATTAACTTTAGATATAGGAGCCTCATACCAGCAGCAGTGCTGTAATTTTGCCTTCTATGAAAATGGCTTAGCTGTTCATTAGGTAGCATGTCAAAAATTAAACAACGTCAATTATTTTCCTTGTCTCGAGATCTAGCATTATCTGGAGAATTAGAAGACCGACCACTGATATACATTTCAACTAGATGTAATTCCTGAAATCTTTGTTTTTTTACTGTTTTATCTTGCATGTTCTGGGATGAGGGAAAATAATTATCTCTGGGGAACCCAGACTGAACTCCTGTTCAATGGTTTGTAAGTTGCGAAATGATGATGCTGATAATGTTGATGTCGTTTTTAGCTTTCCTAAGTGAAAAGTGATATGAAATAGTGATATTATCATGCTTACTGTCTCAGCGGCTTTGTGAGAGAAGTAAGAAAGTGAGTGTTATCCCTGCTTACAGGAAGATAAACTGGGAGGCTGCAGGACTGGCTGAAATGTTCATACATGATGGTTGATGGAGCTGAAACAAAAGCCAGGTCTCAGCACCAAGCTCAGTGTCCAGCCTCCAGACTATGCCTTCTCACACTGGCAAAGCTGACACACCCTGGGTTTCTAATGCAAGCCTGATTTTTATTACTTTTTACAGATCTGCTTAGTTGCATTGAAAAATGAATCTATTCTTTTCCACAAAATGGCGAAGGATAGAAAGATGGTTAAGTCCTAACCCCCGTCCTCTAGAGGGTTAAAACAGTACCACAAATACAAAGCAGAGAAATCATAACCAGCATATTAGAAGTATAAGAAAATTATATTAACGTCTTTCTGAAAGTAGGTAAAATATAAATTATAGGTGTGTAAACACATACTTATAAGTACAAGAGTGATACGGAAGTTTAAGGAGGTCTCTTTTGGTTGGGAGTAAAGCAAAATCAGGGAAAGCAAATGAGGAAAGAGGGGAGGGTGATTGGGCTGCACTTCCTTTCCCTGTGGTTTCTTTTTGTTCAGCCAGCCTGCCCTTCCCCAGGCAGAGTTTCTCCAACTTAATGCTGCATGTAAGACTTACCGAGGGAAATTTTTTAAAAATGCAGATTCATGTGTTCACAAACATCCAGATGCCATGGGCCCGCAGTGAGATCTTGAAATCTGCATTTTTAGCAAGGCTCCAGTGGCTGAGAGTCAAGCTTTGGACTTTGAATTGGGAAACAGTGCTTTGAGATCATGCCAGTCATCAGTTTTAAGGAAAGGAGAGTGCCAACTTGGAAGATATGGATGATATAGGAGTCCACAAAGGGTGGTCTTTGCAATCTCCATCTGACATCATGGGAGAGTAAGACTGAAAGAGGAAAGGAAAAGGCACCTCTCAGTAATTAACGAATACAGTCTTCTCCCAGCCCAAGTGTACTTGGGCACAGCCCTGTGTGCCTGCATCAGAGAAATCTGACTCTTGACAGTGTCTCCACTTTCCCTGTCCAGCGCCTACATTTCCTCTGACCCTCCTATTATGCTTCATCTGGGGCACGGCTGCTCTCATTTTCCATTTATGAATAATTTGGGGCTATATTTAGGCATCTCCAGTCATTAGGTACCCACATTTCTGTATACAGCCTATAAGGTTTTATTTTTTTTTTTAGAATTCTAGAAATTCATGAGAAAGAAAGCTCTTAATATTAGGTCACTTAGTCAATTACCTCCCTTCCTGCCTAATGCGAGATTATTCCCAATAGTCTTGTTTCTGGTGCTCTGTTGCCTATTTTTAAATGTACTAACTGATGGTGAATCTGCCACTCCCCTCAGGAGACCGTTATCCTGGCCCACCATTCTCAGTGTCAGGGGGCTTTCCCTGGTAATTAGCTCCAACTTGCTATTTCTTCCCCTTCCCATTATCCTGGGATATCAATTCCCTTGTAAAAACATTATTTCTCTCACAGTAGTTCTATATTTTTAGATAATTTCCACAGTTTCACAAGCCACTGTTAAAAAGAGTTGAGCTACTTAGTATCAGCCCATATCTTAATTAGTCACGCTGTTGGAGGATGAAGATGGACCTAATGCAAACGGTCATTGGGTCCTGCTGTGTACCGCCATGGGCTGCATTATCTTGTGCCTGCATCTCCGTGCTTGTCTGCATTGATTTTATCAGTCTGAGGTCATCCTCCTCTACAGAACAGCGTCTCTTTAAGCGTAATGTGTCTAGGTCACATGAAGGTGTATAAAAAAGGGCCACCTCATTATCTGAAAAATGGGAACGAGACTGCCTACTTGGTTACATTTCTATGAATGTTAAATGATACCAGGTACACAAATAATTTAGCAAAAATTCTAGCATGCAGTAAACATAATAAAATCCTGAGGCATATCTAAATGGTACTAACATGAATATACCTCATTCTGTTTTCAGCTTTACCTCATTCTGTTTTCAGCTTTGTTAATTGCTGGTTATATGACCTCATCAACAGTTATGTGCAATGATTAATTATATAATCCTTCACAGTTGCTGGACCGAGTATTCCTTGAGGAGAGGAATTGTGTCTTATTCATCTTTATGCCCAGGGCATCAAACTTAAATGTATCAGCCTAAGTTGTTTTGCCTTTCTGAGCCTCAGTGTTCACGTCTGTGAAATGAGCACATATGATCTACCTTTGGGTCAGACATATTTTATGCCCTAGTTTATATCTTCTTAGCCACTGCTGCAGCTACCACACGTGCAGAGGAAGAGACCAACGACACCTCATCTCACCTGCACCCCGAGGAATCCTGCCATCACCCAAGAGACATCTGCAAGAGCCTGGGTCCAATCATCCAAGCAGTGGCTCTCACCAGGAAGATTTGGTGATCACAGCTGCGGGAGGGAGGTGCCATTGACATCTACTAGAAAGAGGCCAGGGACACTGTGAACAACCTGCGATGTCCCCAACAAGAAAGAATTGCCCAGCCCATATGCCAATAGTGCTGCTGTTGAGAAACCCTGACCAAGAGACCCTACAAAACCTCATCCGAGGAAGATGCCTCATAAGATATGCTCCTTCCTCTCGTGTTCAGACCCTGTCCCCTTCATCGCTCTAGACTGGACCCATCAGAAGGTTATTTCTCTGCTCTATAAGTGCATACATGAATACAGCAGATTTATACTAATAAAGTGTGTATATAATAGCAGAACACTGGTTCCTATCCTGTGGTGTCAGAGCTGTAATGTTAGGAATGTTTAGGTCACAGCACCACCACAGGGGGATACATGCTCCTTGCTCCGGGAAGAAACAGCACAGCTAAAGAATTGCAATACAGAAACTAAGGGAACAAGTGTAGGGGTAGATCTTGAGGGTACTCATATATGAAGTTAGAGCGTAAGGCTGGAGAGGGGGAATTTATTGACATTGGAGCGCTCTCCCATGATATAGGGTTTGATGTCTTAGCAAGGACAAAAAAACAATGGTCGTAATACACTGCTGGGATCATTCTTTGAAGCTTGGAGCTGACCAAAGTAAATCAGGTATAAAACTGCTTTGGCAGAGTATTGGGAAAAGGATCAAAAGGCTCCGAGAGAAAGGTGGGAATGTTGTAATGGATTTATGTTAGATCAAAGAAACCTCCACCTGACTATGAGCTCTGAGGAGGCCCAAAGGACACTCTTCCACTCAGTCAGTAAAGAACGCATGATGAAGGCAAGCAAAACATGGTGGAGAAGCTTGGCTGTGGCTGCTGACTGATGGTGAGAGATACTGTATTGGAACTGGTTTCCCTGATACTACTGGAATTGATAGGATTCTAAAATAGCAGAGGCAATTTAGTCTCTACAGAAATAGGGTGGACATCATTATTGAAATGGACAGCAAGGCCAGAGTGACAATCAGAGTGTCTTAACCCATAGGGATCTGTGGGAATTGTTAATAGATCATGGAAGCAAGATGGATGGGCAGCCAACTAGAGTTTTGTGTCATCTGTATAACCAGAAATTGAAATTCAGCAAGCAAAAAACTGGTGTCAGCCACCACGATGGAAAAATCACACACTCACCCATTTTCTAGATCTAAATCAATTCTCAGACCCTGAGCTCAGTCTCAGAACCAGAGCTCACTGACTAATGAAGAGGCTAGGTCCCCTCAAGGAAGAATCCTGAAATACCACTGTAATTATATGTGGTAAATATTCCCTGATTCCCAAAGGAATCTGAAATTAGTTACCAGAATAAATATGTACTGGGGAAAGGAGAATACCCAGACCATTCAAGGGGCTGTTAGGCACAGGGTCTAAGTTGACTCTGATAGCAAGAAATCTAAAATGCCACTGGACCCTTCATTAGAGAAGGCTCATGTAAGCCGGACAATGAGTGGACTCCTGGCCCACATCCATCCCAGAGTGGTCCAATGGGTCCACAGACCATCTGTGCAGTTATTGCCCATTCCCGTAGTGCAATCAAGATTTGTTCTTCGGCCAAAGGAATAAGGGCAACAGTGTTTGGAAGGGGTAAGAGGAAGTCCCTAAATCTGCAGTATTATGTCACAGACGGAATTTCAGAAATTAGCACCACTATCAAAGATTTGAAAGATGCAAGGATACCCCCTTCAGTTCACCTATTTGGCCACTGCAAAAACTACAGAGATCATGGTGAATGACAATGGACCAAAATAAACATAAACAAGTGGTCGTCACAATCACAACTGCTATACCAGATGTAGTATTTTCCTAGAACAGATTATCACAGCTTCTGGCACTTTTGAGCAGACAAATGTATTTTTTCTCAATCCCCATAAATAATAAGGATCAAAAGCAGTTTGCTGTTATGTAGAAAAGTCCATAGTATTCATTGTTTGTCTTACCCCAGGACCAGGTTAAATCTGTTCTCTGTCACAATATAGTCCACAGAGACCTTGATCATCTTGATATTGCACAGAACCAGCATGATTGCTGGTTGACAACGCTGATGGTGCCATGGTAATCGGACCTGGTGAGCAGGAGGCAGCAAGTATTTAGATTGTCCTGGTAAGACACATATATGCTAGAGGGTAGACGATAAAACTCTCAAAGTTTCAAGGACCCACCACATGGGTGATGTTTTTAAAGATCCAATGAACTGGAACATGTGGGAAAATCTTTAATGTAAATGACAAATTGTTGACCTACACGTCCTATCACTAATAAAGAGGCACTGCACGTGGCAGGCTTATTTGAATACTGGTGTCAACACATACCATACATAGTCATACACTGTGAACCATTTATTGGTGTCCTGGAAGGCTGCCATATACCGAGGTGTGGTATATGCTGCCCAGAACAGGAAAGGACCCTATAGCAGGTCCAGACTGCAGTCCAAGCTGCCCTGATGCTCAGGCAGTATGACCTAGAAGATGGATAGTGCATTAGGATGCTGTACATAGTCTCTATCAAACCTCAATATGACCTTGCTGGAAAAAACAGTGAAAATATTATCTACTTGTACACAGATATGCCATCTAGATAAATGGATTTGTTTGCCATGTTCAAAAATAAAATGATCTGCTTTAGTTGAAGCCATTAGTGCTCATGAATAACTGAATTTATACTTAATTCTTCGCAAATATACTTAAATTACATATACATTGTATCATGTTAAGGAACCAGATTTAGCCCAGATATCTCAGCACTGGTAGCAAAATCAAGGCTGTAACTGTAGTTAGGGGTTGAGAACTGGTACCAAATGGCTAAATCCAATTATGTTTTCTGCTATTTGATTGGGCCAGCACAGCGTTTAAATTAAACATCAAAAACCAAAGCCAGTGAATGCCTTTAGTAGGAGCATGCACTCTCTAGTCTGCCATGGGCACCTCCATTTCCTCTGTCTTACATCCACCCAGCCTACTTTTATCTGCATAGTCCTGAAGACTACTGAGTTTGAGGTTCCTTTTCTACACAGGAAGTATTCTTCCTGATATTTATCTCATACCTTGCAGTTTCTGCCTCATAGTAACACTAAGTAAATATTTGTTGAACGAATGACTGGCTGCATCAATGCGCATATGCATTTTGTGTAGAGGAGGGAAAAGCACCTTGGACAAAGGGTCAGGTTCTGGTCCAGGTTGTTTTGTTTCCTATACCCTACTTTGAGTCTCTGAGTCTTACGTCTCTTTTTTTTTTTTTTAACATCTTTATTGGAGTATAATTGCTTTACAATGGTGTGTTCTTTTCTGCTTTATAACAAAGTGAATCAGTTATACATATACATATGTCCCCATATCTCTTCCTTCTTGCATCTCCCTCCGTCCCACCATCCCTATCCAACCCCTCTAGGTGGTCACAAAGCACCAGGCTGATCTCCCTGTGCTATGCAGCTGCTTCCCACTAGCTATCTATTTTACGTTTGGTAGTGTATATATGTCCATGCCACTCTCTCACTTTGTCACAGCTTACCCTTCCCCCTCCCCATAACCTCAAGTCCATTCTCTAGTAGGTCTGTGTCTTTATTCTCGTCTTGCCACTTGGTTCTTCATGACTTTTTTTTTTTTTTCCTTAGATTCCATATATATGTGTTAGCATACTTACGTCTCTTTTAAAGTGAAGGGATCAGGCTAGATGAACAATAAGGCCATCTTGAGATCTCAATTCTGTTATCCTTGACTTTGTCTTTAAGTGTATGCGTTCACGTATAATTGTATTGTTCCCCAATCTCAGGGAACACTATTCTGTATTATGTTAAATATACAATAAATTTTTCTTTCAAAAAAAAAAAGCCTCAATATGAGTCCCAGCACAGACCCTGGGTTCTGGAGCAAAGTCAAACCTTCGAAGACATAGGACTTCTCGCCATTTTGAAAGCAGCTCCTGGCATGCTTTTGAGCCCTAGTAGAGACTAGGACATCAAGAGTGACTAAGCATCTGGAGCTGCCTATGGTGAGTGGGATTATGAGATCCACAAAGTCATAAGGTTATCCAGGAACAGAAGCAAACCACAGTATGACGTAAATAGTACATTACATTCAGGACTGGATTGAGCAGGTCCAGAGAGCACAAGTAAGTTGCATAAGCATGTGGCCTCGACTTCCTCATGACTTTCCTCTGTTGCACTGATGCCTTCCTTCAGCTACACCCACACTCTCGTGGAGGCTTCCCTATGACCAACTTACAGAGGAGGAAATATTTGAGCCTGGTTCACAGATGGATGAGCTCAATGCATTTATGATAGCTGAAAATGCACAATACAGCCCCACTCAAAGGTGGCCTTGAAGGTAAGTGGAAAAGGGAAGTTTTCCCAGCAGGTATAACTCTGAGCAACACACTTGGTTATATACCTTGTATGCAGGGAGAAACTGCCTAAAACACAGATATACGCAGACTTCTGGGCTGACAGAGGGCTTTGCTGATTGGTTAAGATCCTGAAACGAGCACGATTAGAGGCTTAGAGACAAGGAAGTTTGAGAAACAGGTTTATGGATGAATCTTTGGCAGAGGGACCAAAGCATATATGGGTATTTGTGTCCTGTGTTAATGGCCACTGGGAACATTCTAGAGTGTTCAGAGAGGTTCTGGACAATCTGGTGAATAGGCTGACTTGTCCAGTGCATATCAGTCAGTTTCTGACCTCAGCCACCCCAGTGCTAGCACAGTAGTCCCATGAATGAGGCAGCCTTGGGGGCAAGGATGGGCTCTCTCCCACTAAGACAGATGTAACTACTGCCACTGCTGAACTCCTAAGATGCCAGCTGCAGGTCTGCAATATGGTGCCTCAATATAGAAACATCCCTCAAGGAGGCCAACTACGTGGTGACAACTGGGTGACATCCTAGAAGGGCAGTAATACATCCTTACACTTGCTTTGATTATGAGTTTGCTTTTCCTATCCAAGGCTCCCCAGCTAGCATCATCTGAGGGCTTGAAGAGTGTATGGGTTACAACATAGGATCCCAATGACATTGCCTCAGATCAACGGACATGTTTTACCGTGAAGGTAAATGAAATGAGTGGGTGGCGAGAGAATCCTCAGACCCTACCATACCCCATAGCACTCTGAAGAAGCCAGTCTAGTAGAATGATAGAATCACCTATTAAATGCCCAGCTAGGAAGCCAGCTTGGGGACCACATCCAGCAAGGTTGGATGCTGTCCTCCAGGATTCTCTATATGCAGTAAAGCCAACATGGGGTGAAATGTAACTAGAACACAAGGGCCTGAAAAACAGAGGGTGGAAGTAGGATTGGCCCCTCACGTTACCACTCCTAGTGACCCACTTTCAGAATATGTGCTTCCTGTCCTACGTCCTTAGGCTCTGCTGCATTAAAAGCCCTGAGTCCTGGCACTAGGGGTGAAGATGGAGGGTAGAACACAGAAAGGCAGAAAGAGTTCCACTGAATTTAAAGCTATGACTACTATGTATTTTGTCATTTGGGGCCTCTCAAACGGATGGACCAACAAGAGAAGAATGGAAAAGAAGTTGCCCACACTGGTAGGGCAACTGACTCTGATTACCATCAAGAAATTTGGTATTTCTGTATGATATCACTGATATGTGGAATCTAAAAAATACAACAGACTAGTGAACATAACATAAAAGAAGCAGACTCACAGATACAGAGAACAAACTAGTGGTTGCCAGTGGGGAGGGGGAGGGGCCACGTAAGGGTGGGGAAGTGGGAGGTACAAACTATTGGGTGTAAGAGAGGCTCAAGGATGTATTGTGCAACACGAGGAATATAGCCAATATTTTGTAATAACTGTAAATGGAAAGTAACCTTTAAAAATTGTATAAAAATTTTTTTAATCTTTTTTTTTTAATTAGATATTTGCTACACAATGGTGGCATGAAGGAATACAGCTCTAACCTAGGATGTTCACTGGGGCTTCTCTTGATGCTTCCATGCAATTCCAACAAACAGCCTAACAAACGTAAAGCAACTAAGAGATCCAGATTCTGGAGATAAATGCTCAAACCAGGAAATACAAGGAAGTTAACACCCTCTGGAGCAACCTTTGGCCAAGGGGGCAAAGGAAGCTGGTGGGTAAGTAGTTTCCTTCTCCTATTTCAGGTGGATAAGCCTGAGGCAGAGCCTACGCAGTTCCGCAAAAGGCACCCAGGCAAATTGAGCCCTAGTTCTCCAGGTTGGTAACCAACTCAATACTGTACCCTGAGATTAGCTTTCCCTCCCCCATTTCACTCTTCCCAGCACCCTCAGTCTTGTTCCCTGTGATAACTTCCCAAAATCAACTACCCACACTAAGTCATTGTCTCAGGCTCTGCTTTTTGGAAGAAGCCCCAAAGTATTATTGTGACAACCTCCAAGAGTATTATTGTGAATATCTAATGAAATAGCCTAGAGCTGGGGTAGAATATTGGGGGAAAAAAGTACAAGAACTTAAATATATCCTGGTAATTTTTCTAAAGCCCAAGGATAAAAATAAAATTCTTCAAGCTTCCAGGTAGAAAATAACAATAATAACAACAGGCCACCTGGAAAAGAAAAAGAAATCAGACTGATATTGAAAAATCTCATCTGTAACACTAAAAACTAGAAAATAGTAATGTTTGCAAGCAAGAAGAATGTGACTCTAAGATTCTATAGCCAAACTATCCTTGTGTGACAGCAAGAGACAGACATTTTCAAATATGTAGGGATTTCAAAAAGTCCCACAACAGGAAATCTCTAACCAGAGGAAACTGCAAAAATAACTCAAGGAAATGGAATACATGGTATAAGAAATAATGGTAAGTATTGAAATCCGTAAAATGGACAGAAATCTAGCTATAATGATGATGTATCATGAACTTTTATAACGGTTAAGAAAATTCTTAAAATAGAAGAAGTCTAATATTAAAAACGTAAGTACCTATTTCATGTGCTACCACAGTGCCAGGGATGTGGTAAGTATTAAAAACCAATTTGTTCTCTTCCTTACCTGTTATTTCTTGTCATCATGAAACACACATACAAGCAAAAGAGTACATATATAACATATGGCATAGATATAGTTTAAAAAATAATAATGATAGGAAAAAAAATCTGTGCTTCTTCCACCTAGCTTAAGCTTTATCTTCCCGCTTTTTCAATATGCTTTATTTTTGTAGCGAAACCTTCTGTTTTTTACAATGGAAAAGTTCTCAACTTCTTACTTTTTAAAAATTTTTTAAGTTTTGAAATTTTAAATAGTAATTTTCCTTACATTTTATTTCCTTCTTTAAGTAACAAGGCTCTAGAACAAATCCCTGCTACCACCATTAGCTGTATAAACTAGACCCAGGGACTAGATCTCCCTGAGCCTCAGTTTCCCCTTTTGTAAAATGGTGATCAAAATCCTCACCTTCCCCACAGGAGCATCCCTGGGAGTGTGGAGGGAGGACATAATGACTGTGGAAGATGTGCTCCATAACGTATAACTACTACTGTTACGGTTTTGCCTAAAGTAGAGAACAAAAGAGCATATACGTAAGAGAAGCACCTGGAATAATACCATCCATCCACAGTGTGTCTGTTCCCCAAAGCTCATGCTATCAATTCTGCAGAAACGCTTGGACAGGACCGGTTTTCTCTGGCTAATCTTTCTTTAGTCTTCCTGATGTGGCATACCCTGTTTCACTCTCTTTACCACTAAAAACTGTGCTCATCAATACACTCTTTTGCTCTTTTTTCCCTTTTAAAAATCCAACACATGAAGAAGGAATCACCATTGAGTTCCATAAATTGCTTGAAGGAAAAGCTAAAATAAACAAATGTATCTGTTGCAAGGTGCCAGCAGTAAATTTTCAAAATAGCTCTGTGCGATGGACAGAATTAACTTTCCTTTTATTCTTCTGGCAGCATGTCTTTGTAGAGCTTGGCAGAGACATTTAACAGAACAGAACAAAACTTTATTTTCTCCTTGTACTGGTCTGACACTGTCAGCCTCAGCATCTTTTGGGATGACCCGGTGCACCCGGAGTGGGCTCTGTGAGCTCGCAGGAGGCAGGAACAATGGCCTGCAGGCGGCTGAGGAGGGCAGCCCTGCAACTTGGAGCCACACCAGCCCTGCTGGGAAGGAAGCCTATCCGTTTATCAAATTGACAGCAAGGCAGCGAAGGGAGAAGCTGAAGCACCCTTTGCCAAGGACAGGCATCATGCAGAAAAATACATCATTGCTGCTAGTGAATGAATGTGTTTCTGGTTCAATGGTTGGACCATATCACTAGCCATCTAAGGTAATGGCCAGTAAAGAATGACCAACAATCACGTCCTTCAAACAAAGCTGAAAATAGGTTTATCTAAAGTGAGTTATTGGGTTGGAGTCAGACTTGCTGGCCTCATAGAAAGAATGGAACACCGACTAGCATCTCACGTCCATTCCAGAATCTGTTAAGGGCCTCCCCCTAAAGAGCACCCACCGTACCGTGGCCTTTTCCTGATCATGACTCAAGGTTACCCAGCTGTAGCTTAGAACTCCTCTTTGCCACGTGGTTCAAACTACACTGGCAAGAAGCTATCATGTTCAGACGGATTTCAACTGAGCAAATTCTGCAAGGCAATTCTGGAGATGATATCACTGCCTCTCAGAAGAGTAGTTTCCAATGTATTTTTAAACAGGATGAGAAAAATTTTCACTATTTCTAGCTCCTATTTCACCATCACTACAAAAAGCCATTTTGCTTGGGAAAGCCAATGTTACTACTAAAATATTGAAGGCAGAATAACGTGTTGTCACTCATCTCCATATTATATGCTTTCCTAAAATCGAATGCCTCTGTTTATAGCACCATCACTATTGCAATATGACAATGTTACGTATATTTATGTGGTTATTTGCTTGATGTTATCCCCACCATCAAACTGTAAACTCCATGAAGCCAGGCAATGTCTCTTTTTGCTCACCTATTATAGTCCCTGGTATGCAGAATGTAACCAAAACATGTTTGTTGAATGAATATTATTTAGCAGGATCATTTGTAATGATTTTTATATTAGTTACCCATGATGTGCTCAGAATTGGATAATACATAAAAGAACCAGCAGTGTAGGCTCCAGTCTTGAGAAGTTTACAGTCTAAGATTGTTCTCAGGAACAGTGTTTTAGGTAACTAAGCACTCACACACCCCACCCCAGCATTCCCGGTCCATTGCTTTCCCGTTGCATTGATCACCTTCTAGCATACTATCCAATTCACTTTTTTGGTTTTTTCACTGTCTCCCCTCACTGGAATGTCAAGTCCAGGAGCAGGAGTTTCTAACTGTTTTGTCTGTGGATGTTGTCCCTGTACTCAATAATCATACTAATTGGTCATTTCCTCCTCTTTAGAATACTTGTGTATTTCTAACCTGGCTATCTTTCTCTCCGAACTTATCTCCTACCTAACTTATGCCATTCCACATGGAGGGCTTCATTGTTCCCCAAACGGGCCAGGCAGCTCCAGCCTTGGGGTCTTTGCACTTGCCAGCCCTTCTCAGTAGGAGGCTTTTTCACCAGCTACCCTCATGCTCACTCCCTCACCTCCTTCAGATCTTTATTTGAAAGTCACCCTGACAGCAGGGTCTCGCCTGATAATCTTAATTTGAACCCCTTCCCTGCAAGACACACATACACTCTTGGAACTTGCCAACCTCTTGCCCTGGTTTTTCTCCATGACACCCATCACAGCCTAATATACAATGTTAGTTATTTGTTGTCTGTTGGTCCCCCTCCCTTCCCTCCCACAGACACACAAATTCTAAGCTCCATGAGGGCAGACATTATCCTCTCCCTTGCTCACTGATATTTCCCCAAGATCTAGAAAACTGTGTTACACTTGGCACTCAATAAATATTTGTTGAATAGATGAATTATTGTCAAGGCAATTTTTATACGTGAAACACCAGTTTTTAGAATGTTCCACTTTAGTTCAGAGAGCACACACATGATTGTAATAAGATGTTTGAATTTCAAATAAGAAGTTGAATATGAAATAAAAGATATAATAAGAAGCAGGTGGCTTGGAAAGGTCAAGTAATACAAGGTATACATCTTTGCCTTTTGATGAATACACTGCTAGAGTTTAGGTTGTTGATAAATTTTGGCTTGAAAATCTCTAAGCAGTTGTTTGCTATCATATGCTATTTTTGAAGGCAGCAATCAAAACACACACACGCACACACACACAAGACTGCGTCTGGTGCCCAGGGAAAATGAGAGGAAATGACTTTTAAATGGCTAAGGAAAGTATTCATGATTTATTAGTTCAGTGAAAGAGCAGAGCAGGCATCCACTTAACAAAGCGGGCAGAACCAACCTTACCCAGGTAGACGTCGATGTGGAGACTCATTGACCAAATACGGACCTACAGTTACAGCTGTGTGATTATGAACGACCCTGAGAATCAGAAACTTCAGAGTAACACTACAAGATCTTCCTCTTCCTTTCCCATCAGCCTGGAGACAGGAAATTTGCAAGGAATAATTTTCTCCATGTGAAACTCAGTCCAAAGTATACATTCTCCCTCCACCCAGGGACTCGAGAGTAGGATTTGGAAGCGAGGTAGAAGCGATTGTTTGTTCTCTCGAATAGAATCACATCACTTCAGAGCACATACTTTCATAATCATGCCCTCCGATCGCAGCGTTTTATGAAGGAAAAAACTGAACCAAGCCAAAAGCTCCTCAGCTAACTTGGAGGGAATACCCCAACCAGCCTCAAGATCCCTGAAGCCCATACCAGTGTCCCTTCTGCACGCAGGAGTGTCATTGCTGGTGTCCCAGTTAGATCTCCAGAGAAGCACTCATTTCAGCCCAAATAATGCATGCATTCAAATCTATATATGCATGGTAGAGAGACAGAGGGATAGACATAGATAAATACAGATGCACTACATGTAGAAAATCAGTGTCGTAAACTTCATTGATCTTGTTTGTTTTTTAATAAAGAAGAAAATAGAAAGTTTCTCATAATCTCATAGCCCTGATAACACCTGTTGATATTTAAATCCTTGTATTTTTAATGCTTTTATGTCTTCCACCTTAATAGTATTTAGTCACAATTTCTTGACCAGTTTCTATGTACCAGGTCCTGTCGTAGGTGATTTACTTATTCCAACTTCACAGCAACCCTATGACGTAGGTATTATTAGCCCCATTTTACAGAGGAAGGGATGGAGTTCAGGAAGTTTACTCAGAAAGTAACTTGGCCAAAGCCAAACAGCCCAGGTGTGGCTGGGTCTATTCTCAAACCCAAACCAACCTCCAAGGCCAGTGTTTTTCCTACTGCCCCTCACTGCATCCCCATCTTCCTTCTGGGAAACAAAAGCCCCATTTCCTACCTCATCCAAGATAGATACTTAAACCCTATATTTATGAGGACAGCTAACAGTATCTCAATTACGGTCATTCTATTTAGATAGCAATGAAGTAACATCATTAGTATTTAAGTAACAAACTTTACTGCGGTTTAAAAACCATGTAACATGACTTTATTTTTCACCCATGCATTTGACAATCAACCTGAGTAAAACCCTCCAGGCTGGGAGTGGTGATTCTCCTGCTGCCAGTTGAAGACTTTTAGTCCCGTGCGGAGAAGCAAGAATCTCAGTGATTTTTCTTGTCCCTTGCCTGCCTAGAATGCTTTCCTCCAAACAGAACAGATTTGTAGATTTGTAAGGGAAGGTTGGCTGAACCAGGAAGACACGGTGGCTCCTTCTGGAATAAACAGGCCGTGCTGGGAGGAGACTGGGCCATGTTCTTCCCAGAGGTGGCAGGTGAATCACCAGGGCTTGGCCCCAAAATGTGGCTGGGATTCCAAGCACAGCACCTCTCAGGAAAGGGGCACTGGGGCAGGCAGAAATGTCTGTGCTCCTACAGATAATTCGCTCCTGGTTCTACACCCCGCCCCCAGGTCAAGGAAAGATTTCTTGTCAAGATCTTTGGCTGGTGAATAATGCGACTTAAAGAGGTTCCTGGAGTCTTTCCAGAAATAGCCAGTGGGCCAGAGTGGGGCTGCCAGTCAGCCTCCTGGGAGCCAAACTCTGAAAGAGCAGGAGATAGCTTTCCAGAGCTCCACCCTCCCAGCTCTGATTGGCGTCTGCATTCTTTCTGGGGAAACCTGCGGGGTGGAGGCCCAGAGAGGGAAGGAAATCTTTGGGTCTGCTCTTTACCCATTGTCCCATCATTCTGGCGACTGCCAGTCTTTCTTTTTTTAAGCATTAAACACATAAACAGCATCGCTTTATTTTTCTTTAAAGGAGATAATGCTCTTTTATAGAGGAAAAAAAAAAAAAAAAAGCTTGTTTCTGGCTTCCAAAGGAAACGAGATGTTTAGTTTTGACTTCAAACTAAGAGGTTTCAGAATGTGCAAAGTGAGCTCTGCCTTTCTTAAGTTATCCTATTTTTCATTTTCTTATTCTCACACTGACAGAGAATGCAATTACTGCCACCCTTTTTTGACTAGCTAGCTGGCTCTTTCTTATGAAAATGTGAACCATAAGTTGAAGAGGCTACTTGGCAGGTCTGTTTATAGTGAGTTCTTCCATGCCATAGGTCACTAAAATGTCCTTGGGAGGATCTCCTTGTAGTATTTCTATTGTATTTTTCTCAGAAGCCACAATCTATTCAATTGCTTCTACCGGACTACATAACATAATTCATTCCAGGAGATTTTCTTTTTAATAGTTTTCACTTCAACCCATCTTATTTCTACTAGTTATATTCGAATGTGTACACATTACAACTCACTGTTGATTCCCAGCAGCCAAACCGTCTCAGACGTACCACAACCAAATACATTTATCCATCCATATGTATACATACATATAGATCTGGTAAGGTTAGTGCCCTCAGTCATTTGGCATCAACGCTCTCTGCTTTGAGGAATTCAGAATGATATTTGTAGAATGTATTCATAAATGGAAACATAGATAACAGTTATTCTGTAGAATACAAGATATTATCTCTATATTAACTGGCAGAACGATATAGATACTAATAAATACAGTTCACTGAAGTTCAGCATTATTGATGTTCTTTTTATTTTCTTTGTTCAGTTTCTTCCTCAGATTAAAATGCTTTGCTAAATATGGTCTTGTTTATCAAATTATTTCTCAATCATTTAGAATGTGGGTGTACATATTCCTGTTTCCTATGTGCTGAATTCAATCACAAGTATTTAAACATGTATAGAAGCTAAGAGAAAAGATAATACCTCTTAGTATTATCTTATCTTCAAACACATTGTCCTTTTAAAACCCATTTTATCACTAAATAATACGTAGAGCTTTGTGGGACAGAAAGCTCCCTCCTCATTATGGAGAAAATTAGTCACAAAGAACTCAAGTTGATACGCAGTCACTGATTAGTTAACCAATGGAACTCAAAAGTCCTATTACTATCATGTGTTTTTTTCCATATGCAGACAGATGGAAAGCTGTAGCAAATTTGGGTCAAAAATGTCAACTCTCAGGGAGAATACAGTCGGCCCTCTGTATCCACAGTTTCCACATCCAGATTCAACCAACCAAAAATAAAAAGTATTCGGGGAAAAAAACCCAGAAAGTTCCAAAAAGCAAAACTTTTGCTACACCAGCAACTATTTACATAGCATTTACATTGTATTTACAACAGTTTACATAGCACTTACACCATATTAGGTATTATAAGCAATCTAGAGATGAGTTTAAGTATACGGGAGGATGTGTGTAGGTTATATGTAAATAATATGCCATCTTTTATAAGGAACTTGAGCATCCATGGGGGCTCCTAGAACCAATCCCCCATGGCTACCAACAGACACAACTGTAATTTTTAAAATATAAAAGCCTATACCTGATATTTTCTTCAATATACCACTATGCTTAATGCTAAAAAGAAACAAAATGTTCCTTCATGTAGATATATCCCATATCATTCTAAATAATTCATGTTCCTTAACACAGCAGACAAAAATCTAACTTTCCTTATGAAGTACACAGTTTTCCAAAGCAAGTTGGGAACTGGCTTTGTGAAGCCATAACAGCTTCTGGAAGATTTCCTCTGTGACACCTGTATGCTATGCTTAGCCATATGGCAGTATACCATTGCCAGTGAAGATGTCTGGGTAAGTAATCCCTCCACGGGCTCACAAGCTCTGCCCTGCATAACGAACCTCTGCTGGACCACTAGTGAGAAGAGAATAGATGATGTCAGAATTCTGAAAGAAATCACAGAATCTCTAGGTTGTAAGAGACCTTAAATTTCATCCAGTCCCACCACATCGAAGTAACCTGCAAGCATCCTTGAAAAGCATTTTAAAGTAAGATAATATTACAAATTCAGGAAGGATAATGGCAGATAAACCACCATAGCAACCACAGGTAAAATGCTTTAAGAACACCAAAGAGAACGCTCTTGGAACTCAGAAAAAGCACACCAAAAAGTTCTTGTTCCTCTTTGAAAGTTGAGTGGTAACAATCCCTTCAACATTTTCCAGTATTTCTGTAATTCAAGGGCAGGTGTTACAGATTTTGAATTGCTTCTTTCTCACTCATTTATTCAATAATATTTATGTAGTGCCTACCATGTGAAAGATAATCTATCAAAGTGAAGATTAACATTTACGACCACTACAAAAGTCATTTCTGTTCCCAGAAAAATCTCCACTCAAATTTTTTTTACCATGTTCCACATACATGGCCACAGATCATACACACCTCCACTTTTCTGAAGAGGAAAATATTCCATAATAACGAAGATTAAAGTAAAATCTCATGAAAATGATAAAAGTTTTAGAAATCCTTACTAACTTACTAGTTACTGTTACTAGAATAAACAGGTACCAAAATCTAATAGATACCTGAACCCAGATATAAAACACCAGAGTATTGGTTAGTATGAGTAAAGAGGAGAGAATTAAGAGCATGAGGAAATGAAATCATGTGAAAATGTTAAAGTAGGTGGTGCGGAAAATTTCATTTAATGGCCTTTAGGAAGATTATGAAAGGGCAAAGAGTAGAGAGAGGGAATTTTGCGAGGAGGTTTTCTCAGACAAAAGCTGAGCTGTGAGGCCCTATCACCCTCTGCTTCCCCAGATAAAGGAGTTGCTGACACTTCTCTCCAGGACTAGAGCTGGGGGCTTCAACAGGACCTCTCAGAGATGTCAGGTCCTTGAATATAGAAGGCTTAGTAGACTGGAACCAGACTCATCTGATAAACTTCAAGCAGCCTATGGCAGCACAGAGAGGGCTACAGCTGGGATATAAATACACTACTGCCCAGCATTGGGTCAAACAGCATGTCCCAGGGACCCAGTGTAGAGCCCGTGATAGGAATGCCAGACCCGGAGCATGTGAAATGGAATTCTGTCTAAGAGAGCAGACTGCCAAGGTGAAGGGAGCACAGGAGTAAGAGGCTGAGCGCAGAACATGGGGGTGCGGGGTGTCATGAGTGTCCTTGGCAAGTCTATGTACCCTGAGTCTTAGACCTTTAGCATTAATTCTCCATGACTCTAACTTGCAGACATTAGAGCCAAGACCATCCTGTCAGGTTGGCACCTCCACAGACTATGGGATGTAGCAGTAATAAGCAGATCACTAAGATTGTCAAGTCAATATGGCAGACTAAAGTGACAGAGAAGGACTCTCCCTTATGAAAAAATTAAACAAAAGACAAAATTTGGTTACACAGTCAAATTTCAAATTCAGAGTGTGAAATCTCTGAGCATGAAAACAGGAGCCAAAGTCAGAGAATTGAATAGGAGCTTAAACCAAAGCAGCTCATAGTTTATACCCTTAACGGATATAGAACTTAATAGGGGCTGGGGCTTTAGAACCGTCACAAGCAGAGGGGTTCAAAATGTCATTCCATGAGTGCATAGAGAAAACACAGACGGACAGAAGATGTCTCACTGGTGACAAAAGCTGCTGGAGTGCAATGAAGTAGTAATATTTTCAAAGTGGTAAAGGAAAATTACTATCTACCAATTAAACTCTGTCAAATGAAGAGAAATAAATATAAAGACTGAAAGAGTTTATTACCCATAGAAGCTTACTGAAAAAAATTACTAAATAACATTCAGCAAGAATAATAGTAATTCTAGAAGAAAAGAGTGGATGCAGGAAATAATGATGAGGAAAAGAAGCTGGTAAACATGTTTGTAAATCTAAATTAACTTCACATACAAAACAATGATAATATTAACTAACATGGTGGCTTTGATGCAAGAAAAAACTAAAACACTAGATGATAATTTGGAATATATTGTTCAAGAGGAAATAGAGAATTTGGATAAATTTACATTAGTTAAGTCAGGTATACATGTTAAGAACTTAAGGAATATTACTAAAAAGAATAAAAGCCAAATGTGTAATTACCAAATGAGTTGAGAGGAAGTAAAAGGAATAAAGATGATTTGGTCAATTAAATAAAAATTAAGAAAAGAGAAAAAACACAAAAACATAAAACCAGATAGTGCAAATAGGCACTAATACATTAATAATCACAATAGACACAAGAAGATTAAAATCATCTCAAAATGGATTTTATACAAAGAGAATAACATCCAGAAATTTTTTAAAAGATATAAGCAAACTGTAATGATACAGGAAGAGATGAACAAATATTCACCAAGTAAACATTAATGAAAAGATAGCTAGTGTTGAAGACATACATGAAAGACCAGAAACCATAAAACTCTTAGAAGAAAACATAGGCAGAATACTCCTTGACATAAATTGTAGCAATATTTTTTTGGATCTGCCCCCTAAGGCAGGAGTCCCTAACCCCTGGGCCGCGGACCATGGCCTGTTAGGAACCGGGCCGCACAGCAGGAGGTGAGAAGCAGGCAAGCAAGCGAAGCTTCATCTGCTGCTCCCCATTGCTCACATTACCGCCTGAACCACACCCCCCATCACTAGCACTACCGTCTGAATCATCACTCGCATTACTGCTTGAACCATTCCCCTCCCCCACTCCCTTTCTGTGGAAAAATTGTCTTCCACAAAACAGGTCCCTGGTGTCAAAAAGGTTGGGGACCGCTGTCCTAAGGCAAAGGAAACAAAAGCAAAAATAAACACACAGGACTTAATTAAACTTAAAGGCTTTTGCAGAGCAAAGGAAACCACAGACAAAACAAAAAGACAACCTACTGAATTGGAGAACATATTTGCAAATGATATGATCAATAAGGGGTTAACATTCAAAATACATAAAGAGCTCATACAATTCAACATCAAAAACAAACAAAAAGAAACCAAACAGCCTGCTTAAAAAATGGGCACTCAGAAAGAGAAAAGCAAATACCGTATGCTAACACATATATATGGAATCTAAAAAAAAAGAAAAAAAGAAAAAAAAATAGTCAGAAGAACCTAGGGGCAAGACAGGAATAAAGATGCAGACTTACTAGAGAATGGACTTGAGGATACAGGGTGGGGGAAGGGTAAGCTGGGACAAAGTGAGAGAGTGGCATGGACATATATACACTACCAAACATAAAATAGATAGCTAGTGGGAAGCAGCTGCATAGCACAGGGAGATCAGCCTGGTGCTTTGTGACCACCTAGAGGGGTAGAATAGGGAGGGTGGGAGGGAGGGAGATGCAAGAGGGAAGAGATATGGGGACATATGTATATGTATAACTGATTCACTTTGTTACAAAGCAGAAACTAACACACCATTGTGAAGCAATTATACTCCAATAAAGATGTTAAAGAAAAAAAAAAAATGGGCACAAGACCTGAATAGACATTTTTCCAAAAAAGACATATAGATGGCCAAGAGGCACATGAAAGGATGCTCAACAACATTAATCATCAGGGAAAGGCAAATCAAAACCACAATCACCTTACACCTATCAGAATGGCTGTCATCAAAAATAACACATATAACAAATTTTGGCAAGGATGTGGAAAAAAGGGAACCCTTGGGTACTGTTGGTAGGAATGCAAATTGGTACAACCACTGTGGAAAACAGTATGCAGCTTCCTGTAAAAACTAAAAATAAAACTACCACATAATCCAGAATTTCACTCTGGGGTACATATCCAAAGAAAATGAAAGCATTAATTTGAGAAGATACATGCACCCCAATGTTCATAGCAGCATTATTTACAATAGCCAAGATATGGAAGCAACCTAACTTTCCATCATCAGAAGAATGAATAAAGAAGATGTGATACACACACACACACACACACACACACACACACACACAGTGGAATACTACTCAGCAATAAAAAAAGAATGAAATGTTACCATTTGCAACAACATGGATCGACTTGGAGGGTATTATGCTTAGTGAAATAAGTCAGACAGAGAAACACAAATACTGTATGATGTCACTTAAATGTGAAATCTAAATAATAAAACAAATGAATGAATATAACAAAACCAAAACAGACTCACAGATATAGAGAACAAACTAATGGTTTCCAGTGGGGAGAAGGATGGGGGAAGGGGCAAGATAGGGGTATGGGATTAAGAGGTACAAAATTCTGTGAATAAAATAAGTAAGCTACAAGGATATATTGTACAGTACAGAATATACCCAATATTTTATAAAATTATAAATGGAGTATAACCTTTAAAAAAAAGGATAGTTGGTGTTGCAATATTCAAATCAAACAGCATAGAGTTTTAAGCCAAGAGGCATTGATAGAAACGTAGATTCATAAGATGAAAAGAACAACTCAACAAGAAAATAAAAGTCGTGAAATTGTATGCACTTAGCAACATAGCAGTGAAATACATAAAGTTAAAAAAATGACAAAATTATAAGGAGGAATTGATAAATCTACAATCATAGTGGGAGATTTTTACATACCTCTCTCAGAAACTGATACATCAGGCAGACAAAAAAAGTATTAAGGATTTTAAAATATCTGAACAACCCAAAGAGCTAATATAAAAGACTTAACTCTATGTAGAAACCTGCACAGGTTTCTATAGTGAATAGAAAATGGAAAATACACATTCTTTTCAAGCCCAAATGGAACTATCAGAAGAACCGAACACACAGTAGGTCACAAAGGAAATTTCAAGAAATACCAAAGAACCTATACCACATCTCTGTATCATAAAATAACCTAGTAGTCAGAGAGGAAACCACATGAGAATACTATTTAAAAATTTAAACTATACAGTAATAAAAGTGCTATATGCCAAAATTGGGAGATATTTCTAAAACAATATTTTAGCCTTAAATGAATTCACTTAAAAACACAAAAGACTGAACGTAAATGAGCTAGAGTTTCCATTGACAGTTAGGGGGTAGAAAGAATAAGCCCAAAGAAAGTAGAAGAAAGGATGTAATGAAGATAAGAGCAGAAATTAATGAAATTCAAAACAAAACCAATGGAGATAGTGTGGCCATCAAAATATTCCATCTGGCTCCTAAAGAGTCCCTGAGAGTCCATGATGAAGGATGAAGCTGTCTCATTCCTCAGCTGCCTCTGGTGTGGACTATCTACCAGCACTGCTGTCAGAAATACAACGTGAGCCACATATGCAATTTAAATTTTATGGTAGCCGTATTCTAAAAGTAAGGAGAAACAGATGAATTTAACAATATATTTTATTTAAGACAATATATCAAAAATACTATTCCAAAGCATAATCAATATTCAAAAATTATTGGGCTATTTTACATACTAAGTCTTTAAATCTGGTTTATATTTGTAATTGCAGCACATCTCAATTTCGAGTAACCACATTTCAATTGCTCAGTAGCCACAGTAGCTACTGTCCACTGGGTATCGAATTGGACAGAACAAACCTGTACTCAAATAGCGTGCCATATAATTTCAGAATTCTTCAAATAGCGTGCCATATAATTTCAGAATTCTTCCTTCACAGGCACTGTTTTATCATATTTGTTTCTTAAGTTTTTGGACAAGGTAAAGATTTGTATAAGCATCGTCATTTTGTCTGCATTCTAGGTCCTGCAAGTTGGCGGCAAAGCTTCACTTACCTTGCTGCCAATGTCTGGGTCTTTTCTGGCCAGAGGTATTGGTATCACTTTAGCAGCCAAAGTTCTGATAGCCAAGTAGCTGATGGCCTCTCAAAGAGTCACCTACTTACTTTTCATATTAGTGTTTGCACAATAGAGAATCTCTACAGTCATCTCTATTCCCCAAGAGTTTCATGTTGAAATAACAAAATGGCCTAGATCCACCTGAAGATAAATTGCTTTAATTATTAGGCAGATTGTGAAGCTCACTGTTTCAAATATCAGGTCAGTACAGTGCCCAGCATCAGCAATGGTTTCACTGTGATATTTCTCCAGGTGCTGCTGTTGAGCCTTAATATCAATGAAATGCCTCCCTTTAGGACAAGCTTTATCTGCGGGATTTGTTCGCTTCTTCAATAGAAAAAAAAATGATCTCAGTAACAGGGGGAGGAGACTATTATTTTCCTATGTTGCAATATTTTCTATTTGACATTTTAGTCTAATTGTCAGCATTGTTGCTAATATCTATGGAAATCTCACAGGATAATTTTTTTTTTTTTTTTAGATCTTAGAATGAAGCTATATAGGTACTTATCAACTTTTGTATTTTTAACACTTTATGTGAGGTCATAGAAGAGAATAGAATGGTTAAGACCGACAGCCCATAGACTGAAGTTGGACTACCTGGGTTTGAATCCCATTTACTGCTTACCAATTGTGTGTCTGAATTCCAGCTTCCTCTGCTTCAAAATGGGAAAATATTAAAGTTGCAAAGAGGATCACACAAAGCAACATATAAGGTGATTAACACACTGCCCAGCAGAAGTACCAGAAGTATTTGATAAACATTAGCTAGCCCATTTGTAGGTTCCTAATTCAGGCAAATTTGGGAGCATTAAAAAAGTGACCATCTGAGAGCATTTCTAAAGCACTGAAGACAATTCTTTCCAAAAGAAATTCCAATTGACATGCTTCTCTCTAAATCAGAAAGTTTTCCCTAAGTGATGGACTTCCTTTCTAATTATTTATTATGCAACTATGCTAACGTTTTGGTTTGGAAACTCCCCCACTCAGATTCTATTATCAAGAACCAAGCCAGATTAAAGTTCTCTAAACATAATTGGTATCAGGTAGTGAAGTTTTGATATGTCACTTTCGCTAATTTTACGCTGAATCAAGAGAAGACATTGTAAGGCCAACGATTTTTAAATTTTCTTTTTCCTAACTCCATGATTTTTTATAAAACATTTGCTCAGGGTAAGGGGAGGCCAAGTCTGAACGGAATAAATGGAATAATAGGATTTGCGTAAGCAAGGTACTCAGATGGGAGTTTCATCCCAAGGCATTTCTTCCTCTTTCCTTTACTGTGAGGATAAAGTTCACTTTTAGACACTCACCTACCTGGGTGGGCAATTCTCTCCCCTGTTTTGCTATTTACACTTATATCTCCTCTCTTTGAGGTTCATATTCATTAAAACTATAAATTTCATGCTCACACTACCCATCTGTTGAAGTTTTAGTGTTCTGGAGCTAAAATTGCAATTGCAGAGAATTTTTTATCAATTAATTGATAATGTGGTGTAAAACTAGACAAGTTTTTGCAATTTTTCCAGGAAATCTGCTTTAATGCTAAAATATTTTCTTTTGAAAATACTGGTTAATAGTTACTATAATGATTAGTGTGTGCCAGGCACCATTCTATTTTGTTTTACATAAAAAATGCTATTAATCCTCACAATAGCCCTATAAGGGAGATGTTAATTATCCTTATTCCAACTTTATAGATGAGAAATGTAAGGGATAAAGAGGTGAAAAACTCTTCTAAGGTCTCATAGTCACCAAGTGGTAAAATCAGTATTTGAATGCAGCATACATTTCAGAGCCTAAGCTTTTAACCATAATGACATATTCTGCCTCTCACAAAAAGTATTAGTAGCATATTAAAATGAAAAAGAAGACTTTGTGCATTAAAAAGCAAGTTTGTCACATTTTAACATATCTTTGGAACGCAAAATAAATAACCCGTTCTTAAGTTATACATGTCTCAGAAACCATATGTCTTATAAGCCACCAGGGACACAGGTAAGGATATCAAATAATTATGAAAATTAACCAAAAGGTCAATGGAGTTTCCACCATGGTACTTTGGTGCTCTTCGTTACAAAACCGGTGCTCTTCCTCTACCCACGTTCCCAAGTTGTAAAAAGGTAGAGAAAAGATCTTGTGCTTTGGATGATGTTTACCTTTTTTTTTTTTAAGTCCCGCAGGAAATCATTATCCAAGCCCAGCCACAAATATGTGCTACAAAACAATTTATCTACCAAGAGTCCATGGGCAGCTGGATTGGGAAAAAACAGATTAATTATCATTCAAGTGGAAATGCCCCCATAGACATAGCATTTAATTAACAGAGAGGCCAGTATTGGATGAATAATTTGAGGAAAGGCGGAAAGATGCGTGAGATAAACCCTTAGGTGATTTAAGGTTATCATCTGTGGATAAACATTTTAAAAAATACATGAAATACAGCTCTACCTTATAAATGTCTTAAAAAATAAAAAGGCACCTTAGAGAAAAGATCCTTTCAAGCCTTTTCCTTGCCTGGATTAAAAGTCATCATCTGTGAGCTGGAGCAGAAAGCTAGTTGGGGTCCGCAGGAACATCAATTCCTTTAGAAGCTGGAAGATTCCACCCTCGTGAATCCGAACTCTGAAAACAGGAGAGCTAAAATCACTTCGTGGAGCAGAATCCCTCTGTCTCCGAAAACCCTTGAAATCTGTAGCTCTGCCAAGATTATAAATAGAAGTGATATGGCAGCAGCGGATTGATCTTTCTGCTTAAACGTGCTCATCCCGTTTGGGATAGTTTTACGAAGCACGGCGGCAGCTGGGGCAGTGGTGGCTGCCGCCGCCGCTGCTGCTCATGCTACGGCTGCAAAAATGCCTTTCCATTTTTTATTTCTTTACTGAGAAAAGCCAGAAGAGATTTTCCTAAAGCATAAAAAAATAAAATAAAATTACAGCCTAAAGGCTGTTTTCTGGAGCAGTCTGAGAGGCAAAGAGTCTGAAATGACATCACACCGATTGACTCCCTGCAAATAAGCCAAAAATCAAAATTCTGGGACCCAGGTTGGCATCATTTTGTCAATTTTGTGTTACGATTCTTGAAAATATCGCCCTTAATAAGATAAGCCAAATGCCATATCCAGCTGGGATGGAAGGTAGGTTTTCATTTCTGACCTTGGTATTTCCTTGAAACCATCTGTAAAGAGAGACAAGTTCATCTTCAATGATCTTTCTCTTTTTTGTATTCTCTCCTTGACTTCAGCTTCTCTTTTCTTTAACAGCCCCAAGGTTCTTAATTTAACTCAATTTGAGAAGTATTTATTGAGCACCTACTGAGTGCCCAGTACGGTACTAGATACTCGGAGAAAAGAATGTACTTGAAAAAAAAAAAAGCATCTGCATAATAAACTCCCATAGCGTTGGAATAAGAAATGGGGGTGCAGAGGAGGGTGGGGAGAAGGAGATTCATGACTCTATTTCTGCCCCCCTCCCAGGTTTTACCTTCCCTGTGGAGGTCTTGCCCTCTGGGTTTTCTCCATCTCCCCCATAGTCATCTCTGAGAGTGACCTTATTGTGAGCAAAAACTATTCCAATACCCCAGCTGAGATACTGTCAACGAAGGTTTTCAAAATTCCAAGAATTAACAAAGGAAAGAAACATTGAGAATGCAGTAATCAAAATAATCTAGACTACAAGGAAAACTGGCTTTCTCCCTTAATATTTTTTTTCACCAGGAAAACCTGTATTTCAAACATAATCTTATACAAAACCTTAACAGAAAAAACAGAAAACCCCAGAGCTGCTCTAGTAAGTGCTGTGGAGGACACTCTTCCAGGCTCTTACTCAGTACTTATCTGTACCCCAGGGGAGACCCAGGAGGCTCTTCTGTGGATCCCTAGGAAATCTCTGAGCATCATTCAAAAACAACCTTAAGTAGAGACCTCCATGTGGCAGATACTATCTTTAACACACTTCACACACTTCATGACCACAACACACACACACACACACATCTCTGACATCCCTCCTTTAAAGTCAAGACCAAAGCAATACTCCACTCTTCTCTCCTATACCATCAGTGCTGATCTAATACATATGTTCCCTCCCCAAGTGACAAATATTAGACTAAACCTTATTTTTCAGCTGCAGTTGGGTCCCTGCTATGGGTGTGACCTGTCCTAAATATATGCCTGTCCCATAATATAACACCATCTTAATATAAAATAATAACCTAGCATTCACATCCTAATGAATTCATATAGAGGAAGCAGTTTCATCACAAACTGAAGTGGTTACCATTTCCTATAAGATAATGTTTTAGAGGAAACAAAAAATGTCTACACATGAAGCAATCTGACTTGAAACAGAAAATAAAACAAGGCAGTGTGAAAGAGATTTCTAAACTGAAAGTGAACAAATTCTTAAATGTGTTTAAGTCCTGGGGTGGTAAGAAAGGGGAGGGATCCATGTTGGCTGGAGTGATCAGTGAATATTTGAAAGTAGTTTGGACGTAAGATCGACCCTTTAGGAGGAATAGAGAGAGGAGAGATGGAAAGAAAGGAAAGGCGTTACTGGCAAGCATCTGGCAAACTAAGGCGTATTCTCCAGGAAGTGTTTATATTCTAGGGAATGAATGCCCAAATAGAGCTAAGCTTTACTCATAAAAATAAACTTCTAAGAAGAAATTTAAGTTACACTTGATCCTTGATAGAGGAGGCATTGTCCCACTGAGGGTGTAGGTGGAGCTTCTCAAATAACTTTCGGCAACCCAGAGCTATCTCTAATTTGTGTGTGATGAGATCGCTGCTCAAGGCATTTTAGGAAGAAATATGAATAACCCAGGAGTTTGCATTTTAGTGTGTTGCTGTAATTTTGAGACACTAACCAATATATTTCTCTTCCTACTTAACCTCTGTTTGCCTCCCATCCCAGCTGTTCTAAGCTCATCTCTTGAGAAAGAGAATATGATCACAGAAAAGTAGAAAAAAAGGAGACATTTTCTGGCTTTTGACTTTCAAAAGCCTAGATGAAAGATTCAGAAGAAAATAGGATGATCCCTAGGAAGTTGTCCTCATCCATACCTCCACCTCCCATCTCTCCATCCTCTCAAAGCTAGAAAAGAATTCCCCAGGCTTGAAGAAGGAGTGGATAATAGATGGGAGGGAAGTGATGTGAGAGAAAGGGCCTGGAAGAAGGCACTGGACCCAATAAGACCTCAAGAACAAGAGTTGACCAAGTTCAACAGCCAGCCCAGCCTTAGGACTGACCTCCCAGTCCTTCCCGGGCAACTAGTGAGACCTTCTCTTCCACAGCATTCAGCACTTTGGCCATTGACTCACTTGAACTCCATCTCGTTTTTACAAATTATATGTAGATATCTACATAGTCTAGCAGTTTTCAAACACTCATGTGCATCAGAATCACCTGGAAGCCTTGTTAAAACACAAATGGTCAGGTTCAACTCCCAGGGTTTCTGATGCAGTAGGTCTGGGGCAGGGCCTGAGAATTTTCATTTCTGACAAGTTCTCAAGGGAGGGATGCTGATGCTGCAGGTTTAGGGCTGACACATTGAGAATGACAGCCCTAGGCAAACTTGTAAGACATTCATAAGCACAGAGAAGGAAAATGGGATGCTATATATCTAGATTTTCTGTGTGTGTGTTTTTTTTTTTATACAGCAGGTTCTTATTAGTTATCTATTTTATACACATTAGTGTATATATGTCAATCCCAATCTCCCAATTCATCCCACCACCACCTCTGCTTTCCCCCCTTGGCATCCATACGTTTGTTCTCTACATCTGTGTCTCTATTTCTGCCTTGCAAACTGGTTCATCTGTACCATTTTTCTAGAGTCCACATATATGCATTAATATACGATATTTGTTTATCTCTTTCTGACTTACTTCACTCTGTATGACAGTCTCTAGGTCCATCCACATCTCTACAAATGACCCAATTTTGTTTCTTTTTATGCCTGAGTAATATTCCATTGTATATATGTACCACATCTTCTTTATCCATTCGTCTGTTGATGGGCATTTAGGTTGCTTCCATGACCTGGCTATTGTAAATAGTGCTGCAATGAACATTGGGGTGCATATGGCTTTTTGAAATATGGTTTTCTCTGGGTATATGCCTAGTAGTGGGATTGCTGGGTCATATGGTAATTCTGTGTTTAGTTTTTTAAGGAACATCCATACTGTTCTCCATAGTGGCTGTATCAATTTACATTCCCACCAACAGTGCAAGAGGGTTCCCTTTCCTCCACACCCTCTCCAGCATTTGTTGTTTGCAGATTTTCTGATGATGCCCATTCTAACTGGTGTGAGGTGATACCTCATTGTAGTTTTGATTTGCATTTCTCTAAATATTAGTGATATTGAGCAGCTTTTCATGTGCCTCTTCACCACGTGTATGTCTTCTTTGGAGAAATATCTATTTAGATCTTCTGCCAATTTTTTGATTGGGTGTTTTTTTTTTTTAATATTGAGCTACATGAGCTGTTTATATATTTTGGAGATTAATCCTTTGTCTGTTGCTTCATTTGCAAATATTTTCTCCCATTCTGAGGGTTGTCTTTTCGTCTTGTTTATAGTTTCCTTTGCTGTGCAAAAGCTTTTAAGTTTCATTAGGTCCCATTTGTTTATTTTTGTTTTTATTCCCATTACTCTAGGAGGTGGGTCAAAAAAGATCTTGCTGCGATTTATGTCAAAGAGTATTCTTCCTATGTTTTCCTCTAAGAGTTTTATAGTGTCCAGTCTTACATTGAGGTCTTTAATCCATTTTGAGTTTATTCTTGTGTATGGTGTTAGGGAGTGTCCTAAAATGATTCTTTTACAAGTAGCTGTCCAGTTTTCCCAGCACCACTTATTGAAGAGGCTGTCTTTTCTCCATTGTATATCCTTTCCTCCTTTGTCATAGATTAGTTGACCATAGGTGTGTGGGTTTATCTCTGGGCTTTCTATCCTGTTCCACTGAGCTATATTTCTGTTTTTGTGCCAGTACCATATTGTCTTGATTACTGTAGCTTTGTAGTATAGTCTGAAGTCAGGGAGTCTGATTCCTCTAGCTCTGTTTTTTTCCCTCAAGATTACTTTAGCTATTCAGGGTCTTTTTTGTCTCCATACAAATTTTAAGATTTTTTTGTTCTAGTTCTGTAAAAAATGCCATTGGTAATTTGATAGGGATTGCATTGAATCTGTAGATTGCTTTGGGTAGTATAGTCATTTTCACAATATTGATTCTTCCAATCTAAGAATATGGTATATCTCTCCATATGTTTGTGTCACCTTTGATTTCTTTCATCAGTGTCTTATAGTTTTCTGAGTACAGGTCTTTTACCTCCTTAGGTAGGTTTATATCTAGGTATTTTATTCTTTTTGTTGCAGTGGTGAATGGGATTGTTTCCTTAGTTTCTCTTTCTAATCTTTCATTGTTAGTGTATAGGAATGTAAGAGATTTCTGTGCATTAATTTTGTATCCTGCAACTTTACCAGATTCATTGATTAGCTCTAATAGTTTTCTGGTGGCCTCTTTAGGATTCTCTGTGTATAGTATCATGTCATCTGCAATGACAGTTTTACTTCTTCTCCAATTTGTATTCCTTTTATTTCTTTTTATTCTCTGATTGCTGTGGCTAGGACTTCCAAAACTTTGTTGAATAATAGTGGTGAGCGTGGACATCCTTGTCTTGTTCCTGATCTTAGAGGAAAGGCTTTCAGTTTTTCATCATTGAGAATGATGTTTGCTGTGGGTTTGTTGTTTATGGCCTTTATTATGTTGAGGTAGGTTCCCTCTATACCCACTTTCTGAAGAGTTTTTATCATAAATGGGTGTTGAATTTTGTCAAAAGCTTTATCTGCATCTATTGAGATGATCATAGCATTTTTATTCTTCAATTTTTTAATATGGGTGTCACATTGATTGATTTGCATATATTAAAGAATCCTTGCATCCCTGGGATAAATCCCACTTAATCATGGTGTATGATCCTTTTAATGTGTTGTTGGATTCTGTTTGCTAGTCTTTTGTTGAGGATTTTTGCATCTATATTCATCAGTGATATTGGTCTGTAATTTTCTTTTTTTGTAGCATCTTTGTCCAGGTTTTCATATCACGGTGATGGTGGCCTCATAGAATGAGTTTGGGAGTGTTCCTTCCTCTTCAATTTTTTGGAAGAGTTTGAGGAGGATGGGCGTTAGCTCTTCTCTAAATATTTGATAGAATTCACCTGTGAAGCCATCTGGTCCTGGACTTTTGTTTGTTGGAAGATTTTAAATCACAGTTTCAATTTCATTACTTGTGATTGGTCTGTTTATATTTTCTAATTCTTCCTGGTTCAGTCTCGGAAGGTTATTCCTTTCTGAGAATTTGTCCATTTCTTCCAGGTTGGCCATTTTATTGGCATAGTATTGCTTGTAGTAGTCTCTTATGATACTTTGTATTTCTGCAGTTCTTTGTAACTTCTCCTTTTTTATTTCTAATTTTATTGATTTGAGTCCTCTCCCTCTTTTTCTTGATGAGTCTGGCTAAAGGTTTATCAATTTTGTTTGTCTTCTCAAAGAACCAGATTTATTTTTATTGATCTTTGCTATTGTTTTCTTTTTTTCTAGTTTCATTTATTTCTGCTCTGATCTTTATGATTTCTTTCCTTCTACTAACTTTTGGTTTTGTTTGTTCTTCTTTCTCTCATTCCTTTAGGTGTAAGGTTAGATTGTTTATTTGAGACTTTTCTTGTTTCTTGAGGTAGGATTGTATTGTTATAAACTTCCCTCTTAGAACTGCTTTTGCTGCATCCCATATGTTTTGGATTGTCGTGTTTTCATTGTCATTTGTCTCTAGGTATTTTTTGATTTCCTCTTTGATTTCTTCAGCGATCTCTTGGTTATTTAGTAATGTATTGTTTAGCCTCAATGTGTTCGTGTTTTTTACGTTTTTTTCCCTGTAATTGATTTCTAATCTCATAGCGTTGTGGTCAGAAAAGATGTTTGATATGATTTCAATTTTCTTAAATTTACTGAGTCTTGATTTGTGACCCAAGATGTGATCTATCCTGGAGAATGTTCCATGCACACTTGAGAAGAAAGTGTAATCTGCTGTTTTTGGATGGAATGTCCTATAAATATCAATTAAATCTATCTGGTCTATTTTGTCTTTTAAAGCTTGTGTTTCCTTTTAAATTTTCTGTTTGGATGATCTGTCCATTGGTGTAAGTGAGGTGTTAAAGTCCCCCACTATTATTGTGTTACTGTCGATTTCCTCTTTTATAGCTGTTAGCAGTTGCCTTATGTATTGAGGTGCTCCTATGTTGGGTGCATATATATCTATAATTGTTATATCTTCTTCTTGGATTGATCCCTTGATCAGTATGTAGTGCCCTTCCTTGTCTCTTGTAAATTCTTTATTTTAAAGTCTATTTTATCTGATATGAGTATTGCTACTGCAGCTTTCTTTTGATTTCCATTTGCATGGAATATCTTTTTCCATCCCCTCACTTTCAGTCTGTATGTGTCCCTAGGTATGAAATGGGTTTCTTGTAGACAGCATATATATGGGTCTTGCTTTTGTATCTATTCAGTGAGCCTGTGTCTTTTGGTTGGAGCATTTAATCCATTCACATTTAAGGTGATTATCAATATGTATGTTCCTATTACCATTTTCTTTTTTTTTTTAATAAATTTATTTATTTATTTATTTATGGCTGTGTTGGGTCTTCGTTTCTGTGCGAGGGCTTTCTCTAGTTGTGGAAGCTGGGGCCACTCTTCATCGTGGTGCGCAGCCCTCTCACTGTCGCGGCCTCTCCCGTTGTGGAGCACAGGCTTCAGACGCACAGGCTCAGCAATTGTGGTTCACGGGCCTAGCCACTCCGCGGCATGTGGGAATCTTCCCAGACCAGGGCTCGAACCCGGGTGCCCTGCATTGGCAGGCGGATTCTTAACCACTGCGCCACCAGGGAATCCCTACCATTTTCTTAATTGTTTTGGGTTTGTTTTTGTAGGTCCTTTTCTTGTCTTGTGTTTCCCACTTAGAGAAGTTCCTTTAGCATTTGTTGTAGAGCTGGTTGGTTTGGTGGTGCTGAATTCTCTTAGCTTTTGCTTGTCTGTAAAGCTTTTAAATATTTTTGTTTATTTATTTATTTGTTTATTTTTGGCTGTGTTGGGTCTTTTTTGCAGAGCGCGGGTTTCTCATTGCAGTGGCTTCTCTTGCTGTGGACTATGGGCTCTAGGCGTGCAGGCTTCAGTATTTGTGGCTCGCGGGCTCTAGAGCGCAGGCTTAGTAGTTGTGATGCACAGGCTTAGTTGCTCTGTGGCATGGAGGATCTTCCCAGACCAGGGATCAAACCCATGTCCCCTACATTGGCAGGGAGATTCTTAACCACTGTGCCACCAGGGAAGCCCCTGTAAAGCTTTTGATTTCTCCGTCAAATCTGAGTGAGATCCTTGCTGGGTAGAGTAACCTTGGTTTTACGTTCTTCCCTTCATCACTTTAAATATATCGTGCCACTCCCTTCTGGCTTGTAGAGTTTCTGCTGAGAAATCAGCTGTTAACCTTATGGGAGTTCCCTTGGATGTCATTTGTCATTTTTCCCTTGTTGCTTTTAATAATTTTTCTTTGTCTTTAATTTTTGTCAATTTGATTACTATGTCTCGGCATGTTTCTCCTTGGGTTTATCCTGCCTGGGATTCTCTGCACTTATTGGACTTGGGTGGCTATTTCCTTTCCCATGTTAGGGAAGTTTTCGACTATAATCTCTTCAAATATTTTCTCAGGTCCTTTCTCTCTCTCTTCTCCTTCTGGGACCCCTATAATGTGAATGTTAGTGCATTTAATGTTGTCCCAGAAGTCTCTTAGGCTGTCTTCATTTCTTTTCATTCTTTTTTCTTTATTCTGTTCCGTGGCAGTGAATTCCACCATTCTGTCTTCCAGGTCACTTATCTATTCTTCTGCCTCAGTTATTCTGCTATTGATTCCTTCTAGTGTATTTTTCATTTCAGTTATTGTACTGTTCATCTCTGTTTGTTTGTTCTTTAATTCTTCTAGGTGTTTGTTCTTTAAATCTTCTAGGTCTTTGTTAAACATTTCTTGCATCTTCTTGATCTTTGCCTGCATTCTTTTTCCGAGGTCCTGGATCATCTTCACTATCGTTATTCTGAATTCTTTTTCTGGAAGGTTGCCTATCTCCACTTCATTTAGTTGTTTTTCTGGGGTTTTATCTTGTTCCTTCATCTGGTACATAGTCCTCTGCCTTTTCATTTTGTCTATCTTTCTGTGAATGTGGTTTTCGTTCCACAGGATTGTAGTTATTCTTGCTTCTGCTGATAAAGTATTTTATTGCTGCTGGTGTTGGAGGGTCTCCTGCAGAGGTGGGGGGTAGCTGTGGCTCACCACAGGGACAAGGACACTGGCAGCAGAAGTTCTGGGAAGTACTGCTTGGCATGAGCCCTCTCAGAGTCCGTCATTAGCCCCACCAAAGAGCCTGTAACTATACATCTAGATTTTAATGACAAAGATGAAAGAGAAGTCCCTACATTTGAACTGAGAGGGGATTAAACAGAACCAGTTTGAGATGTCCTCTGGGCTTGTGAGATGGTACAAAATACTGGGAAAAAACAGTTTGAAAATGATGGTGTGTTTTATCCTTGTGTATCTAAAACTACAGTCCCAACTGGGTATCCTTGGTCTCCCTAGTTTTACTAGCAAATCTTTGCCCCAGAAATTCTTTGAATAGATCACAATGGGAAAAGTTATCTTGGGTCATTTCATTGTGCTGTTGCACCTTGGGGAAGGATTTCCACGTGGCACTTCCCCACCCAAATGACAGACATATTCACTGAGGCCTGGCTTCTTTACAACTATGTCACATTTAGCAGAAGGAAAATGCTACTGGGATCTAGGTCTCCCTTTCTCTGGCATTCTTAAATGGGTACCAAATATGTCTGATTCTAACTTGAAAGCTTGATGTCTATGCTATGTCATCATCTCTGAATCAAAATACAAGGCAGCAATTGATTGCACAGGCTCTGGGGTTAGGAGAATTGACTTGAATCTCAGCAATTCTACTTACAAGTTGTGTGAACTGAGCCACATTTCCTAACCTCTCTGTCCCTCAGTTTCCTTATGTTAAAAAAAAAAAAAAAAATGGGTACAGTACCTGCCTCATACAGTTCTGGTGAAGATTCAATGAAAAGTTGCTAAAGCATTTATGGCACATAAATATTGCTGGCTATTCTTTATAACAGCACTTAATATAATGCCTTTCACATAATTAAGCCTTCAATAAATGTTTTCTGGTTAGTTGAATTGTCACCAAATTTTGAAAGTCTCAAAAGTAAGTTGGATATATCTATACACTTCCATCCTCCTCTGTTTTTGTGCCCACACCTTAACGATGACAGGACCCAGAAATTTATACTGCCTAGGTCTTGAGCATGTGCCCCTCCAAATCCATGTTCCAGACCCTGCTAATGAAATTTAAAGAATGTCAGAAGGCAGGCCTCTGTTGTTGAGGAGAGGAAACCAGGAGAGGCAAGTTCCCAGAGTTGTGGTCCCAGTAGGAATTCAAAACCTCCTGTATTCTCAGCTCCCACTTATCTTGGGTTGAGCCTTTGTTAGGATTAAAAAAAAAAAAAAAAAAAAAAAACAGTGAAAACCAGCTTCTCAGTAAACTGTATAGGCACTTCCTGGTTATCCGTGATATGAGAATAACATTTAAACTATTTCCATTTCTGATCCCAGCTAGAAACAGGAAACGCATGGGGTAGAGCTTTACGCAAAAACAAAAGGACCAAAAAATAAACCAAATTGTCCCAGGGTTCAGAAGAGGTTTACGCTAATTGTTAGGAGATTCAGATTTAGCGAATCCTCCCCTGGTTTGTACCATTCCAGAAATTCCTTTTGAGGGGTGGGGAAGTGAAGGGTTGTACTAAATTGCACAGCACTGCCATCTTCAGGGCTAGTGAGGAAAATTTCTCAGGGTCGGTCAGATAAATCATCCTCCTAAACACTTCATTTAAATATAATCAGATGGTTAAAAATTTGACAGCAGACAGACTGGAACAGATTTTTCTACTGTTTCCAATGTTTGAAAAGTCAGTAGACACAGTTTTTTTGTGTGATGTATGCACATTTAAAAAACTACTTGCTGATCGAAAAGCCATTTACAATAAATAGGAAAGTTTAAATAGCTCATACTGCATTGCCAAATGATGGGAGTAACACAAACATATTGTTCTGGAAAAAAAAATTCCTTAAAAAGAAAAGTATGAATCAAATGATTTCGAAGTGCTGTTTGAACAGATGGTGTGATTAACAACTAACAATGTTAGCCATCTCAGGAGCTTACAGAGAAGTAAACAAATGCAAGGGGAAAAAAATCACTTTATTCCCCCAAAAGAGTGTTTAGTTCATTTCATTAGAAAAATTTGAAAGTCTGCAATTTGAAAGTGGGATATATCTAGGGGATACGGGGAATAAGGAGTGAAGGGAGACTTTTTGGAGAAAGAACATATCAAGACAAATGCTGGTGCTCCATGCATGGCTGAGGATGAGATAGGAAGAAGTTTAGGCGGTTGCTTTCATCCAAAATGCCAGAGGCAGGTGATGCAGTGCAGAACACACTGGCTTTGAAGTCAGAGGGCTAGGTTCTCATCCTGGCTCTAGCACCAGCTGCCACTGGCCTCGGGGCCATCCTTGATCTCTCCAGACCTCAGTTTCTTTGTTTGGAAAATAAGAATGAGAACCAGATGAGCTGTACAGCTGTGCTTGAAAACGCTAATGTGCACCTGGGGATCTCATTAAAATGCAGATTCTCACTCATAGGCCCAGGGTAGGGTCGGAGAGTCTGAATTTTTTACAGGCTCCCAGGTAATGCGGATGCTGCTGGTCCACAGACTACATGTTTACTCCCAGGGCTCTAAAATCCCTTCCAGTGATTATAATCTCATCTTCTGATATCCTAGGTGTGGCTCAGAGCAAGATGAAAAAGACCACCTGTCTACCTTCCAGGTAGAATGACTCAGAAATATGTATGAATGAAAGTGCATAATGAACATGCCAAATGTTGAATTGATTTTAAAAGCAACTGAAGTATATATTTATATTACATAGTTTGAACTAAGTTTTTGAGCAAGTGATGTGAGAGGAGAGTACTGGGAATTGGATGTGGGGACCAAATATATGGGGATGAGATGAGGGGGAGATTGGGAGATTGAGTATCAACCAGCTTCCACATGGAGTATTCAAGACCAATCCTGAGACTTCATCAGATTTAAAAACTTTTGCTCTATGAAAGACACTGTTAAGAGAATGAAAAGATAATCTACAAACTGGGAGAAAGTATTCACAAATCACATATTCGACAAAGGACTTGTATCCAGAATATACAAAGGATTCTCAAAACTCAAAAGCAAGAAAACAACTCAATTTTTTAAATGGGCAAAAGACTTGAATAGATACTTGGCCAGAGAGGAGATATGGATGGCAAATAAGCAAATGAAAAGATGCCCAACATTATTAGCCACTAGGGAAATTCAAATTAAACCCATGATGAGATAGCACCATACACCTATTAAAATGGCTAAAATAAAAAATATTGACAATAGCAAATGCTGACAAGGATGTGAAGACACTGGATCACATATATATTGCTGGTATAAATATAAAAATAATACAGACACTCTGGAAAACATTTTTGGCAGTTTCTTATGAAGTTGAACATAAATTTACCACATGATCCAGAAATCCCACTTTTACATAATTTACCCTAGAGAAATAAAAACTTATATTCCTACAATAACCGGTACAAAAGTGTTTACAGCAATTCTACTCATAATCACTGAAAACTAGAAATGAACCGAACGTCTTTCAATAAGTGAGTAGATAAACAAACTGTGGTACACCCATACAATGGAATATTACTCAGAAATAAAAAGGAGCAAACAGAGCAAACTGTTGATACATACAACTTGGATGAATCTCAAAGGCATTATGCAGAGTGAAAGAAGCCAGTCTCAAAATTTTCATACTGAATGACTGCATTTATATGACACTCTCAAAAAAGCAAAACTAAAGTGACAGAAGACAGATCAGTGGTGGCCAGGGGTTAGAGGTGGGAGGAGAGGTGAGTACAAAGCGTTAGCACAAGGGAGTTTCCTGGGAAATGTAACTGTTCCCCATCCTGATTGTGGTGGTAGTTACACAAATCTTCCCCTGTGTTAAAATTCATGGAAATACACAGCCAAAAAATGTCAATTTTACTGTATGCTAAATTAATTTTTAACTAATCCAAAAATCATTAGTTTTTTTCTTTTTAAATTTTGAGCAAAAGTGTGCAGCCACTATGGAAAACAGTATGGAGGCTTCTTGAAAAACTAAATAATAAAGCTGCCAAATGATCCAGCAATCCCACTCCTGGGTACCTATCTGAAAAAAACAAAAACTCTAATTTGAAAAGATACATGCAGTCCAATGTTCATAACAGCACTATTTGCAATAGCCAAGACATGGAAATAACCCAAGTGCCCAGCAACAGATGACTGGTTTAAGAAGATGTTTATATATGCATATATATATATACACACACACACACACACACACACATATATATACACACACATATATGTATATATATATATAATACCATTATATATAATATATTATATAATATAATAATAATAAATATAATGGAATATTACTCAGCCATAAAAAGGAATGAAATATTGCCACTTGCAACAATGTGGATGGACCTAAAGAATATTATACTTAATGAAGTAAGTCAAACAGACAAATACTATATGATATCACATGTAGAATCTTAAAAATAATACAAATGAATCTACATGCAAAACAGAAAGACTCACAGACATAGAAAACAAACTTATGGTTACCAAAGGGGAGAAGGATGTGGGGAGAGACAAATTAGGAGTATGAGATTAACAGATAAAAACTACTACACGTAAAATAGATAAGGAACAAGGATTTACTAAGCACAGGGAACTATATTCAATGTCTTATAATAACCTATAATGGAATATAATAAGAAAAAAAACTGAATCACTCTGCTCTACACCTGAAACCAACACAATATTGTAAATCTACTATACTGCAATTAAAAAAAAAACAAAACTTTGAGTAAAAGTGAAAAGTTTTTGAAAGTCTAATTAATAAGGTAAATATTTCCCAGCCACCACTGTGAGACTTACAGTGAGCTGCCACTCTTCTATCTCTTCACACAGCCTTGAAAGATATTCCTGTACTCAATGTCCAACAATTTATCATTTTAAGTCTCTAGTACCCTTCCTTTTTCAGATAATTCATGTCAAACAAGCCGTTCCCTACAAATTACAGCCCAATCCTTAACATAAATCAGCAGTGAGTCCAGAAGACCAATTCATAACCAACAAGTCCTTGCCCTGCAAGAAACATAGTATCTCTCTAAAAATAAACTGTCAGTTGATTCTCCCATTGTTTTCACCATGTAATACCCCCTCAGAAATTTCACAGAAAGAATATATACCAACAATTTCTTGAAAAAAAAAAAGACATATAACTATAAGAAGATACTCAACTTTATTAGTAATTTAAGAACTGCAAATTAGGGTAGGATGCCATTTTTTAACGTATTAGCTTTGTAAATGTTAAATAGAATAATGCTATCCTACATTGAGGAAGGTGTGGGGAAATGGGGCATGGGGGTAAACTGATTCATCTTTCAAGAGGTCTATTTAGCAGTGTGTATCAAAAGGCATAAAATGTGCATCCCCTGTGGGATTGAAATTTAACTTCTAGGAATTCACCCTAAGAGATAACCAAGCAAGGATATTCTGCTTAGCATTGTTTTAATGGTAAAATATTGAATGCCAAAGTTCTAAAATCCCTTCCAGCTAATGGATTTAAATACTCTATCATTCACTGTTGGCAGGACTGTATTTAAATTGGGGCAGCCACTGTGGAAAAAGTGTGGAGGTTCTTCAAAAAATTAAAACTAGATCTACCTAATGATCCAGCAATTCCACTTCTGAGAATATATTCAAAGGAAACAAAAACACTAAACTGAAAAGAGATTTGCACCCCCATGTTCATAGCAGCATTATTTACAATAACCAAGACATGGAAACAACCTAAGTGTCCATTGATGGATGAATGGATAAAGTTGTGGTATATATACAATGGGATATTATTCAGCCATAAAAAATGAGGAAATCCAGCCATTTGCAACAGCATAGATGGACCTTGAAGGCATTATGCTAAGTGAAATAATTCAGACAAAGAGAAATAGTGTATGATCTTGCTTATATGTGGAATCTAAAATTAAAAAAAAAAAAAAATCACATAAAGAAAGAGATCAGACTTGTGATTACCAGACTTGTGAAGGGGAGGGGTAGGAGGAATTGAAGGAAGGTAGTCAAAAGGTACAAATTTCCAGTTATAAGATAATTACTAGATATGTAATGTATAACATGATGACTATAGCTAACACCACTATATGATATATAGGAAAGTTAAGTAAATCCTAAGAGTTCTCATCACAAGGAAAATTTTTTTTTCCTTTTCTCTTCTTTCTTTTTTTTAAAAATTATATCTATATGAGAAGGTAGATGTTAGCTGAACATATTGTGGTAATCATTTCACAATATATGTAAATCAAACCATCATGCTGCATGCCTTAAACTTATACAGTGGTGTATGTTTCTCAAAAAAAAACTGAAAAAAGATACTCTATCATCTCTGGTGTGCTAGATGCTACACAGAGCATAATATTACAGGCTGAGAGTATACTATGATTCAGAAATCTGTATCGATTAATACAAAAAAGAACATACTGAGAGCCAAATTTTGAACTGGTTTTTAAAAGTAAATTAAATATTTATTTAAATTATGTGACCTAACATAATCTAATTATCAAAAAGGTAGATTAGTTAAACTACCTAATATCCAAACATTAAAAATGATACATATCTATATTTATTGACGTGGATAGATTTACATTTCATGTTTCTAAGTGAAAACTACAGACTACAAAATAGTACTATCTCATTTTTATACAAAAGGTACAGAAAGACAGAGAACATATGTATGGGGGAAAATCTGTAAGAATATACTTTAAACATTTTACTACGGTTATTGCTGCATAGTGGGATGATAGTTGATTTCTATTTTCTTCTTTATACTTTTCTGTTTTTCCCAGTTTTTTTTTTCAATGAGAGTATATTACTCTCATGATTGAAAAAAAATCCATTAAACTATTTCTAGAAACATCTAGCAGATTCGTCCCAGGCAGTTTTCTTTATATTAACATTGTTGCCTTTCTCCCCAAGAAGGGTATGGTTCTTCCTGTCTTTCATGACAGATTCCACAGACTTACCAGGAGGTTCAACCATGGCTGCAGAGCATTTAGAGTCACATGGGTAACCCTCCAACTACTGGCACAGTGGCTCAGTTAACAGCTGGGAATATATACTGAATATACCTAAAGTCCATTCAAAGATCTTGGGTGGGAATCAGCCACTCCCAGTGATCTTAACTTCATCCTGACTTTTTTCTTAGTAGCTCACAACTGTCCTCTTCCAAAGTTAACTTGGAAGTGGGATGCAGCCTTAACATCTTTCCATAACATCTTCCTTTGGGGAAAAAAAAAAAAAAGGCTATGAAACTTTCAAACAGTTTTCCTTAAAATTGGGTTTCATTAAAAATTTGGAGTGTTTCTAATTTTTTCAGGTAATAAAGAGCAAAGGGAGAAAATCTGTCTTTTCTGAATTAATTCTTTTTTCTTTTTAGGTGCTGTTCACATTTCTAGTCAAGAAAAAGAAAAGAATAAATGAATTAATTGGATTACATTATTTCTTTTCCATACATGCACATAACTTTTTCATAGTTATGTAGCTTGCTGATTTGATGTATCTAAAAACAATCTTGGTATTACTAATTTCAGAAAAGTTTGCCATGTGCTTTTAGAATTATTTAGTCACTTAATTTCTAGTTCACCCCTAATACCTGGACATTTTATCTTTGGCAAATAATTTTCATGTGTTTATAATCATGTTTTTAGTCAGCCTTTAGGGGTTTTTTTAATGTTGCTTTAAAATCTATTTACCAAGTTTTCTAATTAGTGCTTGAATTTTATGTAAAAGGGTAATTTTGGCTTTACCCTACCTGCTAAAATGTTGAATTGATTCTGCTATCATTACATAAAGGATCACTCATAACCACCTGACTAAACCAGTTCCTCTTCATTACGCAAACACTCTATGTTGTGCAGGGTTATTTGACTTTGTTAGAATTAGTCATTTGTCTCATCCTAAAATCTCATCTCTGCATTTCAGCCTGAATTAGGAAGGCTGACAACTGATGGGTAGATAATTGAAGTTTTTAATTTCTTACCTGACCTAACTTTCCAGCTTCCCCAATTTCATTGGGAAACTGATTTTCAGCACTGGTCAAGCACTTTTTTTCTATTTTTATTGTTTTTAATTTTTTTATAATTATGAAATTCATGCCGGCAGAGATTTCAGAGAGAATACTTGCTTAGAAAAAATTCTGATGTCATTTCTAATGGTATTTTTCAATAGTAATTTCACAAAGAATGATACAACTCCCTGAACTCTAGCCTAGATATACCATTTGTTACCCATCTTTCTCCAATTATATCAAGACCACTTATTTCACACCAACCCTCCCTCACATACCACCAAGCATTCCATTTCATCCACTTAATGGTTTCCTCATTTTTATATTTTGACCTGACTTTTCTCCCATTTCCCACAAATGTCAAATAGCTTTCTACTGATGAACTGGACACCATTTTCCTCAAATAAATCATTGACTTCCCTCCAGTGACTCTAACTACTTATCATGTGCTTTTCTTAACTTGTTGGTTTCTGTGTAATTTAGAAACTACTCTATCACCTTATAACTTTTTTAAACCAGCTTCCTGATATTCTTCCTTCCTAATTTATGCCCCATGGCTCCAAAAGTCCCCTAGTTAACAATAATAGCTACTATTTATTATCTACAAGGTACCAACCACTTTTGAGACATTATATCTTATCCTCATAAGAGCACTGTGAAGAAAACATTGTTATTCCAGTTTCACAAACGAGGAAACTGAGGGTCAGGAGTTTAAGTAACTTGCCCAGGCAAGCTCAGCTAGTTAAGTGACCACTGGGATTCAGAGTCAGGTCTCTCCGATGCCAAAGCAACTTCCTTCTTTATGCCACCGTTTCTTCTGTGAATCTAACACTCCCACTCAGACACCCATGTCTGATCATCTTGTCTGGCTCATGGACCACTGCTCCAGTATCGCAGTGAACTCTTAGCTTCCTGCCTGCAATAATAACCTATGCCAAATGAGACCGGCATGGAACTAATCAGATGTAAGTTTCTAATTTTATTATGTGGTCTTCTCTTTGGTCCCTAAAGACCCTCCCAAATGCATTATTTTTTCCTTCCAAAAACTTAATTCCCTTTTTAAAGTCTTATGTGGTTCCTTAAGCTAACACTACTTTTCCCTGCTTTCTCAACAAAGCTGATTATTGATTTATTACTTTCAGTGTGGCAGTAAATCAACAGATCAGGAAGCAGTTTGTCAAATGATCCAAAGAATGTAGAACAATTATTTTCTTAGGGAAATGAACACCCAGGGTTTCTGTTTGGGAATCATGGTTGATCCCATCTTCCCAACACTTCTTTTGTACTGAAGCAGAAAAAGCTGGTCTGGTGATTACTCACATTTCCAGCTTTGCCATTCCCTTGGTCACTAACTTATTTTCTGGCGTTTGGAAAGATTACTCCCCCAGGGTTTAATTGCAATTAGAGGAACAGGTTGGAGAGAACATCAAATTGTGTTCTGGGGAAAAAAAAATTTTTTTTTTTTTTTTACTGTGGAGGAAAGGAGCTAGACGGTAAGAAGAAAAAAAAGTTATTAATTTCCAAAATACATTTTACAGAAGCACAAAGCTAATAAGTTATACCTGGTGTTCATTCTATTTTTGCTATTTGGCTCTTGACAGGCAATTTTATTTACCACTTTCTAAATTAATCACAAAATCAAATTGCAGCACTCCATATCCGCTCACTCCCTAAATCATCTTTGCGTCCCCTGGCTGACAGTTCTGACATGCGCAGATAGCCCCGACTGAAATGCTGACCTATGTTAATAAGACACATCTTCTCTCCATCCCTTTAGGGCTTGGGTTACCCCTTCCGCAGAGCAAATCAGTGCTGTCTTAGCCAACTAAACTTCCCGTGGGGTCCCTTCAGTTTTGGGGCTTCCTGTGTTTTGAAGAAATAGCTTTTAAGAAATCACTATTCTTTTTAAGGCCCTTTGACTGAGGAACTTTTTGTGTGTTTGGTAAAATATAAAGGAACTCTCAACATATTGAATATAGTTAGTTCCCTGTGCTATAGAGTAGGACCTTGTTGTTTATCTATTTTATACATAGTAGCTTGCATCTGCCAATCCCAAACTCCTAATTTATCCCTCCCCCACCACCTTTCCCCTTTGGTAACCATAAGTTTGTTTTCTGTGTCTGTGAGTCTGTTTCTGTTTTGTAAATAAGTTCATTTGTATCATATTTGAGATTCCACGTATGTGATATCGTGTGATATTTGTCTTTCTCTGACTTACTTCACTTAGTATGATAATCTCTAGGTCCAACCACATTGCTGCAAATGGCATTATTTCATTCTTTTTTATGGCTGAGTAATATTTCATTGTCTATATGTACCACATCTTCTTTATCCATTCATCTGTTGATGGACACTTAGGTTGCTTCCATGTCTTGGCTATGGTAAATAGTGCTGCTATGAACATTGGGGTGCATTTATCTTTTCGAATTAGAGTTTTCTCCAAATATATGCCCAGGAGTGGGGTTGTTAGATCATACGGTAGCTCTATTTTTAGTTTTTTAAGAACTCTTCATACTGCTTTCCGTAGTGGCTGCACCAATTTACATTAAAGAAACCCTTTTAAACATACCAAACATGAGGTCAAATTCATTAATCAAACACATTAAAATGAGCTCAAATCACAAGCTGAGTCTTTGCTTACTCTTCAGAGCTCTAAAGTATCTACCCCTGCCTGCTGCAGTCCCAGATCCTTGGAGTGACCCCCCCTCCACTCCCTGTGTGTCTCGTATTTAATACTTATTTTTTAAGAATTTTATTCTACTATATTTTTTATATCAGTAAGGCATTTAAAATTCTCTTTGGAACAAAAGAGGGTATACATAAATAAATTAAATGTCTGGAAAGGATCCTAGACCAGGAATTAAGATTTGCCATTAATTAGCTGTGAGACCTGGAACATGTCATTTAAATTTTCTGGGTCTCCGTTTCCTCATCTGCAAAATTATGAAGTTAGAATAAAATAATCTCTAAGGGTTTTTTTTTTCTTTCTTATTCTGATTTTGGTGTAATAGAACTGCCAGTCAAAGGAACAGATAAAAATAGAGGGAATATCTCAACTACCAAGGCTGAATGTACTCAATTAGCACTTCACATTCTTCCCACTTCCTTCCTGTGTGTGTTTCTTTACTGCAGAGGCTGCAAAGCTGAAAAGTACATTCCCCGGTTTTGCAGCTAGGGTCCTGGATGTGAATAAATTTCCACAACTAGATGCACTTGCATGAGATTTTGAAGGTGGAAATGAAGCACAAAATATTATACCTCGGTGCCTTTTGTTGCTGTTGGGAAACAGTGTCATGGAAATGCCAGTGTCCAGTCTCCAGCTTCATGGGGCAGGAGGAGCTATAAGGGTGGTGGATGTCAAACTCCGTGTTCCAGGCCCGATCACTACACTTTATTGGGGGCTGTCAAGAAGCATTTTTGGTAGCAATATTTGTGTCTTCCTAATCCTGGCTTTCTTAACCCCTATTTTATATTTTGTGATTGAGAGTGCAGCACCCCATAAGGGTCCTATCCTTTGTGTTCCGGAAGTCATTACTTGTCCCCCTCTAGAGCCTGCTCTTCTGTTCTGCTAATGGTTTTGTGAGCATCTAATTCTCTGTATTAAATTCCATTTTCCTTAAAGTACTGAAGGGGATCAGAATATTCCACCCCAAAATATGCTACTTTGATGTAAGGATTATTTGGAGCTGAAGGAAATTGGGAAATAACAGATGCAGAAAAAACTCTCTACTCTCCCCCCTTTACGCCTTAAAGACAGGGTATAAATCTCCCTTTGTGAAGGTGTCCCCTCTCTCCTCTCCAATACCTGGAAGAGGAGGCAACTCATCACTGGGGACAGCACTGACTTGAATCTGCATAAATAAAGCTTACTGAAATAACCCTTATCTTCCATTAGTTCTCCCTCTGCCACATATTCATTTTCCCACAATTTATCACTCCTAGAAGCCCAAATATTTTTCCTTCATCTTGTCACTTGTCCGTAAATGGATCACTTTTTGTTAAAATGGTATATAAGCTCTCAAGCGTAACCTTGTCTTTGGGTTTTCACTTCCTTTTCTGTGATAACCCCATATACACCTAAAAATTAAAATATTAACATCAAATAAAATTTGTATTACTTTTCTCCTGTTAATCTGTCTTTTGTCAGTTTAATTTGCAGGAGCTCAGTTCCTGAACATAAGAACATAGAGGAAAAAGTTTTTTCTTATACTATGATACCTAGAGTAGGTTTTGATCCCTTTCCTCTAGCATATATTTATTTTTGAGGTCTAGTTTCTTCTTCCTTGGTTCTTGCTAATTTGTTGTTGTTGTTGTTCAGTTATATTTTGTTTGCATGATGCCAAACCTGGTCCTGTGAGAGCTTGTTTTAACACCCATTCCAACCCAATCTTTTTTTTTCCTTCAAATCAAGCCAAATGTTCTTTCAGACTTGTTCAGTTCTCAATGTGATTCTATCCTGACTGCTCTTTTGTGCAACGGCAAACATGATCCCAGGATTTTCTTGGAAACTATGTATATTGTTTATCTTTGTACTTCTTTGCCTCTGGTTTGACCTGCTATTTTGAATTTAAGCTTTTACCCTTCAAATATCTGAATTAAAATATATATAAGATCCTGAAATACATTATTTATTATATTTTTTAACTTTTTACTTTGAAATAATTGTAGATTCACTGGAAGTAGGAAAAAGTAGTACCAAGAGGTCCAGTGTACCCTATATCTTAACAAATATTTTTATCATCAATAAAATTTTAGTCACTAACCCTCTAACTTTTCTAACACACATCATGCCACACTATTTCCCTCCTCAAAAACCTGAAGTAGAAAATAACATCACTGAAAATGGCAAAGTGGAAAATTCCAGAGCTCCACCTCTTCATAAAAGCAATAGATACTGATGGTTGCACAACACTGTGAATGCAATCAATGCCACTGAATTGTGCACTAAAAACTTGTTTAAATAGCAAGCTTTATTTATATATGTTTTACCAAAATGAAAAAAAAAAATTTAATACATGAGAGAAAAAGAAGCAACTAAGAAGCTGGCACAAACTGTAAGAATCAAGTTTTGCAAAACACTGGAATCTAGTCAAATGTTCACAACAACTAGGAAAAACTTAATGATAAAAGAAGCTGCTGCACCGTGGTAAGAGCACTGTGACATTTTGTATTGCCCACCTACCATCCCTCATTCCCCAGAGCAGCCATGAAGATGGTAGCATGCACTCCTGATATAAGCTGTTTGTGGCAGAGGAAGCAATACAGACATTAGTCTGGAAGAATTGTGGTTGTGTGTTTCAGCTTCTTTGGTGGCTCCTTAAAGGACCAGTGCAAGGGCATGCCTTTGTTTTGCTCTACTCAGAGCATTCCAAAGGTTGGAGTGACTTCCCCAGGTGGCATTTGCCAAAAGCATTTAAAAGCAAAAGCATTGACCACAGGAGCCTGAGGCAAGGGATAGCAGTCAGGACAAACAACAGACAAACTGAAAAGCCTGGGGAAAGAAGAGATAAGGAAAGGAGATACAGGGGAAGATAGGGAATTTAGAGGCTCCTACATATACTGGGGAATTGAAAAGACCACACACATTCCCAGAGCTGAATGAATGCTCAGAAAAGTCCTGAGAAGACCCTAAGCTTTCACCTCTGACTGACCTTCAAACTCAGAACAAACAGGAAAAGACAGAGTTGTAAATAAAATGGCTAACTCTTTAAGTACCCCCCAACCAGAGACGATCTGCAAAGACTGGAAGAATTTTTTGTTTGTTTGTTTGTTTCTTTTTTGCCTCCAGGCATTTAAGGAAATTATCAAAACACTGGGTGACCATCAAGCTGATAGAACACAGATTTCAGTAGCTACACATGACAAAGAATACAAACTTTATAAAAATAGTTTAGAAATCCACTAAATAAGCAAACAACAATAACCCAAAACAAGCAGCATCAACAAAGCCCAGAGAGGGGAGAGAGTATGATTTTCAGAGTTGTCACATTATAATACTTAAAATGTCCAGTTTTCAACAAAAAAGTATGAGGCAGAAAGTATGGCCATTCACTGGGAGGAAAAAAGAGAAAAATTAATAGACACTATCCCCAAGGAAGCACAAACATTGGACTTACTAGACAAAGACTTTCAATCTACTATCTTAAATATACTGAAAAAGATTAAGGACATCATGGACAAAGAATTAATTAAAGGAAACCTGGAGAAAAATGTGTCACAAAATTCATGTACAGTTTCAATGCAATCCTTATCAAAATCCCAACAGCATTTTTTGCAGACATGAAAAAGCTGACCTTAAAATGTATATGGAATTGCAATAGCTAAAATCATCTGGAAAAAAGAAAGTAAAGTTGAAGGACTCATATTTCCCACTTTCAAAACTACCACAAAGGCAGCAATAATCAAAACAGTGTGGTATTGATGTAAGGATAGTCATATGATCAATGGACTAGAATTGAGAGTGAAGAATAAACACATAAATATATATGGTGAATTGATTTCTGACAAGGGTGGAAAGACCATTCAATGGGAAAAAAAGAGTCTCTTCAAAATATGATACTGATAGAGCTGGAAATCCACATGTAAAACAGTGATGTTGGACATACACTTCACACCATATACAAAAATTAAAATGGATCAAAGACCTAAATGTAAGAGCTGAAACTATAAAATTCTTAGAAGAAACCATAGGAAAAATTCTTAATGACCTTGGATTTGGCAATAGATCTTACATATGGCACAAAAAGCCCAAAGAACAACAACAATAACAAAAGTAATTGGACTTTATACAAATTTAAAGAGTTTGTACCTAAAAGACACTATCAAGAGATGGTGAAGAGAGCAAGACAGTGAAAAGATAACATACAGAATGGGAGAAAATATTTGCAAATCTCATCTCTAATAAGAATCTAGGAGAGACATTCAAGATGGTGGAGGAGTAAGAAGTGGAGATCACCTTCCTCCCAACAAATACATCAGAAATACATCTACATGTGGAACAACTCCTACAGAACACCTACTGAACGCTGGCAGAAGACCTCAGACTTCCCAAAAGGCAAGAAACTCCCCACATACCTGGGTAGGTAGGGCAAAAGAAAAAAGAAAAAACAGAGACAAAAGAATAGGGACAGGACCTGTACTTCTGGGAGGGAGGTGTGAAGGAGGAAAAGTTTCCACACACTAGGAAGCCCCTTCACTGCAGGAGACAGGGGGGTGGGGGGGCAAGCTTCGGAGCCACGGAGGAGAGCACAGCAACAGGGGTGCAGAGGGCAAAGCAGAGAGATTCCCGCACAGAGGATCAGTGCCCACCAGCACTCACCAGCCCGAGAGGCTTGTCTGCTCACCCGCCAGGACGGGCAGGGGCTGGGAGCTGAGGCTTGGGCTTCGGAGGTCAGATCCCAGGGGTTGGCTGCATGAACACAGCCTGAAGGGGACTAGTGTGCCACAGCTAGCTGGGAGGGAGTCCGGGAAAAAGTCTGGACCTGCCTAAGAGGCAAGAGACCATTGTTTCGGGGTGCACAGGAGAGGGGCACCGCCTAAATGAGCTCCAGAGATGGGCGCAAGCCGCGGCTATCAACGCGGACACCAGAGACAGGCGTGAAATGCTAAAGCTGCTACTGCAGCCACCAAGAAGCCTGTGTGCAAGCACAGGTCACTATCCACACCTCTCCTCCCGGGAGCCTGTGCAACCCCCCACTGCCAGGGTCCTGTGATCCAGGGACAACTTCCCCCGGAGAACACATGGCGCTCCTCAGGCTATTGCAACATCACGCCGGCCTCAGCCACCGCAGTCTCACCCCACATTCCGTACCCCTCCCTCCCCACGGCCTGAGTGAGCCAGAGCCCCCAAATCAGCTGCTCCTTTAACCCCATCCTGTCTGAGCTAAAAACAGACACCCTTAGGCGACCTACAAGCAGAGGCAGGTCCAAATCCAAAGCTGAACCCCAGGAGCTGTGTGAACAAAGGAGAGAAAGGGAAATTTCTTCCAGCAGCAACGGGAGCAGCAGATTAAATCTCCACAATCAATTTGATGTACGCTGCGTCTCTGGAATACCTGAATAGACAACGAATCATCCCAAAATTGAGGTGGTGGACTTTGGGAGCAACTGAAGACTTGGGGTTTGCTTTGTGAATCTAATTTGTTTCTGGTTTTATGTTTATCTTAGTTTAGTATTTAGAGTCTATTATCATTGGTAGATTTGTTTATTGATTTGGTTGCTCTCTTCCTTTTTTTTTTTAATATAGTTTTTTTTTTCCTTTTTCTCTTTTTGTGAGTGTGTATGTGTATGCTTCTTTGTGTGATTTTGTCTGTATAGCTTTGCTTTTACCATTGGTCCTAGGGTTCTGTCTGTCCTTTTTTTTTTTTTTTTTTAGTATAGTTTTTAGCACTTGTTATCATTGTTGGGTTTATTTCTTGGTTTGGTTGCTCTCTTCTTTCTTTCTTTTTTATTACTTTAAAATTTTTTTATTCTTAATAATTTTTCAATTTTTTATTTTAATAACTTTGTTTTATTTATTTTTTAATTTTTTCATTCTTTCTTTTTTTCTCGCTTTTCTTCTGAGCTGTGTGGCTGACAGAGTCTTGGTGCTCTGGCCGGGTGTCAGGCCTGTGTCTCTCAGCTGGGAGAGCCGAGTTCATGACCCAGGTCCACCAGAGACCTCCCGGCTCCACGTAATATCAAACGGCGAAAGCTCTCTCAGAGATCTCCATCTCAACACTGAGACCAAGCTCCACTTAACGACCAGCAAGCTGCAGTGCTGGACACCCTATGCCAAACAACTAGCAGGACAGGAACACAACAACACCCATTAGCAGAGAGGCTGCCTAAAATCATAATAAGGTCACAGACACCCCAAAACACAGCACCAGATGCAGTCCTGCCCACCAGAAAGACAAGATCCAGCCTCATCCACCAGAAAAGAGGCACTAGTCCCCTCCATCAGGAAGCCTACACAACCCACTGAACCAACCTTAGCCACTGGGGGCAGACACCAAACACAATGGGAACTGTGAACCTGCAGCCTACAAAAAGGAGACCACAAACCCAGTAAGTTAAGCAAAATGAGAAGACAGAGAAACACAGCAGATGAAGGAGCAAGGTAAAAACCCACCAGACCAAACAAATGAAGAGGAAATAGGCATTCTACCTGAAAAAGAATTTAGAGTAATGATAGTAAAGATGATCCAAAATCTTGGAAATAGAATGGAGAAAATAAAACAAACGTTTAACAAGGGCCTAGAAGAACTAAAGAGCAAACAAACAATGATGAAGAACTAAAGAGCAAACAAACAATGATGAACAACACAATACATGAAATTAAAAATTCTCTAGCAGAATAATTGAGGCAGAAGAACGGATAAGTGACCTGGAAGATAAAATAGTGGAAATAACTACTGCAGAGCAGAATAAAGAAAAAAGAATGAAAAGAATTGAGGACAGTCTCACAGACCTCTGGGACAACATTATATGCACCAACATTCTAATTATAGGGGTCACAGAAGAAGAAGAGAAAAAGGAAGCAACTGAGAAAATATTTGAAAAGATTATAGTTGAAAACTTCCCTATTATGGGAAAGGAAATAGTCAATCAAGTCCGGGAAATGCAGAAAGCCCCATACAGGATAAATGCAAGGAGAAATATGCCAAGACACATATTAATCAAACTTTCAAAAACTAAATACAAAGAAAAATATTAAAAGCAGCAAGGGAAAAACAACAAATAACATACAAAGGAATCCCCATAAGGTTAACAGCTGATCTTTCAGCAGAAACTCTGCAAGCCAGAAGGGAAAGGCAGGACATACTTAAAGTGATGAAAGGGAAAAACCTACAGCCAAGATTACTCTACCCAGCAAGGATCTCATTCAGATTTGATGGAGAAATTAAAATCTTTACAGACAAGCAAAAGCTAAGAGAATTCAGCACAACCAAACCAGCTTTACAACAAATGCTAAAGGAACTTCTCCAGGCAGGAAACACAAGAGAAGGAAAACACCTACAATAACAAACCCAAAACAATTAAGAAAATGGTAATAGGAACATACATAACGATAACTACCTTAAATGTAAATGGATTAAATGCTCCAACCAAAAGACATAGACTGGCTGAATGGATACAAAAACAAGACCCGTATATATACTATCTACAAGAGACCCACTTCAGAATTAGGGACACATACAGACTGAAAGAGAGGGGATGGAAAAACATATTCCATGCAAATGGAAATCAAAAGAAAGCTGGAGTAGCAATTCCCATCTCAGACAAAATAGACTTTAAAATAAAGACTATTACAAGAGATAAAGAAGGACACTACATAATGATCAAGGGATCAATCCAAGAAGATATAACTATAGTAAATATTTATGCACCCAACATAGGAGCACCTCAATACATAAGGCAAATGCTAACAGCCATAAAATGGAAATCGACAGTAACACGATCATAGTAGGGGACTTTAACATCCCACTTGCACCAATGGACAGATCATCCAAAATGAAAATAAAAAAAGAAACACAAGCTTTAAATGATACATTAAAAAAGATGGACTTAATTTATATTTATAGGACATTGCATCCAAAAACAACAGAATACACTTTCTTCTCAAGTGCTCATGGAACATTCTCCAGGATAGATCATACCTTGGGTCACAAATCAAGCCTTGGTAAATTTAAGAAATTTGAAATCGTAACAAGTATCTTTTCTGACCACAACACTATGAGAATAGATATCAATTAAGGGGAAAATCTTTAAAAAATACAAACACATGGAGGCTAAACAATACACTACTAAATAACCAAGAGATCACTGAAGAAATCAAAAAATACCTATAAACAAATGACAATGAAAACACGACAATCCAAAACTTATGGGATGCAGCAAAAGCAGTTTTAAGAGGGAAGTTTATAGCAATACAATCCTACCTCAAGAAACAAGAAACATCTCAAATAAACAACCTAACTTTACACCTAAAGCAATTAGAGAAAGAAGAACAAAAATTACCCTAAGCTAGCAGAAGGAAAGAAATCATAAAGATCAGATCAGAAATAAATGAAAAAGAAATGAAGGAAATAATAGCAAAGATCAATAAAACTAAGACCCGGTTCTTTGAGAAGATAAACAAAATTGATAAACCATTAGCCAGACTCGTCAAGGAAAAAAGGGAGAAGACTCAAATCAATAGAATTAGAAATGAAAAAGGAGAAGTAACAACTGACAATGCAGAAATACAAACGATCATGAGAGATTACTATAAGCAACTATACGCCAATAAAAGGGGCAACCTGGAAGAAATGGACAAATTCTTAAAAAAACATAACCTTCCGAGACTGAACTAGGAAGAAATAGAAAATATAAACAGACCAATCACAAGCACTGAAATTGAAACTGTGATTAAAAATCTTCCAACAAACAAAAGCCCAGGACCGGAAGGCTTCACAGTCGACTTCTATCAAACATTTAGAGAAGAGCTAACACCTATCCTTCTCAAACTCTTCCAAAATATAGCAGAGGGAGGAACACTCCCAAACCATTCTACAAGGCCACCGTCACCCTGATACCAAAACCAGACAAAGGTGTCACAAAGAAAGAAAACTACAGGCCAATATCACTGATGAACATACATGCAAAAATCCTCAACAAAATACTAGCAAACAGAATCCAGCAGCACATTAAAAGGATTATACACCATGATCAAGTGGGGTTTATCCCAGGAATGCAAGGATTCTTAAATATATGAAAATCAATCAATGTGATACACCATATTAACAATTTGAAGGGTAAAAAGCATATGATCATCTCAATAGATGCAGAAAAAGCTTTCATCAAAATTCAGAACCCATTTATGATAAAAACCCTCAAGAAAGTAGGCATAGAGGGAACTTACGTCAACATAATAAAGGCCATATATGACAAACTCACAGCCAACATCGTTCTCAATGGTGAATAACTGAAAGCATTTCCTCTAAGATCAGGAACAAGACAAGGTTTTCCACTCTCACCACTATTATTCAACATAGTTTTGGAAGTGTTAGCCACAGCAATCAGAGAAAAAAAAGAAATAAAAGGAATCCAAATCAGAAAAGAAGAAGTAAAGCTGTCACTGTTTGCAGATGACATGATACTATACATAGAGAATCCTAAAGATGCTACCAGAAAACTACTAGAGCTAATCAATGAATTTGGTAAAGTAGCAGGATACAAAATTAATGCACAGAAATCGCTTGCATTCCTATACACTAACGATTAAAAATATGAAAGAGAAATTAAGAAAGCACTCCAATTTACCACTGCAACAAAAAGAATAAAATACCTAGGAATAAACCTACCTAAGAAGACAAAAGACCTATATGCAGAAAACTATAAGACACTGATGAAAGAAATTAAAGATGATACAAACAGATGGAGAGATATACCATGTTCTTGGATTGGAAGAATCAATACTGTGAAAATGACTATACTACCCAAAGCAATCTACAGACTCAATTCAATCCCTATCAAACTACCAATGGCATTTTTCACAGAACTAGAACAAAATATTTCACAATTTGCATGGAAACACAAAAGACCCCGAACAGCCAAAGCAATTTTGAGAAAGGAAAATGGAGCTGGAGGAATCAGGCTCCCGGACTTCAGACTATACTACAAAGCTATAGTAATCAAGACAGTATGGTACTGGCACAAAAACAGAAATATAGATCAATGGAACAGGATAGAGAGCCCAGAGATAAACCCACGCACATATGGTCACCTTATTTTTGATGAAGGAGGCAAGAATATACAATGGAGAAAAGACTGCCTCTTCAATAAGTGGTGTTGGGAAAACTGGACAGCCACATGTATAAGAATGAAATTAGAACACTCCCTAACACCATACACAAAAATAAAGTCAAAATGGATTAAAGACCTAAATGTAAGGCCAGACACTTTAAAACTCTTAGAGGAAAACATAGGCAGAATACTCTATGACATAAATCACAGCAAGATCCTTTTTGACCCACCTCCTAGAGAAATGGAAATAAGAACAAAAATAAACAAATGGGACCTAATGAAACTTAAAAGCTTTTGCACAGCAAAGGAAACCATAAACAAGATGAAAAGACAACCCTCAGAATGGGAGAAAATGTTTGCAAATGAAGCAACTGACAAAGGATTAATCTCCAAAATTTACAAGCAGCTCATGCAGCTCAATATCAAAAGAACAAACAACCCAATCCAAAACTGGGCAGAAGACCTAAATAGACATTTCTGCAAAGAAGATATACAGATTGCCAACAAACACATGAAAGGATGCTCAACATCACTAATCGTTAGAGAAATGCAAATCAAAACTACAATCAGGTATCACCTCACACAGATCAGAATGGCCATCATCAAAAAATCTACAAACAATAAATGCTGGAGAGGGTGTGGAGAAAAGGGAACCCTCTTGCACTGTTCGTGGGAATGTAAATCAATACAGCCACTATGGAGAACAGTATGGAGTTTCCTTAAAAAACTAAAAATAGAACTGCCATACAACCCAGCCATCCCACTACTGGGCATATACCCTGAGAAAACCATAATTGAAAAAGAGTCATGTACCACAGTGGTCACTGCAGCTCTATTTCCAATAGCCAGGACATGGAAGCAACATAAGTGTCCATCGACAGATGAATGGATAAAGAAGATGTGGCACATATATACGATGGAATATTACTCAGCCATAAAAGATACGAAATTGAGTTATTTGTAGTGAGGTGGATGGACCTAGAGTCTGTCATACAGAGTGAAGTAAGTCAGAAAGTTAAAAACATATACGGTATGTTAACACAGTTTATATATGGAATCTAAAAAAAAAAAATGGTTCTGAAGAACCTAGGGGCAGGGCAGGAATAAAGACGCAGACGTAGAGAATGGACTTGAGGACACGGGGAGGGGGAAGGGTAACCTGGGACGAAGTGAGAGAGTGGCATGGACTTATATACACTACCAAATGTAAAACCGAGAGCTAGTGGGAAGCAGCTGCATAGCACAGGGAGATCAGCTCAGTGCTTTGTGACCACCTAGAGGGGTGGATAGGGAGGGTGGGAGGGAGATGCAAGAGGGAGGAGATATAGGGATATATGTGTATGTGTAGCTGATTCACTTTGTTATAAAGCAGAAACTAACACACCATTGTAAAGCAATTATACTCCAATAAAGGTGTTAAAAAAAAAAAAGAGTCTAACATCCAGAATATATACAGAACTCCGACAACTCAACAACAGGAAGGCACTCCAGTTAAAATATAGGTAAAGGACTTGAATAGACAATCCTTCAAAGAAGATATACAAATGGTCAACAAGCACATGAAAAGATGCTCAACATCACTAATCACTAGGGAAATACAAATCAAAACTGTAATAAGACACCACTTCACACCCAGTAGGATGGTTATAATTTTTTTTTAAATGGAAAATAACAAGTGTTGGAGTGGTTGTGGAAAAAATTGGAACCTACTTACATTGCTGGTGGAATGTCAAATAATGCAATCATTGTGGAAAACAGTTTGGCAATTCCTCAAAAATTAAGCATAGAATTACTGTATGACCCAGGGATTCCACTCTTAATTATATACTCAAAGAATTGAAAACAGGTATTCAAACAAAAACTTGTACATAAGTGTTCATTGCAGCACTATTCACAATAGCCAAAAGGTGGAAATAACCCAAACTTCCATGAAGTCATGAATGAATAAATATGTTGTGATATATCTGTACAATGGAATATTATTCATCCATAAAAAGAATGAGACACTAATACTTACTACAACATGGATGAGCCTCAAAAACATTATACTAAGTGGAAGAAGCTGGACACATAAGATCCCATAATAAATGATTTCATTTAAATCAAATATCCAGAATAGGTAAATCCTTAGAGACAGAAAATAGATTAGTGGTTGCCAGGGGCTGGGGGAAAGGCGTATAGAGAGTGACTGCTTAATGGGTACAGGGTTTCTTTTTTGGATGATGACATGTTTTGGAACCAAATAGAGGTGCCGGTGCACAACACTGTAAATGTGCTAAATGCCACTGAATTGTATGTACACTTTAAAATGGTTTTATGTTATGTGAATTTTGTCTCAATTAAAAACAAAACCTGAAATAGCTTTCCCTTGTCTGGTCTGCAGAATAAAGTACAAACTCCTTAGTTAATCTGGTATTCACTACTTTTCATTATCTGGTCCTGTCTCTCTCCAGCTTCATCTCCTTCCACATCTCAAGCTCACCAGGGATGTATCAATTACCTGAATCTCCCACGCCCTCACTCACCTCCTTGTCTTTTTAGGTGAAATGTCCTTTCTTCCCCTTTCTTTTGCTTGATTAACTCCTACTTCTACTTCAAGATTCTGCTCAAGACTTACCTTCTCTGGGAAGCATTTCCTAATTCCCTCCCCCAGTCTTGTCCCTTAGCTCCAGCTGGAGTATGGATTTCTAACCGTGGGCTCCCATAACATCCTTTGCATACTGCATTTGTCACACTGTCTTCTAATTATCTCCCCTTCCAAACTGTGAGATTCTCAAGAGCAGAAATTGTGCCAGAAATAGCTCCTGGCAGTGGTCCTGGCACACAGCACATGATCAAAAGTGTTGAATTGTTAAACTGGATCACAACTTTCTCCAGCATAATTTTTGCTCATGTGCTTCCTTGTTTGGGCACCAATCTTCCTCTGTTTCTTTACTTCAGACCACGGTCTAACATAGTCAGTGTCCTCACCCTTGTGGACCATTGGTTACCAGGAGCCCCAGGAGACTGTGCGACTGCGTTCCGACAAATACATAACCTCTGGAGCAATAGCTCAGCATTCACACCCTTTTTCTGGTGGATCAGAAATTCCATCTTTATTCAAGGACATACAAGGGGAAGAGCATGAGGGCCTTGGAGTCAAAAGAACAATGTTCAAGTTCCTACCGCACTCTTCACTTGTGCAACCTTGGCCAAGTCACTTATGCCCTATGGGATTCATTTTCCTCATCTATAAAATGGGGATAAACATAACTGCCAGGATATATTACAAAACGTTTTGAGGATTAAAATGAAATCAAACAGTGTATTCACATAGATTTTGTTTTTTAAATGGTACAGGCCTCAAAGCTTTTCAAATCCATTCATAATAGAAATTTAGAGTCAACCAAAATTGATCACCTTCCCAGTCATGGCCAGCAATTTTTCACAGAATACATATAAGTAAATAAAAATTCTGATGTGATATAGCAATGTGAGTGATTGTATATTCATCATCTCCCTAAAGCAGCATTATTGAGGCTTATTCTTAGAAAGAGTAATGTTATGGGGAGTCTCTGTCCCACATACTTGAGTAACTGGGTCTATTGGAACAAGCTGGATTCTGGTTAATCATGATATACTGGTACCTGATCTATGACATCATTGTTAGGAAACAAGACGGTGTGGGGCAGTCATGTCCATGCTCAGCACAATGGAAGCTGCTTAAACTCTTGCCCAGACTTGACCATATTTTTTAAACGTCCCAATAAATAGCTCCCTGAATTGAGATTGGAATTAAAATTCTTTAGAAATGGAGTTGTTTGATTTTACCAAATTGGGGGAATATTGCTATATAATTTTCCAATGAGCTATATTTTCTAAATGTTATTCTTGCACTGAAATACCTTCTGACCCCATTTTGTAACTTCCACTAGTGATGATTCAAGGGTCACTTTAACCTGTTCCTTCATCACAGAAACTTAGAGTCAACTAGAATTTATCACCTTTCCCAGCCATTGTTGGTAATTTTTTTCCTCCCTATTCACGGCTAGCCAATAACTATAGTAAAATGGATAAATAAGGGCAATAATTAAGTAAGTACTTTAGGCTCCTTTTGTATTTGCTTGCTATGAAATAAAATTGAATCCAGTTTAAATAAAGTTATTCTTATCATACCTATCATAGAGCATGAAATGGTCTAAGAAAAAGTTATAGGCCATGTGATACACAAAAGCCTAATAAAGTGAAAAGACTAAAAAATAGCAGAAATATTGCCTTCTACTTTCAGGTACAAAACAATCTGAAAGTTGTTCTCTTTTTCATCAAAATTATAAGCTGCTTATATAGCTTCCCTCTTCCCTCAGCCTGTCCCTATAGACAAAGCAAAGCATAACCAGAGAGAGAAAAGTAAAAGCGACCTAGAGACAAACCTTTCCTGGGCAGTAGCAACTTACAATTTACAGGGAATATTCTGAAGAAAAGCAAACTTGCTTAAGTTCCAGCTTTGCTTGAGTCTGTGCAATAGTAAATTGGGGACAGCAATAGCTTGAGCAAGGGAAAGATGATTCATGAAGGCTTAACGAAGTCTAATCTTAGATCCAAGTCTAAACATTGAGCAGTTACTGACTCTCTGCAAAATTAACACTAAATTCTTATGCAAACTGGCACGGAGCACAGAAGAATCATGGACTAGTATGACCAAAGAAGATGAAAGATGTTTATTTCCTAAATGAGACGAGATTGGAGGTTAACATTAAAAATACATTATGTATTATGTTTAAATTAAATGTTCAAGATACTCCAAAATAATGGCTGATAAGGAAGCCTTTTCCATCTAGTCCCAATTGCTTGGTCTCTGACCTTCTCTCCTAGCGCCCCACCTCAACCAATCACAGCCACACTAGCCCAAAACATGCCTTTACCCAGGCCCTTCCCTTAGCAAATCCCTACTCTTTTTCCATGACCCAGTTCATTTATCATCTCTTCTGTGAATCCTTCTTTGACTCCCCAGGTGCTCCACTTCCTAATATCACAGGGCATTATTCAGTTCTCTATTAAAGCACTAATCGCATTAAGTTGCAATTCCTTGGAGGACTTGTCTGTTTCCCTTGTCTTATATCTTTGTGTTCCTTGGACTTAGCAAACTGTCCAGCATTGAGCAGGGGTTCATGAATGTTTGTTGAACCGTTAGTGACTCTCTCATTCCTCTTCCAGCCAGCCAGCTATTTACCTCCACAGCAGCCTTGAAATCCCAGTTCCTATTTCCTACACAAAGTCCAAGATTATAATCCTCTCTGAGATACTAACATAAAGGGCCAATGAATAAGTTTTGGTTGCAAGATCTTAGCATCGTTAACAGTGACTATAGAGTACATGCTTATTGCCTAGCAAAGACCAGAATGTGCAGCTTTGCAGTCTTTGCTCGCAGTGAATTCATATCAAAGGAGACCAACAGGTAGACAGGGAGGTCTGAAAACGTGCTCATGCATGTCGTGCTCTGCTCACGTGTGGTAGAAGAAAGGTAAAGTAACTGGAAGAGATAAGTTCTACCCTGAGTGCTTTAGGATTCTTTGGCAGGGTTGTTAGTGAAGATGTATTATGAGGATTTATAGTGAAGAAAGGAAATAAATATCTGATTTAAGTTGCTTTTTTAAAAAAATAGCACATATACACTGTACTCTGCTGTCAGGGTTTGTTGTTCCAAAGTGTGAGAACAACAGTTAAGTTTTTCCTCATCCCTGTTCTACCCTATTCTCTGCCTTGCTCTCTGCCCTGGGAGGCTGACTTGGATTGACTGCATCATCAGCTGCCTGGCCCGCTGGCTTCCAGGGGGTTCTGACCCATAGGAGTCACCGGCTGGGCTCAGAGGGCAGGGATAGGGACTGATGTCTATTCCCCTGCCCCTCTCCCCACGCAGGGCTCTGGCAGTGGCTTCATTCGTGGCAGCCCCTCTTCCATGCCTACAGCTCTCCCCAGACTCATAATCCTGTTCCCGGCTGAGGGTGCCTTCTGTTTCCGGGGAGGAGCCTGACTGACACAATAGTCACCCGCCCACAACTGAAAAAAATACGTGAATAAAAGAAATGCTGCTTGGGTGTCTCCATTTCTTGCTCTTGTGGGTGTTCCACTGAGCAATTCCTCTACTAAGACTTGTAATATTGAGGGAAGAGTGTAAGGTTTGAGAAGGGCAATACTAAAATTTCAGTTATAATCTCATTTATTTTCGCCCATTTCAGAAAGATCACAAGCTTCCGTGGAACAATAGATGCTTCCTCCCAGTGACTGTTTTGCGCGCTGACAATTAGACTTCACCAGGAACAAACGTCTGAAGCTGCCCCTTTCCTTACTCCTACAAATGACCTCCTTGGAAAAGAGCTGTGCAGCCATGGCTCACTTCCATTCAATTCAATAAACCTGTTTTAAGCATCTTCAATGGTTCATTGGTGTCATTTTTTTTAAAAGAAGTGAATTTCTAGGGAGGCTTGTATGGCCATGTGCTATGTGTTATCTGTGTAAGGTTTCACTTGTGTTCTTTTGTTTAAAAACTCTGGATTCCCTTGAGATGATAACTGATGCAGAACCGCATTTTTAAAAAGATTCTTTAATTCTTGGCAGTAAAAGTAGCTCAGCTGATCTTTGCACATTTTTCAAAATGGTTTGAGTTTCCTGATTACTTGCACCACCTCATCCTTCCCTTTCCAGTTGCTGAATGCTCCTAGCAGATCCCACAGGCCTGAGGATGATGTCGTCTGTCACTTCTAAGTGACAATTCTAAGTGCCTTTCTCTAGAAAGGCAGATTTTTCTGGGAGTTAAAGGTAATGAATGCCAAAAATTGTTTTTCAGATGTTCAGGGTTTAATAAAACAGAGGATGTGCACTGCCAGGTAGCACCAATGTTCATTTTTTAAGCTGTCCTTATGTTATCATATATTTGCCTAAAACACTGCCGTATGTTACTTTGCCTTTCTGTTTGGCTACATGTCTGTGCAGAATTCCTAGGACTCCAGACTTTTTAAAGCCCATTTTAAAAATAGCCACCAACAAAAGAAGGATCTAAAAAAATTTTTTTTAAAGTCCTCAGGCAATTGCATTCAGGTAGGAGCAAAGAATTTCATTTGAGGTTCAGAAGTAATGAGGTTTATAGGAATTTCAAACATGGCCCAGTACTACATGCTTGAGAATTTTTTTGTATAAATGTCCCTCATGTCCTTCTCATTGTATTAAAATAGCAGTTTGAAGAGAAATGGGTGAACTGTTTTGGGTTTTGTTTTGTTAGTTTAAATAAATTGAATTAAAAAAAAAAAAAAAGAGCAGAGGAGCCTGTAGCTTTAGCTCAGAATCATTGTGCTGGCCTGGGAGACATCCGCCCAAGTGTGGGCCTTGGTGGTGGGTGCTCCATGTAGCTCAAGAATATTCCTACAGGGCTTCCCTGGTGGCGCAGTGGTTGAGAGTCTGCCTGCCGATGCAGGGGACACGGGTTCGAGCCCTGGTTCGGGAAGATCCCACATGCCGCAGAGCAACTAAGCCCGTGCGCCACAACTACTGAGCTTGTGCGTCTGGAGCCTGTGCTCCGCAACAAGAGAGGCCACGATAGTCAGAGGCCCGCGCACCGCGATGAAGAGTGGTCCCCGCTTGCCGCAACTGGAGAAAGCCCTCACACAGAAACGAAGACCCAACACAGCCAAAAATAAATATAAATAAATAAATAAATTTTTTTAAAAAATAAGAATATTCTTACAAAGAGGCCTCTACCACAGGAGGACACTGGGTAGAGGGGAATATGGGTGACAAAAAAAGGGGCTCATTTGACAGTGACTCTAAAAAATAAAAACAGTTTGAGATAAAAATAATCTCTATAATATCAGTTGTATCCATAGCCACAAACACTGGTGTTATGGACGTGAATATCTGGTCTCATCTCTGGGCCCTGAAAACCTTATTTTTGGAGGCTGATGGCTTTGAGTCAGCAGATACTCTCTGGGTTTCTGCACTAACCATTGAAGCCATTGTCCCCCACCTGCCTCAGGGGGTCAGAAGACAACATTTCCTCAGCCCTTGCTCTGTCTTGAGTTCGCCATTAACATTGCCGACGGTGTAACAAGAGGGAAGGAAGAGGCACCACCCCTGCCCTTGGGAACATCCAAGAAGTCAGGAACAATCCAGACAAAGTGAGCCCACAAAAACTAGGTCCATATAAAGAGAATGTTTGCCAACACTATTAGAATGGCCAGCGATGCAGCCTAAACGAGTTTGTTTTCATCCTCTGTATTGTGTGTCTAGGAGAGGAGTGTAATCAAATGATTTTGAGTTCACTCTACCACGAAGCCCTTCTCCACGGCCATGCCTAGAAGCATGTTAATTACAGTCATGAAATCCATGTTATTGCCTTTCAACCGTATTATATTGTAAGTTAATTTAGCAGTTAGTGAGCCTATAAAACTTATCAACTGAGCACTCTGCCAGGTATCTAGGTGGAGGAATACAGATAAATAATCAAGTATGGTTCCTTACCTCAAGTTTGGCACCTGGCTGAGAAAAGCAATCATAATCAGATAATATGGTTGGAGGAAATAAATAAGTTCATGTCCCAAAATACAAGATAACACAGTACATGTCAACTTTATTGGAGCCAAGATAGGCAGCCATGTTAGTAACGAGAATGGGATTGAGGTCACCAAAATGCCTGTCATCTAATCTTTTGGTGATATGACTTGTGTCTCTCAAGCAAAACCTCCTACCAGACCCTTCCAGAGAGCTGCAGTTTTATTCCTCTCTTTCATTCCTCTTCTAAACTAACTGGAATGCTTAGTTTAGATAAATAGTGTATTGAGGTTTAAGATAGAAACAATTTCTTTTTTTTTTTTTTTTAAATAATTTTACTTTAGTCCGGACCCAATGTCTTTCAGACCTGATACAAGTTCATCCAAAAGTCAGGAAATAGTTTTCAAAGTGTGCTTTAAGGGCCTCCTACATCAAAATCAACTGGGTGCCTGTTAAAATTCAGTTTTCCGGGCATAGTAAGCCTAAGACAACTAAAATACCTGGTGGGACAGGCCAAGAATCTTAATTTTAATAAGCATCCAGGTTATTATTCTCCCTCCACCACCAACAGTTTGAGAACCACGGGTTAAGGGCACGTACTGATTTTTTTGGCATCTTCCTAACCCTATTCTTACTGATGAAATCTGTATTAAGAATCATCCCTTCCAGTTATATTCTTCTGTATATTGCAGGAATTCTTAGCCCCCTGCCCTCCCACCCCCACCCAGGGCTCATGGATTTCTATGGAATCCCTAGATGGGCTTTAAGACAGGCTTAAAAGCCTCTGAACGTGTAGGCAATATGGTGGGCAGGTATATGCTTTTTTCTGGGGTAAGAATCCATAGATATCTTCAGATTATCAAAGAGGCTCCAGAACATAAAATGATTGACCCACTGCTTTATAGGAATGATTATATGTAAACTCTAGGTCCCCATTACTGAAATTAGTTTTCCCTCTGACACGCATGGATACTAAGCATGTATCAGGATTATCAAGCTAAGTAATAAAATGAATAGGCATTTATTGAGCGTCCTGGGGGATGATGATGCAGTAAATACATATGCATTCCTCACACAACTCTATAGCTCTTGTTTGTTTTTTAACATCTTTATTGGAGTAAAATTGCTTTACAATATTGTGTTAGTTTCTGCTGTATAACAAAGTGAATCAGCTATACATATACATATATCCCCATATCTCCTCCCTCTTGCGTCTCCCTCCCACCCTCCCTATCCCACCCCTCTAGCTGGACACAAAGCACCGAGCTGATCTCCCTGTGTGATGCAGCTGCTTCCCACTAGCTATCTGTTTTACATCTAGTAGTGTATATATGTCCATGCCACTCTCTCACGTCTTCCCAGCTTACCCTTCCCCCTCCCCGTGTCCTCAAGTCCACTCTCTATGTCTGAATAGCTCTTTAGGGTGGAAAGTAGCGTTATCTCCATCCAGGTTTCTAGTAACAATGACAATACTTTATTGAGCCCTTACTATTTGCCAAGTACTATTCTAAGCACTTCACATATAGTAGCTTATTTAAATCTTACAACACCTCTATAAAGTGGGTTCTACTGTTACTCCCATTTTACAGCTGGGGAAACTGACACTTTTCATGAAGTCCTCTTCCCTCATCTCTGCATCCTAATAACAATAATATAACATCAATAATAATAATAGCTAACTTTCATTGAAACTCATTACATGCCGGGCACTATTCTACGCATTCATTTTATAGAAAAAGAAACTGAGGCGCAAAGAAGTTAAGTAACTTTCCCAAAGTCATCCAGCCAGTAGTAGACAGAGCTAGGATTCAAACTCTGGTCTGGCTAGAGAGCCCACACCCGTCATGCTTTCTAACTGCCACAAGTTCTAGCCTCCAGCTTACTGAAAAATTACCGATTCTGTGGGCCTTAGTTTTTGTGGATGCCCACCTCTAATCTAATGAATTCCTTTTCTTTTCTCATCTTAAAGCTCCATTTCCAACGCAGGCTTCTGGGAGTGGCCCCCAAGTTTCCACAAGCACCCCTACGGCCAGCTTATGCTGCCTGAGGGTCCTGGGTGACAGTGTGCCTGGCCACCCTAGCTCTGTCCCGGTTCCCAGACCACACAAGGTCACACCAGTTGCTCAGGGGTGTCAGGGCCCTCAGATGCCTTTACAATCACAGACACAATAGGACCCGCAGCTCTGCTGGCTGCAGAGGAACTGGGCAGTATCACATTTCAAGTATCGCCTCTGCGTAATGCTGAGACCATTCAGAACCCGGTTAAAAAAACACAGTCACGACTCTCCTCGGGACCTGGGCTGTTGATTTTGTTAGGTGAGATCACTTGAGGAATATAAAACGCAAGAGAAAGAGTGGCGAAGAGGAAAAACAATAGGTGGGGAGAAAGGTCATATAAAAGTCACGAAGTGGTGGAGCAGTAGCCTGGCCACAGCGCTCCGCTCAGTTTAAACCTGGGGTTCAAGAGGTGAAGGAATAATCAATCCTTGTTTCAATTCCTTCCCAACTGTAAAATGTTTACTTGCACAGTGGCTTTTAATTCAGTGTGCGTGTGTGCGCGTGTGTGTGTATCTATAAAAGAGGCTAAACTATGACCCTCTTAAAACTCCTGACAGCTGCCAATGCTCAGCACACACACAGCAAAGGTTTTGTGTTCAAAGCACACACTGTCCATACAGCTAAGCATCTATTGATGCTGGGCTTTTAATGTTATGCAAGACTTTTTCCTTCCTTTACTTGCCACTGAGTGACTGTGCTGATTCAACATTTTATAGACGCATAAATTTCCCTTTAGAGGCTGTACCCAGAATGTGTGCCTCCCTGGTCCAGTTCCTTACTGCAATCAGATGATGCAGAAAGTATCCTCTTGCATTTCAGTGAGAGGCTGCCCCCTGGTGAAAAATTTCAGCTACACATACAACCGACAAATTTATTGTTGAAAATACTGCAAAGGTTTCTTGACACAAAGGAGAAACGTCCTTCAGTTGCCAAGGAAGTGACAGCATTGTGTAATTTAACCATCAATCAGATGTTTCTTTCCTTTCAACTTCCCCCCAGCCTATTTTTGGTATGTTTCAGTGTTCTGTAAAGTTTTCTTTGATAATTCAAGATGTCTTTAATTTTTAAATATACACACAAGATATATTCTTTTCTAAGCCAATAAACATATTTTCAGGGAACTAAGGGTAAGATGCTGATGACCAGACTCCATTCCTTGTTGTTTTGACATTGAGTTGTATGTGTATTTCCACTTCCACTTATTTTATTTGACTATTTTTTGGTATTTTTTCCTATCTAGGATTACTACCCAAAGTAAACAATTTTTGGTTCTAGAAGGTGAGTGTATGAGTATTCTAAATACTTTTTAGTGTTGAATGCCTCGATTTTAAATTAATGTCTAATATTTATTCTCATGCAGATCTAAGAGATAATTCAGATGAAGCGTTTTGAATAGTGCCTTACATGATAAGCCTTAAAAGTAGTTCATTACTACTATTATTACAGAATTATCCATTTTAGACAAAAATTATTTTGAACATTAAACAAGAATACAGTTAGTATTTTGTCTACAAGTTTTTTCTCCATTGTCGTACAGAAGTGAAATAGTTACCTTGACAAAGATAAACAGTCTCTCCATTAAAAGCTGGTATTTAGAAACTTGAAAATAGTGGCAAATTTGTGCTTCTTTGCTATTTTATTTCTCCATCTCCCACCCCTCCCATCCATCTAACATCACTAGAAGGGATAGTATGTTGTCTGAATTAACCTTTTCGAAACTTGTAAGACTTAAAGGTGAAAATTCAATGACTGTGAACAATTGTTATAACATCTGGGTGTTTGGAAACTCACTTCTCTCTGCTCTTCTCATTTTGTAGAGATGTCATCCGAGATTAGAATGAAAGAGTGCTCTTCATTTTATTCTGGTGATTCATCCACGGATTTCAAATTCTCTAGAATCAAAGTTCTTTTCGTTTCTCCTACTCGTGAAAACCAATGAGTACCCTCCATTTTGCAGGTAGCTGAGAACTAATCTGTGTGAAACTAATGACAACGCTGTGAGAGAGGTAGTAGTATATTCTCGTTAGAGATTTGGCTCAGAGAAGTTGTGTCACTTTTCCAAGGATACACAGCTTGTTACTGGCCTCCAAATTCAAACCTTAGCCAACTTAGGCCAAGCCCTGTGCTCTTTCTCATCAAGGTTGTTCCACATCCTGCCCTTGGCTTGCTGTTTATTAAATCTTAAAGACACGGGCCATGTTGTCCCCATTTTAAGAGAGAAAATTACCTCAAGAAAGAATCAAAAGCCAGGAAGTACATACAAACATCAGCATTTCTCCACTAAATCTATTCAGATGTTCTAAATTAAGGAGAGCTACTCTCATTGATCCTTGGGAAGAATGAACGAGAGCTGTCCCTAAGGAAGTGAGAAGGACTGGTAATGCTGCTTTGCAGTGATTCTCACCAAGGTTGGATCCTTATCCCAGCCATGAATAAGTTATGAAGGTGAAATTTCTCTACTTACACAAAGATGCTGCCATAATGGGAAAGAAGGGGACTTTAGATAGACATTGCTAAGAGCAGATGGTATGGATCTGGAATGACAAAACAAACAAACTGCCCCTTGTGGGATTACCGCACCATGAGAGCTCAAGAAAGCTGTTTGACAGCAATATCCATAAACTGTGATTCAGAATTGGATTTGAAATTTCATGGCTGAGGGAATATTGGCAATATTTTTTCCTTCAGTTATTAAACTGAGTTTGTTTTTTTTTCCTTTTTGTTTTGTTTTGGGGTTTTTTTTTTCTTTGTTTCTGTTTGGTTTGGGGTTTTGGGGGTTTTTTTTTTGGTCCATTATCTACACTCTTAGGATGAACAACAGCAAAGAATTCTTCCTCTGGAGGTTTTGGAATCTTACTAGGATGCTTAATCTGCCTTTTTTAAAATGATAGCAAGGTGATCTGTAGTTCTTTTTCTTCTTTAAAAAATATGAATTCACTTATAAGAAGGCACAGCTTGGGGTCAATTAAGTAATTGTTAAGCAAATATTCACTTGCTTTCTTTGGGAGGATATATATATTTACTACCCTTCCCCATTGTTGTTGACCTTGACCATGTGGTTTGCTGTGGCCAATGGAGGGTGGGTGGAAGTAAGAATATGTCAGGGCCATGCCTAAGCCACAAGAGGCATCCTGCGTCTATGTTCATCCCTCTTGTCCTCTTATCTTTGGGTTCAAATAGCTCCTGGACCAAGGAGAAATATTAGGGCAGTCCAGTATCCAATCCAGAGTTTTGAACCAAGCCCAACTAAACCCACCTGGATTAACAAAGCTCCAGCTGACCTGCAAACAAAGAAAAACAAATGCCTGTTGTTGTGTGTCACTTAGTTGTGGGATGGTTTGTTATGCAGTATTATTGTGGCAATAGTTAACTCATACAAAGCCTAATAACATCCTACTGAACTCTATATTGTATAAACAATATATTTACCTACCTCTCAAGTGTCAGGTAATCATTAACTGGTCAACTTGGTCATCTAGACCACAATTAAAGAATGGGAAAAATGCAAAGCTGGTCCCTGACTTAAAAAAGGAGATGCCCTATAGTCTGTGCACTAACACCTGCACACTTTATTCACAGGAGAGACTTTCACTAAAAGCCTATTTAGTATTATTCTAACAAACTCTGTTGTCTAATTTCCCAGCACTCTGCAGTAGGCTGGGAGAAATTCCTGGAAGCCAACTTTCTGGTAACAAGAAAAAGGTAACTGATGCATCAGGGAATAAGGAGACAGAAATACCATTAAAAAGCAAGGATAAATTAATAGAAGAACAATATCTCTAAATGTGTCATTTTCCCAATAGGTAGCAAATAAAATAGGAAAGTTAGATCAATTTGAAAAATTTTACTTCAAGAATTGCTTAAAACAGTAGTTCCTAGGGTTTTTTGGATTACAGTCCATTTTGAGGGTTTTTTTGTTGTTGTTTGTTTGTTTTTATTTCACTATTTTATTAGCAAACCAGTATTACAACAAAACATTACACTCAGAATATCACACTTCAATTTTCCTAGCTGCGAAAAGATTTGCTAAAAGAAAACTTTGTGAAAAGATTATCTTCAAATAGTTGCTGTATACAAAAGCTGGGGAAGGGGGTGTTTCTTTCTTATCAGTTTTGAAGAACTTGTAAAAATTATGGATTCTCTCTTCAGAAAAATGCATGTGAGAAAAAAACCCACAAAATCTTCTATATAATTTCAGGCAGTTCAAAAACTCCCTAGAACTGATTTATGAACCCTGGGTTATAAACCACTATTTTAAAATAAAAAATAGTCTTACTTCCACGTGGGGTATAATTTAATTATCTGAAATTTTTTATTTCTGTGAAACAGCTTATTCCTGTGAAACATAATTCCAGATAAATGGGGTGTCCTGGAATTCATAAACCTATAAGAGGGCTTTGCCAATCACCACCCTATTACTGGCAAGACTGGCCTTGGAAGAGATGAATGATCTTTACATCTCCTAAGACTCCATGATATCCTTTAGAGATACATTTCCTCATCTCTATTTTGTTTTATGAACTTGAAGTTTACGAGAGCTTAGTAATTAGATCATTGTTCTATATTCTTGCAATCCTAGCCTTCATGTCACTGGTCCACTGCTTGTTAGAAAAACAGAAAACCATCGTATCCATTTTATTCTTTTTAGTGATTCAGTAAGGGATTTTTTCTATATCTGCCCTTTAACTTTAATTCCTTCTGTGAAATATGAGGCATCCATCTTGCCTTTGCTTATAGAAAGTACCACTGTATGAGTAGTTATCAAGTTTTCCATCTCAGGTTCCTGAACATTTATTTCTACAACCCCTTATTCTCTCTTTCAAGAAAAAAAAGGAGCCCCAAACTGGCAGTTATTGTTATAGATACCAAAACAGTTCACGGTTCTGCAGCTACAACTGGTAGCTCTTAGGATCAAATTTACAGACTTTAAAAACCAAGGTGGAAGTCCAGCAATGATTCTTAAAATTATTGATGTTGTGGTGCTGTTATGACTAATAATACCTTATTATTGTCATATTTTCAGAACACATTTATATCCTGAGAGAAATTATGAGCAATTATGACATTTTCCAAAAAAGGAAGAGAAATAACATTTATTATATGCCTACTATGTGCTTAATTTGATTCTTTAAACACATATATCATTAAACTCCCCAAACACCTTATGAGGTAAGAATTATTATCCTTATATTACTCAGCCATAAAAAAGAATGAAATAATGCCATTTGCAGCAACATGGATGGATGTAGAGATTGTCATACTGAGTGAAGCAAGTCAGGTGGAGAAAGACAAATATCGTATCGTATGATATCGCTTATATGTGGAATTTTTAAAAATGGTACAAATGAACCTATTTACAAAACAGAAATAGAGTCACAGATGTAGAAAACAAACTTATGGTTACCAAGGGGGAAAGGCGGGGAGGGATAAATTGGGAGATTGAGATTGACATATACACACTACTATATATAAAATAGATAACTAATAAGAACATACTGTATAGCACAGGGAACTCTACTTAATACTCTGTAATGACCTATATGGGAATAGACTCTAAAAAAGAGTAGATATATGTATATGTATAACTGATTCACTTTGCTGTACAGCAGAAACTAACAGAACACTGTAAATCAACTATACTCCAATAAAAATTAATTTTAAAAAAAGAATTATTATCTTATTTTACAGATGCTTAACCTGAAATCAAAGAAATGAAGTGACTTGCCCAAGGTCACAATGCAAACACTTACACCCAAGTCTGTCTCATTCCTATCATATCATGTTTTTGGAGAATAGAAATGCCAGAGAGGTTTTTATACACCTTTTGTAAAGGACTTCTATGTAGAAAAGAAAATGGGATTGTTCTTTTTAAATCTGAAAGATGGGATTGATACCAATGTGTGAATATAGTGAGAAGTAGATTTGGGTTCAGTATTAGAATATTGATGAGTGTCCCTGAGAGGGTATAGGATGCCCACCAAGTACTGAAATTGATAAAAAAAACAAACAAACCAAAAAATGCACTCATACACAAAGCTGGGGATCTGAGAGTTGATAAGACTGCCTTTTGATGACCTATCTACACAGCGTTCCTGCACTACAACAGCAACAAAGGAACAGAGATTGTACCAGGAGGAGCCTGATTCCTAGTGTCCCCATCAAAACATGGGGTACAAAACCAACACCTTCCCCTGAGGCCGAGCATTTGAACACAGCTCAGGAGGCTGAAAAACCTATGGGAGCCTCAGTAAGAATGAAGAGAACTCTGTGTCTAGGCCAGTATCTATCAAAGTATAGTCCACAGATTCCCGGAGGTCACTGAGACCCTTTCAGGGCATCCGTGAGGTTAAGACTATTTTCATAATAATTCTAAGATATTGTTTGCCTTTTTAATTGTGTTGACATTAGCACTAATGATGCAAAAGCTATAGTGAGTTAAGTTCCTGGTGCCTTAGCACGATTCGTGGCAGTGGCATCAAATGGTACTAGCTGTCTTTGTAGTCTTCATCACCGCACACTTGTATTTTTTAATGCCAATTTCACTGAAGAATGTCCTTGATGAGACAGCACAAGTTGTTAATTTTATCAAATCTAGTCCCTTGAGTATAAGTATTTTTAATATCCCATGTAGTAAAATGGAAATTATGCATAAAGCCCCTCTGCTGCATTTCAAAGTGCAATGGTTGTGTCAGGAACAGCATAGGTGAAACTGAGTTGCCAGCTGAACTAGCTGCCTTTTTCATGGAACATCGTTTCTATTTCCTTGAAAGACTGAAAGATAAATTATGATTATTCAGACTTGAGCATTTAACAGACTTGAGTATTTTCTTGGAAATGAACCAAGTGAGCCTGGTACTTCAAAAAGAAAAATTAACAGAATGTGTTGCCCATCATACAATTCAAGAAAAAATTAGAATTTTGGAAAACTTGTATCTACCACTGTGAGCTTGACGGCTTTCCAGGAATTAGAGTTTTCTTATTAAATAAGTCATGATATCATTGAATCTGAGTTTTTGATGTTGTATATTAAAATATATCAACATTTAGAAGATCTGATTAACTCAGTTGATCAGTTTTCCAAATGACCAATGCATGATGTTATGAAATCATACAGAGGTAGAAGATCCATTCAGAGTGCAAATAGAACAATGGATTTTAATGTGGAAGAATATGAAAAGCTCATTGCTATGGTTTCAGATTCCACATTGCAACTAACCTTTGAGAAACTACCACTTGTTGAGTTTTGGTATAGTACTAAAAAGAATATGGATGGTTATCTGAAAAAGCTGTTAGATACTCCTCTCTTTATCAACTACATATATCTGAATGAGGCCAGATTGTCTTTACATGGTTCAACCAAAATAGCATATCACAATAGATTGAATGCAGTAAGAGATGAAAATCCAGCTCTCTTCTATGAAGCCAGATATTAAAGAGATTTGCAGAAATGTTTTTAAAAGCTACTCTTCTCACTATTTTTTTATTTTGCAAAATGTGGTTATTTTCATAAACAGTATGTCATTTAGGTTAATATGGAATGACTTCTAGTTTTTGAATGAAGAAATAAATACTTCCAAATTTTCTGTTTTAATTACCAATATAAATATTAATAGACATAACCCACAAGAACAAAATTATTTGGAGTTTCAATAATTTTTAAGAATATAAATGGCTTCTGAGACCAAAAAGTTTGAGAACCACTGGTCCAGGTTGATGACCTGAGATAAATGGGGACTCGGATATTGTAGTGGGTACCAATGTGAAAAGAGGCTCCGCCCAAGAAGCAGGCAGGATTGTATATTGCGATGGATGCCAACACAGTACATCCTCCAGAACCAGACGCTTCTCAGATGTCTTGATATTATGGCGTTAAAGCCTGCTACCAGAGAGATGAATTTGACTGAAATGCTGAGTTTAAAACCTGAAATGACTAAGACCCTGCAATTAACTAGGTTAATTTTTCTGTCACTAGGTAGAATGGGGACTTGAAATACCCTCCTGTTCAATCATTGAGAAACAAACAAAAAAAAACTTACATTGTTTGCAGACCTAACTTTATGGCTTTGAAACACCTTGGCCACTGGGATCACTAGCAGCCCCTCAGGAGAAGCCAAATTACTACCGGGCAGAGATGATGTAAGGGGCTTTCAGCTTGCGGGAAACTTAGGACTACATGCAAGTGCTCAAAGTCCTTTCCCAAATCTTCAGAATTCTACATGTTCCCATATTTGATGTTACAAAAAAGCCTGTTAAATAGAGAAGGCGTGATAATTCCCTACAGAAAGAGAGACCAAGACCCAGGAGGCACAAGGGTACCAGAGGTAGCCAAGGTAGGAATCCATCAAAGGCCCCATTAACTAAAGAGAAAATGTGTGATCAGCTGGGGGACTGTAAAGTCTGTGAAATAACTTAATTCCCTCTCACTTCAACTGAACAGATGTTCACTCTGCACCTATGAAGAACAGAGAGAATATTAAGATGAACCAGGATGGTCTCTACACCCCCAGGGACTCTCAGTTGAGGCTGGATGGAGAGCGTGTTCCACTAAAAGTAGAATAATGTGTTACAGGAACGTGGAGCAAAGAGGAATTAATTCTGACATTAAGAGTTAATGTCAAGACCTCCAACCCTCAGTTCTAGGTCAAGTAGAAACATTCGATCACTTCTCTTTAAGTCTCCTCCCAGAGGGGAGGCTGGCCACTGAGTTGGTTTGAAGATGCACAGCAGTTTTGATGGAATCTAGCAGAACACAGATCTTTCCACTGTGTGTCCCGGGGTGGTGGTGGTGGGGTGCTCCACAGGACTTCACTGCCACCCATCATTCACAGCCCACAATGACATTGGTGCCCAAAGTTATTGGGCAAGTGGTTATTTTTCTTTACATGCTCATGAGATTTGGCAGCAAGGCCATGTATTTTGCATGAGGAAATAACAGTTTGTTAAACCAAATTGCCCCAGCAGTAGTCTGTTTTCCAGGAGGACTCCTGGCTTTGTGACCTTGGCTGGTGAGTGGAGTGTATTCTTTTCCTGGGATAAGTTGTTTCTCAGATCCATCTCTCTACACACACCAAGGGTAACCGGTGGCTTTGTGTTCTGAAAATACGCCTCCCAGCTGCTCTGTTCCACCCAAAGTTTGCTATTCTGCTGCTTTTCCAAGTGCAATTAATATTAAAGCCATGAGTGCTATAGATGACTGATTATACTAAGCTTTATGTTTGGGTCCTAGACACAATAAATAAATCATGAATTTTTCTTTTGTTCACTCAGGCATAATTTGTGTTAGGAACTCCAGTCAGTCATCTAAAACACATATATATTTTGCAACAGCTGTTATATTTTATATATTGATTGTCCCCACCAATCCAGCCCTCCCCTCCCTTGGAAGAAAAATAAAACCCTGAGTGTCAGCAACATAGTAAAATGAAAAACATATGTCCATGGTTAATAGTATACCAAAAGAAAACTATGTACATCTGTAAAGAAAAGAAATAAAAAAGAGAACACAAGCCTTAGTATTTGGCTTTAAATGAATATTTGATTCCCCAAAAGTGTGAACTATGGTTTAACAAATGGAAAGAAAGCACTTCTGGGAATGGTGCCCTCTTTCTCCTTCAGATGTGTGAGAACCTAAATGGTTCATTTATACACAGTGCTATGTATTGATTACATTATGTTAAATATTATGTGATACAGTAACCATTAAATGCATTCTGATTTCTCTGGTTCTGTATGGTTTTAAAATAACCTCTCGTTTTTCAGATTGTGATGAAGCAATGCTATCAAAATTGAATTATATAGTTGAGCTATAATTGAATATTTGGTTCCAACTCAGAAAGAAGTAGTCCAGAAAGACTGTGGTAAATGACAGTTGTGTGTGAGAGAAGAGAAACTGGGGGTCTTATTCGTCTAGGCTGAGGTGCTACCACTCTAACACCCTCTCAGGGTATCACTGGGCAAAACGTCAGAAATAGAGAACTCCCTTGAGAGGTTCTGGAAGTACCACTTCAGTTAGGGAGAGTCGGAGCTCTAGGAAGGTGGACACCATGATTGTATTGTTCATCATTTTAACCCCAGAGCCTAACACAATAGTTTATAAGAGTTTCTCTATAACTGTCTGTTGAGTGAATGAATGAAAGGAACAATTTAAATGACGGGGCAACAAACTCTAGCAGATCATGGACTCCGATGGTTCTGGGAGAGTGGAAGGTAAGGCAGGCAAGGTGCAGATGAGCTCTGAACAAAGGAGGCACACCAGCGGCATCCTGGAGTTGGCTCCCACCAACTCTCAAGCCTCAGATGTGTGTATTTTTTCCCAACTCCGCATTCAGTGACTTTAAGCTGGTAGCTTGAAATTGGCCATGGTGGAAGGGAAATCAGCAAACACCACAAATCAGGCTTTTTCCCCCTCTTTTAAGAGAACCAGTTTACCAGCACACTGCTGGCATAGCTACTAAACTTGTGTTAGCTCAGAATTCTAACACAGAAAGTCCTCTAATTCCTGACCAAAACAGGGAGTGGAAGAAGGAAGCTTAGCCAGAGGGGATGATGTATCTTCCTTACAAGGTTGTGGTTGTCTTCTGATTTATAATTAGAGAAGTTAGAATCATCTGAGAAGTTCTCAAATACCTCAAGGAATCCTGTTTTCCTTTTCGTTCTAGTCCATGAAATCTCATAATCTCAGATGTTAAATTGGGACCCCAGCTCCTCTTCCAGCCTAAATTCAATGACTTATTCATTAATTGAACAAATACTTGTTGAGTACTCACCAAGTGCCAGGCATAAGGATAAAATCTATGGTAGATCAGTTGCAAAATAGCCCAAATTCTCCACTCCCTCTATATCCATACCCCTTGTACTTTGACTTTTCAGTCTCCATAAAATGAGAGTTCATTTCCCCACCCCTTGAGTCTGAGCTGGCCTTGAAATTTGCTTTGACCAACTGAATGCAGAGGAAATGAATGTGCTAATTCTGAGCTTAGGTCTCAAGAGGTCTTGCTCCCCTCACCTCTGTCTCTGCCTTGAGAATAAGCCCAGGGTAACCTGATGAAGAATGAGAGACCACATGGAGCACAGCCAAGTCATCCAAGCCAAAGTCACGAGATCATCCAATCCCCAACTGACCCCCCAACTAACTGAAGACACACCCATGAGCCCATCTGAAATCAGTGAGCCTCACCCAGATTAATAGAACTGAGTCTAGCCGACCATGCAGATTCTTGTGAAATAATAAATGATTTAATGTTGTTTTTTTAAATAATCTTTTGAGGTGAAATTCACATAACATAAAAGTAACATTTCAAAGTGAACAATTCAGTAGTATTTAGAATATTCACGATGCTGTGCAACCACCACCTCTATCTAGTTCTAAAACATTTTTGTCACCCCAAAAGGAAACTCTGTACCCATTAAGGAATTTCTATCCCAATTTCCCCCTTCCTGCAGCCCCTGGCAACCACCAATCTGCATTCTGTCTCTATGGATTTACCTATTCTAGATATTTCACATAAATGGAATCATATAATACGTGCCATTTTTGTGTCTGGCTTCTTTCACTCAGCCTAATGTTTTCAAGTTCATACTTAATCAGTAGTATTCATCAGTACTTCATTCCTCTTTGTGGCTGAGTATTATTCCATTGTATGTATATACCACAGTGTGTTTACCCATTTATCTGTTGATGGACATTTGAGCTGTTTCCACCTTTTGACTGCTGTGAATGCTGTGAACATGTGTGTACACGTACTTGTACAGCTCTTTTGTGTATATTCCTAGGTGTGGAATTGTAGGGTTATATATATTATATGCTTAACTTTTTGAGAAAACATCAAACTGTTTTCCACAGTGGTTGAACCATTTTACATTTCCACAATCAATGTACAAAGGTTCCAACTTCTCTACTAGAGGTTGACGCCTGGGTTTCTACTGCTTGCCAACACCTATTTTCCATTTTTTAAAATTATAGTCATGTTAATGTGTGTAAAGTGGTATCTCTTTGTGATCTTGATTTTCATCTCCCAAATGGCTAGTGATGTTGAGCATTTTTTCATGCAGTGATTAAATGTTGGAGTGGTTTATTATGTAGCATTACCTAATTGATGAACAACAAAAAAAAAGTAAGCAAAGTCAGATTGCCATCAGATTGCCCTGCCCTCATGGGGCAAACAGTCTAGTAGAAGTGACAGACTATAATCTAATAATTGTACAAATAAAGGTAAAGTTAGAACTGCAGTTAGTGCTGTAAAGGAGGGGTCCTTAGCACTATGAGAGCACACAGGAGACCTAGGATGGAATGTCATAGAAGGCTCCCCTGAAGAAATGACCACTAGAATAAGATCTAAAAAATGAGTGGAACTTAACAGTATCAAGGAGGGAGTGAAAGGAGCACATAAAAATGCCTATACTGGGAGGAAGCACGGCAAAAGGGTTGAATGAGGGCCAGTATGACCTAAAGAAGAGAAAGCTAGAGAAACCAAAAGATGCAGGTAGAGATAAGGTAGGAAATACAGGTAGAGGCCAGACCATGTAAGGTCTTTAGGTTAAGTTAAAGAATCTTAACAGTTGTCCAAGAGCAATGAGATGTCATTAAAGGCTTTTAAACAGAGTTCTTACACAAAACAAATTTATGTTTTGAAAAGATCACTATCATTACAGGGTGGAAAAAAGATTGGAGGGGGAAAGGAGTGTAAGCTGGGAAATTATTTAGGAGACTCTTTTAGTAGGGGAAAAAGTAAATATGGGTAGATGAGAAGATTCAAACACTATTCCTATAAATTCAACTGGATTGAATATCAGGGAGAACAAGATATCAAAGATGACACCTGGGTTTCTAGCTTGAATAAATGGATGTACTATGGCACTCCTCATCGAGACTGGGAACACAGATTGAGGACTAAGTTTGAGACAGAAGAACTAGAGTTTGGTTTTAGCCATGTTGAGTTTGAAGTGTCATCTAAGTAGAGCTATTAGGTAACAATTATACATACAAGTCTGATGCTTAAGTGAAAAGTTAGGTTAGCGACACAAATTCACAAGACACGTACTTGGTGGGAAAAAATGAAGCCTTGGATGTGGATGAGATCTTGTAGGTAGAAAATGGAAAATATCAACAGAGGAAGGCCAGGACTGAGCCTTGAGTGTCCAATTGTCTGTGTAAAGGGATATGAACCTGAAAAAGAGTCTGAAACAAGGCACCTGGAAAGGTAAGTGTAAAGCTGGGAGTCACAGAAGACAAGATTGTTTGAGATAGGCAGCAGTAGTCAGCATTGCAAATGCTGATGTGAATGCAAGTCAAACGAGGACCAAAATGTGTCTATGGATTTGTGGCAATCATGTATTGATGAACTCAGCAACAGCTGTTTGTGTGGAGGGGGAAGGGGCCAATGGGAGTGGATTGAAAATGAGTGGGAGGTGAATACCTCTCTAGAAGTACCATGTTCATCATAGCATTATCTTCCTGAGCGCATCAAATCCAACCACTCCCAAGCCAACTGGTCAAGGTCCACTCTGAGATTTCCTGCCAGCAACTCACTCTGAGTCCGTCCTAGCTTAAACCCGTCTGGAGGCTAATGTGGACTCCCACACCCAGACTTACTGGGCAGAAAACTATGTCCTGGGGAGGAAGTAATTTTAATATAATAGAGTATTAAGGCATCTGGATATTTGAAGGGGCATTTGCTCTAAATAGCATCTGGACTAGAGAAAATTTCAGCCAAGTATGAGCTGTATCTATTTATTCAACAAGCATTTATTGAATCTCCTAAGAAGTAGGGATGCACAGTAAAATAAGATACAGTCCCTTTCCCTAAGAAATCTTGAACCGAAAGAGGAAGACAGAAATAGACCAGTGGTTACAGTGTGGAGTGATAAGTGTTCTGAGAGAGCAAACACTGGGAAGGAGCAACTAGTTCAGACTTGGATTTCAGAAGAGACTTCTGAGAAGATATCGTTCTCCAGTGGTATTTTGAATGGTGAATAGAATGAGATAAGAGGATGAAGAAGAAGAGTAGGACAGTGAAAGTCATTCTAGGTAGAGAGTACAGCCCAGACCATAAAGCACTTTGTATGTTAGTGTGTTAGTCAAGAATCTTCTTAAGTCATAGAAAAACAATTCAAAAAGCTTAAATAACAAAATTTGGAATAGAATGACTCCAGTTACTAGGAAGTTCAAAAGGCAATTGAGTTTTCCAGCATGGCTGGTTACAGATCTTAGCTGATGTCATCATCCTGTCATCAATGAAGGAATTTCTCTTCAGCTCTCCTTGGCTTGGATCCTATGTCCATCCCTAAACCAGTCTCTACAACTTCTGATTAGCCAGGCCTGGGTCATATACCCACTCTTAGTTCCGTGTAATTTAGTCAAGTCCACCCAAGTTATGTGGAATGAGAGTGGGGCAGGAAAAAATAGTAGATGTCTACCCCACCACGCAAAGGGTTTTAAACTTCATCCTAAGGACAAGGGAGGTCACTGAAGGATTGTAAGTAGGGCTGTGTAATAATCAGATTTTCATTTCAGAAAAATCTATATAGCGGCTGTAAAGGAAACGGGTTAGAGGAGTTCAAACTCGAGGCAATTAGAACTCCTGTAGTTATCCAGAGGATGGTGGTTAGACATGAGCAATGGCCCTGAGGACAGGAAATCATCTTCTTCTCTTCGTGGGATCATTAAGTAGCCCATCAGCCAGCCACAATGACGTGGGTTTTTTTCCACTTTCCACCTACGTTTTAGTCAGCAGGAGTCTAAGAAATCAGTGACACAAATCAGAAATGGTTCTCCTTTGCTGGCAGTCACTTCCAAAGGAATAGAACAGATCTTAAGTCCTGTGGATCCCTTGACAATATGACTCTATGTATATCCGGGACAATTCAACCACACACACTTATGCTTCATGTTACCAGTGTGAGGATCCTTGATGTATAAGACTACACTGTGTTTCTCTACACACAGTGTTGGAAGTGTGAGCTTCCAATTTATTCAATTGGAGATAGAAATCGGAATAACTGAAAGTTGTTGCCTTTCGCACACTATGCCTACCAACTTCCTATCTAGGGCATCAGCCCACACTATGCCGCCTTAGATTTATGGAAAAAGCCCACAGATGATGGTCTTAATTATGTACCGCATCTTCAGCTTACAAAAGCCCTTTCTTATGTGTTAATTCATTGAATACTTCCAGCAACTCTATGAGATAGGCAGTAGCACCTCCATTTTATATATAAAGAATCAGAGGCTCAGAGAGGGAAAGTGAGTTGCCCAAGGTTACATGCTAGTCAAGTAGCTGGGAGAGGGGGGCAGATCTTTGGTCTAGAATCCTATATCTTTCGTGAAACCTACTTTTGAGTAATGGTTGTGAGCAAAAACTCTGGAGCCAGATTCCCAAGTTTGAAATCTTGGCTTGCTACTGATTAGCTAAGTGCTTTAAACAACATGTTACTGTATGTAATGGTTTTCTCAACTGTAAATAGAAAAACATTTTTTAATCTACTTCAGAGTGTTATTGTGAAGATTAAATAGTAAATACAAATAAAGAAGGTAACCTTATAATGTGTCTAAAAATATATATTTCTGGAAGTGAAAAGGAGCCCTAAAAATAAGTAAAATATATATTATTTTTGAAATATTTATTTACTGACCAACATATTTTTTAATTTATTGGTGGATCTATAAAATAGTTCTATTCAAAACCTATTTCAGAAATCAATTTTTTCCACAAAAATAAAATAATACAATTCAGTATACATTAAAGCCAAAAAATTTTTTGAACCTTTTTATATTGGTTTCCCAAACATTTGAAAAAATAATATAAGCATAATAATCATTCTTGGTACCTATTCACATACTTTAATCAGTTTCTTACCCGTATTTGTCCCCAAAGGCTATCTTGCAGGCTGTGTCTCACAGGCCTCGGCACATCTGGCTGGTCATCAAGCAGCCAGCAGGGACAGCAAATTGGCTCCTCTTCCTAACTCCACCCAGCCTGGAAGGAGTTAGCTGTCCCAGGTTACTCCTGCCCAGGGGCACTTCTTTCTAACAGCATTCTGAATGCAGATCATGAAAAGTAAGTGTTACTTACAGCGTATCTTGAAGGGATTGCAAAACAGAAATGGGTTATCATGGTTGATCCTATCGTAGGGTGGGCAAAGCAATAAGAGAAACTCACTCCGACTTATTTTAATGCAACTATTAATAAAATTCTGCTGAAAAATTGAAGATCAAGGCTAAATGAACAGGATACCCCAGCGCTCTTCTGGGCCAACTGGCCATATAGTCACCCTAAGAATAAAACACCAGAATATAGTCTGGCTCACAGAAAGCACTAGCTATTTTTATTGCTGTAGCCCTCCTTGTTGTTATTACTATGATACCACTTTTGTACATTTACTATAAACAATACACTGTGCTTTATAAACATCATCTCATATAATTTTCTCCAAACTCCCACCTGCGGCATTCGTTTACTTTACTGGCATGGCCCTTAAAGTCATCTGAATTGGGACTTTCCAAATCTAATCTGGAGCCTAAATCATTACATTAGACTTTCTCTTCCTATTCTCTATTCCTATAGTATTTTAAGTATAAAGCACAAGGTAGTGGACATAATCTGAGGCATTATCTTATATATTCCAGATGTTTCACGTGTGTTAGTCACCTCCGACCCAACAAAGACTATAAATTCCTGAGGGCATGGGCCAATGAATCAATGGTGGTTTTCAGATGCAAGCATAGAAACCAACTCTGGCTAATGAAAGCAGAGAAATAATTTATTTGAATATATTATGTGGCTCACAGAATCTCCAGGAGGGCTGGAAAACTAGGCTCAGAGGCTCTGCAGGCAAGATCAAGGCCCTGTTCACACCACAGAACTGGTTGGTCCTGTGAAGACAAACTAGCAGCATCACTGAACCTAGACCTCCCAACTTACACCTCCAACAGCCCCACAGCTGGCCACTGAACACTGTAAATAGAACTGTTGCCAGAACCACTGCAGAGACCCCTGCATACCTGCTGCTGTGACCACCATCCCCCTTAGGGTAAAACGGGAGTATTGTTGAGTTTCTTTGTTTCATCAGTTTCTCAGAAAGGGGTGAGTGCACCCAGCTGGTAGGTATCTATGTCTGCTTAGGCTGCTATAAGAAAATACCATGGACAGGGTAGCTTAAACATCAACATTTATTTCTTACCGTTTGGAAGTTGGGGAATCCAAAACCAAAGTGCTGGCAGATCTGGTCTCTGCTGAGGGCTTTCTTCCTGGCTTACAAACAGCTGCCTTCTTGCTGTGACCTCACATGGTGGAGAGAGAGAGAGAACAAGCTCTCTGGTCTCTTCTTCTAAGGGCGCTTATAAGATCCCATCATGAGAACCTCACCCTCAGGACCTCATCTAAACCTAATTACCTCCCAAAGACCCCACCTCCAAATACCATCACATTGGGAGTTAGGGCTTCAACATACGTTTTTGCGGGAGACACATTCAGTCCAAAGCACCATGTCACTTGCCCATGCTCTGCTGCAAGGAAGGCCAGGAAAGCAAATAGTTGGCATTTTCACCTTCTTTGATAATAGAGGATGAAAATTCTCATAGGGTGAAAATTCCCCCAAACATAGGCACAGTGTCCAGGTACTGGGCAGTCAAAAATCATGACAAATGTCTACTCCAGCCACAGCTTGCATTTCTTTAGTATCCTTCTCAAAGCTGAGCAGCATTGAACCCTGAGGTCTTGCTCCCCACTGATGTCATCCATGATCAAAGTGATGCCGTGGGGACAAATTTAAACAGCAGGACTTCAGACAGTTGGGAGAATGAGAATGTGAATATTAGCATTCCAGAGCTCCTTCCACTTAAGGTCTCTTTAGCCATACAGGGGTTCAAAGTAGGCAACAAATTCACTGATAAACTTAGAACAAAAGGAGAAGACTGTACCTACTATAAATTGCTTTGGTCTCTTGACTTTAAAGCAGAGTAGGAAACAATAGAAGAGAAAATGTGTCTCTCTATCCATTAATCAAGTGATGGCTTCCCAGGAAAACACTTCACACCTTAATAGTCATTGTTCAGTTAAACCTCAAATCTTTCCTACCAAATCCCCCTAATTTCAAGACTGCTGAGTTTATAGCAGTCAGTGTATGGTACTATAGTACCATAGTGCTGGGCAAAAAAATACGAGGAAAATGTTGATTAAAAAAAAAATCCCAGGACCGTAATCCAAAGAAAAGCTGAAGAACACAAAACATACAAGTTGACCCCGCACAACCTGAAATGAAAGATTTCATCTATTACTCATCAGACCACCCAAGGCTGCAATACTGACAGAAACATGTGACCTTAACAGAGAGCTGGGAATCATTCCCAGGCACCAGGCATTTGCCTTGATGGGGACAGTGTTGGCTTTTCGTGACCCCTACCCTGGACACTGAGAACCCACCAAGAATTTACGTGCCAGGCACTTTGCTTAGTACTTTGATGAAAAATGAAGGTGAAAAAAAATGCCATCTCTGATACCGCCAAGTTTATAATCTATAGGAAACTAGACAACAAGAATTCAAATTGCTGTAAGGTAGAACGTGATAAACGTCCTGAGGGCGGTGTCAAGTGCATGAGGATTCCACGGAGGGAGACAGCAGGGAACTCACAAAAGGCAAAGGGCAGGAAAGAGTAAATGCAACGTCTAAAGCCTCCTTCATGACTGCAAGTCATTTTCACAGATTATTAAACATAGTTAAGGCTACAACAGACCCTGCAGGTCATCCAGAACAATCTCTTCTTTTTGTGCTTAAAGAAAATGAGGCTCTCAAGAAGGTGAGAAGCAGAGTCCAAATTAGAACCCAAGTTTCCTGACTCCGAAACCCATTTGATTCCTCTATAGTCATGAGAGATTTATGAAAAGAAAATTTTCCTATCCATTCTTGTGCCCTAAACACCACTATGCCCTTATACCCTAAACATTGAGAGAGGCCATTTGATCTTGTCGCCTGGTGGTGTGTCACTGAGGTGCACATGTCTTGGGAAGAGGGTGCTCACAGGGACCCAGTAGAGACGCCTACTTAGCTTAGCTGAGGCGCTGATAGACCCACCGTTCTATGAAAGCCCTTCAGCACATAGCCTCCTGGAGACAACTGGGAGAGGCACAGAGATTGCCAATATCTGATCCAGGGGACTGAGGCTCTGAAGGGACAATTGAACATTCAGTCTAGATTGAGCTGGTTTGGCTGTAGTCGTGTCTGAGCAGGTGTGAACTCAGATGTCTCAGGTTCAGGATGTCATCAGGTGACACCTAAGGACACAGTGCAGGGCACACTTGGCAGCAGCAGGGAAAAGAATGTGAACACCGCACAACTTGTCCACAGCCAAGAAATCAGAGCCAAGGGGGCCTAATTAAGCTTTGAAATGATCGCTTCACAAAGAGGAGGTTGATTCCTCCTTGGTTCTGTCCCCTCCCCAACTCTGGCAAAAGATTCCACCTAGTAATTCGCTCGTAATATTCCACATCATTTCCTTTCCAGGAAGCTCCAGAGTTTCATATAGCCTTGATACATCCACGTTAATTTTTCTTTTTCTCTATTTTCTGGGTTTCATGCTTTTGTTCTTGTTTTGTTTTGTTTACTGTTTGGTTTTGGTCCCCAAAGGAGGCCTCATTATCTAATCTAGGGGATACCCTTCTTGATTTTCAGATATTTTCTTCCCTTTAATGTCAGGACCATGAACCAGCTATGAGCAAGTATCTTGACCGCAGGCTGGAGTCTCTGGGTCTTCATGGAATGAAGTAGACAGAGAAATGCTCATGATTGTCACCCAACTGGCACTGAGGCTTTCTTGTGGGAACTTATTTCCTGCAAATAATGGACCCTCTGGAGTTAGTTGTGACTGGTTTGGTCTCACTAGCATTTTTGCTGCCACCAAAACCAAAATGATTCTTGGTACATTATAACCTGCTCCAATTACCCCACCTGCCAGCTCCCAAATCCTTAACTATTACAAACTTTGTGACGATGACTCTATAATAACCTCTGCCACACGCTGAAGTCTGCATGGCATGTCTTTTCATGGAGGATTTCCTTAACTGGGCATCACAGGCAAGTTTTCTCTCCTATTGACCAGATCAAGCGAGTTGCGGCTGGGTTCAGAATCAAGAAAAGAATGATGTGGAGCACTTCACCTCCCTCCGCCAGCCCTGCAAACAAATGTAGTTTATCTTGCTACCAAAAGAAAGTGCACCAACTAGGCTCCACTCTGCGTGAGTTTTATGTTTTCAGCCCCGACATCTAAGCCTTGGGGGGGCAGCCTGATCAGCATAAGAATCAGTTTTTTTCACATTTTACAAAATAAATTTAAACAGGAAATATTTGGATTAGATAACAAGTTAGCATAAGGAAGAATTTCCTAGTTGGGAGTTTGAACACTAAAACATTAATGGGATGTTCCTCTGGACTCTTTTCTGATTAAGGTTGCTAACATCCCGTCATGTGCAATGAAACTAGATAATAGAAGGAAGAGAAACTCACATTTCTTGCTTAGATATTCCTAATGGCTCATGTCACTTATACCATCTGCACTGTGAGGGAGGTATTAAGGTACCTATATTTTACAGATGAAGAAACAGTAACTTTCTCAAATTCATACATTTTAAAACAGAAAGTCAAAGTTCTACCTAAAGCTGTCAGATATCAAAGTTCATAATTTTTCCAGTACAGCAATTCATCCAAAGAGGGCCACGTTATCATTTCATTATAGCCCTCTGATTCCACAATTCCATTCTTTAAGCCCCTTGTCTAGCACCATCAGACCCTTTAATTCTTTGTCAGTAAGCCAGTATTTGCCTGTAGAAAGACTTTGCCTTGATGAAAAATATCAGAGATTCTAAAATATCTTGGGAGATAGAAACACTTTAAAAAAAAAAAAAAAAAGCAAAAATAAAGTAAAATAACTGTCCATGTAAAATCCATGGTGTAATAACACCCTATGGCCTGACAAGGGTGACAGGACATGGCGGGGGGCGGGGAGCAACTTCCTGAAAACTGTCTCAGCCCCAGATGCCGGGTCTGTTTCATAAAAATGGGGAAGAAATGAGGAACTGAGCAAGATGTTGAAAGCCCTGATCAATTGGTAATTGTCCTCAGTTCTACACCCATAATAAATGGTGACAAATTCATTCGAGAAATACTGTCTTGTCAACAGAGATCTTGGGAAGTCAGAAATCGAGTTCACATACCCTGGAGCAGAGGGTCTTCTGATCAGCTGGTCCCGCTATGGCTCTCTTGAGTTCTAGGATTTGGAATAAAGAGGTGTGGTTCAGTTTAAGAAGTCCCCAAGTCCACGTTGGTACAAATAGGACTTTCTCATTGTCATCTGAAAACAAAGGTACTCTTTTGAAAGTTCGGTAACCCAGTATTTAAGATCTCTGTAAAAGGACTGTTCCTCGTTGACTGCCCATCCCCCTCCAACTCCATCCTTGATTGGCTCCAGAGATGGCTGGTAGATAGGATTCTCCCCAGGGCAAATGCAGGTCACAGGATGCTACCTCCCACTCCCTTGCCCCTGGCACCCACCACTAATTGATAATAGTGCTCTTTCCTGCTGAGGCCAGATGCAGCCTCAGAATCCTTCTCAGCACAGCTCCAGGCAACCACTACCAATCATTTGGAGTTGGCACTCAAAAGGAAATCTATTTTGCTAAATTGCCCTAGGCACTTCTCAACAGTGTTTCAAAACCCCTTGTCAAATGTTTTTGTGTGCCTATCCTCCCAGAATCTGAGCCATTGTTCAGAGAAACACCCAATAGGAGATGAAAGAAGAGTTTTGTTAATTACTACCTTAAAAACAAAAAGACTTGAGAATAATTTACTCAAGCATTTAACAACACCAAAATGTCTGCTTCTATGTTCTAGGCCCTGTACTATTCTTTACAGATACAAAGAAGAGTAAGACATATTTCTTATTCTCAAGATGCTCACAGTCTAGAAAGAGATAGAAACAAGTAAATCCTGATGTGTTCTCTGATAGCTACACCTCAATCAGCAAGGCCAAAAGGAGGCACAACCCTTATCTACGTACACACACACACACACACACACCCCACCATTCCTTACATTCACACCTAACTGCCTGAGGAAACTCATCCCTCTTTCTTGTTTCACAAGAACTATTACTCTTGCATCAGAAAGCTACTTGGGCAGACTGAAATATACAGAAGCTAGGGAATGTGTGCTCCTCTGATTAATTAACACATGATCTGGTAAAGAGTTCCACTTGGTTTTCAAGTTTCCAGATTTTTCTCCCAGACTTCTTGAAACTTCAATAAGAAAATTTTTTTTCTCAGCCCAAGTATTTTGGTTTCAGCATCACCAGCTGGGACTAATTACTTAAGCAGTCTTCTTTTTTTTTTTTTTTTTTTTTTGGCTGTGTTGGGTCTTTGTTGCTGCACGCCGGCTTTCTCTAGTTGCGGCGAGTGAGGGCTACTCTTCGTTGCAGTGCCTGGGCTTCTCACTGCGGTGGCTTCTCACGTTGTGGAGCACGGGCTCTAGGCATATGGGCTTCAGTAGTTGTGGCTCACGGACTCTAGAGCACAGGCTCAGTAGTTGTGGCGCACGGGCTTAGTTGCTCCGTGGCATGTCGGATCTTCCCTGACAAGGGATCGAACCGCGTCCCTGGCATTGGCAGGAGGATCCTTAACCACTGAGCCACCAGGGAAGTCCCTTAAGCAGTCTTATCGATCTTTCAAGTGCCCGTGAATCACCGGGGATTTGTTTAAATGCAGATTTTTATTCACAAGGGCTAGGATTTATTCCTTGCCTCTTAACTTTTTTTCCATCTCTTTATCTCTTTGTGCTGTATTTTGAGAAATTTTGAGAGTTGGTATTATAGTGCAGTGATTAAATACAAGGGCTCTCCCTGAAGACTAGTTGTATGACTTTGGGTAAATTACTTATCTTCTCTTTGTCTTGGTTTCCTAATCAGTAAAGTGGGGACATATAATTCTTGTAAGAATTAAATGAGATAATACATGGTAAATGCTTGAATAATACCTGGCACATAGTAAGCACTCAATGTATATTAGATAATATTAGTTTTTCTTCAGCTCAATTTTATGGTTCACTAATTCACTCTTCAGTTATGTCCAGTCCCTTATGTTTAGTTTTGTTCTTTCAACAACCTTATTTTTCATTAAATTGGTTCTTTTCCATAATACTCTATTCTGGATTCATAGAATCTTATTCTTACTTCATAAGCTCTTGCTCTTGTTTTATACATACTTTCACTCCTTTATCTCCTCAAGGTTATTAAATATATTTACAGTTTTTGCTACTTCTTCTTTACTTCCTCGGGTGTAAATTCTTTCTTTTATTATGTTTTCCCTTTATATCTGGAGGGTGTTAGCTATGGACTCATTACGGTCAGGAGATTTTTCAAGGCTCTCTGCTGGATTACCATTTCCACATACAAAGTTTGAGCAGGGCATAGCACCGATACACAAGCTTGCTCAGGTAGCTGTGGAAAGGACACCCTGCCAGGAGATACGGTTCCAGACCTTGTTCCTGCAGGTGCAACACACTCTAGCGCTAACACAGGTGTTGCTATTCTGACTCCTGGCCTTGTGCTGGCTGCCCAGCTCTAGCTTCAGCTGGTTCCCATTGGCAGACTGGCAGGGCAGTTCCACCCCAGCAGCCTCTGGCCGTGTGCAGACCTACCTTCTTGGACCCTTTTCTTATGTCTTCCAGTTCAGCCATTTATTCATTTAACTGCTCTGAGCCTGACCTGGCATTTTTCTCTTTGGTTTCATTCTCAGGCTCCTCTCGTATGCTTTACCTCTTCCCACCCTCCGTTGTTCCAAGTTTTCCCCTTAACTCTGTCCTTAACATTATACTTTCATTTAACGAAACAAGATAGTCTTTATCAGAAATACTTAGGGACACATTTGTTTTCCCCTCCTGACCTCTCTAGCCCCAAGTTTCAGAAGCTTACAAACCTGTCATGCCATACGCTCAAAAACCTACAACCTCTCGAAGTCCCTCATTTCCCTCTACAGGAATCCTTGCAAGAGACACCGATACCAGAAGCTATTTGGGCTTTGGCACCACCAATCACTTGGCATGACAGCAAGTCCTGAATCCAGGAAGTGGGGGTGGGGGGCAATAGAAGTGCCAGGAAGTGAAGGAGATTACCATATTCATACAGATCTCAGCTCTCTTCAACCCCTCCCCTTGCTATATGGCTTTCTCTTCATATTTACTGAAGAATTCCCCTACAAGATATAGGTTAGATATAGCGCCACAGAGAACATTAACCATCATCACAACCTCATGGTAGACACAATTTTCCTCCCTCAATAGTATGGACTGGACTTACTTAGAAACTTTTTCTTCCTCCAATCACATATATGTGAAAAAAGTTAACTTGTGTGTGTGCACATATGTGTGTATGTACACACACACACACAAGTCTCAAGATGAAATAAATTGTACGGTAATACTGGCTGCCTTCTTCCATGATTCATTTCCCCCTTTTCCATATGCTCTCTGCCTACATAAATACCTTTAGCCTGTTCATTAATTCCTTGGTAAATATATTCAATTCTTCCCTCTGTTCCTTTTCTCCAACACTCCAGTTGCTTTTTAGAAGTTTTAGCTCTAACCTTATGCTCTCTGTCTCTCTAACCCCATAGTGATTGTCACTATCTTTCTGTGTTTCTCTTTCCTCAAAGTCTTGTAAAATATAACATACTGCAAAGCAGTGGTGTTCCTGGGATTTAGCATTTGGGGTGGCAGATGGGGTGGTAACGAATCTGCTCATGGGGGCTGGTACATCCCCCAGCAGTCTCAGCCCATTGCATACATTTTGAATTAAAAATATGAACGATAATGGAATTAGAAGCACATGAATGTGGCATTTAATCTATTGAGGAGTAGGTGAGAAAACAAACTCTTTTCTAATACTTAATCCAACACAACTAACATATAGCTAAACATAAACTCCTTGATAGCAAACAGCTATGAAGATTTAGCTTCTCTGGTCTCACTACAACTCAGCCATCGGTGGAGAAGGCATTGGCAAAGGAGTAGCTCTACCCCAGGAAGTTGAGGTTGGCTGCCAACCATGTTTCCTTTAGACTTTCTTCTTGAACCCTGGTTACCCCCTGCTCTTTCCACCCCAACTAGCCACAGACGCATTTTATGATAAGCCAGGACAGCTGTTGCTTATTCTTAACGTTATAATTATTCCTCTTTATGTATCCCCCATCTAGATTTTGTAAACTCTTTTGATGACAAGGACTGTGTTAATCTCCTGCCATGGGCTGAATGGTGTGCATGGTGTGCATAGTAGGTGGAAAGTAAGCTATGTTTGTCGAGCAATACACTGTGCAAGCATTTCACTTACATATTCTTGGGTATCCAGCACAGCAACCTATGTCCATAGATATCATCATGTCATAGATGTCATAAAGGTGAAGTAATTTTACTGAAATCACAGGGCTAGTAAGAGAGCCTGGATGCGAACTCCAATTTTCTTAACTCTGAAACATGTATTCTTTACACCACATTATGCCACAGAGTGCTGAACAAATGCATGCTGAATGATCAATGGATCCATCCATCCTGGATCCAAGGCACTTCAGTTCAGCCAGCTCAACTCTCTGATGGCAAAATAAAGGGTGGTCACTTAACCATGGATGTGAAACAACATGAGTGTTCTGTGAAAAGAACAACACTGGGTTCTAATTTAAATTGTCAGCATTTAGATATGGAAAAGACTGCACAGCAACAATTCTCCCTATAAGGCTAGAAGGCATATCAGTTTTATTATTCCATCTGACAATTGACTGAATGGAAACAGAGAGACTTAGAGATGAGAGGCCTGGGTCAATGTCACATGGGCCGTTGTTGTCAATCTAGAATTAGAACCAAGAGCTTCTGCAAGCTGCATCCTCTGCTCAGCCACCTATAATTTTTCAAATACTAATGTACAATTATTCACCCCAAACACTAATGGAAACTGTGCACCAGGAGGAAACCTTTATTATCAATTAACCAGTATTGAATCCCTATCTAGGACAGACACTGCGCAGGTGCTTTTGGGTTTTCTAGAGTAGAAAAACAGACTTCAGCCCCAGCCTCCTTTGTGATGTAACCATAGTGAAGCTAGAGAATTACATCAAGCACTGCAGATGGTATAGAATATCCTAATTACAATTCCAAATTGCACTAAATGCTTTTCTAAACAGCCAAAACCCCAGATAAATTAATTTGAAAGGACATATAAAATTGCAGTCATAGGGAGATAAAGCTTTCATTAGCAAATCTTTCCATTTCGCCTGACCACTTCCAAGTAACTTTTAGATCACTAAGGACACACACACACACACACACACACACAATTTTCTATGGCTTATAAAAAAAGAAAAAGCATTTCCATTATGTTCTGTTTCCTTTGAAGAATTCCCTGAGGAATTCTTCTAAAGTTGAGGCAAATCAGCATACACAGATACAGCCATTTACAATCTCCTTGGAAACTAGAATTCCTGGCCAATTCAGGCAGCAAGCAGCAAAATGTTTTCTCCAGGTTTACTTGAAGAGAGAAAAATATTGTGAAAAATGCAAAGGAAGGTGTATGTTGGGTTTCAGGGTCTGATGTGCTATCCTCCAGGGTCCTACGTTTCCATGCACCAGGAAGACTGCACCAGGAAGCTTTATGCCAAGTCTACCTGCTGTGCCATCAAAATGAAATAAGCTAAAGAAAAATGATGGTAATAAAAATGACTACCATTTATAAAGCCCTTAGCAGATGCAGGCACTACACCGAGAAATTTATTTACATTCTCACAACCACCCTAGGACGGAGGCATCATTTCCCTCATTTTACACACTAAGGAATGTAGGCTCAGTGATGTTAAGGAACTCACCTAAGGTCACACAGCTAATATGACTGGATGGCCATCAACCCAGGTCTATCTCTTCCCTGACTCAAAAGCCATGCAACAGTGCCCGTGCTCAGAACACACACTATATTCTCACAGGCACAACAGCGTTGTCAGTAAGACCACCTTGACTGTCCCTCCACAGTTCAATGATGTAGTTAATGCCAAGCTTCAGGGGGGATTTTCCACTGAAAATGCTTAAAAGCAACCACGGGTTTTCAGTGCAGACACAGAACCGCTGAAGTAAAGAGAGAGGAACACACCATTGTAAAGCAATTATACTCCAATAAAGATGTGAAAAAAAAAAAAAAAGAAAGACAGAGGAGATGTTTCCCCAGATCGTATGGCCATCTATCTATTTACCTATTCTTCATGACGCCCTTTGGCACAGATCTATACCATACGGGAAAATCCACAATAAGGAAAGCAACTTATTTGTGCTCTACCTCTAGATGGACACGAAGATTGAGGCATAGTGACACACTCACACACACACAAATGGAAAACACAGATTTGTTTTGACAATCTATGATACAACAATATTTATGAATGTAAGCTGCAGCAAAGTGCATCCATCTTCCAAAAGCACACACACCCCGCCAAAGACTGCTTAGATGTGGGGAAGGTGAGAATACCCCCTCAGAATCAACTGCCCTCGGGCTAAGGGGGTGCATAGGAGGGAAGCCTCCAGTTTTCTATGATCAAGATTTCTCATCATGGTGTTCTTTTCACAGAACACTTGTATTCTTCACATCCACAGTTAAGTGACCACCCTTTATTTTGCAATCAGAGAGTCGAGCTGGCAGAACTGAAGTGGCTTGGCAGCTGCGGAGATGAAGCTCAACTGAACAAACAGACTCTTAAGTGATGCTTAGATGGGAGAACTTGGACACGGTTCAGATTTTTTTTTAATTCATTTAAATGTGTGATTGAATCCTACTCATTACCCTCTCGGCAGTATATTATATATTCAGCTCTTTATTGTATAATAATGCTGAGGGTGGAAACTAAGAAAGGTACAATATTACCAACTCTTCTTATTATAGAAAGAAGAGCAGCTTTGTTTATGTCATAAACAATAGTCAATAAATGCACATAACAAGTTAATTTTTCACAGCAATCCGTACCCAGAACTTGAAATATGCTATTTTGTTCTTTGGTCCAAATTTCTTGAGACAAATAAATCCTTCTGCACAGTAATCATACTGAAATCTTGGAGTAAACAGCATGTAAGAGCGTACAGGCCCGGTTTAGAATGGTGCTTAGTGCAGACGGGTGACAGATGACTTTACCACAGCACCGCTCACACCTCTCTGACCTCCTTTCTCAGCACCCTCCTCTACTCACTCTTGCTGCTTCAGCCATGCGGACCCACCTGCTTCCCACGAGTGGCCCAAATACCCTCCCTCTGCTTGGCCTCAGGGTCACTGCACTTGCCCTTTCCTCTGCCTGAGACCTTCCTGCCCCAGGTAGCCACATTAAGCCCTCACTTCTTTCAAGCGTCTGCTCAAATGCCACCTTACATCTTCCTCCAGCATTCTCTCTCCTCCTAACCTACTAGTTACTTTCTGCATATTTTCTGCTATATATTCATTTGATTCTTGACTCTCTTCTCCTACTCGAAGATAAGCTGTGGGCGCAAGGGACTTTGTTCACTGCTGTAACCTCAGCACCTGGAATGGTACTCGCACAAGGTAAGTGCTCGGGAGGGAATAAATGAATGGATGGCACCAGAGCCAGTTTAGGGCTAGGGGTACAACAGGGGTGGCTGCCTCAGGTGTCAACCTATAACAGGTGGCACAGACATCCTTGGAAAAGAAATGAGATGGAGAGTATTTATCTTAGAGCTCTCAAGAAAAATCTTGTAAATTTTTTTCCTTCCACATTTCTTTAATTGAAGTATAGTTGATTTACAATGTTGTGTTAGTTGCAGGTGTACAGCAAAGTGATTCAGTTACACATATACATATATCAAATGAAGAATTGGATTCACCACGTGGGGCTGGGGGAGAATGAGCCTCCCCCAACAGAAGTGTTAGATAAACTACCCTCTAAGGAGGGTGAGTACAATTAGCTCTAAGGGCTTTTCTTTTACAGAGTGGAGTTCCCAAGTTTGGGTCAGAGCAGAATTGCCTGTGTCTAACTAAGAGAGACCAAAAACAGCCACCAGTGGTTCTTCTTCCCCTCCCTTCCCCATGTTCTGCTCAGCCCCTCCTCTAAATTAATGCTGCATGAAGAGTTAAATAATACTGGTTTGAAGGAGTGCCATGTCATCCGCCTGTTTAAGGACCTACAGTGCTTTTCAGTTACCTTTTGGATCCCATTCAAACTCCTCAGCTTTGGCACTCAATTCCTGGAACCCGACTGTATTCCTTTACATGGCACAAGGGACTTTGCATATAGAATTAAGATTACAGACCGTAAAATAGGGAGTTTAGGAGATTATCTGATTAGGCCCAATGTAATCAATCATATGGGCCTTTAAAAGAGGAATAGGAAAGCAGAAGAATCAGAGAGACATAGCAGAAGAGGGAGGCACAGGGGTGATTCAAGGTGTGAAAAAGACTCTAACTGCCACTGTCGGCTTTGAAGATGGAGGAAAGGGACCACAAGCAAAGAATGTAGGTGGCCTCTAGAAGTTGAGAACAGCTTCCCTCCAACAGCCAGCAAGGAGAGCGATACCTCAGTCCTAGAACCACAGCAGGTTAACTCTGCTAACAACCTGAGTGAGCCTGGAAGTGGGCTCTCCCCCAGAGTCCAGCCACGCCAGACCTTCACCTTGGCCATGTGAGCTCAAAACGGAGAAACCAGTCGGACCCACTGGACTTCTGACCTACAAAACCACAAGATAATAACTTTGTGTTCACATAAAACTGCTAAATTTGTGACAGTTTGTTATGACAGCAGTAGAAAAATAATTCAAGACCTTTAGCAAACTGGATCCAACTTATATACACAAAACATCCCATTGCTCTGGGACCTGTATCCACTGCTCTCGCCAACCTGTCTGCCTTCAGTCCATAACATGCTCATTTGTCGTTAATCCGATACTGTCCCTCCGCTCAAGATTTCTCTTGCCACACCAACTCAAAGCCGGTCCTCCAAGGCTGAGTCAGACCCAGGTCCCACCTCTTTCACCTTTTAATCTGGTTGTCCAACAGGATTTTCCACTTAGGGACTTCCAAATGTCACACTATGCTTCATATAATTATGTATTTTTGTCAAATATCTTATCATTTTCTTTCCCAACAAAACTCTGAGCCCTTCATAAGCTGAAATCGTGTTGTCTTTGTGTCTGGCAAAGCACAAAACAATGGATACATAGTGAATGATTCCCAGGAACGTACTCACTTCACTTTAAAATGACCACTGGGAGATGTTTTCCATGTAGAATATTTCTAATCTACTCATGTGACAGGATTAGGAAATTTTTGTGTGTGTGATGTAGTTGATTTCAGCTAGTATCAGAGATCAGATATGCAGATTTGATCCAGTAACAGTAAGCACTTAATTTCGTTTATTTCTATCTTGCCAGCACAGTGATCTCACCTGATGCCTACTTTTCCACTCCATCCTGATTCCATGGAATTTGGTACTAACAGCATGTAAGTCATAATCATACCATGTGGGGAGAGCTCATCTACCTTAGTTAGAGCAGTACTGTGTCTCATTGCCTAAACAACGTCTCCATCTTTCATTGCAGTAAATAGACCAGATAAACAATGACACCTGCTTTCTCTCAAGAATAAGTGCTCATAATAAAGAGAATTTGAAGTTTTTGTTTTGATACTAAGAGATTTTGAATCAGTACACATACAGTGAACGAACTTGCTCTGTGGACCTCATAACAGCAATCTGAAGGTAGCAAGTTGTAAATATTCATTGTTCTGTCCTATGTTTAAAAACATGTATCTGTACATTTTATTTACCTCACATTTATCCTCACCACATTCTCACACATGATAACCAACAGGTTCAGACAACCATTCAGTAAAAAAAAAAAAAAAAAAGTATATTTTTCATAGTAATGCTAATAGCTTTTGTTATAAATTGTGTCCATTTTAATATAAAGTCATTCAGGGAACAGCTCCTAAGTACCACCTATATGGTTAAAACCTCCTATCCAGTCTGAATGATTTAACTAAGATTAAAACTGTTGGCTTCTCCCCTTCATCTTAGCATATGAAGCCCTCTTTCATCTAGCTTCTCCCGAACTTTCCAGCTTTGGTTCCCACCTACCTCTGACCCCACTGTTTCCAACAGCTCTGTAGTTTCTCACACGTGGACACATAACATGAAGTATGGCCTCTGTGACCCGGCTCAAACGGTCTTCTTTGCCTAAAGTTGTTTTTATCTCTTAACCCCCCAGCCTAGTTAATCCCAATTCAACTTTCAGAACTCAGTTTAAATGTCACTTCCTCCAAGAAGACTTTTTTACCCCTCTCCCCACTTAGACTTCCTTACCTCCTTAAAATCTATGACTTTCTTGAGGACAGGAATGAGATCTGAATTGTTTTCATAGCCTTGGGATTAAAAACAGTACCTGACACCCAATAGTCTCAATAAATAACTGTTGAATGAAAAAGTTTCAAGTACAGTGGTTGTTAACAACTCCTCAAGTAGCTCATAAGAAAACCAAAACATGGATGCAAATATTAAACATTGGTATAAGATGTATCACAGGATGGGATAAGTATATTAGCTTCCTATATCTGCCATAAAAATTACCACAAATGTGGTGTCTTGAAACAGAAATTTATTCTCTCACAGCTCTGGTAACCAGAAGTCCAAAATCAGGGTGCAGCCCACACTCACTCCAGGGCCTCTGGAGTAGAATTCTTTGCCTGCCTCTCTCCTAGCTTCCGATAGCTGCTGGCAATCCCAAGTGTTCCTTAGCTTTTAACTGCATCACCCCAATCTCTTCCTCCACCATCACATTGACTTCACCTCCGAATGTCTTCTTCTCTGTGTGTCTGCCTTACAAGGATATATGTGATTGAATTTTAGTATCCACCAGGCTAACTCAAGGTAAACGTCTCTCTCAAGATCCTTAACTTAATCATATTCTTTACCTTATAAGATAACATTTACTCTTTTACCATATAGTGTAATATTCACAGGTTCCAGGGATGAGGATGTGGACCTGTGTTTTCAGAGGTACCATTCAAGTACAACAGGTGTCGGTTAGTGGGGTATCCAAGAAGATCCAAGAAGAGTCATGGAAATTCAGAGGAAGGAGGACAAAGGGTTGGAGTGATGGCCACAGAGCCTTAACACTTCAAAGTGTCAAGGTAATTTGCTATCATGCATATGAACACTTTTGTTTTGGTAACGGCCCCTTTGAGGTAGCACAGTGATGCTGATCTCGTTGAAGAAACTAAGGAATGGAAGGAACATGTGCATGTTACAGAAACACTGGTGATGAGGTTGCGATCGAAATTTAACTCTCCTCTCCTCTATCCTTTTTTTTTTTAAACATCTTTATTGGAGTATAATTGTTTTACAATGGTGTGTTAGTTTCTGCTGTATTACAAAGTGAATCACCTATATGTATACATATATCCCCATATCCCCTCCCTCTTGCATCTCCCTCCCACTCTCTGTATTCCACCCCTCTAGGTGGTCACGAAGCACCGAGCTGATCTCCCTGTGTTATGCGGCTGCTTCCCACTAGCTATCTATTTCACACTGAGTAGCGTATATATGTCCATGCCACTCTCTCATTTCGTCCCAGCTCACCCTTCTCCCTCCCCATGCCCTCAAGTCCATTCTCTACATCTGCGTCTTTATTCCTGTCCTGCCCCTAGGTTCTTCAGAACCTTTTCTTTTTTAGATTCCGTATATATATGTGTTAGCATATGCTATATGTTTTTCTCTTTCTGACTTACTTCACTCTGTATGACAGACTCTAGGTTTATCCACCTCACTACAAATAACTCAATTTCATTTCTTTTTATGGCTGAGTAATATTCCATTGTATATATGTGCCACATCTTCTTTATCCATTCATCTGTCGATGAACACTTAGGTTGTTTCCATGTCCTGGCTATTCTTTATTATCTATACTTTGTTATCTTCCAAAATGAATTTGAGAGATTAAATGACAGACACACCACAGAGCTTCTTCCCATTATTTAAGTAACAGTTTTTCATTTCTTCTTTCACTCCTGCTGAAGTTCTCTAGTGCAGATGCTAATGCTACACACTGGACAAAAGGAACAGAGTAAGAAAAGCTGGGTGCTGCCCATAATCAACAAAGATTGACTCAGCATCTGCCCTTTGCAAAATATTTTCAGGAATATGAAGATGAATTAGACATGCATTCATACTCAGGGAGCTAGCATCTCGTAGATGATGCAATCAGGTGACAAATTCAAGGCAGTGTGTCTTTAATGGTCCAGAGAAGATGCTGTGGGGAGTTAGAGCAAGAGAAAGCATTCCTGGCTAAAGGCATCAGGAGAGAATTCATGGAGCAGATGGCATTTGAACGGGGCATTGAAACGAAAGTTCTTTACTAAGTAGAGCTGGAGGTGGAGAAGAGGGGGAACGTGGGCAAAGGTAACGTAAGCAGAAAGGAGAATATATACAAAAGTGCGGAGGGAAAAGACTATGAATTGTATTGGGAAACAACAAGAGATTCAGGGTATATGCAAGAGAACAGTGGAAGATAAAAATGAAAAGGAAAATTGTGATATGTGGTCCTCGACTATCAAGGAAATGATAAGGAATTTATTAAATAGGCATGGAGCTGTTGTTAAAGATATTTTGAATAAAGAAAAGACATAATCAGACATAATCAGAGTTGTTTGGGAAGATTACTCCGGCAGGGGTATGAAAGATGTATTAGAAGGCGGGGGAGGCTAGATGCTCAAAGATCACTGCAATAGGACAGCCAAGAGCTAAATAGGGGTCTTGATTAGGAAGGCAGCCATGTGAAAGGCATGTGAAAGGAACAGAAGAAGTGAGAGCAATTTCAAAGGAAAACTCAATAGGATATAATGACTTACTGGGTATAGGGGACTGGAGATACAGGAGGAGTCAGAGATGAGTTTAAGATACGATAATGTGATCCAGCGATGCCAGTGGAAGAATTTGGAAAGTCAGGAGGGGGAACAAGTTTAACAGCAAAAATGATTAACTTAGTTTGCAGGTGTTAAATTTCAAGAACCAGCAGGACATAAAATAAAGATGCCAAGAAAAGACATGATTGGAATATAAATGCAAGAAACATTCCATGGAGAAAATAACTGAAGTCATAGAGATTTATGACATCACAAAGGGAGAGAGAGAGAATATCCTAAAGCTTAAGGAACATCCATAATTAATGAATGGTGGAAGGGTAGAAGCTAGCCAAGAAGACCGGGACCAAGAAGTGATTTCACCAAAGAAGTAAGAAGAGTCCAAATGCTGAAAAGAACAGAACTCAAGGCAGAAGGGGATTTCATGGAAGGGTCATCAATATCAAATATTGCAAATTTCAAAAATGTATTATCAAGGCACAGATTGCATCTGTGTTTAGGAGGTCGTGTTTTTTCAATGGACACAGGGGCCAAATTGCAAGGGAATAAAGACTAATTGGTAATGAATAAGGATTGTAGATAAATGATTCAGGAAGTTTAAGGGTAAAACACCAGAAGCCAATATCCGAGGAGGAATGGAGTCAAAAGAACGTTGATGTGTTTAGGTGTTTATTGCTTTTTTTTTATCTTTTTAGAACAAATGGTTATACTCCAATCAGTGTTTAGTATCTAGTGCCTACCTTGTGCCCTTGTGCTGATTGGTGAAATCCACAGATGATTAGAACTTGATCTTATGCTCAAGCAGTAAACAATTTAGTGGATAAACTAGAAATTTACATACCTTGCTCAACACAGTGTGGTAAGGACGGGGATCAAGGTAGGTGGAAAGCTGTGGGAGCACCGGGGAGAGGCTTAGCCTGGTCTGGGACAAGGGAGGTGATGGTGCCAAAGGACCCCCTGGACAGGGCTTGCCACGTGAGTCTTGAAGGACTAGAAGTTAGATTGTCCTGTTTCAATAGAAGAGTGGGAAAGAGAATACTTCATATGTTTTCTGCAAAGACAAAGAACTTCAACAGGAAAGAAAAGCAGAAGCTGATGAGAAAGAGAGTAAATAAAGGCAGTTGAGTTCTGAGATGGGAAAGGATGAGATCAAGCAGGCCAGTAAAGGAATTTGCCTTTCCTGGGAAAAGACAACAGGGAAGGAGAGAGAAATTGATGAAGAAATGGGGTGACGTTCAAGCAGTAAAGAAAGAGGCGGGGGAGCCAGGGATTCTGCCTCGTTCCTCTTTGAACAATGGAAGGTCAACCATCTGCTGAGAGCAGGGTGGGGTCTGGGGAGGGCAGAGAAGTGATGATTACTGGATTAATAGTCTTTCATTCTTTTTAAATAAAAGCATTTATTTAAATCAAAGGTGGTGCGGGGCTCAGTCTCTTCCTAGCGCATATAGGGTGAGAAACAATTCAGCCAGAAGGTGCAGAGCTTGGGGTCTGAAGCCAGAGGACCTGGGTTGTCTTGTCTGTTCCTCATATTAGCAGCAGATGTGCAAGGCTTTATGATATAAATAATCTCTCTGTCTCTAGGTGTGCTCATCTAGAAATAGGACAAATAATAGTACTTAACTCATAGGTCTGTGATGAGGTGTAAAAGAATGAATACCTCCAAGGTGCTGAGAACAGTGTCTGGCACATAACACATACTCAAAAATGTTAATTCTTATTAATATTAGACCAGTGCTATTTACTAGAACTTTCGGAAGTGGTGGAAATGTCCACTGTGCCCTCCCACACGGTAGCCACTAGCCACAGGTGGCCATTGAGCTCTGGAACTGTGGCTAGGGTAACTGAAATTTTAATTTTTACTCATTTCAATTAAAAAGCCACATGTGGCCCTGCAGAAGAAGAAGCAACCATTTTAAACAGGGTTTTATGGGTATGAAAAAAGACACTGAAGTCCATCCTCCAAGGACCCTAGTCTTCAATAGTGTAGAACAGACCCAACCAAGTAAAGATACGGTTGTAACTCTTAGGACTCAGCCTTATTTTGTCGGTGCTGATGATCTAAGATAGTACGGAGAGAAGATGTGCTCATGGCCCCTGTAATTCCAAAGGAGGTTTTAGTATCTGGTAGGATATTTGTTAGATAAACAAGAGGCAAGTGGCATATCCCCAGGTGAACAGAACAGAGGTTCAGCCAGCTTTCTGCTGAAGTGTGTCAGTTGAGAGCCATTTAGAAGGTCGACTGGAGCTCAAAAAGAAACCGAGAGCTGCTGCCAGATGTAGTCTTGAGCCCCGTTAATATCTGATGACAATGGAGTCATTTCACATCAGAGCCACTAAAAGAGCCAGTTTCATACTCTGTGCGACAACATAAAACTCCAGTAGTCTGCAGTATTGATAAAACACAAAAGGAGAGAGGAGAAAGGTTATCAATGAATAATGCATTTCCTTTTGTGGAAGCAGGAGGAGAAGAAACAAACTGATCATTAATGGACTAAATGCGATTAGGGTCCACGGTAGAAGGGGGGCCAGCACCGGCTCCTGCCAGCAAGGTCACCAGCAAAGGAGGCTGCTGTGAAGTGGAAGAGGGGGCGGGGCAGTTTGTGATGGAGCTCTTTTTGAGCTGCTGCTTTTACTTTCCAGTATTTTCAAAGCCTCTTCTTGAATCCAAGATTGGTTGTGTTATCTCTCTGTTTCTAGAATAAAATAGCATAGTGGTGAAAACAGTGGATTCCTAAGAATTTAGGAAAAGGTATGATCGCATATGAAAAGCTTAATTAAGATGTTCGTGTGGGGAAATGAAGGACAAAGCAACTCAAATAAAAGGACTGGAAGTAATTAAACAAAGAAAAAACATTCTTGAGCATTGTCAAGAAGACAGACATGCAAAAGTTGCAAGTTGTCATTTGCTTTGTGCAATAAGGCACTTTCCTGTAGAGTGGCATACCTTGATCCTTTCAAAAAGAAATGTTTGAAATTCACTAATAGATTTCACTGTTTAGGGGAATTCTGTGTGTTTAATGTGTATGTACATTAAAACAACAACAACAACAAAACAAAAAAATCCCTCTTTCTGGTATAAATACTGCTACCAAATCAAGGTCTCATTACAGGAACTTCTCTTCCTGTTCCGTAGAGCAGTTACAGGCTTTGGAGGCCAGCAGACCTGGATTCAAACCAAGCTCCACTTCTTATTGCCTATGTGATCTTGGGTGAGTTATTTTACCTCACTGAGCCTCAGTTTCCTTAGCAGTAAAATGGTGGTGATAATACATATTCACGCAATGTTGTAGAATTGAATTCGATGAAGCGCCTATACAGAATACCTAAGTGTGCCTGCATCCTAGTACGGGCTTAATAAATGCTAGTTGCTCCTTCAGGAAGGGGTCAGGGCGTGCATTCCCCCGAGAGACATCAGACTCCACGGAAGCATGACACAGCAAAGAGCTGACTTGACTCCCATTTAGACACAGAAACTAAGAACTCTAGGATTCCTTCTCCCAGGAACCACACTTGTCCTGGAGGTTCTTTTAGGCCTTCAGGATAAGCCAGAGACTGGGAATAAAAGGCTCCTTCTGCCTCAGGCTCCAGATAAAGCCCTAAGTCCTAGGAACTTCCCCTGAGGCTATTAGGACACTTGCTCAAGGTGGCAAATGTTAGCATTGAACTGTGACCCACTCTGACCCCACCTGCCATCCCAACCTCCAGCGTCAGGCTACTGGTTCACACCTTGGATTCTCAGCTGCTCGGCTAAGCTTATTGTTCCCGCGTAGAACAAGGAGCCCTGCCTAGGCCATCAGATTTTAGGTTTTGATTTTCAAGTGTCATCTTTCCTGACATTGAACAAGATGTGTATGTGTATAGCAAAAGAAATAGGAGTATGTTTAAGTGAAGCAAACTGCTAGCAAACAGCCTGAGGCAGGCGATGGGCTTAGACAGGAATTGAAGCTGGTTAAGGGTGGCACAGGGGTCTGGCATAAGCCAAAGAGGTTGGACACAGTTTGAGACGAGTACTTGCCCTGGAGTTAGTCCAGCCAGGTAGGACGTGGGTTGCAGTGGCCTGACCTCAGAGCACACAGAGGCCGGATCTCAGACACTGGCCACCAAGCAGGGAAAGCTCCAGGCTCTGTTCTTGTTCTAGGTTTTTGTTAGAGAAGGTGACCTGGAAGATTCATTAGCTCAGATTCCTCCTGGAACTCTCTAGGTCTTAAAGGAACCACCATCTTTGTACCTATGATGTTGGAAAGCATCCCCATGCCCCCATGAATCTCTGGTTCCCCCCAGGAGGGAGAACAATCTTCTAGCCTGACAAAAGCCTCCAAAGAAGAATTGTATCTGCATGGAAATATATTCTCATCATCCTTAGAAATTTTGCGAGAACTCAAATTTTCCAGTCTTTCCTCTTCCTGGGGCAGAAACTTGGCATCAGGCTAGAATTCCAAAATATTTAGAAAATAGGTGGTGGAAGGATGCTAAAAACTGGCTTATCAATGCAAAGCAATTGCCAGGATTAATACGGGGAATGTTGGAAAAGATACAGAAAGTGAAGCCCCCTTGAATATACACAAGGTCTCTCTACAGAGTAGCCATCAACATGCATCTGTGGCTGTGATGCTGTAATGGCACAATGGCATGTCCTGATTTTAGGATCTGGCCCTCAAAGGCAAGCACAGTCTCGGTGATACAGATCCATGGGGAGAAATTCCACTGGCCTGACCCTTGAGGATGAAACCTGGGGTTCTCATAAGAGTTCCATTAGGTAGCTCTCTTCCAGAATAGGACTCACTTTTAGGCCTTGGAATTCAGTTAGAGATGCAAAGATACACTTCCAGTCATCTAGGGCCTCTGTTCCATTTCTATCCTGTGCCTCCGCGCATTCTTCATAAGCATCCAAGAGGATCATCACCTCCCCAGCAGAGAGAATGAACAAGATGCTAAAGTCTAAGCTGCCTCCCACTCCCCACCTCCCATCTAGAAAATTAATAAGAATCTGAGCTTCATGGGGATCCCACCACGAGTTATATGAGCGTGAAGAACACACCCATTTCCCTTTTTCTCCAAGTCCCCTTGGAAAAATGCATATAACGTCACAGCTGGCTTATCCTCATCAAGAAGACCTAGAATTTCGAACACTCTTGAGTTCCTTGTAAGAAAGCCCACATTCCTGTGAAATACAAATAAGGACAGAGAAATGCCCTGAACTAAAACTTGTTTCCATTTGAAGGGAACTAGAACAAAAGGTCACTTTGAAATGTAACAGCAAGATAAGAAAAACAAAGAGCAGTCCAGATGTTCTATTTCCCTCTCAGTGATGAACGCTTACAGCACTTACAGCAGGTCTGACTGGACCTGACTGCAGGCCAGGGCTGAATCACAATAACAGAAAGCACCTGTTGATTCAAACCACCTGTACTCTAACTCGCTAGCCCTCCGTCCCCAGCTGGGCCTTTATCCCAGAAGCACTGCCTCTTCCCCTTTGCTAATAGGATAGCATCATGAACAGCTGTGGTCAGAGTGATCTCCCAAAAAAGGATTAAAATGAAAGCCTCCGGACTATTCCAAGGGTGTCTTGCTGTCACCCCACCGTCTCTGTACCCTAATAAACGCTCCTTGCCACTTCTTCCAATCCTCATCTCCTTTCCCTTGCTCTGCTCTAGGAATTACAGTGGGACTTGTAGGGAGAGGGAAGCCACAGCTCATATTCCAAGGGGTCTGAGCTGGAAGAAGACACCAGCTGCGTCCCACCCCCTTTCCCCCAAGAGAAATCGTCTCTTTCCTCTACATCTCCGTATTTATTGCAATTAATATCTGTGATGCACTTCATAAGCTCTATGTAGTAGAGTTCCCTAAGAACTATCCCCTTGAATTCATTGTTTTAAATACACATTTACAGAGATTTATTATGCCACATCAGTGTATTAAAATATTTCCCTCCACGTGTAGTTTTCTAGAACATACACACAGAATCTGCAAAACCTGTTCTCTGAATATTACTCATCTCTGGGCTCTAAGAACTCAAAACAGCCCCAAGGGCGACTGACAATTTCTTACACACAGCTCACCTGCAAAATCATTTTGTTTTAGAAATGAAACAGGGCAGTCTAGCCAGCGATTAGCTCAGAAGTGAATTATGTGTCTCTTGCCAAAGCTTGGCCCAATATCCCCCTTCTTACATTTCTTGGCATTGTGTTTTTGCTGTTTTCTTTTCTTCTTGAAAATTATAGACATGGTAATTCACTTGCAATGCGCTGAGAATCTTAATCTGGCACCAGCGTTCCCGGTAAATTGCTTCCTTTTAGCGTGAGATAGGGCAGCTCGCACTTGCTGTGATGGATCAAACAGCCATTTTCATGCCTCTCCACAGTAACAAGCGGGAGCTCGAATTTTCTAACAGAACAACCATATTTCTGTCTCAGAGTAACAATTGAAAAGCACAACGGCTTATTTGGGAGCTGGAGGAGACAGAATCCCAACAAACCACCAAAGAATCCCAACAAATGACTCCTGTTAGCTTGGATATTTGTGTGGATAGGGGGAAAGGGAAGTGCAGAAAAGAAATCGTCACCTGTTTATTATCTCTCGATCAAATTCTACCAGTTCACTAGCTGCATGCAAGAACCCTGAATTCTAATTGACCTCAGATGCTGGGCAGTGAAGGCTGGCCAGGATTGCCATCAATCAGGACGTCAGAAGAAGATGCCATAACTTGTATTAATTCTCTCTCTTTTTCCTGTTTCTTAGTTTTTCTAATAAGAATGAGGCTAGTTGAGCAACTTCTTTAGGGTCACTTGATGTTCTCATGTAGGGGGTTTGGCTGTTGCGATGTTTGTCTACTGGGGATGTGATTGTAAGAGCCAACCAGTCTCGGTAGACAGGACTCCCCTTGGTCTGCACCCACTTGCCATGTGTTATTTCCCAAGGAAATGAGCAGCCTGTATCTCTCTCATTTAGAGCAAACTCCCTGAGCCAAACAAAGGACAAGCCTCTTGTTAATCAAGGGCTCCACAGTCTGAACAGCTGTGCTGATAAAAAAGAAAACACTTTTTGCATCATACGCCTAGTGTAAGGGCCTATGTGACATCCGTGCAAAGGGGCCTCTTTCCAGTGTGTCCTGTGTTTTCAGCAAGGCAATGAGAATCTCAGACAGGACAGGCTGTGCAACAGGCCAGCGCAATGTATCTCTTACGTCATCCTGAGCTTTTTCCAAGCAGCGGCCATTTCTAATGTGTGAGAGATAAGCCTTCGACCCTTTCTGCTTGTCATTTTTGATGTTTTGATTCTGGTTACCAAATTAGCAATTAGGCCACCTTAGGAGGACCTGTTATTGCTGTGGTCCCCGACTTTTTTTGGCTTGCCTGTTCTCATTATTCTCTAGGTTGCCAGATAGAAAACTGCTGGGGTTTCCTCTGAGCTAGACGATGACCTAACGTGTAGTCACTGCCCACCCTTGTTCCCTCTCCCATGCAATGTTTATTGCTGCCCTGTTGGCACACCCGCAGCCTGCCTCTACTATTACTTATTCTGAAAGCCAGTCAGAATCGTCACATTTCCGAGAGAAATGCCCCCTCTTGTGGTGGCTGCTGAATACTGCAGTTCTAGCTTCCAGCAGGAGTGCGTAAAATATCAGACAACCTCCTGCACATAGACCTGTGAGGATACTAGGAACTCTAGTCAGCCGAGAGTGTAGAAAGTTGTGACATCTTGCTGTGAGAGCTAAATCTTCTCTAACTGCATCAGGCTTTCAGATATATTTTGAACCACATGAAATTGCCGATAGTCAAGCTTTTTTATTCTATAAAATGGCAATTTCATACAGCTCAATGTAATATATAAAGATAAGCCAGGAAGGGAAACTTCTGCCAGCTTCTATGGTTTTAACTGAGCCCTATGAATACCAGCCAAGAATGGAAATCCTTTCTATTCTAGTAACTACAGTGAGAATTTTTAAACACAATAAATAAATACTTCTCAAGCCCTGAATGCTAGATATTTTGCCGAGCTCTGAACATAACCTTCTCATGTTTCTTGGTCATTTGGCAGTGATTATAAAAAGCAGGCATCCCTAGATCTGTCATTTATTTGTTAAGGAGCATTTGCCAAATAAATGACAAAACTACCTCTACCCCAGCACAAGTAGCTGGTATTCTGAACAGGCTTCTTTACCTGAGGCAGAGCAAATACGGTAATGCTAAATGGAGTGCCACATCTTTCTCATAGATGTGATTATTTTTGTAAGTGCATGATTTATTTAGGCACTTTATTTAGGCTTTTTAATATGAGAAATTAAATAGTGTGTGATGAATTATGTTAAGCAATCTTTTTCATCATGCTAACAAAATCTTAAAATAAAATTTTATGTTTAATTATTCAATATTCAAAATCGCTGTTGTCAGTGGAACATCTGTAACCTCATATCAGACAGTCTTTACAATAAATAAAGAGCTTCTAGAAATCAATGAGAAAAAAAGACCAAAAACTCAGTATGGCAAAGAAAATGATCAGACAATTCACGTGTTTTTAAAAAAATGGCTATAACACATGAAAAAAAGCTCAACGTTACTCAAACTTAGAACAATGAAAATTAAACTTACATTGAGATATCATTTCCACTTCTCAGAATGGCAAAAATTAAAAACTTTGTTGACACACTCTTGGCAAAGTTATGAAGAAACAGGCACTCATAACATTTCTGGTATAAGTATAATTTGGGGTACACTTCCTAGAAAAGTCAAGTAAGCAAAAACTATCAACACCATAAATATATATACACTCCAGGCCCTGACAACTTTCATGTCTGGTAGATACAGTCTACGGATAGGCTTGCACAAATATAATATGATATGTATAAAAATGATATTATTTGCAGATTACATATGATAGCACAAAATTTCAAACAACATAAAGTCAAGAAGAATACAGTTACATCACTAATCATCAGGGGAATGCAAATCAAAACCACACTGAGGTATCTCACATCTATTAGGATGGCTATTATCAACAAGACAAGAAATAACAAGTGTTGGTGAGGACGTGGAGAAAAGGGAACACTTGTGTACTGTTGGTGACAATGTAAATTGGTGCAGCCATTGTGGAAACAGTCTGAAGCTTCCTCAAAATATTAAAAACAGAACTACCAGCAATTTAGAACTAATCAGCAAAATAGATTTAGAACTGATCCAGCAATTCCACTTCTGTGACAAATGAACGGATAAAGAAAATGTGCTATAAATATATGCAATGGAATATTATTCAGCCATAAAAAATGAAATCTTGCCATTTGTGACAACATGAATAGACCTTGAGGGCATTATGTTAAGTGAAATAAGTCAGAGAAAGACAAATACAGGCATACCTCATTTTATTGAGCTTCACTGTGCTTTGCAGGTATTGTGGGGGTTTTTTTTTGTTTTTTCTTTTCTACAAATTGAAGGTTTGTGGCAACCCTGCGTCGAGCAAGTCTATCCGTGCCATTTTTCCGGCAGCATTTGCTCACTTCATGTCTCTGTGTCATTTTGGTAATTCTTGCAAATTTCAAGCATTTTCATTATTATCATATTTGTTATGGTGATCTGTGATCAGTGAAATTTGATGTTCCTATTGCAAAAAGATTACAACTCTCTGAAGGCAAAAATGTTGGTTAGCATCTTTTTTGCCATAAAGTATTTTTAAATTAAGGTATATACATTGGTTTTTTTAGACATAATGCTATGTCACACTTAATAGACTACAGTATAGTGTAAACATAACTTTTATATGCACTGGGAAACCAAAAAATTTGTGTGACTCCCTTTATTGCAATATTCACTTTATTGTTGTGGTCTGGAATCAAACCCACAATATCTCCAAGGTATGCCTGTATATACAAATATCAAATCATTATGTTGTATACCTGAAACTAATATAATATGTCAGTTATACCTCAATTTTTTAAAACGCTTAAAAAAAAGAATACAGTTAAATAAAGGTATCTCCATATAATGGAATATTATGCAGCTAAGAAAAAAATAGAAAGCTCTCCATGTAGAGCCATCTCCAAGATAAATTACTTGAAAAAATCAAAAACAAGGTAAAAAAATGTGCATAAAATGCCACTTTATAGATACAGAATTTTTTTTTTTTTGCTTTATAAACATAAATAAACTCTAGAAGGATACCCAAAAAAGTTAATAACATTGGTTAATGAAAAAGGCAGATTGTGGGAAGAAAACATTTCACTACACTCTTATGGGGAAAGGAGGAATATATGAAAGCATCACATATACAAACATTAAATGTAATAAATCATTTATGCCAGTAGGTTCAAAAAGAATCCCTTCTTTTATCTTCAACAAATGTAATGAATTGTGTGTTGATGTGTAGGAAGAGTGTAAGTTAAACTGTTTAAAAGCTGCATTAATACTTATTCCGTACTGCCAAACCCCTTGTCTGAGCCCAACAAGCTAAGGGTGTTGCTTTCCCACACACTGACGATAACAGAATTTGAGATGAAGTAGAGGCCCTGACCCCAAGATAAGAGCTCTGCTGAGTGCCTGGCTTTTCTTCAAGACCTCGAGCCACGTTTAGCATGAGCCGATGTCCAACAGCAAGGCTAATGAGTCAGTGTTGCTTCTTTCCGTGTGAAATGAGTTTAACTAATACTTAAATAATTTAAAAGACACACAGTACTCAGTCTTTCTGAGCCTTTTTCTTCCTTTACTGCCAATATCCACACATTCATTCATAATTATGAGTACCTACTGCTAGGTGCTATTCTGGGGGTGTCGCAATAGACAGTCCATGAGTACCCCAAAAACACAGTAGCTTGAACGATGTACATTCTAGGGTCCAGACTTACGCCCGGGGCCAGCTCACTCCTTGTTGAGCACCAAGAAGTTGAAATTTAGTTATTTATTGCTTCAGGGTGAGATGGCATAAATAAGCCCACCTACCAACCCAGAAAGGAATCAAGTCAAAGGGAAGGACATCATAAGGGGATCGTTGAGCTTGGCAGTGTGATAAGTGGTTCTTAGACCTTTTTGTTCCTAAGAACGGTGGATTTTTAAAACTAAACACGTGCACATACATCACCGACTAGCTGTGTGACGGGGCAGCTGTTTTCATGCTCTGACTTTCCTTATCTGTCCTCTGAAAAATAAGGGAGCTTGAGTTAGAGCAGCGTTTCTCAACCTTTTTTCATTATCACCTCCCCACACCCCCCCCCAAGAAGCCTCTTTAGACTCTTTTTTTCTCCAGTCACCTTCCACCATAAAATGTTGATACCACACGTATACTGCATATAGTGTATGTACCGTATGTATATCTGTGCATTACACGTAAAAAGTCCCTTTTTGCCCCCTGTGATGATTAGTTTTAATGTGGGAACTTGACTGGGCTAAGGATGCCCAGATAGCTGGTGAAACATTATTTGGGGGTGTATCTGTGAGGGTGTTTCTGCAAAAGGTTAGTACTTGAATCCTTAGGCTGAGTAAAGAAGGTCTCCTCACCAATGCAGGTGGGCGTCCTCCAACTCGCTGAGGGCCCGAATAGAACAAAAAAGGCAGAGGAAGAATGAATGTGTTCCCTTTACTTGAGCTGGGATGTCATCTTCTCCTGCCTCATATGTTTACGCTCCTGGTTCTCAGGCCTTCAAACGAAGACTAAGTTACATCACTAGCTTTCCTGTTTCTCCAGCTTTCAGACAGTAGATGGTGGGACTTCTTGACCTCCATAATCACGTAAAGCAACTCTTGTAATAAATCTCCCTTTATAATTATCTATCTACCTACCTATCTACCTACCTATCTTTCTATCTATCCATTTGTTCTGTTTCTCTGGAGCACCCTGATTAATACAACCCCTAAGAACCAAATTTTGCCCAGATTGAAAATGCTTGAATTATATCCCCAAGAAGGATCCTCAAGATTCCTTCTAATTGTAAAACTGAGGAAGCGGTGCAATGCAGTGGGGAAATGTGTGTACCTAGGCACCAGATCCTGACTCTACCACATCTTATCGCATGACCTTAAATAAGTTATGTAACTTATCCTCACTTGTTAAACAAGTGTAATGATATGTCTCATGGGGTATCTCACTGGCTACAGCAAAGTGGGTAAAACCCCTAGCACTGGACCTGGCACACTGGAAGCAACCAATAATTGGCACCTTTTCATTTGTTTAATTAAAACAAATCTAAACAGGACATCTGTATATCTAAAAGATGAAACACTGATCACAGTAACACATGCAATACTTGTAATCAATGAGTCAAAAACCTATAACATGCTTTCGCATGTGCCAGGAATGTAGCCTTATCCCCAAATGCTAGCCTTACCATGACTTCAAAATTCTCTCCGACTTTCAACACCAACATCAAATGTCACCTGCTTCAATGAAACTTTCCCCAGTTTTACCAAATGTAAATCTCCCCATTGTTTCAATTCCTGTAGTGTACTCTGTTCACAGCACAATTAAGGTGTTGAAAACATTCTGCTTTGTAGTTTATATAGATTTTAAGTATCTTAAGCATGGGAACTCTGTTTTATTCCTCTATGTTACACACACACTCACACACACACTCAACATAATAGATTTTCAGTATTTGTTCAATAAATGAACTAATGCTGCAAAGTTGGATCCCAAAGATCAAATGTAACAGTAGCACGTAAAAACAAAAGGAAATTAATCGAATTAATATCTATGTTAACACGATGACCTAGAAAAGGAACTAAAATATAGATAGAATTGAGTTTGGTTTTGTCATTATTTATCCCTAAAATCCTAAACATGAATCCCAAGTAAGAGCTCATCTTTTCAAATTGCAGAAATTAGTGAAAAGTCTTTCTGCTAATAGTCAATTTGTGAGACATATGAATTAAAACAGGCTATTCCAGGGAGGGTTAGGCTGCTTCTTAATGTGTATCGAACTTGATTCCTACTAAAATTGCACAGAGTATCTGTGTAACATGCAGACAGTTTTCTGGATCTCCTATTCTATTACTATTACTAATGGTCATTTTTGATCACACTCCTGCTTCAGGTGGAGGAAATTCTGTGATAAAAGAAGCACATACGTCAAATGTAATAGCAGAAAGCAAAGAGAAGCCAGAAAGAGAGTGACTATGTGAAGCATTTGTTTTTTAGACCCTATGATGTTTTAAGCATATACCTAATGCTTTTTACACATGCCGAATAACCAGGCTAATTAAAAAGCCCATACAGCTCTTGTTAAAATCTGTTCAAATTTTTTGGAGCACCTGTTACAACAGAATGCCCACAGACTTGATAGTTTAGAGCCAAGACACCTGCTACCTTATGTCTCACAGTATGTTCAGTTTTATACTGTTAGCAAAAAAAAATAAACACTTTTTGACATTAGCAATCTTATACAAATGATATGAAATAGTCAGGAAAGAGTGATAGCTTAACCATTCCGGTGCTGCTCTGGGAAACCCTACCCTTTCTTCTCTAGGAAACGGATTGCAATGGTTTGCCCATGAAACTTTTTAAATCACCCCTAATCATGCAAGGTTTTCTAAAGAGTCCAGTATCTTCTTGGACGTATGGAACAGTGGAGCAGGGAATTTTCTAGTTAAAAGAAGTTCTCAGTGAGACCCCCTAAAAAAGCATATCACTGTTTTGACTTTGTAAAATTCCAAGGCAGGTTTTCCTATTATTATTCCTGGTGAGAGTTTTACTAGAACATTATTTGAAAATGCATTTCATTTTGAAGGAGAAATATTATAATAATTTTCCACAGTTAAGGAATTTTCTTTTTTGTTTTTTTTAATTTATTTATTTTATTTATTTATTTCTGGCTGTGTTGGGTCTTCGTTGCTGCATGCGGGCTTTCTCTAGTTGCAGCGAGTGGGGGCTACCCTTTGTTGCAGTGTGCAGGCTTCTCATTGCGGTGGCCTCTCTTTGTCGTGGAGCACGGGCTTGTGGCTCGCAGGCTCTACAGTGCAGGCTCAGTAGTTGTGGTGCATGGGCTTAGCTGCTCTGAGGCATGTGGGATCTTCCCAGACCAGGGCTCGAACCCGTGTCCCCTGCATCGGCAGGCAGATTCTTAACCACTGCACCACCAGAGAAGCCCTAAGGAATTTTCATAGTCCAGACATGTGCATAGGAACATTTAAATATCTCTTTTAGATTCAATTTTATCATTTATAAACAAATTTTATAAGGATAATGTAAGAATGGTTTTCAAGATACATAATTTCCAAATGCCTGCCATTTCGTCTAAAGTATTTAAGTCCCTTGAGGTCCAGAACCGTGTCTCATTTGACTGCTAGCCCAGAGTTGCACAATAGAGTGGGCAAATATTTCACCTTGATAGAAAACTTTTTCAATTTTATGCTGTCACAGTTTAGAATTTAATTCATGTTAATTACATTTCCATTAAGAAAATCTGCCTTTGATCTGGCAATGCCACTTCTAGAATTACGTCCTACAGTAAAATCACACATATATAGAAAGACTTAAATACAAGAATATTATTTCCAGGACTGTCCATAAAACAAAAGATTTGAAACAACATGAACACCCATTGATAGAGAACCAGGTAAATAAATTATGATAGATCAATACAATAGAATACTATGTAGTTGGTTAGTGAATAAAGCAGATCTGTATATAATGATTTGAAACAATCTCCAAGATATACTGTTAAGTGAAAAACAAAGTGTAAAAGCAAACAAATACACTCACAAAAACACATTTGAAAATTCATAGCAATATAGAATATCTTTGGAAGGAAACACAATAAACTGACAAAGGTGGTTATCTCTGGGGGGAGCAATTCAAGGATTAGGGAACAAGGATGGGAGGAACACTTTTCACGAAAAAATCCTTTTGTAACTTTAGCTATTTGTACTACATATACATCTTACCTATTCAAAATATCTTAAGATTAAAATAATCCGTTAAATTTGGGAGAAAAAATGTGATACATCACAGGCATACTTTACTATAACATAATACCCTAAAGTATCAATACTTCTAAATTTCCAGACCATTACGTAGTTAATTCCAAATCAGTATTTAACAATATAAATCACAATTTAATGTCTAATTATAATGACGAAAACAGCTTTTGAATGTTGAATGTGTATAGCTGTATTCAAATACAGGCTGTTTTGACTTTTAACCAACATACCAGAACCGGGAGTGATTTTGTTGCATAATTAGAAAACAACCTAGAATATATTTTTCTAAGATGTTTTTAAAGATAATGGGAAGCATTTTTAAATGTTCAAGAGAAGAGATGTTTTAGTTCCTGGACATCTATCAGAAGAGAAAAGCAGAATTCTGTTTGTACTGGGCACCATAGTTCAGCACGCACCTTGTCATTTTGTGCTGGAAGCATCCCAAACCAGGGACTCCTGGGGCCTATTTCCTAAAATGGGCAGGAGTGGATCCTGTGACTTCTCCAAGGCTTGCAACTGCAAAGCCATATGTGGTGCAAAGCCCTGTAAATCCCCATACCCATAGTCAGGACCCGCTCTGGGCAATATATTGAAGCAGATGACTTAACCTTCAGCCATCTTTCTTCCCTTCATAGAAAGGGGTTTCAGTCTTTCAAAAACAACTTTTCCACCCTCAAGAGCCCTGCAACAACCAGCTCTCCAAAACCATCAGATGAACACGCTAAAATTATAGCATACTTAATGTTTCTTTACATTTGAAAAGAGAAAATAAAATTATTTAGAATTAGCATAAGAAGTAGATTCTGACGAAGAAATGTCAGGCTTTAGTCAGACAGTTTGAGGAGGATGAATGAGGAAAGACAATCGCACCAAGTCAGCCACCCAGCCTTCTTGGTCAATGAAGGAAGGATTGACTTTAAGAATTCACATTACCCTCTCATGCAAGTAGCAATGCCACGCTAGACATCAGTAGTGCTTACCGGATAGTTTCTCTTACCTAGGTGTTTCCACTTTTTAAATTACCCCCCCGGACTATGAGTAGTATGTATCTCCAACATTAATAGTGATTCAACCTATACACCTGCGTGCCATTCAAACAGTTGAGTTTTGTTTTGAGAACATCCAGGACATTTAGAGAAGCGCTCCTTTGGAGCCGGGATGGTGTTAGTCATGAGAATGATTGTTTAGCATCAGCAAGTGATAGAGGCACCCATGTGCTCTTTAATGACTTTATTTTATGTGTAATACAAGGGGCCCTCTACAGCGTGGAACCTGCGCAGAGGCCACTTCTGCCTGGGCTAAGAGCTGTGCTGCTGAAGACCCATTGCAGTGATGCTGAGAGACAGTCCAAGAGGGATTAAGCCACTTCCATAAATTCTTCAGGAGACGTTTTGCCAACCCCCTTTTCACTTTACCTGTTCATCATCAATTATTTATATTGTAAATATAATAAGGTAAACAAAAGAAAATAGTACTATTTAGCACATATATTCTCCAGCTTTGATACAAGTATTTTACATGCATTAGCATATTTAATCCTGACAACAACCAATGAGGTAATCTTACTAGTCCCCCTATTATAAATGAGAAAATTGGACAACAAGGTCCTACTGTATAGCACAAGAAACTATATTCAATATCCTGTGATAAACCATAGCGGAGGGCTTCCCTGGCACAGTGGTTAAGAATCCGCCTGCCAATGCAGCGGACATGGGTTTGATCCCTGGTCCGGGAAGATCCCACCTGCCGCGGAGCAACTAAGCCCGTGCACCGAAACTACCAAGCCCCGCAATGAGAAGCCCGCGCACCGCCACGAAGATCCAATGCAGCCAAAAATAAATAAATAAAACAAATAAAAATTTTTTTTTAAAGTTATTAAAAAAAAACCATAATGGAAAAGAATGTTAAAAAGAATGCATATATATGTATAACTGAATCACTTTGCTGTACAGCAGAAATTAACACAACATTGTAAATCAACTACCCTTCAATAAAAAAGAAAATCGAGACACAGGAAGGTTAAGTAACTTGCTTCAGGTCACAGAGCTGATAAGGTGGAGCCAGTACTTAAAATGAGGAAGTACTAGAGCTTTCACTCACAGGACGTAAATTCGTCATGATCTTTTTATTTTACGACGTTCTCCTTCTTCAGTTCTCAATTTTGATTTGCTTTTTGATCACTTATAAAATAATTTTTTAAAGTAAATTTTGAGGAGCATGTAGAGAATGTTGAAAGTGCTTGGGTTCAAATCCTAGCTCTAACACTTACCAACCACATGACCTTGGAAAGCTCACTCTGTAAAGCAGAGAGAGTCATAGTACGGCTCTTATAGTGTTAGGATAAGGAATAAATGAGTTATTCATGTAAAGCACTTATAATAGTAAGTGCCATGTAAATATTTGCTTTTGTTGGTATTGTTAGGTACGGTTTATTTTCTGAGCTCTCCAATAGGATAAAAATAGTACCTTCCTCAGAGGTTTACTGAGTATTAGATGAGTTGAAATATGGAAGGCATTGAGAACGATGCCTGACGCCAAGTAAATTCTGTTTGCTATTATATCATCACCGTTATTTATTATTCTTATTCTTATTACCCGTGGTGTATTTTCTGAGCCTCCCAACACAGGAGAAAAATCCTTTCATCTCTTTCACTCACGAATAAAAATTCAGCTCAATATAAATAGTTGGGTTACTGCTTTGAATGCTTCAAAATTTTTACAAACAAGTGGGGCTCATACCGACGTTTTGCTTTTGTTTTGCCCCAGCATACTGAGGCATGAGGCACACCCCCAGGAGTAGCAGCAGGGCCTATTGATATATTTGAGACTATGTAGATGGTGAACAGAGAGAACAAATAGGGGAGAGAGGGGAGAGAGAGTTAAACACGAAAGAGAAATAAAGAAGGATGAAAAGAGTGAGGCTTGGAGGAGCTGTGAGGAATGAAATTCCTAGCAGCTGTTAAGGAATTAACTTCAGCAAGGAAGAGGAGCACATCTTCCTCTGTAAAATGAGGTAAGAAAGTGCTGAGAATGTTGGGAAGTTGGCAGGTTTGCTGACGGAATGTGGGGAAATTTCTCTCCCGTGACCTCAATTTCCCCTACAAAATAGGAAGTGAAGTCGTCTGCTGGTAGTGAGGGTGGAAGTGGGGAAGTCTGGGTTTTGAAGAAGAGCAGAGAGGAAGTTTGAAATAGTGGTTGTGGGGAAGGAGAGAGACGATGGGCAGTGCTAAGGGCCTATATGACTTTACTGTGGCTCAGCAGACACGGTGTGGTTGTGTGGTTTCCTTCAGCCATGCTCAGAAATGCTGTATGGGCACGGCCAAGACAGCTGGGTGGGGATTTTGCAAGGCTGTTGCAATGGAAGGAAAATAGAAGTTTGAAGATATTGACAAGACATAGGATGAGGTGATAAACCATCTAGATTAAGTGGAGAAAGAGGAAGACAGAAGGGAATTGGAGGGAAGGAAGTGGGGTTTATCTGGGAATTTCAGTGTGATTAAACAATGGATTAGGTGGGAATAGCCTAGCATGAAGTTGCAAGGCCATGTAATTACAGTTAGAGATTAGTAAACAGTACAGTACAGGTTCGAATATAATATTTCAGAAGTTAGCAGTTCTGGATAATGACAACATCAGGGTGCTGACCTGGGGGTTTGGGAGGGAGTGTTGATGAGGAACAAAAGTGAAGGTTCCTGGAGATGAAAAAATTTTAAAAACCAAGAGTCCAGACAACTGGATGATGTATTAGTTTACTAAGGCTGCCATTACAAAGCACTAAGACTGGGTGGCTTAAACAGCAGAAATTTATTTCCTCATAGTTCTAGAGGCTAGAAATCCGAGAACAACGTGTCAGTAGGGTTGGTTTCTTCTGAGGCCTCTCTCCTCAACTTTTATGTGGCTGTTTTTCTCCCTATGCTCTCACATCGTCTTTCTTCTGTGCGTGTCTATGTCCTAATCTCCTCTTCTTGTAAGGACACCAGTCATACTGGATTAGGGCCCATCTCAATGATCTGTATTTACCTTAATTACTCTTTAAAGACCCCATCGTCAAATACAATCATATTCTGACATACCAGAAGTTTGGACTTCAACATATGAATTTTGGGAGGACACAATTCAGCCCATAACAGATGGGCCACCCACAAAAGGCTGAAGGCACTCAAAATGATGGTACACTGCAAGGTAGAGATGAAGAGGGTGAACGAGGTACTAATCTCTTTAGCGATTAAGGGATTGGCTAATCGGTTCTGCTGTTTCATAGAGGCCATGTCTTCTTATGTATTATTTAGGCTTCCAAACCTTTTTCTTCTTGCAGTATTTTTTTCATAGACCCAAAACCCGTGTTAATTTTTTTGTTGTAGTTTTCATGCTTGTCTTTTGCCAAAAGACGAGCTGTGTGGCTTGCACAATCCTATCCACTTGGGCATTGGTATGATCCCCTCATTGACTATGTAGCTAGAGATGTGGCTGATGTGACGAGTGCCTGGCCGTGGCCAATGTCTGACAGATATTCAACTTGTGTGACGGTGCTAGACTGAGCGAGAACCACTCTCATCCCACGGCTAGACTCTCTGACACACTGAACATAGAGAGGGCATAAAACAAAGCCAAATCTACAATGCACACACACATACACACTTGCTAGAACTGTTCAAACTTTCCCATTTTCTGCCCTTCTTTGTCATAATAAAAATAATATCTACCTTCTATTGAACAAAGCATCATACCAGGCCCTGTGCTTTGAGCTCTACATTCATTATCTCATTTAATACATATAGCAACCCCAAATGAGGAAATTGAGTAAAGACAGGTTAAATAACCTGCCCAAAGTCACCCAGCTGGTAAGTGGCAAGTCTGTCTTGCCTTTAAGTACCTTACACAGCTACCTTGCTTTATGTGTGAGGGCCGGACCTCCCTAGATGCAATGACATACCACCAATCCCATTTCCTGCCAGGATGTTTATGAACTGATGTAGCAAGTGGGAGTGAAGGAAAAATGTATGCCTCAAGAAGCACTTATGCTGTCCTTTTTTTTTTTTTTTAAATACTTTGCTTCCAGCATTTCTTTTTTTTTTTTTTTAAGGAATTCCTTTATTTTTATTATTTATTTATTTATTCATTTATTTTTGGCTGTGTTGGGTCTTCGTTTCTGTGCAAGGGCTTTCTCTAGTTGCGGCAAGTGGGGGCCACTCTTCATCGCGGTGCGCGGACCTCTCACTATCGCGGCCTCTCTTGTTGCGGAGTACAGGCTCCAGACGCGCAGGCTCAGTAGTTGTGGCTCACGGGCCCAGCTGCTCCGCGGCGTGTGGGATCCTCCCAGACCAGGGCTCGAACCCGTGTCTCCTGTATTGGCAGGCAGATTCTCAACCACTGTGCCACCAGGGAAGCCCTATGCTGTCCATTTTTTCCCAGTTGTTCTAAACCCCAGATCAATTCACCTGAGGTCAGTGGAGAAATACATTGCTTTTTACCTTCTTTCAGCTTAGCTGTAATATTCTACTGCAGGAGGCAAAGATTAGTTAGGTCACAAATTGGTTTTTTCAATTTATTTGGCTTGTGATAATGGGTAAATTCTTCACAGGTTTTAGCAATAGATTATCTGTCAGTTTTAGGTTTTTTGCATGAGGTAATGTGAGGTATTGTCTTTTGTCAATGTTTCATAGACATTTTAGTGTGAGATTGAGAGAAACTGAATCTGGGGCTAATATTTGTGTGCCATTTTGTCATAGAGTTTACACTCCCCTTTTTAAACTCTTTATTAAACTTTCTACAATCTCCAAAAATCATTGAGTCATTGGCAATTCAGTATTTGAAGATGCTAAGCTAAGGCTGGGAGAGACATTTCTGTTAAATTATAATGAGAATCCACCTACCCATTAATTAAGTAGGTTTTTCCTCTCTGTAGACACTTTGGACGTTAGGGATTGGGGATGAAAGGATTCAGGCAGAATACAGAGGATAATTTCTTGCTCTGGTAATTTGCCTTTTCAACACTCACTCTGTTTGACTTGGGTTCAAATTTTAAAACTCATGAGACACAGAAGACTTCACCCATTTCCAAATTTACTTTGTTTTAAGAAAGCATCAGGGGCTTCCCTGGTGGCACAGTGGTTGAGAGTCTGCCTGCCAATGCAGGGGACACAGGTTCGAGCCCTGGTCTGGGAAGATCCCACATGCCGCGGTGCAACTGGGCCCGTGAGCCACAACTACTGAGCCTGCGCATCTGGAGCCTGTGCTCCGCAAGAAGAGAGGCCGCGATAGTGAGAGGCCCGCGCACCGCGATGAAGAGTGGCCCCCGCTTGCCACAACTAGAGAAAGCCCTCGCACAGAAACGAAGACGCAACACAGCCATAAACAAACAAACAAATAAATAAATAAATAAGAAAGTCTTTCTTAAAAAAAAGAAAAAGAAAGCATCAGAACAAGTAACAGCACAGTATACAAATAACATGTAGCAGAGGTCTCATGGCTCCTGGGGACAGCTCCCAATGTCCCCGTCCCTAGATACTTGGGACAGGCATGGTCACGGTGACAGATGAAGTTGAGTGGACACCGACTCACCCTCTCAGCTCAAGGAAGCCATCAGTTCTGAGGTGGCTTCGGCGTTTATGCCTAGCTAATAATGCAGCCCTCTCAGGGGGTCGGAACTCATGCCCATTCCCCGGTACAACTGCATCTCATCAATACAGGATACCCGCTACTTGAACAATCTCAACCACGAGGTGCAGGTGCCCGATTGGGTATGTAACAGGATTCTCGTTTATTTGGGATCTGGCAGACGGAAACTCCTAACAGTTTCTTGAGTCGCGTTGCAAGAAGGATAAGACCAAGGGTCCAAACCACAGGCATCCTGAAGTTAATGAGCAAGAACTTTATGTGAACCCTTTCCCCAAGCCTGCAGAGCCAACTATAAAAACAAGTTCCCGTTATCCAGAAGTTAACTTACTTTACAGGAAGCACTTTTCATTTTTCAAAAGACAAATACACCTCTTAAAAAAACAGAGGGAGAGGAGAATTTCAATTCCTGAAATTCATTTTCCTTTTTTTAAATAAATAAATATTGGCTCTCTAACCCAAGACACATTTTATTCTAACTAGCATTCTCCCTATCAAATGAACATCCAGAAACATTGTAATTGGGATACAGTTTGAGGGAATCTAATTGATCAGAAAAACCTATGAAAAACCAGACACATACATTCATTGACAACTCATTTCTGCTGTTTTGCTAATCTTATATCAAGGAAGATATTGTCCATGATATAGATACTTTTATTTCTATATGCATGTACATGTGGGTATGGGCAAGGAACATTATATTGTTTAATCTATAAAGCATAGAATAGCTTTCTTTTATAACCTCTTGTCCTCAACCATCTGTTACAATTATTTATCCTGAAAATAATGTAATAATTATATATAACCTAAATTTTAAAAAAATTCTTGGGGAAAACTTTATTATACCTTAAAATTCTTATTATTTTGACACATTTCATTGCTAAATAAAACTTTTAATTTAAGCTAAGAAAACTAATTGGTATCAGATACTAAAAGTTCTTGTAAGTTGTTGAAAGTGTTAGTTCTGGGAGTAGCATTTTTATATTTTTTGTATTGATTTGCCTTTGAGACAAACTGCAACAAGAAAGCAGGTGATAAGCCTTTGTTAATGCCTCTGGGAGAAAATGCTGTACCTACAGACTACTGTTGATAAACAGATTTTGAATTAATTAGTTCTGCATAATTATGTGAGCCATCAAGTCTCTAAAAGCAAATGTAACTGGTCTTATATTGCTTTATATAGAAAGAAGAAAAGAAAAAAATTCTGTTGCTTTATAATTTACCTTTTTTAGAGTGTAGTTTTAATTTTTTTAAAGGAATAATTAAAATTTTAAATGGCATATGTTCCAGGCATATTATATATTTATAAACTCAGAATTATAAAATGAGATAAGAAGGGATTCACTTTTTATATATTGTTACCATTAGTGGTAGAACTGGGACTCAGAGCATGCTCTGATTCCTGTCTCATACTTAGTGGAAGTTACATTTTGTTACCAGAAAATACCAAAGTGAACATCTCAGGAAAAATAGCCTGTGGAATTCCCTGGCAGCCCAGTGGTTAGGACTCCGCGCTTTCACTGTCAAGGGCCCGGGTTCAACCCCTGGTCGGGGAACTAAGATCCCACAAATTGTGCAGTGCGGCCAAAAGAAAAAAGAAAAAAAAATAGCCTGACAATAAAATGGCAGAGCTTTCAGTAAGATACTTTTAAGGATTTTGTCCACAGATCTACAATTGCAACAAAAAAAATTTTTTAAGAAAATCATTTGAAGAAAAATACTTAAAGAGTAACTGCAGATATTTCTGAGAGACATAAAAAGAAGCCTCAATAAATGCAGAGATGTATGAGGAAATGAGGTAAGAAGATTCAATATTGTGGAGATGTTAATTATCACCAAGTCAATATATAGGTTTAATACAATTTAATCAAAAGTCCAATAAGATGTTTTGGAATTTTGGCCAATTTTTTAAAAATTATCTAGAAGAAAAAACATGGGAATAAGAAATATACTTAGAAGATTTCTGTGGGGTAACTTGCTCTATTAGAAACTGACATACATTATAAAATAAAATAATTTTTTAAAAGTGATCCTGACTAATGTAAGAGTATGAAGAAAATCAGTGAAACAGAATAGATGGCCAAAAGACAGACCAGTATAAATTAAAATTTACCCTAAAGACATAATCCAAGATTTGTACCCAAATTATTGGCTTTCACATTTTCTTAAAAATCTTAAGAAACACTTGAAATAGCCAACCAAAGAGAGTGATGCCAACAAATGATGGCATGTCTGTCTAGGTGATAGAGTATTATATAACCATTTAAAAACATAATTTTGACAAATAAATAATTGCATGAAAAAATGTTCATAAAAAATATTAAGTGAAATATTAATGTTCATGATTCAACTCTATGTATATGCTCATATATGTTTTCATATATGAGTATATATAAAGAATAAATATATATTCATTTATATTTACATACTTGATTTTTAAAAGATTTGAAGGAATACATCAAAGAATAAAATTAGTTAGCTCTGTATAATAAATTTATATGCTACTTTTTACTTTCTCTTTTACATTTATTGGTATTTTCCAATTTTCCTACAATTGTTGGCATCTAGGAGACTTTATGGCTACCTCTACCTCAGTAAAAGAATGAGATACTAAAATATTTTAAAAGCTGCTTTTTAAATTAAATTTAATTTAATTTTTATAGTCAGGTTATGACTTATCCAACTCTGTTAAGACTGACTTCAGCAACTTAAAATTCAAAGTCTGGTTTCTCTGTCACTTCAAATTCCCCAAACTCAAATGTCATGTTTTCCTTTGGGTACTACATAAACCACCAATCAACCTGACAAGAGCATGTAAATAAGATATATGGCAATTTATCAACAATAATAATGATAATTTCCCTTTAATAATAATTTGCCATTCCAGATCTGACAATTGTACAATTGTACAATTATATTAAGTCCAGTGTTATACTTCTGAATAGAGCAAAGCTTACTTTTTTATACCAGGATAATAATTCTTAGTGGGAAGAGGCCTATTTATAATTCATCTTTGAATCATTTCTTGTATACTTGGCTACAAATAACAGGGATCCCCAACTCAAATTTATTTGAACAATGAGGAAATTTATTGTCCGACGTAAGAAGTCTGGAGCTTGGGGGGCTCCAAGTAGTATGATCAATGGCTCAGTTATGCCAAGAGAAGCTCAAATCCTTCTACTTCTCATGCAGGCATTGCTAATGCATCAGCTTTGTTCCCAGGCTGGTTCCTTTCATGGGAACACGAGGGCTACAGTGGTTTTAGTCATAAAAATATCAAGAAGAATAAAATGAACCATCTCTTACTGGTCTCTTTCTAAGAAGCAAGGAAACTTTCACAGAAGCTCTCATCAGACTACTCCTCAAACCTCCTTGACCAGAACTGGGTCATGTGGCCATTCTTAAATCAATGGCAAGGAGAAGGAGATTAACATAATTATCATAGACAAATCAGGCATGGAGTTGCTTCCCCTGAAACACTTGGAGGATGGCTATGTGGACACAATCTGGGTTCTGCTGTGATAAAAGGAGATTAGGAGTGGAGACAGGGCAGGGATGAGGGTAAGAGTGGGGTGTGCGGCATGAATGTTGGGTAGGCAATCTTCTCTGCTCCAATTCCCATGTTGTTAATGACATGAGAAGAGGGAGGATTCTTTTTTAATTGAAGATAGTAACAGACACTGTGATCGATACTGAGGATATAATAGTGGACAGGACCTAACCTCTCTTCTCCAGGAACTTACAGTTTTAAGAGAGAAGAAACACAAGTAAACAGGCAATTACAACATGGATTGTTACGTCATGGTGCCAGGGAAGCTCCTTGGATGGGGCACCCAACCAGCCTTGAGTCCCAAAAAAGGCAACATCGAGCTGGGTCCTAAAAGATGAGAAGGAGCCAGTCCTGTGGCAATTGAGAGCATGGCATGTCTGAGGAACTAGAAAGCATTGAGGGGACTTCCCTGGTGGCGCAGTGGTTAAGAATCCACCTGCCAATGCAGGGGACACGGGTTCGAGCCCTGGTCTGGGAAGATCCCACATGTCGCAGAGCAACTAAGCCCGTGTGCCACAACTACTGAGCCTGCGCTCTAGAGCCCACGAGCCACAACTACTGAACCCGTGTGCCACAACTACTGAAGCCCGTGCGCCTAGAGCCCGTGCTCCACAAGAGAAGCCACCGCAATGAGAAGCCCACACACTGCAACGAAGAGTAGCCCACGCTCACCGCAACTAGAGAAAGCCCGCGCGCAGCAATGAAGACCCAACGCAGTCAAAAATAAATAAATAAATAAATTTATAAAAGAAAAAAAAAGAAAGCATTGAGGCTAAAGATGTAAGCAGAATAGAGATCAGGTAGAGTCTTGAAGGCCAAGCTTACATTTGGACCTGAAGACAACGGGACTCCAAAAAAGACTTATAAACAAGAAATAACATAATCTGATTTCCTTTTCAGAGCATTCACTTCATCTGCAGAGTGGAGAATGGATCAGAGGTGGTCAAGCCTAGATTTAGAGAGACCACTTAGATACTTTTAGAGTAATCCAGGCCAGAAACCTAGAAATTAGAGGATAAATTCATGGTTTAGGTAACTAAATAGATACTGGTAGAGAGATGGAGAACTCAGAGGGTATAAACGATAATGGGGAAGATTATGACTTTAGTTTGGGACATTGTAATCTTGAAGTGCTTATGGGACATCTAAGGGGAAATGTGCAGTAGATAGTGCTGTTTGGTTAGGCTGTTTATGATTATAAATAGTATTATTAATTCGCTATTAAATATTCCCATGAAAACCTTATTGAATAATACTAGTAATTGCCAGATTATACCAGGCTTTTATTTTTCTTTCTAGCTCTGACATGATTTGAGTGATATGATGAGAAAAAGTCATAGCAAATGTTTTACATGCTGACAATTTAAACTAATAGATATTTTTAGATGTTGTGTAAGAAAAGAGCTCTGGGCTAAAAATGATGCTGACATTTAAAGGCTCTCTATAAACTTCAGAAATGTGTAGCCTTAGACACCAAGGCTAGTAGTTTAGAAATAATGCTTAGCATCTAAACTTAATGCTTTTCCAACTTGGTTTTCTGTCTTGGGCTCAGATGTTCCCACCCCTATGCACTTTTAAGATGTTTACTCTTCTATGTTGTGACCTAAGAGCCTCACTTATATTGGGTAAGGGCATTTCCATCAGGTCTGTCCAAGGTGCTTTGTCCCTCTTTTCAAGTCCCTCTGGAGGACAGAAAGTCTAGGTATTTTTCCCTGTTTGAGACAAATGTTCCTCTGTCTAAAGAATGTGGCTATAAATCCTTTTAAAGGTCCATCCAAACTATATTTTCAATAAAATTTTTGTTTTGCATATTTGTGTTATATAAGTTCATGGTAGAAATTTGGAAAATACAGAAAAGTATAAAGAAAGTAAAATTGGATCATAATGGTACTACCCAGAAATAACAATGGTTAACATTTCTCTACCTTTATAATCTTCTTTCTATGTCTGTAAATAACAATGGCTAACATTTCTCTATCTTTATAATCTTCTTTCTGTGTCTGTATATAGTTTTCTTACAAATTGGGATTGTATCATACATAATATTCTGTAGATCTGATTTCTTTTTGTTTACCATTTATCATGATGCTCTTTCAATATCTTTAAGTATGCTTCAAGAACATGATTTTTTTAATGACTGGATTATATTCCATCATATTATATGATGGAAACAGTATTTTACCAAGCAGTCCCAGCTTCTGTGGACATTTAGGCAATTTCCAATTTTTTATAATATAAATAAATGCTGGGTGAACATCCATAACCATGTCTTTGTGACGTTCTCTGATTATTAGGAAAATTTCCAAAAGTTGACTTACTGGGTCAAAAGCTGTGAACACTTTTAAAGCTTTTGGTGCATATTGCCAAATGTTTATTTCCAGGAAGTCTAGACAAATCTGCACTCTCACCACTGGTTTATTATACCATCTAGTTCAGAGTAAATGGCCTGTGCTTTTCCCTCTCTAATAAATTCCAAAAGAACAAGTCTTTTTAATATTTTCATAGTTCCTAATCAGCTTTCTTAAGCTGTGAGATTGACCAGTGAGGTTCTTCAATTTATTCTGAAACTACAGCCCTCTGGGAGAAGGAAAGAGCCATGGATCTGGGGCTAGAGAACCAGGTTCTAGTCTCAGCTTTTTTACAAACTCACAGTTTGATTTTGGCAACTTAACTTCCTTAGGTCTTGGTTTTCTCTACCCAAATGACAAGATGGTACAAAAGGTCTCTATAGTCTCCTTCACTAAGTAGAACAATAACAATAGCAACAAAATGTTTACAAGTAGAGCGAGAATTTGGCAAATACACCAATGGTCTCAGTAAATAATGTTGTAGAATCTGATCTAAGAACATGCCATGATGGTCTTCTCCAAGTAAATTTCCTTTCTTTGACAAGCTAGTCTCCTTCCTCTGGAAGCAGATTCTGAGGCTTAGGCAGGGCTGAACTTAGAACTAGTGGGGTGGTCAGCCACTCAGGTGATGTGATAGGGAGAGACCCCATAATCTCCAACTCGCTTCATTTATTTTACCTTTACAGCTTAATCCTTACATATTTAGTGAAAATAATCCTAGGAAGAAATTCATAACCATGGCCTTCAAGAGGCTAGACCTCTACTGGGAGTAGGAACCCCGGGTCCATTTAAACTAGCTGGTAGTGAGAGCCAATGATATAAAAAACACCACCAGGGATTTCCTTGGTGGTCCAGTGGTTAAGATTCTGCCCTTCCACTGCTGGGGGCGTGGGTTCGATCCCTGGTCGGGGAACCAAGATCACACATGCGGCGCGGCAGGCCAAAAATAAATAAATAAAAATAAAAAGAACACTAAAGTCCCTTAGAAATCACCACAAGATAATGTCTATGAACATTCAAGAGGATTTGATAGCACAACTAAAAGTCACTAGATTCCATTTCTTCTACTTTTTTCCTCTATCACCCAAGGGCAATCGAAAGTGTTTTCCAGCCATTTTTCTTCTTGCCAGATTTTTGAAGCTTTTAGCTCATCCATATTTAAATCCTAAGAGGCAATATATGTGTTCAGCACAATATTTCAGATATGTTTGGTTGACAGATTTTGAACAAAACCTTATTTTTCTGGAAAAGGAAAGGCAAAGCATTAACAACACAAAAAACTTCAAATGATTCAGTGAAGTACCAAATTATCTTACAGATAATAGGGTACCATAGCTATCTTTGGTTCCTAAGAACACATGCTTTGCCCACTATTTCCTCATCATAAGCAAGCAGATATGCAATTGCCAAGTGTCTTGTGACTCCAGTGAGAGAACATAGGATTACAGCAAGGGTTTGAGGTGAGAGGCAAGCAAGCATCTTCATGCCAAGGCTACCCAGACTGGATCCCAAAGGAACCTGACCCTGGTTTGTTACTACATTTCAAACGTGTGTGACTCAACTCTTAAACCTCGGTAGCTATTGAACCCCAAAATATTAGTGCCAATTAACTTTGATTAAATCAATTTGTTTTACCTTCTTAGAGAAAATGAATTTCAACTTTTTTACCTAAATAGACTAATGAAGGTGCTTTTCAACTTTGGCCATCCATTAGAATCACCTGGAGAATGTTTAAAACCCCCCAATCCTGTGCTGCACCCCTAAACAAGTAAATCAATATTCCTAACAGTAGGACCCAGGCAACAGTGTTTTTTAAGGCTCCCCAGGTGATTCCAAAATGTAGCCAAAGCTGAGACCCACTAATATAAGATTTACCTCAAGTAATTATGATATACACTTGAGTTTATTGTGCTTACTTGACCAATATAGAGCCAAAAATTATGGGAACAATTAATGAAGAGAGTTCCCCCCTGAGCTCCCCAGCCCTAGGAAATCCAACTACTTTTGGCTCTTACCTTCTTCATAGGGTACCAGCTGTGGTGTTTATCATATCCCAGCCTGAATCCGAAGTCTCCTGCTTGGGAATCCTAAGGTTATCCCGGGAGCTCTGACACACCTTATAACATCTTTCATCTTCTTCTCAGCCTACTCCCAAACCACTTAGCTCAGAACTCCTGAGAGGTCCCAGAACCGCCTCTCCCCTTGAAATGCTAAAGTCAGCTAAGGTGGATGGATGTAAATTGATATGACTCTTCTGGGTTCTTTTAGTTCTCTGAAGCATGTAGAAAAGTCTAGGACATGGCAGCTTCAAGAAATGATTGGGGGAGAGGGAGGAATGAGGGAGAATCTCTAGACCCTCCTCAGCCTTCACCTCCTCTGTTACCTCTATTCTTTGTGATATGAACAATTCACATTTTCTCTATGTCTCATATAGCTTATATAAGGTGACGTAAGAACACAGCTTCTAAGTACTAGAAGGATTCTCTTGTCAAAAGGACAAGCACCCACTCAACCCCTCTACTAAGTCACCTGTGCTCTATGCTTGACTGTACACAGGTATCCCACTACCAAAAAAATGGTATATTTGAATTATCCTGTTAGGATTTTTATTCATAACCAATTTATAAATATTCAGTATGATTTCTGCACAGTCGGTCTTCCAAACTCGAGGCCAAAATTTTTAAATGTTGTGGGGTGGTTTTTTTTTTAACTTAGATTGACTATATTTACACCTACACATTTAAGAAGTAGATAAATGCTGTTTGTGTGCTACAATTGTGATAAGCATATTGAATACAATGATTGTCAAGCAAAATTTCCATGTGCAATTTTAGACAACACTCTCCAAAATGGGACCATATATAACCACCCCTTTCCTAATGAGTTATGACAAATCATGTAGTTAAAAATCATGGTGAGTCCTGTCTCAGACTAAATATAAGAATCTTCTTAGCAAAAATCTGTTTTGCTTAAAGAACAACTTCAGTTTCCTCGGAGAGTCACTGAACCCAAATTTGTGGTTCAAACACAGCAGCTCCCTACTTCTATCGGGCCTTTCATTTTTCCTAGCTTTGTTTGCAGCCTGAGGTTGCTGCAATTAGGTCTCCTCACTTCATCCTGTAGTTCTATACATAGTATGTACTCTGAATCATCTGGTAATATAAGATCCAGTTAGTCCAGTTCCTGCCAATTTACCTACTTTGCCTGTGTGTTAAATTTCATTATCTCTGGGACTGCATTGTGCTTCCATGATTATGACTCAATAAAATACAGCTCAGTTCAAATCTCAACAACAGGAAAAGAGGTTTGCAGGATTTGCTTACAAGTAAGAATGCCATATGCTCCTCTAAGAAAAAAAAGTGCTAATTACCAAGGAAGAAATCAGATAAGAAAAATACAGAATTGTTGCAGACCTACTACGTAAACAAGCAAGACACTTTCTGTGCAATGGGAATAAATGTGGTAAAGCCACCCCTCATGCTTTCTTGTTCAGCTGAATCTACACTGAATAGGATAAAGAGCAAGAAAAAGCCACTTTCTAGCAGTTATGTAGTATATATGTAGATTGACATATTTCATATTTTGTCCAAACTGTCTCACATTCCTTGTTTTGGTCCTGGTAAGGTTAAAGATAAAATAAGATACTGAATCAAAATCTGTGGACAAGTAACCTGAACTGAGTAATTACAACTGACCAAATAAAAGCAGATTCTTCTCCTTTACTTTGTGTTTCTTGAACTTGCTGCCCTTCTCCAACTTCGTGTCTTCACCCTAGAACTTGTTGCTGGAAGGAAATGTTAAGTTCAGTCAATCATTTGTCTCCAAAATAACTGCTGGTGCTTGAATTCAACTCTTCAGGGTTTTTTCTTCAGCTGGTTTGTGATTATAGTTAAAGCTTTGTTTAAGGGGGGAAAAAGAAAAAGAAGAAAGAAGGAAACCATACAGCTTTTCCATCCAAAAAACACGTGGGCAGGACATTCGGGCACAGTGACCTATGCCTCAAAGCAGAGTTTTCATACCAAGGCACCTTCCTCCATGCCGTACACACTACCCAAGACTCTTCAAACACAAGCGTCCACACGGAATTTCCTCCAGAAGAAAACTGAGGCAATGTGTCTAATAACCACTTATAACTTGGTATTTCCAAAGGTTAGGATCTGTACTGGCAGTCTAGAACAAAGGCTAGCCCTCAGCAATTTTGTAAAATAGGCAATTAGGTTTGGTCTGTTTTGCTGGCAGAAGTAAAATAAGAAAAATACAGGCAAGCTTTTAGCAAATGACCCCTTAATGAGGCAAAAACTTCGGGGGGCTAACTCCACTTCTCGTCAGGTTAGCCTAATATTACAAGAATTCCAAAAGGGTGAACACGTAACATTTAGCCATGCTGTTTCCCAGGACACAGGAAGATCCCCATCGCCTTAGTTCTCAATATTTTATCCACCAAGGAGTCAGGAAGGTCATAACCACACGGGGAAATCAGATGAGTCTGGACAAAATATCACATCACAGCTAAGAGGTCACAACTGTTGAACAATCCACATGCCACATGCAGGTAACTTTCCACGCAAGACCCTCACAAGAGCTAGAATATGGAAACAGCCCAACACGGTCTCTCAGCACAGGCTATGGGCGGTGTCCTCTGGATGGCGACAGATTGTCTGCACTGGCAGACTCCTTCGGGGGTCCCCGCTGCCCGAGACTGGCAGTACTCAGCTGTCTGCAATGGTGACTGCTGCTCTCCATATGATTCCCACAAGTCCAGTCCCCTTACCTTAGGTCTCACCAGCATCTTTCAAAGTCCTTTTCCACCCACTTTTCTTCCATTTCTACCATCCCAAGTGAATCTCAGCTGCTCGTGTCCATTGCCTAGTTCTCTATTGGGTTATTCGTCTTTTTCTTATTGATTTATAATCATTCTTTGCATATTAAAGGAATTTGTTCCTTATTTCCACCTTTGCTGAAGTTATTTTTTCCCAGTACTTGTCTCTTAACTTTTTTAATAGTGTTTTTTTTTCTTTTCAGAAATCTTAAATTTTCACTAGTCCGTCTTTTCCTTTATGATTTCTAGATTTTATGTCATGCTAGAAAAGAAAGTCTTCCCGGCTCCAATTTTTTTTATTACTCATGTTTTTGTCCAGCGTTTCTTACAGTTTTATTTTTCACATTCAATATTTGATTGGTCTGCAACTTATTTCAGCTATGGAGTAAGTTAGTGATACAACTTTATATTTTTCAGATAGCTAGCTAGAACTCCGACATTTTTGCTGAATAATGGATATCTGTTCCTCTAATTTGAAATTCCAACATACTAAATTCCTTACACATTTGGGTCCATTTCTGGACTCTCATTTCTATTCCTTTGGTCTGTCTAGTTTCAAAGTTTTAAAATTGTTACAATCTTATTTTTTTTTTTTGGTGTGGCTGTTCTCCACTCCTAGCCCCGCCCCCACATTATTACTCTTTTATCTCGTAGTTTGCCTGGTTCTTTCCCTAACCCAACCCCTAAACTTTAGTATCATTTTGAATGATGCCTCACCTCAGGAATGCAGAAAGAATTGGAAAATGAGAGGCTAGTTCCTGCTAATGAGATATCATATAGACTATAGACCTTGACCCACAGACTCTAATTAGCTTCCTTCATTTTTATAACTTCTGCAGAACAGGAGGGCTAGGACTCACAATTGAACCTGGCCAGTTATTCACCAGCCAGTCTAAGCATGTGATATAATTGCTCCTCCAATTGTTGGCAAACAAGATGGCCATATGAAACCAGCTCTTAGCTAGACTATGGGCAGCAGGGAAGTCCGGGTATATTGCTCCTGCCACTGCAACCCTGGTGGGCAACACAAGTGGATGTGAGAGGGAACAGGCAATGAAGATTACATTTGCAATTGAGAAAACATAGGGCTAAGAGAAACTACATTCCTGTTCTTATCTCCAACGCAAAGAACCAAAGTCATTTCCTTGCTTCCTACATTAAAGGGCAAATAGATGGGCTATCCTATGAATTCAGAATGGTTTAAACCAACTTGGAGTGGAGGAAGTGGAGAATTTGTCTTGCATACTCCTAAGTAGGTCTGGTGTACATTTCTTAGCAAGTTATCTCCTTTCCTGCTATGAGGAACACTTACAGTCATTGGAATAATACAGTTTTACTAACCAAATCTTTTACTTAGAAAAAATAAAAATATAAAATTTGGGTTTTTTGTGACGTGTGGTTGGAAAATCTCATTGTGAAATCCACCTCAAAGGTGATTTGCAAATCGTAATCTAAAATAGGAAAAAATATAAGGAGTAGGAGCAAATGGCACATCTGTGCAATGCAAGCAGTAATGCCTTCCCCAGGCTATAGATTTCATCTGTGAAACTGAAGCCTCCAATGTCACTAACGTTGTTATGAGCTACCAGAACTAGGGCTGCTTCCCCCCATATTGAGCAAAGTTTTACTTAGGTTTTCTCATCACAGTGAAATGGAAGTTTTAAGCCAAATGCTTTTGTTCTCCCCTTATTCCCTAACACATACAGCACTAAACAATATTCAAATAATACCTCACAACTCCTAGGCATCTGTTGAAGGTGGGATACTTTGCATCTAAGACCCCCTCTGGACTGCTACTCTTGGTCTTAGGAATGGCTGCCAGGGAAGCATTTGACCTCAGACCACAGCCAAGCTCCAAGGTGGCAGGTGTGCAATTGCTTCCAATGGGAAAAAGATTATTTCCTCTTTTATTACCTCTACTGAAGCAGAAATTGAGAGATTGCAGGGGTCTTATGTCATTTAAGCCGAGATCTATGGTAATATCAATCTCAAATTTCTTGATTTGTTCAATGCACTGAAAAGCAAGTCCCACTCTGTTCTTTAATAGAAACATTAGAGAGTAAACAGGCATAATTTCTTGATAACAAGGGGCTTCTTGTGATCCTTGTACAAACATTACATGATCTCTTCCCTTGCTGCCATATGTATAATTTATCTTTTAGGAAGAGACTTACAGATCCATCCCTAGTACCTCACAGTTGTGGTCACAGTTTATTAACCCCCCAAATATGTTGAGTCTTTAAGATGCATATGCCCTTTAACCCAGTAATTCCAATTCTAGCATTTTATCCAAAATACAAAATTAGTAAGTTAAAGAAAACAAAATTTATATATATCAAAAATTATTTCTAATAATAAAAATGGAAAACAACTAAAATGTCCAATAAATAACTGTTTATCTATATGGTTAATTATTACACAACTGTTAAAGGGTATATTTTCAAAGAATAATTAATGATACAGAGAGATATGTGCCAAAACTAATGTATTTATTAAAATATTTACAGAGTATATATAAATGTATAGAGTATTCATAAAAATATTAATATATAAATCCAAATTTCCCCTAGGTCCCATCAGCTTATTTGTAGGAAAGGCCACTAAATCCAAGGGATCATTAGCTCTTTTTTTTTTTTTTTCAATATCCTTTATTTGGTTTAACAGATTGTTTACACCTTAAATATTTTTTTATCTTTTTTCAAATTGAAGTACAGTTGATTTACAATATTGTGTTACTGTCAGGCATACAGCAAAGTGATTCGGAGATATATATATATATATATATATATATATATATATATATATTCTCTTTTTTCGATTCTTTTCTATTATAGTTTATTACAGGATATTGAATATAGTTCCCTTTGGGGATCATTAGCCCTTAACATCCAAGTTACAAACCCTCAGGCTTCCTTCTGCTGAATACCCCTTAGGAAGTCCCCAAAGGGCACATGGGTTCTCCAAGATGAAGACTGTGGGCAGAAACCAGGCTGGGGTGGATGCATGTGCCATTTCCCTCTTAGCCTGGAACTCCTGCTCCATCGTAGCAATCAAGCCCTGTGAATGGGAATAAAATGGAGGAACAGGGCTCCAGCAATCACCTTACAGAAAATGACCAGAAATTCCACATATGACTTCTGCGCATGTCTCATTGATAAGAAGTTTGTCACGTGGCCACACCTAGCCTCAAGGGAACCTGGGAAATGTAGATTTTAGTTCGATGGCCATGTATCCAGGAAGAAAAGCAGAATGAATTTTCAGGTCAACCACTAGTCTACCACATCACATTATACACACTAAAAAAAAAAAAAAAAAAAATGCAAGAAGGATATACACCCAAAAGTTCACAGTGGCCATCTATAGTAGGGTTTGGGGTAATTTTTCTCTTTCCACTTTCTGAATTTTGTAAACTTCCTACAATGGCTATCTATTTCCTTCATAAGATGATGAGAAACATTATTAATTTAAAAGAAAAAAAGACTAGAAATAAATATTCTAAAATATTATCAGAAGTTGTCTTTGGAAGATGATGCTACATGTAATTTTTTCTTTATATTTTCTAAATTTTTTATAATCTATTTGGAGTCTTAGAAAGTAGTTCACCAAATGTCTTAGTTCCTGCAGGGGCAGGTAGAAATAGTGTTATGGCCTATATATGAGTTTCACACATGGTCACAATTACAGTGTGCTTCTGTCAGAGCCCTCTGTTTTCTTTGTTTTAAAATAGAAAGTAAGCCTGTTTGTATATCACTCTCTTTAAAATGATGAATGACATGAAATTCTTCAACCTGCCCCCCAAAGCAACCATTTTAAGTAACTCATCTGTTCAATTCTAGAATGGAAGCTATATTTAACTAACTAGTTTTCTTCAAAGTAACTTACAACTCTCCCATCTACATAACAACTTCTTACCTCCCTGCTCAGCTTCCCTGTTGGAACATTGCTGTCCCTTCCATCCTCACACTTAGCCTATATTACATTCAAGCAGGTTTATCTCACTGAACTAAGTCCACCCTCACCCACCCACCCTGGTTTCCACTGTCAGAAGCTCAAGATGTTATCTTACACAGTATAAAGAAATTTCAATGGGACATTTTTGAAGACCTGATGAAGTCAATTCTGAATAGTCAAACCATAGAGACTGAAAGAGTAAGAAACTAAAATATTTGGGAAGAAATAGGATTCTCCCAGTAACAAAACATATAAGAAAAGTAACACTTTACTCAAAGACAGCTCTGTTTAGGAATGTGTACAACAGAGAAAAATCAATTCAAGTAAACTTAAAAAAAAAAAAGGAGACGTCAGTGTGCTGGAAATGTTACAAAACTGCAAAATACTTCTCCTATATTTTCCCCTTCTTGCTTATCTTCCTACCCCTGCAATACTCCATACCTGAACATCACACAGAATGCAAATATCATTGTAAAAAACAAGTACTAATAGAAACACCGTCTATCAGTATTTACAAGAACAAAAACTCTACCTTCACTTTTTCAGGGGACAACTGATATGGTTCATAATGTGGCATTTTACCCTGTGATTCCCAACAAATGATTTAGTTGAAATGGGAATATGTATTTACTTAAGCACATTTATCAAAACTCGCTCTGCATAAGCGATATGACCTCCTGGATGACTGGTGTACACCTTCATGAGAAACCAGTCCCAATTGACAGGTTTCACTGACCTTCTACGTGATGATTGGGTGGGGAGGACGGAAGCGAGGAGAGACAATGACAGACAGGAATACAGTTCTATTTCACTTCTTATCTTACATTAAGGTTCCAAAGTGTCTTCTTTCTTTCCCATCTCCCACTTCCAAAACTTACTGACTGCTCTACTCTCGCTCATTTATTTTCTCCTTCAATTGTTCTCCTGATACTACAGCTTTTTTAAACTTCACAGTAGTGTAATTTCTTAATCGTTTGCTCTGACATAGTCCTTATTTCCTTCAGTTTTTCTTCTTTCTCTCCTGAGAAACATAAATTACATTGATTCCTGACGGCTGTTCTGCAACTCTCTTTGTAAAGATTGAGACAAAGAATTAGCTAGGTCTGATACATTTGTCAGCCAAATTATCCTGGGATTTTGTATTTATAACTACTATTTCATTTATAATATAAAAAGAGTAAGGCTTTATTTTTTTCCCTACTTCCAGGTTCCACTTTCCTCACCTAGACTATCATCTATGATATGCAATAGACGACTAAGACATAGATAGATAATTTACTTATTTTTAAAAAAGAAAGATGAAGAGGAGGAAGAGGGGAGACTTACTTGAAACATCCAGTAACTCAAGATTTTGTAGAATAATCTAAAGCTTATTGCTATCTCTGTAGACACAGCTTTTTATAATCCCTAACCCTTTACACTTTCCAGGTCTTAGAGTTTTTGGACTTCTGAATTAGGAATTGTAATGTTTGCATCCCTATCAGTAAATTCCCTTTAAAAAGTTGGTCCTAGTAACTGTGCTGGCTAAAATCATCATTGTCTAGAAAACATTTTAACAAGAGCCTTTTTTGCAGTCTATTTTTAGCGTAAGCTAATATACCAGGTCACTGCCAATTTTTGACTGAACTAGGAATCCTTTCTTTCTAGCAAATGGGTCTTCCAGAAGAGAATAGCATATCCAGAATGAATATTTCTGGATATGCTATTCAGAAAAGAAAGAACATAAAACAAAGAAATATATTTCTTTATTTTACTGGAGCTCACTTCCATTGTCTCCCCAAAAGGAGAACAGTCCCCACAGGTTTGGGGAAGCAGAAAAGCAGAGAGCTAAGACACAAAATAAGTCATTTAAGTGGTAGCCTCCTTTCTAAAATGGAAAGCATCATTGCTATCTTTTTTTTTTTTTTGTAATAAGGAGGGAGCAAATTCTTGATATAAATTTTGCAAATCTGTAAACTGATAATAAATTATTAATCAGGGCTAAGAGGTTTTTTTTAAGATAAGCTCTATGAAATTATGAATACAGAACATGTAGAGGAAATTTAGTTGCTATTGCCATCTGGAAGGCAAACTAGGAAGGTCAAAGACATCTAAGGCCTGGAGAAATGTAGATGAGGCGACAGGATGAATAGCTGCTCCTTTTGTGAAAGCTGTTGATCTTCTAGACAACTAGAAATTCTAGACTTTTTATTGGATGTTTTATTGATTATTGTTTATAGCAGAATATGATGAAAGAATATAAATATGCAGATGGGTTCTGAACAGTGAATTCAAGGGGAAAATGTCAAATTTTTAAAACAAATCTGCACAGGAAACATACATGGGATAATTCATTTTGACATTCAAAACTAATTACACATTATGAAATAAAATAAAATTCACATTGGCCTCTGTGTAATAAATGCTGCCTAGATTTGCATGGCCCTAATACAATAAGATTAAGAATATTCTAACACTGTTTATCTTTTGTGATCAGTTGTTTATCCCGTGTTAAACAAATATTGTGGGAAGAATAGATGGGAACAGGCTCCAAAACCATTCCTTGGATGCTCATCAACAGAAACACAGAGAGACAGCAGAGCTCAGAACTTGGACAGATAAAATCCAACAGGAAAACCAAAAGAAAACTGACTAGAATTTTAAATCTTTTAACAATGACTAGAGTCACGGTATTACCGGTATCAATGCAAACCTGATGCTGCAGAAAATAACTTTGGATTTTTGTTATTCCAAAAAAATAAATATATCAACTTGACTTCCCAAGGAGATCCTTAATGATACATGTGCCAAGGAAATATATGCATGTACATATATATATATATAAAATGTATTTTATATATAGTCTTTTTTGAAAAAAGCAAGAGAAAAAAAAACATGAAGAACATATAACATATGGCATTCCCTATCGCCTCAGCTGGTGTTTGCCATTTCCTGCTTGTAACTTTCTTAATTTTACATCTTCTCCTCAATTTCAATATACTAGACATTTTAATCAGATTTGCAAGCTGGCCTTCCTGGTTTCCTCATTTGCTGCTCCAGCTCCTATTAATCTTTTCAGTTCTATGACTAGGCCTACTCAATTTGAAGAAAAACGAATACTTACGATGCCTAGGGTGTCTTCATGAATAATCAATAATGTGCTCACTGTGATGTAGCTGTCTGGGTAAGCTATGCTCAGATGCAAAAAGCAATAAAATAAAAATGTATTCTAATATTTTAATCAAATTTTATGGGATGAATATACGTGATGTTAGTGAGAGTAAAAACCAATGAGTGGCGTGGAGGCAGCCGTTGGTTGAAACAAAAAATATAACTGACTTCGAGCAGCTCAAGCATTGCCCCTCAGAGGTGGGTCTCAATTTTATTAACTTCTAGCTCCAGCCAAAGCTAGGCTACATAATGAAGCAGTTCTCCTTCAGAAAAACAGGAAAACAGAACTGGCTATTTACCTTCAGGCAAATGGGCTGAATGTGCACTGCCCAAAAGCAGCTAACAAGGAGCTCCAGGCCACTAGGCTGGCAAAACCTTCCTCACCAATTCCAAGGTCAAAAGTGAAAGCAAACCATGGGAAGTCCCTGGGAGTCCACTGGTTCGGCCTCCGCGCTTTCACCACTGAAGGCCCAGGTTGGAGCCCTGGTTCGGGGAAGTAAGATCCCAGCAAGCCTTGAGGTGTGGCAAAAAAAAAAAAAAAAAAAAAAAGTGAAAGTAAGCCAAAGCAAGACAAAAAGTGAAAGCCATTCCACTGATTGTAAAATAAATGCCAAGTTGTTCTCAACTAGAAATCAGAGTTACTGGGAAAGGTTAGCAATTCAGGGTGATGCCCCATTCCAAGCTTGTCACTGCAGTCCGAAGAACGCTCAGAGTTCCTGTAGTTTGCTTCAGCAGTTAACTCTGTGCCTCTAGACGCCCCAAAGAGCATTGCTGGCAACTGCACAGAGCAGCCCACTCGAAACACATTCTTTCCCATGCTGGCAGAAACGTCTAAGATTAGGCAATACCAGATAAGGAATTAATGTGATCAGCCAGGGCTTGATGTTGATATCTCAGATGTTAAGGTTTCCTGAGGGATTCTCAGCTAATTTCCTAAAAGTATACACACGTAAGCAGGGATTCCTTCACATTTTCTCAGATTCACTAATCAAGGTGGTTATTAGAGAGTCTGGACTTCACTTTATCCTAAATGTCCCAGCACATGTGATTGCAAACTCACCCCAGTACCTTCCTGGTGTGCCTCCTCACAAAATTGTCTAATGGAGGATATGATTGATTACCTCTTCACAGATACTTCTCCCCATGAGGATGATCAGGTTTTAATGAAACTTTTACCAACACTACTAGAGGAATCTATAAAATTTGAGAACTGGGAGATAAGAGGAAAAAAAATACACATTTTCTAGGCAACCAGTTTTGATGTAGTATTGTCAATAGTCGTTTTCAATTTATCATCTAGCTCTTGATATAAAAGTTCATACATCAAAGCATGAATCCACAAATGCAGAACCAGAACTCCATATATCAAACAGCATAGACACACTTCCTCAGTTATAGAAATTAAAACTCTCTTCTGGTCATAAACATTCTATTTAGAATTTTTAAAATTTACTCATAAAAAGAGCCTTCATTACATTATAACAATGTAAAATTAATTTCTCTACAAAACAAAATCAGCAGACAAATTCAAAATTAAAATATCTGAGAATCTCACATGGATCAGAGTTCCAAAACTGGTAGCTGTAATTAAGACTAGCGGTGTCAGAAAGCAATTTTAAGGCAAGAGAATCTTTAAATCTGAAAGAAATGCCTGAATAATGCTAGATATAAGAATTTACATTAGCAAAAGAAACAGGCACAAGGATAAAAATGACACAGTTAAGGAAGGCCAAAACTTAGCTTGTCCTCACATAAAATTGAACATATCCATTCCTTGCCCTAACGCCTTACCCTAGCCTAGAGAATTCACAAGAGACTAAGACCTAAAACAATTAGGTACAATCATCTGTAAATCACCCAGAAAATGATTGAAAGTGTAGTATCAAAAGACTGACAAGAAGGAAACTCTTATGATGAGAATTTACAGCATTCAAAAAAAAAAAAAAGCAGTGAAGCCAGATGTCAAAATATGTATTTAGTGACTCATAAAATTTCATTGCCCCAAAGTGAAAAAAATGAATACCACAGCTAGGCAACATTTTCAGCAGATGCCCCTAAAATATTTCTAACTTTAAAATAGTTCTTTAAATCTTCTTGAAGTGCTTGCTATTCATTTATATTTCTCTTAGTTTATTAACGTTTTCTTACCAGTGTCCTACAGAATTAGGGACTTGGATGCAGGAGCAAAAGAAATCTAGGTAAACTGAAGATCAAGCTCCCCATACTCTGCTTATCCAGATCTAAGTCAAACTAGCTTCAAACATGTCATCAGATGGGATAAGCTGGGGAATAAAACGAGAGAAGGAAATGGATCCATTTTCATCATAGTCTTATCCTCCATCTTTATAAAACACAATCTATAGGATATACCTCTTACATTTAATGTTTTAACATTGTTTTAAAAACCTGAAAAAGAGAACAGTACTGACTATTCCACACTGGAAAAGCTGAAGAAAACTCCAGGCATGAGAAGAATCTCCCCAACACCTCAACCCCCAGAAGACTTTATACTCAGGTAAAAGTGGAAACCGAAGGGCCAAATCTGTCCACAGATGTGTTTTGCTAACTGGAGTGCCTTTCCATAGAGCATCACTCTTCAATATGCCACAACCCCACCGCTACACATTATATTTCACAGAAGCGCTTCACAATCCACTTTATCTATTAGTCCCCGTATACATTTCAGATTTTGACCCCTTCAAATGAAGATTTATCTTCATACTTTCACGTAAACTCAGCATTAGCACAAGCCTTAAAGTCCATCTCTGAGAACAGTCATCCATTAGGTAATTAGATTATCTAATACATTTCTGCCTAGTTTTTGGCACATCAGAAACATCAGAAGGACTTCTTACAAGTATAGATGCCTGAACGCCATCCCTGATCTACTGAATTTAACATCTAAGGGTAGAGGTGGGATGGGGGTTGGTGGGTGGAGATGGTCTAAACATCTACACAGGTGAATCTGATGAGCTGTGAGGTTACAAACCATTTCTTTATTATACCCAGTAATGAAGAACTCACTGCCTCCCAACAGTTTTTTGGATAACAATGTAAGAAAGTTCTTTCCTCAGGCAAATCTTAGTGTTCAGACTAGAGATGGAGAAGCGTTACCTGCCTCTCAGCCTGGGGTGGTTTGACAGTATATCAGAGAGCCTTGTCAAAACTCGCAGGAGTTTGTTACAGAAACTAGTCTTCACTTCTTCCACTTCCTGCCATATGTTTCATCCCCTGCTGGCTCCGTTCTGAGAACATGTTCCACCTCTATGTCCATATGAAAGCTGAAGCTACCTATTCAGGTGTTGCAGCTGTCACCAACAATATCCTGGTGATGGGATGAAATAGATTTTGCTTCAGAAACTATGAAATGAAATCCGGTGTGCAGAAATGACACGTTATGAAATGATGAAGTACAACATCTGGCTCCGAAGTGAGTCATACAGGTGCCGTTAATGAGATAAACAGGAAGCTTCTTTATTAAATAGCAAAGTTAAATTTCCGGGCTATTTTGGCCATCCTCTACAGGCGTTGGGGAGATTCTTCTCATGCCTATTAATCAATTCAGTCAAAATAACATTACAATGGATTTGACCAGATGTTTGGCTGAATTAGGTGAAATAGCTGGTTATTATAATACAACAAAAATTCATCCATGTGATTTCCTACAGAAATTTGATAGACATATGTCAAAAATACATTATTATAGGGGACTTCTCTGGTGGTCCAGTGGGTAAGACTCCACCCTCCCAATGCAGGGGGCCCAGGTTCCATCCTAGGTCGGGGAACTAGATCCCACATGCATGCCGCAACTAAGAAGTCCGCATGCTTCAATGAAAAGATCCCACATGCCACAACAAAGATCCCGCGTGCCCCAACTAAGACATGGCACAGCCAAAATAAATAATATATAAATAAATAGGTACTTTACATATATAATATTATAATATCAAGTCAAACTGTACAGCACTTTATACCTTTCAAAGCACATGCTCACAAATAATCTCTTCAAAACTTTAAAGAAATCCTTAAATCCATATGATAGATGAAGGAACAGAGACTTCTGTCAAATGATTTACCCACATTTACTCAATTAGGATTAGAGCCTGCACAAATCCCAAATTCCCCACATCTAAGGACATGGTCAAGTTCTGGGGAACTTCAGGTTCTTAGATTACAAAAGGAAGCTAAAAAAAAAAAAAAAGATACAAAACAACAACCAACATAAACCTAATCATGATTATGGAAAACACGTAACCGAACTGGGAAAAAATGCAGTAAAGAAAGAAAATGTTAGCATCTATCTCTGACTGCTTAGGTTACATGTCAGTTTTCAAACTTGAGCCCTAAGATGCTGCTGGTGGCATAAACATATGCAACCAATTCCCAGGCCCTTAAGGAGCCAGCTGTCAAAGGCACAGATGTAGGGCAGAGAACAGAAGAATGAGGCCACTTTATAGATGTGCAGCCCGTTATACAGTCGCAGAGAAGAGATGAGACATATTTCCCTGCCAGGTAAATACTGGCTGAAGAATATTGAGACACAGGAGCATTTGGGGAAAGAACATATGAAGTGCAGCTGAAAGGGCTCTATGAACCTCAGCCACTACAATGCTGATGGTCAACCATGATGGGAGGTGGAAGTAAAATCCAAGACAGGGCGCTTCCCTGGTGGCGCAGTGGTTAAGAATCTGCCTGCCAATGCAAGGGACACGGATTCGAGCCCTGGTCCGGGAAGATCCCATATGCCGCGGAGCAGCTAAGCCCATGCGCCACAACTACTGAGCCTGTGCTCTAGAGCCCACGAGCCACAACTACTGAAGCCCGTTCGCGTACAGCCCGTGCTCCGTAACAAGAGAAGCCACCGCAATGAGAAGCCCGCGCACCACAACAAAGAACAAAAGCAGCCAAAATAAATAGGCAAAATAAATTTATATATAAAAAAAAAGTCCAAGACAGATACTCGACTCGGTAAACAAATAACTTTGAAAACATAGTACGTAATGCATTATTTTATTCCACCACATTTGGGTCAGCATGCAAAGTTAAGTCATGGTAAAATAAGGAAGAATGTCTCTTAAATATCAAGATCTTAATGCCCTAAGTAATTAGGTCCCTGGATCATTAGTCTGAGACAAGGAAAAATTGACAGTGAAAACAGTGGCACCCACTCCATTAAAATATATGGGGATGAAATTAGATATGGAATGACTCCTTCTTCCTACATAACTCCTTGTTATTTAGGACATTTTATTAGAACTCTGCTATGAAATTGTTAGCAGATTGTAAATTGTTTACAGGTATGAACCACATAGTTCATTTTATTTACTCTTCAAATTTTATTAATGTTCACTGTTGATTTTTAGGATCAGGAAACTTCCTCAAAATGTTCTGTATCCCTATACTAATACCATATATATATCTATCATATACACGTATAGATAGATATATTTCTCCTGGACCAGCTATAAGCCTCTCAGAGAAGCCCCACAGTCACATGGACCCTGAACAGTATAGGAGTGACTAAAACGAGGCGCCCGACCAGAAGGGCCTGGGAGAGCACTTTCTTCCCCATGGCCAGCACGTGACTGGGTGGTCACAGAAGATTGTTCAGGGTGTTGGCTGTCCAGCTCATGGGCAGTTCAGTAAGATCGTGGGTGAACAGACTGTAGCAGAGCCACTGCTAAGCCAGGGATCGCAGCCAGACCCCAGAAGGTTTGTCTCACTACAACGAAGGGGTGGGCCAATGTTTCTTAAATAAAAGGAGCTACTGTTCTCCCTATAGTTTTTCTTGTGAAGCATCGTGGTCTTGCCCACAGCCAAGGAGACGTGGACCTCCGACTAGGAATATTTTCCATCAGTGGAAGATGACTCGCAACTGCATATCCCAGGGAAATCTGCTGGAGTGCATCTAAGACTGACAGAACTTTATTACATATTTATCTCTTATCAGATTTACTGTTGCTTTTTGTCTAAATTTGTTATAATAGCAGTAGCTCAGATTTGACCAGCACATCAAAAATTCCATACCTAAACACACACACAGAAAGAACTGAACTCAGGCTATGATAAACATACATTACCATCAAAACAATAAATTTGTGCTAGAGAAAGGCAGTTAAGAGACAGTCCTTTAAGTGTTTTCACCCAGGCAAAGGACATTTATTATGCATTTACAAAGAACACGTATTACTACGCATGCAACCATCATCCCCTTAAGCAGAGGATCTGATCTTTGCCCGCAATTAGCTTATGAACAATGCTGTTCAGGTCATTACATTACATCTGGGTCTGGGTCTGCATAGATCTAAACAATGTAGCTGCTACAAAGATGTACCATAGTCACAGCATATGGTCCACATCCTCTAACTGCCCCGGCGAACAGCATGACCTTGTTTAAATCACTAACCCCCTGTGCCATGGTGTTTCTATTTGTAAGACATAGAAAATAATTCCTGTCCCAGGTGCTCCTATAAGGAAGTTGTAAAAGATGAGATTAGTGATAGCAAAGCTCTTTGTTTGAAAGGTGCTATTTAAATCACAAGTACTATTATTAGGGCTCTCTGCAATTTCTCGGCTAATGGACGATGCAACAGATGGGACTTAGAAGATGTTTGATATTATTGATATTTCCCTTGGATTTTTCTTCTTCCGACCTCTCTTATTTATTATTTATTAAAATTCTAGCTCTGATCTACATGACAAGAAGAAAACAGAAGGTTTCTGTGTTCGGGCTGAATTTGTGAAGATCGCCTTATCCAGACAGTTTAAAATGTATTACTCCTCTGCATTTTTAAATGCATTGAGGTCTTACCAGCAGGAACAACTGATACAACTGGATTAAGAAGTTACTGATGTGCTAGGATTTCTTTCTCTTCTTTTAAAACCTCCTTTTTAGGTGTTTGATGTTTACAAAATAAAAATTGAAAAAAAATTTTAAACCCTACCTGTACTAAAAATGCTTATCTGGAAGGTCTAACTTAAACACTTTAGACTAAACTAATAGAGTAGCATTAACTACTGGCCAGAGATATACTGAGCATTTACAGTTCCATGAAGGAGGGGGATCAGGAAAACTCGGTAATGAGGGCACTGGCTGCCAGGAGACAGGAGGAGGGGGTTGGAGGGTTAGATCTGGCCGGTGGAGGTGCGCCAACAGGTATACAAAAGGTTTTTTAAAAGCAGCTTGATTTATAGACCTACCATAATCACAGTATCATGCCCGGCAGCCTCCACTGCCTGTTTGCTTTCTGCCGAAAATCACCTCTGGCCAAACAAATTCCATTTTGAGTGTGATCGAGTCTTCCTTTTAATACAAGTTATTTCAACAGTTAACTCACTGCCATGATGCACTTTAAACTATAAAACACACCTAAGATTAGAGAGAGAGAGATGCCTAGCAAGATACTTTATTTGGCCCCAATTTGCTTTAACCCAGGCACCTAAAGGATGCTGCTTCTGCTGTTGCTACTGCTGCCAAAGCAAGTGTCCAGTGAGCAGGCTGCTGCCCGTCGGCATAGGAGAGAAAGGAACATGTTGTGCCTGTTTATTGCTGCTTGGTGTTGATCCCAAATAAATGGACGCTAATGGAGAGGGAGTGTGGCTTCATATTTTATGACACCCTGAGTGTATGCTAGGAAGTCTCGGGAGGGCAGTTTTAAATTAAAGCTAATGTTAAACCCGGCTTAATTAGCACTGCTGGAGCGGATTTCACTTTTCCCTAACAGGGAGAAGAATGTGGTATGTTACAGTTTTTCTGCTGCAAAATACTAAACTATGGGATAGAGGTGAAGAAGTGATTTGGGAACTGAATGACTTGCTGGCAAAGGAGAACCGGATAGGATGGCGTTTTACTAATTAAGATGAGAGGTGTACTAACCAGATGGAAGGAATACAGAGTGGGACAATGGAAAGAAATCCTCAGAATGACACCATTATTTTGGAAACTATTATAAATCAGATGGGGGTTGGGGATCTATAAGCAATTCCCAATAAAAAATGAGCCAGTTACTCTTGAACATTCTGAGCTAAAAAGCATTAAGGATACTGAGAACTGAAACTCTGACTTCCGTATAATTCATCTGTACCTGATGGGAGTATAATAGGAATAGCAGAGGTGGGAATAGCCCCTACTTTTGTCAAATATCACTGCCAGTCAGCACACTAATTGCTCTGCCTTTGACCTCACTTAATCTTATCTCTGACACTTGCTTTTGCTTTGTTCCCATTCACACATAAGCTGTGCAGGCTTGATGCATTAGTTCAAGTTCCCTCCTCGAGTGCCAGAGCAAGAGGAGCCACTTAGGGTGCCAGTCACCCAATCTGTTGGGGACTTCATCTGCAGTAAACATGGAAGCACAGGATTGGTTGTCTCTGGACTGGCCACCAGACATGAAGCGTTGGGCGTTGCATAAAGTACAACCAGGTCAGAGGGGCTTTCACAGATTGCTACAGCAACAAGTTGACCAGAGAGAGAAATCCAAGCTTGTAGCTTTACCTAAAACGGTTTACTAAGTGAGCTGTCCTACTCAGAGTCTCAGGAGGATAACTCTTTTGACCACTACACAGCTGCCTACCTCTGCCAAAGACAACTATTGTCATCCCAGAATAAAGAGATGATTATTCGGCTCTCTGATGCAAGTCAAAATACTCACATCTCCTGCTCACAAGGAGCCAGCATAAAATGGGTACTGAGCTGGGAGAACAGGTGTGTTTGCGCTTGGAGGAAGCAGCTAGGGATATGAAAATGACTTAGCAGCTGGTGAAAAAGAAGATTGAAATTGTGCCAGGCAAAGGGTGTTTTTTCCCTAATTATGCAAAAGCCTTAATTTCATTGATCATGTTGTTCTCTTCTTTCTCCATCTAAATAATATAAAATCTAGTAACAACTCTTTGGGGAAGTCAGAAACATTGCCAGGGATGCTTACTAAGGGAATGTGGGTCAAAAAACACTCTTTAGTGGATAACCTTGCTATTTTCTCAGGGTTTGTGAACCCTGGTAAACTTAATTAGAAAAAAAATGAAAGATGTAATAAAATGAGATGTTGTCATTAGAGCTGAAAAAAAAAATGGCCTAGAAAGAGTAACCTCTGAAAACAAGACCCAGGAAACCCGAAAGGCTCTTTTTATTTATTTATTTATTTATTTATTTATTTATTTTTGGCTGCATTGGGTCTTTGTTGCTACACGCGGGCTTTCTCTAGTTGCGGCAAGAGGGGGCTACTCTTCCTTGTGGTGAGCTTCTCATTGCGGTGGCTTCTCTTGTTGCAGAGCACGGGCTTTAGGCGCGTGGGCTTCAATAGTTGTGGCACGCGGGCTCAGTAGTTGTGGTTCACAGGCTCAGTAGTTGTGACGCACGGGCTTAGTTGTTCCGCAGCATGTGAGATATTCCTGGACCAGGGCTCGAACCCGTTTCCCCTGCATTGGCAGGCGGATTCTTAACCACCGTGCCACCAGGGAAGTCCAAGGCTCTTTTTTTATTTGCATGGTTATTTAATTGTCGGCATTCATTCCTTTACTCATTTGACAAAAATTTATCAAACATGTATTTTGTGGCAGGCACTGAGACACACTTTTAGAATACAAGGATGAAAAATGCATTTTCTGTCTTCCACAATGGCACATAATCTAGGAGTGAAAAAATGTTTCATCCTAATTCCGTTGAGATGGTGGTGCGGGCAGCTGCTTAGAACTTCACTCTAACTGAGAAGGTTAGTTGGACCTTTCATTCCAGGTGCAAATTCCATTTTTTAAAGTTGAAGCTTAGATGAGTTCTTGTGATGATTAGTGAGCAACTTAGCAAATGATTTAAATTGAGGACAAGGACCTTGCTCACCCACGTGCGACCGTGCGACCCAGAAGGCTTGCTCCATGATCCTATAAGTGATCCTACATGAGCATGTAACCCAGATATGCTCATCTTCTCCAAACCAAACACAATAAAAGACCAAAATCAACAAAAGAAGAAACCACCCCCCAAACATTCACATTAAAAAAAACAACTGCTTGAAAATGTGCTTGTGACATCACTGCACTCTGCCTCGGTTCTTTCCCACTCAAGGAAGCAAGTGTGCCAAGCGACCAAGGAGTGGAAGCTACCTTCTGACTCTACAGCTTGTGGTTGTGAACCAACACAACACATCTCTCCACACTGTCAGAAACAGCATCAGTCATGCTCAGAGCTGGAAACGGCAGTCCCAGGCTGAGGTTCCATGTCGCTCTGTTTGACTTAGAGAATGTCAATCACTGCGTGGTCTCAGATACATTGACTTGTTCACTGTTTGGTAACATTGCAATGACAATGTGTTTTAAATATATGCTGGAAGGACAATTTAAACACTTGACAGCAGTGAGAGTCAAGACAGACCATATTTTCCTTTCTGAATCTAGTATGCAAGAGAATCTGCACATACTGCCAGTGTTTTATTGTCATTTACATAGTCTTCAAATGTAGAAGGGTTGGCTAAGCAGGCATTCTGCTAGTTGGTTTTACCTTGACAGCCTGATAGAGGGAGGAAGGGTTACTAGTTGAAGAGAACAGAGAGGACTAGAGCCAAAGGCACCAACCCACAGGTTTCCTATTCATTTTGCTTGTTCTCTGTATGTGCTGCCTCTTTCCTTAAACCCCTCTTTCCTTAAACTGTTCTGGAACTTACACCCTTAAAACGGTCCATGCAACACTTTAAAACTTGTCATCCACTTTTTTTTTTTTTTACCTATGTTTCTACAGAAAGTTGTGATCCAGTTTTGTTTTTTTTCATTTTATTTATTTATATTTTTATACAGCAGGTTCTTATTACCTATCTATTTTATACATATTAGTATATATATATGTCAATCCCAATCTCCCAATTCATCCCATCACTACCACCCGGTCATCCACTTTCGTTAAAGGAAAGGATCCAAGGAGAATGTAAAGAAAGAAAAAATATAAAACATAGTGTGGCAGGATAATTTACTGAGATATTAAATCATGCTGTATTCTCGAATTACACTTCCCTCTTAAGCCCTTTTCCAGAAAAAGAGCCATGTCCTTTGGATTCCTTTGCTCCAGGAGCCCAATGTTTCCTTTCTTTTTTTTTTTTTAATACATTTCTTTATTTCTTTCTTTATTTATTTTTGGCTGCGTTGGGTCTTCGTTGCTGCGTGCAGGATTTCTCTAGTTGCGGCGAGCGGGGGCTACTCTTAGTTGCGGTGCGCGGGCTTCTCATTGCGGTGGCTTCTCTTGTTGCGGAGCACAGGCTCTAGGCGCATGGGCTTCAGTAGTTGTGGCACGTGGGCTCAGTAGTTGTGGCTCGTGGGCTCTAGAGCGCAGGCTCAGTAGTTGTGACACACGGGCTTAGCTGCTCCGCGGCATGTGGGATCTTCCCGGACCAGGGATCGAACCCGTGTCCCCTGCATTGGCAGGCAGATTCTTAACTGCTGTGCCACCAGGGAGGTCCCAATGTTTCCTTTCTGACTTTGTTTTCCAATACTTGAGAGCTCCTTGAAGGTAAACATTATGGTATTATGTTATGAGGATGATGAGAAAGAAGTTGGCCTGACAGAGAGAGGTTTCCCCTCATCTGGAAAGAGATTGAGGATCCTGTGACCTGCACTTCCCTCCCAACGTAGAGCTTCAGGAGAGATGATGTGGACGGCCAGGTGTCACAGAAGCAGCAGGGTCGGCTGCTGATTCAAGGGGAACCTCACTGGTTTAGACAAAGTGCATTTCAGTGGTGACCATACTGGCTCTGCCTCTATTTTCTGGGCAAAATTTAAACCTCTGGAAGGAAGGAAAAGGAGCACAATGATGACAAAGATTGGATTTTTTTTTTACCTGCTTAGTAACTTACAGAAAATAAAGTAACACAACATTTCTTGGTCATACATATTTGTGATTCCAAATTCGACAGTTTCAAGTACAAACGAAATAGATTAAGCATATTTGTTAGCAGTGCATTCTACTTAGGTGTCTTTTTCCCCCAGGGGATGTGTGGTTGCCGTTATTGCTTCTTTGGCCGTACTTTGTGGGGCAGTGCCAACTTCTCCATGGACCATGAATTTATAATCAGAAGACCCAGAGTCTATTATCTGGGCCTTGATTCTCTTCCACAGTCTTTAACTGAATGCCATTTTGTGGTTGTCAAGAATTGTGAAGGCTGTGAGATTGTATCCTATTGATTAGATGACAAGTTAGCCTGCCATAGTTTCATGAATGTTGGCTGATGACATGAGACTCTTGGGTCAGAGATGAAGGACTTATAACTCACGGCACAGCAGCAAGCAGCATGGATAGCATATTTCTGTCAGTTCTTCCTTGTCTTCAAATCCGAGGGAGGCAACGCAGATGGGTCCAGATGGATGCCGGCACATGCAGTGGGTTGCATTTCAGAAAAGGATCTTTGAACTTAGGAAACTCAGATCTTTTATACTGGACAGCAAGCATGCCTGCCCTTTGTTCTGGTGGGAAATACTCTCTCTGTCTTCAAAGGCTGTTTGCTATATAAACCTTCTTGAAAAGACATTCCATAGCAAAGGGCAGTCTGTGTCTCTGCTCATGCAGAAATGTGAGAGACACACAGAAAACAGTGCTAAGCCTACTGTAGCATTTATAAAGGCCTCAACCCTCAGATAATCCAGGAAAAGAGATCAATTAGCTGGTATGAGATTCTAAGCAAAAAATTTCATTTTCTAGTGCTTCTCTTCCTGTGATTATAAAGTAGGAAAGATATCTGCCCACTCACTGCTTATTTTGAGAAATAAAGGAAAAAGAACAGTCTGACAAATGTGTTGAGTTTCATGATGGACACACTAAAATAGAAGAACACCATATAAAAACATACTGGGTTCTAATCACAATTTTATTCTCTGATGCCTTTGAAGGAAGTGTGCTAAACATATAGACATTTCATTCTGAGAACGTGGAGATATTAATTTTTTAATGCTGAACATGAATTTAAGCCATTAATCTCATCAAACTGTAAAGCTAATTACATGTATTTCAATATTCTGTTTTTATTTAAATCACTGTTTAGATTTCTTAAGAAATCCAATAAGTGTGCTGTCTCTTTATCACATCACTTTGTAGCTCAAAGATCCCTGGGTCCTCCTTATAACATCTTCCCCACACCCCACATCATCTCACTCGCACAGTGGGCAGGACTGCCTTCCTGTCTGTCTTCCAGCTCAGGTGTAGCCGATCTCCTCCTCATTCCCTCAGTCTCACTTCCTCTCTACTGCCTGGTGAGTGATGGCATAAAGTCAAAACTAGATTTTATGCTTATAGGTATAAGAATCACTAGGTTATACAGACTATATTTAAAAGTTTACTTAAGCTCAAATATAGAACCTAAGCATTCCATGGTTAATTCTAACAGCAATTGTGTTAAAAGATGTCCTAAATTTTCCTGAAAACAGTGTTTACTTATCAAATGCGCTCTATAACCGCTACACAAGAAAGTCTAGGCCCACACTCTAGATCTAGTTAATCAACACATCTAAGGATGGAGCCAGAAATGTGCTTTTTAATAAGTCCCACAAGTGATTCTGACAGTCACTAAAGTTTGAGAACCAATCCTTTAAAATAATCACCAATAGAATTTTAGTAATTACATTCATCCTCTAAATTACAGAATACAAGACAGGAGCATAGGCCAAGCAAGAGACAAGCAATGTTTTTTAATTAAATAGAATGATTTCTAAAGACCAAGTATATCTCAATTTTATGCGTATATATAGATACATATAGTATACGTAAATAGCCTGATTACCTTTATTAAAAAGCAAAGAGGGCTTCCCTGGTGGCGCAGTGGTTGAGAATCTGCCTGCTAATGCAGGGGACACGGGTTCGAGCCCTGGTCTGGGAAGATCCCACATGCCGCGGAGCAACTAGGCCTGTGAGCCACAATTACTGAGCCTGCGCGTCTGGAGACTGTGCTCCGCAACAAGAGAGGCCGCGATAATGAGAGGCCCGCGCACCGCGATGAAGAGTGGCCCCCGCTCGCCACAACTAGAGAAAGCCCTCACACAGAAACAAGACCCAACACAGCTATAAATAAATAAATAATTAATTTAAAAAAAAAAAAAAAGCGAAGAGTCTAAAACGATTAAATATCCAACAATAGGAAAAGAGTTAACTATAGTACATCCACTCAATGGAATATTTTGCAGTTGTTACAAATGATCATTATGAAAACTATTAAGCAATATAAAAATATCTATGAGAAAATACATCAAAATGTAGAGCACAAAATTGCATGTACATAATTACTACAACTAAATATATGTATGTGTTTAGGAAAATCTAAGAGAGAAAAGGTCAGAGTTATAAGATTACGGATGAATACACCACTCCATTTTTTTTTCAAAAATATATTTTAAATGTATTTTTTCTACAATTTAAGCTAAAGAAGAAGATTGTGATAGAGCTTGGGAATCCAAATTGCAGCCTCTGACAATTCTATCAAGTAGATTAACAATGCTATTTTGTAAGTATTATGAAACGAGAATAAGTGGAAGTGACTAATTCTGTTAACCTTGATTTCTGATGGGGCCTAGATTTCACATGAACATATTACGGTCTTTTCATTTCCATCATCTTCCCACTAATATCCAAACGCTTATCATCAAGACTTTTAACTCACTTCTCAAACTAGAAACCCAATACTCTCCTTCTTCTCCTCCCTCCCGCCCTCAATGGCTTCAAGTTCTTACATCTGTTCACTGTCTCTCAGGGGGTAGCACCAAGATCCACCCTCCAGAAAGCACCTACATTTCCCCTCTCTGGAAACCCACAGTAGAATCCACAATAAGTTTTGCTCTGCAGTACAAAAGCCACTGACTGACCTATGAAAATTGGACATATTTGGGTTTTTCGTTGTTTTGTTCTTCTTAGAGTTTCAACTTAGGAGGGGAGAAAATTTTCCCACTACATACAAGTTGAAAATATATGATACTGAGACTCTGAAGATGAAATACTTTTCTTCAACCATCCCCTTATCTTATAAGCAGTAAACTAATATAAATAAAATAAAATCTTGTGTCAGGGATGCCATGAAAGGTTATTCAGGAGGTACACTACACAAGAGCTCAGGCAAGAAATGAAGTGGCGGCCAACATCGAGTCAGAACTCTGCTCACTACGTCCGTTCTTTTGTGGATGTAACACCTGGAAGGGAGTGTACATTCTCCACTGGGAGAAGAAATCTGCTATGTTTGTCTATTTTTAAAGCTCCTTGATTGCATGATTTTCGCTGCATCAAAAATGCCTGCCCAGGAAAGGCTTCAATATAGCAGACAACCTGTGAATACAGACTTGTTCCCTTTCTTCATGCTTTTTTTCCTCTGTACTTTTAACTATACTGGGAAACAAAGGAACTGGATGAGACCCTGCCAAGACTACTCCTGATGCTCAGTTTCTTCAGGGAATACAGACTCCTGAACAGAGCATGACTTCTGTTTCCCTGACTGAACTCTAGCATCTGTCCCACCCAAGCACAGTTCCAGGAGAGCTTAATAATAATGTTGCTAGTGTCCCTGAAAATGCTATAGCTCCTTCAGAATATGGAGAACAAGACGGAAGATGGCACTTTGTATCTACAATAAGTCCTTTCTATCAAAAGGTACGAACTTCCAGTTATAAGATAAACAAGTACTTGGGATGTAATGTACAAGATGACAAATGTAATTAACGCTGCTATATGTTATAGATGAACGTTTTTAACAGTAAATCCTGAGTTCTCATCACAAGAAAAAAAATGTTTTTTTCTATCTCTTTGATTTCGTACCTACGTGAGATGGTTAACGTTCACTAAACTTATTATGGTAATCACTTCGTGATGTATGTGAATTAAATCATTATGCTGTATACCTTAAACTTATACAGTGCTCTATGTCAATTATATCTGAATAAAACTGGAAGAAAACTTTTTAAATAAAGAAATAAGTCCTTTCTATTTATGAGCTTTAACTTCAGAGCTAATGTGTGCATACAAGTGCCTAACACAAAACCTAGAACCATTGTGTACCTAGTGAATCACAAATATTCTCATCATTGTTGTCTCTCTCATCTAAACTTTGAGTAAAGAGGAAATCAGTCAAACACTAAGTTGGAGGTGGGGAGATCCCAAAGTAATGCACTGGGTAAGTTTCAGACTAGTCCCAAAACTGTATTTTCCACTTAGCTAACTCTTACCCAGATTAATGAATGTTCACACCATGCTTAGTGTTGAAACCATAACTTGTGACAATCATGTGCCCTTACAGCTGTCCCAAACCACCACAAGACTGCTTCTGCTGCCAAACCAATCTTACAACTGTTATCAATTCTTTAACCACCGGTACTTTTCTTATAGAATTGCTTATTTTTAGCACTTTCTCTCATTCAAATCTAATGAAAACTACAGCTTTCATTTTAGGTGTTTAATATTTAGTGTCCATTTTGCGGAGTTGCTATCAAAAACATTTTCCCATGAGCTCACCTTAGTGATTCAAGCAGTCTTGAATACATCAAATAATACAGAAGAGGCAGCTCCAGAATTACCTTTGACAATAGTTTTATTCAGTTCCGTCAATAATTCAGAAATATAAAGAGTCTTAGAAAACCATAATGTTAACTATTGAGTGTTAAGCCTGAACGAATCTCTGAATTAGAGTATTTGAAGTTATGATTCTATCCCAATTCCACCTGGATCAAACTCAAATCAAGGCTCAAGCACCATGCAACTCGTTGAATTCTCTTGGGTGTCTCCAGGCTTGGTCCAATCTGACCCTCCACCTAAACTGGCAAAGACTGTCAGGCCAGAATCATCAGTTACAGGATTTATAGAGAGTCTGGGAGTTAGTCAAGCATTTGGCTCTTCAGCTCTACAGGGAGAGAAGGAGTATAGCATAAGATGGGAATAGTTGATGATTTACCAGAAAGAGAATGATGGGATGTGATGGGAAGTGAGAGAAGCCAGGTCACAATCCATCACCACGATGTAAAACACAGCTGGACACATCTACTTAATATGTGTTTCACATGCAACTTGGCTGTGGATTCTTAAAGAAATACTTGTCAGCCATCTATCATGTGCAGGTAATATCTTTATGGATATCAAAAAAACACGATCTAACAGGCCCTTCTGCCCTCTGGGGAACACAGCATGTGTGCCATACAAAGACCACAGGCCCTAGAGGCAGACATACCTGAATTCAAATCCTGATCTGCCATTTACTATGTCCAAGTTACTTAGTCTCCAGGAGCCTACTTTATCCTCTGAAAAATATCTAATTCACAAGGTAGTTGTGAAAATGCAATAAGAAAGCCTAGCCCAGCACAAAATAGGCTCCCAATAAACGTTAGCTTCTTGCTCCTTTCCTTCATAGGAATTCTCCAACTAGGTGTTAAGGTAATAAAAAGAATCTCTGCATTTCCAGAATTAGCCTTTTGTGGAGCTGCTCCACTTCAAGGCAGTCTAATTAACACCCACTCTTCACCTTCACCCACGCTTTCATCAGTGTCAACATGGTTCATCACTAGCAGGAGGTCACATATCAGATCCAGGCCTCCCAATTCTTAATCCCAATTTAAACTTCTGAGTATTTGTTTGCGACAGGAAATTTAAAGTACAAAGACTTTATTTGTAGTTTTAGAAAAATATTTAGCTCTTCAAATTCATGCCCCTACCCCCATCCTTCTCGGTTCTAACACAATAAAAAGATATTTCTAATTAAATGCTTATCTAATTTTTTATTAATTTATGTGAGCATGTATTTATGCTATAGGAGAGCTGCTTTTTTAGGGAGTGTAAACACTTATTATTCTTTCCCCTGAAGGTCTTTATAGAAATAAAATATCACAGACTTTGCAATGCTGTTCGCACAAAACAATCAATTGGGGAAATTTTAAAAATACTGACACTTGGGACAGACCTGAGACCAATTAAGTCAGAATCTCTTGGGGTGGTACCCAGGCACTAGAGGGTTTCTAAGGTTCCCCAGATGATTTTAATGAGAAGTCTGAGGGAAGTAGGATGGAAAAGACATGACTAGTTCTCTCCCCTTTTGTTTATTATACCTCTCCCCACTGATTAATCTCTGAGTCCCAACTCCAGCCAAGGCACTCGTTGGGATTTTAGAAGAGCCACATCATCTCTTCCCAGGAAGGAGCCCGGTGAGTTTGCACTGACTTTCCAGGCACAGCCCGGCAGCATTTCCTATGACGCAGCTCTTCCTTTCAGCCCTCCTGATGACTTGGCCTGGTCCTGTGTCCCCGCTGCCCTGGGCTCCTCTTTTAAACTTGTGCTAAGAATGTCCTCATCCTGTGGTCATGATAGACTTTGTTCGGTTCGCTACTCTGTCAGGTTCTGGTTTCCTTGACAGAGCAAGAATCACCTGGGGATCTTGTCAAAAGGCAGAGGCAAGGCCCTAAAATTTTGCATTTCTAATAGTCTAATGGTGTTGATGCTGCCGATCTGTCAACCACACATAGGTAGCAAGGACATGGATGGTCTTTTTTATCTCTAAATTCTAAGGAAGAAAGCATTCTTTGTTTGCTATTTCTGGTATATTTGATGTTGAGTCTGTGGGTAGAAATATATCCCACAATTAAAGCGTTGCTCCTATGGAAAAGCACAATCCATTTTATGAAAACCCACTTTTATATTCAGTTCACAGGAAGCACCATGGTGACAAGAAAGAGTGTCTCTGTATAAATTAACTGATAGCTACAATTTAGAGCAGTATATGCTACGTATCAAGTGAGGGTATCGATCCAAGTTGGTAAATACATGGCCACCACACATATGTCCCACTACCTTGCCTCTGGAGCCTTTGGAAGATATCAGTGACCACTGATAACATTCTTTCTCTTTGAGCACATATTTAGCCTTAGAATCCTTCCCAACACAGCGACCTAACCCAATGTCCAGCATTTGCATCCCTGACATGGATATGATGAGAGTTTAGACGAAGAAACAATCAATTCTGAGAGGAGCATTTCCCAAAGGGAGTGGATTTTGATTCAGCCTGGCCAGACAATTTGACAGCATCTCTTTGTGACACTAACCTGACAGTGAATAATAAACTAGTATGTTTAAGTGGTCACACACTTAATATAACATTATATATTCATTTTAATCTGTAACTATGTAATTATAGTTTGTGCTTTATCAACACTTCTCATGAAATCCTTGATTTTCATCTTCCTGATTTACTATCAATAATAACCAAACAACAGCAATAATTTCAAATGGTACTCAAAAATAGCTTTGACAGAAAACCCATAGATGACATTTAGGATGGTCAGCAGCTCCTACTGCTGACTTGGAGAATTGGGTCTGGAATTCGATGCCACTTTTGTTCCACACTCCATTTGCTACCATGCAAAAAACATGGTCTCTCCCTGATTAGGTTTCCTGTTTCCTTGTCAGTTGGTATATATCTGGAGAGTGTATGGCTTACATCAGAACTTCCAAAATGTTTAGATTTTATGAACTAGTAATATTTTCAAAAAATATTTTGGAGACTAATATAAGGTTGTTCATCTTTAATTTGCTCAGCAAAGATATAAAAACCAATAATGACCATCCACTAACACTGTTGTTTTATTTTTTAAAAGCACGTATTAATACCAAAAAAATTAAGTAGGAGGGAACAAATCTCAGACTAAAAAGCAGTTCTTTTTTTTTTTTTTTTTTAAAGATTTATTGATTGATTGATTGAGTGAGTGATTGCTATGTTGGGTCTTCGTTTCTGTGCTAGGGCTTTCTCTAGTTGCGGCAAGCGGGGGCCACTCTTCATCGTGGTGTGTGGGCCTCTCACTATCGTTGCCTCTCTTGTTGCGGAGCACAGGCTCCAGACGCGCAGGCTCTGTAGTTGTGGCTCACAGGCCTAGTTGCTCCGCGGCATGTGGGATCTTCCCCGACCAGGGCTCGAACCCGTGTCCCCTGCATTAGCAGGCAGATTCTCAACCACTGCGCCACCAGGGAAGCCCCAAAGCAGTTCTTTAAAGTGACTAAATTTAGCTTTAGAGGAAAAACCACTACATGATCCTCCTCATTTCACGTGGTCTGATGATAGACAACAGTCCATATACTGTTCTTTGGGTACTACAGGCTTAAGTAACTGAACTCTGGGCAGCAGGTAATGTTTTCCTCATCAACAGCAAGGACTAGGGTCTTCCTTTGCTCAGGGAATGAATTGGCTCTTTTTGAACCAGGCTAGAAAATCAGCACCTGCCAAAACCAGCCCTGTGCAGATCATGCTTGTTGTGCTCTGTGTGGAGGACACCCAGCTGTCCCTGGAAGGGCAGTTCTGTATCCATCTTTCCCATCTCAGCTTCTTTCCCTCACCTGCTTGTTCATATTGATAGGTTCTATCATGTCTAAGTATGGCAAGCCTCTCTCCTATCTACTGAGGAACTACCAGGTTATAGACAAAACAATCTTGTCCTGTCTTCATTTATTCCAGAATGTGAATCTCTGATTTCTATCAAGTTGCCACAGACTGTTTTACACTGTGTGGGCTGCATTTATGAGGCAGCCCACACAGTGTAAGTACTTAGAAGAGGAACAGGTCTCCAAGTCTCTGTCAGGTTTTAATTCTGTCATTACTTTTAAGAAGTTATGTTGGCTTTGAAGAGAAGGCAAAGCAATTATGTTTTCTCCCAGTCTTAAACTGACCTCAATGACAGTAAAGATGAAATCAAAGAAAAGATTTGGGGGATTAGAGATATGTTAACTTCTTAAATCTTTACTAGCAGGCAAGCTGTGAAAGCAGTGGCAGGATCTTTCCCGATGAGTCACAACAATGGGATGATTCATACCCAAGCAAATTCAAGGCCACAGAAACCAGAACTCTAGCAAGGGAGAAGCAGGAATCAGGCCAAGATTGTAATTTCAAGATTGGAAATATGATTATTGAAATCAAGAGCAAAGTTTAGAAATAGCACAGGCCACAGGCTGTTTGAGTCTGTTGATCATGCCGAAATTAGGAACACAATAGATCAGAATTGGATCATAATTTGAGGATCAGGAATGTAAAAGACCAGAGGTAGATGGATACTAAGTGAAGCCCCTTGATTCAGGCTTTCTGGGAAAGAAGGCCTAAAAGACCTTAAATAGATGTTTTGGAAATCTGCTCCTCTGTTGGCTCTAGCCTAACAAAATAACTCTCATTTGCTCAGTCTATTCATTGCCTGTCTGTGGGAACCACCCTGAAAGAGTGATGAAAGCCTCTGAGGCTAATTCTACGCACCAAACTGGGTTCAACCATATTGACTGAAGCAGTACTTCAAATAAGTCTATAAATTAAGCCATTGTCTTGTTGATAGATATAGCCCAAATCTACACTTTGTGTTTAAATTGTCTCAATAGTAAAATTACTGATGTGTGTTGCAGTACAAGTAGACTTGTTCCTGTTGCCTCTGATTTTCTTTTTTTTTTCATGTTTTTTTAAAATTTTTATTTTATATTGGAGCATAGTCGATTAACAATGTTGTGTTCGTTTCAGGTGTACAAGAATGTGATTCAGTTATACATATACATGTATCTATTCTTTTTCAAATTCTTTTCCCATTTAGGTTATTACAGAATACTGAGAAGCATTTCCTGTGCTATACAGTAGGTCCTTGTTGATTATCTATTTTAAATATAGCAGTGTGGATTTTACATGTCAATCCTAAACTCCCAATCTATCCCTCCCCCACCCACAACCCCGGTACCCAAAATTTCGTTCCCGAAGTCTGTGAGTCTGTTTCTGTTTTGTAAATAAGTTCATTTGTACCATTTTTTTTAGGTTCTGCATATAAGTGATAGCATATGATACTTGTCTTTGTCTTGCTTCACTTAGTATGATAATCTCCATGTCCATCCATGTTGCTGCAAATGGCATTATTTTATTCTTTTTAATGGCTGAGTAATATTCCATTGCATTGCATATATGTACCAAATCTTCTTTATCCATTCATCTGTTGATGGACTTTTAGCTTGCTTCCATGTCTTGACTATTGTAAACAGCGCTGCAATGAACATTGGGGTACATGTATCCTTTCAAACCATGTTTTTCTCTGGGTATATGCCCAGGAGTGGGATTGCTGGATCATATGGTAGCTCTATTTTTAGTTTCTTAAGAAACCTCCATACTGTTCTCCATAGTGGCTGCACCAGTTTACATTCCCACCAACAGTGTAGGAGGGTTCCATTTTCTCCATACCCTCTCTGAAGCCCAAGAGCAGAAAACAGTGTTAGGAGCCCACATTATCTGTACATCTGCTCAGGGGTCACCAAAAAAGCTAACCCAGAAACTCAACCCCAAAAATAAAAAGATTTTTGGATGATGCATCCAAAAGGTGATGCATCCTGACAAGATTATAGCTGGCCCAGGGAGTGGAGTTTGGGTTGGGGGGTTTGGGGACAGGAATTGTTCAGAGAGAGTAATTATTTGTCAAGAAGAGTAATTATTTGTCAAGAAGTTTCAAAAGGGAATGGTAACAAAAAGACAAAAGATAAATGCTGGTGTGGATGTAGAGAAAAGGGAACACTTGTGCACTGTTAGTGAGACTGTAAATTGGTACAGCCACCATGGAAAATGTATGGAGCTTCCTCAAAAAATCAAAAATAGAACTACTATATGATCCAGCAATTCCACTTCTGGGAATATATCTAAAGGAAATGAAAACACTAACTCGAAAAGATATCTGCCTCCCCATGTTCATAGCAGCATTATTTACAATAGCCAAGACATGGAAGCAACCGAAGTGTCCATCAGTGGATGAATGGATAAAGAAGTTGTGAGATATACACATATTATATTATTCACCCATACAAAAACATGAGGAAATCCTACCATTTGTGACAGCATGGATGGACCTTGAAGGAATTATGCTAACTGAAATAAGTAAGACAAAGAAGGAATAAGATCTTACTTATAGGTAGAATCTAATAAAAATCCACACAAACAAATAAATACACCAAACTCGTTGAAAAAGAGATCAGATTTGTGGTTACCAGAGGCAGAGGGGAGGGGAAGGGGGAATTGAAGGAAGGTGGTCAAAAGACACAAACTTCCAGTTATAAATAAGTAAGAGGGATATAATGTGCAACATGATGACTATAGTTAACACTGCTACATGATAGGTAGGACAGTTAAGAGAGTAGATCCTAAGAGTTCTCATCACAAGGAGTTTTTTTTTTTTCCTTTTATTTTTGTTTTATCTTTAAGAAATGATGAATGTTAATTAAACCTAGTATGGTAATTATTTCACAATATTTGTAAATCAAACCATCATGCCATACACCTTAAACTTAAATAGTGGTGTATGTCAATTATTTCTCAGTAAAATTGTGGGGAAATGGGGAATAATGATTGAGATACAGAACTTCAATTCCAGTCTCCTCAGACTCTTGGTAGGATTTACCACCTTAATACTTTATGAGTGAATATAAATCCTGGCTAAGATATCTCCACATGAATGCTCGAATGCCTCCTGAATATCAATTTCCATAAAAGTGAACAACTCTTCTCCACCACCATGGTCCTGTTCTCTCTACATCCTTCATCTAGGTTCTAGCGTGATTATGAAGATTCAGTGAAATGAGATATTTTCATGCAGCATCTAGAATGGTGTCTGGCACAGCATTCACCACTCAGGCACCGGCATTACCAACTTTCCAGTCATCTACTTAGAAACCCAGTAGCATCGTCAACAACTGCCTTTCCTTGGTTTCCCACATTTAATCAGTCCCCATATTCTGCCAATTGTACAGTCAAATAATCATTCCTAACTGATCTCCCCACCTCTAATCTCTCTTCTCTTCATTAGATTAGATTATAATGTTTTATACCTCTCTGTATCCCCTATACTAGTACAAAGTAATTTATTATACTCAGAGCTTTCAGCTATTAAATAACCGTTTCCTCAGAAAGAGAATGTGTGTATACAAAAGCTGTCTCCTCTAGATGACAGAAATTTTAAAAGTGCAATGGGAAATCCCAACAAATAAATATTTGAGGTACTTTCAGCTTTAAAAATTTACAAGGCTCCAAAGCTATCCCATCTGTGGTACTACCTGTTTCCAGATCATGCCCCCTCATTTCGGCAAATGGAAAAAATCTTCCCCGTCACACCCCTGCCCTGCTGGGCCACCAATTGGATTAAAACTGTGGTCCTTGTCTAGGCAGCTTCCCTGACAAGCCCCGCTTCATTCTAGCCAATTTCATTCAAAGCTACAAACCTAATCCTCATGGAAATGTTCTCTGCTTTTAGAGGAGACCCAGGTCATGCACCTAAACTAAGTAAGTGAATTTCCCACTCATTCTGATGATTATAGATTCTCTTCTCAAGAGAGACTATGTCATGTGGTAGAACGAGCCTGGGCTCCAGAGTTAGACAGGCCTCAATCCAAATCCTGGTTCCACTACAGTGACTGTGTGACCCTGCCATCTCTGTTTTCTCATCTGCAGAGTGAGAACAAAGTCTACTTACTAGTGTGGTTGAGATGAGTCATTAAGATAGTATGGCACCTGAAGTTACTTAATAAATATGTTTCTTTGTCTTTTTTATTAATACTTATTTTTGGCTCTCTCGTCTTATACCTTGAATTATTTTGAGGATCTTGGAAAAAAGCTTGGAGTCCTGCCAGCCACGACTTTAGCTCGTACTGAGCATTGTCATAAAGTTTCTTTGTTTTATTTGGACCATAATTCTTATAAATGGGCAGGACCAAGGTATTCAATTGGGTGGTTTCCTTAAGTTTCTGGGTGGGACTCAATTCAAGAAAAGAGTGAATGCCCAAAGCCTTTAGCCTTTTGTTTCTACGAATAAGAGTCTTGTTGCTATAGGAAGTTTTTCTTAACATGTAATGCCAAATAGGAAATTCTTCCTTTGATTATATCATTAACTCATAATATATCAGAACTCAAACATATCATTAACCTCATAGCACTTCTAGGTGCCGTGAGAGTATAAATTATGTGCAAGTCATGGCCTCTGCTTTCAAAATACGTGGAATAATTCTAGAACAATGAAGGAATATGTAAGATATAGCTAAACTGTGTGTTTCAGAATCTCGTTGCTTAGAAAAGTTCAGAAGAGACAGGAAAGTTTCCCTAATGATAGGGGAAAGTTTCAGCTTAGGGCAAAAAAAAAAAAAAAGACTTCTAATTCAAGAACAGAATGTCCACAATGAATGTACCATCAAATACTAAATTCACTATATTTGTTCCAAGTCGGATAGTTTCATTTTTCTTCTCAAGAACCCCACCTTCAGCCTTGCACACTGGGCAAGAGTCATCTCTGGAGCCCACCTGCCTGCAACCATACTGGCACACACTTTCACTCCCCACTTTTCCTCCACTCCACCTTCTTTTCTTCTCCATTTTCTCCTGTGTTCTGTCCCCTCATAAACAAGCTCTGTGTTAGAAATTCGATCATGCCAAGGAATAGAATGACAAATTATTGATGTGTTGGAGCCAGATGGCATCTTAGACATCATAGACTACCCTCCCCTTCATCCACTGTATGCAGCTGAGGACTTTCCATCTTCTACTACTGTTCAGTTATTCATTATTTCCCTTCAAAAATATCTAAGCCATCCTATCATATACAAAGTTCCCAGTAACTGTATTTACTGCTAAATCTCCCTTATCCTTAGGAGTCTTATTCCCTGCCTTTTCTCTATGTGATCGGTTTAGACAAAACTGAGAAATGGACAAGACCGTCTTTTGTACTCCTAGCCTCTTCATTCTTAGCCCATGTTCCTCTTCAGTGACCACCCCCATCCTAGTTCCTCAAAAATTTCTCATTTCCCTTATCAATGGTTATCATTAGAGTCTTCAGTCACCCTAAGGTTTAATGGCCCATAACAGTATAACAGTTCTCTTTCACGAGGTAGTTACATTTTAATTGGGGTCAAAGTCTTATATTACAAATAAAAGTCTAACCTATTTTGGACGTTAGTCAAGGAGGATTTGGGGAGCCCCAAGACTTTGGTGAGGACCGGAAGAGACATTTTATACGAGACCTGTTTTACCTACCTTCAAGTAATATAGATGATATACTTAAATAAAAGCTACTGTTGAATACTGACATAACAGCGTAAAATGAAAACGAATCCCCTACATCAAAAGCGTTCCAGCTAAAACTGTATTGCCTCCTAGTTCCAAAGCCGCCTTTGTTGTCTGCCCTCAAAAAATGGAGCTGGAATGTTGGAATATTTCATCTTTGCAATGAGCACGATGTTAAGCTTTGTCAGTAAGAGAACTGGAGAGACACTACAAGAGGAACAGGACTTCTCCTACTGGTTCCGGTATCTTCCATTTGCTTCTTTTTCCTATCTCATGGCTGCCAGCTTCATGCTTGGGTTTCCTCCAGTGGCACTCACCCTCATCAAGTTTCTGTGGCACATGTGCAGACAGCTTGTCATCAAGTTTCAGTAGCGTCTTGATTGACAGCTTCCCTATGAGTCTCACAGGTATCCCAGAAGCCAGTTTCCCAGCCTTGGCCCACCTGCACTTTGGAGGAGTAGTTCCTGCTTGTCCAGTATCTATGGATCAGTCCTAGTCTGGGCAACTGGATTGCAAAATTCTCTGCAATCCAATGGTCCACAGCCACACCTTTTCCAATGTGGCCTTCCTTAATCTCAGCCTTGGGGAAGAGAGATCTTTTCCACATTTGTTCCCTCCTTGGGTACCCTCCTGAGCCCTAGAGTATTCTTTTGAGTTATCTTTACCCTTCATAGATCACCATCTGTTACAGTTAATTATTCTTGATATAAAACTTTCCCTGTTTAAATTACTCTATGGTGTCTGTTTCCTGATTGGCTTCTCATTGATATAAGAGAGGGGAGAAAAGAACTTCATTCCTGAGGAATAAACCTTCAAAGCACTTGTTTAAAAACCCAAAGAATGCAAAGAACCAGAAAGATAGTTTGACTTTCTGCCAGAGTAATCTATTGCAAGTGAGCCCAATATCTTGATTACAATAAATGAGATAGAAAAAAAGGCAGTGAACATTCAAATTTTAGAAAAAAAAGATTTTCATATTAAACCTGCAATAAAATAAAGCAAAATGAACAAACAAAATTAAAAATTCAAACCTCAATACACAAGGGCCTTAATTGTCAAGTTTCAATATTGTTGTGCCCAAATGATTATCTTCTATATTTAGTTTAAAAAATTATCTGGGGGATCAAGGAAGAGGAAGCCTGACTAATTAGACTTTTACATTTGTTTTCTGTCAAAATATTAGCACAAAAATATGCCACAAACAGGACCTGCTGGAAGTATAAGGTCTGCAGTCATGATACTTTGCACATGGTGTTCAGAGTTTCACTCTTTGACTCACAGAGAATGAGAATCATAATACCTGTCTCATGGAGTTATTATAAAGATCAGTACCTAGGACAGTGCTTGTGGCCTAGCAACTTCTCCAAAAGTCTATTTTTTGCGGTTATTGCTTTATTCATGACTTCTTTTTTACTATATTGAGTATTATAGTAAGAAGATTTCAGTTGCTAGTAACAGAAAATCCAACCCAAATTAGCTTAAACAATAAAAAAAGTGCTTTGGGGACTACATAATAGGAAAGTCAAGAGGCAAAGGGAAAGTGAGCTATGTATTCCAAAGCAGAGTCCTGAAATTCACTCAGATTAGATTGGCTTGGGTCACGTGCTCACCCCAATAGCAAAGTTCAGAGAAATGTAATGTGCAGACTGGCTTAAGCCAATCCTAGCTTACCCGTGAAATCAGGGGTGTTTTCCCAAACTGCACATAGGCTACAAGGGGGAAAAGGAAAAAGCAATATGGATGTTGCATAGAAAAATAAAAAGATCCTGCTTAAATAATTTAATTTCCCTTGTCTATTTTTCCTGTAAAGCTTGTATAAATTCACATTATGATTTTATAGAGATAGTGAATACAAATATAGCAAAGAATAAACAACAACAAAAATCTCACATAGTCTCATCATGTGCTCAGTGTTTTAAATGCTTTAGATATACTCATTCATTCAATCCTCAAAACTACCACAAGATTTAGGCAAGGAGCTATCCAAGAATGGAATCAGGATTTGAAACTTAGACAATAAGGCTCCAGAAACTGTGTGCCTAACCCTTCCGTTACACTGTCTCTCAACAAAGCGGTGATATTTAATTCCTCTGGTGTGCTACAGAAATGTTATGGAGCTTGGTTCTATGGTGCCCTCTGTTCAGGGGTGATCAGCACAGAGCAATTGATGAATGAAGGACTAATGAGTAAATGAATGACTTGGGAAGGAGGTGTTCTAGAAAGTTTTTTTTTTCCATTCAAACAATATTTTAAAACCTGAAACCCAATGACAAGAGACAGAGCACATAGGCCATTCACCAACAGAGTAATCTGAAGTTCTTCAGTCACATTCCACTCAGCTTCCAAACCTTAACAGCATCCTCAAATTGTAAAGTCAGAGATGATCTTGGATCTAGGATCTCTACTTCCAAAGATTAGAAAGCTGTCAACACCATCAACTGAGAAAATCAATCTGAGTCTCAGATTCTTCCCCTGTGAAGTAAAGGAATACAACAAGGTTATCTAAAGAACAGCATGTACACACACACACACACACACACACACACACACAAATTACTCCTACACTTCTAGCACTACCTCAATTTTTCCCCCTCAAACAATAGCTTGTGATTTTACTTGGAACCCATGTTTATTAAATCTTTCATCATGCCTCTGGCATCCCTCCAAATATGATCAAACTAAAAAGTAACTTAACTGGTAAACCAAAGAATAAATAACACACAAGAAATCTTGAAATCTCTCTGCAAGATTCAGCTGGTTAATCCTCCCAACATCCCCCTGGAGTCAAGCTAATCGTTTTCAAAGGTCAGATCTTTGAAAGCCTGACTAATTTTATTAAAGCCATAGAAAAACCCAGATTTTAAGGATTATCCTTCCTGTCTCTCCCTCTTTTCTCTTCTCTCACTGCGTTGTGTCGTAGAGGCTATAGATGGGCTAACATGTTTTTTATCTCCTTATTTATATAGAATTACAAATTGGAACTATTAATCCTGCTAATGTTAGAAACTATATCAGGACTAAATTACTGTACTGTGTGCTCGCATAGAAAATTATTGATGACCTTAAGCACCTCACAGCAATTTCAATTTCATAAGTTTATAAATCCAAAATAAATATGTTTCAGGTAATGCAAAAGCACCATTCATAAATTCTGGGCCTTTGTGAAGGATCCAGGTAACTTCTATTTTCTCTATTCTAATAGCTAAATCATTTTCTGGGTTTCTCAGCTTAGAAAGAAAGTGCCTATGAGACTCATTCTTTTGGTTGGTAATTCTCATTAACCTCAGACAAGAGAAATCCCAGTACATAGATCAAAACGAAAGGGCCATTTGGCAATAAACTATTGCTACCTTGGCCACTAAAAGAGAAAGTGGAATGTATAATACCTGAAACAAACCTTGCCGTGGTGAGGTACCTTCATTCCCTGATGAAATTCTGTCAACTTATAGAGAATTTTTTATGGAGACCTAGATAGTTCACCTTGTATCCTGTAGAAAGTATCATGGATTTTTTTTTATGAGATTTACTTAGCAATCCATAACAGATTAGAAAGGAAAAAAATGTAAGGTTAAGTAAATCTGCAGAAACAAAATGTGCACTGTCATCTTCCTTAACTAACGGCATTGAATCTGCTCCAAGGCTGCCCTTTTTTTCTAAATTGACACTTGAGAAAAGGCAGCAAGTCTAATACCTCCTCCACTTCTCCACAGGAGCCCAACTTCTGCCCCACCCTCCTTTTCCTTTCCCATCACCTTGCTGTCTCCAATTATACCATTCTTACATGCCTATCCTAAGACCAAACTGGTAGATGTTGGGCAGGGATTGGAGGTGGCATATGCTCAGTTCATTTACTTCTTGGCAGGCTGGAAGCTTTCAAAACTGGACATAAGGAGGAATAAAAAGTGACAGAGAAAACAACTGAATTTCTTTTCACTGCCTCTAAAATGTGCCCTCAGTAAATGAAGGAATCTGTATTCAATAAAGTGCATTATAATGGACATCCCAGCTGCACTATAGTGAAGTTCTTAAGAGCATGGACTTTGGAGACAGATGTCTGGGTTTCCACTTAATAGCTACATGCACTTGGATAAATTAGTTAACTTTCTTTATGCCTCAGTTTTTGTATCTATAAAAGAGCACCTTCCTCATAGGATACTTCTAAGGATTAAATGAGGTGATACGTGTAAAGCACTTAGAATTGTGCCAGGACCACAGGAAATGCTATATAGGTATTACTCATTATTATCTCATCTGAGATTTTAATAACCTTTCAATATTCCCAAGCAGCGGTCATTTATCCTATGCTTGATTTTTCCCCAGAACATGGAACTCATTATCTCCCAAGGTAACTTACTATTGTTCCTACTATTGTAATGTTGATCTTTCTACAGTGAACCAAAATTTGTTTTCCTTTTAGCTCCTACTTACTGGTCTGAGGTTGACCTTGGAGCTCTATAGAAGAATTTAATTCAGGTATAAATATGGTTATTTCCGTCTCATTTTCTTTAAGCTAAGTATCTTCTATTCCTGCAATCATACATATATAATATGGATGAGTATTTAATAACTAGTTTGTCTATGGTCTTTTTAAAGCATGGTACCTGAAAAGATGTGTCTGAAAGCAGAACTAGTGCTTCCCTCATTCTAGAGGGAATTCAAAGGTCCTATTCATTTTGGAATTTTTTTAGCATCCCCGTATTACCACCTCAAATGAAACTCTTAAGTCATTTTTGTATGACTGCTACAAATTGCATCTCACCATCCCTTTCTGGCCTTATGCAATTTTTTCGTGTTTTTTGTTTGTAGGATGGTGGATGGTTGTAGGGTGATGTAGGCTGTAAGTGAGAGTAGTGATTACTCCTGTTATATTTCATGTGGCAGCAGCCTACAACATGAGTTTGTCAAGATATTTTTGGATTTTAGTTTTATCAACCTTCATTTCATCATACATCACGAAGTGTCCTCTTCCTTTTGATAGTCAAAAATATGTAGCCATCATACAATGAGGATGACAGAGTACTGTGGAAACCAGGGTCGTATTTTTATTCCTAGTCTCAAAAATAACAGGCCTAACATACTTCTTAACTGCTCAGGCTATCTGTGTACTTCGCAGCTTTGTTTTGTAACGAGAGTTACCCAAAACACTAAAATGGTATCTACCTATCATCAAGACTGTAAATAATCCTCTAGAATGTTAAAAACCAAATTTAGATTTTAGAAAATTTTTACTTATAAAGCTATGGAAGTGAGCAAAAAGCCACAAGGTTAGCCTAAAAGAAATCAGAATGAATTTACTGAGAATATGCAGTAAGGTACAAAATTGATTTTTAACCCTTGATCTTTTGCTTGCTCAGTTCCTGGATGTCTAGGCATCTCCTCATGAGTTGCTCTAGCTCTGAGAACTGCCTCTCTGCCCACACGGCACCTTGTACATATCTCTGCTCTCATTTTGGCAATGGGCGGAGGAAAATGTTGTTTGCCTGTCTGTCTCTTTCTTAAGATCATGAGCTCCTCAAAGGCAAGAAAAAGCATTTTAATAATTTCTACACCCAGCATGGAACCTAACACATAATAGATAATACATGTTTATTGAATAAGCATGCTAAACGCATGTACCTACTGATACGAGGCCCATCATTAATTTAGGTTACAGCTTAAGTAGAAGAATTGTAAGAAGTAAGGACATTTCCCCTTCCCTACCTCCTCCCTCCTTCCACCAAATCCCCTTCCCCTGTTCACTATGACCAGAAATTCAGTTAAATAAGGACATTTTAATTCTACAAGTCTCTAAGACAGAAAATGTAAGTATCCCCACTGGAGCAATACTTTGGAATAAATTTACGTTAAGTTGCAAAGTAGTGATACCAACTACTCCCCACAGGGCACTTTATAGAGACTGAGGTGGTAGCAAAAGAGAGTATCCATCATCCCCGCAGATCCCAGCCCTGCTGCGGCCATGGGTCAATGAAATCCTGTAGCATCAGCTCACCAGCAAGTAGAGGCTAGAAAATTCTGTTCCTCCCACAAATACCATGCCTGGAACACGGATTTATACTGCAGGGGTCCTTGTAATAGTCTGAACGAAGTTTCCCAATTAAACACCTACCCCATGCAGCCCAGCTGCCTAACTAACTTCTTGGCCAGAGTTACAGGCACCTGGGTCCCGTCCTGAAGGAGGAAGTCTATCTCTGAATCCCAGTCAGCAATGAAGAACACAGGCTTCTGTGCCTTCCGCTATCCCCAGGGAAGACTCTGCTTTCCAGGGATTCTTCTTCGGGAGGTCTTTCACCCAGACCTGCCTAGAGAACCTTGTTGTCCCTTGGTGGTGATTTCTTCATTCTTTGATTAGCAAACCCTTGGCCATTCACCTCTGCCTGAATGGGAACCTGACTTGTGCCTCCCATTGTTTAATTTGGGCTTGGAGCTCCCCACCCCGTGAATCCCCTTCTCTTCTAATCATTGGACCCTAATCCTTGCCAATCCCTCAGTACCAATTTGCTCCTTCCTCCCCTGCAGGAATCTCTGCATTTCTATCTGCTCCGGTCACATGGTTTATGACTCTGAGAGGAAAAAAGGAGGGGGCGGGAATAGGAAAAGGAACCACTAGAGACAACAAAGATAAAAACTTCCATCCGCCTCACATGTTTTGCCTAGAGCCAGAACCAGTCCGTGACAGAGGTTCTAAATTCCATGCACGCAGCCAAAATTTCCTCCACAAGCGTCTCTAACTATAGCTTCTCTGTCTTGGTCTCAGGATCTTCTTGCAAACAGTGCCCCGCCAGGTTGAGACCAATTACCCTGGATTAGCCAGTTCTGCTGGGGCTTGGGCTCATGCCAAGCTCACATGCCAAAGTAAATAGAAGAGGGAGGGGGCACAGAATAAAGAGGTCAAAGGGGCATTTCCCAGTTAAGACATCAGCACTGCTTTAAAAAATAATAATAAAAATTAAAAATTTTTTAAAAACCTATTTTTTAAAATCCAATTCAAAAGTGTAAATTCTTGACAAAAAAAGTTTTCCTTCCACCAATGGCTATCTCACTTTTTTGTTTTGATTTGCTGTATTTACAGTATTAGATAGGTTTTATTTTCCCATTACACACAAGAAAGTTTAATGTTTGATATCAGTAAGCTAATTATAAAATGTAAGGTGCTAAAGGAAATTAATCCTTCATGATACGTTAGATGAGTAAATGGAATGTTTTTAATCATAAGCTTATTCATCACTTTAGATTAATTCAGAATTATTTCCTTTTTATAGAATAATTTCTTCAGGAATAGAAATAACTCAGGTTTATTTAACATCTAATTTAACAGAGGTGGTGTTTTAAAGTGGAAAAGAAACTACACCAAGAATCCAAAGTTCTAAATTCTAGTTCTTTTGCTAACTGTGAACCTTTGGGTAAGGTCTCAAACTCCTCATCTATAAAATGCAGGAGTTGAACAAGGAGACTGCTCAATCGCTATAGTCCTTTTCCTGTTCAATAACTTGCTACACTGAGAAAAATACACTCAGATTCAAAAGACAGATTTTAATCTGAGTGCTGCCTCTAACTTTCTTGGTGACGTTGAGCATTTACCCTCTCCTGTTTCCTCATCTGTAATAAAAAGGAAATGGAACACATGGTGTCTAAGGACATTTCCAGCTCTAAAATTTTATAACAAAGAAAAATGTCTGGGGTGCATATGCCGCCTTCCATTTGCATGTAGAACTTGATGTTTTGCTCCAAGTAGCCTGAGAAGAATATACGTATTTGTAAAGCATTTCCCCAGTGTGCTGGCATATACGCTTATCCACGTGAAGAGAGAATCTTAGGTCCCAGGGAGAAAAGCTCTTAAGAGCCTTTTATGTTTCACCTCTCTTCTAAGTACATGAGGTCAGGCTCTGGAATCCAGCATAAACTTTAATATTACTAGGCTTCATCCTAGTGACCTCTGTAGGCCATGAAGCAAAGACAACTATACTCAAATCTAGTCTTCACCTACTGTTTATAAATATACTGCTCAGGTCAAAAAGTGACTTCTTAAAACCTAAAAAAAGCCATTTAACAAATAAGCTTACTTTAAAATTTTTTTACATGAAAATGTGCTTAATCCAAATATAATTTGGGGTTTACAATTTCTGGATTTTTGTTAAAACGTCCTAGCTCTTCAAGTAAAGTATCTTTGCTTCAAAAGGAAGTCAAAGCTACAGCCACGGTGGTTTACAGAACATTTTCTGGTAGTCTTTGCTTCATTTCAATATCTTGCCACGATTGGCTGTTGAAAGTTACAAAAAAGGAAGTCTTCAAGGCGGGGGATTTCTCAGTGGAAGTTCCCAGTTTAACACAAGGGAAATCTCAGAACAGTTTGGGCGGCATTTGCAGACTCTGTAACTGCCTACTTCTTTAAGGGCAATAGTCTATGAAGGAAGCCTTGTAACCTGGAGAAGAGGTAATCAAAACTTTAGTAGTTCCTACCGATTCTCAAACTCTCAAGGTGGCCTGGATGTCTTAAACTGAAGTGTTGCAGATTTGCTCTACAATTTCCTTCTGTTAAGTGAGTAATTTATGACATGATTCAGTAATGCCTTTTATTCATTGCCACAGTTGGAAATTCGGCCTTTTAAAAACGGGGTCCCTAGCCAAGACTAAAGGAAAATTTTTTAAACTGTGATCTTTTTGCATTCTCCTCAACTTTTAAGGTAGAATTTAAGTCTTTATTTGAAATGACTTTTTTAAAGTTTATATCTGGAATATAGCCTTCTCCAGTGAGTGGTTTTTATAACATAAGACTTAAAAGATATATATTTCGCATAAGTTAAGTTGTATACCGCTTACTAGGTTGAAAAGTAAATACTGTATATATTCATACTTTTTTTGGTTAAATTTTTAAAGATCAATTCTGGCCTGATCCAGTGTGTTCATTCAAACACTAACTCACATTTACTATTTTTCTATCTTCTAAGAAACACATGTTTATGAATATTTCTTTACAGTAACGTATTAACCTTATAGAAAACTTTGCATTTCCTATCTTCGAACATTTAAATTTACACAATAATAGCAATCCAGTCTCATTCTATTACCAATTGGCCTTTATTTGCACAAAAAATGAATATTAAAGATTGTATAGTATATTCTTAAGAATAAGTAGATAGTTCAAAAAGATTAAACCTCAAGGATCATCACTATTGTTATATTAATAGCTGCCATTATTGAGTGTCTGCTACAGGGAAATGGTCACAGGATCTTCCAGCTAGTAAGTGGTAGAGCCAGAGCTTAACCATAAATCCACATCATTTCTTTTTCCATGGCTCTCTGTTACCACTGCCTTGCCTTCTTACAATACTGAAAAAGTATTTTGAGTTATCTTGTCCAAACTGCAAACGGACGGGGGGAAAAGGACAATACTTGGCCAAGATCACAGAGAAGCCAAGTCATTCACAGAAGCTTAGAATTCATTCCTAGGTCTTCCTTGTCCTCACTTGCCCACCCCATCTCCTCACTCCCTCCAGGGCTCACTTCCACCTGGGCACAGGTGCACACATTAGTCTGCCTCCCTGCAGAAGGGGGCACCTAGGGCTGTATACCAGGTCTAACCTGACTGAAGTTCCTGCTAGCAGCCAACTAGAGCAACATCCAATTATTTCTCTTAAACACTTATGACAATGAAAGAGATGGCCAACTGGAAGATTTAAAATAAATACGTTAAATTCCTCCCCAAAAGAGCTGGTTGGAACTTCATGAAACTTATGCACTAATTTGAAGAAAATAATCATCCTTACAGGAGAGAACCTTACTGTCTGCAAACATTCTTTCTCTCCATGTGTTAAGGCCTCAGGAAACATAGGTTGTTTGTTTATTTTAAAATGTATTCCAATATATTTTATCTTCTTCATGTGTGTCATAGGGATGCTATCTTGATAGGGGTACTCTTTCCACTATATTTTCTAACTAATTACTGCTGACATTTAGGAAAGTTCTTGATATCATAATTTTATCTTGCGTCCAGTCATTATATTGATATTTTATTTATTTCTAAATTATTCTAAATTATTTTAGGTAATTCACATGCAAAGCCTAGATAGGAAGAATTTACTTTTGTCTTCTTTTTTTCTTCTGGTGGTGACACTGGCCAGAACTTCTAGAACAGTGTTTAATAACAGAGGAGATAGCAGCCAACCTCAACATGTTCTCATCTCAGTGGGAATTTCCCTAGTGGTTAACATTAAGAATGACGTAGGCTGTTGGTTTGAGATAAACACATTAATCATAAAGACCAAATAACTACCAAATATGCTTCTAACCCTAGTTTGCTAAAAGTGTATCAAGACTTCATGTTAAACTATATTCATTGTCTTTTTGATATCATCAGAGACAGCTGTATGGTTTTTCTACTTTAAACCATATAGTGCCCTGTTGTTACACAATACAGTAATTGCATTTTTTAAAAATTACGTGTTGTTAAAAATCATCCCTCGGTAGTAAAAGTAGGTTTATAATTATAAAGTATATTTTGTTATTGCCCTGGTTAAGATAATAAATTGGTTGATCAAAACAAACCAAGCCTACACATTTCCTCATTTTCTCTTCAATCCACATGCTTAAACGCCTCGCTCCTATTATTTTGGCTTCACAATTCAGTTCACAACTCAAATTAACAGAAAAGAATGAAAACAATGTGGCATAGCCAAGGAACCCTATCAAGGCAGAGCAACCAGTACTCAAACAAAGCAGCTGTTCCTACACATTGTGCAAAAAGCTTTCTCCCTATTTTAACAGTGCTAGCTGCAGACCACAATTCAGTTACAACCAACAGTGGTGTGCAAAATGTGTGTCCAAATTGATTTATCTTACACCAATTTATATTAAGAAAATACATACTGAAAAAGAATTAATGAGAATTTTTGCATTCCTCTTCATAAGTGAAATTCATCTGTATTTCTATTTTCTGATAAAAATACCAAAACTCTCCATGTTCTAAAAAAATTTCGTGGGACTTATCGGCTCCTTGAAATGTTTAAAGAGCATATCTTAGCACTCTGTCCTTGGCACGCACTTTTGGAAGTAATTCTTTAAAAGCTTTTCAACGTTTTCTATTGTTATTGATCTATTCAGGTTTTATGCCATTTTTTCCCACAGTTTAGGTTATTTGTTGTTTATAAATAAAATTTTATCAAATTTTTCAAATGTATTCGTATACATGGTATTGTAATTTTTACCGTCTCCATAACCATATGGATAACCCTTTTCGTTATGTTTTCTCTCTCTTTTTTTCCTGATTGGACATGTCAAAGGGTTAATCGCTTGGATGTATCTCATTTATGGTTAGCTCTTTTTTAAATAATTAGTTTTTGCTTTTATCTTTATTACTATTTCTTACTGCCTTTCCTTCCTTTTAGATTATTTTACTTTTCCTTTCCTCAGTTTTAGATTTGGATGCTTAGTTCGTTTATTTTTTTTCTTTCTTATTTTGTAATGAAAGTATTTAAGGCTAGGAATTTTCTGAGTACCATTTTAACTGTTCTTACACGTTTATATCATTTTCACATTATTATTTTATGTTTTTCTAATTGCAGTTTTATTTCCTCTCTGATCCAAGAGTTATTTAGGACAATAAAGGTTTTTCTTGTTTTTTGGATTTTTTTTACCTAACAGAATTTATTTTTTTAGAACAGTTTTAGATTTAGAGAAAAAACGAGTAAGCACTACAGAGAGTTCCCATGTACCACCCTGCCTCCTGCCCCCTACCCCTGCTCCCCAACATAATTTCCCCTGTTATTAACCTATTAGTGTATGGTACATTTGTGACAATTGAGGAACAATATTGATACATTTTTATTAACTCAGTTTATAGTTTATTCAAATTTCCTTATTTTTTCCTTTTAAAAAAATTGAGGTAAAATTCACATAACAAAGTTAAACATTATAAAGTGAACAATTTAGTGGTATTTAGTCCACTCACAATGTTGTGCAACCACCACTTCTATCTAGCTTCAAAACATTTTTATCACCCCAAAAGGAAACCCTTTACCCATTAAGCAGTTGCTCTGCATTTCCTGCTCTCCTCAATCCCTGGCAACCACCAATCTGTGTTCTGTCTATATGAATATACCTGTTCTGGATATTTCATGTAAATGAAATCATATAATCTGTGACTTTTTCTGTCTGGTTTTTTTTCACTTAGCATAGTATTTTCAAGATATACCCATGTTGTAGCATATGTCAGTACTTCATTCCTTTTATGGCCAAATAATATTCTGTTGTCTGTGTATACACCATTTATTTATCCATTCATCTATTGATGGACAGGATAGTTGGGCTGTTTTCACTTTTTGGCTATTGTAAACAGTGCTGCTATGACCATGCATTTACATTGTATGATTACCTATTTTCAATTCTTTTAAGTATATACCTCACAGTGGAATTGTGGGGTCATATTGTGGGCTAATTCTATGTTTAACTTTTTAAGTAACTGCCAAATTGTTTTCCACAATGACTGAACCATTTTACATTCCCACCAGCAATGCATGAAAGTTCCAGTTCCTCCACATTTTTGCCAACACTTGTAATGTTCTGGGTTTTTTTGTTTTGTTTTGTTTTTTGTTTTTTTGTTTTTAGCTACGTTGGGTCTTTGTTGCCATGTGCGGGCTCTTCTCTAGTTGTGGCAAGCAGGGGCTACTCTTCGTTGTGGTACGCAGGCTTCTCATTGCGGTGGCTTCTCTTGCTGTGGAGCACAGGCTCTAGGCGTGTGGGCTTCAGTAGTTGCAGCATGCAGGCTCAGTAGTTGCAGCACGCAGGCTCAGTAGTTGCAGCACGCAGGCTCAGTAGTTGTGGCAGGTGGGCCCTGGAGCATGCGGGCTTTAGCAGTTGCAACGCATGGGCTCAGTAGTTGTGGCTCGCAGGTTCTAGAGCACAAGCTCAGTAGTTGTGGCGCACAGGCTTATTTCTCCACAGCATGTGGGATCTTCCCAGACCAAGTATTGAACCCACATTCCCTGCATTGGCAGGCGGATTCTTAACCAGGGAAGTCCGCTTTCTGTTTTTTAAGTTATTATTATTATAGTCATCCTAATGGATGTTACATGATACCTCATTGCAGTTTTGATTTGCATTACCCTAATGACTAATGATGTCAAACATCCTTTCATGTGCTTGTTGGCCATCTGTATAGTCTCCTTGGAAAAATGTCTTCAAGTCCTTTACCCATTTTTTAATTGAGTTGTCCTTCTGTTGTTAGGCTAATATATAAAGAGTTCTTTAAATATTCTGGATACAAGACTCTTATGAAATACATAATTTGCAAACATTTTCTCCCATTCTACAGATTGCCTTTTGATAATGTCTTTCAATGCACAAAAGTTTATTTTCAAAATTTTTTAGAGAGTCCAATTTATTTTTTTCTTGATTGTATTTTTTTGTTTATGATTTTGGTATCATACCTAAGAATCCATTGCCAAATTCAAGGTCACAATGATTTATGTCTTTTCTAAGTTTTATAGTTTTAGCTCTTATATTTAGATTACTTTTTCACTTTGAGTTAGTTTTTGTATATAGTGTAAGATAGGGGTCCAGTTTTGTTATTTTCATTATGGATATCAGTTGCTCCAACATCATTTGTTGAAAAGACTATTCTTTCTCCATTAAATGGTCTTTGTACCCTGCTCAAAATCAATTGGCCATAGAGGTAAGGGTTTATTTCTGGACTCTCAGTTCTATTCCTGTGGTCTATATGTCTGTCTTTATACTCTTATCACACTGTTTTGATTACTGTAGCTTTGTAATGAGTTTTGAAATGGGGAAGTGTGAGTCCTCCAACTCTTTTAATTTTTTCAATATTCCTTGGCTATTTAGGGCTCCTTGCAATTCTACATGAAACTGAGGATTGGCTTTTTCATTTCTGAAAAAAAGTCATTGGAATTTTGATACAGATTACATTAAATCTGTAGATCATTTGGGGAGTATTGCCATTTTAACAATTTTAACTCTTCCAGTTCATGAACACAGAATGTCTTCCCACTTGTTTAGGTCTTCTTTCATTTTTTTCAGCAATATTTTGTAGTTTTCAGTGTACAAGTCCTTTGCCTCTTTGGTTAAATTTATTCCTAGCTATTTCATTCTTTTGGATGCTATTATAAATTAAATTGTTTCCTTAATTTTCTTTTTGAATTGTTCATTGATAACATATTGAAACACAACTGATTTCTGAGTGTTGATCTTGTATCCTGCAACTTTGCTAAATTCATTTATTAGCTCTAGTAGCTTTCCTGTGGATTGTTTGGGATTTTCTACATGTAGGATAATGTCATTTGCAGATATAGTTTTACTTCTTCCTTTTTAATTTAGATGCCTTTTCTTTTTCTTGTTTAATTGCTCTTGCTAGAACTACCATGACAATGTTGAACAGCAGTAGTGAAAAAAAGCACCCTTGTCTTGTTCCTGATCTTAGGGACAAATCTTTCAGTCTTTCACCATTGAGTATGATGTTAGCTGTGGGTTTTTCATAAATTCAGAATGTCTTAATTTCTCCTTCATTTTTGAAGAATGGTTTTGCCAGATATAGCATTCTTGGTTGGCACCTATTTCTTTTTTTCTCCCAGCATTTTAAATATGTCATCCCACTGCCTTCTGGCCTCCATGATTCCAAAGTGAAATTGGCTGTTAATCTTACAGAGGATCCCTTGTAAATAAAGAGTTGCTTCTCTCTCGCTGCTTTCAAGATTCTCTCATTGTCTCTGGCTTTCAACAGTTTGATTATAATGTGTCTCAGTGTGAATCTGAGTTTAGCCTACTTGAGTTCATTGAACTTCTTGAATGTGCAGATTCAGTCTTTCATCAAATTGGGAAGTTTTCAGCCATTATTTCTTTAAATCTATTTTCTGCCCCTTTTCTCTCACCTCTCCTTCAGAACTTCCATAATGCATATTTTGGCTTACAAGATGACGTTTCATAGGCCTCTTAGGCTCTATGCACTTTTCTTTATTCTTTTTTTCTTTCTGTTCCTCTATCTAGATAGTTTCAATTGTCTTATCATCACATTCACTGACGTCTTCTGCCTGCTCAAATCTGTTGCCCCTCTAGTGAATTTTTCATTTCACTTATTGTACTGTTCAGCTCCAGAATTTCTATTTGGTTCCTTTTTACAATTTCTATCTCTTTATTGATAATCTCATCTTGTTCATACATCATTTTCTGATTTCCTTTGGTTTTTTGGTCCACAGTTTCCTTTGGCTTTTTGGGCATATGTAAGACAATTGATTTAGAGTAAGAGATTTTTCTAGTAAGTACAATCTCTACACTTCCTTAGGGTGAACTTTTAAAGACATTTTAAATGATACTTCTGACTACTTACTTAAATTAGAAATCAACTGCATGTAGAACCACCTACTTAAGTTACAGATATTATCTATACAACATGGGTTTGAACTGCATGGGTCCACTAATACATGGATTTTTTTCAATAAACATGTACTACACAATCTGCAGTTGGTTGACTCTGCAGTTACAGAACCACGGATATGGAGGGCTGACTGTAAAGTTATATGTGGATTTTCAACTGCATAGGGGGGTTGGTGCCCCAACCCTCTCATTGTTCAAATGTCAACTGTATTAGCTAATATTTATGGAGTTCCTCCTATAATCCAGGCCCTGTTCATATATTATCTCACTGTACACACACACACATACACACACAACTTTAACATACAGTATTATTATAATCTATGCTTGACAGGAGAAGAAACTGAAGCTCAGGGTTGGTCATATGGTTAGTAAATGGCAATACCAACATATAACTGAGGCAATTTTAATGAGAACTCTCATTTATAGCCTGCTTGCATTAGCCTATGTCAGCTTGAGTTTGCCTTTGTGAGGGCAATGACCATCTAGGCCTCAGACTGTGTTACAAGTTTCTTTGATATCAGTTGTAATAGCCTTCCTAACTTCAAAAACATCCAAATATGTGTCTTGGAATTTCAAGTGTGAGGCATGTCATAAAGGGGGAAGGACAGGGTGAAATAGGAACCCATAGTTCTAACCTGGAAGAGAAGTCAAGTGGGGCCCTGCTTTGAATTAGACCATTCAGCTGAGGCCTTAACAGACCAAGCAAAATGTGAGGGAAACGTGTTCTAGGATGAGGAAAACACACTAGCAAACACCTGAAAAAGACAGAACAGGGAGCATTAGAGGTGTTGAAAGAGGCCAGAAGAAGAGGCAGGATATCAGTCCAGAGAAGTAAGAAGAAACCTCATACTATGTTTAGAGTTTGGATTTTATTCTAAGATTAATAGGAAGTGACTTTAGGTGCTAAAGGAACATAAAAAAATTTAGAATTTGACAAGACAAAAAGTTAGGAGAATAGTTAGGAGATTGTATGGTAAATATGAATTTGATGATGGCCTGAACAAGGGGTGTCAATAGAGTCAGAGTGTGACAGTGAGGACAGAGTTGACAATGAGGACAGAGTATATGCATGCAAAAAAAATGTTGCAGAGGAGTGCTCACAAGAGTTACCTTATCGGATGATTGATAAAATGCTGGGAAGGAAGAGTTTTACATCTTCATTACATGAGCAATGTTTTCCTTTCTTTCTCCTCTATTGAGGAGCATGAAAAAATGGGGAATTCTATGGTGGTCCAATGGTTAGGACTCCTCGCTCTCACTGCCAAGGGCCAGGGTTCAATCCCTGGTGGGGCAACTAAGATCCCACAAGCCATGAGGTGCGGCCAAAAAAATAAACATAAACAATAAGCATATAATTTTTTTAATGGCTTTATTGGAGTATAATTGCTTTTAATTCTACTTGTAGTTATTTACCTTTATATTTTTTTAAAAACCTAAAATAATACATGTTCAATTATAATATCATTGTTAGAATGAGAGCCTATCATTTCCTTGTTTTCACATATAGAAGATAAGAAAATGAGTAAATTAGAACTTTCTCCTTCCTGCCACCTCTCTTCTACCCACTTGAGTTTTTGTTGCTATAATCAGGAAATTTAGAACAAATTATTACTAAACTATTTGTTTATACTTGGACCTTATAACTTAAAGATTACTTTTAATATTCTCATTATATTTGCAACAAGTCTTTACCTAATCCAATATTTAAATTATTTCAAATATTTACAGATATTTCTTTTATATCAGAATTTCACCTTTCTTAGTTTTTGCACTTTGATTCCCTTCCTGACTAACTGAAGTGTATGTCCAGTTATTTCAGGACATAGGTGAAATATCTCTGAACTATAAGGTATCTAAGAATGTCTTAGTTTTCCTTTCCTATGCAAATGATAATTCGAGTGGGTATAGACTTTGTAAGTCAAATCTTTCTCAGGCTGCTGTACGTGTTATTCTATTCAGCTTCTGAAGTTTAATGTTGAAGTTAAGTCTATTTTTTGTTTTTTTTTCTTCCTTTGAAAATAGTTTCATTTTTTAATCTGTATTCTTATTGAATTTTTTCCATACTTTAGATTCAGAAAGCTTTCTCTCACCCCCTCATGACTAGACTAAGGCCTCTCCAATGTGTTTTTTGAGTACCCTATTCTTACCCTTATTGTTATGGTGTAATACCACATTGTATAGCAATTGCTTGTTTCTTGTATGTATATCATCCACAGTAGACACTAAGTTCTTTCAAGGTAGAACTGTGTCTTGGTAATCTTTGTAGCCCTAACTTTTAACATATAGCAAGCACTCACAAAATAGTTCCTGAATAAATGAATGAATTGATACATCATTTAACATTACAATTTTTATCAGGATGGGTCAAAATGTTGGGCTCTTTTCATTAATACATTTCAAAACTCACTGAGTTCTTTTCATCTCTGATTGTCTTATATCAAAGTATTACTTCGGATATATTCTGATATATCTTTAGTTGCTATTTCTGTTCCATTTACTCGGATCTCTTTTTCAGAAGTTGGAGCACTATCTTTCCACTATTACATTTAATGGTTTTCATCTATTTATCCTTTCCATTCACATTTTGAGAGAGTTTTTCAAGCTTTTTCTCTAATCATTGATTTAACATTCTGCAGTATGGATTCCCTTTTTTATTATGTTCAAATAATATTTGAATTTTGATGTTGCATGTTCTGTGTCCTTACAGCCTTAACTTACCCAACTTTGTCTTTATTTCTCCCTTCTTATCTTAGTTCAATATCATGTCTTAGATTTCAACTCTTGTATCACAGGAAATACAAATTGGATTCTTTCCACTTACTTATGCTTCTGGCAAACCATTTTCTAAAGTGTTCACTTTCTCAGGATTTGGGGAGACTTTGCTCTTCTTCCTTTATGCAGCACAGTCTTTTCAAAGGGATGCTTTATCTTGTATTACACTCATTAATACAAGTATATTATATCTTGCATTAAACTCATTCCAAGGTTTGTGTAGCCCTTACTAACCAGATGTGTGGATTTTATTTGGTTCTTCTCATTATCTGCCTGATTTCTACTAGCTCCTCAGCACAGATCTTGAGCTGGGAGACATAAAGACATGCATAGTTCACAGCTAACTTTTGGACCTAAAGCTAACATTTACCAACTTTGTCACTATGAGTACTGGCCCAAGGCAAGATCCCTCACCCTTATTGCCTAGTTGTTTTAATATGAAGAAGAGAATTCCTGGTTAATCAGAAAAAAATCATTGGTCTTTTCCTTGATAGGAGCCATGTATGAAAAACTAAACTCCCAGAGAGTCAAACACACAGCTCTGTCTGCCCAGGCCCTTCCATTATTTGCTTCACATATCCTTAGATACAGAGTATCACATCTGTCCACTCCCATTGGGATCATGTTGGTATACTCCAAACCAGAGCTCCAAAATATCAATAGATAATTTAAAAAAGTACTAATGGGGGACAATGGGGCAACAAGATGTAACATAGTACTTGCAGGTAACACGTAGTAGCGGGGTTACTGTCTAATTCACTAGTAGGTGCCATGAGGCAGATAGCTTTCTTACTATCCTTCAGGGTCACAGGTTTGCTCACCTTCAAACAACAAAGTTCATGTCCATTTCAGCCCTACAGTTCTTGCAAATGGTGGAAAATCTTGTCAAATTCTGTCAGTAGGATGCTTATCAGCGGGGTTATAGCAACTCTGGAAGACTCAAGGCCAAGGTAGCAAGGCTTGGCAAGTGAGCACCTATTTCAGCCGAGTGCCCTGTACAGGGCACAGCCTCTCAGCCATATGTGCTGGGTCTGGTCATCAATCCTGCCTTTTGATGCTATTATGAGTTCTCATATTTTTCTGATTTTTCATTAGGCATTTAACTCAGAGAGTCTGAGACAAAAACAGCTAGTCCAGATGTCATTCTAAATCAGAAGTCAACCAGAGTCTATTAATAGTGATATTTCACATCAAAGATTTGAGTAAGATCATTGATGCATACCTGGCATTCCAAGTGAGTTGTAGTAAGTGTTTATACTGGCAGCTTTCCTTGTTTCTAGATTTATATTCAGAACTCTCAATAAAATATTAAGCAGTTTTGAAAACAGGTCCTGAAACAGTTTTAATAAAGCTGTATTTCTCATTTTCATTCCACCCTACCCTCCAGTACTACTTGTTAACCTGAGGTATATAATAATATAAGGAAAATTCGAGTGAAATTATGTCATTTTTAAAGAATTATTCCTCAAATGAATATCTCAACTCAATTCCTAACCTTAATAAAACATATTGTATGTCAATTCTAAAAAAATTCATCATCATTATAAAAAAAGGAAAATGTTTGACACCGTCTTAGCACAAAACTCATCCACTTACCCCAGCATTCATGCATGTTTCAGACACTGGAGCAGTATGCAGCCACTTCTCTTCATGACTACAACATCATGGGAGTGGAAAGAGCTAAAAATATATAGTTAAGAAATGTGTGTTTAATTTTTTCTTTCCTTATTTAAAGTGTTTAGCACTTTCATGTTTCAAAATGCTCATGAATTCAGTTTTAGATTCTGAGTGTATTATTAAATTCTACTATTTAAATTAGAAATAGTCAAAGCAGCTCCTTCAATTTGCTCAAAAGCAGTGCTGGATAAGTTAGACTTTGTTAAAATTAAATTTTTCTGCTCTGCAAAAGACACTGTAAAAAGAATGAAAAGACAAGCCACAGACTGGGAGAAAATATTTTCAAAAGATACATCTGATAAAGGACTGTTATACAAAACATACAAAGAACTCTTAAAATTCAACAATAAGAAAACAAACAACCCAATTTTAAAATAGGCCAAATACCTTAACAGATAGTTCACAAAAGAAGATATACAGATTGCAAATAACCATGTGAATAGATGCTCCACATTATATGTCATCAGGGAAATGAAAATTAAAACACAATGAGATACCACTACACTCCTATTAGAATGGTCAAAATCCAGAACACTGACAACACCAAATGCTGATGAGGATGTGGAGCAAAAGGAACTCTCATTCATTGCTGGTGGGAATGCAAAATGGTACAGCCACTTTGGAATACACTTTGGCAGCTTGTTACAAAACTAAACATACTCTTGCTCTACAGCCCAACAATCACGCTTCTTGGTATTTACCCAAAGTAGTTGAAAACCTGTGCTCTAATGTTTATAGCAGCTTTATTCATAATTGCCAAAAGTTGAAGCAACCAAGGTGTCCTTCAGTAGGCAAATGGATAAATAAACTGTGGTCCATTCAGACAATGGAATATTATTCAGTGCTAAAAAGAAATGATCTATCAAGCCATGAAAAGGCATGGAGGAAACTCAAATGCATATTACTAAGTGAAAGAAGCCAATCTGAAAAGGCTAGCTACTGTATGGTTCCAACAATATGACAATCTGGAAAAGGCAAAACTATGGAGACAGTAAAAAGATCAGTGGTTGTCAGAGATTAGGGGGAGGGAGAGATGAATATGTGGAGCACAGAGGATTTTTAAGGCAATGAAATTATTCTTGTATAGTATGATGTATAGTATAATGATGGATACACGTCAGAGTGTATAGAGTATACTAGTATCCTCCAGTATATTGTAGTATAATACTATAATGATAGATACATGGCATTATGCCTCTGTCCACACCCATCAAATGTACAACACCAAGAGTGAACCCTAATGGAAACTATGGACTTTGAATGATAATAGTATGTCAATGTAGGTCCATCATTTGTGACAAACGTATCACCCTGATGGGAAGTGTTGATGGTGAAAGAGTCTTATGCATGTTTCAGGGTAGGGAGTATGTGGTAAATCTCTGTATCTTCCTCTCGCATTTACTGTGAACTTAAAATTACTCTTAAAAATTCTTTTTAAAAATGTGCTGTACTGTCATGTTTAACTCAATTACTTATTACAAGAAAACTGTTCAACTGGTCACAATGCTATACACAAGAAGTTTCTGTTTTTAAAAAAGAAAATGTTTTTTAAATTATGTTTTGGCTTTGACTTTAAAAAATAAGCCCAATATTCAAGTTAACCAAGTAGAATACACTGCAATTTGGCAAGTTTTTAAATTCTTGGACTTACTGGCCTAAGGAAAGAAGTATAAACGTCCATGATTCAGAAGTGTAGGGAGAAACTGAGGCAGTCAGAACCCCATCCTTCTGTTCTAACAGAGAAAATATACTATCCTAGGAGCAGCAAGATCCTGGACTCCCCTGGGGAGATAGCAGCTTCTAAGTTACATGGGACAGCATGACTAGAAAAAAAGGAGCTCAAGATTCCAGGGCTAAGCTTGCAACTTTCAGGATGAATAAAGATTCTTGGATGGGCTGAAGACCTGTCCAGGTATGGCTTAGCCAAGATCACGAGGACAGGAGAGTTCTCAACTTTGGAAATTTCATCAAGTCTATGGATATAGAGCTATGTTCTAGAGCAGGCTCTGGCCTGACAACAATATATAGTACTCATGGTCATTTTAATCTTTGCTATGAAATCACTATTTCAGCACCCTTAGTATGCTTGTGCTTGGTGATAAAGTCTTTTTCAAACACCATTAACCCTTGTCAGATATATGCAAAAATAGTGAGTTTTAAAAATAATGTTTAATTAAATAAATAGTAGGTCATCACCATGGAAGCTTCTGAAAGTGCAACATGCATTCAGCCAGATACAGTTATGCTCCAGTCCATGTGGAGAGTCCCAGCCTTCAGTGCTCTCAGGAAGCTTCCACGTGTGCTGTGGATTTGACTGCTCTTTTCCTGAAAGGAGTCCTAGGGATGACCTTGGTGGTGGGAAGGAGCCAGCATGACATGAGTGACTCCAGATGACACCTTTCATTTACAGAGCATTCTGAACTTTACCACGACTTTTGCTTACATTATCGATTGATTCTGCAACCATCCATCCAGTGAAGTAGGTTATCATTGTCATTTGTTAGATTTTAGAATATCAGTGTTCATTAGGTTAAGCAACTTGCCTGAGGTAGTAGGTATCCGAGCTAAAACTTTTCTTGAGGTATCTGTCTAAGCTTTCTATCTTGGAGAATATTCAAGCATGGCTAGGAAATGGAATAATGGGGAATCGTTAAGTCATGGGAAATGTTAAAGGTCTACTTGCATGTAGCAATCATTCAACTTTAGCAAGTACTTTTAACGAAAAGTGTTACTAGTTGGGGGAAAAACAAATGGGGGTGTGTGTGTGTGTAATTTTTCTCAGAGTGTGGAGCTTAATCACCTTAATCACATTCATATAGGGATATGTTGAAAATTCAGGTTCCTGGGCTTCACCCCAGTTGCTCTGAACTCTGGGAATCTCTAGGGGGTGAATCTACATCTTTAACAAGCCTCTCAGGTGATTCTTGCGTAATTCTCAGGTGATTCTCAGCTCACACACTGGGTGATGCTAGACCCTGTTATTTGTGGTTTGGCAAAAAGCTAGCCAACACACTCAGGTGACCTTGAAACTGGACATTGTATGTCTTTCCGTGGCTGTGGTTTTCCCTGCGAGGAGGGGCTGGGCTGCGCTGGGCGGGGCTTGGATGAGCGGGGCTTGGATGAGCGGGGCTCGGCCTGAATGAGCGGGACAGGGGCGAGAGTGGGCGGGGCGGGGAGGGGCGGGGCCGGAGAGGTCAGGCCTGGAGAGGTGGAGGGTGAAGGGTTAATGCTCCGCGCGCAGGCGCTGCCCTCTGAACTGGAACGGAAAACAACTTCCGGTTGGAGTCACTCCGCCGGGCGCCGGCGACCCTAGGCGTGAGAGACTGCTGCGGAAGCCCTGAACTGTGAGTAAGAAACTTCGCGAGCTAGTTGGTGTGTCCGAAGCCGTCGGGCACGGCGACGGAGAACTTGTGTGTGTGAGCGAGAGGGATACGCTGGCCGTATGGGAGCTGCAGGGAGAGAAGCCGAGGAGCTGCAGAGACAACCAGTTCTGAGTGGGGAGGGACTTTGTGCGAGAGAAACCACCTGGGTCCCCATCCCCTAGCGGACCCGGGAGGGGCTTTCCGGGCCCGCGACGTCAGCGCGGCAACGACGGCCCCCGCTGCGACGGCAGCAGGCGAGGGATCCTGCCCGACTCCGCGTCGGCTGCTCTCGGTGATTTGACTTCTTGGCTAGCCACCGGGAAGGCAGGGCTTGCGATGTCAGGGTGAGCAGTGGACCCCGCCTGGAGGTCCCAGCCTCCTTTGAGGATGCGGGCTGCCTTCCAGAAGCTAGTACTATCGTTGTTACTCTTCCGAAAACTTCGTCGGTTCTTTCTGTTGTTTTTTCCCCAAGATTATTGCACAGTTCCGCTCTCAGCTTTCCTGTGGGGTGTCATCATAGCCTTGTCAATGAGAAGTTGGGTAACTTCCCCGACGGTCACGGAGAGAATAGATGGCTGAGGCGGAAAGAGCAGAAGCAAACCCTGCCCCCAGTGGGAACCGGGCGTTAGGTGGAATCCCCAGCGCGGCGTAAACTGACTAGCGACGAGTTACGGGTGTCACAAGCTGTGCTTGTCACGAAGTGAAGAAAGAAGGGGGAAGACACTCAAACCAAAGAGTCTTTGTGTCTCTTATTATGCTGTAACAAGCAGAAGTAGTGCAGCCTTTGCTATGTAAAGTGTCATTTATCTCACAGATTCTTTTGACAAGTTATATCTTAAGAGAGAAACGGTAGTAAAGGAAGTGAAATGACATGAAAGTGAAGGAAAATAACGTGATCTGCTTCCCTACCACGGTTGGAATACACATTTCAAACGAGAGGTAGCAGAGAAGCAAGCTCTGTATTCTGCTGAAAAATTATTTTGCCCCTCTCATTAGGGAGGGGAGGAGAACCCTAAAGTGATAGTCATGCATAAAGCAGAAAATGTAACTCTTTCACAGCCCTCTCCCCAACCACAGGTACTCCAACGCCTTCCACATCTCTCTTATGTGTACGTAAACATGTTGTTTCGCTTTCTTATGAAAATGAGATTATATACGCATACAGTTCTATTATCTGGTTTTTCAGATGAAAAATATATGGTGGAAATCTTACCACATGTAGCTCTACTTTATCTTAATGTCAGCATGGTATTCCTTTGCCTGGATGTACCATATGTAGTTAACCGCTTCTTGATATGGCCTGTCTATATACTTTGCCCTTGTTCTACAAACTTATCTGTATTTCAGTAGGATACAGATATATTAATCCTCTGTGAATTATATGGCAAATATTTTCAAGAACTATCAGTCTTTGGTTTAAATGCCCAGGTTTTGTATCGCTTAAGAATGCTGTCCTTACTCAAAAATTATTAGAATATTTTCCTGTGTTGTCTGTTAATTCTTTTTATAGTTTTGTATGCTTTACTCATTAAAACGTATGAAAATTATTTTTGTACATTGTATAAGATAGGGTTTAGCCATTTTTCCTGAAGTCATCTGCTGAAATCAATTCTTTCCCAGCTGACTAGAAATACTACCTTAATATAGTAAATTTCCACCTGTACATGAGTCTTTTTTTTTTGGATTCTTCTGTTGCTGTGTTCTATTTGCCTCTTCCTATACAAATACCAATCTCTTTGATTAGGCACTTTTTAGTAATTCATAAAGCAAGTCCTTCTTCATTTGCCTCTTTCAAAATATCCTTGGTGATTGCGTTCTCTTCTCAGTTAAAATTTAAAGTAAACTGTTTATGTTTCATTAAAACATAACTTTTGGGGGGGTTTTAGCCATCCACTAATATTTTGTGACTGGTATGTAGATAATTTATATTTCTGGCCAACTTTCTAAACTTATTAGTTGTAATAAATTTTTTCTCTTGAATTTTCTAGGAAAACAGTCATCTAAATATAATCTTATCTCCTTCTTTATACTTCTTTCTTTCTTTGATTTAATAAATTTCTAGCTTCTCCAGAACAGTGATATATAATAACATTGATTCAGGCCATCCTTATCATATTTCTTAGTTTGTGGATGTTTTTACTGTGTCATCATTAAATATGAATTTTAGAGTAAATTTCAAATAATTTTATTTATCAAGGAAGTGTCTTTAATATTTCTAGCTACTGGGATTTTTGCAGGGAATGGATTTTGGATTGTGTCTAAAGTTGGGTTTTTTTGTTTTTGTTTTTTCTTTTGGTCTGTTTGCATTGGCTAGCACTTGGAGAGCAGTTTTAACTAACAGATGTTGAGTGTTCATTTGGTCTGTATATTTCTTGTTGTCAAGATGATGTCTTTTCATTACTACTTAACTAAACATTTTTATCAGGAGTAGAAGTTGAGTTTTGTCATACGGCATTTTGGCATCTATCATGGCCTATCATGTGCTTTTCTTCCTTGACCTGTTAGAATGGCAAATTGTTTTAGTAGATTTTTAGGGTTTTTGTTGTTGTTGTTTTGTTTGTTTTTTGTGTTTTTTAAAACTTTTATTGGTGTATAGTTGATTTACAATGTTATGTTAGCTTCAGGTGTACAGCAAAGTGAATCAGTTATGCATATACATACATCCACTTTTTTTTTTTTTTAGATTCTTTTCCCATATGGGCCATTACAGAGTATTGAGTAGAGTTCCCTGTGCTATACAGCAAGTTCTTATTAGTTATCTATTTTATATATAGTAGTGTGTATATGTCAATCCCAATCTCCCAATTTATCCCTCCCCCCCTTTCCCCCTTGGTAAGTTTGTTTTCTACATCTGTGACTCTACTTCTGTTTTGTAAATAAGTTCATTTTTACCCTTGATTTCTAATTTTGTTTTTTTTTTAATTTTTATTTATTTATTTATTTATTTATTTATGGCTGTGTTGAGTCTTCGTTTCTGTGCGAGGGCTTTCTCTAGTTGCGGCAAGCGGGGGCCACCCTTCATCGCGGTGCGCGGGCCTTTCACTATCGCGGCCTCTCTTGTTGCGGAGCACAGGCTCCAGACACGCAGGCTCAGCAATTGTGGCTCACGGGCCTAGTCGCTCCGCGGCATGTGGGATCCTCCCAGACCAGGGCTCGAACCCGCGTCCCCCGCATTGGCAGGCAGACTCCCAACCACTGCACCACCAGGCAAGCCCGATTTCTAGTTTTTGAACCAACCTTACACTTGGTCATTGTGTAATATTCAAGCATATAGGTTTCTTTTCGGTCATATTTTTATTTAAAATCAGTAATTGAGTTTCATCTGTAGTTATCTTTTTACTGTTATCTTTGGCAGAGTTTGATGTCAAGGCTATGCTGATTTTCTAAAAAGAATTGAGAAGAGTTCCTTCTTTCTCTGCTCTGAGGTAGTTTAAATACAGTCTTAAGAGCTCTCTATTTGAACCCATCTATTTGATGGGTTCACTCATGAACCCATCTGAAAGTACAGTGGACCCTTGAATAACACTTGGGGGTTAGGGGTGCCGAGCCTACCAGCAGTTGAAAATCTGCATGTAATTTATAGTCAGCCCTCCGTGTCCGAGGTTCTGCATCCTCAGATTCAACCAACTGCAGATAGTATAGTACTGTAGTATATTTTTAGTGGGAGAAAAATTCACCTGTAAGTGTATCCATGCAGTTAAAACCCATGTTGTTCAAGGGTCAGTTGTACATTGTTCTTAAAAACAGCAATAATATTCAGCAAAAAGGTCCAGAACTTTAAAAGGTGAACAAACAAAAACTCCTTAGAGTAAATCCTTATAAAAGAAAGGGTGTGAAACACCAATAATGTCAAGAAAGAAGAACTGCTGTACTGATCCTGGTTATTTTTGTCCCCCACCTTTTTTTTTTTTTCCCCCTGTACTGGGAAAATGCTGTAGGTAGACTGAGGCTGATAATAAAGTGTTTTACTGTTTTTTCTCTTCTCTACTCCAGTTTATGAAGGAAAGAGTGTTGCTTCTACATGGGCAAGCTCTTTTATGCCCTGAAAGAAACCAAGAGGGAAACTCAACTGAGAAAGCATCAGTTTCACTTTGTTGTCATCAGCTTCCCAATTTTGCCGGGAAATTTCTTGCTTTAGAGGTAGTAACCAAGCTGACATTCTACTCTAGCCAAATCCCATAGAGGAGTTTCAAAATGAGTGGTTGAGAAAATATGCAAGCTCAGCATGCTTTTACTTATTTAATATGAAGTGAAAATCAGTAGCACAGTCTAGGTATGTACATGGCCTGTGCACACATGTAAGAACAGGGCTGGCTTCTAAGGAATACAAACCATCCAACCAAAGCCCACCGTTTTACTCAGCTAACGGTTTACTGTTAATATGTGGATAGTATTGTATTATGTAATCTTTGATAGAGTTATTAACTTTTATAAATGATTATTGAAAATACTTTTTGATTACTTTCAAGACTATTACCTTAGATAATGCAGTTTAGCAGTATACATCTGTGAACTGTGGAGGAGACTTCAAGACACTCGTAAATGTTATTTACAGAAGAATACAGGCATTATGTCAATCAATGCTTGGATATTTGAGTATCTTAAATTATTATCTATTAATCTAGAACAAATAATTATTGGCATAATTTGGGGGGGCGTTCCCTAAATAAATAAAGACTTGCATGTTTTTTAAAAGCATACCTATTATCTGTAAGGAAATGGTAAAAAATAGATAGCCTGTTGATGTAAAACTTCACTATTCTAACTACAGTTGATCCTTGAACAACGCAGGGGTTAGGCATGCCAACCCTTAGCTCAGTTGAAAATCTGCATATATTTTACAGTCAACCTTCTGTACCCAAGGTTTCTCCGTATCTGTGGTTCCACCATACTGGGAGTTCCACATCCAGGGATTCAACCAACCACAAATCATATAGTACTGTAGTATTTACTCTTGAAAATATCCGTGGATAGGTAGGCCTGTGCAGTTCAAACCTTTGTTGTTCAAGAGCCAACCGTATTCTTATGCTTTAGCTGATTAGCTCTTCCTACTATTTATCCTTTTGTTTTCTAACACCTTTCTAAGCCTGAATAAATATTACTGTTCAATTTCAACTTGGTTGTGTTTAATTATGTCAAGCCAAATTTTAGTTTCTATTTTCTATTGGATTTATGTTGTGGCTGCCATTCCTCTCATGCTATCTTTTGTGCTTGCCGCTTTGGTTTTCAGTCATGGGTAGAGGGAAAGAGGAGACTATTACTGAGAATAGGTAACCAAATTTCTTTTTGGTCCAGGACCAAGATTCTGAATCATTTTCAAAAAAGGATAAGAGAGAATATGTATTGAACTCCCTTGTGGGTGGATGACTAATTAGTGTACAGTCTTTTGAACTACATGCAATGTTTGACAGCTGTTCAAAAAAGTTGAGGAGGATTGGAACAGGCAGTGGTACTAGAGCCTTTGCAACTGAAAACAAGCCTTTGGGACCTATGTAATGCATATGTTATAGGTTTTCAATCCCTAGTCTATAAAAACATTTTTTTTAATTGTGGTGAAATTTACCACCTTAGCCATTTTTAAGTAGTGTTGAATGTATTCACATTGTTGTATTGTACAAGCAAGAAAAACATCCCTAAGAGACTTATTTTTTTTTTTAAGAAAAAAGTTTGGGAAGTAAATAACAATGATAATTATTTGTCTCATGGGGGAAATGTCCTGGACAGTAACCTGAGTTTTCCTCCTTTTACCTTCAGAGATACACTCTCTATGATGGTAATTATCATTACTAAATTATGAGAGTAAACAGTTTGAGCACCAATGAACTGTGATAGCTTTCACTTACCACCAATACTTTTTCTTTGCGAAAAAGAAGGATCTATTGAAAATAGGTCGTTAACAGTGAAAACAGTCTGTCTTTCAAGTCATTGCTGTAAGGAATTATAGGAAATTGAGTGGACTAAGAAAAATAATATGAGTTCCATTTTGATGGTTACTTAGTCAGTTGAAGTTATAAGAATGCTTGAGATATTTGCAGTAGAATGAGGTATGGAGAATTGTTCTCTTGAGCAGCAGAACAAATGCACTCAGGTCATTTTGCTGTGGAGAATGACTTGCTCTAAGGACGGAAATCAGGGACTCAGGTCCCTTCAAGATAATATACTACTGTAAATTGCTTGAAGAAAATCAACTGTTTCTGTGGGATATTTAAGTGGTTTTACTATTTATAGTTAATAAATATGTGGCTTTTACTTTAATGTAATTTCATGATTTTATATATTTGCTATCCCTAAACTAGAAATGCCTTTCCCTTGATATCGATGTTTTTCAACCTTTTTAAATCCATATTTCCTTTTTTATAAACATTAAAATACCACAAATCCTAGGAGATATGTGCCCTTCCTTCCCACAGAGTCCTCTCTTACACCTCCTCATACTGAATATAAACTTTCTCTTGCAGTTTTCCCCATCCAAGAATATTCTGTAGAGCCTTTCTTCATATGATTTATGAAAACAGATTTTTAATATTAAATAGCCATTTTAAACTGATAACTCCCCCTCCCCCATCTCCAGATTCTAACATGGCCCCTACTCAGAAGAGAGGATACCCCGTACATGGGCTGAGCAAGCTAACTGAGCAATGCAGTGTTTATGTTTACCTCAGATGGGTAGAACATCACATGCCTAATTTCCTTTTTGGTGTTAATACTATTTAGTTTTGCACTTCAACCCATAGAATTTGATAAACAGTTTGAGAGAGGTCCTACTGGAGATAAAAAAGGAAATGAGGTAAAGCTGAGACTCATGGGTGTGGTCTTTGGCTGTAAAGTCTTCTTTTAACTCTTAGAAGATAGCACAAAAAGTTTCACCAAGTTTTAACATCCAGCAAAGTGGAGAACCTGGTCTGGGGAGCTTTTGGTTTGATCAATGGGATTGTCTTACCTTGTTTATCCTGATGCATTTAGCAATCCAGCTTATGAAAAAAATACAAAATCCAAATTGTGACATCGCTGGATCTATGATATTTAAGTTTCTATTATTTTAGCTGCCTGATTGGAACACAGTAACAGTGTAGTGCAGTGTGCTATGGGTATATCCATAACCGAAGTTTACAACCTGGAAAGTGAGAACAGAAATGCAAGCTGTCATTTTGGGGAATTGGCTGCTTGTGTTATGGAACTCTCTTAAAAGTGGGAAATGATCGTAAGTAAATGTCAGGAGTGACAGTTCTCTTCCATTTCCTTTCTTCAAGCAAGGAAAACACACATACTTTTTAGTGTCTTTAAAGGTTTACCTTAACCATCTAAGACAGAGGATGTTATTTTATTTATGTGTATATACTACATTATTGACTTATTTTCTGCTTTTTGCTTCTGTTGCTTTTTGTGAGTGAGGAGGCAAACATAGAGCTAAGACAGAAAAGACAGGATGTATCTCACTTATTCACCTCTTCGTTTGCTAAGATGGCAACTTTTCTGAAATAGAATATGAACTCTTATTATTATTCATACCCCGAGGGGTTGGGAAAAGCAGGTGACTTTCTTTTCTAGGGCAGAGTGGAAGACGTCATAGTTACTCTATGGGATCCTTCCCCCATCCTGAAGCTTCTGTAGATTTAAACTGGCCTCTTACCACAAGTGTGAACCCTGGTAGAACACTTACCCAGAAGCAGAATAGTCTCAGCAGTGGGGGAAACCCAGCAGAGGACCTTTTTCTACTTACTAAATCACCCACACTTGTCTCTACTTGTCCACAAAAAGTAGACTTGTTAAAGATTTATAAATCATTTTAGGGGTGGAGGTGGTGGAAATCTACCTTTAGGCCTGTGATTCTTTTCAAACTTGAAATCCCAATGTTTATAACTAATCACAGTTGAGCTGCTCTGGTTGAACTGGGCAATTGGTGGTAGAACATTGTTTGGCTCATACACCTACAGCCTCAGTGGAGCTCCAAAAGCACCACTGCTTTCTTTGATTATTACTTTTTATTCAGGATTGGTTAGATATCATTTGGTATCATAATGCTGGTTGTCAAAGACAACAGGCTTAAGATATTTTTATCTATAAAATAAGGGAAGAAATGTTTGTTTAAAAAGAAGGAGGAGGACTTCCCTGGTGGCACAGTGCTTAAGAATCCGCCTGCCACAAAAAGAATAAAATATCTAGGAATAAACCTACCTAAGGAGACAAAAGACCTGTATGCAGAAAATTGTAGGACACTGATGAAAGAAATTAAAGATGATACAAATAGATGGAGAGATATACCATGTTCTTGGATTGGAAGAATCAACATTGTGAAAATGACTCTGCTACCCAAAGCAATCTACAGATTCAATGCAATCCCTATCAAACTACCACTGGCATTTTTCACAGAACTAGAACAAAAAATTTCACAATTTGTATGGAAACACAAAAGACCCCGAATAGCCAAAGCAATCTTGAGAACGAAAAATGGAGCCGGAGGAATCAGGCTCCCTGACTTCAGACTATATTACAAAGCTACAGTCATCAAGACAGTTTGGTACTGGCACAAAAACAGAAATATAGATCAATGGAACAGGATAGAAAGCCCAGAGATAAGCCCACGCACATATGGTCACCTTATCTTTGATAAAGGAGGCAAGCATATACAGTGGAGAAAAGACAGCCTCTTCAATAAGTGGTGCTGGGAAAATTGGACAGGTACATGTAAAAGTATGAAATTAGAACACTCCCTGACACCATACACAAAAGTAAACTCAAAATGGATTAAAGACCTAAGTGTAAGGCCAGACACTATCAAACTCTTAGAGGAAAACATAGGCAGAACACTCTATGACATAAATCACAGCAAGATCCTTTTTGACCCAGGTCCTAGAGAAATGGAAATAAAAACACAAATAAACAAATGGGACCTAATGAAACTTAAAAGCTTTTGCACAGCAAAGGAAACCATAAACAAGACCAAAAGACAACCTTCAGAATGGGAGAAAATATTTGCAAATGAAGCAACAGACAAAGGATTAATCTCCAAGATTTACAAGCAGCTCATGCAGCTCAATAACAAAAAAACGAACAACCCAATCCAAAAATGGGCAGAAGACCTAAATAGACATTTCTCCAAAGAAGATATACAGATTGCCAACAGACACATGAAAGAATGCTCAACATCATTAATCATTAGAGAAATGCAAATCAAAACTACAATGAGGTATCATCTCACACCGGTCAGAATGGCCATCATCAAAAAATCTAGAAACAATAAATGCTGGAGAGGGTGTGGAGAAAAGGGAACACTCTTGCACTGTTGGTGGGAATGTAAATTGATACAGCCACTATGGAGAACAGTATGGAGGTTCCTTAAAAAACTAAAAATAGAACTACCATACGATCCAGCAATCCCACTACTGGGCATATACCCTGAGAAAACCATAATTCAGAAAGAGTCATGTACCAAAATATTCATTGCAGCTCTGTTTACAACAGCCAGGACATGGAAGCAACCTAGGTGTCCATCATCGGATGAATGGATAAAGAAGATGTGGCACATATATACAATGGAATATTACTCAGCCATAAAAAGAAATGAAATGGAGGTATTTGTAATGAGGTGGATGGAGTTAGAGTCTGTCATACAGAGTGAAGTAAGTCAGAAAGAGAAAAAGAAATACAGTATGCTAACACATATATATGGAATCTAAGGGAAAAAAAAAATTAAAAAAAAAGGTCATGAAGAACCTAGTGGCAAGATGGGAATAAAGACACAGACCTACTAGAGAATGGACTTGAGGATATGGGGAGGGGGAGGGGTGAGATGTGACAGGGTGAGAGAGTGTCATGGACGTATATACACTACCAAATGTGAAATAGATAGCTAGTGGGAAGCAGCCGCATAGCACAGGGAGATCAGCTCGGTGCTTTGTGACCACCTAGAGGGGTGGGATAGGGAGGGTGGGAGGGAGGGAGATGCAAGAGGGATGAGATATGGGAACATATGTATATGTATAACTGATTCACTTTGTTATAAAGCAGAAGCTAACACACCATTGTAAAGCAATTATACTTCAATAAAGATGTTAAAAAATAAAAATAAAAAAAAAAAAAAAAAAAGAATCCGCCTGCCAATGCAGGGGACATGGGTTCGAGCCCTGGTCCAGGAAAATCCCACATGCCGCGGAGCAACTAAGCCCATGCGCCACAACTACTGAGCCTGTGCTCTAGAGCCCACGAGCCACAACTACTGAGCCCGCATGCCACAACTACTGAAGCCTGAGCACCTAGAGCCCATGCTCCACAACAAGAGAAGCCACCACAATGAGAAGCCTGTGCACCTCAACGAAGAGTAGCCCCCGCTCGCCACAGCTAGAGAAAGCCCGCACGCAGCAACGAAGACCCAATGCAGCTAAAAATAAATAAATAAACAAATAAAGAAGAAGGAGGGTGGGAGGAGTTAGAGTACCACTTCAGAAAATTTAACATCCAGATAGTAGGAGTCCCAGAAGGGGACACAGAAAGAATGAAATTGCCCAAAAAGTTATTCAAGAAAATTTGCAAGAACTGAAGGATGAACTTCCACATGGGTTAAGTACAAGATCAGAAATCAAAATGGCTCTGGACTTCAACAAAAACAAAAGGGAGCATAGTAAAACTTACAAAATTCTGAGGAAAAATTACTTCTAACCTAGAACTCTTAACCTGGCAAACTATCAGTTAAATCTGAGGGTAAAGATATTTTCAGTTATGCAGGGTCTCAAAAAATTTACTTTGCAGGCACTTTATCAGGAAGCTACTAGAGGGTTTACTCCACCAAACTGGGGAGTAAAACAAGAAGGATGAAGGTTTGGGATGCTGAAAATGAGGGATTCAGCTAGAGAGAGAGGTGAATAAAGGGAATCATCAAATTCAAGTTGAAAGAGGGTCTCAAGATGAAGACTTTCCTCTAGGCATAGAAATCAACAAATCTAGTCTTGAGCAAGTCAGAAAGCTCAAGGAGAGATTCTTCTAAGTAGATGAAATTGATAGAATAATTGTAGTGTCTCAATGGATTGAGGAGTTGTAGTAATGATAATAAGAAATAAAACAAACAAGAAGTTTTTTCAGGAAAAATGTTTTTCAGGAAAGGAAAAGGAGCCATAGTATATTATATGGCTCAGCAGTGAATAGCATTACGTAGTCATAAAAAAGTTAAAGTAGAATGCAAATCTAACCGAAAAATAGGATATAACTATATGAGGAGAATGGGGAGGATATAAAGGGAGGGGAGATTTTAAAGAGAGCTGAATCCTTATTTTGCAGAGTGGGAAGACAAGTAAAACTGAAAAATCAGTAGTGGCAATATTAGCATGTTATTTAGAGATACAGAGATAATACCAAAAAGAATCAACCAAAAGGGACTTCGCTGGTGGCTCAGTGGTTAAGAATCCGCCTGCCAATGCAGGGGACACGGGTTCGGGCCCTGGTCAGGGAAGATCCCACATGCCGCGGAGCAACTAAGCCCGTGTGCCACAACTACTGAGCCTGCGCTCTAGAGCCTGCGTGCCACAACTACTGAAGCCCACACGCCTAGAGCCTGTGCTCCGCAACAAGAGAAGCCACTGCAATGAGAAGCCTGTGCACCGCAACGAAGAGTAACCCCTGCTCGCTGCAACTAGAGAAAGCCTGTGTGCAGCAACGAAGAGCTGACGCAGCCAAAAATTAAAAATAAAATAAAAATAAATTTATTAAAAAAAAAAAAAAGAGGAATCAACCAAAAGAGCTGAAAATTGTTGCCAAGGTGAAGCAGGAAATGGGAAGGGAGGAGAGTAAGGTACTACTGTTTTTCTTAAACCTTATAAAGTTATTTTACTCATTAAAATGTAGATATGTTATGCTTTGATTAAAAATAAAATAAAAACTAAATTAGGGTGAAAAGAGCTAGGATGTTGGACTTCCACATCAAAGAGACCTGGATTTATCTGGGTCTTCCATTTTCTAATTCGTTGACCTCAGGCAATGTATTTAACCTTTTGGAGCTCAGTTTCCTTATCTGGAAAGGGAACATTAAAATAAGGTAGTTTATGTAAAGCAGCAAGCAGTTTTTACCTCAGCAGGTGTCAGTCTCTACCCCTGTCCCTAATGTTTCCCAGGAGGAAATAGGGAACCACCACCACTGTTGGGAAGCTTCCCATTCAACTATAAGACTAAGATGGTCCTTCTGGTTCATAGCTGTGTGCCTATTCAGATTGAAGGCATGGCACTGGGATCTATGTTCTTTCAAGAGTGCTGTTGCTCTGGACCATCTGCCAAAGTATCAAAATACCTTTTTTTTTTTTTTTTTTTTAAGCACATCTACCTTAACAACTGCTATTTTTGTTTCTCAATTCTATACACTTCTTTTGGAACAGTTCATAAAGCAGATCACTGGGAACAAAAGGACACTTTATGAAAGCCTATTTCCCTGCCTTGGTGCATATTTGTGTAGTGTTTTACGGAGTACAGTGCTTTCCCAGTTATGACTTGATCCCCTATGGCAGTGATTCTAAATCTCTCACACTTGCTTCTCCCTCTTCCTCCTCTCACCGCCTCCCCCCCACCAAAAAAAATTATGATCCAAGAAGTCTTGGACAGGTATGGCTGATCTGTTTTTTGAAACTGCCCTGGATTATTCTAATGTACTGACAGGTTGGGAACCCATGTCCTACAGCATGCTGTACCCCAGACATTCTAAACTGGGGCAGATGAGGGAACTGAGGTCCACAGAAAGGTTACAGCTTATTCACTCTCACCCATCAACAAGCATATCTAGACTGGACATGTTTTCTGCACTTCAACTCTGATTTTATCTTTGGTTGACTAGGCTTTTTAATTTTTATTCTCTGACTTGTATTAAGAGAGAAATTAACACATTTTACACAAGATGTGGTCTCAGTTAAAAATAAGATTTGGAATCTTTATTTTATAACATCTTTTTATTTTTTCCAGATGCAAAAGGAAATGAAACAGAGAATCAAATTTTTTAATAAACTCTTGCTCCTCCGCAGTAGGGTAGCATAACAAGTGTTGGGACTTAACTAGATCTGAATATTCACATTTGAGGAAAACTGGAGTGGCCCTCAAAAGAGTAGAGATTTGGGTAATTTTGGCACAGAGGCAGGTTTGAGAAGTTGGTTTGTCAGGCTACCCAGGGATTTTTAGTCCTGTCTTCAAGAGTATTCAACAGTAGGAGTAAGAAAGTGTGTTGCATGATATAAAAATGTTGTATCTGGTTTTAAACTTTTATCATATTATACATTTAAAGTCACAACCTAAACATCTTGGGAATGACTATGAATGGAGATCTGGATATCTCTGAAACCTTATTTATTTTCTCACTGGAGTTCTCTCAGTTACTTCTAATAAGACAAGTTGTGACTTGCAAACATTTGCCCAGCAGCCTCTAGGTGTCCTCAGGGAAATTAAAAGCAGGGGTATGAAGAGCCGTAGAGTTCTGTGCTGGTAATTAAGAGCACAGAGTACAGCTTATAATTATGTAGGCTTTTGCCTGTTCCCATATATCATTGGTAATATTCTCGAGGCTAAATGACTGCTCAGCAATTTCAACTGCGATTTAAGAAAATAGGCCTTTTTGTGAAAAGGTCCTGTCTCCCGAAGTTTCATTCTCTTTTCATAGAAGAGCTCTCCTTTCGTAGTGGTTATGATTTAGTAAATGACTCAGAGATGCTGGAGGGGCCCCTAATCTGTTAACTCATGAGATTTTAACTACTTCTTTTTCAAAAACAACTTTGCCCTTTATGAATCTGGTGCAACCTGTGTCATCTCTTCTGGTTGGAGGGACCTTTTTAAGATTACTGAAAATATTTTTTCACACTTTTTAAATTAAAACCAGAAGATAGGTACTAACGTTCTACTCTTGTGAAAGGTCATTAATAATACTATTTCATTATCATAAATGTGGTAGAGTAGAAGAGAGAGACTTAAGAAAAATAACACATTCAAACACTCTACCAGAAAGTTATTTTTCTTGTTATTTAACACTGTATAAAGGTTAACAGAACAGAACGTTAGATAACATTCCTACCTGTTTGGCTAATAATGTCTTCATATAAGGTAACAGACTTATACTAAAATGCCTTACTATTTTATGCATATCCTAGTTTTCTTTCTGACATTGTCCAGTGGGCCTATCCTCTTTTTTGGTTTATATTTGGGGGAAAATAAGTGTGCATCTTGTGACACAAAGTGGTACAATAACAAGTATTGCTTCTTTCTCTCTCCACTGTTTTCTTTTAAAAAATGTAGGGGTTTTGTTTGTTTCTTTTTTGGTAAAAAGATGTTGGCCTGGTTGACTGTCAACCAGTATCAGAGGACATTAAAAACTTTAAGAATATAATCAGGAGGGAAGGCATACTTAGCCATCATTTCTTCCTTTAGATTTCATTATCACTCAATTGGTACATTTTTCCTGACTGTTAATTATGTCTCTGTTAGCACTTTTGTTCAAAATTGAATTCAATATCCTCTCCTCTCCCCCTCAGTATTTCTTCCTGTTTCTCTGTGGCTGACTAGCATCACTGTTGGCCTAATTTTTGAAAAATATGGCTGGTGAACTATCTTTAACAAAATAACCTGGTTACTTTACTTATTAAAATATAGATTATAGGACTCCTTCCCAGGCCAACTGATTCAGAATTGCTGGGCCCTGAATGCTTCCTTCTTGTCTGTTGTACAGATCCAGTTGGCCAACAAATCCTGTTGATTCTGCCTTTAAAATGTCTCTTGAATCCATTCATCTTTCATTTTCCCTACTCTAGTTTAAGCCCTCATCTTTCACCCAGAATACAGCAGTAGTTTCTTATGGATATCCTCACTTTGTCTCCCTCATTAGTTTATATTCCCTGCTGGTATCCAGTTAATCTTTCTAAAACATATCCATCTCCTGCTTGACAATCCTCCATTATTCCTTAATGTTAGCAAGTTAAAGTCTAAATTTCTTAGAGTGACATTCAAGGTCTACTGCAATCTGGCCGTATCTAAATCTGCTGTGTATAGTTTATGTAGTTAGTGCACTCTGTAACTCTTTCCTATTATGGCCTACATGAATGGTACCCATAGGGTTCTTTCAGTGCAGCACAATTACACGTGGTGGCCTTGACTATGCACCTGTCTTAGCACCCTGACCTCTCCATCCTCTCTGTACATACACCTTACTTTCATAAATACAATACTCACCACCAGTCCCTAAATGCACTATACTAGTGATTTCTCAGAGCCTCTGCTCTTTCTGAGTGAATGTTCTTTCCCCTCTCATTCTCTACTTGTTGAAATCCTTCTCATATTTCAGGGCCCAGTATAAGCGTCAGATCCTCTGTGAAGCCTTCCACAGTTCCTCTCATGTTAATTGTTCCTTCTATTGAGCCTTCTTCCTGCTTATACTCTTTATTTAACAGTTCTTTCTTTTCTTCTTCTTTTGAGATAAAACTTAAATACAATGAAATGTACAAATCTTGAGTGATCCTTTGGGTCAGTTCCTACAAATGCTTCTACCTGTGTTTCCCAGATACCTATCAAGATACGCTTATACATTTTTACACATTTATAATTGACCTGCTAATATGGTTAATCACTTCCATGTGTTTCTGCCTTACTAAATTATAAGCTCTAATTAGAGCTTAAAAGGCAAAGACTATGAGTTTGTCTCTTTCCCCTACTGTGTGTTCAGCACTGAACCAGTCTTGAATATTGTACCAGTTAGGGTACAGCTCAGCTCCTCTCAGTTAGGATACAGCTCAGCCCCAAAGACAGTGGCTTAAACAAATAAGACAGATATTTTATTTCTCTCACGTATTACAATTCAAAGTATAAGATATCCAGAGCTGATCTGGCAGCTCTGTTACAATTCAAAGTATAAGATGTCCAGAGCTGATCTGGCAGCTCCACAGTGTCAAGAACCTGGGCATCTTCATTCTTGTTGTTCCACATCTCCTTGTTCCACCATCCTGGAAGTGTTGCCCTCACCACAGTGTTTCGGGTGACTAACCACAATATTCCATCCAACTGGGAAAGGGAAAAAGAAGAGAGCTTGTCTTGGAAGTTACACTTACTTGCTGATGACCAGAACACAGTCACATGACCACATCAGCTAAAAATCAGGAATACTAGAAGAGGAGAGAATGGATATTGAGGAACAGTTAACAGATATTGCTTCATATATGATCTCAATCTTCACAATAAACCTACAAACTATGTATAAGAAAACTAATACTCAGAGAAGCTAAGTAAATGCCTAGAAAACTGCAGATCTGAGATCTGAATTCAAAGCCTGTACTTTTTTTTTCATTCTACCTAGTGAAGTGTTAGGAGGGACTATATAATTGTTATTAAATAAAGTCATTAATTTTCACAGTGTTACATCATGTATTTTCATATCACATATTTTCACAGTATCATATCTCTTCTAGGACATCCCATATAACTTTATTCCATACGTCTCACTATCTTTAAATGAATTACCATATCAACTGGCTTGTAACTTTTAAATCTATGATATCATTTATGAGGAAAAATAAATCACTATATTTGCCAAGCAAAAGCTTCTATACTCTGTATTTGTTTAGAAATGCTGTCTAATCATAAAGTTGAAGGAGATTATGTCTTGTAACCTCTTCATTTTAAAAGCAAGGAAAATCGAGGTCCAGAGCAGATATAGGACTTGTCCTTTATTTCGTTACTACCCTTGCTTCTTTTCAAGCATCATGGACAAGCACTAGCCTAATTAATCACTTCTATAAGTAACTGTAATTGTTATACTTAAGAATTGTCTCAGGTTTGCAGAGTTGTCCTGATCTGGAAGTTCAAACTGAACAATGCGTAAGAAATGTATGTAATCCTGGGCTGTTTTAGTGAAGAATGGATATTATCTAGCACAAAAAAATATCTTTATAGCTGTCAGGAACCTGTTTTAGAAAGGATGACTGCTATTTGACAGTCAAATAAAAGGAATGGGTGAGGTCATCCCTACCCATAATTCAAAACCCAAGTCAAATGCCATCTACCTCTCAAAGCCTTTCCTAAACCTTGTAAATAGATGTGAGCACTTTCCTTTCCAAACTCTAGCCTTTAAATATCTCCAGGTGCTCATATATATTCTTTAAGTTACAGCTAATGGTGCCTTGGTCAGGGTAGGTTTCATGTCTGTTTTGTTTTCACTACATCAGTGGCGCCCAGCCCAGGCTTTGTTTTTTGTTGGCACTCAGTAAATGTTTTATGGAATGAAATATCCATCATGGCATTCTAGGAGAATACTTTGCAGCTGGCTTTAATAAACAATCCTTGAACTAAGAGTTTCAAAGATTTAGTCCCAGTCACTTGCTTATAGCTTTGTAGCTGTATGCAGGTCATTTAACTCCTTTGAGCCTTATCAGTCAGATTGGAATACAAGTAACAGGAAATGAAGAGCTGGTGAAAAACTTTGTAAAAGGAACACAACATTAAGGTGGCACTATCCCTAAAGCCCCTTGCTGCATCCCACATAGTGCCTTACATGTATTAAGCAAACACGTACTTCAGTTTTTCTAATTTAATTGAATCATAATGGCATATATGTTATTGAAATCAAAGTTTGGCCCTAGTAGTTGACACACCTTTGTTGGAGCTGGGAAATTTTACCAAGGGAAAATAAAATTATTGCCCTCATGCAGGCTGATTCTCCTATCCTAGAACAGTTTCATTATGAACCAAGGATCAATGAAAGAGGAAGCAGCCTGATGCCCAGGGATTTTCTTAGTACTTCTTCCTGTGCAAGCACATGCTGGACCTCGAGGCAGAATAGGAACTTGCCACCCTCCATTTTCCATCTTACAGGAACAACCCAAAGGAAAAAAGGAACTTCTGTCAGAGGAATAGAGGTGGGTGTGACAGGACTATCCTGAAGCCAGGATTACCCGGGGGGTGGAATGCTTTGTATTCTGCCCACCCAGCTACTGTCTTGGGCATCAGTGAGTTAAGTTTTTCCTTGTGTGGTATGAGGAAACCAGTAAACCAAACCCAGAAATAAAGAAATTACCACGGAAGGCTTTCCTTAAAATACATTTAAAAGAGTGAAGCCATAACTAGAAGAATGTTTCCAAGGCAGAGCTGGCTCTAGCTTGGACCTCCTGGGTTTAGGGGATGAGAGTGGCCATTTGATTTGAGTTTGAGCATGTTTATTATAAATAAAACCATTTCCCTGGAGCCTGGCAAGTTTTGCAGAAGGCATACCAAAATGTAATTGAATTGTGACTGCCTCTTAAATTGTAAAATTAATTTTACACTTAACAAATGCTTTAAAAAATAGAGGAACAAGTGGCTTTAAAGTTCAGGGTGTTAATATTTGAAATCTGTCCAATTTAATTAGCTGGGTCCCAGAGACTGTTTCCTTTTTCTCTGGTCAGTGTCACTGATCTAACACCCAATTTTCTTGGTTGTGAGATAGGAATTAAATGTATCATTTATTTAGTTGTATTGACCTGAATCATATCTCCCCAGCATACATTCTTATTTCAGGAAATAGGATGCATCCATGTGGAATTTACTCAGTAACTCTTCCTAGTGACATTTGTGTGATCTAATTCAAGGAACTGAAATGAAGGCTGCACATGATTTACTTGCATATGATGCAGCTGTTTTTAGTACTGTATTTACATTTTTAAAAGCAAGAATGCACCTTCTTGATGGAACAGACATGCATTTTTAGATTCACAGACTCAAGAACTGTAGAACAAAGAAGTTTCTTAGAAATTGAATCCAGACATCTTTTTTTGTTTTGAAGAGATAGAAACTTGAGTCCAAAAAGATTTAGTGGCCCTGAACTAAGCTCACAGGGTCAGTCAGTGATAGAACAAAACAAGAAACTAGATGGGTTCCCAATTCAAGCCTCTTGTTTGTCCCAGATAAATATAGGTGTGGTTTACATTGACAATTTGTTATGACATCTGCAGCTTATTAAGACAGTGATAGACAACCTAGCCACTTAGCTACTTAAATCATCTAATTTCTGCATGAGCATATTACAGTATACTATAGTCCCTGTAGCTACCTACCCTTATTTTTCTTTTCCTGCTTATATACTTATTTTTAATCTTGTGTGTTTTTTTAAGCCACCCTAAATCAATTTTTTGAATGATAATAGTATCTAAATAAATACTCAAAGTGATGCTTTGTGTTCATGCTAATTACTCATGTTTCCATAGTGTCTATGGTATGTCAGAGATCCTGGCAATGTTAATTATCCTAACAGTATTTCATCTTTTCCATCTATCAGAGGTAGCAGTAAAAACAAATTTCAAGTGGAGTGCCTAAAAAATATATCATTCTTTCATTGCTTCACCAGGTAAAGACACTGTAATCCCCATAATAAAATCCTTGAAATTGTTTTTATCAAGCCTAGAAAATAACTTAGGAGTGTATTTAGTATCTTAAAGTGAAAGACTGGCTGATGGGATTGAAATGTTACCTAGGTATATAAAAGGGCATTGTGATTTATGGTCAACTGATTTTCACCAAGGCTGCCAAGGGCATTCAGTGGGAAAAGAATAGCCTTTTCAACAAATGATACCAGGACAACTGGCTAGCCACATGCAGAGGAATGAATCTGGAGCCCTACCTCATACCATATTATACAAATTAACGCAATATGGATCAAAGATCTAAATGTAAAAGCTAAAATTATAAAATTTCTAAAAGGAAATGCAGGTGAAAATCCATGTGATCTTGGGTTAGGCAATGGTTTCTTAGATATGATATGAAAAGCACAAGAACAAAAAAAAAAATAGATAAATTGGACTTCATCAAACTAAAAACTTTGTCAAAGGACACTATCAAAGAAATGAAAAGATAATCTATAGAATGGGAGAAAATATTACAAATTATATATATATGTATGTATATATGAAAAGTGGGCAAAGGACTTGACTAGACATTTCTCCAAAGAAGATATGCACATGACCAATAAGCACTAAAGATGCTCAACATCAAAACTGATGAGGTATCACTTCATACCCCCTAGGATCCTAGCATATAATTTTTAAATGGACAACAATTATTGGTGAAGATGTGGAGAAATTGGAACTCTTGTACGTTGCTAGTGGAAATATAAAATGGTACAGCTTCTGTGGAAATGTCTGGAACTTTTGTGGCAGTTCCTCAAAAAGTTAAACATAATTGTCATCTGTCCCAGGAATTCTGCTCCCAGGCATATATCTAAGAGATTAAAAACATATGTTCACACAGATATGTATACACAAATTGTAGCTTTATTCAAAATAACCAAAAAGTGGAAACAACCCAAATGTCCATTAACTGAGAAATGAATAAACAAAATGTAGTATATTCATAAAATGAAATATTATTCAGACATAAAAAACAATGAAGTACTGTTACATGCTACAACATGGTTAAAGGTTGGAAATACTATGCTACATGAAAAAAGCCAGACACAAAGGCCATGTATTTTATGACTCCAAACGTCCAAAGTAGGCAAATCCATAGAGTCAGAAAGTAGATTAGTGGTTGTCAGGGGATAGAAGGGAGATGTGAATTGGGACTAACTGCTAATAGGTACAGGGTTTCTTTCTGAGGTGATAAAAATGTTCTGTGATTAGATATTGGTGATGGTTACACAACATTGTGAATATACTGAAAACCACAGAAGTGTATACTTTAGAATGGTGAATTTATGTTATATGAACATCTTAATGTAAAATACTGAAAGTTTTTTAAAGCATGTATACCTGAAGATAAAATAAAAGTGTTATAAAAGGTTAGAGACTGTTACGAAGGATTTCCAATCATAAGGGAGTGAAATAATTTGGTACCCCCCAAATCCCCTATGACTGATAGAGAACTTTGTCTACCCTGTGGCTTTCAGAGGATTAAAGAGAAAGGCTCTGTGGTGTGGTTTTTACAGCTTGACAGGAAGAATCAGTCATTAGATGACCCTCTGCTCAGAGTCAGGGAATGTCATTAGAGATGCTATGCAAGTTGAGACGATAAAAGTAAATTACCTCCACTGAGTAAATCACCTGTAGTTCAGAAATAGCAAAAAAGTTGGAAAACTAATAGAGCATAGGGGTAGGACTGATGGGATGTGATTTGTCTTTTTTAATGTACAGTCCAACGGCAGCTCTCCCTAGATTTTGTGCTAAAATAAGAGCATTTTCACACATTTTAATTGCTCTGTGATAACAACAGTGTGAACTCCATGCACAAACATTTATCTACTTAATTTTGCTCTAATTTCAGTGTAGCAAGCATTTACCTTGTAAGTGGGAGTAACTGTCCGTTTAGTAAAAAGAAGTCCCTTCTCACATTGCTAATCCTGTTGTGCATTTCTGTAATAAAGATTAATAACAAATGGCCTTTTATATTTTTCCATTTTTAGCTTGCATTTATAGAATACCATTTGCAAAGTAACATCTTTATGAACTAGAACCCTAATTGCTCCTTAAACATTAGTAAAGAATATTTAAAAATTGTAGAAGTTAAGGTTTCACAATATTTCTGATCAGGATTTTAAATGAGGCTTTTTTGCCTTTATAAAACTTTATAGTACTTGGTGCTATAATGTTCATGATAAACCATATAGAACTGTCTTTGAGGTACATTTTTTAAATGAGATTTATATAACTTAATAGCTGTCTAAATTTTTCAATTATTTTCCAGACCTGTCATTTACTCCATCATTTATAGTGATGCTACAGGACGGAGAGGAATGGATAAAAACATTGGCGAGCAACTCAATAAAGCTTATGAAGCCTTTCGACAGGCATGCATGGATAGAGATTCAGCAGTAAAAGAACTACAGCAAAAGGTATGTGGTTTTGGTTTTGAAAGTTATTTACCCTGGTAAATGGAATTTGAGTGTTGTGCAATGGAAAATATTATATTGTTAGAAAGTGCCTTGAAGAACTAAAACACAGTGATATATTAATGGATGAAATTTGAGATTTTTATTTGCTATCTTTTTTAAAACCATTGTGACCTGTGGGAAGAATTCATTTTAAGGTGATTGTATTGAGGAAAGATAAGAATGTTATCTTCCATAAATGATTTTTAAATAAAATGACAAACTGAAAGTCAGAAGTATTACTATCTCAGCTAGTTTTATTTTTTGGTTTTTTTTTTACATTGTTATTTGGCTGGTGAGAAGACTATACAAATCTTAAAATATCCTGGAACTAAATTTGTTATTAATTTATAATAGTCTTCCATTCTTTAAATGTAACAGTTAAAAATCAACTATTTCAGTGAAATCTTTAGTGGCTTACCAGAATGTTCAGCTTTTTTAAATTACTCCTGTACACATAAAACTTCTGTTTAGTGCTTTCAGTTTCAAAAGAAAGTAAATTGGAAGAAAGGTATACCCAGGCAAAAATTACTTGGTCTAGTAGTTACCAGGCACATGTCTGTTATTGGTCCATTATAAGGTTTTCACTGGTCTACAGCAAAATGAGAAAAATGAGAATAATGTAATGAACTTCTTACAATGCTAAATTTATTCCGTTTAAAATTCTGTCCTTTATTCTGATACTGTTTCCATGTTTCTGTACTGTCAGAATAAAGAGCAAAATTTTATTAACATATATATTCATTGAATGATGATCATAGAGTTTTTTGTTTGCTTGTTTAATATCATTACTTAGTGTTTTGGGGGTCCCCAATACCACCCACACATTCTGCGATTCTCTAGAAGGACTCACAGGACTTAGTATACTGTCATACTCAGAGCTAAGATTTATTACAGAGACATTGTAAAGATACACAGCCAGATCACTAATGGAAAAAGACATCAGGTGGAGTCTAGAGGAATCTGTGCGCAGGCTTCCTACGCTCTTTCCCTCCTGTGAGAGGTCCCACAGAGTGCACCCTCTCTCCAGCTTCAAAAATTCACTCAACACACTTGCAGTGTTTTGGCATGGGGAACTCCATTTGAGACTCAAGAGGTTGGGTTTTTTTAAGGGCTGGTTACATAGGCACCCTCTGTCAACCAGAATTTCAGATTCTCAGAAAGAAAGTAGTTATTCACCATAAATCTCATGGTACAGTCTAAGTAGGCTGGCACAGCATTTAGAATCTCATCACTTAAATGTTTTCAAAAATCAAGTTCCCAGATGCTGTCAAGGGCCAGCCTTGCAAATAGGCCTTTCTGAAGATAAACAGCCTAAGGCCTGCTATGTTAAATTATTCCTGCATAGGCAGTTGAAAGTGGAGGATCTTATGTTGGTTCCCTCAATTAAAAAAAATAAATTTACTAGCCTGTGAAATTCTGAAGTCTAAGAAATATGCTAGCCATGCGGTTCTTAGTTTCTTCCATAAATATAGGAACTACACAATTCCCTTCCTCCTTTCCATTTGATACATCTACTATAAAGCTAGCTGTTATACATACTTCACTGCATTCCTCAGAAATTATCATTATTCTTTGTGATTCTCCTTTTGATTTACAAAAGAATACTGACAGTTATACAGGTAAACTTATTGGGCTAGAGGTCTTCATTAGGGGTGCATAAGAGAAACAGAGATGGGATAATGACAGGCACTTTCTCGATTATTGAAATGAAGTTTGGATTTCTTTTCCCTTCCAGTTCATGTATAAGGCATAATCACTTTTTAAAAAACAAAACAAAAACTCCCAGCTTTTATTCTTCTTATTTTCCCATTAGGTTCATTAAGAAACTTCAACAATGCTGTACGTGTTCTAGAAAAGTTAGGAAACACAGAATTAGGGAAAAGGAGTATTGAGATATTCTTGGGTTAAGGCAGACACAGGAATTTCTCTGTCTCCTCCTCTTTCTGCACTGGCCAGTGGTAAGCAATTGAAAACTTTTGTAATTTAATCTCTTATCTGCCGTGGAAGAAACCTTCACTCACAGCAGCAGTTATCTTAAAGAGGGGAAAGGGAAATATTTTTTTACGTTTCTCAAGAACGGGAAGAAAAAATGTATACTATATATTCTTATATGTTAAACTCTAAATATTCTGATTTATTTAAGAAACATTATTGAGTGTCTGCTGTGTTCTGGGTCCTTAATGAGGTTCTGAGAATACTGAAATAAAATATAGTTTATGTCCTTAAGGAACTTTCAATAAGTAAAAAAGGAAGATCAAGTTATTACCATAGCATACTAAGTGCTACAGTAGAGATCTGTGCAGGATAATATGTGAGCACAGAGAAGAGGCATCTGTCTCAGTCTGGAAGGATCAGGTCATAAGTCCACTACTAAGCCCAACCCTTTAGCTAAGATTAGGAGGAGTTGGGTAAATTAGGGAAGACGGATCCTGCAAGCAGAGAGAGAATAGTATATAATAAAATCTTGGAAGTGAGGGAATGTATGGTATGTTTTATGTACCATAAGGTGATTCTATGGCTCCAAAAGGAACTATAGGGCAGTATAGGAAAAGAAGCTGTGAAGGTAGATTAGAGCCCTGTCTCGATGATTATGACTATGTAGTTTGTACTGTATTCTTACTCATTCAAAATTTATTGAAGGATTTAATATATGCTTTAGAAAAGTCTTCCTGACAGTGGGATAGAGGATAAATAGGATAGAGGATAGTCTGGAATTCACTCAACAAACATATATTGATGCTAAGCAATGGTCTAAGATCCAGGAATATAAAAATAAGTGGCAACCATCAAGTTGCATTTTAATATATATATATATATATATATATATAAAAAATTATATTTCTATTAATATGCATATATTAAATACATATGCTTCAATTTACAAAAGAAAGAATGAATGCAATCATTTCAAGCGATCAAAATGAGGACTTAAACATTGGGAATAAATTTGGGAAGAAATCTAAGACTTATTTAGGAGATAGAATGAAAAGCAGGTGGCATCTGAATGTAGGCCACTTCTGAGGGTGATGGCATAGATTCTAAGATGATACCCATGTATCTGGAAGAGAAGACTGGATTAATCGTGGTGCTGATGAACTGAAACCAAGAATGGAGAAGAAGGTTCAGATTTAAGGGATTGGGAAATAAGATGTATAATTAGATTTTAGTTATTAGGTTTGGTTACCTATGGGACATGCAGGTGAAAATGTCCAATGGATGGTTGCAAATATGGACCTAAAAGCCTAGGTAGAGTTCTGAATTGGAGATTATAGATATAGGTTATAGAACAACAGATTTCATCATAGCCTTGAATGTTTATAACATTTCTGAGTTATATGTATGGGGTGAAGGAAAATATGAAGGACAGGAGGGTAAGAGGAAGAAAATAAGGAAAACCAGTTGGTCACTGGAGATTCAGAAATAGGTTAAGGAATTTACTATGAACAAGAGGAGAAACACCCATTCCTCTAAGAATTGGAGGGAGCAAGAGAGAGAAATAGCTGCAAATGAAAATAAGTTTGCAGATAAGAGGTGGAGGTGGCAGGAAGTTAAAAGGGTTGTCATGAATCACTTATATCTGGAATCCAAAAAAAGTCAAACCTGTAAAAAACAGAGAGTAAAATGGTGGTTACTAAGGAGTTGGAGGGGGGCAGATAAGACTGATGGTGTTTAAATTTGTAACAAGTAGTAAATAAGCCATAGAGATCCAATGCACAGTATAACGAATATAGATAATAGTATTGTACTATAATTATTTAATGTGAAAAATATGACTACAACAATCCTATTACAATATATAAATGTATCAAAGTAACACACTACACCTTAAACTTACAAAATGTTACATGTCAAATTTATTCAATTTAAAAAATCAAATAAACAAAAAATAGTAGGGTTATCATATGAGAGTCCATTTTTTTCCTGTGAAATACAAGATAAGGTCATCTACTGAGTGAAATGATTTTAGGATATTCTGAAAGTGGTAATAAAGACTTGAAAGCTTCAGTTAAGAAAAGAAAGAAGAAAAATTTTGCATCCAGCCTTTACCATGAATTTTTGGTGGTGTCAATCCATGTTTGCTGGCTATTTTTTCAGCAAGTTTCTTGATATAGAAGTAGAACAAGTGGGTGGCCAAATTCAGGATTAAGAGATTGTAGAGTTAAGAGTAGAAGAATTTCTGGTTAGGTGGCCAGAAAGTGCATACTAAAGCAATTGAAATATGTGCTTTGCGATACAAGCTAAAATCAGAAAGAAGCTAATCTAGGAGGAATCTAACAGAGTAAGAACAAAAAGGGGGTTTATGGCTGAAGTGTTCATGAAGTGAGAGAACAGATACAGAGGGAGTAGAAGAATGTGAGAGTTCAAAGGATAGGTTATTGTCAATGAGTAAATATAGATGTTTAGGATCTTCTATCTTCATAATGAGTCATAAAAGTGGGTAGCTGGAATGAGATTGAGGAATTCAAGAAACTCTAAGACTAGAGCAATTCTCCTAGAATGGTGGTAGGTTTAGGAGCATTTAGAGGGACTGTTGTGAAAGGAAGAGCAAAAATTCTTGAATGTGAGGAAATGACTAGAATCTTGGAAGATAACTGTTTTGAGGAGAGACTGGTATAAATGAATGCCTTGTGAATAGTCTTTTGCTTAAGTTTAAACGAGTAATGGCCCAGAAGTGGCAATAATGAAGCAAGATCATACTTATCTTTTTGTTCTCCCACATCTAACTCCATCACCCAACCCCTGTGGTTTGATATGACACTAGACAGCTTCATATGAGGGGGTTACAGAGGCATCTGTATCCTCAAGAGACAACATAATTATTCCCATTTTAATGTGAGATGCCAGGCTTGCTGAAATGCACATTCTTAACCACTGGACCACCAGGGAAGTAACATGGCCCTTTCAAAAGAACAAAATAAATTTCCAGAAACAGCCCCTGAAGAAACACATGCATCAGACTTAATAGACAAAGATTTTTAAATAACTGTTGTAAATATGCTCAAAGAGCTGAAGGAAGCCAGACTCAAAGAACTAAAGGAAATCGGGAAAGCAATAATATGAACAAAATAAAAATTTTACTAGAGGGGTTCAAGAATACACTTGAACAGGCAGAGGAAAGAATCAATGAACTTAAAGACAGGTCATTTGAAAAAATGGAGCCTGAGGTACAAAAAGAAAAAAGAAAGAAAAGTCAACAGAACCTAAGGGACTTACAGGACACTATCAAGTGCAGCAATATATGCATCATGGGAGAAGGAGAAGAGAGAAGTTCTTTTGAAGAAATAGATTATTTGAATAAATAATAAAACTTCTCAAGTTTGAGGAATAACATGGATATACAAATCCAGGAAGCTCAACACACTTCATGTAGGATAAATCCAAGAGTCCTACATCAAGACAAATTATAATCAAACTGTTGAAAGACAAAGGTAGAATCTGGAAAGCAGCAGGAGGAAAGTGACTCATCATGTACAAGGGAACCCCAGTAAAGCTGTCAGTGGATTTCTCAGCAAAAACCTTGCAGACCAGAAGACAATGGGATGATGTATTTTAAGTATTGAAGAAAAAAAACTGTTAACCAAGAATTTTATATCTGGCAAAACTGTCCTTCAGAAATGAGGGAGAAATTAAAATATTCCCAGACAAACAAAAGTGGAAGGAGTTCATTACCCCTGGACCTGACTTACAAGAAGTGCTAAGGAATGTCCAAGTTGAAGTGAAAGAGTGCTAGAGAGTAACTTGAAGCCAAGTAAAAATATAAAGTCCTCTGGGAAAGGTAAATACATAGACAAATATAAAAATCAGTATTATTGTAATTTTGGTTTGTAACTCTGCTTTTTATTTTCTACAGGATTGAAAAGACAAATGTATAAAAAACAATTTTAAGTCTATATTAATGGGTACACAGTATATAAAGGTGAAATTTGTGACATCAATAACAAAGTGGGGGGCAGAGCTATAAAGGCATAAGGTTTTTGTATACAACTGAAGTTAAGTTGTTGTCGATTTGAGATAGATTGTCATAACTTCAGGATATTATATGTAATCTCAGTGATAACCAGAAAGAAAATATAAAATATGCACAAAAGGAAAGGAGAAGGGAATCAAAGTGTGTCACTACAAAAAAACAACTAAATACAGAGGAAGGCAGTAGCAGAATAAATGAGGAACAAAATGCTATAAGACATACAAAAAATAAAGAACAAAATGACAAAAGTAAGTACTTCCCTATGGGTAATTACTTTAAGTGTAAATGGGTCACACCCTACTCAAAAGACATAGATTAGCATAATGGATAAAAAAACAGGATTCCACTATGTGCTGTCTGTAAGACTCACTTTAGATTTTAAAACATGCATAGATTGAAAATGAAAGGATGGGAAAAGACTCCATGCAAATAGTAACCAAAAGAGAGCAAGTGTGGCTATTACTAATATCAGACAAAGTAGACTTTACGTCAAAAATTGTTACAAAAAAAGGGAGGGACATTACATAGTGATAAAAGGATCGTGGTATCAAGAAGATATAACAGTTATAAACATATATGCACTGAACATCAAAACTCAAAATTATACAAAGCACAAATTTATAGTATTTAAGGGAAGAAATAGATGACTACAGTAACAATAGGCGGCTTCAATATCTCACTTTCAACACTTCCATTAATGGATAGAACAACCAGACAAAGATGATCAATAAGGAAATGGAAGACTTGAACAACATCATGGACCAATTGGAAATAGCAGACATATACAGAATATTCCACCCAGCAGTAGCAGAATTCACATGTTTTTCAAGTTAACATGAAACATTCTCTAAGACCATGGTTTTTTTTTTTTAATTTATTTATTTTATTTTTGGCTGTGTTGGGTCTTTGTTTCTGTGCGAGGGCTTTCTCTAGTTGTGGCGAGCGAGGGCCACTCTTCATCGCGGTGCGCGGGCCTCTCACTGTTGCGGCCTCTCCTGTTGCGGAGCACAGGCTCCAGACACGCAGGCGCAGTAGTTGTGGCTCATGGGCTTAGTTGCTCCGTGGCATGTGGGATCTTCCCGGACCAGGGCTCGAACCCGTGTCCCCTGCATTGGCAGGCGGATTCTTAACCACTGTGCCACCAGGGAAGCCCTCTAAGACCATATTTTAAGCCATTAAAAAGGCACCATAAATTTAAAAAGATTGAAATCATACAAAGTGTCTTTTCTAATCACAGTGGAATGAAACTAGAAATCAATGGCAGAAGGAAAACTAAGAAGTTCACAAGTATGTGGAAATTAAATAACACACTCTTAAATAACCAATGGGTCAGAGAAAAAATCATAAGGGAAATTAGAAAATATCTTGGAGACAAATGAAAATGAAAGCACAACATACCAAAACTTATGGGATGCAGTGAAAGCAGTGCTGAAAGGGTGAAGAAAGATCACAAATCAGTAACCTAACTTTACACCTTAAGAAACTAAAAAAAGAACAAAATAAACCCAAAGCTACCAGAAAGAAGGAAATAGTAAAGATTAGAGCAATGATAAACAAAATAGAGACTAGAAACTAATAAAGCCAATGAAACCAAGAATCGGTTCTTCTAAAAGATCAACAAAATTGACAAATCTTTAGCCAAATTGATTAAGAAAAAGAAGACTCAAATAACTAAATCAGAAATGAAATAGGGGACAATACTACCAATTTTACAGAAATAAAAAGAATTCCAAAAGTACTATGAACAATTGTACACCAACAAATTGGATAACCTAGATAAAATCGACAAATTCCTAGAAACACACAACCTACCAAGACTGGAACATGGAGAAATAGAAAATCTGAATAGACCTATATCTAGTAAAGAGGTTGAAACAGTAACCAAAAAGTTTACAACAAAGAAAGCCCAGAACTTAATGGCTTCCCTGGTGATTTCTACCAAACATTCAAAGAAGAATTAACACCAAACCTTCCCACACTCTTCCAAAATATTGATCAAGATGGAACACTTTCCTAACTCAGTTCTATGAAGCCAGCAACCCTAATCCCAAAGCCAGACAAAGGCACTACAAGAAAACTACAGGCTGATATGTCTTATGAATATTAATACAAAAATCCTCAACAAAATACTAGCAAATGAAATTCAACAGCATGTTAAAAGGATTATATACCTTGACCAAGTGCGATTTATTCCTGCAATGCAAGGATGGTCAAGTGAATCAATGTAATCAAAATCAGTCAATGTAATACACCACTTTAACAGAATGAAGAGGGGGACAAAAACCACACGATCATCTCAATTGATGCAGAAGAATTGATAACACCTTTTTTTTAATAAAAGCGCTCAACAAACTAGGACTAGAAGGAAACTGTTGCAACGTAATAAAGGCCATATATGAAAAACCCACAGCTAACATAATACTCCATGGCGAAAGACTGAAAGCCTTTTCTCTGAGATCAGGAACAAGACAAGGATGTCCACTTTCACTACTTCTATTCAACATAGCACTGTAAGTCCTACCCAAAGCAATTAGGCAAGAAAAGCAATATCCAAATTGGAAGGGGAGAAGAAAAATTATCTCCATTTGTTTGCAGATTACTTGATCCTGTGTGTAGAAAACCCGAAAGATTCCATCAAACAAACTAGTAGAACTAATAAACAAATTCAGCAAAGTTGTAGGGTACAAAGTCAACACTCAGAAATCATTAACATTAAACAAACTGAAAAGGAAATTAAGAAAATTCAATTTAAAATAGTATCAAAATGAATAATATACTTAAGAATAAACTTAACCAAGTAGGCGACAGACTTACACACTGAAAACTACAAAATGTTGCTGAAAGAAATTAAAAGAAGAGGGAGTTCCCTGGTGGCTTAGTTGTTAGGATTCCAGGCTTTCACTGCGGTGGCCCGGTTCAATCCCTGGTCGGGGAACTGAGATCCTGCAAGCTGCACAGAGCAGCCAGAAGAAGAAAAAATTAAAAGGAGAAACATATGGGGGAAAGTCTGTGTTCTTGGGTTGGACCCTTACCTTTCACCATATACAAATTAACTTAAACCTGATCAAAGACCTAAATGCAAGAGCGACTATAAAACTCTTAGAAGAAATCATAGAGGGAGAGCGTCATGACATTGGGTTTGGCAATGACTTCTTAGATATGACACCAAAAGCACAGACAACAAAGAAAAATTAGATAAGTTGGACTTCATCAAAATTAAAACTTTTGTGCATCAAAGGACGCTATCAACAGAGTGAAAGGCAACCCAAGGAATGGGCGAAGATAATTGCAAATCATTTATCTGATAAAGGATTGATATTTAGAATATATAAAGAACTCCTACTCTCAATAACAAAAAGCAACGTGATTAAAAAATAGGCAAAGGACTTGAATAGACATTCTCCAAAGAAGTTAACACAAATGACCAATAAGCATATGAAAAGATGCTCGACATCATTAGGGAAATGCAAGTTAAAACCACAGTAAGACACCACTTTATACCCATTGGGATGGCTATTATAAAAAATAAAATTAAAAAAAAAAAACAAAATCAGTATTGGTGAGGATGTGGGGAAATTAGAACTCTTGTACATTGCTGATGGGAATGTAAAATAGTGTATCCACTGTGGAAAATAAATGATGTTTCTTCAAAACAAAACATAGGATTACCATATAATCTAGCAATTCCACTTCTGGGTATATACCCAAATGAACTGAAAGCAGGGATTCAAAGAGATATTTGTATGCCCATGTTCATAGCAGCCTTATTTAGAGACCAAAAGGTGGAAACAACCCAAGTGCCCCTCAATGGATGAATAGATAAACAAAATGTGGTATATACATACAATGGATAGACTAGTTGGATTCAGAGAGACAGAAAGTAGTAGGGTGGTTCCTAGAGGCTGGGGGAAGGGAGTGGGGAATTAGTGTTTAAAAGGACATATTCAGTTGGGGAAGATGAAAAAATTCTGGAGATGGATGGTGGTGATGGTTGCACAACAATGTAAGTGTACTTAATGCCACAGAACTGTACACTTAAAAATGGTTAAAATGGCAAATTTTATGTTACATATATTTTACCACAACTTTCAAAAAATCTATTACCAAAAAACAAAAATCAGTGTAGCCTAGATTCTCCTACTATCTATGTTTTATTGCTGTTCACCTGTCATTCATCAGTTTGTACAGATTCGCCTGCCTTTTACCACTTAGCTGTCCATACTCCAAGTCAGTTCTTCTCACAGCATTTCTTCTAGTTCACTGCAGTTTAAGACTCAGAAGCTCCTCTTTGAAAAATCAGTGTGCTACATCCATTTAAGAACATTCTGTCAAGCAAAGACATCTGAGTATTCGAAATCAATAAAGGAGACAAAGACAAATAAGGCAGGTAAGTGATTTTTTTTAAATACTATTGGCCAAAATTACAAAAGCAGCACATGCTTATTGAAAAAAATGCAAATAATCCAAGATACACAGAATATAAAGTGATGGTCCTCTCCCTCACTTCCCAGAGGTAGTCATTGTTAGTAATATATGTATATCCTTCCAGAATATGTGAATCATGTTTTTTCAAAAATGGAGTTATGCTAATTTGAAAAAGGTTTTAAATTTTTTAAAATGTCTTTATCTTCACCATCATCATCACTAAGATTTATTGAGGCTTACGTTTGCCAAAGTGCTTTACAGTCATCTGATTTAATCATTATACAGCTCTTATGAGGAAGAATTATCTTTCATATGAGGAAACTGAAGTACAAAAAGGGTGAAATAACTTGCCCATAACCACATCACTAATAAGTAGTAGAACTATGATTTGAAAAAAAAAAAATTGCTTGACCACAGATTTCATGTCTGTGACTTCTTTGTCTAAAATCATCCATAGTCTTTCAAGTTCACACAGAACTACCTCATTCCATCTAATAACTGATCATATCTCTTGTACTACCTCTTACTTAAAGCACTATTTTTCTTTAACATTTCAGACACCATATTTGATTTTTCTCATTCCTTTTTGGGTTGCAGTTCCTCATTTTTCTCTGTAGGTTTATTCTCTACTACCAGGTCACTAAACATTTGACTTATTCAAGGCCTTCTTTGCATCTTACTTTATATTCTTGTATGAGCTATTTCATCTTCTCCTGTGGCTTCAAATACCTATGACAGTGACTCCTAAATTTATCTCCCTACTCCAGATTTACCCTCTGAGCTCTAGACCCATATATCTTATTGTCACTTGGAAGGCACATTAAACTGAATGTCAGACCTGAACTTATATATCCACTATTTTTTCCCACCTATACCATATTAATGAGTATGAGTATGAGTAGAGTAATGAGTTCCATAAGGTACTGTGTGGAATAATACTGCCTTTTATTTATCCCAAATTACCTCACTTAAATTTCAAAGGATGATCCTTCATACTGCTACTAATATCCTACTATTGATCATCAAGTATATTTACTTTCCCTGGTCCCTAAGAGGTGTTCTTCTCTATACCAAATTTTCCATTATTACATCTAGGCACACCTACCACCATGACATTAAATTGTTTGTCTTAGAACCTCTAGTCTATAAGAAAACATGAATATTTTTAGCTCTTCCTTACAGTATAGCCTTTATTCTAGACCATATAAAAATGTCAGGTAATCCCAGAAAATACTGAACGAATTGTATCCTTTTCCCTCCTTCAATCCTTAAATTCATATTACTTCAGAAAGCAGAAAGGAGAATTAACTTTTTATGAATGAGTATATTTTACAAGAGTCACATACTTTATATGTAAATACTCCCAGCCCTACAAAGTTGGCATTGTTAACCCTGTTTTCAAATGAAGAAACTGAGACTCTCAGAAATAAGTTAATTTTTTAACATAAGTGGCAGAATCTATACTGAAACAGTTTATCTGACTCAAAAGTCCATATTCATTATACTAACCTAGTTAAATCACAGCCCATTCCAAGTTTTCAAACTGTTTTCTTCCCATTGCTATAAATAACCAAATATAATCTTCCCTATCCTTGGATAAATCCTTACTTTGTGATTTATACATCTCTTACTAAGAGAGGCTAGAGTATAAAGTTTGCCATTCATATTTCTTTTATTCATCCTACAAATAATTTATGATGTTCCAGGAACATAATAAATGCTAGGGATTCAAAGATACATAAAACATAAAATGTACCTTTTAAAGGATTCACAGTCTAATATGGCTTATTCTGTTTCTTGCTTTGTATAAGCACTTAGGTATACCCAGACTAAAAGGTCTTCTGACTGTTGCAAAGTAGAGGAATATTTTAATCACAGTAGCCCCTGACATAAACAACTTTTAACGTGCTTAAAGAATAAGAGAAGAGATTATTATATAGGGCAGTGGTAGAGTTGGCTTGGCCCCTGAATTTTGTGCAGATAGAATAAGCTATTGTTACAAAGAGATCAGGAAATACCATGCTTAAATAAGATAGAAGTTTATTTCTCTCTCATGTAACAGTCCAGAAGTGAGTAGCCAGGGCTAGTCAGGCAGCTCATTCACCCCTAAATTACAGTTTCCCTCTCTAGAATCACAGTGGCTGCTCTACTTGTTATTTCCCTGCCAGTAAGAAGAGAGAGAAGTGGGGAAGAGCAAGCAACTTCCTTTTAATGATGTAGTCCAGAATTTGGACAGGTCACTTCTGTTCATACCCTGTTAGCCAGAACTTAGTTACATGGTCACACCTAGTAGTGGGGAAGGCCAGTAAATATATTCTCTAGCTGGATGATCATGTGCCCACTTAAAAGTCTATATTACTAAAAGAAAGAATGAGAATGCGTATGTGGTAATAATTAGCAATCTTTGCCATATCTTGTGACTGACTAGTTAAGTTGCCTAGGGAGTTTCAAATATCACAAGATTCCACAGTGTGGAATTAAATATTAAATCAGTTTTATTATACCAAGTTGCTTGTCACTCATTTCTGCCACTGTCTTGTGGGAGAAACCAAATATATTTTTAAAAGACGTAAGTACCCTCTATTGTTTCTTTAACCAAGAGAAGAATCAGTAATAAAGTAATAAAAACATCTGAAAATTTAAAAACTGATTGCCAATTTAAAAGTCAGATTACCATATTCATAAATGATTGTTACAGAAAACTTCCTGCATTTGATCTGCTTGTCCCCAGAGCCTTTGTATTATGTAATCAGAAAATATCTGCTTGTTGAGAAAAGAAGTATTTGTCTCTTCTTGCCCAGTTCTTGATTAAAAGAGAAAAATCTACAATAACTTGTACAGAAAGGAAGAAATTTTCTTAATTCTAAAATAGTTCAGATGCTGTGCTATAAACTGCTTTTTCTTTGTACTGATACGTAAGGTGAAGGATATAAAATATTTCAAATCATCCTGTGTGCTAAGCAAAGAGCCTTATTGACTAACCAGTGGGTATAAGGTGAAAACCTCAAATAAGACTAAATTTATGCCATCTTTTTATCATAAATCACAGATCTAAATGTTTTTCTGACAATAAATGTAAAGCCATAAGGATTGTGTTGTCAGATTGCTTTATTCTAGAGCTAGTCTTGACCCATGTGAAATGTAAACTCTCAAGGCTTATGTTACCTATAAAAGCTTGTAAAACATGTTTTAAAGGAATGCATAAAGGCGTAACGTGCCTTTATTTTACGTACTACTTTATTTTAAAATGTCTTTACTTTCACTTAAGATGTGAATGGCCTCATTATTGTGTACTACTCTTCCTTTTTTCCTTTCTTTGCTCCTCAAAACATTTATCTTGGTGTAAAGTGTCGGTAGGAATAAAGTAGTTCACTCTTTTTTTTTTCTACTGAAGCTACTGGTATTAGAATAAAGGTGCTTCTGGCTGTTTCTGATCGAAGCCTTATTTCTTCTATTGTACATTGTGAGTACTTTGCCATAAACTTGTTTTCCACCTATTAGAATTTAAAATGTTTGTATCCTTTGCTCCAGGTCTTAATTTTCAGAAATATGTCCTGTCAAAACTTTTAGGCAGGAATGCTAGGATATATATTCAAGAAGATTCATTAATAATTAGGAATATTTAAATTATGATACCCATTCAAAGATTGTTTTGAGCACCTACTCAATGTATTGTATCAGGAACTGCTCTAAGTTACTGGGTCGACAATGAGCAGCAGAAATGCTCCCTACTTCATGAAATGGTGGCACAGACTAGTTAGGCAGAGACTAGTCAAACAATCCTGTAAATGCAAAGCTTCAAACTCTGATAAGTATTAGGAAGAAAATTAAACTGCTTTTAAAATGTCTATTAGGGATTTGACCTAATTTAGAGAAGACAATTTTTATGAAGTGATTGTAAAGAGCAGTTAGGCTGTTGCAGTAGTTCATTAATGTTTGCTGCTTGAACTGTTACATCTACATTGGAAATGAACAAGTGGATAGATTTGAGAGTATTTAAGATTAAAATTGACACTTGGTGGTGGATTGGCAATAGAACAAGTAAATGTCAAGGATGGTTGTAGCTTTCTGGATAAATAGCGGTGCCATGTATTGAGAGAAGGAATACTAGAAAAGGACTGATTTGGTGGGGTTGCGGGGGGTTTGAGGGGTTTGTTAGTTGGAGGGAGGAGATCATCGGATTTGAGTAAGTAAAATCTGAAGTGCTTTTTCAGTAGCACTTGGCCACATAGATATAGAGTTCAAAGGAGGGTTCTGCTAGAAGGAGAATTTGAAAGTCTGGGAAATAACCAACCACTGGGAATGAGATTGCCTGAAGGGAGAATATATAACAAAAGAGGACCTTGGTAGAGCTAGATAGACTCACATGAGTCTAGCCATGGTGCTTATTTAGGGGCTTGGGCATTGTGGTCAGGCAAACCTGTATTCAAATCCCAGCTCTACTACCTACTGAGAAACCTTGAGCAGGTTATTTTGTAACTCTTTGTGCCTCAGTTTTCTCATCTATAACATGTGGGAAATAATCTCAGAAGGTTAGTTTAAGGATTAAGTGAGATAGAGAAAATAAAGCTCTCTAATTTCTGGAGCATAGTAAATAGTCAGTGAAATGATCATATGATGATAATGTATTGATGAAAAAGTTGGTTGCAGAACAGTTCACATTTTTTAAAAAAGATACATACACATGTACACAGAAGTTTTGAAAGGACAAATGCCAAAGTGTCAGTAGTAATTACCTCTGAGGAGGAAAGGAGAGCAAAGTAAAGGAAGAGACTGTCACTTTTACTCTGTACATGTCTGGGGTTTTGTTATGGTGGTGATGGTGGACATTTTGTTATTTTTTGCATTGTTTTCAACAAATGTGCTACTTTTGTAGTTTTTAATGACAATTTTGTTTCTTAATCATTTCTGAGCCTATTTTGTCTCTTTGTAAACTTTGAACAACCAGAGTTTGTTTTTTTGCTTGACAGAATGTTTTTGATTCAATGGATATACCACACTGATTTCTTGAAGAGAAGCTTCTGAGTCCTAGATTACAGTGAACTAGAAGGACTGAGAAACTGGCTTAGAGCATGGGGTGGTTGTGTGGTAAGTCTGGTGACAAATTGCCTCTGTACAGTGATAATCGGAGCTTTAGTTAATGGACATATGCACTACATGCTATAGTAATACATATTATGTGGAAACGTTGTTCGTTATTACAGGAAAGTAACTAATGTTTGCAAAGAGCTTATTATGTGCCATAATAAACAATCTCCTTCAATCCTGTAAGTAAATATTATTTTCATTTCAAAGTGAAAGAAACCAAGGCTCAAAGAAGCTGAATAAATTAATCAGGACCAAAATGCAATATTGTAAAATAAAAATAGTTTACCATTTGGCATGCAGAGAAATTGGTGGCAGCACTGTCACTTAATAGTAGATAATCAGATTGATAATCTGATCTGTCAAATTGCAGATCTCCTAGGTAAGTCTTGGTATCGGAAAGGTGGGAGAGGGCAGGGTTTATAACTCCCTAGTTACAGGAGAATATCGCAGAGAATGGTTTAGCAATGAGCTGTGTAAACCGAATCTCCGAGTTGCTAATCCTATACTGTCTCTTTTTTTTTTTTAACCTAAAATTGAAGTTGGTTTTTAGTTTACCAAAGTTTCAAGATAAGACAATTAGTTTGTGTCTGAAGTGTTATATTGGAATAATTAATATTTAATTATCTTCCTTCATGAACTGTGGAGCTCCCTATTGAGAGCTTTTGTGGTAGCCAAGCAAATCCTTCAATAAAGCTTTTGTTCTCTTTGTTAATCTTGGAACAGTTTGAAAGGTTTTTAAACCAAGGCTTTTTCTTTTAATCCATTCAATATTTACTAAAATTTTTACTCTTTTTATACTTAGAGGAAAAGAATGGTATTTCTCAGAATATTGGGATTAGTTCTTGAGGATGAGAAGAGATAATGTTTGACCTATTTAGAGAATTATGGATGACTTAAGGACACTTGAACTTTTTTTGCCATTTAGGAAATACGTGCTTTGGAAAATATGAAAAATGAGAATTTTCAGTATCAGCAGTAGAAAAAAATTCAATTTCTAGAACTCTATATTAATATTTATGAAACCCATGAAAACTTGAGCAGCTGTATGTCCAAACTTATAGAGAATATGCTGCCTTAGTTTTGAAGATGGACTGAAATTTTGCCTGGATAAAGGGACATTTCTTAAGATAAGCTTTTTGCTTTATTTATGATAGTCGAGAGTATGTATGGACAACCATTTTTAGTAAATTCAAGATGTGTACTGTATTTAATCACCATTGTTTTAAGTTTTGCTTTTGAACACTGAGAAAGAATACAAAGTACATTCTGGCACCAAGTACCTAAGTACCTGTTTACCTCTTTAGATGCTGGTAGACCACTTGTTTTGCTAGTCTTTGGAACTGGAAGGAGTGTCAAATACACAGAAGCCAGAGTCATCTCGGCCAGATGGTGTTTGATACAGATGGATGGTTAGTTGTCATGCAGAACTCCTAGTTGGTAACTTGTTGCTGCCATCTGACTCAAAGAATCATTCACACACACTGGCTGTCAAAAGCATCTTCTCTTCTGTTTTAGCTGTCATGTCTGTGCTCTGTACAGAAGTGTTGACAAGACATTGCTGTTGTACATTTTCAATGTGGTTGTTAGTGATTTTTCTGTTCTGTGGGATCTTTGGTAGTGCTGGAATGTACTTGCTTTGTAATTGTACTGGTTTTTTTTTAAAAATACTGTGACAGTGCAACAATTATCTGACCTTTTAAAAGGACTTTTCAGATAGTAAGTTTGTTAACATCTGTTCAGTGAACAAAAGCATTTACTAAAAAGAAAAAAAAAAACCAAACTTCTTGTTCCTGTTAGTTTCCAAACATAGCAAGTAAACTGAATTCTGCTGGTTATTTCCCAGTTTGATACAGTATCCTCTTCTGGACTTCCCCTCTCATAGCCTTGTGGTCAGAAGCTTTATACTATTTTCTAAATATGTATTTTCTCTTCTCGAATTAGTACGTTTTTTTCTGATAGTATAAGCTTCCCTTTTTTTCCAAAAAAAGAAAAAGAAAATCTTCAGACATGGCCTATTTTTTTTGCATCCGTCTTCTGAAACTTAATTTCCTTTTGTCTTATTTACCTACTGACCTACTGTCTCTGTTTTTCCTATTTTCCTTATAGAAATGTAAGCAAAACCTTATCTCCATTCCTTCAGGTTACTTCTGAAGGCATATCTATTTCTCTTATATTTCCTTATAAAACTTAATTAGTTTATTTATTCGACTAATATTGAGCGTCTCAGTGTGTGCCAGGTACTCTGCTGTACTCTGGAGATGGGGTACTCAGGAGAAAATAGTCTCTGCCCTTGAGGAGGTCATAGTCTAAAGGGAAATCATATATGTAAACGTTTAGGCTAGACCACTGTAATTGATATAATGTAAGTATGTGGAAAGAACAGTAAAAGAACATGGGTCATTGCTGTTCTATTTCCCCTGCTATACTTCCAGAGTATTGGTTTTTAAATTATTACAGAATTTGCTTAAGTTTATAAAGTACTTTGTTAAGTTGTTTAAGAAATAGTTCAAAACTTCAACTTGAAATTATTGTTGATCTATAGATTTTTTTTTCCAGCTAATGAAAACATTTTCAGCATTATTCATTTATTGTAATATGTTATATGCAGATGTGCTAAAGTGTGTTTTTAAGCCAGAAACTAGAAGATGAAAATTACCTGGCAGAGGCTTTCTGAGTTGGTTCCAAAAGAAAATACAAGTCATTTGTTTTTTCAGTAAGGTTGGGGAAAAATATATAGTACATGGAGAATGGACTGAGGCTTGAATAACTTATACATTTATTCTGGGCCCGTCTCTAAGTTTTTTGTACTGGTTACTTAATGCTGGATAGTAGAATATATGTAGCTCTCAAAGAATAGTGAAAGAATGGGTAATTTTTCGTTGATATTTATGAAAAGCTTTGAGTTCTTTAGAGAAAGTTCTAAATACACAGAAGTAGATAGTACAGACTGTAATATCAGCGTGTTTGCTGATTCCTCAGCCCTGGTGGCTCTGTGTAGCCAGGTAAATTTAAAGTATTACAGAATTTGCATTAGAGGTTTAAACCCTTCTTACAGTCAACCTACTCACTCTTTCTAGGGGCTTGGATGTAAGTTTATGTAGGAATAAGAAGTCTTATTTGGGGAAGCCTGGCCCTCGACTGGAATTGGGTATCCAAGGTTCTGTTCTCAGACTCCTAGTCATAGGACATGTGGTTCAGACAGATTCAAAAGACTCATTCTTTTTTTCATAATAGTAAAATTTACTTTGATTTTCTTTTAATTGGATTCTTTATTTCTTTTATTTTTTCAATAAGCATGTACTGAATTCCTCCTATGTGTAAGTTACTTTGCAGAGTTCTATGGGAGTATCAAGTTATATGATACTACCCTCAGGCAACATGCAAAGACAACACACCACTTGGGTTATTTACCAGCTTTGTCAGTTACTCATGTTTGAAGTGTAATACTTACAAAATTTCACCTTTTATTTGGGAAAATGTGGTATTTTGCTTTCATTTCTTAAGCTAATTTGGGAATCTAGGAACAGCTGTGTAATTTATAAAGAACTTTAGATTTATAGATCTCTGAAAATAATAGAGCTTCATTAATTTTGAACTTTGATTAAGTATCAACTCAAAATCGAATATTTAGTATCTATTGAAGTACAGTCCAAGATTATTAGAACCCCATTTCATATTTCAAGGAATTTACAATTTAGTCATTTATATGTTCTTCTAGTGATAGAAATTGTTAAAGAATTCTCTATTATTTTTTGGTCATATATTTTTCAGACTTTGTGCTAATTTGATAATTGTAATGGAATGTTTTCAAATTCCGGGTTTGCAGCATTTGTATTCTCTAATGCAAACTCGTGTCTTCTTTCATTGCTTAATTCTCACAGCCACTGCAATGAAATAGTAAGGTGAATGGATTAAAAATATAAGGGAAATTGAAGTATTTAAGATATCCACTAGAGATTAACCATGTGTTCTCTTGACTTCTTAAAACTTAATCTTATAAGTTTCTGATCAATGTAATTTTATAATTTGTACATGTCCCTTTGATTTTCATAGTGTTTTAGCTATAGCTACTTCCTTTGTGTTTTTGTACTCTAAAAGTAAATTCAAAAGTGTGTTTATTTAAAAGACATGAAATCTTCACTTTTTAAAGTTAGTGGGTATTTTTATAGAATAACTTTAATATAATATCCATTTTGTCATTCATGCTTTTTTTTTATTATTAAGGATTAAATTCTAAATTATAATTTTTATCCAAGAAACTATACATTGAACTCTTAACTGAAATTTCTTTAATTAAGAAGGTTTTTAAAATTTTACAGTGTTTAAAGCATTTTAAATCACTTATGTTTGTAATGATTATAAATGCATTATTGGATCCTATTTTTAGCTCATAAATAAATGCTCCAGTACCTGGGAAATGGCAATATGGGTAACTCATATCTATATGTAATTATTAAGGGACAGTAAATGTATGTACATGTCTGTCAGTAAGTATCAGGCTAACTGGTTTTTATGTCAGCAGACTGAGAACTATGAGCAGAGAATACGTGAGCAACAGGAACAGCTGTCCCTTCAACAAACTATTATTGACAAGCTAAAATCACAGTTACTTCTTGTGAATTCCAGTCGAGGTATGTTCATGTTAAATCTTTATTTATTTCTTAAACCTCTGGGAGAAAAGAAAGATGGAAGTTAAGTTTTTCTATTTTATTTCTCCATTGTTTCTCAGTAGTTCTGATATTTTAATAACTGTGGTACAGTTACATTTATTTAAGAAATGAACAGTTGCAGGAAATGGAAAAATAGACATTCACATATATTATCTGGTGGAACTCTTAAGTTGATAAAACTTCCTAGAAGACAGTTTGTCAATAAATAGCAAAAGCTTTTAAAATGTCTGTGCCTTTTAAACCAAAAATTCAAGTCCTAAGAATATATCATAAGAAAATATTTCTTTAAGTACTCAAGGTATATATGCAAGGATGCTCATCACAGTATAATTTCTAATAATGGAAAACTAGAAATAAATAAATGTTCAACAGTTAAATTACAGTCATTTGTGTAGTGAACAGCTATGTAGCCAAGAAGAGTGATAACAGGTGTTCAGTTACAAACATGAGACATATTCATGATATATAGCAAACTGAGCAAAGCAAGATAAAAAATAAATGTAATTTTATCTATGCAAAAAAAAAAAGATTCTTTTGTGAATTTATGTGTATTGGAAAAGAAAAATTCTGATAAAATATAAACCAAAATGTTAACAGGAATAATTCGTAGATAATAAAAACTGTGGGTAGCTTTTATATTTTTTATTCTTTTCAGCATGTCTGCATTTTCTAATTTTTTAATAATAAGCATAGAGTATTATGCAAATAATTATCATAAACAAGAAATGCATACCTGAAAATATGACTTAAATAAAAGTTTAATTACATTGCTGATGATAACATACAAAGAACATACTTCTAGTTTTCTAAATTCTACATATTTTATATACTACTGATTTGGAAGAGTAGGGGTTTTGTGTGTTTAGTGGGAATGAAAGTAAAAAAATATGAATCAAATATGCCAAAATCTAAATGGGCAAATCTAAATTGTCAAAGTAACTATTATCTAAAGAATTTTTAAAATGCATAGTTTAAAATCTCTACTCTTTAAAATTAGGGGTTTGGGTTTGTATTCTTTTTACTTTTCCAGGTGGTACCAAAAACAAGGATTTCCCACTTATTCCTAAGAGGTTTTTGTCTTACAGATAACAGTTATGGCTGTGTTCCCCTGCTTGAAGACAGTGAAGCAAGGAAGAATAATTTGACTCTTGATCAGCCACATGATAAAGTAAAATCACGAATACCAAAAGAAAAAGAATCAAAGGTAGACTGCGCTGCCGGTTTATTCCCTAAAGGAAATAAATGAGAAATCGGGCTTCTTGAATTATTTAGTCAGTATTCTATCACATTTGAGATGCGCAGGAATGGTGGAGAAAGTGGATAAGATTCTTTTCAACCCTAACACTGCTATTGCAAGAATCAAAATTTAAATGGTGGTACATAACACATCTTCCCCATTTTATTTTCCTGAAATGGATCCACCACTGGAATTCTAAACAGAAGTTATTTATATACAAACAGGTAACTTACATGTTCCTAAATATATTTGAAGCAGTATTTCCAAGTAAAATAAAGACTTAAATTTCCTGTTTCCTAGTATTCTCTTTTCTATCTCACAGGTGTTTACCAAAGAAATAAAAGATTTTACATAGAAAGAAATAAGATAGTAAGACATAGATGATTCTGGGCTAGAAAATAGCATTCTAGTTTTTTCATTTGCCTGTGCTTAATTAAAAAACAAAATCCGCCTAACTAGCTTAAGCAAAAGTCTTCTTTGAAGCAATATAAAAAGGAATATTGCATATCTGCAGAGAGATGTGTACAAAGATGTTCAAGGTACATTGGTTAGAAACAACCTAAACATCTGTCAGTAGCAGAATGGTACATCTTTACAATTAAACATTTTAGAAAAATTAAACTAAATATTTATATGTTAATATACCTAGATTTCAAAAGCAGTGTTGAGTAAAAAATGGAAATTACAAAATGAAAAAATGGGGATAATTTATTTAGATTTTTTAAAAATATAAAACATTATGACATCATTTATAAAAATATAAATGTATAGTAGGAGTATAAAAACATATGCAGGAAGGGTATTCTTTAGAAAAATGAAGGTGGGGAGAAAAGAGACTGATTCTGGGAAAGGAATAAAGAGGGCTTCAGGTATATCTGTAACTTTTCTGTTTTTAAAGAAAAGTTCTGAAGCAAATATGGCAGAATCTTAATGCTTGTTAAATCAGGGTGGTCGAGATATAGATGTATATTGTATTATTCTCCATGCTTTTCTGAATCATTGAAATTTTATGTTTAAAAATGAATTTTTTTAATGAGATGAGTTGGGTTTTAGTGAGATGAAACAGCTCTTGAGTGAAATAATATCTCCTAACAAATGAGGACACTTAACAACCACAAGACAATTAAGTCAAGAGTGCTATATTTATTTATTTATTTCCTTCTAAATCAGGTAGGGGATTTTAACTTTGTGTGTCAAGGTTATTCAGTTACTTATCCCATAACTAAGACTATCTTAACTTGTTTTTATTTAACATCAAATCTGAGAAATCCAGTTTGACAGTTCCCTGTAAATAAAAATTTTAGAATGAAAAATTCCCTACAGTTATCTCCCAGTTCATATTTCTTTATTTAGAATCGTTATTGGTTTTTTTATTTGAATCATTCAGCTCTCTTCACCCCCACTCCAATTTCCGTTTATCTAAAACTGCTAGTAAACACAAGAAACTGTGCCACTGGAACATGTTCAGGTTTATTTTGCAAAAGACAAAATTCAGAAATAGTGATTCTGACTTTTAGAATACAATTTTGTGATAGAGCCTATTATAGTACATTTTAAAATCATTGAACTACTATAAAATGCTGACATAAATTTAGTGCTTAAGTAAATAATATTTGCAGACCATTTTCCTGTTTCAAAGACTTCTAAATGTCATGATTTATCATCAATTTTTAGTCAAAATTCTTATATTATTCCAATTATAACATTTCTCCAAAAATAATAAAATATCTCCAGTTCAAGTACATAGAAAGTATTTTTGAAAGTAGCAGTCTTGATTAGAAAAAAGAGGATAATGTGAAAGGCTCTAAGATATATTAATAATTTAGTTTATTTTGAATTTGGATAATTTGTCATTATGAAAGTTTTAGAGTTTGTCAATTAGTGTTCAAAGAGAACCTTCAAACAGATTTCTTTTTTAAATTATGTTTGTTTTAATTTTGTAAGATGTCTTTATGTCTCAAATATATATATATGTCTGAACAGCTGGGCTGAAATTAAGTGTAAGTAACAGAAATCATGTCAAAGGTAGCTTATTTCCAAAAAATTAATAATGTTGCATCAATTATAACCTTATTTGTGGACAGACCATAAGAGGGAAAAATATAAAGCTCCAAGTAGGAAATAAATCTAAATTCAGTGAGTTCTCTTAATTATCTTTACTAACAGGGGAAAGATTTATTTGACAGCTACGTATTTAACTCTTTGAATAGCTCATCAACTCAATCTTCTTGTACTATAATAAAAATTAGCAGTTTTATATTTCAGTTTTCTTATCTTCCTTTATATATCTAGAGCCAAAGTGCTAATGAGCACTAAACATATAAAGGATTAAAGAGAAGAAATATATTCTAAAAGAATGGATAAATTGGATTTATTGAATATTTAAGAGCTGGCTATATATGCGTGCAAAAATTAGTCCTAATTTAGAAAAATACTGGCCAATTGAAATTAAAATCTTTTCCATTGGCGTATATGTTGATCTGAGCTAATTAAGTTATAATTAAATACACTTTTAGGTAATACAAGTGAAATCCTTTCCTGAAGGAGTTTGATTGGTATGGATATCATTAAGGTTTTTCCAAAATGAAAAAATTCCATGTTGGTTGCTTGCAATTTTGTCAAAGTATGCATGTATACACAAGACAAAGCCTAGAAGGTAGTATGCAGAAATGACTAAGATAATGGTACAATTTTCTGTTTTCAATATGCTTTTATTGTATTAGCCTTCTCAAAAACTAATTGATTTTATTTTTTTTACTGAAGTATAGTTAATTTACAACATTGTGTTAATTTCTGTTGTACAGCAAAGTGACTCAGTTATACATATATGTACATTCTTTTCCATTATGGTTTATCATACTGAATATAGTTCTCTGTGTCATGAAAAACTTAACTGATTTTAGAAATTACATTCCCAATCAGTTGGCCTAGCCTCTGTAATGAATTAGTGACTTAATAGAAATGTTCTGAACCAACAACAGAAGGAGGCTACTGCTAACCACTCACAGTCCTTTCCTCCTCCTATTTGGTGGGTAGTTTGAGGACTGTTTACCTTGTTTAGGACTTGGTTAGGATATTTGAAAAGGGAAAGACCCCCAGACATTATGGCAAATGGCAACTATGGCTGCCTTGGAAAATGAGACACATAGAGTGTAGGAAAAAGGAATATGTTGAGGGAAAAGAGGACCTTTTAGAAAATTGTATTTGAGAAACATGAAATTTATAGTTTAGTCTGTTCATAGAAATCCTACACAAAGAGCATGCAAGAGTCCTTTGATTTCTAAAAGGACATAAAAAAGTCAAGGTCGCAGAACCTGTATCATTGGATGACCCTTAGTATTCTGCTTATAGTTTAGCAACATTAGAGGAGAAGTACTCAGTTTAATGGAAAACTTGAGTTTCACCTCTTGTACACCACTGTAGTTTGTACAGTATTTCTTGTTGAGATAGGATTCATTGTATTATCTGTCATGTAACAAAGTACCCCAAATTTACCCCAATATATAGCAACAACTATTTATTAATCACTTTTTGTGGGTCAGAAATTCAGGAGTGACTTAGCTGGGTAGTTCTGATTCAGGATCTTATGTGATTGAAGTCAGAATGTGGCCAAGGGCTTCCAGTCACCTGAAAGCTTAACGGTGGTTGGAGGATCCACTTCCAAGATGGCTCACTCCAAGATGGCTGTTGGCAAGATACCCCACCACATGGGCCTCTCATCACAGTGTGCCCGCTATCTTCCTCAGAGTAAGAAAGAAAGAGATCCAAGAGAGCAAGGAGGAAGCCACAGTGCTTTCTACAAGCTAGTCTCTAAAATCACACCTTTGCTTCCACTTTATTCTGTTCATTAGAAGCAAGTTACTAAGTGCTCCAGAGATAAGAAAATAAGTTCTTCTTCTTGAAAAAAAAGATTATCAAAGATTTTGTAGACATACTGTATTTAAAAGCATCACAGGGGGACTTCCCTGGTGGTCCAGTGGTTAAGACTCTGCGCTCCCTTGGGCTTCCCTGGTGGCGCAGTGGTTGGGAGTCCGCCTGCCAATGCAGGGGACACGGGTTCGAGCCCTGGTCCAGGAAGATCCCACATGCTGCAGAGCAACCGGGCCCGTGCGCCATAACTACTGAGCCTGCGCTCTGGAGCCCGCGAGCCACAACTACTGAGCCTGCGTGCCACAATCACTGGAGCCCGTGCGCCTTGAGCCCATGCTCCGCAACAAGAGAAGCCACCGCAATGAGAGGCCCTCGCACCGCAATGAAGAGTGGCCCCCGCTCGCCGCAACTAAAGAAAAGCCTGCACGCAGCAATGAAGACCCAACACAGCCAAAAATAAATAATTAAAAATAAATCAAAAAAAAAAAAAAAAGACTCCGCACTCCCAATACAGGGGGCCCGGGTTCGATCCCTGGTCAGGGACCTAGATCCCACATGCCGCAACTAAAAGAGCCCGCGTGCCACAACTAAGACCCAGCGCAGCCTAAATAAATAAATAAATAAATATTTTTTAAAATAAAAATAAAAGCATCACAGGGATTGTAGATTGTGGTATACAGAAGAGGGTACCAAAATATCAAGGGTGTGTGTGGGGGCAGCATAGTATATCATTTACCATATGATAAATATTAATGAGAGTTAAAGGAACCTGGCAGAATTTAATAATGAATTTGACTCTCCTGAATCCTATTGTTATTCATCTCAGAGGAAAGAAATAATCATAGCTTATTATCTTGAGAATAATTTCAAAAATTCTAATATGAATATAGACTTTCCAGAGGAGATTAGCTGAGCAGTGCTTTAGAGAACCAAGAAACTGTCGCATGTTATTACTTTAAAAGTTAAAAATTGTAAGAAATCAAGTAACACAAAAATGCATACACTTATTCTTGGCAAAGACTACCATCTTGTTTGCAGGACACCATTGTCAGACATAGTAACATATGTCATGATAGCAGTTATTATTTAGCAAATTTTATATTTTAATATAAATACAAATTCTGAGCAGGGATCGAACCCAGGCCCCCTGCAGTGGAAGCGCAGACTCCTAACCACTGGACCTCCAGGGCGTTCCCCTGGATCATTTTTATGATCTTGGAAACGAGATTTTTTTATAATACGGCTCTGGGAACCACTTCAGTTGCAAACTAAATGCTACCCTAGGTGTGTAGGGTGTGACAAAAGATTTTGTCATCTTTCTATCCCTTTTTTTTTTTTTTTTGTGGAAGTTATACAAAAGTCTAGAGTGTTTTGACACAAGAAAATATAGAGAGCAAAAATGTAGAATACATAAAAGAATTTAGTGATGTTGGTAAATTTTCTTCACTCATTCATTTCAATAACTCTAAACTGCCCTCTGACTTAAAGTCCTGTTTTAATAACCAAAATAGACATTATTGAATGTTGTAAAGTTTTTTCAGATTCTAGGATCCGAGATACAAAGTATATGTTATATGAGTTTATTTGAACTTTTAATTATTTAGAGACCATGTGTTCATGTGTATAGAGATGTTTTTATGCTTTATTTCTGATTTTCTATATATAATTTATTCTTTATACATCTTTTTTCATCTAAGTTATATGCTTTAAACAAAAGTTTAAAAATACAAAGAATGCAGTTGTTACTGAAAGATGCCAGTTAGACAGTTGGCAAATTTCTAATGTAGCTATCATTGTGATTAGATCAGCAGATACATGGTAGCTTTGAGGAGCAGGAAAGATTTTATAGGTTTAGAACAGTAAAACAGTGATGGAGCTGTGGAGCTGCCATCAGTGCTAACATTAAGAAAGTAGGATGTGCTGTACCTGGCAATTGCAAGTAAACGTAGAAGCTCTGACATGTTTGAAGAAAGCTGATGTCTAAAAATTCACTTGTCAATCAGTTAGACAAGAAGTTTTTTTTTTTTTAAACATCTTTATTGGAGTATAATTGCTTTACAATGGTGTGTTAGTTTCTGCTTTATAACAAAGTGAATCAGCTATACATATACATACATCCCCATATCTCCTCCCTCTTGCGTCTCCCTCCCACCCTCCCTATCCCACCCCTCTAGGTGGTCACAAAGCACCGAGCTGATCTCCCTGTGCTATGCGGCTGCTTCCCACTAGCTATCTGTTTTACATTTGGTAGTATATATAAGTCCATGCCACTCTCTCACTTTGTCCCAGCATACCCTTCCCCCTCCCCGTGTCTTCAAGTCCATTCTCTACTAGGTCTGCGTCTTTATTCCTGTCCTGCCCCTAGGTTCTTCAGAACCATTTTTTTTTTTTTTTTTTTTATATTCCATATATATGTGTTAGCATGTGGTATTTGTTTTTCTTTTTCTGACTTACTTCACTCTGTATGACAGACTCTAGGTCCATCCACCTCACTACAAATAACTCAATTTCGTTTCTTTTTATGGGTGAGTGGACAGAAGTATTTATTGAACTCCTCCTATTTTCCCAGTCTTGGTAGTCCTTGATAGGAATACAAAAAAAAAAAGAGTAAGATCTTTCCCCTTTAAGGAGCTACAATCTGGTTGGGGAAACAAAGATTTGGAGACCCAAAGCAATTAGCAAGCAAATTAAAAGACAATGTGAAGTCCTAATTACATGACAAAATGAAATCCTAATTATCATTTTATGGTACAGATAAAACATATAGGACCTTAATTTAAAAATAAAAATTCCCAGTGAGCTGAAGGTAGGCTTGATCAGGCACTCAACATTTAGTTTAAGTAGGAGAAAGAAAACAAATTCTTAACTTGCTTATGTGGTAGTATGTGCATAGATATGTAAACTTAAATTTTGTGCAGCATTTTAATAGAAAAAGAATAATCTCTAGGCAAGAACCCATATTATTCCAGGCTCCTTTGGAGAACATTAAATAAACTGAAAGCTAAAACTGAGGGTTTTGAAAGAGCAATTTCATTTACTATAACTTTTTTAAATTACATAATCTTGACTTCAGAGGAGAGTGCTTCTTTTTGTTTCCTTATTCTTTATTTTCGTTTCTTTATTCTATAGACGGTTCTTCAGTGAAAGGCATTTGCCCATGGTGTATTCCTCCAGTTATTATATATGACAGTTTTGGCAGACACTGTATGAACTTTAACTTGTTCTGCTGTCTGGCCTTCTGTAGCTTATAAAATCCTAGCCTCTCAAGTCTAGGTCTTGGATGACATCTCCATCCTTAAACTGTTAATATCTCATATACTCTGGACTTCAGGTGCACCACCCACTTCGGGATCTCCATCTGAGTTTCAGGCCCCCATAGCTTCTCTCAACATCTAGATACTTTCTCTATTGCAAGTCTCTTAAACTATATTTATTTGTAGGTTAGGTTTATTGTCAGGTACCTGGTTTTATATACATTGTAAATGCTTTAAAATAGAGTATCGTATACAGGTATATGATAAAAACACCTGTTTTTAAATATGTTTTTATTATTTGAACAGAAGTTAGAAATTGTATCATTAGTCAAGATATGTAACTATCAACTGATTTCCTTGGCAAAGTAAAATATGGTTTACATTATCAAAACACATAGTACCTTTCCTGAGGAACTTTAAAAAAAATATGACTGCTTATGTTCTCAACTTTGTATTACTCACCTTTGTAAAAAAAAAAAAAAAAAAAAAATTTATCCCTGTATTCCTTTAAGGCTTGATTCTTTCTTTTCATCATCTCTTATTAGATAGAAATGCCCATTATACAATGGCACATGACAGCCTAGCCTGGGGATTACAGAGGATTGGAGAAAACGTGTGTATGTAGCAACTTATCTTCTTGGTCAGAGCAAATGTCCCATTCCCCCTGGTTTTGTTTTTAGAGATTGGATCAAATATACCTTCTTTTTATATGTAACACTTCTATATTACTTTTCTCTGGAGATTAGTCTTTGTTTATAGACTCTCTGGTAGAATAATAATTAGAAGGAAAAAAGTTATTCAACAAGTTTATTCATTAAAGTTCATAGTTTTTCCCAAGGTGTCATAACAAATATATCACAAACTCTAAGAAAATTGATATCCAAATCATTTTAATGTTTACATTGAAACTTCCGTTGTAGAAATTGTTTCCAAATCTGAATTATTAATTCATCCTAACTCTTTCCTGTTCTGAGTCTCTGGTTTTGTTTTTGTTTTTTTTATTGAAGTATTGTTGATTTACAGTGTTGTGTTAGTTTCTGGTGCATAGCAAAGTGATTCAGTTATACGTATATATACATATTCTTTTTTATGTTCTTTTCCATTATGGTTTATTACAGGATATTGAATATAGTTCCCTGTGCTATACAGTAGGACTTTGTTATTTATCTATTTTTTATATAGTAATTTGTATCTGTTAATCCCAAATACCTAATTTATCCCTCCCCCACCCCCTCTCCCCTTTGGTAACCATAAGTTTGTTTTCTGTGTCTGTGAGTCTGTTTCATAAATAAGTTCATTTGTGTCATATTTTAGATTCCACATATAAATGATACATGGTATTTGTCTTTCTCTTTCAGACTTACTTCACTTAGTATGATAATCTCTAGGTCCATCCATGTTGCTGCAAATGGCATTATTTCATTCTTTTTTATGGCGGAGTAGTATTCCATTGTGTATATATACCACATTTTCTTTATCCATTCATCTGTTGATGGACATTTAGGTTGCTTCCATGTCTTGGCTATTGTAAATAGTGCCACAGTGAAATTGGGGTGCATGTATCTTTTCGAATTATGGTTCTCTCTGGATATATGCCCAGGAGTGGGATGGCTGGATCATATGGCATCTCTCTTTTTAGCTTTTTAAGGAACCTCCATACTGTTTTCCATAGTGGCTGCAGCAATGTACATTCCCGCCAACAGTGTAAAAGGGTTCCCTTTTCTCCACAGCCTCTCCAGCATTTGTTATTTGTAGGCTTTTTAATGATGGCCATTCTCATCAGTTTGAGGTGGTACCTCACTGTAGTTTTGAATTGCATTTCTCTAATAATTAGCAATGTTGAGCATCTTTTCATGTGCCTGGTGGCCATCTTACGTCTTCTTTGGTGAAATGTCTATTTAGGTCTTCTGCCCATATTTTGATTGGGTTTTTTTTTTTTCTGTTAATGAGTTGTATGAGCTGTTCGTATGTTTTGGAAATTAAGCCCTTGTTGGTCGCATCATTTGCAAAGATTTTCTCCCAGTTTGTAGGTTGTCTTTTCATTTTCTTTTATGCTTTCCTTTGCTGTGCAAAAGCTTATAAGTTTGATTAGGCCCCATTTGTTTATTTTTGCTCTTATTTCTATTTCCTTGGGAGACTGACCTAAGAAAACATTGGTATGATTTATGTTGGAGAATGTTTTACCTATGTTCTCTTCTAGGAGTTTTATGGTGTCATGTCTTATATTTAAGTCTTTAAGCCATTTTGAGTTTATTTTTGTGTATGGTGTGAGGGTGTGTTCTAACTTCATTGATTTCTGTCTAGCTTTCCCAACACCACTTGCTGAAGAAACTGTCTTTTCTCCATTGTATATTCTTGCCTCCTTTGTCAAAGATTAATTGACTGTAGTGTGTGGGTTTATTTCTGGGCTCTCTGTTCTGTTCCATATGTCTGTTTATGTGCCAATACCATGCTGTTTTAATTACTGTAGCTTTGTAGTATTGTCTGAAGTCTGGGAGGGTTATACCTCCAGGTTTGGTCTTTTTCCTCAGGATTGTGTTGGCAATTCTGGGTCTTTTATGTTTCCATATAAATTTTAGGATTGTTTGTTCTAGTTCTGTGAAAAATATCATGGGTAATTTGATAGGGATCACATTAAATCTGTAGATTGCTTTGAGTAGTATGGCCATTTTAACAATATTAATTCTTCTAATCCAAGAGCATGGAATATCTTTCCATTTCCTTGAATCATCCACAGTGTCCTTTATCAGTGTTTTGTAGTTCTCAGCTATAAGTCTTTTCACCTCCTTGCTCAGATTTATTTCTAAGTATTTTATTTATTTTTTGATGCAATTTATTTATTTATTTATTTATTTATTTTTTGGCTGTGTTGGGTCTTCGTTGCTGTGCGTGGGCTTTCTCTAGTTGCGGTGAGCGGGGGCTACTCTTTGTTGCAGTGTGCGGGCTTCTCATTGCAGTGGCTTCTCTTTGTTGCAGAGCACAGGCTCTAGGCACGCAGGCTGCAGTAGTTGTGACATACGGGCTCAGGAGTTGTGGCTCGTGGGCTCTAGAGCGCAGGCTCAGTAATTGTGGCACACGGGCTTAGTTGCTCCATGGCATGTGGGATCTTCCCAGACCAGGGCTCGAACCCGTGTCCCTTGCATTGGCAGGTGGATTCTTAACCACTGCGCCACCAGGCAAGTCCCCTTGATGGGATTTTAAAAGGGATTGTTCTTTTACTTTCCATTTCTGATACTTCATTGTTAGTGTAAAGAAATGCAACAGATTTCTGTATGTTAATCTTGGTGAGTCTCTGTTTTTTAATTTAATACATAATTTTAGTTTTTGCTTTGTTATTATACTAGAAATAATTTTTGAGGGGAGAAGAAACTGAGAAGTGGCATATCACTTTTTAAATCCTCTTCCCTGGCTTCTAAGCAGATTTAATTAGCTCTAATATTGTATATTTCCCCTTTTTGTACCCTTTCTCACATTTCCCATTTTTCTTTTTTCTGCTCTTCTCCAGAGCCCACTAAACAGAGTTACTGTATTCTGTTCTTCCCTGATTTATCTTGACCAAGGCCTGAAAGGCTGTTTTTTCAACCTCAGTAGGTTGGGGCTAGTCCTCCAAAACAATCTAATTTCTCTTATTAATATATTATAATCTGTCATCCTAAAAGTTCTCAAAATCTGTTTTAAAGATATTTGTTTCTTCATACTTCCCTGGCGGTCCAGTGGTTAAGACTCTGCACTTCCAATGCCGGGGGTGAAATTTTGATCCCTGGTCAGGAAACTAAGATCCCACGTGCTGCGTGGCGTGGCCAAAAAAAAAAAAAAGATATTTGTTTTTTAGTTAGAAATGCTTTTTGCATTTGATCTGTTGTGATATGTTGTGGTGGGTGGTTTGGGGGTGTGGTTGTGGGGTTTTTTTGTTTGTTTGTTTGGTTGAATTACATGAAGAAAATCCAGCTTCACACAGATATGTAGTTGGGAAGGGGAAGAGTATTTTAATAACCTTTTTAGAAATTGTAGATATTTTCCTTTGATACTATACCAAAACTTGGCAAGTGGTAATTTCTTAATGTTAGCTGCAGTATGAAAGCTGAAACCAGTGAACTCTTCTGGTACATTAAAAGCCATTGGTCTGTCTTGTACTTTGAATGTATCTTTTACTTATGTATGATTTTGTAGCATCATGAATTGGTCATTTGGAAAATACCGGTTCAGGGAGCTATGCACAACTTCCAAATATTGACTTATTTCATGATATAATATTTTAACTCACATTTAACATCATCACTGATCTCATCAGAAAAGTCTTTTTACTGGGCAGCTGTCAAGATTACTATAACAGAAGTTTTCCAAAATTTGCACTTGAAAACTTATATTTTTTCGTAAACAACAAATCTTTTCAGTTGTTTTCCTTAAAGTGGGAAGCTAGCTTCATTTGCTTTTGAGAAAATGTCTGAATAACCATAGCTTGCATGATAATCATTCTTTCAAGTGAAAATGGCATTCCATTAAAAAAGTGACTAGTTCAGCTTGCAGCTCGAACACTTGCACAAGTGCTTTTCCCCCTGTACTTCAGTATGAAATAGAAGTCCTTTGTGTATATTTCCCATTTTGTCACACAGAATACTAAAAAATGTTAGCTTGGGATCAAAATTCAATAAAATTAATAGTTTTTACTGTGTCATCATCAAGGATATTCTTAGGTGAAACTGGCTTCCTTTTTGATCGAGTATACGGCATTGAAGAATACAATGAGTACAGTTTGGTAACATGGCCTTGGTCATACTCAGGCACCAGCAGTTTTACTCACCATTGCTTTTGTATCATCAGTATAAATGCCAACACAGTAAAAAAGGCAAATAATATTTAATACTATTGTGACAATTGTTGACCCCATGAGTTTCAGGGTCTGGGGTTTGATTTTACCCTACCTACAAGCTAATAAGTTACAACTTCATGGATGCTGGAAGAAGACATGAGACTCCTGGATCAGAGAAAAAAAGGTCTCTGTTATTTATAGAACAGCAAGCAGCTAGAGCATTATATTTGCATTGGTCTCATGGTGGGGGACACAAGGTGGACCCAGGTGGATGCCTGCACATGCAAAGGGTTGCATTATGCTTGTTAAAAGATGGTGTGGTGCCTGATGCATTTCTTGAGCTATTCCACAGAACCCTAGACCTGTGAAATGTTGCATAGTATGTATTCTTCGTGGTAATTTTTAAAGGCACAGGAATGTATTATAGGATCCAAAATCAACAGTAAGAAAACTACTTAGCGGGAATTCCCTGGTGGTCCAGTGGTTAGGACTCCACACTTTCACTGCTGAGGGCCCAGGTTCAATCCTGGTTGGGGAACTAAGATACCGCAACCTATATAACGTGGCCAAAAAGAAAAAAAAAAAAAAGTTTAAAAAAAAAAAGAAAACTACTTAGCTTCATTTTACCATAGAATCTCTAGCTAGCACTTTTCCCAATATTGTATTTTAACAACTCTTATTGAATTTGTAGTCCCCTTTAAGATATTGCTAGAATTTGATGGGGGAGAGATGGGGAGGGCACACCTAATTTATCATTTGCACCTAATATGCTATGTTCTTTCAGTGTCTTTGTTGCTTGCTTAAGGCACTCTTGCCATGTTATGAAAGCTTTTTCCCTGAAAGATTTTTTTTCTTTGCCAATTAGACATCTTTCCATACACTTGATACTTGGCTCTAAGATAAATAGATAGATCCTAGAATCCTGATAAAACTATTGTAAAGTAGTTCCCAGGCATTCTGTAAGTCATTAAACTATGATTTTTTTTTTCTTCTCTGATAAGTTCCTTTTGGAAAACCAAATAATTCCGAGATGGGTATCTTTTGTTTTCTCTCTCCTGTTGTGCTTATCAATAGTGGTGTGATTTTTATATTCCTTATTGGATGGGTTTACCCACCGTTATTTCTACCTCTAATTGCTCTTCACTATTTAACATTAAGGCAGCATGTTTCCCTCTACATTTCATCCAAATAATGATGTGCAGGAGGTCACTGACTTGTCCAGATTCCCTGAAAGTGTCATCTAGAATGTATTCCTGCTGGATGGCCAGTGGCCACAGTAGATGTTGCTTTCCTTCTTGCTGCTGCTGATTGAACATTTTCTCTTCCTCCTCTTTCCCCATGCTGCAGCCACAGAATCCCTGTTCTTGTCCCCGGCTCTTGTTTCTCATCTTGTCCTGAGGACAGAGTGAAAACTTTTTAATAAAGCTGAATCTAAAACTCTCCCTTCTACTTTTTTGATAAATGTCCATTTCTCTTTTACATGAAGAAGATAATAGATCTTTATAGTTAGTTGTTTTTACTAAGTTTTTTCTTGGCAAAGTAAAAAGTTGGTAGTCCTTTATCAGACCCCTAGTTTTGTTTTGAATTTTGCTGTTCTAGGAATGCTTAATCTCAGTTTCTTTAAGGTTTTATCTTTCCCTAAGATTTTTTTATTTTAAGGAGAATGGCCTTGCATTAACAAAGGAAAATGAAGATTAGAAGTGTGAACCAGATTTGAGGAAAAGGTGATTATGTTGTTTTTTTTTAAATTTTTTTAAGATTTATTTTTTTTAATTTATTTATTTATGGCTGCATCGGGTCTTTGTTGTGGCGCGGGCTCTTTGTTGCAGCGCGTGGGCTTCTCTCTAGTTGTGGCGCGCAGGCTCCAGGGTGCGTGGGCCCTGTAGTTGTGGCGCGCAGGCTCCAGGGCGCATGGGCTCCATAGTTTTCATCACGCAGGCTCTCTAGTTGAGGCTCATGAGCTCAGTAGTTGTGGCACGTGGGCTAGTTGCCCCGCAGCATGTGGGATCTTAGTTCCCTGACCAGGGATCGAACCCACGTCCCCTGCATTGTAAGGCGGATTCTTTACCACTGGACCACCAGGGAAGCCCCTGATTATGTTATATTTTAAAATGTGGTGCTCTACAATAGACAGCAGAACAAATGAAAATATATTGGATTGAAAGAGAATTGAGAGTGGCTATCAAGAGAGAGGGTGGGCCTGAAGATACAGATTTTAGGAAATGAATACTCAATAGACCTAACACGAGAATGAACAATAAGAAAGGTGTATAATGAGGGAAGAACAGTGTACCCATGTGTGAACCTTAGAGAATGCCCACATTTTTAGTCTAAGAAGAACAGGGACCAATGAAAACACCAAAACTTAAAAAGCAAACCTAAATATTATACTGGTAGCCAAAAAGGTATCAAGAAGGAGGAGCTGCTCACTAGTATGAAGTACTGTCACTAATGTGAAATTCCCAGTTTCCTGTGGTTTTGTCCTGAGGGTGGCCACAGTTCCAGTGGCTAAAATTCCAATTGAAAGCCCACCACCATTCTGGCTGGAAGAACCAGAAAGGAAAATGAGCCCAGAATAACCACAGTCACCAGAGAAGGAAGGAGCCCCATAAAGGAGAGAGCCAGAGAAAGTAAACCTGAAGTTCTGTGTTTAAACTCAGCCCGTCTCTGGCTCTCCCTAAAACCAAGGATGTGTGGGCAAACTGAAAGCAGTTTGCAGCTGAAGCATAAAGGAATGAACTGAGATCTGAGCTGCTGCTCTTCAGAGGAGTGACAGTTTGGAGTCTGAGTCTAACCAACTTAATTTCCTGCAAAAACAAAAACATCAACACTCTTTGGCACCATATAACAGAGTATCTCCCCAACATAATATTCACAATGTTCTGGGTACAGTCCAAAATTATTCAACATATGGCGAGTCAAGAAAATATGACCCAGTTTCAAGGGAACAGATACAAACCCTGAGATGATGCAGATATTGAGATTATCAGACAAGGATTTTAAGTCAGCTACTATAACTATGCCCAGTCATCTATTAGGAGGTAGTTAGGAAGGCAGGAAGAGAATTAAGGTTTTGAGAGGATAGCATTTAACAGAAAGGTACTCCACTGTCATGCTTTGTCAAATGGTTAACTTTTAATGACAAGTTTGAGAAATACTTGAACTGTGAAATGCTGGTTAAGAAGCTATTGCCAAACTGCCTCTGTTAACACGTAAACTGGTTTGGCAGAACTTGAGTAAGTCTATCTAGGGTGATTTTGGGGTGTAAATTTCTTCTTGGACATTCTTGAGCACAAAAAGGGCCATACCAAAGGTTTTTTCCCCAGGCAGTATTTAAACATCAAAACTTGGCTTATAACTATGCCTCACTGAGAAATATATTTGTTGTATGACAGACAGGTTTTAGAGTCTTAAAAGTAGTTTGCATTGGTGCAGTGTGTAAATGTTACCCTTCTATATCTTCCTCACCATGCTAGATAATAACCCTACTACTTCACTTCTCTAGCTGTCGGGACCTGTAAACTGAGAGGTTAAGAGCCTGGGGCGGTAAAGCTTGGGTTCCAATTGCAGCTACTCCACCTACTAGACTGTAGACAAATATTTGATCTCTCCAGAGCCTTAGTAACTATAGTGAACTTTAAAATCAAATTAAAGTACTTAATTCACAAGATTATGTGGATTTAGTTAAATAATATGTGCAAATTGCTTAAATAACAGCTATTTTCATGAAGATATTTTCTGCTCACCATGGTAGTGGTATGACAAAAAAGTAGTAGTTAATGAAAAGGATTTTCCCAAATCATTTCATTTTAAAGTAGTGTTCAGAGAAGGGGTGAAGGAAGTATGGGAAACCTTACTTTTTAAAATTAGTCACTTAAGTTATTTTTCTATTTTGCATAAAAAGGCATTCCCACAATTAGATATTTCTTCCTATTAAGAAAATTAATTCAGAAAGATAACTTTTTTTTAATGTTTTATTGTAACATTGAATTGACAGAAGTTTTGGGGGATTTACGTTAAATCAAAACCTTGTAAAGAACTTGGAAGTAATTGGGATATTTAATTTTATTTTTATATTGTTTATTTTCTTGCCTCTTCCTTCAGAACTCTGGGATGGATCCCATTTTGCCCTGGAATTGTTCCCGCACTGGCAGTGGATTTGCCTAGCACACTGTGTCATGCAGAACAGACAAGGCTCCTAGGATTTGTGTTCCTCTTGCTTTTCTAGATTTTCAGTAATATTATTGAGGGTGAGAGAACCACAGATTTCACATGGCCATAAGTTCTTATAAATACAATTTCTGTGTATTTTTTTAAATTACCTTTTGTCCTCAAACTTCTTTTTTAATATGCTTTTATATTCTTATCAAATCTCTTGTAACTTTTTTCTGTTCCTATTTTCTACCTTAAGCTCTTCACTTTCTCCGCCCTTTTCACTTTCTCCCTAATTCAGCCATATTCAGTGCTTGACTTCACCATAACATTTTTGTCTCAATATATCTAAAACTGGTAAATTCAACCTCAGTTTCTCCTTTAACATTTCATTCTTAGTTTCAAAAATCTAAGTGATAAGTGAATCCTTATTTTCACTTTCTTTTTCCACTACTCATTTTTTCTTTTCCTATAGTAAATTTTATTAAGTTAGTATTTATAACTATTCCACAGTTTATATTCCCTTTACTAATCCATCCCATCTCACCTGGGCTAACTTCTTGGTTGACATTGTTCCAAGTAAGAACATAGCTCTTTTCTGTTTTAAAAGCGTAATCTCAGAAATGAAATCAAATATTGGCTACACTCAGTTGCCTGAGCCACCTGAAAATAAATATTCCGATTGCATGGAAGGATCTCAACTAAATTTTAGAGAGACTCTTTGATATGAACCCTGGAATAAAGCGGTAGTCATTGCTATAAGTTAAATATGTATCATTGAAGACTTACCACCTTTATTCAGTATTAGCCTTTTAAAGTTTAGATTCTGGAAAAAAAAAATGGAAAAAATAACTAAGAGGTTGTTTTATATACCATAAAGAAGAGAACATTTCTGGTTTTAATTTCCTTTTGAAGTATATGGCTTCAGGCAATCAAATAAATTGGTACAATGTCAAAATAAATAAATAAAGTTTAGATTCCTTCCATATGAGAGGTATTAATGAGTTTGAATTGAATTATCTTTAAAAGTTCCATAACTCAATTTAATTTTGCTGACTTTAGTTGCTTAAAATTTTTAAGAAAAAACATGATTCTGATTAAAATTTTTTATTGCATTTCTTCTTCTCCCCTAGCTTTTTGGAGCTATAAATTGACAAATAAAAATTTTATATATTTACAATGTATAGCATGATGTTTTGATATCTGTATACATTATGAAATGATTACCACAGTCAATCTAATTAACATATCCATCACTTCACATGGTTATTTTTCTTTTTTATTGTGGTAAAAACATTTAAGATGTATACTCTTAGCAAATTTCAAGTATACAATACAGTAGTATTAACTATAGTTGCCATGCTATGCACTAGATCTCCAGAATTTATCCATCTGCGTGACTGAAACTTTGTACTCAACATCTTCCCACTTCCCCTACCCCCCAAACCCTGGCAACCACTGTTCTACTCTGCTTCTATGAGTTTGACTTTTTTAGGTTCCACATATAAGTGAGATCATGCTATATTTGTTTTTCTGTGCCTGCCTTATCTTATTTTACATAACATAATGTCCTCCAGGTTCATCCATATTGTCTCGAATGACAGGATTTCCTTCTTTTTTAAAGCTGATGTGTTCGGCCTTAAAATGTGTGTGTGTGCGTGTGTGTGTGTGTGTATATACACACACAATATTCTATTGTATATATACCACGTTTTCTTTACTCATCCATCATCAATTGACACTTAGATTGAATTCATATCTTGGCTATTGTGAATCATTTCTGTATTTTTCACATTGATTTATAAAAAAGACAAAATACTTTCACTTTTAGTACCAAATATTAAAAAGGCAGGTATTGAGGAAAATATACATTTCTTTCTTTGAAATGTTGGTATCTAAGAGATCTTGGATTCCAACACAAAAAGATTTCCCATTATCGCTGCATTAAGAATAAGAAGGTTTTGGACTAATTAAATATTAGCCACTTTTTGTTTTTTCTCCTTCTTAAATATCATTGCATATTCAACTAAGTCTTGAACAGAACATTTTTTATATATAATACACATCTATGAGAAGCTTAAATTGATTTACACTAAAACAAATTCTCCCAATTTACATAAGAGGAAATTTAAGGAATCATTTCACAACGTCTTCCAACTGCTTCAAATGGGTTTATCTTAATGATTTAGTTGAATGACTTATCCAGTGCCATACTGGAAGTGTAAATGAAAAGTACGACGTGTAAAACTCTTATTTCAGTATTCATTCCACAAGTTCGCCATTTCCAAACTAGTACTTGGAACAGTTTATAATGTTAAGTATTTTAAGTTTTAGTACCTCAAAATAAATTCATTTGTTGAATGATTTAATGTTAAAATCTCCTAAAATATAATGTTCAGAATTCTCTTGCTTTCTTATTTGAAGTTGTAATAACTTCAACTTCCTGCAGTGCGGGGTCCACCTGGATATTATTTGAAAATAGAAAAATACAAATTATCTCTTTTAATGTTTACTTACTCTCTGGGATGCTCAGCAAACTGAGTAGTCTTCATTAGGTAAGATCATTTAGCATTTAAAAGAAAGTCTGAGTTTCTGGGGAAAGTGTTGGAGTTGCTGTTAGCTATACTAATCCTAAATCCTTTGAAAAAAATAAATGATCTTTTTCAGAAAGTTGTGTTCAATTGCTACAGTGGAAAATAATATTAACATTCTATACCCATTTTAGATAAACCCTACTTCAAAATGTCAGAGAACTGCTTTGCTTTTTTTTGAACTAACATGTTATGGTCTCTTGCGAAATTTTTTCTTAGGATGTGGGGACATAAAACTTTCATTTGAAATATATCAATAGACTTATTTGGTGCAAATGATAGAAGGTGCAATGCATTGCTCAGTACAATCAGTAATACGTCTCTTCAATAATGATAACAAAAATGATAGTAAGCAGAACTGTTCCTAACCCCAAAGAAGCTTGAAGTCCTTAGTTTAGATACTTCATAGAAATTCCTCAATAAGTCAGTCCTCCTTTTACCCCCTGCCAACACAAGCAAGAAATCTTTTCCAGATAAATTCACCCACACCAGTTATCAAATCTAAACATCGCAGAAGTAAGTCAACACCAGTTATTTGGCGAGCCAGCTAAAATTTATCATTCTTCTCCTGCCTTTTCCTTCACCTCTTTCCCACCCCCACCCACACCCCTTAGTTTTTAGGCTTCTTTAACTTCAGAAGCAATCATTCCTACTTTATGTCAAATTCAGTACTTTGAAAATCGGAGTAGTCTTCATTACTGTTTTCTGTAACTACCTTCATTTTCAGACTAAAATTACAGAAGCACTTCTTTTTGGTCCTTTCTAGCTCCTAATAGAATATTTTTATTTCATGTTGAGAATTTCAAATAGTAAGTTTTAAAAGGAGGCTAATTACTCTATTAATCACTTGTTTTATTATTTATTTAATATCTTAAATTGTCAAATGTTTCTATTCTCTTAATATTACCTCTTCTCTGATTTTGTTGCTATAGATTTAATATAATATAACCTTTTAAGAGTTTGTTTTTATACTTGTAGCGTCCTGAATGATTGGTTAGCTTTAAAATGTTGCCTTTTTTCCTAGTCCACACTAAAATCCATTGAGTGTTCTAATTGCACATAACACTAAAGCCTTGTCTACCACTTTTAAAAAACAAACTGTGAATGTGAAAATGTCTTTTGATATGACTGCTTTATAAAGCTCAGTAAAGCAGTTTTAATCCAGAAGAAGACATGGCCTAAATATTTGTCAGACAAAAAGTATGCAGCAGCAAATGATCTTTATTTTACCTAAGTCTAATGACATAATATATTAAAAAAATTGTTTGGGTTGCTAAGATTATATTTTACTAATTACTGTAAAGTAATACACTATTTTAGAAATGGTAAGCAAACACTAGTATTTAGAAAAAGTTGAAAAAGTAGAGCAATAAACTGAAGAAACTGGAGAAGATACTAATTTTAAGAGAAACAAACTGGAATCAGGTTTTTTCCCTAAAGAACAAATAAGACTCTTAAGAAATTGAAAGAACCTTTTGAAAAGCAAGATTATAAGGGAGATGTACTCAGATGATAAGAAACAATGAAGTAAAATCATCCATTTTAGTAAGAGCTACAATGAACTTAATTGAATAAAATCTAAAAAGTCACCTAATATAAAACACTGGTTTGAATTTGAACTTAAATAAGACCCTATACAGTTTTGGCCAAATTATAAATGATTGAATAATATTAGGACTTCTTCAAATATTTGGATTTATCAATTTGTAGTTTTAAAAGGTACACAAAGTTCTCTAGGTATGACTGAAGATTTTTAAAAAATCTAAATGTTGACTTTTGTGTCATGATGAATGTAATACCAGTGTAAGCCACAGGGTGGTGGCAGGAACTTGTGTTAAAGGAGCTTAAATACATAATTGCACTATCTTTAAAATGTTTGTTAAATGCTAAGGAGCTGTAGCTTGGTTTTCTTTATTCCTCTAATACAGCCGCATTTCTCAGCAAAGAATCTATAACAAAATACAAAGACATTGATTTAAATGTACAGGCCAACAATGGAAAAAAAAGTAAACTCACACGGATATTTTTCTTCAAGTTTCTAGTCATGTCAGATGCTTGGTGATCAGAGTAGCAATTTCATCAAGATGTGAATTTGAGGAAATTTCTTGAATTAGCAATACTGGAAATAGTAATTGAAGAAGTTACCAGAAATACTTCATGTTTTCATCTTATTTTTCTACTTTCATTTTCCTTTTTCCCTGAATGTTCTCGTTGAAAAAAAAAAAATCTATTGTACCATATATATATATCTGTAAGCTAACTAAACTTATTTTTCATTGAGGAAGATAAATTTTCTATTGTGTTTTCTGTTAACCCATTCTCATTTGAGTTTAGAAGCAATTTAAAGTGGTAATCATTTTATATCTTTAAGGTAAGAAGACAAGAGGTTTCTTCTCCAAGAAAAGAAACTTCACCAAGGAGTCTTAGCATTCCTTTATTCCATGAAAGGTAGTTCTATATCCTTTTTTGCCAACCCTACAAATTATAAATATTGAAATATATTTTTATGTACATATTTTAAATTTTTGGCAATTGTAAGAAAAAGCAGCCTTTTAAAACTAGAAGAGAACAACTCAAGGCTCCTCCATGTTAAAATGACCTAAATAAGTCATACAGTTAATAGCAGAGATGGGTCTAAATACTGAATTCTCTGAAGTTCTCCTATTTCAATAGAACAAGTACTATGGCCACATTGTTTTATATGGATGGCTCTTAATGTTAACCTTATCAAAGTGAGGAATATTTAATTTTTTCTGTTTAAGATGTTCACAGAGGACAAAAAGTCAATACTCTGAAATTTCTAATGTAAGAATGAGACAGCCAGCATAAGTGTGATATATGAATAAGTAGGTATGCTAGTCTTTGCTACATTTATGTATTAGAACTTTAATTTATCACTTACTTTGTACCTGGCTCTCCAAATATTAAAGTTGTTTTAGGAAACATTTTCTAGGAATTTAAAATGATTTTTTTTTAACTTTAACCTTTCAGTAATTATTTTGTGGTGCATTAAAAAGTGCTATGTAAATTCAATCATGATTTTTAAAATTTGAAGATATAGCCTTACATTTTAAAATGTTGATTTATTTTTAGAGGTTATATAGAGAAGACTTTCCGGGATCTGAAAGAAGAATTTCATAGAATATGCATGCTAGCCAAAGCACAAAAAGACCACTTAAGCAAACTTAATGTACCAGCCACTGTAACTGGTAAGGTTTGATTTAATGTACAGTAATATTAATTTTATTGGTTGAAACTGATTTATTTTTGATTGTAAAAATATTTCTAAATGCTTATTAAGTGCTGAGGATCTATAACTTGTGCCTCTCACCACTTATAATGGGTAAGTACTGTTTAAATTCTGTAATGTATTGCATTATATAATTATTGGCCTTTTCCCTCTCTATTTTATGTGGCACTGTGTAGATTGAACTGAATGACATAATTACTAATCATCTTAATGAGAAGTCCCACCTTGGAAAAATAAATATAGGATATATCTCTCAAAGTCTTCAGTTGCTATTTGGGGGTCTTATTAAACATTAATTGGTATATTAGTAAGCAACCTTGAAGCTACACTATCACATATGTGCTAAGTAAAATTATAATATTAGGTTTGTTTTTAACTTCTGCCTGAAAGTTAATTGGACACCATGGATAGATTCTTGTAATTTGATTGAAGAAATAAACATTTCACATTTCATGAGGCCAGTTCTGTTGGAGGTACAAAGTACAAATTAAGTATAAAATATAACTTAAAAGGAATATCTGTTTTACAGATATATTGCAATGTGTTTTTTAGAAGCTCCACCCTTCCCTAAAACCCCAGACCGGCTTCCTGGTATTTGCCTCAGTAGTTCGATATGAATAGCAAAATACCAGGGATTGAATCTGGCTACCATGCACCCCTGTAAACAAAAGGAAGGTAAACTGATCATTTATAATGATAAATTCTCCTTTACCCTTGTGATTTGAGATATTCTGCCTACAGTTCCCAAGAGCTGTGATTTACAGTTTTTACTCTGAAAGATGTTGCAGCAGTGCTAACACTCCTTTAATTAAAGATCACTTTCCATTTCTTACAGCTCTTATAGCTAGGCTATTTAAAAAATCATTTTATAGTGTAAATTCACTTTTTGCTTACTACTACCGTTTTATTTTCAGAAAATGTACACAGTGTGCTGTTGGAGAAGCAAAACAATCTTTGTAGACAAACATAATTTACTTCTTCCCCTCCCTTCCCTCTGCTTCCCCAAAAGGAACTCTAATGTTTCCACCTTAATTTTTGTCATTTTCTTGAGAATTTGATCTTTTGTGCAGACTAAAGACACTAGGTACTTCTGAAGTACCAATAAAAGAATTATCTTTATTTAAAATCTACTAGCTATAGAGATGTAGTACCTAGAATTAATCATGCTTTTTTGAACATCAGCGTAGTATCAAAACATTGTAATGGTGACATATTCATTGTTACACAAAGAACCTACCCCGTTATCAATGGCTTAATACTTTGACTATTTTTAAATTGCACAAGTCTAAATCTGAGTATGTATCTGTCAACTAGAATACTGAGTGTTTAACTTCAATTTCCTTCCCACTAAAACTGCTTCCTAACATTATTCTTATGTTTTGTATTAACTGTGTCACAAATAATAAATACAACATTATTCTTGAAATGTTTTAGGTCTTTTGTGCTACAGACTCCAGTGGAGTTTTGCTGGCTCCAAACAAACCACAATATCTAATATTATGCTTCTGACAGTAGTAGATCAAAGGGGGAAAGAAAGAAAAAGAAATATTTTGGAAAAAGATGCCTCTTCAGGTTTTTTAAGAGTGAACACTACATTGAATACAAATGGAAAAGAACTATTTTAAATGTGATTTGCATAATACAGCTGGAAAGAGTTTATTTAACATTATTGTCCCCTGTGTTATTTTTTTGTTAAAATTTGATTTTTACTTTTAAGTAAACAGATATAATTCATAAATTGCTGAGTTAGTAGAATTGTACATTTTCTTTTTATTTTTTTGCTTCTCATCCACATGACAATAGCCTTGAGAAAGGACAAAGGTAAAATGTATGTTTAAGTAATTGTGGCTTCAAAAAAAAGTACTATTTGGTCCATGAAGTAGGATCATATTTCAGTGGCGATCAGGAGACAAGGATATAGGACTAGAGGTTAAAATAACCCTCAGATCTTTTTCTTTTGTCAATATACAAGGTAATTAAACTGAAAAATCATCCAAATGGACAGCCTATACTTAAAATTTAGAAACCTAAAAAATTTTCTCATTTTACTTTTTTTTCCTTGCAGGAATACGCGTCTTGAAGTAAACAAAATAGAAAGACAATTAGCTCACCTGATCATGTTTCTTAGTATAGTGTCAGAATGACAAGTGCTTTCATGCACCTTGTTTGATTTTTAAGTTTTCTAAGCTTGGATTTCTAGTAACCTTAGAAATCTTAACGTTTAAAAAAAAAATTTTTTTTTTGTAAATAGTAACTCTCATTGCTTGAACAGATTAATTCAAAAGATTACTTTAATGTGCTGAGGTATGCCAGCTAGCTATACTAAAAGAAAATATATGCTTTATTACACCTGTTTGGGTTTTCCATGTTTTGTTCACAAAGGGGATATCTACTACTGGAAAAGAAATTCAAAGCACATTTCTGTCATTTTGGAGACTCTTCTGTATAATGTAGAAGCCAGCATGTTCAATTTATCATAATGGTTCAGAGCACAGGCTCTAGGCTGCCTGGGTTCCAGTTCCAGATCTGTCACTCATTCATTAGCTGGGTAGCCCTGGAATTAACCCCTAAATTAATGCACAAACAATGGTTATAAGTGTGTGGCACATAGAAGTGCTGTATATGTTAATAGTTATTATTATCAGCAGCAGCAGATCCTTTATTCTCCTGTTCTACTGAAGAACATTTTGATAAGTGTTTCCTCCTTCTCAGGTGTGAAAGAACTTGGTTACATCAACAGTTGGTTTTCGTGATTTGTTATTTGCAATTATTAAATGCAATCTACAAAGAAAGTACTGTTTCCTAGAATTTCCTGCCACTCTTACGTCTACTACCAGGAAAAACGACAGCAATTGAGCTTGGTCTCAATTACTGTACCACTCCTAGTTACAGACAGATTATCTAGTAAATGTACATTATTATGCTAGGCTCTGTGGGAAAGAGAACACAGATTCATTCAGAATGCATTTATTGAGGGCATACTATGTGCAGGCGCTGGGCAGGGTACTGGAGATAAGTGGGAAATAAAACATAGTTTAGGACCTCAAGAAACCTACTTTAATGGGAGAAAGAGGTATATTTGCAAATACAATGCAGTGTATAGTCCTCAGGGCACCCAAGAGTCATGACTAAACCAGCCTTGGGAAACCGGAGAGAACCATCCAGAGAAATTAATGCCTAAGCCAAGAAATGAAGGACAAATAAGAGTCAGGCAAAGAGTAATGGAAGGGGGAAGTTCAGGCGGTCTGCACAGCATGCGCAAAGGCCCAAAGACAAGAGAGCACGGCTGTTTGGACCACTGTACCGAAGTTCATTATAGCTGGAGTAAGGAGTAGAGCAGATGTGATGAAAGATGACAACATGGAGAGGTGACAGGGGGCCAATCACGCACAGCTTTATATGAGTTTTAGGGCTGAAGGTCTTGGAGAACCATGAAAAGGTTTTATTAAGAAGGTAACACGACCAGATTTGTATTTTAGAAAAACTAAGAGAGGGTTGGGGAAAGCAGTGTAGACAATAGAGTGGATATGAGAAGAATTTGGAGGCAAGGAAGTGGTTCAAAGGCTGCTGTAATCCAGTAAGAGAAGATGGTACATACTAAAGAGAGGTTAGTAGGCATATAACAGGGTGAACCAAAGAAGCTGTTGGCATTGTACTACACTCATGTCCAAACAGAAGACATCTGTGTTGGAATGTGCTGTGGCAAAAGAGAGAAAAGTGTCACGAGACTGCAAAGACCAAAGGAAGGGAAAAGAACTGACATTTCTTAAGTGCCTACGAATCTGGACACTGTGCACAGTGCTCTGTATAACGGTTCTGCTCAAATAGGCATCGTTGGTTAATGTACAACTTCACTGATGACTACTTTTTTAAAGTGCTAGTTTAAAATAAAATGTTTACCCTTTGTCCATTTAATGAAAATATACACATTACCAACCTCCAACCTGTCTTCTTTTTTTTTTTTTCTTTTTTTTTGGCTGTGTTGGGTCTTCATTGCTGCCCGCAGGCTTTCTCTAGTTGCGGCGACAGGGGGCTACCCTTTGTTGTGGTGCGCAGGCTTCTTATTGCAGTGGCTTCTCTTGTTGCAGAGCACAGGCTCTAAGCGCGTGGGCTTCAGTAGTTGTGGCACGCGGGCTCAGTAGTTGCGTCATGTGGGCCCTAGAGCACGTGGGCTTCAGTAGTTGCGGCACACAGGCTCTAGGGCACGCGGGCTCAGTAGTTGTGGCTCGAGGGCTCTAGAGCACAGGCTTAGTAGTTGTGGTGCACGGGCTTAGTTGCTCCACGGATGTGGGATCTTCCCGGACCAGGGCTCGAACCCGTGTCCCCTGCATTGGTAGGCGGATTCTTAACCACTGCACCACCAGGACAGTCCCTCACTGTCTTCTTGAAGTAACATTGTGGAATATAATCTAGCTTTTTCTAATGTCTCAGTATCATCAACATGGAGAGTGCTTTGATCATTGTTTTTTTGCATTGAAAAATGTAGCCCTTGTTGGCTCTACACTAGACTGTAGTGTTTTCTGAGTTCTTATATCTGCTTTTTTGTTTTTCTTGTCTCCTCTCGTGCTTTCAGCTCTTATTGATATCTATATCTGCTTTCAACAACTCATATCCATACCTTGTAGTTTGCTGCTTGTTACCAGCTATGAACTAGGGAGACATCATCGAGCTTGTTAGAATAAATCTAAAATGAGAGTAAGAGCAAAATTCATCTGTGGGCCTTGTGGCTCTTAGCCTGACTCCTCAAAAGCACTATTTACTTTCTAGCTTTTGCCTGTGTCCTAGAGAGCTGAAGTTGTTGCATAAGTGGTTTCTAGATAAATGAGCTACAGAGGTCCTGGTATCTACCTGATATCTACCTGTTATCTACAGAGGCCTTTTTCTAATAAGATGAGAAAATCATATATTCACATAGAGCTTTCTGAACACGTATCCTAAAATTTCATCCTTCTTTTGCCTCCAGTCTTCTCTCTCCCAGCACCCACCACCACCACGCCCTCACATAGTATTAAGAGAGTAGACAATGGCTAAGCTGATTGGTGATACACTTTGTCACACAGAGATATTAGGGGGAGTAAATGACCTAATTCATATAGATTCATAACCTGTATACTATATATATGCCTGGTAAGGGTTTTCCCTTTTAATAACTTATTTGTCTAAGCAAGCTCACAGTTGCAGCTTCCATTAGTGACAAAATGTTTAGATGTATACACTACAAGCAAATGTTTTTTAAGTATAGAGCAGTATAACTGTGAACAAGATGCAAGGCTTACAGCACAAGGACCTAGGAAAAGACAAAGTAGTTAAACTGTGACTAATAAGCTACGTTCCAGTTCACCCGCTGGAGACTGCTAATATTTCTGTGTAAGATGGTAGCAAATGTAAAAAACTCCCAGTTGTCTTCAGTTGCTGTAAAAGCCAGTAGAAAAAATAATACTCATATATCCAAAGCTAATTGAACGTTCAGATTTTTAAGAAGGATTGAAATGCGACTGTTTTCCTTTTGTTTTTTTTCCCCTGCAGAGACACAGTGCTCTGTGCCTATACAGTGTACGGATAAAACAGATAAACAAGAAGTGCTATTTAAGCCTCAGGCAAAAGATGATATAAATAGAGGTGCACCATGCATCACATCTGTCGCACCAAGAGGATTGGGCCAAGATGAGGAAGACACCTCTTTTGAATCACTTTCTAAATTCAATGTCAAGTTTCCACCTACGGACAGTGACTCTACTTTCTTACACAGCACTCCAGAAAGACCCAGTGTCCTTGGTCCTGCCTCATGTGAGGCTATGTGCCAGGATCAATTTAATTTGGAGCCCAGAGACAACCCGGGAAACTTTGTCAAAACAGAAGAAACTTTATTTGAAATTCAGGGAATTGACCCCATAGCTTCAGCTATACAAAACCTTAAAACAACTGACAAAACAAAACCCTCAAATCTTGTAAATTCTTGTATCAGGACAACTCTGGATAGAGCTCCGTGTTTGCCACCTGGAGACCATAATGCATTATATGTAAATACATTCCCACTTCAGGACCCATCTGATGCACCTTTTCCTTCACTCAATTCCCCAGGAAAAGCTATCCGAGGACCACAGCAGGTAACTGTTTTGCATTAACAAATATATTAAGTGTGAACACACATTTTGCCATGCATGCACAGATACGCATCTTTCAGATTATCAGACATCTTTTTTAAACTAATGACTAGCCGAAGTTAAGCTTTCAATAAAAATATCCAAGTCCTGTAATAAATGACATGAAATTTAAAAGATGAATATGATGAAGCTCCATTATAAAGTACCTTAGAATTTACGGCACATTTTAAAATACATGTAAACCTTATCCATATCTAGTGTGTGTCACTTTCTTACTTAGTCCCTTATTCAAAGCTTTTAACTCAGTATCATTGTTATAATAGGATTCTTTATTAAATTTCATTCTGTGAAGCAGGTGGCATTTTTTTATCAAAAAGTTTGTGTGTATCATACTTACCTTTACAAGAATGCATGATTTTTTTTTATAAGTAAATAATCACATTGTATGTTTCTATTTCTGAAAATAAGCGAACTGTCTTTCAAATAATACTTCTATTACATTCTCAGTTATACAGTACGTAGATCTGTAGGGTTTGGTTTTGGTTTTGGTTTCTGATCTGCAGCCTAATATATTTTTTAAATAGTCTCTACATATGTATGATTCTAATCAAATACTTTCATGTTTCTAAAGCTTGCAGACTACTTAAAGCCCCCCACCCCAATCCACTCCTACCCTCCCTTTTATTCAGGTTCTATTACAAAATGATTCTTTAAGTTTAAAAAAAAAAAAAAAAAGGTGTTTAATGCCTGAAGGCAAATGAAAAGTATGTAATTGTTACAATAAACAGAAGCTCATAAAAAATGCAGATTGGTACAAGTGTCTAATATAACTTGCAGACATTTGTTTGATTTCTCTTTGCCTTGAGATATTTAATTTACCAAAAACCAAAAAACACCAACAACTTGATTAATACCCTTTGGCTTTATAAGTACTTTTATAGGTTATAGACTTTTAAATCAGCATACAAAGAAGGCAATAGTCAAGCTGTGGTATATTTTAGTAGTGGAGAAAACTAGGCATCTCTGACAATAAGCTTTAATTATAAACTCACTTATGTTCTACATTGTACCTTATTTCACATCATAGTCACAGTTATAGTTACTACTTAATGAAACAGATTAAACAATTTCATTTATTGCAAGTAGAATTCCTGTGGAGCTGTGAAGTGCATCAGTTCTAATGCTTGTTATTTTTTTCTCCATTACATCTCTTGCTTGTTCTTTTACTAGTCTGTGCATTCATGTTTCAGTAGATGGCACCCTGCATTGTGCATTTGCTTTCTATGCTACAGCAAGGGAAACAGCTGGTATGTGATTACAACTTGATGGAAAAGTATTCAGCTTAAAAAATGCAGGAGAATTGGTGTTGAGCTGTCACAAGACGTGGGGCATAAGGTTAGATAATTGATATTTTGGCAGAAAAGGCAAAGAAATTCGTTTGTTTTGAAGGCCATGTTACAGTTTAGGATTCAAAGGATATTTCTCAAAATGGGTTTTTTAAAACATTTTGTTGTTTTATTTGTTTTAATAAAGCTACTATGAGAAATACAAAATTCTTGAGTTGTCGATAATAACAAAGGGAAGTGAAATTTTGTTTGCATATTTCAAATTTTTACTTTTATCTCAATCATTACTACTTAGCACCTTTTTTTATACATTCAGCTATCATAATAAAGTCTAAAATATATCTGCTTATTTTTGCTCTATGTGATTTTCTTTTCTTCCTACTTTTGCTGAGTCAGTGATTGGGGTCCCAACTGAATTCTATGAAAAGCTCAAATCCGAACTAATAGCTCCTAATAGAGAAGGATAAGTATGGACTTTGAAAATAAATTGGCAGTAGAAGATTGGCTCATCAAATTTAGAAGCTAAATTGCTTCTGAGTCTATTACTATTTTATAGATCTTAATTAAAAGTATCTTTAACATAATAATCTTTTATTTATATCCATATCAATTTCCCATTAGAGTGGTGCATATTAATCAATTGTACTTTTTGTTTAAACTGCCAACACTAAAATTTAAATCTAGTTAACTCTGTTATATACTCACAGTTACTACTGCTTTTCTTTTATCATGGAAGAGAGGAAATTATTTTACTCCAGATTTCAAATATGTATTTTAAATATTACTGTTTTTTGTAATAAAATTGCCACTTCTCACAAAAGTATTTGAGTCAGTGTTATTATACACCCTCTGTACTGATATTTGAATGTATCTTGGTGCTTAGACAGACTTTGTATATTTACACCAACTGTACACAGCTGTCCAGTAAAATGTTTATAAGAAGACAGTGATGTCGTGAAACCCAAATGCTTCAGTTAGTAATATACTGTTTATGTAATGATTGGTTAACTAGGATGAAAGAGATTGGTTAAGGGAATGAAAACTAACACTATGTCAGGAGTTGAACTAGGTTGTTATTTTAAAAGCATATTAGTAATAGGAACACAAAGGGGTCTCTTTAAGTTGGCATTTCGAGGTGATTTTCCTCAAAGTGCCAGAATTTAGGTATGTCAAGATAAGAAAGCAAATTTTAGAAATAATTTGGTTTACAACATTTCAGGAAAATAAGATATTCCAGTCAACAAACATATATTGAGCACCTACTCTTGAACTAAATGCTTTTTCTGGCCCTTCTAGATATTTTTTAATAATAAGTACAGTTAAGAGTATGTAGGTGTTGCTTATAGTAATGGAGGTAGCTCTGTAGAATTATGCTTCCCATAATCCTTTAACTGGCAACTGTTGACAGGCTTCACTTTAGTTAGCCACAAGAAAGGGTAAGAAGGCCAAAGTATGCGCTTGTAACAGGAGCAAAATAAGAAGTCAAAAGAATGCATCCAATGTTGGACTTTGTTGAACGATTAAATATTTGAGGTTTCAAAAAACAACTGATCAATAGAATTTGTTTCATACTTTAAAAAAATTATTTTCAAAAATTAGAACACTTATTTCTATATGATTTATTCATTGTGTATTTGCTTGTACATAGTAGCGAAATTACATTGCTCTTGATCAAAATGCATGTACACACACATCATGTCTAATGTGCTGTGTATTAATAAAGGTCCTATAACTTAAAGTTCCAATATAAAATAGAAAAGATAGAATTTAATTTTTTTAAAGTCTCAATTATTGACTGTTGTTCCAAAACTCCAAAACCCATTGGGATAAGGGGTATTAAAACATGCTGGTGTTAAAGCTGAAAGATGTTTTAATGTGTGAAGATAAAGTGCATGAATGTGTATTTTAAGTGATTCCTAAAGTTAAATTATGCCCTTTATGAAAAAGAGAATTGAGTCATGTCCTCATGCCAATTCTAAAGGAAAGGTAATTCGCTTTCATATTAGGGAATTTCATATATACGCACATAACCCGTTCAAAAAATTTGAATTTGAAATTCAATGCAAGTTGATTTTAAATACAAATAACAGAAGATGTTTTTATTTGTTTCCTGCAGCCCGTTTGGAAGCCCTTTCCTAATCAAGACAGTGACTTATCGGTACTAAGTGGCACAGGCTCAGAACTGCATATACCTCGAGTATGTGAATTCTGTCAAGCAGTTTTCCCACCATCCATTACATCCAGGGGGGATTTCCTCCGGCATCTTAATTCACACTTTAATGGGGAGACTTAAGACGCATTTGAAAACAGACATATCAAGTTCTATGCGATGATTCTGGGTTTGTAATATTATGTACTTGATTGCAAACTTAGCTCAAGGTAATTTATTGAAAAATCCAGTGTCACAGCTATTTGAATTTTTTTCTAAACTTATATTGTAACTTTCTTTTATTACCTTTTAAAAGATCATTCTGTACAAAACTGTAATTCATTGTATTCATGTTTACAGTGTTTATTACCGTAATTCAAAATTATGTATGTGACTTATGGAATTGTATAACAATAATTTATGTTTTTTTCAAATGTCTAAGCTTATTGCTTGGATTTCTAGTTAGATCTATTGAATTTGGTGATGTCAAATGTTTATAGGGTTCTTTTCACTTGTTTTCATTTAAAAGATTAGATTATTTATGCTGTGGGTGTTCTTTTTGAATAAACCAATAATAGAGAATAGCAGACAAGATAAACATCTGAGTAAATACCAAACCTAAGACATTTGTTGCTCAGTGATAAGATCACTGGTAGGATTATTTAAACACTTTATTATTTTTTTTTAAATAATAGACATGGTTTTAATTTTTACTATACGTATAGCAACATGATGAAATTAGTTAAATATTAAAAGAGTTACTTATGTTGTGATAATGTGTTCTTTGTTCCTAAATAAATAAATAAATCACATTTGGGGGAAATTCATAAAATTCATGTTTCTTTCCAGTAATCTGATAGAAGGGTGATACCAGATCTGGTGACATTTTATTATAACTAGCAGATCACTTTGAATTTTAAAATTATTTTTCAAACTAAACTTACTAAAGAAAAACATTTGTCTTTAATGGGAGCAAATCTAAAACCCTGTAAGGATTATCCATATTAATTAATTTATATTAGAAATGTTCACATTCTTGTTGAGAAATTTGTTAATTCATTGGTAGCATCCTGCCTGATGACGAGAGGAAGATATTTAAGAGAGAGGATACCAAATTCAGAGGGCTGCAGAATTTTGTTTAAAATGAGACTTCCCTTTCATTTTTCTTCCCTATGATTCTTGTCTTTTAGGTTTCTCTTCCCTCCCCCACCCCACACTTAATTTTTAAAAATGTTCGAGGCATGGCTTCCATTTTATGAAGTAAACACTGATTTGCAACTCTCAAAACAGAAATTTAAGCCTTCTTGGGAAAGAGTGTTGTAGAAAGCTGGAGGGTTTCAGATACGGGATTGGAACAATTTGTTCAGGTATCACCTGTGCCACAGTGAAGAACCTTAACTTGTGGAAGAATGAGAGTGGTGCTTCGACTTCTCAGGGTGCCAAGCACATCACACTGACATCTTCCTCACCACGGTGACATAGCCATTATTAGGCATTCACTGTGAAGGGTTCTGAGGCATGTACATCTTTCTTTCATTGCCGCTGGGGCTGAATGGAAATGCCTAGACAATTATCCAAGTCTCTTCCCTTCCCCCCTACCTCCCGCCCAGCCAGCCTCCCCTCTCGCTCACTCCTCCCACACACACGCAAAATTAAACATAAAAACTTCCCAGCGTGTTCCAGCCAGAATATACCACTGTACCTATCTCATGAAAGGGGATTCTTTTTCCTTCTCTTTTCTAGGTGAGGAAGAGTTCCTCTCACACAGTTGACATCCACTAGCCTGCTGACAACCAAAGGAAATTGTGGCCCAGAAAGTGACTCGAAGTGGATCACTGACTCCTCTTCTCCAGTCCACCCTTTTGACACCTCCACCACTTTTAGTAAGCGGGGAACTCTTGTTTTCTATTGGGTTCCAGTGCTACCCCAAGCTCCGGCTTCCGAGGGACAGAGGCCCTCTCGGGCCAAGGGACAGGCAGCCTGGAGAACAGGCTCCGGGCCCGCACTACAGAGGTGGTGCTGGCTGCAGCTCGAAAAGTGGAGTTGGGCGCCCGCCGGGTCTCCCCTCTGTCTCTTAGTTCCGAGTCGCGTAGGGGCTGCATCTTGGCATCTGCTACGCGTGGCCGGGTAAGAACAGCTCCCAGGTAAAAAAGCTTCACACGCGAAACGCTGAGTCTGAAAAAACCACCCCCGCCGAGGCGAGGCAGTTGTGAGCGGGATGCCTGAGAAGTGGGAGGTGAATGTCCTCGGGAGGGCCCCCCCGGTGCAGCTTTCCCCGGAGGCTGAGGCTGCTGCCAGCGGGGACATCTGCTTTCTTACTCTCCAGCCTGGCTCACCCCGCCCCCTCAGCCCCGGGTTGCGTGGTTATTTTACCAACACGGGGGGAGGGAGAGCTCGAGGAGGTAGAGAAGGGGTGGATGGAAGCTCGGGAGATGTTCTTCCCACTCCCCCACGTCCCCTCCTTTTTTCTTCACATCTTTTAACCTTCAAAGTAAAGACTTTATAAATATGAAACGATAAGCGTGTCCGCTGGCTCCCAGGCCCGCCTTCTGCTCGCGGGGCTCTCGGGTGCGGGGCCTTGCCCTCCTCTCCAGCCTCCCCGGAGGCGGCCCGGGTTTCGGCGGTTCCGCCGGGCGCAGGGGCAGGCCGGGTGCGCTCAGCCGGTGGCGCCTTCTCTCCCAGGCTGCTGCCTCGACAGCTGCTTGTAGCTACAGTAATTAGACTGTCAGTGCTTGTTAGAGAGGGGGAAACACGCTTATGACAGCAGATTCCGAGACTCCCCAGTTTGTTAATTTCTAAGAGATCTTTAAAGCATTAATTGAGGTCTCCCTAACTCTCCCCACCCCCGTCCCTCTCCTCTCCCCAACTCCTCCCTTCCCAAAAATATCTTTAGGGGAAGAGAATTCTCTCCGCGTGGAAGCAGTGTTTCCCGCAAAACTGCAAGCCCGCCCCCGACTCATGCACACGCACACTATTTTATATATACATCTATATGCACACATGTATACGCGGAAGGTTAACTCGGCAGAGGCCTCGTCCAAATAGGAACCAGGATTGCATTTAAAATAATAATAAATAAATAAATAAATAAACTAGGACGGAAAGGCGGGGGGGGGGGGGGGAGGGAAGCAGAAGTCGGGAAGAAAAGAGAAAAGCAGCAGGCTGATTACGAGGTGTCAAAACTGCCAGGAGCAAGAAGGTGATAGCAATCAGGGGTGAGAAGAGTGCGGCATTCGTGCGGGGCAACTAATTATCCGTCTCATTTGAGAAGAGCAGCATTTGAGGCAGCAGCGTTCGCCTGCTGAACGGTGACAGATTGGCGCGGAGGAGAGGGGAGGTGTTAAAACAATGGAGCCGGGCGCGCGAGCGCTGCTGCATGCTAATCAGCCCTCCCTCCGCCTGCCTGCCGCGCTCCCTCCTTTCTCCCGGCCTCCCTCCTCCGCGCTCCCCCTCCCGCCTGCGGCGCTCCCTCCTTTCCAGCGGGCCCGCCGCCGCCGCCGCCACCCGCTTCCTGCTCCCTCTCTTTCCCGCGCGTCCTTCCCGCCGCTGGCAAGTGGAGCCCGGGCCGGGCCACCGCGTCCCCGCGGCCCGGGAGCCCCCGCGCTGCCCCCCGCGGGCGCCCTCCGGGGTCCGGGCCGCTCGCGAGCCGCTGGCGAGCGCTGCCCCGCGCGGTGCTCCGAAGGCCGGCCCGCTCCCCGCGCGCCTCTTGAGAGTGGGTCTTGGAGGAGAGGCCGGGGAGCCTGCATTCTCGCGCCCACCGCTTTCTGCTGGTGAATTGAACGCGGTGGGCAGCGAGTGGGAAGCCAGGCGAAGTCAGGAAGGGCGAGGGGTGGGAAAAGAGTCGGAGCCAGGAAGGCGGAAAAGGTCCCCCGGACCGACGGCAGGCCCCCCGGCTCGGCCCCAGCGCCGCCGCCGCCCCGAGCAGTCTCGCCGGCCGCGGGCGAGGTCACCGCCGGCAGAGTCTCCCGGGTCGAGCCCCGCAGACCCCAGCAACCTCCCCTCGCCAGCCAGGCCCCAACTGGACTTACACGGTTTAGTAAGCACCGAGAGGAAGACGAATACAGGGCCTGAGCGTTCGTTGTGCTTCCAAGGCTTGACCTCCTGACCCCAAGACTAGACTAAGGGGCTTCCGGACCCCCGGAGATCATACCATTCAGTCGTTGCGGGGGAAAGAAAGCCTTTGAGAAACCGGCCACCCGCGCCCTCCGCCGCGGTGACCAGAGGCAGGACCGGGCCGGGGCATCTCCGGCAGCACAGCTCCCCGCCTGAATGTTCCGCTCCGCGTTCTGGCCTTGGGAAAGCTGGTCAAAACCGCAGGGCCGTGTCTGCCCCTGGACAGATAATCCACCAGAACCTGAGTCTCTGCTGGAAAAGGTCTCCTTATACCTGTTGAGGCAGGCCCAGGACCTGAGGTTCTGTCTACTTTTTGAATTTAAAAGCTGATTGTTGAGCTTTTGCTTAAAATACACTTTAGCTCGTACGTTTTTACCACTACAGATTTACATAAACTACCCTTAGAGATTAAAAAACATTGAAACATTGACATTCTTATGGCTTACATAGGTTAAGTGAAACACAGCTACAGAGAACTGGTAGGAATTTGGACTGAAGGAGAATGCAATTCCTTCTAACGTGTTCCGTACTATTTAGTTAACCAGGTGTCTAAATTAACATAATAAAACTTCCTTCCCTCAAGCCAGACATGGAAAAGGAAAGCAGTTGAACGAACGGTAATCCATTCAGTATAGTTTTTGTTCTGCTGACCTTTACCATTGCATAACTTCACACACAATTGTTTGTTTAAAAAAATCAATATAAAATATGAAAGTTTGATAAAACTGTCATATATATATGACTGTTTCATTTATATTACTCTCTCTACCCTTCTCTGTTTGAAATGTTTCATAACAAAAGTACAACACAAAAAATAAAATGACCTGAGTAAATTTTGGCATTTTCTATCGTCATCCCTGACCTAGTCCTATGAAAAACTACACAAACACACAGAGTGAATAATTTTTCCTTTTAGAATATGCCCAGGTATACCAATACAATAGCTGAATGCAAAATTGTTAGGATCTACTGAAATCATACAGAATGTTTAAAAGTTTTTAAATTGAAAATTCTTAAAAAGAGTTGTATAAAGAATTGTGTGTAAATAAGTGTTAATGCTTTTTGGTTTCCACTCTTGGGAAAACCACTAAGTAGGCCTCTCTGCCCTTAGTACATCACAGACTTCTTAGTGCTAGAGTATTATCTGGCATTTGGAAAATTCCCTGGCATCTCAGTCTGTTAAATATCAACCTATCTAACAGAAAAAAAAATTAACTTTACATTTCTTAATGTAAACTTGCAGATTCAGATGCTCCATCAGCATCAAAATTAAGCAATTTATTAACTATTCATCAGCCTTTTCTCCATTAACCAATTCTGTGTAAGCAAAGTGTCTCTCTCTGATGCGGTAAACCTATAAAGTTCAAATAAATTTAGTTCAATTCCATGTTGTGTTATGTATTTCTAATATATAATCAAATCCTTTACCTTCCAACAACTTGGTTATTATGGATTTAGTGTAATTTCTTCTCAGTCTATAGACTTCACAGATTTGCATGATTGTTTTAATGGTGTATTTACAGGTAAGTTTTTATTTGCACATAAGGACAAAAAGGTGAAGTGAAATTTGGTCCCAATGGAAACCTGTTAGGTTCCCTGAACATATGGCTCATTGGGCTGTTACTTCCTTTTTGAGATCATTTTCCAAGATTTTTTAATATATACATCAATTTGACACCAGTTGTAAAGAAAATATATTGGCTTTGAAAGTGCTTCCACCTGGGACATATCTCTCAATAACAAACCATATAGTCAGGTGTACCTCTGAATGTACAGGTGTCCAGTCTCAAGAACGGGGCATCATTTGAAACTAGTCAAAACTGACAGTTGATTTTACACTGTCTTTGAAATTAGGTAGTTCTTTGTATTCTTAGAATGCCACAATGACTTGATTAATACAGTTTAGGGGTGACTACTTAAAACTCTTTTTACGGAAGGCTGTGCATTTGGAATCCACAGTATTACAATGATTACTCTCAGTAAATACAAGTGATGTTAAGTCTCATTTATTGAAAGTGTGTGGTGCCAGCTTAAGACTTAAGGGGGAAATCACAGCACTTTGAAAAAGATGTAAATGTTCAATTGGTAAAAAGGGGGGGGAGGGAACCGTGCTAAAACATGTGCCTATTTCCATTATGCTTAATTTACTATTCAAAACAAGTTTTTCCTAATAAGCTCTATTGTTTCTTTCTGTTTTGTAAAAGTTAATATGTGTGAGACAAAAACCTGATTCAGAATGTGAATGAAGTCTGTTTAGCAAAAGCTTGTTGGAGCTTACAGTTCAAGGAGGGCCTCAAATTAAAAGACACTTCATCTAATGACACTGATAATATATAAGGAAGCAAGTCTCTTAGGTCATTTCTAGAACCAGGTACAATTAGATTGCTAATCTCCTCCAGTCTCAGAGTGAATTCATACACTTAAAGTGCAGTGAGCACTAGACTATTCGGAATGATGATGCTGCATATATTTATTAAATAACTTTAGCTTTTGCTTTATTGCAGTTCTCTTCTTTCTGAGGTCAAGGTTCCCAAATAGGACTGAAGTATAAGTTCTCAAACATGTTATCCCTTTGTCCTGTCTGTACAGGGTTGTTTGTCTTTAAGTCACTCACACTTTTCCAGAGTATTTGCACCTGATTATGCAAGCCCTTGATGTTGAACTGGTCTCCCTCATTTGAATATCCCCTTGGGATCTGGAATGCCCGGATAACCTGGAGTCTGCCCATGCTTCCTTTGTTGTTTAGGGCTATATCATGAATAAATTTTAAAAATATCTCGCTTATATCTTTTGGAAACAGTGTACAAAAGATGAGTTATTGCTTATTAATTCAAGGAATAATTAATTGTTTTAGAAATAAAATCTTATAGATTGCCTAATCCAACTTTCTTTTTGTGTGGACCAAAAGAAAAAAAACCAACCCAGAAAACAGCAAAACAAAGCTGTGTCTAAAGAGAATGAATGAGTCCTTCAAACCCACTCAGAAAGCTAGAACCCAACTCAAGCTCTCCTGCATTTCAATCCACTATTTTTCCCATAATAATCCTTTACCTCAAAAAATATATACTTTTTCATTGGCTTTGTACTTGACTTCATAGGACGCTTAAATTACCTTATATCTGGAATCTTTTGTACACAAAGATACTAACCATTATGCTAAACCACAGAGACAGTAGGGAGCCTGACATTCCCTGACCATGGGATGGGGTGTACTATAGGGGATTATCAATTTATCACCACCCTAACACAGGGCCCCACAACGTGTCTGCTGGGAGAAGAAGCATCTTAGCGAACTGAGTGTTGAGATACCTCATGCCTGCTCCAATGAACAAACAGCAAGTGTTGGAATGTATTTTGCAGTGTGAGACACAATCTGAGGTAGGAGAGAAGGTAAAAAGGATTTGTACCTCTAAAGCATGGGGTTAAAACCTCACCGTGACACCCAAACCACAATGCTAACCGTTTAATAATCCAAATTCTAAATCAAAGGTTATAGTTTGTATGGGAAAGAAAAAAAAAAAGTAAACCAGTATGAACTGGAAGTGAGCCTATATATTTTCTAAAACTATTAATCTGGAACTAAAACATTCTCTAAAGCAAACAGAGACTTCATTTTCTTCAAGAGGTGGCCTTCACTTGTCTCTATGGACCCGAGACTCACCAGGAGGTCTCAGCTTTACACTGTCTTCCCTAGAGTGTTGGTGAATCAACACTGAAAACAGCTCTCATTAGACAAATAGTTTCTCCGTTTGCAGTTGTTAAATAGCACTAATCGCCAGCAAGAAAGGGGCATCCTGTGTGGATGTATTCATACAACTTCAAGCAACTGGCTTAAAAGGAAGGCAAGCTCACTAGGAATCCGAAGTATCAGTAAGGGTGATAAAGCTTCCTTGAAAAAGCTCTCTCCAACCAGAACTGAGGAAGAAATGCAAGCAGCAGGCTTCCTCTGCTAAGCAGCTTTGTGGCACACTTACACACACACTTTGTCTCTCTCTCTCTCACACACACACACACTCACTCCAATATCCTGAGGTTTTACCACTGGCATTTTGAAAGTCTTTTCCTTCAGCATCTACGAGGCAAGGCCTGGATAAGATCTACTTGTAGGTTAGAGTGCTTGATAAATTTCAAAGCAGATTTTGCTCCACCCTGCCATCTTTAAAGTTGTCAAGTCCCAACTTAGTTTCTTTGGAAATACAATTAATACCAAGGAGTAATGTGGCTCTATAGTAAGAGTTAGAAAAAAATACACGATCCCAATATGGGAGTGCCATTGTAAGTGACACTCCACTTCAGACGGTGCTATGGTACCCTGGACTGGCCTGGAAAGGAGCCAGCCTCAGGGAAGGCACACCGGTCCATTGTCCAGATAAGAGTCAACAAGAGTCAAAAAACTCTGCCACTTCCTCCAAAATATAAGGACGTTTCCAAGTGTTTCAGTCATTTCATCCTCTTCCACCCCACCATGTGCTTGGGAAAGTGTGCTGTGGGGATGACTCATTTCCTCTCCAAGGCAAAGTCCCATTAAAAATGTCCCGAATATCCTGATTAAGATACATCGGAGAAAGAGCCTTGCTTCTCGTACAGTTTTCCTCAGTAAAGTATTTTTTAGTTAAGATTGCCCGGTTTAGCAAATAAAAATACAGGATGCCCAGTTAAATCTGAATTTTAGATAAACAACAAATAATTTTTTTACTGTAAGTATGCCCTATGCACCCCTATTTGTAATATCTTGTTGACTAAAAAGATGTGAAGTCAAGTCTTACCTAACAGATTTTCCCGTACTTTTTTGCTTTTTTGTGCATGGTCGGGGGTAGGGAATTAGGGGTAGAGCAAATACCCCTATTGTGCCCGGAATTTTCTTTCTTCCTTTCTCATTCCACAAGGAGAGTCTCGGTGCCTCTTAAATAGCTCTCAGTCTTTGCTGTACACACTGCTCTCCTCGCTTTTGATTATACAATGTTTTGCGTTGTGTCGAAACGTGTGTGTGTTGATCTAGTCTCCTCCAGCATAATGTGAGGTTTTCAAATGGAGAGAGGGCGCGTATTGCCTGGCTTCCTTCCCCCTGGGTTCTCCGGAGTCTTGCTAACCTCTGCTTCCAGGCTGCCCAGGTGGGCGAGGAGGCGCAGCGGGAATTCTTCACTCCAACCTCTGACCCAGGTGCCAAGGGAAACTGAGACTCGGCAATTGGGCCCCTGGAAGCGTCGGGAAGAAGGGAAGGGAGAGGAGCCAGGATCGCTAGGTCCTTCCAGCCCCGCCCCGGGAAGGGGTGAGGGCCCGAGCAGGCCCTTCCGGAGGCCCGGCCTGGAGGCCTTCTCTCGCCGCCCGGGGCCTGCGCGGGCCCGCGAGGCCTGGAGCCGGGCGCCTGGACCCGTGGCCCCTGTGGGCGGCGGGCGACGCGGGCACCGACGGCTGGGGGCGCCCGGCGCCGGGGAGGCGGGAACCCTCGGCCCCCCGCCCCGCCCTTCCCGGCCCGGTCGGCCGCTCGACGCCTCGCTTCAGCCGGGCGTTTCTTCCCCTCATTTGTTGCATTGTTTGCATTAATATGAATATCTTGTTCTGTTTGTTTTGTCTCCTGGGAGCCAATAAAGCTGTGAGTTTTTTCTTTACACCAAATGCAGCTCTACGGGCGATCAATCAATGGGTAGTCTTCGGATAATCTGTGAGAGTGAGAAATCTAATAAAGCGAGCGACTAAAAAAGGAAAACAAAATCTATTTTTCTCTTAGGTTCACGACGTCAGGATGAGTGTGCCCCACTTCTGCTGCTTGAGGCGGGTTTAACTCCTTTTTTGGGGGGCGGGCGGGCGTTTGCTTTAAACAAATGGAGTTAAATGTCAGATGGGAGGGGAAGAGATTTGAGGGGAGACTGAGAAGAAGAGGGATGTTTGGGGGCTTCTTACATTTTCCGATGATTGGGTTGTTCTGGCAAGAAGAGGGAAGAAGGTACTTTCTGACCTCCCAGGAAACGAGAGACATGCACTTTGCATCTGATAAGACGCACCTTGGCAAAGAGGTCTTTCCTCAGTTTTCCAAGCAGACAGGGAATGTAAATTAATAAAGAAGTTTAGTAATGATAATAAATCCAGTTATTTTAGTGTCCCCTGCCCCTATCCCTGGTTTCCTCCTGCTAGATGCTAAACTCCCCAAACACATTTGGGGAAGGCCCCTCAGCTACCCTGAGCAATGCAAGGAGGATGAGAAAGACTTGCCTCGGCTGCTGCAGCCCCCTCACAGCACAGTGCAACCCCAATCATTTATAAACAGATCAAAATAACCATCTGAATTATCTAACATTAACAGCAGAACTGAAGAGCCCAAGATTATGTGATGAATTGTTAAATTGCAGTAGCATTGTTTTGGATTGCTAATTAAAAAAAAATAAGCAAACCCCATGACTCTAGATATGACAACTGAAAATACCCACAAATTATTTAATAAATGAAGCGTCTAACAACTTTAACACTTCCTGGTCGCCTTGTTAATAAATGTAATTTGAGGTAGATTTTTTAAATCTTCCATCTAAACAGTGAATTCATTACGCGCCATTCAGATCTCTGGATGCCTATGGACTTCTTGGAATTAGGTGTTAAATAGACAAAAGTGAACCAAACTGCCTTTAAAAGCACAGCATGACCATGTAATTCTTTTTCCAGTTTGTGGTAAAAAATGATGAAACTTCTTTCCAAGTAGCTATCACCCAGATTTAGTGTGAAAAGTAGTGTAATTGTAATTCACGCCATCAGGGTCTATCGCTGATAGACGATCAGCTGTTCTGTAGTGGGGAGAGGCTTTCTTTTCAAATAGGAAAGCTGCCAAGTGCTCTGCGATACCTCCAGCAAGCTTATCGGATTGAGTTCAGAGCCAAAACAGCAGCTGCACACATATGCAAATTGGCAATTAATAGTATAACGTTCTGCAAAAAAAAAAAAAAAAAAAATGTTTAAAAAAATTTTTTAAAGAAAATAGAAAGAAGCTACCTGAACATTAACCTTAACTGTAACTGGGGCTTCTAGGATGAATGACTAAGGATTAATTACCCTCTGGAGAGGACTTGCTCTGCATTACCTTTTCTCCTACAGATCAAGTCTTTGTTGTCTTGCTGAGTTTTGTCTGTTTCATGGAACATAACAATAGACTCTAAAGGAAGAAGTTTAAAAATAACTAAAACCCCTTATATTTTGATTCCAGAAAAGGGTGGAAATGAAGCCCTTTCCACTGATCATTCTTTCTCTGCCCAGAGAACACAAAGCAAGAGCTTTAGCATCCTCGTGGAAAAGACATTTTGTTCTGGATGTCATCATCTCTTTCCACTACAGCTTGCAGTAGGAGCAGGCTTCACGTCCTGGGGGTGCTGCCTGTCTGTGTCTTGATTTCTGTCTGTCTCTTCCTCCCATTGACAGGAATGCCATTTGTGGGCTTCACGCAGCAGTTTGCAGAAATCCAGCAAGATTTATGGTTTATGTTGCCCAGCATGTATAAACACAACACTCTCAAATGTTTAAAGAAAAAAAAAAATCGTATGAATTTGTTAAATTTCTTAGCATTCTGGTCCCCCCACTGCACCCCAATTCTCACACACAAGTACTCTGTTTCCCCTGATACAGTCATACAATAGCTGTGGCTGGGAATAGGTTGACAACCTAAACCCCAAGAAGGGCCTGGCGTTTTCACAGCAGGCTTTTCCCAGTGCTTTGAGTCTTTCTCTCTAGCACGGGGGTGGGGTGATTAGCAAATGTTTCAGATAATCTGTGAATTCTTAATAGTCATATTTCCATGGTTGAAGATCTGCCTCTTTCTGGGATGTGGCAGGTTTCAGAAATGTTGGTGTTGGGGGTTTTACAGATATTTCCAAGTTCCAGGAGTTTGAAATTTGGGTCAGGATCCTGATTCCCTTCAGTGTGTAAGGGTGAAGTAGGTTTTATTTTGCTTTATTTTCAAGATGTCTCAGGGTGAGATTGTATCAGTCCTAGCTGTAACATGTACCATAAACGCAGAATTGCGACCATTATTTCTGCCTTTTTCTCCTTCTATCACCTATGCTTCTGGCATTAGTACTTTCAGTTTTATTGCAAATCAAGTGTGCCTTTAGCTTAAAAACATTCTTTTTCTTACACCCTAGAAACACTTCTTTTATAATCTGAGGCCAGTTTTGGATTATTAACGTTCCAGTTAGAAGGATACTGTACATTTTCATTGCCAATATGGGCTTGGAAGTTTGAATATCAAATTTTTAATAGGAACTTCACTCATGTAGAATTTAAATATGTTTGTTTGTACTAATTGGAAAAAAATTTTGGATAACAGTCAATTAAACAACCAATCCCATTTGAGGTACAGGAAATTTTTAGCCCTTAATAAGAAGCACAAAACTCCTTTCCTCTGGGTCGGTAGATTGCACTTTTCTAAATGTTTATGATTAACAGAACTTTTTTGGTCTGATTCCAATAAAAGTATCCTGTGTTCTGAAGATTATAAGGTATAGGAGAAAAATTATCAAGCCTAAATTCTATTCATAAGTATTATTTTTCTTGACTTGTGATCCAATTAGAATGCATTCTTAGACTTTTCTGTTTTCTTATGACTAAATGAAAACTGGTTTAAAATGATATATAGTCAATTGACAAGTTGCTTTTGAATAAAACAGAACAATGGGAATGCCAACTTTCTTTCCTTCTCCATAACTTCATTAACATGGTTGTATAGACATTTGCATGTAAAATGTAGTTAACAAAAATTACACAGAAGTAAATTTAGTCCTTTAGTGCGTACCTCTATGGTAAAATCAGACCATTTGGCATAGTTTGAAGTCTTCCAAGAAGCCTGGTTTCCACCTGGAAAATAAATTACTAAATTTGAATGTGTTACTTATACTATGATGATTTGTCTATCTGTTACATTTTATTTTAGTACATATACTAGAAACTGTACTTAGAGTTTTCTAAAATTGTCATCTGTTAAGGTAGAGAATTATAATAATTATATAATTATACCCAGAAGAAGTGTTCTGACTTTAGATTATTTTGATACTGTTACAAATATGATGCATTTTTAAAAATTCAAGATGTTTGTCACAAATTCATATGTTACATTGTCGAATTTTGAGATTAATTTAGATTAGCTATAACTGTTTTAACCAAAGTTTATTTTCTTTGCATTTATTGATATACAGATCAAGCTTATATATGGGCTTCAGTGTAACACATATACACTACTGCAATATCTAGCTGTACTTACTTTGCTCCATCTTTAAACGAAACTTCATCTCAAAATTTTCTGAGTTTGATAGATATAAAATATTTATTAAATCACTGTATTCTCCATTCAATATAGCCTACTATTTTAAATCATAAACAATTTGCATTATAAGAGCTATATTGATTAATCAAAATTCTATGTTGTATGACAGAGCATCATGAGATGATTGGTGAGGTGTCATGTACAGTGAGGACAGCACTCAATTAATTTCTCCAGATAGAAATCCTGTTTTCTAATGCTGCAGGTGTGCACAGTGGGAGGAGAGGGAGATGTGGGACCACGGCTCAGTAAAAACTCTTTACAACAGCCAGTGAGAAGTCTTATTAAAATGTGTCTGTAGGTTTTTCTCCATCTTAAAGGAAAGTGCATTAATCTCTGAAAGAAAGCAATATGTCTTTCTGAAGTGTATATTTTCTCAGTTGAGTTAAATAACCAGAACGGGTGTGGTTGTGGAACTCTATATTCTCAAGCCCAGAAACTTTATAATTCACTACAATATACCCAGATATGTCTAATTCCTATACCACCTTCATAATAATTATAATTTTTATGTTTGACTTTTTTTTTTTTAACTCTAAAGCACTTTGTGAATCCAGGTGAATATATAATAGACACCACCTTCTGTGGGAGTGAAAGGAAGAAAAACTTGATTCATATTTAAAGGTGCTATATTTGAACACTATGATGCTAAAATATTTTATCTTAGCACAGGGTATTTGTTTTGAAGAATTTATCTGGAGGACTCTATAATAAATTGAATGAGGAGCCTTTACTCAACGTGCTAAAAGAATAATATTTTTAGGAAATCATGCCTCTAGGTAATCTACTTGGCCATTGGATTAATAGTCTAGGAAATGATGGTGATAGAATAATAATAATTTCTTGGTTCTCTGTGCTAGGTACTTCACATACATTCCCTCATTCAATTGTAATAACCACCTTATGAGACAAGCATTATTATTTTACTGATGAGGAAAATGAGGCTAAGTTTAAATCAAATAGCTAGTAGTGGATGAGCCCCTATGGCCGTGGAACCCTGACGTCTGCACTCTCATCATGTAAGGCACTTCCATTCTGATGTCTGAAGGATAGAGGCATGGAGGTTAGAAAACCATCTCTCCCCTCTTAAAATTCCATTTTTCCTTTACTAAATCAAAGAGAGTCAATGAAGTAGTTCAAGAATTTAGCAGTGTAGCCAAGGTCCATCTGATTGGGAAGTCTTTATATGACTAGGAACAGGATTGCTTTGGCACATGCATAAAGACTCAGGCGATCTACACATCCATCCTCAAATTTAGCAATTCGAAGCAGTTAGCTACACGGACAGTTTTGTATGCATTACTAAATGCAGATACAAAAACTGCATTTGCAAAAAGAGGAAACCCAGTTAAACTAGGTTGCAAATTTGGCCCTAATTTAGCGTAGCATTTGTGATACATATAGGTTAGAGTGACATTTATATAATGGTGTGAAATACGAGAAAGTTCCAATGCTAGACACAAAGACTTTTTAAAATTGCTTTTGCCTAGTTTGGTTAGTTTAAGAAACAGGAGGAAGAATTTGGTTTTTCAAGTGATGGGAAGCCTTTAAGGATGTTGGAACACTGTTCGGTCCCCTGGGGTTCTGCCTGCTGTACAATTTTAAATGTCTTTTAGCTAAAAAATTGGCCAACAAGGGAAACATAGAGACGAAATCTCTTCTCCCTTATCTGGGAAGTGAGAAGCTATAGGTGGCTAACATAATCCAGTTGTGATAGTCAAATAAATGGTCAGCTTTGGCGATCATATGCCATAATCATTCCTCCTAGTTAATATTTCTACTTAACTAGAGTAACTACCTATATATTAGAATTTACTTTGGAGGTTTTGTCCTTATGCTCGGTTGTAGACATAGGCTTCAGCTTAAGAAATATAGCCAGAGATGAGACTTGATAAATACTCACAATGTTTTACATAAATGCTGCAGTCATGGTACCTGAAACTATTTCCATTTTTCCAGTGAAGGCCACTGGAGGGCAGTGTTTTCTCCCTTGGGACCAACACCAGTTTTCAGATGGAGAATGCATTGATGTGTAAAAAAGGCGTCTGGGATATGGAAAATGAGCTGCACTTCTCATTCAGACAGTGCTTGGAATTTACCCCCTCCTATTTACCTGTCATTCAGGTTGTTGCTTATCATACTGCCAGCCAAATTAGTCATACCTAAAAATCAGATCCTAAAAGAAGATCATGCACAGTATTTGCTATTTGGGAGTCTATATTAATTTGCCATTTGAGGATTGTGCAAAGTTTGTTTTATTAACATAAATAGAAAATGAAAGGGTATATGAACAAGAATGGGTCGTTTTAACTATGAAGTTTTAACTATCAAGTGCTTTGCCCTTCATAATTTCAATATTTCATTAAGTTTACATTAATTTTATTTTCAGTATAATATATGTACATATGCTTGTCACGAAATCAGTTGTCAGCAATTTCTAGAAAGAACAAAATGAAAACTTTTCCTAGAAGTTATTTGCCATATTTTATGGTATGACTTGTTCTCTAGCGATAGTATCTGGGAAAATATTTAGAAATTTTTTATTTAAAAAATCTGCTACTGTCAAATTATAAAATTATACTTATTTGTGTTCCCACTAGTTAAAAAATGAAGCTGAATTACATAATATAATTTGAGCGAGAGCCATTTAATCTTTATTTAAAGGCATATAATGCTGATTGAATTCTTTTAATTATACTAATTTGAAAATATATTTTACCTCTGAAAAAAAGATTCCTATTTTTTACAAAATCAACATATAATTTTATTATAATGATTTATTTGATTTTTTTTTTCAATGAAATGCCTAGAAGCTGGCCTCGGATCATGCCTAAACAACACACAGCAACCCAAAACCACCAGTCTCTTGAGGAAAAACATAAATTTCAATGTCTACATCTTCAATAATTGTTTAACGTATCTTATTTTTGTAACATTACTTCTGATTATAAAACTAATAAGTGTTTATTTTGGAAATTATGGAAAATTAATATAATGAAATAAAATCACCCATAACTTAGCCAGTTAGAGAGAGAACCACTGTTAATTTTTTAGAGTATATCCTTACAGCATATTTTCCTATGCACTAACATATGTTTAAAATAACTAGGATACATGAGCTACACTTTTCACTTAAAATATATCATAAATATTTTCCCATGTCATTAAATATTTGTCAGCAGAGTTATTTTGAATGCCTATCTAGAGCACCATAATTTATCTAAGTTCTCAGACACTGTACTTGGTGGTTTCTAATTTTCCTGCATTATAAACAATGCTATGATGAACATGTCTGTAGACAATATTTGCATACATCTATAATTATTTCCTACAGATAAATTTCCTAAAGAAGAATTTCAGGGTCAAAAAGTTTGTTTTTTTTTTTTTACAAGTTTTGATACTTAAGTTCAAAGTGTCCTTCAAGATGGAAATGTATGAGAGTGTCCACTTATCCATACCTTCACCAGCACTAAATGTTACCAGGTTTTTAATCTTCTTTAATTTGATGTTTGAAAAACATTTTGTTCTTTTAGTTTTTGTTACTTTGGTTACTTGAAAAATTTAATATATTTTATATGTTTATTTGCCATTTATATTGTTTCATTACCTCATCCATTTTTTGTTCTCTTGGGATGTTTATATTTTTAAATTAATTTATGATAGCTCTTCATATAATAAGGATACACTGACCCTGTTCCATACATTTTACAAGTAGATTTCTAAGCTAATATCATATTTTGTTACTGACTTTATTTTAAAATTCTCATTCAAATGTTTTTATTAAAATCTCTATCCTTGCTTATTACATTTAAATAATATTCCTCACAAAGATTATTCACTTATATTTTTCTCTGATACATTTGATTACTTTGTTTTATTTCTGTTTTGTTTTTTGTTTTCATTTCATGCATTTAATGCTTTAATCAATCTGCAATTTATTTTAGTTTATCATGTGAAGTTAGGATTTGATCATTTTTTCCAGTTGTTAAGCAATTGTCTCTGGATATCTATTGAATAATACTTCTTTCCTACTGATTTAAAAAGACTTTTTGAATCAAGATGAAAGCTTTTATGTTCCAGGGTCCAATCCTTAGATTAATTTCTGCTCCACTGATTATCTTCCACTTTTATCACAATATTTTATTTATTATTTTTTTTAATTTACCATACTGTTTGTGTATGTGTGTGTGTGTGTGTGTGTATGTATGTATGTATTGTTTGATTATTTTATCTGAGGGACCACATTGTGCTGTGGATGTATTTAATAGTATGTTTCTTTATTTTATTTATTTATTTATTTTTGGCCACACCACGCAGCTTGTAGGATCTTAGTTCCCCGACCAGGGATGGAACCCACGCCTATGACAGTGAAAGTACAGAGCCTTAACCACTGGACCGCCAGGGAATTCCCACAATATTTTATACATTTTTACATCTGGAATTGCAGGTCCCTCTTAAGTAGTTTGTTTTTTTTTTTCCCGAAAGTTTTCTTTGTCATCCTTGCCTATTTATTCTTTATATCCTTCAGAATTACTTTATTAAGTTAAAAAATTCACTTGAGAACATATGTTTTGCTATGGAAAAATGCCCAGGATATATTAAGTGAAAAAAGCAAGTTGTAGAACAGTGTATATAGTATTATCCCTCCTAGAATTAAAAAAAAAGTAAGAAAGAGCATAGAAGTGTGTCTGCATGCCCATGTGTATGTGAGTACATGCCTTATAGATACGTACAAAATTTCTGGAAGAATAGACAAAAAAATTGTTAACAGTGATTACCTTTGACGAATGGGAATGGACACTGTGGGAAAGCGGAACTTTTGTTTTTTACTATAAAGTAGTCTTTTTTAAGCAGTTTGTATTCAAAAATTTACCTGAAATTCTAAACAGAATTATAATACATTAAATTCATAAATGAAGTGGGACATCCTTATAATATCGTCATTTTCCCATATAAGAACACTTTTCAAAAAATTTTATGTTCCTCAGTAAAAGTTTTGTAATTTTCTTCAGATGGGTACTACACAAGCCCTGTAGTTTATTAGTTTAGCCCTGTAGTTTATTAGTTATATATCTATAACTATATGTAAATTATGTATCTATAACTATTGATTGATATATAGAAATATAAAGATATGTTTCATAAATAATATTGCATAATTGCCATTGTAAAGTTAATTTGTCTCATGGAAGACTATTTTCTAATTGTTTTTTCTTTAAATGAAAGAAATGGTTGATTTTTAATTTTCTTGACTTTAAAAATAATCCTAAAGTAATTAGTCAGTTCAAGTTAAGGCTAAAATTATTGGTTTAGGTAGAAATATTCTAATTTTACTTAATATAATTGTTTTCATTTATATGATTTTTTGAGTCATAGAAACATGGCTTGAGAAAATACCAATTATGAAGAATCCCTTGAAATATAAATGACTGCAGAATACAATACCTGTCATTTTCTGAAAAGAAATGCAAAGGAGTAATGAACAAAAATGATTATTAGAGTATAGATAGGATTTCTATGAATAATTTATGAGAACCTAGACAAGGAAGAAACAATAGATATGACCTATTTTAAGTCCCGTAGACTTTTTGCCATATTTGTAGTAGAAGATACTGCTATTTTTTATATTTTTTCTTTTCAAAAGTATAGTATTTGATTCCTGTTATTCCTGACTATAAATATTTAATATTCTCATTGTAAAAAACATTCAAATATCATAGAAAAAATACTTTCTTTTTTTGAAGATCAACCATAACCCTATCATCCAGAAGAAAACTACTGTCAATATTTTGCCTACTCTTCAAGAATTAATTCTATTCATATATATTTCATATATTTATAAATGAAACCACACTATACCTACTGTATTATAGCCTCTTTTCTTCTTTTAATGTATAATCTCTGCTGCCTTTTAATGTCCATAAATGCAGATCTTCATAATTCTTAGTGGTTACCATTGAGATGTGTATTTTATTTCATGACGTTCCATAATTTATTTGATCAATCCTCTACTGAGCAACGTTTAGTTTTCAGTATTTTACAATGAACATTCTAAAACATCTTTTTACATTTGACACATTATTTCCTTAAGAAACAGAAATGCTAGATCAACGAGTCTGCATAATTTTAAGACTTTTGATTTCATACTGCCTCTCTTTCCTCCAGAAAGTCATAGTGATTTTATCTCAAGCCTTCCCAATACTGAGTGTTATTATTATTTTAAAAATCTTTTATAATCTGATAGGTGGGGAATGGTATTTCATTGTTCTTTTAATTTCCAGAATTTGATTAGCAATGAGGTTTATCATTTTCTCATATATTTATGGTCTATTTTATCGTGTTTTCATATGTTTTATGGTCTATTATTATTTCTATATTTGTGAATTAACTATCCTATCTGATTCCTCTTTTTCTTCTGGAGTATATATATCTCACTGTTTTGACTTGTAAGTAGTTCCTTAAAGATTGAAAATATTAATCTTTTGTTTGTGATATGTATTTCTTTCAGTATGTCTTTAGTCTTTTTACCTTGTTTGTGTCATTTTTGCCGAAGTTTTTTTAAGTAATCAAATTTACAAGGTATCACTGAATTCAGTGTCTTTGGTATCAAAGACATTTCCTATGACAACATTAGTAAGAAAAAATTCTCCTGTGTTTTACTCTAACTATATTTATGTTTTCATATTCTGCACTTGTATTTTTAACCTATCTAGACTTTCTTCTCCAAGATGTAAGTAGAGATCTAACCATATTTTTTCCCAAATGGTTAGTTAATATTTCCACACCATTTTTGAGCAACCTACATTTTCTCCACTAAGTTCTTGGATATATTGTAATCTAGGTCCAGATTTTATCTTCTGTTTTATTCATCTGTATTAGCATGATCTGTATTAGTGAGATTCTGAGAATATTGTTCAGGTTTTGCTGCAATAGTGCTGTGTAACAAACACTCCCCCAAATCTCTATGGCTTACAACAAACATTTATTCCTCTCTCATGGGTATCTGGGCCAACTGTGACATTGCAGTGTTCTGCTGGACACAAATGGACTTTGCTTGGCTCCAGGTCAGGTTTATGACTTTCATGTGCCTCTTTTTTTGAGCTGAAGTAGCAACAGCTCGCTAGAACATTTTCTTCTCATGATTAAGTGGCAGGAGTTCAAGAAGGCTGGTGAAAACTTAGCCACACTTCTTAAATCTCAACTCAGCACATTCTCTTTTCCATCCACACTCCATTGGTCTGAGAAAAATCACCTGGCCAAGCTTTAGGTGAGTAGAAAAGGAAAGTATATTGCCTTCACAGCTCAAGGACTTGGGGGAAAATGATGACTTGTAAACAAATGATACTATCTACCGGATTGGGCTAGTTATGTTTTTTAAGTCTCTAGTTCCTCACTGTTAAGATGTGGTTAATGTGAAGATTCAATGATATAGACAATAAATGTCAAACACATTGCACCTGGCATCTGGTAATTCAAAAAATGTATATCTGCTTCTTCACAGTATACTTACTATAGCTCTGCAAGATACTTTAATATGTGGAAAAGCATAATAGCTCCTATCCCATCACTCTTTCTTTTACAGGATTTTTCTGACTATTCTCTACCATTTTTTTCCAAATGAATAAACAGACTTTTGATTCCATCACATATATTCATCTCATTAATAACTGAGGAAAATATCTTCTCAATCATACTACTTTTAGAATGATGAGCAAGTTGTTTCAGGACCTTACCAAGAGAGGGCTGAGGGGTTATTCTTGGGACCCATAATAATCAACGTATTTTCTGTTTATTCTAAAAAGTCAAAACTATACTGAACAAATTTTCAAATGATATTAAATTAATTGTGGTGGTTAGTATCCTGAAAAAATAAAATTGAATTTAGGATAATGAGCATATAACAAATGATGCTCAGAAGAAGCAAATGGCCATAAATGTTCAGTGCAGTATATGATTATACAACAGTGTCTAGGCAAAAAGTACAGAAGAAAGAACTTTAAGGTTAATCGACAAAGTACAAATAGTCAACAATGTGGGATAAAGCAAACATAATTTTTATGATTTCCTAAATAATCTTAAATAAGCAAGGGACAGTTTCTCCTATTGTCAAGTATTAGTTATACTTTTGTTTGAAAATTACTTCCTGTTTTGGATCACATTTTTAAAGTATGTGGAGAAATTTATGAGAGTCGAAAGAATAACAACAACAAAAAATAGCTGAAGATCTAATTCAGGTCCTTCAGGAAAGCTAAGGAATTGCCATTAGTCAGTCTTAAAAGGCTAAGGTGTGACTTGCTTGGTATTCAACTGTAAGATTTATTTTCAGAGAAAAGATGCTGAGCAGTGGTTCTTCATGTCTAAATAAGAAAAAGATGTTTATTAAAACAGACAGTTTTATGTGACTTTTATAAGGAAGTATTGTTTGTTAGGTCAAGGAAACACTACAGATAAATACCAAGAAAGATTTAAAAATTTCTATTTCTGGAAAGACAAATATTCTATTTTATAAGTAAGAGAATAAGCAATTATCAGTCTGGTTAAAACTGTCATTTGAAGGTCAGTGACAAACCAAATGAACTCTTCTGACAGTGTGAGCTTATGAATTTATCTCAAGTTGCCTAACACTTTTTTTTTTTTTAAAGAGAAAGATGTTTTTCTTAAAGCAAGACCTCATTTGAGAGGTTTTTGTTGTTTTCGGGTTTTTTTTTTTTGGCCACACGGCACGGCATGTGGGATCTTAGTTGCCCGTCCAGGAATCGAACCCGTGCCCCCGGCACTGGAAGCGCGGAGTCTCAACTGCTGGACCACCAGGGAAGTCCCAAGTTGCCTAACACTTTAATCTGTATTATTCATTAATGAATTAACGCAAATATTTATTATATGGTTTCATCATAGCAATAAACTGACACATTTATGTACATTTTGAACATAAAACAAAATAGCACAGTTGTCTAATTTACTCTTATTTCCTCTTAATAAATAGCAATGAGTATATTAGAAATACATCAGTTATGCTATGTGGATCATTTTGGGCTATTATACACAAGCATCCAATAAAATGCTGCTAAAACTATACCCATTCATTCTTGATTATAACATAGAAATGTATTTAATGGTTTTAAATGTACTTTTAAGTATCACTTTGAGGCTTAGAGCCATATATTCAAAGTTGTCCTCCAAAGACCCAAGTTTTGAAAATAAAATGCCCTCTTAAATGTTATTTGCTAGTTCTGAAATACTGAATTTTGAAAGGGGGCATCTTCAAAGCTTTTAAAAAGGGGTATGTAATATAAAACCCAACAAATTCCCAGTAAAAAGGCGATTGGGAGGAGCTGAAACATCCTTTGCTTTTAGTCTTATGAGGCACTGACTGTTTCTTGTGTGTGTGTGTGTGTGTGTGTGTGTGTGTGTGTGTGTGATATATATATGAGATGAGAATTTTTAAGGAAGAATAAATGTCATGTTTCAAAAATATAACACAAACCTGTCAATTAATTTAGATCCAATCATAAGAAATGTGTTTTGGTAGAAAGCAAGAATGAAGTAAAGATGTTTTGTTTTCATTTAATCATATGCCAATGATTCTGAGAAATGTGTATATGTACATGGAAAGCATATTAGTTTATTCCCAGGTCTCAGCTCAGTGGTGCAACCTTTGTGTAAGAAAGCAGTGCATTTGCATATTATAAATGGGTCAGTTAATCTTGCTCAATTTTTTAAAAATATTCTTTCCAAACTACTGATATTATTTGCCATGATTTTATTCTGGCCCAAGTGAAGGCCTGCTTTCATGTTTTACCACTTTACTCATCTGTCTGATTAAACAACCTTCACTCCTTGAAAGTCTTCCAGTGGGTTCCATGTTTTTTTTCACTGCATTTTTCCAACTATTGATAACTTCATATTTGCATAACTAATAGGCTGTCAAAGTGTGTTGATGTCTGTGTTAGTTTTGAATATCCCTTAAAGTTTTCTTTGCATTCGATCTAGAGAGATCAACCCATTTGGAGGACAGTATGTTCAAAAGTGATAACCTTTCTCTCTTGGTCATAGATTGCCAATGCATATGTATATGCATAAGTTGGAAATAATGTAGGATGCCTACTTCAATTTGAAAAATCAATTTAGTTTTATATTATTTTCTATTTTATTCAAACATTCATTCCTTTTTTGTAAGACAAAGGGAAAATTGCATCATAGGACTCCACTGTCAGAACTGACTGTGATCTTAAGGGTGAAGATAATGTTTATTCTGCCTTGTAACTTACTGTCCCGCCACTAGCCTGCACCTGAGGTATGGCAGCACTCAATACATATTTGTTGCTTGGATGAACTAATGATGTAATATAATAGTCAAAACTGGCCCTTTGGTTCTTTGAACGTCTACACAACTTTGTTGTTTTTAAAGCTACCGTTTAAAAGTGTTTAGCTGGCATTTTCATTCATTATGGTCAACAGTTGGCAGTGTTTATCAAAATTTAATACACATGCATTTGATCCAGCGTTTCCAGTTCTGTGAATCTATCTTATAAAATACTCAAGCATAGCCACAAAGATAGGTATACAAGGCTACTCACTGAATCATTGTTTTCTATAGAAAATACTTGAAAGAACCTGAAAGTTCATCATTGGCAGGGTTAAATAAATTGGGGTACATCTTTACTTTGGAACACTACACAGCAGTTTTAAAAGAAGGAGGTATATCTATATATAAGTACGTGGAAAAATCTACAAGATGTATTGCTGAGAGTTAAAAAACCAAACAAATAAAACTCTCCAAACAATTTATGTGACGCAAATGCATAAGAATATGTTCTGAAATGATAGACACCACACTTTTAATCTTATTTCCCTCTGGGATAGGGAGGTATAGTGATAATAAAATGGTAAGTTTTAAAGGTGCTGAGAAGTGCTTTCACTTTTTACTCTAATGTATTGGTATATTGTTTTAAATTTTAACAACGAGCATGCACTTGTATATTCAATAATTAAATAAAACCTGTGATTTTTTTTAAACAATACTTTTTTATACAAAGAAACTTTTCCTTCTTAAACAATGGTTAAAGTATGATGTATTTATAATTATTCTCTACAGCTCTGTCTTTTCTGCCATTCCTCTTTTCACACATCCCACCCATTACAAGGCTACAAAGAGTAAACAAAGAAAAATCTCTTAAAAATAAAAAAGAGAAATAAATCAAGATATGCCTAGAAAATGCCATGTACAGATTATGTCCCCCTCTTTGTTTAGAGGCAAAATAACAAATTTCTATTTAATCCAATGGATACTATTCATACATGTGGTGTTGAGACCACCGTGAACCTGGAGTGTTGGTCCCTCCTGGTAAACTTCTAGGGAGATGCAGCTGATCATTTCTACCAAGACTTAAAGATAGAATAGTTCTTAAATAGTTCTTTGAATGAGTAGATACATCCCATGTTAGGATTTTATCTGATTGTCTTATATTGATTAACATCTGACTAGATTAATATTTTTCTTTAAGTCTATCTTACATTGCTTTAATCCCACTAGGTATTAATATTTATTAATATATGTTCCATTGTGATACATTATTTCCTATTTATTTGCCTCACACATGGTATTTATTGCTGAGACTAAGTCTTGTCCATGCCTTTGTAATTCAAATACAAAAGCATTACTTATCTCTTGTCATTTCTTATTCTCTACTTTTACATATACTTGTATACAATCTAATGTTTTGTTATAAAATTATTTTCCTATTTCTATATTATCATATGAGAAATATTTTAAATAATGAATAAGGAAGAGAAATTCTCACATATAATGAGAAATTGCCTTCGAAAGAAGGTAAACTTTTTAAACGTTATAAATGCTTAAACTTATGCTTGCTCTATGTAAACTCTCAGATTTCAGCTACAGGTTTTGATCTCCACTTTTTAAAACTTCTAATATCTAAACCAAGTCTCTCATTATTTTCTCTGAAGCCTAACTTAATCTGAACAGATTTCTTTCTTGAAGAGATGAAAACTTTTTCATGATTGAGGCCTGAGGTTGTCTCATTCAATGATCTTTTGAGCTGACTTCTAACATAAGATTATTAAGAAGCAAATTTAGGCATCACCTCTCCCCTTAGCCTCTACAGAATCTGATCTAGTCAGTAGAAGAACCACTAGCCAAATAATCATTTCATAAAACTTATCACTGTTTTTCAAATTAAAAGGCATTAAGGTAGTAAAATGACACAAAATCTAATGATGGCTACCCTCTTCTGCTCTAACTATTCAAATTAAGAAATAGCCACCCATTTCATCAAGAAGAGAAGAATTTTAACTAAATAAGTAGAAAATGAGCTACTTTCATACATTTTTCTATTAAAATATTCCAAGGAAGAAAGAGGCAGGTAAAACCCTTAAAGCAGGAAAATACAGCAAGAAATAGTGTGGCTTTTTGTTTGTTTTTCATCATTCATATTATTTTCTTTATTCTTTAAATCTAATTCTCTCTCCTCTCCTCCTAAGAGAGTTGTATGTCGGGACTTCTCTGTCTGGTGTTCCCACTTGTCATGAGGCACGGCCAAAAAAAAAAAAAACAGTTGTCTACAATCAATGGAAAACTGAAGACGTTGTTGTAGACCAAGTAATAAGAGATATATTAATGATTTCTAAAAATATGGAAAATCCTACTGAGGTCTTTACAGTCCTTCAGGACATTGGCCTCTCCTTACATTCTATTTTCTTACCTCCCTCCACCTCCATTTTTAATCATTACTGACTGAGGCCAGCAGAATAAATGATACTGTGGGAACCACAACCTTCATTTAAATGTAGTTCAGATTTTGAAACAGTTGATGGTGTAACAGGATAGACAAGATAAGCCCAAAATGAATTTACTTAAAATAAGCTAGTATGGATTATTTAGTTATTCTAGTTATTTTTATAGGTTTGCTTATTATATAGCTATTTATATACATCCATTACATATATTATTACATATGAACACATGCACACGAAAGGAGGAAGTGGTCAATTGTTATGCATTAATCAGAAATGGGTTTTTAGAGAAGGGAACTCCACATATCTCAACATACGGTTCGCTGATAATTTCATGCTTATGGAAAGCTTTAAGATTATAATGGACCAAAGGACTACCTGAACTTTTTACTTCTAGAAATTGCAGTGTTGTCACAGGAATGATTGTTCCTTATTGAACAACTAAAAAATATATATTGAATATATAGAAAATTATTATATACAATTATTATTATTGGCCTGTTCACCTTAAGATGAAAAATTTCCCTTCTTTGTGCTTTTTTTCAAAGTTTTGTTTCTAATAAACTGGAAATAACTTCACATATAAAGAAGAAAATTTTCTGTTTTCCATTTCTGTACACAGAACAACAAACATGCACAACAGACATAGACAACAAACAAACACAGTTTGATAACTGAATTCTACTTTAGGACTATTTTTCACACAAATCTAAATAATACACATTGAAAGAAATGTCTGTTGTCAGCTGGAATGGAAATTTTAAATTGTTTTACTAAAAATATAACCAGTCCTCATGTAACCTTCACTCAAAAGAGCCAAGAGCAAGATAAATGCACCCCATGTATTGAAACCACCATTCATCTTTCTAACATTGATGATTTTAGTAATTTTATACTTTAAAAAAACATAACAGACTGAAAGGATTACATTTCCCTGTACCTGTATGAAGAAATTAATGAGACTATAAAAATAAGTTTATCTATTTATTAGCTAGCATATGTTTCTATAGGAATTGAGCTCCAACAAATCTGCTCTTAATGATCTTTTTTCTTGTCCTTGTTGGGGTGAGTTGGGATACCATTCTGATATTTTTTGTACTGACGATACTTCTGTAGTACTTCAAAATCCAAATAATCTTGAAGATCCCATCTAGCATAACTTTGGTTAAGGATATATTATCTACCTGTAACTGAATGGCAAAAATAAATTTTTGTTCAAGGATAAGGTGGGAAAAGTATGCTGAGTTACATCTCAAACTTGGTCCATTTCTCTATAGGGTACACTGAACAATTGAATAACTTTTTCCCCCCAATTTTCTTGGTTAAGTGAACTTCTCACAGTAAAACAAGCCACCTAAATGGTTTTCTTTTGAGATATGAAGCCCTATAGAGGCATTGGATTATTTTTTTTTAACATCTTTATTGGAGTATAATTGCTTCACAATGTTGTGTTAGTTTCTGTTGTATAACAAAGTGAATCAGCTATATGCATACTTATAGCCCCATATCCCCTCCCTCTTGCATCTCCCTCCCACCCTCCTTATCCCACCCCTCTAGGTGGTCGCAAAGCACCGAGCTGATCTCCCTGTGCTATGCGGCTGCTTCCCACTAGCTATCTATTTTACATTTGGTAGTGTATATATGTCCATGCCACTCTCTCACTTCGTCCCAGCTTACCCTTCCCCCTCCCTGTGTCCTCAAGGCCATTCTCTAGGAGACATTGGATTATTTTACCCAACGCTTTTTGCCATGACCAACACACGGTTACGTTCTGAACTAGACTGTTACACGCCTTTCATGGTCTAATTTTATAGGTTCTGAGGAATGGGACTTCCACTACTTTCCTGGGAAGACAGTTCTCCAGTGCAGTCCCTCTAATTATTTAAGGTAGGTCTTCATTTCTTTAAAAGAGCCGAGTTATTCAAGTTGGAAAAGCAGCTACTACGTAAGCAGCCTGACTTAAACTGACAAAAGCAAGGAAATTCTGGATCCATAATTCACCTTCCACCCCTTGACCTCGCAAGCCGCCATATTAGCGTGATCACACCAAAATACCAGCTTGTGTTTACATTTTCAGTCCTCCTGATGGCGGACGGGCGCGTGTACACGAGCACTCGCTCTGTGTGCACTGAATAGGATCACGATCCGGAGAGCTGAAAATGTAAACACAAGCTGGTATTATGGTGTGACTGGCGGTTTGTGGTTCTTTGTTTGAACACTTTAAAAATGGGCACCCTGGCAAGAACAAAAGAGGCAGAAAGCAGAACTGCTCTGAAATGGCTTCTCTCATCTTTGTCCCTCCGCAGGTACACCCAAAATAACTTATCCACTTGACGGGGTCTCCAGCAACCATTTGTTTTTGCCTAGTTGGCTACACTTCAACGCAACAGTTTTGTTTTCAAAGCCAGGCCGTTCATTCTTTGCCTTTCGTAATTTTAAATTAGCTTCTGAGTATTTGCAAGCACTATACTTCTGTAGTCATTATTTGCATCAAAATCTTCCACGTGGCAATTTCATTGCAAGGTTTGATGGGTTTAAGCAAGAACCTAAATGCCTTCTGTGGCCTTGTTTTCATACTTGCAAATCAGCAGTGGTTCTTTTACATCAAATGATTATTGGCATCAACATAACCCTATCAGACAACGTATCTACCTACTGATCTTGCTTATGCTACTTTAGTCATTGATTTTGAAGTGCAGAAGTTGACCTTAAGAGAAATGTAAAGGGTAAAAAAACCCAAAATTATAAACTTTATTTTAGCATAACATCTACTTGCATTGGTGGACCTTTAGTTTTCTCTGCAGTCTTTGTCATGTCTCCATTTTTACACTAAATATGTTCAATCATTGGCTCTCCGCTGTGCACTTTGATTCTGAAATAGATTTACTTGTGGGATGAAGAGATGATCGTATCCTTGCAGGGAGAAAATTAAGACATATAAAGAAGGAAGGCTTAAAAAAACTCATTTCCTGAAAAATGTCAAGGTAGCTCATGATATGCTTGGTAAAGTACACTATCTTGTTTTTTAAAAAACAAAATTTTCTCTTTGGAATTAGGTATACCATCACTACCAAAAAATCGGTAAGCAAAGGAACAGTGGATAGTATGGCAGGTCCCTTTTCTTAAATAAAAATGACAAAATCTGATTTTACACCTATTGAGGCAGCCATCCGCCACTGTAAACTTATTTCTGACAACTGTTTCTTTTGGAATCTAATAAGTAATTGAAAAACAAAAGTGATTTTCTCAATATAATCGAAAGGCAGTTAATGCAAAGACATAAACACAAGCAACTCATGGTTGTAGACAGTTTTGATGTAGACTGCAGTACTTAATAAAGGAATAAGAGGGATCCTAGCTTGGGATTTTTAATGAAATGCCACTCAAATGGAAGCAAGTGATTTCAGAAGTGTTGTCAGTCACTTTAGACTGAAAAGAAATAACAAGAAATAGCTTTTAAGATATCAAATAATTTGCACTCAAATACTGTACTATAGCACCTCACCTTTGAATAAGCCAACAATTTGCCTTGTTTGTTTAAAACTTATTGTACTTGATCACTTCACGAAACTGCACAACTTGACTGACCTTTGCCATCTTGTATCTTTCGTATCTCTCTCCATGTGAAAATGCTCACCAAGAGCGCTTGCAAGCATTCCACAAATTATAATAGAGGAACCATCTACATATACACCAATACTGACAGATCTGGATCATCTTATTTTCACCTGATATATGTTCAGGCTCAATTGAAAACTAAATTATAGAATGAATAGATATACTGGAAGAGTGAGTTTGGCCTTATCTTACACATATGTTTTGAGAACAGCTGTATGAAGCTATTTTGGAGGTTCAATATCTATGGTAATATGTTCAGATATACAAATAATTAATGTACAAAGCATTGACATTTTCACAGATTTTATCCCCAATATCATATAATTTCATATCTTGTGAGCTGTATTTCATATTCTGGAGGGAAAAGTCTGTGCTACAGGATTTCATAGCTTTAAACTTGAGCTTTTAGTTTTATAGTTTTTTTTTAAATTCTTTATTTCAAATATACGATTGTAATTTTACAGAAAGTTCAAAACATCTTGGAGCCTGTAAACATTCTTATTACTCCTCATAATTTGTGTTGGCCCATCTACTTGCTAATGCGATCACTTTCCTTAGCTACCTCATGCTACTAGTATCTGTTGATAGTAAATACAGACAAACGCAGCCTTTAGGTTAGAAGGCCTTTGGCAAATTTATCTTGTGGAAGCCAGCTAAGGAAGGGAAAATGGGGGTCAGAAAAGCTGCAGCAATGGTCCAATTCTGCATCTGTAGCAATAAGGGTTAAAAAAAAACAGGATGGGCGGATGAAGATGGATGGTGGCGATGACCGTGCAACAACGTGAATGTACTTAATGCTACTGAACTGTACACTTAAAAATGGCTAAAATGGTGAATTTTATGTTATGTGTATTTTACCACAATAAAAAAGTAGAGGTTAATATTGACTCTAATTAGAAATTAGGGACTGACTCTAAGAACCTACTTGCCCAACAAAAAAGCAATTTTACTGCAGAAAAGATAAACATATATGAAAGCAGGAAAACCAAACTTTTCGTTCCCATTCATTGTAGCAAAAACACTTAAGAATTCTTTGCCATTGGAGTTTATTCAAACACAAATTATCATGTAAAATAGCCAAAAGATAATACTAAAGTAAGACAAAGTTTATCAAATATTCTTTAGTCCCTATTCTATATTTTTTACAACTGGCCATCTTTTTTTTCCAGGTTATTTTTTTAAAGCCCATGCACATAAGCATATAACTTATCTGTATGACTATTTATAAAAATGAAAAGGAATGAAGTTAAAAGAAGTGAAAAAATAACACTGCCTTAAATACTAATGAATTTTAAGTAGTTGAAATATTTAAAAGTAAACTATAAGTCATACTGTAGGGCCTACTTTCCTAACTTTTAATAGATTTCTAAAAAAATTCAAACCTTGAAGTGCATGCAATTAGAAACATGCAACAGTGAGGCTAGGCTTAGTCACAGTACTATTTCAATGCAAACTGCTTCTATGTTTGGTGTCCTACAGAGAAATAGAATTAGAATGTTCTAACCTCTGCTCATTCCGTAGGTGAGAGTATAAAGCTGACTGCTTAAGAAATTGGGGTGGGGGAGTCCTTTCTAACCAATTCTTTCTCATGTTTTATGTATTACGTGATTGTTTTACTATGATGTGGACGATTAAGGACAAACGATTAATTTTGTGTGCATAATCAGCTCCAAACTCTCCTGGACAGATTGCCATGAATATGGCCTATCTATGAACATCAGAACATGGTTGATTCCTCGTATTTGTACTATCCTGCTGGTTTTTTTTGCCCTGCTGTATGGTTTTTAAGGCTAAAACAGAGCAGTATTACATAAATTTATAGAATCTTAGGGTTGGATGAATTTTAAATTCATCCAGTTCAAGCACCCACTTGATGCCTTAATTTCTTCAAGAACTTACACAGCCTTAGCATTAATAATTCTAGTGACGGTAATGCTTACTTCTGCTGGAGCATATATAATTGAGAACAGGAAAACTAAGAAGTCAGGAATAAATTACAATTTCTTTATCTGTAGAAGATATATACAATTGAGGATTAAATGAAATAACCTATATGATCAGGCCTAGCACAGTGCTAGAAATATAATACATACTAAAAAATAGTTATATTTAAATTTATTTATATCACACTCACTAATCTTTATGTTTCAAGTGTCTAGTGCTTGGTAATGTCACGGAATTTGGGGGGGGGGTTGTGGTACCTGGTGGTCTGTTATTATGTTAAGGTTAGGGTCACTGAAGTGTCATTAGACTAATATTATGATATAGAACCAGGTCACAATTTTTTTAACATGAAAAAAATAAAGATACTTCTACTATACACTAGATTCTTGTTGTGTTAGGGTAATGGCTATGTCATGTTATATTTACATAAATATTTACCTGTTCACTTAATTTACCTTACCACTCACTCACTAATGCTAAAATTTCATCACGAGATTTAAAGTTCACCAGAAATTTTATAATAGCCTCAATAATGCTTGTCTTCACAAATACAAGGTTGCTTTTTTTGCTTCATTCACATGTCTTGATTGACTAGATATTGAGGAGTACAAAAACCTACTAACTGCTACATCTAAAATATCTCACATGTCTGTTTCTTAATTTTATATTCAGATATTTAAAAAACCCACAAAACTACCCTCTGGTAAAATTGCATTCGACTACCTATTATCGTCTTTGAGCTATGTTTTTATTATTTTTTAAAAAATTTATTTATTTTATTTATTTATTTTTTGGCTGTGTTGGGTCTTCCTTGCTGCGTGCGGGCTTTCTCTAGTGGTGGTGAGCGGGGGCTACTCTTCACTGCAGTGCGCGGGCTTCTCATTGCGGTGGCTTCTCTTGTTGCCGAGCACAGGCTCCAGGCGTGCGGGCCTCAGTAGTTATGGCTCGCAGGCTCTAGAGCGCAGGCTCAGTAGTTGTGGCGCACGGGCTTAGTTGCTCCGCGGCACGTGGGATCTTCCCGGACCAGGGCTCGAACCCGTGTCCCCTGCATTGGCAGGTGGATTCTTAACCACTGCGTCACCAGGGAAGCCCTGCTATGTTTTTAAATGTTCCTAAAAATTTCTAGTTCTATGATTATGATTATTATTAAAACAATCTAAATATAAGCAGTTTGTTGAAGATAAATTAATTCAAATTATGAATATGTAACCTAAAATTTCTTAAGTAATTAGCAGCTCTGGTTTACCTGAAAGATGCAGTTATCAGGAGCATGTAGTTTAATATCAGCACATCTCTAATATCGATGTTATTTAAAGCCATACATTAAGAGTCATAAGCATCTGTAGTGACAGAAGAAGCATGCAACAAAGTACTGAAAAACTGGAATAGAATTAATTGGTTTTGGTCTACCCACTTCAAATTAGAAAATAGCAACAGAAAAAAAAATTAAACACTAAATGTATTCGTTAGGCAGGATCAGCAATCATGCTGCCCACACATGATCTGCAATTAATTTGTAAATAAGAAGATTCATCACCTGGAGGATAATAAACTCTAGTTTTATGGTCCAAAAGACTAGACAAGTAAAAACCACTAATGAATGTACTATATAAACACAGGGGCAAGAATGTGCATTGGTTGAGCAAGTGAGGATAACAAGGACACTCTGTTTTGTTATTAAAGTAGACCAAAAGATACATGACACATATCTGGAGATTTTTCTGAAGTGTTAACACCGCTCAAAACAGGGTCACTTAAGAGACATGGAAAAGTGTTACTACAAGGTAAGAAGGGAAAAAGTTGATTTTTAGAAAGAGCATTTTTTAAAAAAGTAAAGATCAGTGTTTAAAATACCCTGAGATCATTATGTTAATACTAATTAATTTTTCATAACTGCATATTAGAAAGTCTTACTAATAAATAATAATCTGAAGTGATTTTAGTTTAGATCTTAGTTTAGATTTTAGCTTAGATTTCATTTAGATCTTCAAATGTGACTTGGACTATGAAAAGATGTCTTCAAACACTATTTATTGAGAAAATAAGTATTAAATGGAATTTCCAGTATTGCCCTACTTTGGAAGAGGCTTTGATGTGAAAACTAATTTCCTTCCTGTAAGTTACAATTGTATAACACACCTTAATTTTGAACCCAAAATAAAACACTCGAGGTTACATCCATTCAAATGAGAATTTCTTCTTTAGTGTCAACTGAGAACTCTGAAACACAGAGCGGTAAAAGAATCAGTTGGGATGTTTATTTAAAATACAGAGTCCTGGTCTCCACCTCATACCAACTGAAATACAGTCTCTGGAAGTGGGGACTTGGAATCTATATACAATCATAGCAAAATCTCTAGTTGATTCTGATGCATACTAAAATTTAAGAATGACTTTATTGTTAGTAAATATTTATTATCATCAAATATTTCCTTTTCATAAATGAGATTATTTTTTCAATAGGCATAAGAAAATACTTTTCCAAATAGTAAAAAATAGACCTGAAATTACTTTTATGAAATAAGTTCTCAGACCTGGAGTCACCTTAATGGGATCAATAATATTATTAGTGCTAAAATTAAAAGGAGAAAGAAGTCAAGGGAAGTGTTAATATAGTAAATAGCATTCAAATTTTTGAATGCTCTAGAACTCAACTATTAATTATAAATATAATCAATATATTAAAATATATCACTTATTAAGCTGCTTCAACTATCAAAACATCTCAGTACTCAAAACAGATGTCGTAGACTATTCAAAATAGATGCCGTAAAACATACTAAGGTCTATGTAATTCATCAATAGCATTTATATTTGACCCAATTCTAATAATTTTATCTATCTGGTTTATTTGATCATAAAACATTAGCTATATTTCAAAACAAAGTTTGAGGAAAGGAAACATTTGCTGCTAGCAATTACTTTTATGAAGTAGTATCTGGAATAAAGAAGATTAAAAGGCTTATTAAAAAATAAGCCCCCCAAATATCAGACTATACAAAAATACTGTGAAAAATGATCTCAAAAAGTATAGTTATCTGGGACCATTTAATGTAGGGTTAAAACTAGAATAATCTGTATATGCTTGTGTAGTACTGTAACTGATGTTTATGATCACTGTCAATCATCAGGAAACAGGTTTATATGTTCTAGCTTAAGAAAGGAGAGAAATGTATAGCCCATTTTAGAAAGATTTTAATCTGGGTTGTTTAAAATAAACAATTCTTTAAATCTTAAAGAGATAAATTTCACCTAACATGAAAATTCACTAGTGGGATTTACCTCAAAGGAAGACAAGGTTTTTTCCAAATAGTTAAACTTAAAGAATAGAGAGTGTTACTTAGACATAGGCGCCATCTAGTGGCAAAAGACGGTAGTTTCAGGGTAATTGTTTTGTCATTGGATTAGGACAATATGGAACTGGCTACATATAGAGGTTTTGTTAAAGGCTTAAAAAATGTCTTAAATTGTGGAGATTAAACTGAAAATTATTTAATTTCAAAAGAATTCAGACTAATGCAATCACAGAGTCAGGAAGAGGTTGAAGATGATGAAAGTCGTGTCAACATAAATAGTAAAGATATAGGAATATAAAATGGAAAATCAATACAAATAGAGTTTAAGAAAAAACTTTATTGACTATTGATTATAGATATATTATTTATTATATACATACATTTTATGAAGAATGGTCTTCTTACATTCCAAGCTCTTTTTAAAAATTATTAATATGGAGTGGAATTCTCTTTTCTCTGATGAAAGTGGTTACAAGCAGCATCATTATACATTCCAAAATTAGCCCATTGTGAGGAAAACTGGATTTTCTGATTAATTATAATTAACCAACAAATATTTATTAAATAGGTATTCTATATAACTAAACACGTTCTGGGGAATGAATGAGATTGAAAAAATATATAGTCTCTGTTTATAATCTAACAAAATACAGCTGAAATGACAAGAGATTAATTACAACAGCAAATATTTAGTAGGGAAATTAATTTAAAAGGCATTCAAAACCTATAACCACTGTACAAAGTTCAAGAAAGGGCATACCTGCTTATTCTGGTGCTTTGTGCCAGCCCAAGAGAGAACATCTCTATTAAAAGTTTATTGTGTGTGTTCATTACTTGGTCTGACATATATTTCTATAATTTCTTCTACTGGTATGTTCAACCATAAATACTATATTCTCTTCTAAAAAGAATTAATAATGTCAATTATGTGAAACCATATGTAATATTTCCTGGCTATGGTAGATATACAGTTCCTTTAATTCTTTGACACTTTAATACAGATAGGCAAGGTTAGTTGATAGTAAAAACTGAACAAGTACTGAAAGGAAATGTTTTAGATGGGGTATGATTAGACAAGGAAAGATTTAAGATGTTTTGAGTAAGATCTAGAACAGAGTGATAGGTAAAAAATGACAAAGAGGGAGCAAAAAGGCATATAAACTAGGAGCATAAAATTGAAAGTTAATATGATGTATTGATGTAGAGGTGCATGTAGATGTAGAGGTCAATGTGGAAAGTAAAAAGAAATAAAACAAGAATGTCATTAGGGTCATGTAAGGAATTCTGTCTTAAAGACTTACTTTATATGATAGGCAGTAGGGGAAACTGTGCTGGATATTAGGGTTATAAAGACTGATAAGATTAGGTCCCTGTACTGAAAGAGCACATAATAAACTAAATGTTTGCTGGGTATCCAAAATTATTTTGAATTTTATTCAGTTTATTCATAAACATATCCGTTTGATGTTTTTATTTCTCGTGTTAATTTTCAGATTCTCATGCACTAATCACAGGGAAAGTGTGTGTAGTTCTTTCGGTTGACTATCCCAGGGTGGTCCCTAATGTCAGCGCATTTTTCCTGACCCTTATAACTTTCAAGGTGGTTGTCAAGATGCAGTTTGGCCATGAAAGTCCTCCTTAGATGTCATTGTTAATTCAGTATCCTACAGCAAGATATGCAATGACTTGATGAGGCTTGTGCTGGATACTTTCTGCTCTTCATCGTCTTCACCCTGCTCTCTGCCCTGGGAGACTGGCTCCTGAGGACTGAATCATCTGGAAGCCGGTCTTAGTCTGAGAATGCCTGGATTCCCCTAAGGCCATAGCTCCTGTCCGGTGGCTCCTCCCCACAGCTAAAGCTCTCATCTCAGCTCTGGTTACTACCACCTCCCTCCCTTCCCCTCAAGTTTAGGGAGAGTAATGGCTTCATGTTGGCAGGTTCTTCAATCGAGTCCCTTTAAACTGGCCCACGTCGCTAATTAAACTGTCGTTTAATGATATCTTTTGAATGTGTCTCTGTTTCCTGCTGGAATTCTGACTGGTATAAGGCTTCTAGCCAGGGTCCCAGCAAGAAGATTATAAAAAAGGAATATACACTAAGCAGGAGAGACTAGGCAGAAGAGGCTAGGTTTATGTTGTGGTAATGAACAAGAACTAAAATAGTGGTTTCACACATAAAATATTATTTCTCTGTCACTCAGAGATCACTCTCATTGACGCAGTTCTTCAGGGCAGCTGTCATTCATGTGTCATGTAGAAGTCTCATCTTCTTTGATTTTCTGGCTCCAACTTCTTACCACAAGACATCCACATTTGCCGCTGCAGGGGAAAAGGGAACTGGAAAATTGCATGGTGGCTTTTTACTGCCTCAGCCCAGAAGCAAAACACATCACTTCTTCTCTTAGTCTACTGACCGGATTGCCCTGGCCAACTCCTACAGGGCTGGGAACTATGGTCTTCTGCGAGCTCAGGAAGGAAAAAGGACATAGAATACCTGCCACTGTGGTATAATAAGCAATATATTTGGCCTTTGTCCATGGTTCCTGGCACAAGGTTCCTAAAACCCATGTAATATTCTGAGTGCTAGGAGTGACCTTTGTCATTCATCATAAGCGCCTTTTGATCACACTTGAGTTTATGCCAATGAGATAACTTAGAGTAGGTCCCTAGATAGCCTCAGGATGGGATTGGTCACCGGAAAGGCCAAGTGATTAGAGGGTAGGAGCTTTCACCCCCATGCACTGACGCCCAGGGAGGGGAGAGGGGCTGGATATTGAGCTCTTTAAAACTCCTGAACAATGAGGTTCAGGGAGCTTCCAGATTGATGAACAGATTAAGGTGCCGGGAGGGTGGCATACCTGGAGAGGGTATGGAAGCTCTGTGCCCTCCCTACCCTATGTACTTCTTCATCTGCCTGTTCTTTTGTATCCTTCATAATAAACTGGAATAATAAGCATATCATTTTCTTGAGTTCTGTGAGTCATTCTAGCAAATTATCAAAGCTTGGAGGATGAAGAGGTTATAGGAACCCTGGAATTTGTAGCCAAGTTAGACAGAAGTATAGGTAACCTGAGAACCTGGTATTGGGCCTGATGTTTGAGTGAGGGCAGTCTTATGAGACTGAGCCCTTAAACCTGTGAAGTCTGACACTAGCTCTGGGTAGTTAGTATCAGAATAGGATTGAATTATAGGACACCCAGATGGTGTCAGAGAATCAGAGAGTTGGAGAAGTAGTGTTGGAAAAGACTAAATGTAGACATTAAGTTAAATAGTCATGTTAAAATTTAAGGGTAGCAACTAAAAAAAGATAAAATATCATGTACAAACATGATTTATAGGTCATATGCAATAACTATAGGTCATATGCAATAACTATAGGTCATATGCAATAACTATAATAATAATAACTAACAAACACATAACGTTTACTAAGTGCTTTACAAATATTAAGTCATTTAATCCTCACAACAAGCCTATTTAACAAGTAGCATAATTGTCCCCATTCTGGCTCTAGAATTCATGCGCTCAACCACTAATGCTAATGTTTTATATATGTCTTTATTTGATTACAATTGCAATAGATGTCAACATATTTTACACAGGTGACAATAAAGAATAGTAAATGTGGCATGAAAAGATATACAAAATGCTAACAATTGGTATATGAAACTGTAAGTCTTCCTAGTTTAAAAAAAAAAAAAAGCATTTGTTCTTGGCAATCGGTGGAGGATGGAGAGAGCTAGAAGCATCCCTAAAACTAAAGTACTGGACAATAGAAATAGATTTGATGATATGTGAGAACTTATTACAGGAGAAGGGTAGCACTTCAAATCAGTAGGATAAAGACAAATTACTTAATAAACAGAGGAACAATTAGGTAGTAATCCTGAGAAATGAGAATTTAGAGACCTACTTTACTCCATACACAAAAATGAAATCCAGATAGATCAACAATTTAAATGTAAAAGTCTCTGAAGAAGGAAGATATGATTGTTTAAAATTTTTTATGCTGTGAAATCCTTTTCTGAGTATATGCAACCCACAAGCAAAAGCAAAGTCAGCAAACTTTTCTTGAAAGTTTTATACAGCGAAAAATATAAATCTGCAGAGGGCTCCAGGTTTTCCCAGCCACCACCTCAACAGAGCAGTTCTGCATTTATCTGTTTTATATATTGGTGCTCCATGTAAGGTTCCATCTGACAAAATGTTCTATTGCTAGAATAAGAAAAAGAAGAGGAAGAGGAAGAAGTTGAAAACCACTCTCTAGTTGTGCACACTGAGGCCCAGAGCAGTTAAAGTCACAAAGTTAGCAGCATAATCTGGTCTAGACTTGGGCTGTTTTGTTTTTTTCTTTTTGCTATCCTTTTGTTAAGATTAACGAAATACTATATAGCCATGAAAATAAATTCTCTTTTGCAGTAATTAAATAGCCTATTGACTTTTTCCTTGTTTAAGAAATAAATTTATTTATTTATTTATTTTTGGCTGCGTTGGGTCTTCGTTGCTGCGCGCGGGCTTTCTCTAGTTGTGGAGAGCAGGGGCTACTTTTTGTTGCGGTGCCGGCTTCTCATTGCGGTGGCTTCTCTTGTGGCGGAGCACGGACTCTAGGTGCGCAGGCTTCAGTAGTTGTGGCTCATGGGCTTAGTTGCTCTGCAGCATGTGGGATTTTCCTGGACCAGGGCTCGAACCCGTATCCCCTGCATTGGCAGGAGGATTCTTAACCACTGTGCCACCAGGGAAGCCCCTATTGACTTTTTCAGTTTGTTTACTTCGTAGTAGTTTTGACTGGTTTTGAATCTTTTGCATGTGTCCCATTATTGATTATTTAATTACTTATTAGCACTGTCTAATAAGTAATTAAATAATCTAAAAATTATGCAGATTAGAAAAAACTTGAATAGACTTTTCAAAGAAATATATAAAGTGCTTGTTCCAAACAATGAAAAATTCATTAGAACTGCCTTAAAACCCCTTTTATGGTGTAAGCAAAATCCTGTGGATTCTGTTAAGGTATCTTTTTCCTGTGCAGTTGTCAAGTGCACGAGAGAACTACCTGTGATTATTTGGAGTTTATCTTCCTAACAAATGCACTTCATTACAAAAAAAATCATTAGAAACACTTACAACCTAATGAAATTGACATAATGCCAAATGTCCAAAGTATCTTATTATAAAGAGGTGCCACCTTCAAGGCAATTCCACAGCACAGATACCATGGTTAGTATTACAACTCCAGCAAGCTTTTTTTACATGCTAGTCTCATAAAGTTACTTCATATAAATACATATAAAATAGAATTTATATTGATATATGTGTATAAGTATATGATTTGATGTTGTGTTGCATGTGAATATTATTTTCAATTTTTTTTTTTGGTCAGAATGATTAATAGTTCACTTGCACTTGTAAGTATTGATAGTCCAATCATGTTTTGAAACATAAAATTAAAAATTATCTCTCATTAAGGAAAAATAATCTGCCTTTATTTAATTCTTAATCAAATTATTTGCACTCTCAAAATTACCACTTTTGAAACTTGCACTCAATGGCTGAGGTTTATTTAGAATGTTACCATCTGCCTATAGAGAATTCTTGTCATTTGTGAATGAATATTAAATCCTCTTCATGAATGAGCTCATTTTCACCCAAATTGTTTGAAATTCATCTATTACACTAACATTTTAAAGCATTAAGGTTATTGCTTAATTTATTAAATACACAATGATTATAGAAAGCTATCACAAAATGCTAAGAAAACTAATATAAAGATTAATAGGATTTATAGTGAACTAATCTGCAAATCAAGTAAGTTCATTATGAAAATAGTTATACTCTAATAAAAGGACTCTTTATAGACCCAATTAATATCATCCAACAAAGATTTTCTTGTATAAACTACCTCATTAGAGGCTAAGAAAGCTTTTGAAGTGTAAATGGAGCAATATTTTCTGATATTTAACACATTTTAAATTTAATTCTCCTATTTATAAGTGGATCAAGTTTATTTTATAAAAAGTTCAGAGCTTTATGTAAGTCCTAACCAATAATTCACTAATATTTTTACTCTTAAAATAGGAGCTAAGTGTCAGTTTTGGGATTTTATAAAATTAAGAAAACAATTTTTTCTAATTCTTAAGAAGAGAATGAATTTTATGCAAACAATATTCTGCACATTGAAACAAATAACAAATGACAATACTATGCTTCTTGAATCCTGGGATAGAAAAGCGGTTGAGTCTTTAGTAGTGATCTGATATAGCCAATTGCCTTAAGCGAGAATACACATATATAGTGTCAAAAAAAGGTCATAATCTAGAGATACTGAGCCATTAAGGTCTTCACTCTTCTACTTTATTTTGGGCAATCTGTACCCTAACAATTTTAGGAGAGGAACTTTAGTTTCTTTCATTTACAAGCTCCCCAAGTGGTAAATGGAAGATAGGACATTATCAATCAAAAAATTGGGTACCTCCCTGTGCATCTTATTTTAAAGCTCTCAAGAACTTGAAATATTTGATACTATCCTTATAGATGATAAAGCCTTCTTTGATTATAGTTAATAAAGCTGTTCAAAATTGTCATTCTATGTCTTATATGGAATAGAGAACATTCAGTATTTTTCTCAAAATAACATTCAATTGAATTCATCCGTTTTATTTTCTAGGTTAAAAACCCCAAATTACTCTCATCTTTATTCACTCATTTTTCTATTATTAAAACAATTATTATTGTTGTTTGTTCTTTTTCTTAAAATGTGATAAAAGCTAGATATAGGATTCTAAAAGGGGCCTAGTCAATGCCAAAAATAGGAAGAAATTACTTCTGTGCACGTGCTTGTTTGAACAAGAATGGGGAGGGGAGGTTAAGAAGCATATAAATGAAAAAGATGGAGATTTTGGTGAGCTTCATAACTGTAGGTAGATGTAATGAGAGAGAAATATATCCTAAGCACTGAATGTGCCCATGAAAATGGCCAGAAGTAGAACATTGTGTGGAAAGGGGCAGCTGAGAGAAAACATGACGGAGATTAATCCACCAAAATGGAAATTAAATTTTTTTAAGATTAAAATTAAATTTATTATTTATCAGCCATTATGCATGATGAATCAGCTTTTAACTGTGGATTATCATAGTCATTTTTCCTGAGTATACTGGCAGAATTACATTACATGCCAGTTTCAACATCATTGAAAAAAGTCAAAATTTGGGAATATTTATACAAAGTTAATAACACAAAACAAGATAGGACATGAATACTTTGAAGTAAAAAACAATGAAGAGATTTTAAAAATTGACCCAGGACTATGTAAAACCATTAAAAGGGGGTCAGATGGTTTGGGTAGTGGTTTTAAGGATTTTCTTGGGGGCATTTGTGTTGGGCATTTGAAGTATGATAAGCAGGATTCAATTTATTTATTTATTTATTTATTTATTATTTTTTTCTTGCTACAAAGTGAAAGGTGTAGACTCTGGAGACATTGTAAAATAGTGGTCACTAGATATTTAAATTTGAAATTCTTATAGACTAAATTCTATGCAAAATAACTCAATATCATGCTAAATTTTAAAATATATCATTTGCTTACACTTGTGTATTCAGCTTATAGGCCACGATGGCTATTCTAAATATACTATTCTGAAACTGGAGCTTTTTCTTAAAATTAATACTATCTATTCCTTGAATTTGGGATTATTAGAAGTAAAGTATTTTTTAAAATTATTTATTTATTTATTTGGCTGTGCTGGGTCTTAGTTGCGGCACGCGGGACCTTTTAGTGGCGGCACGCAGGACGTTTTAGTTGCGGCATGCAGGATCTAGTTCCCTGACCAGGGATCGAACTCGGGCCCCCTGCATTGGGAGCGTGGAGTCTTAACCCCTGGACCACCAGGGAAGTCCCAATGTTAAGGTATCCTAAAGCCAAAGTTCTTTTAATTATATGGTTAACTATTTTCTTATTAACTCTTTGCTTGAGATAGTTGAACCTCAATTTCCTTCTAAGGCCCTAAGTGTACAGTGATAATCAAAACGGATACAGTCCCTGTCTTACAGAGCCTGGGACTGAGTGGATGATAAAAGCTGACATTCTTTATACAGGCCCAGTACTGTGCTAAGTGTATCATATACACTATTTCATTTAGTCACATAATCCTACCAGATTGTTACTATTTTGATTTTACAGATAAGAGATCTGAAGCTTACAGAGATTAGGTGACTTGCCCAAGGTACGTAAGAGGTGGAACCAGGATTTGATTCTAGAACTGTCGAATACCACAGGCTGGATTATTGGAGTTGTATATTAAGTCTTAGAGTCAGGTAGTGTAAGTCCTTTACTTTTTTTTTTTTTTCAAAGTTGTTCTGGTTATTTTAAGTCCTTTGCATTTCCATATGAATTTTATTTTTTTATTTTTATTTTTTAATAAATTTATTTATTTTATTTATTTATTTTTGGCTGCGTTGGGTCTTCGTCGCTGTGCGTGGGCTTTCTCTAGTTGCAGCAAGCGGGGACTACTCTTCGTTGTGGTGCGCGGGCTTCGCATTGTGGTGGCTTCTCTTGCTGCGGAGCTCTAGGCGCATGGGCTTCAGTAGTTGCAGCACGCGGGCTCAGTAGTTGTGGCTCACGGGCTCTAGAGCGCAGGCTCAGTAGTTGTGGTGTACGGGCTTAGTTGCTCCGCCGCATGTGGGATCCTCCCGGCCCAGGGATCGAACCCGTGTCCCCTGCATTGGCAGGTGGATTCTCAGCCACTGTGCCACCAGGGAAGCACCTCCATATGAATTTTAGAATCAGCTTGGGGAGAATTGATATCCCAGCATTAAATCTGGTCAGTTACTTAGAAGTACTTTGATCCTTTGGACCTACTTTTAGTGTATGGTTAATTATTCCCCATTACTGAAGCATACCATTCTTGGTGCTCTTACTGATACTGCTTTAATTATGAGGTTTTTTCCAAGGCTAGCTCTTGGGAACAGGCATTATTATTGGCCCTTACGAACTGGTCACCCTTCCTTCTAATCCTTTCACATGGTTCTTTCCCCAGCCACACGCATGCACTGATCACCAATCAACTGAATATTCAAGACAGTCTCTCTGTAGATCTCTGGCGTTCTCCCTGTGTATCTCTCTCCTTTCTGGTTCTCTGCCCTATGAACTCTAACAGCCTGGTTTCTCCAGACTCCCATGTCTGTCTCTTCAACTCAGGTAGGCCTCTGGGTTCTGCCTACGTTCTCCCTTCCTGTGCTGAGGCTTGGAAATTTTCTCCAGACAGTAAGCTGGGACAACTGGGAGAACTAGAGGGCTCCCTTCACTTGTTTTCCATCTCTCAGGGTTCATTGTCTTTTGTTGCTTGATGTCCATTGTCTTAAGTTCCATTGTTTCCTTCCTTCCCACTAGAGATGATAGTCTCTTTAGCCAAGTGTAAACAAAAGTGATATGTGTAAGTTCTCGTTCAAGCTCTTAACCAAAAGCTGCTTGCCCCCTAATTCCTCTTTCCCCTTCCCACATGCTGTAATATGAGAGGACGGTGGCACAGCTGGGTAGAAGGACCCCAGGCTTCTCAGAATCTCATGGAGCAGTGCCACTCTGACCCCCTCACCACCTTGATCTTCATGTGAGCTAGAAAGAAATGTTATAACCTGTTTAAGCCATTACTATTTTGGTCTTTGCTAAAGCAACTAATATACTAACCAGTACAGCCAAGGAAAGTAAATAACTTCCCACGTTCATAAACATAGGAAGTAATGGAGTCAATGTATAAACCCAGATTTATCTATGACCATAATCATTGTCCAGTGTTTCCCAAATTTTGGTCATTTACGTGCCTTTTTCACAATTTTTCCCATCCACTTACTATTTGCATTATTGTTTACTTAATATTTTCCTTAAAGAGATGCTTTTAAAAGAAACTGAGTGTTATCTTAAGCAATAATAGCCATTAAATTAAAGGTCTGATATGCTCTTTATATATTTTTATAGTATACATTAAAATAAGTACATACCTATTAATGTAAAAAATGTCCACAGACTGTCCAAAATCATCTTGGGTACCACCTGTGGTATTCATGATAAACAATGAGAAATACACTGTATTTTGATTTTACCGCTCAATCACTTTAAACGATGAGTAGATAGATCACAATGAGTAGAAAGATCAGCCTCATCTGGGGGTCTTTATTACACTACACACTTCCCTCACTCTATCCCCCAAATTTGAGTTTCCAGGATAGTTGTTAACAAATTTCCTCTGCTACTTGCAATTATAATGAACAGACCTATGACTTTTCAAGTTTCACTATTGGGTGTAGCCTCCTTGGAGCAGCATTCCAATCTCAGTGGACTGCTAAGCCCATATATCTGCCTGGCTTAGAAAGGAGGTAGTCACATGCAGTCTAAAGTGTCATAGAAATCTAATATTACATTTGTTTCTACTTTAGAAAAATAAAATGATAACATAGAAGGAAATCATGTTAGTTGCACATCAGTTGCTTTTCCACCAAAAAAAAAAAAAAAAATCACTGGTTACTATGAATTTGACTCTGCTACTTACTAGCTACATGACCTTTCCCATGCAAGGTATCCTCTTTGGGTTTCATTTTACTGAAGTGCAAAATGCAGAGTTTGAAAGTATGCAGAACAATAAGAAGAAGAAGAACTTCATAGTAAAGAATGTGCCAGTCATGAATTGGCATTTCAGAAAAGAGTAAATATAAATGGACAACAAACATTTGAAAGATGTTCAACCTTATTAGTAATCAGGAACATGCAAATTAAAGCAAAGTGATATATCATTTTATTCTCATTAGTTGGACGAAAATTAAGAAGTCCAACAAAATTAAATGAGAGTGATGATTTAGAGCAACAAGAAAGTTTGAACATTATATTGGATTACAATTTGGTATTATCAAGTAAAATTGACAACATGCATGCCTTAGAACCCATCAATTTTACTTCTAGGTATATACTCTTGAGAATCTCTTGGTCAGATAGACCAGGGAATACATAGAATGTTTATAGCAGTGTTGTTCATAATAGCAAAAAACTGAAAACAAAAAACTGGAAACGACCCAAATGTCCATCAACTGGAGAATGGATAAATAGTGATATAGTCATACAACAATGAAAAACCTGGAGAAGAGATATGTACAGACAACAGAAATTTGCAAGTCTTCAGAATGTACATGGTAATTAAAACTTTCAGCCTGAATAAAATCATACATAAAGCCCTATGGAATGAAAAGAGAAATGGGTGGAGAATGGCAGAGGAAAAGGGATCAACAAATTCTCTTTTCAAAAGGCAGAGGAAACAAAGGCATATAAAACCTTTGTTTTAATTCTCATCTAATACCAACTTCCTTTTCCCATTATAGATTGAATGCTATTTTCTGTGTCTTCCATATAGTTTCTTTCATTAGAAACTCTTTTTTTATTGTGCAAAATTATTTTGTAATATAAATAATTATCCTTTTTTTAAAAAAACATATACATATATATATATATTTTGGCCCAGCAGCACAGCTTGTGGAATCTTAGTTTTCCCACCAGGGATTGAACCCGGGGCCCCTGCAGTGGAAGCATGGAGTTCTAACCACTGGACCGCCAGGGAATTCTCTCTCTTTTTTTAAAAATCTTTAGAATATACTGGGTTTCTGAACTTAAGGCACATCAGTTTGGAATCATTTGAGTTACTCTGTATATTTCACTTACTTTGCTAGAATACAGTAAATTAAATTTAGAGGCCTCTTGGAAACAGAGGTTATGCTTTTTTACCCAGTAGTAACTTGAATATAGACTCTGGATTCTGATTTATCCTCTCTTTTATTTTTAATAATGTGGTAACATGCACATTACTTTTTTTTGGCTGCGTTTGGTCTTCATTGCTGTGCACAGACTTTCTCTAGTTGCAGTGAGTAGGGGCTGCTCTTTGTTGCAGAGTGCAGGCTTCTCATTGCGGTGCCTTCTCTGGTTGTGGAGCACGGGCTCTAGGTGCGCGGGCTTCAGTAGTTGTGGTGCGTGGGCTCAGTAGTTGTGGTGCGTGGGCTCAGGAGTTGTGGTGCATGGGCTCAGGAGTTGTGGTGCATGGGCTTATCTTCCTGGACCAGGGATCGAACCCGTGTCCCCTGCATTGGCAGGCAGATTCTTAACCACTCTGCCACCAGGGAAGTCCCTGATTTACCCTCTTTATGGCATCTTTTCTTTATAGATGCTAAAAAAATTCTTTGTTGAATTATTTGCTCAAACAGTCAAAGAGCAATAAGGAAATTACTTGAGAAAATTAAATTTTATTGACACCAAGGATACTTAGGCCACATCACCAAAAAAATTTACGGCAATATCAGTAGTGCCTTTTAAATTAAATGACAAATTGGAAGTGTTTAACAACATATGGTCCCTTTTTCTTGACATATATGATTAAGAATATATCTTTTTATCAAAATGTAAAATACCATCTGGCAGAAGTAACAATTATTCTATTGGCTTTATACATTAAATTAAATCACTGTACTTTAAAAAGTAAATATTTTCCTATTTTTCTTTTTTCTTGTACTAGATCTATATTTATAATATTCAAAAACTGCATAATTCAAAAACTATAAGTAGATATAACAATTAAAACTGATTTTGAATTTTGAACAGAAAACATTGTGTTTCTTAAATTTTTTCCAAACATTTCTTAAAAATTCAAATGGCAATAGCTCCTTTCTAATATTCATAATTGTAAAGTTAGGCTATCTGAAAACCTACTGTTACAATTTCTTGTTAGACACATAGTTAGACATTGTATGAAAGGAGTTATATGTATATGCATGGATTGCTCTTTACAAAAAGGAAGGAATTTTTATAATAAGGTTGATGCATTTTGAACAGATATGTATTAATGCTAATAGCCAGAGTTATTCATTCAGTTGACGAACCTGTCAGGTTCAGAAGATACCAAATGAACAGGAAAGTTTCACTCTGACACATGTATATTATGTATTTAATAAGGTGAACTTTTTGGCAACTTATGATTTTAGGAAACATATCAAACAATTCACAATTCTGTGCATATAGTGTTCTCCAAAGCTACATTGGGACTAACCCAAACAATGAATGTTTTAAGTATTAGATGTAATATTCATATCATTCAGATATGTGGCCTGAATTCTATAAATTTTGTTGTTTATTTGTTTAACTTTAAAGAATTGATTATTTCAAGAGGGATTGTAGGGGCTTCCCTGGTCGCGCAGTGGTTGAGAATCTGCCTGCCAATGCAGGGAACACGGGTTCGAGCCCTGGTCTGGGAGGATCCCACATGCCGCGGATCAACTGGGCCCGTGAGCCACAATTACTGAGCCTGCACGTCTGGAGCCTGTGCTCCGCAGCAGGAGAGGCCGCGATAGTGAGAGGCCCGCGCACCGCGATGAAGAGTGGCCCCCGCTTGCCACAACTAGAGAAAGCCCTTGCACAGAAACGAAGACCCAACACAGCCATTAATAAATAAATAAATAAAAGCTTTATTTAAAAAAAAAAAAAAAAGACGGATTGTATCTGCATTTTAAATGTTTCTGATCCTTTTGAGTATTCTTAGCAAGCGAAGTACTTGAATAAATATTACTCCAATATTCAACAACAATTTTTAGTACCTACTATGGCTAGGCCATATCCACTGCTTGTTATTTCTTTTGTTATATATTTTTTTATTATTTTCTTAGTGGTTGCTCTGGGGATTACAATTACCAATGTAGAACAATGTAGCGTGGATTAATACCAATTTAATTTCAATAGTATACAAAAACTTTGCTACTATATAGCTTCATTCCCTCCCCCTCCTTTGTGCTACAGTTGTGATACAAATTAGATCTGTATACATAATATGTCTATCAACACAGATTTATAATTATTGCTTTATGCAGCTGTATTTTAAGTCAAATAGGAGAAAAAAGAATTATAAACAAAAAATATATTTATACTGTCTTTTATAATTACTTATATAGTTACCTTTACAAGTTTCCTTTATTCCTTCATGTGGATTTGAGTTATTGTCTAGTTTCTTTTCATTTCAGCCTGAAGGACTCCCTTTAGAATTTCTTGTATGGCAAGTTTCCTAGTGACAAATTCTCTTTATTTTTGTTTATGCATACATTTTGGAATGTACTAATTTCTCCTTCATTTCTGAAGGATAGCTTTCCTAGATATAGAATTCTTGGTTGACAGTCTTTTTCTTTCAGCATTTTGAATATGTCATCCTACTGCTTTCTGCTTCCATAGCTTTGGTTGTAAATCTTATTTAGGATTATGTGATGAGTAGCTTCTCTCTTGACACTTTCAAGATTCTCTTCTTGACTTTGGTTTTCAACAGGTTAATTATAATGTGTCCAGGTGTGTATTTCTTTGAGTTTATCCCACTTGGAATTTATTAAGCTTCTTAGATGTGTGGATTAATGTTTTTCATCAAATTTGGGAAGTTTTTGACCATTATTCCTTCAAATATTATTTCTTTCCTTTTTTATTTCTCCTTTCTAGGACTCCAGTTATACATGGTATGCTTGATTGTGTCCGACAGCCCTCTGGGGCTCTGTTCATGCATCTTTATTCTTTTTCTTTTTTTCTGTTACCCAGACTGGATAATCTCAAGTGACATATATTCAAATTTACTGGTTCTTTCTTCTGTTAGCTCAAATCTGCTGTTGAGCCCTTCTTTTTTTTTTTTTTTGTTTTTGAGAGTTATGTTTTATTTGGCAGGAATTTTTAGGCCTTCAAGCCCAGGAGGCAGCATCTCAAGTAACCCTGAGAGAACTGCTCTGAGGAGGCGAGGAGGGAGCTAGGATATATAGGAGTTTTGGAACAAAGGGCAGGTAGTTGGAACATCAAAAGATTACTGTTAATTAAAGAAAACCAGGTATCCCAAGTTAAGGAATTTAGCACTTTTCTATGTATGGGAAGATGCAAGAGTCTAGGCTCACTGAAATCATTCCTTTGATATGTACCTCAGTTATCTGGGGTCAGTATCCGGTGTTTTCACATCCTCAGTTTCCTCAAGGTGCTGAGCCCTTCTTAATTTTCACTTCAGTTGTTATACTTTTCAACTCCAGAATTTTTGTTTCTTTTTTTTCAAAACAATTTCTTTATTAATGTTATTTATTTGGTGAAACATTCTCATCATACTTTCCTTTAGTTCTTTAGACATGGTTTCCTTTAGCTTTGTGAACATATTTAAAATATCTTAAAGTCTTTATGTAATATGTGCTTCCTCAGAAATATTTTCTATTGATTGCTTTTTCTCCTGTGTACAGGCCATACATTCTTATTTCTTTGCATGTATCTTCCTTTTAAACTTTTTTATTTTGAAAACTGGACATTTTGAATAATACAGTGTGGCCACTCTGGAAATCATATTCTACCCTCTCCCCAGGGTTTTTGCTGTTTTTATTTGTTGTATTTATTGTTGATTTAGTGACTTTTCTGAATTCATTCCTTAAAGTCTGTATTCTTTGTTGTGCATAACCACTGATGTCTTTGCTCAGTTAGCTTAGTGGTCATCTGATGACTGGACAGGGATTTCCTTAAATGTCTTCAACCAATACGTTTCCTAGTCTTTGTGGAGGGGCTTAGTATGTGTGTTGGGGCGTGACTTCAACAATCAGCCAGGGAGTTTACAACTCTATTTTTGTATTCATTTCTTGCTTGTGTAGAGCCTCAAGGTTAGCCAGAGGTGAGAGCTTAGAGCCTTCTCAGGTCTTTCCTGAGCATTCACACAGCCCTAGGCATTCACACAGTCCTAAGCATGCATATTACTTGGATTCCCTGAAATATGTCAGAGTTTTTCAAAGCCCCCATGGACATCACATTCCCCAGCTAAATACTTTAGTATGGCTGGAGCAAGGGTGCTTCAAACAAAGATGAGAGATTTTTGACCTCTGTATTGGATGAGGAACGACTGGTGAAATTTTAAGCAAAGAAGGAGCACGACTGTATTTGTATAGCAGAAGGAACCTTTGCCAATGAAGTGGAGAATGAATTATGGGCGGACAGACTGGAAGCAGAGAGATCAAGGAGATTAATGCAGTATTCTAGGAAAAGAGTAATGAAGGCTTGAGTTAAGGTTGGAGTAGAGAGAAAGGAGAAAGAGGAGTGGTGGATTGGAAAAGCTATTTACAGATTAGACCCTTTGTGATTTCCAGGGTGTTTCATTGGGAGGCCAGTGCGAACAGGTAAATCAGAGGTAAGGTCTGTCTATTCTCAGATCTGATTAGGGAAACTAAATGGAGGATGGGGTCATCTACCAAAAAAAAAAAAAAAAAAGGAGGAGGCACAGGTTTGAGGGAAAACATAAAGACATGGATCCAAATATAATTAACATTACCTGTGATTGAAAAAATTTATGTACTTTTTAGATAAAGATCTTTGAGTGGGAAATTCTGTGTAACTGTGCCACTCAAACAGTTTTGGATTCAGATGCCACAATCCTTCCTTTCCCTCCATCCAGTAGATTCATCACCATTCTTGATTTAGGGATGCTTTAAAGATGCTAGTCATTTGGAACATATCTGACAAAGTGAGAGGGACTTGGTAAACGTGCTGCCCTAAACAGAAATGTGATATAAACTTGTCAATAGTTATTTCTTGGGCGGTTTTGCTCTCTGAAAACCTAGCAGAGCAGATAATGGGTGAAACGCTATTGGTGATGATAATTACCTCGAGAAACTTTTGAGTATATGATTTCTTAAACCTTGTAAATTAAATTGGGCTTAAAATAGATGGTTTTACCATTAGGGAAATGTTTGTTTTCCTTGAAATTCAACCTTTGCAAATTGGTAAAGACAAGAAGGTAGGTAGACTGCACTATGGAAAAGAACATCCGACCGATTTCCGCTCTTTTCACACCTCTCCCTTTTCTCTCTTGCTTCTCAGATGACCAAGTTAATCTTAGTCCAAGTGAACCTTTTAGTTTTGAAGTAGGGCCGCGGTGAACACCAAAACGAAGAAAGGGGTTCCGGTCTTCGCATTCCTGCAGTTCCATCTCGGCGCCAGCCGGGCGCGCAGAACTGGGGAGGGAGAGGTGCGGGCAGAGAAGGGAGGATGTCGGAGGGGTGGGAGCGGCCCTAGCGCTAACTTCCGCCCCGCCCTCCAAGCCGGGACGCCTGAAGCAGGCGGCCCGCGTAGTCTGTCCCGGGCGCTCCTCCTGGGACGCCCGCTGGACTCCAGAGTCGTCTTCAATTGGCCGCCGGGGAAACGGAAGCCGAAGCGGAGCGGTGAACCCGGAAGTGCTTCGCGGCGGAGGCCTGGGCGACTCTTTTGAATGGAATCGGGCTGATTCATCGCCGGTTCGCGGAGCCAGAGCCCGGCCGAGTCGGAGCTGCTGCTGTCGCTCTCGCCGCCGCCGCTGCGTCACCGCTGCTGGAAGACAAGGGTCCAGACCGCGGCCTCCTGCTCCGCCCGCCTTCAGGTAAGACGGGGAACGCAGGCCCCAGAGGTCCGCGGAGGCAGCCGCGCTAGGCCGCTGCCAGCGCCGTGCTTTCCTGAGTCACGTTGCTCAGCCGAGTTTCCACTGGGGGCCCGGGCGGTGAGGGTGGAGTCCAGGTTCCTTCGTCCTCCACGCTGTCTACCCGGGTCTCTGACTAAGTTAGGTCTGGATGTGGTCTCCTTCCTCCCAGCGTTTCTGCTCCGCTGAATTCACCACATCTTGGGAGCCTCTCCTCTCTATTCAGAGAGGACCCTTGGTTTTGGCTTCTGTTTGTCTGTGTTCTGTTGAAACTTACCCCTGTGTTGAAAAACTTCCCGCCAGACAGGAAACAAGGGCGAGAGAATAAAATTAACTTTCCCGTTGAATGCATGTTTGCTTTATCACTTGTGCTAACCTTAGGCCTTGACCCCTTTTCTCATAGTTTTAGGTTTTCAACTGCCTTCAAAAACAAACAAAACCCCAGATGTGCACAGGTTTTTAACCTTGAAACTCTTTAAAACAAAGTATGGTTATTCCTGCTCTGCCTTTTAACTTTCAGTTTGTCCCACTTGAGTAGTTGCTGATGAATTGATTACATTTCCTGTTTTCAATAAAGTAGAAATCTGCTACTGTGTGTTACATCTTGGAACTTAATTTTCCTGGGGTCACTACTTTGTGTCGGGCAAAAGAAGAAAAATGTAAATTTCTCGAAGGAGTTTGAATATAAACCTAGTGACCTAAGGAAAAATTCTTGAAATTAAAATGGTATCCAAAAGTGGGGAAAGGCAAGGAAGAGGCTTTAAAAATTAGCAAGAAATGTACTTCTGTAGTGAAAATCATTTTTTTCATTGCTCACAAAAGTATTTAGTGCTGCTGACAATGTTTGTGAGTAAGCAAGAAGACAGCCACTGATAATGTTGAAATAAAAAAGAACTGAATACAGTTATAGTGGAGATGATTAATATAATTAATGGTGGCCTTCTAGTCTTGTCCTATAAAGCTAGCAACTGGCTCATTTAAAGTTTAAATTATGTTTCTTTTAAACATATAAATTTAAATGGGTTATTGTGCGTTTGAAGAGATTAAGATACCTGGTGGCTCAGAATTAACTACAAGATGTGTTTAGTGAAGTGGTATTTAGTGAGAAGCCTGAATATTGTCTAGAATTCGTCCCAGGACAGAATTGCGTCTGGCCAACAGAAGAAAGTTTTGAAGTCATGATCTTTCAATGAAGCCTCACCTGTTGAGTTTGGGAGATTTTTTTTTTCCCCAAGGGGCTTGATAAATATTATATTGCTGTTCTAATTGAAAAGCTTGATTTTTAACCTGTTTGACATGGGTTTATTCTATTTTTATACTTGTCTGTAACCCTTGTGTTTAATATCTAATTTCAGAACCCATGTTTGAAAATCAATAACAAGGAGCAATTGTGCTTCTATTTAATTGTTTTAAATTTTATAGCAATGTTTGTTTCATAAGTCATTGTCCCCCTGTGAAAGCCTTACCTGAATACTTGTGATTTAGTACTCATGAACTTGTCATATACCCAGTTTGTTGCACTCATTTGACACTCATATTCTGTTTTATGATATTTTAGTGTCCCCATCTGTAAAGTGAGAATTGGATTAAATAATCTTTCCTGGCTCTAAGATAATAACAATGACAACAGTTACTGAATACCTATGAATGTTTCAGGCACTGTATTAGGTGCTTTGCATTTTTTTCTTACAACAGACTTGCAAGGAAGATATTATTCTCATTTTATAGATGAAGTCTAGAGGCTAAAAGAAGGTAACTTGTTCACATCATATAGAGGGTAGGTGATGAAGCCAGGATTCAAATCTAGGTCTGATTGCCTCCAGAGCCTTTCCGGCTCAATACTACTATTCTTTCACTCTATGTTTTTTCTGTGGGTTTATATCGTGCCTCCCCAGGTAGATTGTAAATTCTTTCAGTGAAAGTCACTGAATTCCTTAGTGGCTCTGTTTGCGTATCACCTTATAAACAAGGTAGTATTTAATAAATATTTTGCTTCAATGCAGTAATTAGGAGATAGCACAAGAAGATATTCATGGTAATTCCATCCTCACTGTTCTAAATGGGGGGAAATCTTACTTTCAAAACCTTATTTGTATAATTAAGTTTAACGTTGACTCTTTCTATTTTTTCCACTGAAGAAAGCCCTTAAGAAAGTGAGAGAAAGAAGTTCCTAATTACTTTCCACAAATCAGACAGTAGAGGAATTAGAAATACAGTGAGATCACAAATATGGAGTAGTTAAAGGATTCAGCATCAATCTGAGAAGTAATAGTATATAACTGCAGCATGGGTTGAGGAGTAAAAAATGAAAAATGAACTAGGAAACAGTAGAAAAACCTGAACAGATAAGGGCTTCATGATTTTGTTAGCTCAGTTGTGAGATGAAGAAGTGGAAAATCATCAGGCTTTTGAAAGTACTGATAGTTATTTTGCACTTTTTTTTTTTACCAATTAGGATTCTAAACATTATGTGTGACATATTAGGCATAAACACTTTATTTATATTATCTCATAATGTTTTAGTTAATCATATCATGAATAAGCTGTTGAGTCCTCTGCTTTTTGATAGGTGTAAAAACTTGGTTTAGATCCATAGACCTTTTGCATTGCTTTTATTTGTAAGCACTGGAAGTATTCTTTTATGTTCTAGTGTAACACTTTTAATTTTATGAACCCTTTTGCGAAGTTCTGCAAAATGCAAGTCCCTCTTCTCCAGTGTGATTCATTTAGTACTGTGAAACATGCCGTGTTTTGAAATTCACTAAATGGCAAACTCTATGGGAAGAAGAACCCATGCTGGATGAACTGTAGCTATGTTCAGGATGGTGGTGCTGATGACAGCAGCTGGCATTCATTGTTTACTTGCTATGTGCCAAGCATTGGTTAAATGTTGTTTATGTTCATTATCTTATTTAATTATCTAAACGTCTCTATGAGGTGGATACTATCATTTTCCCTATTTTGCAGATGAGGAAACTGAGCCTGAGAGAGGAAACTGACCCAAGGATACAGAGCTAAAACGTGTTAGAGCCGGTATTTGAACCCTGGCACTTAGATTGCAGACTCATAGCTCTTAACCTCATATACGAAGAAAAACAGTCATCACCATTTACCATCTGGGTCCAGTAGACCTTTTAAAATTTCTTACACCTTTAAGTCATTTGAAGGTGTATGTACCTGAAATGGACAACATTGTTGGAATGTAATTAACTGCTCATCATCCATCATGCATGAACCTGGAACATATCCATCTTATAAAGATCAGTTCCACATTTTAAATATGTCTCTACTCTAATAGGCCCCAGCTTATCTTTTCTTTTGGTTCTACTTGCACTCGCAATACTTTGTATGTGTGTATGTGTGTTAAAATATGCATATCATAAAATTTACCATTTTAACCATTTTTAGGCATACAGTTCAGTGGCATTAAGTACATTCACATTGTTGTACAGTCATCACCACCATCCATCTCCAGACCTTTTTCATCTTCCCTGATGCAATACTTTTTAAAACAAACTTATAATTTTGTTGAAGTGGAGATGTCCATCATATTTGCTTATGAAACATTTTTATTTTTAGATTTATAAACACCAATTAGAGTTAATCCAATGATTTTTTTAAAATTTCTACATTCTTTCCTTTTACTCACCTTTGTGTACACTTCAGCATTTGTCCACTTATCAACTATATCAACATCATAAAAGATAACAGAATATGTCATCTCTTTAGCAAAACAGGTTCTTGTTGTAAAATAGTGTATAATGAAGTCCTTGTTGAATACTAACTGGATGAGAATGTCATATTTCCTTTCTGGTCTTAGAAATATATTGTTCAACTCATTGCTCCTTTAAAAAGTAATTTTTCGAGGTAAAATTCACATAACACAAAATTAACCATTTTAAAGTGAACAGTTCAATATCATTTAGTACATTCATAATGTTGTGCAACTACCCCCTTTATGTAGTTCCAAAACATTTTCCATTCTTCTAAAGTAAAATCCCTTATCCATTAAGCAGTTTCTCCATTTTATTCCCTCCCTCAGCCCCTGGCAATCACCAACCTGCATTTTGTCTCTATGGATTTATATATTTTGGATATTTCATGTAAACGGAATCATTCAATATGTGACCTTTTGTGCATGGCTTCTTTCACGTAGCATAATGTTTTGACGTTCATCCATGTTGTAACAATTACCAGTATTTCATTCCTTTTTATAGTTGAATAATATTCCATATGTTCCATTGTATGTATATATACAATTTGTTTATCCTTACCCCCTTTGATGGACATTTGGGCTGTTCCACCTTTTGGCTGTTGTGAATAGTGATGCTATAAATATGCATGTACACGTTCTTGTTTTGAATACCTGTTTCAGTTCTTTTGGATGTATACCTAGGAGTAGAATTTCTGGGTCATGTGGTAATTCTGTGTTGAGCTTTTTGAAGAGCTCTCAAACTGTTTCCAACAGTCATTAATTTTTTTTTAAAAAATTAATTAATCAATTTATTTATTTATTTATTTTTGGCTGTGTTGGGTCTTCGTTTCTCTGCGAGGGCTTTCTCTAGTTGCGGCGAGCGGGGGCCACTCTTCATCGCGGTGCGCGGGCCTCTCACTATCGCGGCCTCTCTTGTTGCGGAGCACAGGCTCCAGACGCGCAGGCTCAGTCCGCAGCATGTGGGATCTTCCCAGACCAGGGCTCGAACCCGTGTCCCCTGCATTGGCAGGCGGATTCTCAACCACTGCGCCACCAGGGAAGCCCCAGTCATTAATTTTTAAGTTCGAGAAAATTGATATAGGATATTGTCAGTGGTCTGAGATTTTGTTTATATTAGTGGTTCTGAACTGGGATGATTTTTCCCTTCTAGGGGACATTTGGCAATGTCTGGAGACATTTTTTTAAAATTGAAGTATAGTTGATTTACAACATTGTGTTAGTTTCAGGTGTACAGCAAAGTGATTCAGTTATATAAATATATTTTTTTCAGATTATTTTCCATTATAGGTTATTACAAGAGATTGAATATTGTTCCCTGTGTTATACAGCAAATCCTTATTGCTTATCTATTTTATGTATAGTAGTTTATACTGTTAATCCCATACTCCTAATTTATCCCTCCCCCACCCTTTCCCCTTTGGTAACCATGTCTGTTTTCTATGTGAGTCTGTTTCTGTTTTGTACATAGATTTATTTGTATTATTTTTTAGATTCCACATATAAGTGATATTATATAATTTTTATCTTTCTCTGTCTGACTTACTTCATTTAGTATGATAATCTCTGGGTCCATCTATGTTGCTGCAAATGGCAATGTTTCATTCTTTTTTATAGCTGAGTAATATTCCATTGTGTATATGTACCACATGGTCTTGAACCAGTCATCTGTTGATGGACACTTGGGTTGCTTCCATGTCTTGGGTATTGTAAATAGTGCTGCTATGAACATTGTGGTACATGTATCTTTTCTAATTAAGCGTTTTCATCTTTTCCGGATACATGCCCAGGAGCGGGATTGCTGGATCATATGGTAGCTTTATTTTTAGTTTTTTAAGAAACCTCCATATTGTTTTCCATAACAGCTGTACCAGTTTACATTCCCACCAACAGGGTAGGAGGGTTCCCTCTTTGGAGACAGTTTTGATTATCACGGCTGGTGGCATCCAGTGCGTAGAGGCCAGGGATGCTGCTAAACATCCTATAATGCCCAAGACAGCCCCCTACAATAAAAAATTATTTGGTTCTGAATGTCAGTAGTGCCAAAGAAACCTTGGCTTATGTCAGTTTTGTTATCATTAGAGTGCTGTTACTTGTTTCTTTACATTCACCTTGTGATTCTCTAATAATTGCGAAACTTTTTTTCTCTGTCAGTTTTCTCTTTGCCATTATGGGAGGAAAATGAAGAATTCTGAATTCTCAACTGTGTTCAATGAAAGCTAAAAAAAAAGACTACAAAGATGATGTCTCCAGTCTTTTATATCTTTTTGAAAGATGAAGCAGTGCTTTGGGCAGCACAATAAAAACTGAAGGATGATGCAATGGCTATAATTTATTTCACTATTGCATCATTTGGGATGATTGTTACCATTCTTCCATTTTCTTATTATTTTAGTCTTTTTTGGCATAGTTGGGAATAACTGATTAAGACATGACGAAGTAATTCCTAGGATAATGAAATAACACACCTTAAAGATATAGGAAAATTAACCACTAAGATTCCACAATATGTTATAGATTTCTAATAATGTGCAATGAACCTATATGGTAATTGCTCAATAGAATGAATTTTGTTCTATTTAAAAAATGAATAAATCTTCTTTGTTCTTTAAAACACCTCTAGAAAGACTGAAAGTCATGAAATGTCAATCTTTACATATAATTAGAACAGAAAAGAAACTTTAGAAACAAAATTGGATACAGGGGTGATCACTATGCTCTATAGCTCCCTTGGATGTTATTTCATTCTGTACTCTCAGGAAATGGTAATTAAAAATCAATTTTGATTTCTATTTTGTTTTTAGGAATTTTGCTTCTTTTAAAGCTCTTGGTGTATTTCCCTCCTTAGTTCTCAAAATAATTATATCTTATTTTATTTACTTTTTTTTAGGAGAGAAAAAAAATAAAAATAAAAACTTGGGAAAAACTATACCTGCCAGTATTAGCAAGAGCTTGAGTTAAGAAGAAGTTTGTCAAACTCAACAGATTGAAGCTTAACACCACAAGAGTTGTAGTTACTGACCAGGTGAGCATTAAGAATATATTTTACTTTTATCTATCCTTACAGGATATGTCATAAAGATGTTATGAAAATGTATCAGTTTTAGCACACATCAAAAGCCCAGATTGAGGGGCTCATGAAAGTCATTTAGATAACTAGCATTTTTGTCCTTGTCTGCTTTCTAGAAACTTTTTTTAAAGTAGTATGATTTAGAACATTTATCGATGTATTTCATTCAAAATGTTAGTATTTTTATTGAACTTATTATCTTAAAATATTTAGTTTGTTAAATCTTTTCCTGTTTGCTGAGAGATCTAATTTTGTTAAAAACACACATTTGACCTGCCAGATTTTCTTTCCCTCTGCTCCTCACATTGCTCATGTATATTCACAGCATCTGGAGTGTGTGTAAAGTCATCAGAAACAACACAGGGGGAATAGATAAACTGAACACAGCTGGGAATTGACTTTGGCCTGGAATATATAGAATGTCTAAAGTTTTTTTTTCCCATTTGTTCTTTACGTTTGTAAGCTTGAACTAGGCCAAAAGAATTTTTTTGAAGGGGGTAATATATTGTAGAGGAATAAACGTATTTTATATTTTAAAATACACAGGGTCTTGTTTTGTTTTCAGTCTACAGCCTTTAAAAAGTGGCATGTATCGAATGCCATATTTGAGTTGAGGAATTTTAATAAGAATTCGATGGAGATTTTATTTGTAAATGTTGCTATTAGGAGGGTGAGTTAAGGTTATAAAGTGGAAATTTTGTTTGGACTATCCAGTTTTCTTATGTGCCTTTTCATTTTTTAAAATGAGTTTATCTGTTGTCAGTCTCACAAACTTGTGGAGTGAAACAAGCCAGACAACATATATTATTTTGTTTACATAAAATTCAAAAGCAACAGAAGTGATCTGTGCTGTTGGAAGTTGGAATTCTACCTTTGCAGGGTGGTAGAGACTAGGAAGGGGATACGAGAGGTTCTTAGGTGCGGACAAGGTTCTCTTTCTTCATCTTGATGGTGGTTATGGTGGTGTGTTCACTTTGTACAGGTTCCATGGCTGTATCATTTGTGCACTTTTCTAAATATGGACTTGAATGAAGTTTGCTCTACCAACAGTGTTAAATATTCACAGGATTAAATTGTTTGCAGGATTCAACAAATATAATTAGGCAGTAATGTAATGATCATAAGTACATTATTGAAAAGTTTGTATAGCTGTTCTAACTAGTAAAACAACATGGACAAATGACTAAAGTAATCTCTTAGCATTTAATTTAGAATATAATTTGTGGTAATACCATTTTCTAAAGCATACACCTAGGAAGAAGAGGAATTTTAAGGCATAGTAGCAATTTTTAAGTAGAAAAAAATGATTCATTGTCATGTTTAAAGTATTTAGTTGTACTAATATTAATTTTTATAATCTGATTACTCCTTTTTGTGTATTTGTGGCCATACTAGTACCCTTGTTGTTTTTTCCTTTGAATTCTTCTGTGAATTTTTCAAGCTTATAAGAATATCTTCTGTAGTTATTCCAGACATAAAAAACAAATCAGATTGATATTTCAAAGTTAATTCTCTTGGTACTGATTAACTCTAAAATTGTAATTGAGAACAGCAGCCAAATTTCCTTAGTGAAAAAGGTGTATATCTTTACAGTATCTGAGATAATGCAAACTATCTGTGTGGATTCTAGAACACTATCTTAATGCATTTAATGCAATATTACTTTATATTTCTTTTAGTATAATGAGTTCGTTTTTAAAAAGCCTTTGATGCTAATTCAGAGATCCATAATCTGCTTACAATGTCTTTCACATGTAGTTTTGATGATAACTGACAAGCTGTAAGTTAATTAGCACAGAACTTACTAATGAGGATGTTAAAATTTAATTTAAAAGTGAGGATTTTTATTTGTACACTCTGGACAAATCGAAGGAAATTCAATCATACATATGATAAGCATTTCAGGCACTTTTTCCTCATTCAGGTACTTTACTAGGTAACAATAAGAAAATATAATTAACTTAATGATAGCAAAGTTTTGAAAGTATGCTAAGATTGCTTGTCTTTAAAACTGGGGATAACCCAAAACCAAAGCAGTAAAATAAGGTCTGTTAATTAGCATGGAAGACAGCTTCTTGAATTAATATGTGGTGTTAATTAACAGGAAGTCTGATGTTGTGTTGTAATTACCACCAATATTTTTGACATACTGAGTGACTGAAGGTGAATTATGTAGATAGCAATTGAGTAAACACTTTTGTGCTTAGGAACGTTTTTCTTTGTTTCTGTTTTCTAGAAATATGGACAGACTTCTTAGACTTGGAGGAGGTATGCCTGGACTGGGCCAGGTTAGTATATAGACTCTAAGTGTTTCTTTGTGTGTAAACTATAAGCCTTTCACTAGTTATCCAAAGAGAAAGAAATCAGTCCCAAGAAAATCGCCTCACAGATAACCTTATGGTAAGAAGCTTCCCTTACTGCTGGTTACTGTATTCCAACACTAAATAACTTGTGGAGAAAATGTTCTATTTTCTTAATTTAATTTTCTCCTAGGAATAAGAATTTTATCTATTTGCTTTGATTTAAACTTTTGGGATATGCGAGATTATCAAACTTGCCTTTTGGTTAAAAAAAAAAAAGACTCAAAGTATCTTATTTCTGGGTTTACAATGTAGACTTTAAAAGTAACACATGAAAAAGTAAACATGGCATACTCTTGGCAAGATCCAGAAAACCCATAGAATGTTTGTATGTACAATCTTAACACTGATAAATTCCTTCTAGTAATTATGATACATGGATGAATTAATAAGTAATACCTCTCTTTTCTTTAAATTTGGTATATATGGTTTCTTTTACATTCTTATTAAAATTAAGTGAATTTTCAGTTGTTTTAATATTATCATCTGTCTTGTTCCATACTGTTGGGGCAGATGGCCTCCAGATAGATTTCTATCTCAGGATATTCTCTCTGCTTTCAGCTAAAGAAGAAATTTCTGCCTCTTTTGAATTCTACACTGATTATCTTTCCAGTCCTCCATTCACAAAAGAGATGACTATGTTAGACTTTTATGTAATTTATTTTATGTCCAAATTTTGGGACTATTTTTATAACCCACCTTAAGAACACTTTTAGTTGTCAGCTTTTTCCTATTTCCATATCACTGTCAATGACTTGTCTTCCTTTATTCAAAGTAGTCTAATATTTTGACTATTAAGAAATAGTTTTGTTTGAGATTTCATGAAATTTTCAATGTTTTGTAGGTACTTTTAAAAGGGTCTATCATGGTTTATGACTAATAAGCCTTTTCCTTTTAGAAAGTTGAAATCATCTTGTGATCCTATGTTGCATCCTTGCACAGACTTCAGTTATTTTTCGTTTACTTTTGTTAGTTTTTTTTTTTTTAAACAGTGAGGTTCATTTATTTATTTATTTATTGGCTGCGTTGGGTCTTCGTTGCTGCACGCGGGCTTTCCCTAGTTGTGGTGAGCGAGGGCTACTCTTCATTGCGGCACGCGGGCTTCTCATTGCGGTGGCTTCTCTTGTTGCAGAACACGGGCTCTAGGTGTGCGGGCTTCAGTAGTTGTGCCGCGTGGGCTCAGTAGTTGTGGTGCACGGGCTCTAGGGCGCGGGCTCAGTAGTTTGGCTCGCAGGCTTAGTTGCTCCGCGGCATGTGGGATCTTCCCTGACCAGGGCTCGAACCCGTGTCCCCTGCATTGGCAGGCGGATTCTTAACCACTGTGCCACCAGGGAAGCTTGTTAGTTTTGAATATTTCTCATGTTCCTTTACTGTAAGCGTGTTTCTTCATGATTCTTCATTTTTGTAAGATCTGTGTAATACATTCTCTTAAGAGGCCTAAGCCTCTCTGAACTTGACCCTTCTAAAACTGCTTCCATACATTTGCAAACATTCTAGGTAGCTTCTAGAATTTCCCTAATTCATTCTGAAATTAGCAATAACAATGTGTAGGCATATAAAAGTGTCAGAAGTGAACTGAGGTGGTATGTAGATACTGCACATTTACCTGCAAATTACAGGTAAAGATGTTGCCTTAGTAGAATTCTTAAGGGAAGTTGCATCAAATTTAAATACCAAAGTAACTTTTTCCTTAAGTAGTAGATGCAATAAATTATATATCCATGCCAGAAATCCATGCTGGGAAATTGTTGGACATGAAATAATGGGTTGACTGGCCACCGATTGAGTTACATCATATCTCAATGACCACTGCAAACCTTTGCATTGAGTGGTAAACTAAGTGTTGGTTCAATAACCTGTCCTTGGTTTCGGATAATTTAATCAGCACGTGTCCCCCCCTCAGTTTGTATTCTTATTTGAACTTAAAAATGTGTTGCCTGAGAATCTGATATTTCATGTGTTTCATCTTCCTGATTAGATGACAGACTCTCAAGAGAATGATTTATGGGGTTCTTATTTCTGTGTTACCTCCTTTATCAAATACTGGGTGTTCAATGATTACATTTTTTCTTAAAATTTTATTTTACTCTTGTTCTAAACTAATTTGACAAATGGATACGATGTTACTTCTAAAACATGAAATGTTAAGTGTATTATTTTTTAATAAACAGGAAAAAAGTTAAGTGTATTGTTTATTTTTTAATGTTTTAAAATTTTTGGCCGCGTCGCATGGCATGCAGGATCTTAGTTCCCCAACCGGGGATCGAACCTGCACCCCTGTGGTGGAAGTGGGGAGTCTTAACCACTGGACCACCAGGGAAGTCCTGAGTGTATTGTTTATTTTTAATAAAAAGTCAAAGATCTTTGGATTGATAATAGCTACTCTTTCCATTAGATAATGCGTAGCAGCCAATAAAAGTAGAAAGGAGATAGAAGTTGTTTTATCCCTCCAAAAATCAATGGGAAATGTTACTATCTTACCATATAATATAAAAGTGAGAATTTCCTCATAAATAGGGGCAGGTTACTTGCTGTTAACTTTGCAGATGGCTCTTTTAAGACATGGGAATAGTAGCAGAACAGGGTTTTCCATCCATTCTACTGACTCAACTTTCTTTGACTAGAAATGACCTTTCTCTTTTCCATGGCTAATGCTTTGACTTATTCTCTGATCCCATCCTCTCTTGAAACCTTGCTCATCTCCACTGACCCCCTTCCTCTGCCTACAAAGATGTTTAAGTGTCCTGTATCCCAAAAACAACAGAACTTCACTGCATTCTGCCATTAAACCTTTTCTTCCATTTATTTCAAGAATTCCTGAAATAATAGCTTATACTCACATATTCTACCTCCTTACCTCCATTGACTCTCATGAGATTATATTCTGGCCTCCTCCTTCATTACTGTACTGGAATTGTTCAAATTGCCAAGTCTATTGGCCTACTTTTAGTTCTTTTTTCACTAGACTTTAATATATCACACTGTTCACAATGTCTTTCTTAAGACTTTTTCTTCCATTAGCTTTATCATGGTACTTTTTCCTAGTTCTTCATTATGGTATGCATACCTATAAAACAACTTAAAGTTTTTCTTAAATATTACATTTTTAAATGTTAATACGTGAACAGTAGCAGGCTAAAATCATTAAATCTGTCCACAATCCCCTACTTCAATATAACTTATCAGTAGTGAAGCAGAAACAGATGTTTTATTAGAACTATTAAAATTTGTACACAAATAGCTTTTATTTCAAATGTGTGTTTTTATTTACTTTGCTGAAGTGCTTATGAACTTGAAATTACTGAAAGATGTGAGATGATTGTATTAAAAGTATTTACTGCTGTAATTTGACTGCTCGGTTTTCTTCATAACTATCCCAACTTAGGTCTTGGCAACTAAACTATTTCCAAAAGCAGTCAAGACTAAACCCAACAGATGGGCCTAGCCAAAGCATAGCCTGCAGTATCTAAAAGTTTTCTTTTTTAATAGTTTAATGATAGTTATTTTATTTATTTATATTTTGGCCATGCCACGTGACTTGCGGGATCTTAGTTCCCCAACCAGGGTTCGAACCCGTGTTCCCTGAAGTGGAAGCTTGGAGTCCTGACCAATGGACCGCTAGGGAATTCCATCTAAAAGTTTTTGTTTAAGTCTCTTGGTCCATTTTAGCTTTAGAAAGAGTCAAGATAAGCTTAAAAGTAAATGAAACTTAAGTAAAATGTCAATGACATTTATTATCTCGTCTTGTATTTACATTCTTTACGCCAGTATTTTGAGTTTTTATGTGTTAGGTGTTATGCTATAGGGAACACCAAGGTAAACAAGAACATTGTTACTTAATCTAGGGACCTAACATTATAGTAGACACACAGCAGTTATGTTTCAAGTGCCTGGCACATATTAACTACTTTGAATTAGCCAATACTAGTGCTTATTGTAAATAATGTGATTTGTAGAGGATGTGGTACTTAATTTTTTTCCCAAAAAAGGAAAGTGAGACTGAATTGAGGAAATGATGCTTGAGCTAAATTTTGGAATATAGCCAACACATATTGAGAAAGGCCTGGAGAATAGGTGATGTGAGGGGAAATAATGGGAAAAGAAGATGGTAAGGGAGTTTGGAGTAGATTATAAAAGGTACTGAATGCCATTTTTAGTGATTTTTACTTTTTCCCCAGTAAGTGTTGTACTTTAATGAAGATTTTTTTTAAGCAGAGCTGTGGGATAACTGAATCTGTGTTTTTGAAAAGTAATTCTAGTGGTAGTTTGAAGAATAGGTAGGAGGAAAGAGTTTGAAGGTAAAGTCATCAGTTATATGAAATATTTTTGTCTTTTAACCTTCTAGGTACATAGTAGGGTTATACTTTTCCATCATTTTTGAACTTAGCCTGCTCATGATTTTGCTTTGGCCAATGGAGTGTGAGTTGGAAATTAACAGGTCACTTTTAGGTGGAAGCTTTAAGAATCAGTGTGTGATTTGCCTGCCCTGGTAATCAAGGAAGCATGGAAATGGAATCTCCCTTAACTGAGAGAGAGTGACATACAACCTGCAAGTCAGAAATCCTATGATTTTTGTGTGAAATTCCCTAATTTTTTTAGTCTCTGGTTTTTAAGAAACATGATATAGGCCAAACTAAGCACAAACCAAAAACATATGTGTTGCCTATAAGTTATCAGATTGTACCTTTCCAACACAGACCTCAGTAAATTTCAGATGCAAAAATAAGGGAAAATACTGTATGTGAGTGGTCAGAGAAGGCTTTCTGAAAGTGGTGAGATGTAAGCTACATTTTGAAGGATTATTTCAGGTTGCTAGACTTAAAAAAATAACTTCATGAATTGGATATGATCTATTTTATTTGTTAGAACTCCCAAATCCACACAGTATACCGATTTTATATTTATAACCAATAACTATTTTTTTGGTTTCTGTTATGAGTCTTGGAATAGAAATGTTCTTTCAGTTATCTGTCTTTCAGATTTTGGTCTAACATTTTATAGAAAGAATTAATTTAACATAGTAATGGGGGAAAATGCCTGGAATAAATGAAGAAATAATAAACTTTCATGAGTGATGAGTCTCAGTATCACATGCCAGTTATCTCCAGTTAATCATAAATTCAATGCAGTTCCAATAAAAATATCAACCAGAATTTTCATGGAATTAGGAAACTGATTCTAAAATTCATATGGGAGAAAATAAATCCAAGAATAGCAAATAAATTCTTAGAAAGGAAAAAGAAACTGCTCTACCAAATATCAAAATATATTTTAATGCTGTGTGACTCAAGTAGTGTTATATTGGTATAGAAATAGTCAGGTAGATCAGCATAATCAGATAGAAAGTCCAGAAATAGACTCATGCATATATGGGAGCTTGATTTATAATAGAGATGGTATTAAAAATTAGTGGGGAAGGAGAGGCCTGTTCATTAAATGATGCTGAAGCAAGTGGCTTTCTATATGGGGGGAAAACTAATATTAGATTCTTACATTATTCTGTACACAAAAATGTATATCAGATGTATTGAAGACCTACCTGTGAAGACTAAACTTTATAATTTTGGAAGACACACCTATTAGGATGGCCATTATCCAAAAATATGTAGCAAATAAACAACTGTTGGTGAGAGCGTAGAGAAATCCTTGTGCATTGCTGGTAGGAATGTAAAATTGTGTGATCTCTGTGGAAAATGGTATGGTGGTTCCTCAAAAAATTAAACAGAATTGCCATATGTTCCAGCAATTCATGTCTGGGTATATACCCCAAAGAATTGAAAGTAGGGAGTCAGATATTTGTACAGCCATTTCATAGCAGCATTATTTGCAATAGCCAAAAAGTGGAAGCAACTTGTATTTATTGATGGTTGAGTGGATAAACAAAATGTGGTGTATTAAAACTGTGGAATATTATTCAGCCTTAAAAAGGAAGGAAGTTCTGACGCATGCTATGACATTGATGAACCTTGAAAACATTATGCTGAGTGAAATTAGCCAGTCAGAAAAGGACAAATATTCTATGATTCCACTTAAATGAGTTACTAGAGTAGTCTGATTCATAGAGACAAAAAGTAGAATGGTGGTTGCCAGGAGTTGGGGGTTGTAGTGGAATGGGGAGTTGGTGTTTAATGGTACAGAGTTTCACTTTGGGAAGATGAAAGTTCTGTAGATAGATAGTGCTGATGATTGCACAACAATGTGAATGTACTTAATGCCACAGAATTGTACACTTAAAAATGGTTAAAATGGTAAATTTTATGTTATGTATATTTTACCACAATAAGAAATTCAATTACCATATCTCTGTAATGAGAGTAATAATATCTACTTCAGATGATTCTTATAAGGATTAAATAAACTAACCCGTGACCATGTCAGACACACAGTACATAGCCCCAAAAAATATTTTTTGGAAGAAAATTTCGTCCTTTATGACCTCAAAATAGGAAAGCAGAACTCAAAAGAGAAGATTAGTAATTTGACTACCTCAGTACATCACTAACTCTTGCCCTAACAAAGACAATAGAAACAAACTTAAAAGACAAGTATTAGAGCAAGAGGAGATGTTTGCGACACGTTCATCCACAACACATTTACTGGATCCATAAATCAGTAACACAAAAAGGACCTATAGGAAAAAAGATCATGAAATGATAATCTGTAGAACAAGATTTGCCAACAAACATGAAAAGATACTCAACCTCACCGTATATCAGGGAAATGAAAAGTAAAACAAGTATTAGACTGGTTTTTTAAACAAAAGTTTGTTGTTTTAAGTGTTAATGAAGACTTGGGGAAGCAAGAATTCTCATGGAAGCCTTTTTCCTTAGGGTTGGTGTGGGTGTGGCAGTTTGGATTATTGAAAAATTGCAAAGTACTTAAGTGTCTATCTGTGTCAAAATGCATTATGATGGAATATTATGCAGCAGTTAAAATGAACTAGATTCTATATCTCAATATGCATGATAGACCTTACAAACATATTAAGAGAAAATTTCAGGTTGTAGATATATACATACAATATGAAAGCATTAATGCTAATTTTAAAAGCATAGAATAACTTTTTTTTAAGGGCATGTAACTTTAGTAAAAGTATTACAAGTTCTATAGCAGCACTGTCCAATAGAACTTTATGCTGTGAAGGAAATGTTCTATATCTGTGCTAATACAATAGCTATCAGCCACATGTGACTATTAAGCCTTTGAAATGTGACTAGAACAAGTGAAGAACTGAATTTTAAATTTTATTTAATTTTAATTTTAATTAACTTAAATTTTGTAGCCACATGTAGCTGTTGAGTCCATGATAATGTGCCTAGTGTGACTGAAGAACTGAATTTTAAATTTTACTTAAATTTAAATAGTCACATGTAGATAGTGGCTACCATATTGTATAACACATGCCTGGATAACTCATACCAAATTCATGAGAAGGGAGGGAGACAAAAGGAATTTCCACTTCATAAATAATGTTCTCTCTTTTTAATGAACAACCACAAAAATTAAAGCAAAAGAACAAGTCAGTGAATAACATTAAATAACATTTTCCTTTAGTAAAACTTTTTTTTAAAAAGCTGCCAAGTAAAACATAATCAGAAATTCATTTTATTTTTCAGTACTTTTTTTCATGCCTTACTTAGACATTCCATATTCTCCCTGGAGTTGAAGAGGGTAACACTATAGCAGTTGCCAGAGACTAGATCATGCAGGGCCTTGTAGAAAATTCTCTTCCAAGTGAGTTGGGAGGTTGTTAGAGATTTTTGAGCAAAGGAGTTATGCTCATCATACTTCCATTTTTAAAGAACCTGGATACTCTGGAGATGAGACTTAAGGCAAGAATGGAAGCGGAGACATGAAGCTACTACGGTACTGTTTTAAAATAAATTACAGATTATGATTTATTTTTATTGTGTATTTATCTACTGGAGAGATTCTGGTGTGGCTTCAGCCACATTTGAAATAAAACCTTTATTTACTGCTGGTGCAGTAGCATGAAAATGAGCAGGTGTTTACAAAAGGCTTTTTATGAGTTCTCTTTATGTTCCTGAGCTCTGTAACCTGTCTGTATTGGCAGTTTTTACATACTGATGGGTGCTTCTGGTTACCTTTTTCCCCCCTTTGATTCTTTGAGTATCCTGATGTGATCCTCTGAACATTTACAAAGAGCCTTTCTAAACATTGTTAGATTAATTTGGCCATTTTTGTTCCTATTGAGAAATAGGGAAGGGTCAAGAAATTTTAATTCTTTTATTTCTTTGCTTAACTACAAATAAATAGTGATTTTGCTTTAGAAACAAAGGAAAAATACAAAATGCTTTTAATTTTTTTTCATTTGCTGCTCTTGTCATGTAATAATTTTATTACTTAAAAAAGTATAGTTCCTAATTATTCTATTCATATACTTGAGCTGATGTTTCTACTGTAGAAAATTCGAAAGAGGTCAGGTCAAAAACAAGCTAATTAGAGCATACTCTTTCTAGGTGTCATTGTAGTATAATTCTTCTGAATAGTTATTAAACCCCATGAAAAATGTGCTCCTGAGGAGTCTCAAATCTGTTCTTGAGAGTTCTCAAGTAAAAGGGAAACAAAACCAAATATCTGGTGGGTGCACTATAGTTAATCTGTGTTCTTTTGTTTGAACATTCTAGTTGTGACTGGTCTTTCAACGGGAAAGGTCTTTGACACTTGTGAATGTTAAATTCTGGCTTGATATGAAATTACTGTAAATTACTTTGCTTGAATTCTTTAGAACATAAGGGGAGCAGTGACGTGTTTTCAGTTATAGTGAAATTGTCTTCCAAAATTAATCACATTCTGATGAAATAGAAAATCAAAATTATGAGGAAAAATGAAATGTTAAGATTTTAAAATTAAAATCAAGGATATGATGGATCCATGACAGCTGATACTGCTTTTGGTAGGAAGGGTATATGGGGTGAGAAACAAGAGAAGATACCTCTGTCTAATATAGGAAACTAAGATGTTACAGCATAATCTTAATATTCCAAATGTATGGGATGTTACGATCATAAAAATCCAATTTATGTCTTTTCCTTCCCTACCCTCAACATTGTTTTACGTGTTAGATTTACTGGTAACCATGCTCATTTGGTACACTGATCTTTGGGTTTCCTATCTTAAACTTGTGTTACATAGTTTCTAATTTTTCAGTTCATATTATCATTTGGACAGTTCTTTAGGTTATCATACTCACTTAAAATGTGGACAGACATGGCCAGTGTTCTCTCCCACAACATACATTCAGGGTGGTTCTTTGTGGAGTATTTTCTGGGTTGAGCATCCTGGAAGCATGCCACGAGAGCAGGGCAGTGGTCTCCAGTGGGCAGCCTCCCAGTGCTGCTTTTCAAACTGTTGCCAGTGATTTCACAGGCTCTTCCTTCCAGGAGACTGAATGAATGCCTGTGTTGGGCACAAAGGGAAGGCTTAGGGACAATGAAGAGTTAAGTAATGACTATGATAGTTACACTTTTCTCTCATTCATTGTATATTCATTTCCTCTGTTTTTACTTGATTACATTCTTACCTGCCTGTGGCATCTCTCTGTTAACTGTTAGTTCTTTGTTACCTAGTGTTGTAAACACAAGAGCCTGAGTAATTAGAAGCAAAATGCTTATCAAAAGTAGATAGTAGAATGACAAAACCTAGTTTTGGAAAAGCACCCCTTTCTGTTTTATAGAAAAGGTATTCTTTTACATCATGGGAAACTACTTATTTTATTACCTAGTAAAATACATTTTTGTTCCCATTATATTGCTATATCACTATAGGGAGTTAATTTTGATTTTACTTTAGCTTATAACTAGTTCCACAGTTTCCGGCTACTATTTCCTTCCCACTTGCAGGTTCTGGTTACTATATGCATTTCCTAGTTTCTATTTTGTAGGCTAACTGAGGTCTTCAAATATTTTATAGCTCAGTCTTTCTACAAGGTTCTTCCTGGGGATTTCCTTGGTGTCTATGAAAATTGTAGCAATATAGGGAGATAGCCAGATACTCTAAACAGGGAATGTAAGTTTCAGTGGGATCTGGAGCAAATGTATGGATCTGTAAAGAGAACTCACATATTTTGACAATTGTATCAGGATTCCCCTCTAGAATTTATAGCAGTGGTGTGGAGAAAGGGATGAGAGCCAAATGGACGAATGCTGAGGGCTCCCGTGTTTTAATGTGAGATGTTCTATGTATATAATCTCCTCGTTTAATCCTCACAACAATCCTATATGGGTAGGGATAATTATTTCCATATTATAGGGTCAAGTCACGGAACTAACAAGAAGTGGAGCTAGAGTTGGAACACAAGTCCTTCTGATGCCAAAGCCTATCTACATCAACAACATGTCCTCAGGTAGATAATATCTATAATAATGTTGTCACTGGCTACTTGCTTCATAAATTAAAAAACCTTAAACAGTCTGGAATTTTTATTGCAAAATGTAGGTGAAGAGAAGATTCTTGCTTTACAATTTTTTAGGAAACCTAAAATATTTGAGAGGATTTTCCTTCATTATGACGTGTAATACTTGGCCAATGTTTTTAAAATATTTAAGGAATGAGTAAATATTTCATTCATTTTATTCCCTGTGACAATGTATATCTTGACATATTGATGAAGACAGAGGAAACAAATAGTACAACTTTTTAAAGAAGGTTTATATTTCTTCCTCCTTTTAGTTTATAAAACGTTTTCCTTACTGTTCAGAAACTGATTAGTGCTCTAAACTAATTGTCAAAATGTGTGGTTTCATTAAAAAAATTATTTTTGGAAAGAGGCTTCTATTATTAAGCTAATTTGAATGACCAATCTTGTTGTACCTTGACTTGTAATAATGAAAGAAGAGGTACAGAGAGCTGTTTTATTTGAATAATAGACTTGCCAATTAGCCATCAAGTGCTTCCATCTGTGAAATTGTTGATCAGATGGGTTAGCTGGGATGTTTCCAGACTAGGGCATCATAAATGGCACTTGAAAACTGTCACTCTGATGATGAGGTTTCAAGTATTACACTGCTTGATGCTGTGGAACCTTTTTTTCCTTTTGCAGTACCATGTTTTTTTAGAACATACTGATCCCACTTATGAATTCTGTGGCATCAAGAGAACTTGGGAGACCTGCCACTGATGTAAAGTTCTGCCTAATCTGCTGCTCTGGTCTGTGCTGAGATTAAACCAGAGTATTAACAGCTTCTTTCATGGCCTTCACAGTAATGTTGGTTGGTGATCTGACTGGCACAGGCAGGCAATGCTCATTACCTGTGGGCCATGGAACTGGCACATGATGGCAAGTTTCTTTGCACTTTCCCATTAATATAAACTGAGTCTCAGGTGTCTTACTCCCTTAAGTAAATGTATAACAGTCTAAGCTATGTAAGTGTTGAGGTTTCTATGTAGCAATTGTATGAAGTGAATTTAACATCTGCCCTATACATTTTTAAGGATTTAAGTTACATATTGGTAATTATTACATTTAAAAATTTAATAACAACTTGGAAATATAAATTTCTGGAAATAATTGTCATATGTCCTTCTTCACAATAGTATATCTTTCTTGCTTGGCCTTATATTTTATAGGATGATTTCTTTAGTAAGTTGACTTCCTTGAATGCTTGTGGATATGATTAGCTATTGGAGTCCCTGAATGACATTCCTGTCTGTTAGGCCTGTATCATGCTTTTCTTTTCCCATAAACCCAGATTCCTGAAATTTGGGCAGGCTTCCTGGTCACCAGTCTGTGTGGGGACAAATTCATGTCCTTGTCACTTTGTGGACACCAGCTTGCCCTTCTGTCTGCCCTGGCACAGATCTCTGACCTGCCTAAACTCATTGTGAAAGGCAGTATGTTTTGGGCAATGCTGAAAGAAAGGCATGCTCTGGAGCTAGACCAGATCTAAACGGTGGCTGAGCTCCATGGAAGAGGAAGAGAATGAGAATGCTGTGTCAGTGTGCAGGAAAGTGAGTGGTTTGGGATCTTGTTCCTATTCATTTTTCTTCCAGGGTAGATTTTCATATATTTGAACCATCCTCAGGTACTTCAGCCTCCCGGAGTGGACCATCTATCCCCCAATGAGAGAAAAGTAACAATTCAAATGTTTTGTTGTTTGTTATTTGGGAGTATCTGACCACTGTGCCTTTTTTGTTCTCAAAGGTTTGGCTGTTCCCTCTCCTAGGCAAAAATGTCCAGTAGTTAGTGAATAACATTGATTAGGCAACAGGTTTCTGTTTTACAGGTGAGGAAATTGAGGCATATAGCAATTCACTTGTTCAGTGTACTATATCGTTTGAAGAAATACGACATTTGGAAAAAAAAAAAAGTGACTTCAAAGCAGAACTGAAAGACTGTTGCTTTTAAGTGCTCCTCTGTAGAGCAGTAAATGGAAGTAAAAGAAAAGAAGAGAGATGTGACAGTGTGACCTGTGCCTTTCTTCCCAAAAGAATAGAACTTTCCCCTGTGCCTTTTGACCACAGTTACTCTTTCATAGCTTGTAAGCATTTTTTTCCTGATGTTTTTTCTGTCCCTGTTCCTTAATTCCTCAGAAATAGCAACTTGGTAATCTTTTGCATGGTATCCCAAATAGTATTGTGAATAGATGAATGCTTAATGAAGTTAGGGTGGTGGGCAATAGTATTTCTAAGAAGTCTTGGAGAGGTGATTTCTGTCCCTTACCCTCTAGCTGTTATGCTTTAGAACTTCTGAGCCTTTTATGCTTCCAGGAGCATAAATCAAGGAGTTTTTTGAGAACCAAACAAGATATTTTTTAAAAAAGGTAAATAGTTGTTTTAAAATAGGTAGTATATGACATGTTACAGAGTTAAGAAATGAACTGTGCGTATGTTGAATGTGTCCTTGCTGTTTCTGTCCCCTTCCCTAGAAACATCTGTTATCAGTTTCTTTCTGTTCTTCCAAAGATATTCTATATCAATGCTGTCTGATAGAACATTCCGTGAGGGTAGATATGTTTTATAGCTAGCTGCCTAATATGGTAGCCACTAGCCATGTAGCTATCAAGCCCTTAAAGTGTGGGTGGTATGACTAAAGAACTAAATGTTTAAATTTAATTTTAAATAGTTTAAAATTTAAACTTGCATGTGGCCAATGCTACTATATTAGACAGTGCAGTATACATACTTAATAGTATATTCTGGAGATTGTCCCATTGCATACTTATACATATAAAGCTGCCTCATTTTCTTTAAATGATTGTTTGCTATTCCTTTTTATGGATGAACCATGATTTATTTAACCAGTCCTCTGTCAATAATGCTTAGGTTGTTTCCTATCTTAATGTTTTCACAAGGATATTTACTACAACATTGGCAGCTTTGAGTTTAGGCTTCACCACTTACCTTGATCACCTTGGACACATTGGTTGACTTTGAGCCTCAGCTTCCTCATTTATACAGTAGGCGCAGTAGTATCCACTTCGCAGGATTATGTGATTATTAGAAGTAATTTATGTAAAAGACTCAAGAATGGTCTAGGAGCTCAAATTAGGTGTAGCAGATAATAGCTTTACTGTTACTTATTATTTTAATAATGAGACCATAACAACCCCAGAGGCTGATGTTTAGTGTTGAATTGTGGCAGAAAATTGAGAAAGCTTTGCTTAGCCCATTTTAGGTTTGTAAGTATAGACAGTCTCTACCTTTTATTCACTTGACTTCTCTGAATTGTACATAGCCATCTGTAGATTACTTTTCATATGCTAATTTAGAACTTTTGTATATCAACTGGCAAAATTGTACATTTAAAGCTCTTACATGGTGCCTTGCCTGTCAGCCAATGGTTAAATTTAAGCAAGATCACTGTCTTAATACAACATTGCTTGTGTTTGGATATTTTATGGTATATTTGAATATTGGTGGAAAGCAGGAAAATAAAGATGCTTATACTATTTAGAAGCAGCCATAAAATTATATGGATTATGGAAGTATATTATGAGTTTAGATATCATTTTTTTCTTTAGTATTTTCAGTGATGTTGCTTATAAATAAAACCCTTAGAATTTTATTGAAAAAGTAAACTTTTTGCATTGTGATTCCTTGACCACAGGTGAGTTTTTCATTCTTAATACTCTGGCAACTATTAATAAACTTGTTTTAAGTTTTCCTTGACTTCACTCTTCATGAACATTAAGATCTGTTAACAACACCTTTGTACTTCATATGAATGGTTTTCTTATTCAAAGTTATTAAAGAAAAGTTAGATTAATTTTTTAAAGGCAGTAATCAAAATTTTCACAAGTATACAGATTAAGAACCAATTTCAAGCATGTTCTATGTCTGTGTATACTACGAAGGAAATGTGCTGGCGGGTTTTTGTTGTTTTTAATCTGAGTACCTAAATGGCATGTTTGTGAGTGAAACTCAGTTAAAGGAAAAACAAAGTATTAGCCTTTTTCTATCTAAATTTAGTATTTATTTCTAAAGCTTAAATATATTATGTTGAAATTAGAATTGCTAGTTTTTGATAGACATCAGTAATTTAAGTATTAGAAGTTTATCGTTAAAAGTAGTAGGTGGAGTGGTAGCAGCTGTGTGCCAGGCACTGTATTATATGCAGTACATATGTTGATACCATTTAATCCTCATAGTAACCAGTACTGTGGGTATGATTAGCCCCATTTCACAACGGAAAGTGAGCCTTAGCTTTAAGCTGTGTAGTGAGGATTCAACCTCACATTTAGTTTTTCTGATTCCGAAATATCTATGCTGTTTACAATATTTTAGTTTGGGAAGGAGTTTTATCAACTTGTTGATAAGCATCATCATCTTCCTTATATACTGACTTTATAGGAATTGCCCAGTGCAAATGGTTTTTCTTTGTTCATGGTGATGGTCTCAGGGCTACCTCTGCAGATGATTTTGAGCAGTAAGTAATATTTTTCAGTGTGTAAACAGTAAGGTACATTTGTGTTAATTGAAGTGATGCACTGAATCAAAGGGATTGGACTGTGGGTCAGGAGATTTGGTTCTGACGTGTAGATTGCACAGTTGTTTAAATTATCTGTGTTTATTTTCCTGTCTGTATCTGTTCCTATCTGTATGTTCAATAAAAGTGAGATTATACTTCTTTGACCACTTCGTTGTTCTACGGATCAGTAGAAAAACGATGAGAGGATTTAAAAATGTTTTGTAAAGTCGTACAGCACTCAATGAATACTTTAAAATATTGGCTGTCTCCAAGCACATAACGTTGTGGTGAGTTGTCAAGCCTTGATGAAGCATCCCTAAACTAGATTGTCTCCTCAGACCATAATTTCTCTTAACTTTTGGAGCTGTCTTTGGAACTACAAATTATGAGATAGGAGGTTTGGAAACTGCAGAGAGAAAGGGGAGTGAGAGAGCGAGAGAGAGAGGGAGTGTGTGTGTGTGTGTGTGTGTGTGTGTGTGTGTGTAAGTAAACACAGGTGCTGTAAACCACTTAACATTGTAGGTAGAATCAGGAGTTGATTTTTTTTTTTTGAAAGATAAGAAAACTGCTCTTAAGTTTTAATTGGGCATCTTTGAATGAATGCTATTTTTGCCATGATGCCTGAATTTGCTGAATTGCTATGACAGATTGTATTATCTACCCTATTTGTAGGCCTTTTTTCAATTTTATGCTTACAAAAGAGTTTTATTTTGTAGTCACTATATTTGAGAAAGATCACAAAAGGAGGTACTTGGGCATTAAATAACTTTACAATATTCTTGAGTTATAAGAAGTTAGGATAGAAATATTTATAAGCCTTTTATTTTTGTTTTATTTTTAATAGCTTTATTGAGATATAATTGGCATACACTAAACTATACATACTTAAAGCACATAATTTGGTAAGTTTTGACACGTATACATACGTCTGTGAAACTGTCACTACAATCATGGTGGTGAGCATCCGTCTCCCCCCTCCTGCCAGATTTATTTATGCCATTTCGTAGTCCCTCTCCTTTCACTCTTCCTCATTCCTCAGGCAACAACTCATCTGCCTTTATACATTAGTTTTCATTTTCTAGACTGTTAAACAAATGGAATTTACAGTAGATTTTCTTTTTCGTCTGGCTCTCATTACTATATTTCGAGATTCTTCTCTGAGTGTTTATCAATAGCTCGTTCCCTTTTATTACTAAGTAGTATTTCATTGGCTGGATATACCACACTTTGTTTATCCATTCATCTATTCATAAATATTTTAGTGTTTTCTGGTTTGGGACTATTACAAATAAAGCTGCTCTGAACACTCTGTACATGTTTTATTTCTCTTGGGTAAATACCTAGAAGTAGAATGGCTGGATTATATGGTAGGTGTGTGTTTAACTTACTAAAAAACTGCCAAACTTCTCAAAAATGATTTACTGTTTTACGTTCCCACTAGCAGTGTGAGAGTTCCAGTTCCTGCACATCCTGGCTAACACTTGCTACATGGTATGGTTAATTTTTTAAATTTTAGCCATTCTAAAAGGTAGTGGTATCTGATTATACTTATAGTTTGTATTTTCTTAATGACTAATGATGTTGAACATTTTTTCATGTGCTAATTTGCCATTTATATATCTTTTTTAGTGAGGTCTTTATTAAAGTCTGCTGCCCAGTTTTTACTGGGCTGTTTCATTAATGAGTTTTCTGAGTTCTTTATGTATTCTAGATATGTCGTTTATCAAATACGTGATTGCAGATATCTTCTCCCAGTCTATGGCTTATTTATTTATTCTGTTAGTGTTTTTCAAAGAGTGGTGTTCTTAATTTTGGAGTCTAGTTTATAAGATTTTTCTGTTATAAATTATACTTTGGTGTGATATCGAAGAGATTTATGCCAACCCAAGGTCACAAAGATATTCACTTATGTTTTCTTCTAGAATTTTTATAGTTTAATGTTTTATATTTAGTTCTGTGATCCATTTTGGATTAATTTTTATATATGATGCAAGATATGGATCATGTTCAGTTTTTAAAACATTTTTTGCATGTGAATATCAAATTGTTACAGCATCAATTGTTGATTATTTTTTTCTCAACCTTTGCATTTGTACCTTTGTTGGAAATCAGTTGTCCCTATATGTATGGCTCTATTTCTGGAGTCTCTATTCTGTCCCATTATCTATTTATTTATCTTTTTAAGCCAGTACTGCACTGTCTTGAATAGTGCAGCTCTATAACACGTGTTGAAATCAGGTTGTGTTAGTCCTCCAGTTGTTGTTGTTGTTGTTGTTGTTTAACAGCGTTGTTTTGGCCATTCTAGGTCCTTTGCATCTTCATATATATTTAAAAATTAGGTATGTCAATTTCAATAAATAAAAATCTGCTGGGGTTTTGGCTGATGGTATATAAGACCTACACATCAATTTGGAGAGTATTGACATCTTAACTATATTGTGTCTTCCAACCCATGAACATAGTATATCTCTCTATTTATTTAGATTTTCTTTAATTTTTCTCAGTAATTTTTTGTAGTTTCCAGTGTACAGAATTTTTATATCCTGTCATGTTTATGTCTAAGTATTTCATATTTTTGATGCTATTATAAGCAGTATTTTTATTTCATTGATTATCTTGTCTGTGAAAAAGACAGTTTTAGGGGACTTCCTTGGTGGCGCAGTGGTTAAGAATCCGTCTGCCAGTACAGGGGACATGGGTTCGAGCCCTGGTCCAGGAAGATCCCACGTGCTGCGGAGCAACTAAGCCCGTGCACCACAACTACTGAGCCTGCGCTCAAGAGCCTGCGAGCCACAACTACTGAAGACCACGAGCCTAGAGCCCGTGCTCTGCAACTAGAGAAGCCACCGCAATGAGAAGGTCACGCACCGCAACGAAGAGTAGCCCCCGCTCGCCGCAGCTAGAGAAAGCCCGCTCAGCAACAGAGACCCAATGCAGCCAAAAATAAATTAAAAAAAAAAAATCTATTGAAATTTAGACTCAATATGAGTGAATTAGTATATATAAAAAAAGGACAGTTATACTTTTTCCTTTCCAATCTGGATGCCTTTTATTTCTTGCCTTATTAAATTGACTGTAAATGTCAGTAAAATGTTGAATAGAAGTGGTAAAAGTAGTCATTCCTATCCTATTCCTGATCTTAGGGGGAAAGCATTTATTATTTCACTATCAAATATGATATTAGCTGTATGTTTTTTAATAGATGTTCTTTATCAGGTTACAGAAGTTCTCTACTATTTTTACTTTGTCAGAGTTTTCATCAGGAATGGATGTTGGATTTTGTCAAGTCTCTTTTCTGCATCTTTTGAGATGATCGTGTATTGACCCTTTATCATTATATAATGACCTTCTTTAGCCCTTGTAATGTTTTTTGCTACGAAATTGATAGCATCCTAGCTTTCTTTTGATTGCTATTAATGTGGTGTATCTTTTCCTATCTTTTTCATGTTAATATATTTGGGTCTTTATTACTTCCTATTTGAAGTAACTTTCTTGTAGGCACTATATAGGTAGGTCTTGTTTGTTTTTAATCCACTCTGATAATCTTGGCTTTTTAATTGAAATTTTAAGATTATTTACATTTAATGCAATTATTGATATGATTAAGTTTCAATCTATTATATTGCTGTTTACTTAGTATTTTTCTCATTTGTTCTTTTGTTGCTTTTTCCTTTTCTACCTCCTTCATGTGTTATTATATTACTTCACGTATAGCATATGAATGTTAAAATAGTATATTTTGTATCTCCTCTGGTATGTTACTGTTGTTATAATTTTTAGTCTCACCTGTTATAAAATCTGTAGTATGTTTTTATTATTTTTGTCTGAGTAGTCTTTTTTTTTGGTGGCGGTGGTAAAATATACGTAACAAAATTTGCCAATTTAACCATTCTTAAGTGTACAGTTCAGTGGCTTTAGGTACATTCACATTGTTGTGCACTTAACACCACCATTTATCTCCAAAAGTTTTTCATCTTCCCTGTACCTATCATTAAACAATAATTCCTCATTCCCCTCTCCTCCAGCCCCTGGCAACCACCGTTATACTTTCTGTTTCTATGAATCTAACTACTCTAGGTACCTCATGTAAGTGGATTTATACAATATTTGCTGATTTGTGACTGGCTTATTTTACTTAGCATAATGTCTTCAGGGTTCATCCATGTTGTATCATGTGTCAGAATTTCCTTCCTCCCTCCCTCCCTCCCTCCCTCCCTCCCTTCCTTCCTTCCTTCCTTCCTTCATTTATTTATGGCTGTGTTGGGTCTTTGTTGTTGCCAGGCTTTCTCTAGTTGTGGCGAGCAGGTGCTACTCTTCATCGCGGTGGGCGGGCTTCTCATTGTGGTGGCTTCTCTTGTTGCGGAGCACGGGCTCTAGGGCATGCGGGCTCAGTAGTTCTGGCTTGCGGGCTCTAGAGCGCAGGCTCAGTAGTTGTGGCACACGGGCTTAGTTGCTCCGTGGCATGTGGGATCTTCCCAGACCAGGGCTCGAACCCGTGTCCCCTGCATTGGCAGGCGGATTCTTAACCGCTGCGCCACCAGGGAAGTCCCTCCTTCCTTTTTAAGACTGAATAATACTCCATGTATGATATACCATGTTTTGTTTATTCATCTGATGATGGACATTTGGGTTGTTTCAACCTTTTGGCTATTGTGAATAATGCTTCTGTGAACATTGGTGTACAAATATCTGTTCTAATCACTGTGTTAAATTCTTTTGGGTATATACCCAGAAGTGGATTTGCTGGATCATATGTTAATTCCATTTTTAAGTTTTTGAGGAACTGCCATACTATTTTTCACAGCAGTGCATTATCTTTTAGAGATTTAAATAATAAGAAAAAATCATATATTTACCTATGTAGTTATCATTTTCTGTGTTCTTTCTTTTGTGTGGATCTATATTTTTATCTCGTATTATTTTCCCTTTGCCTGAAGGACATAACATTTTTTGTAATGCAGGTCTGCTGCCCATTAAAAAAATTGGACTATTTTTCTTTTAATATTGAGCTGTAGAAGTTCTTTATATACTGTGGACTCAAGCCTCCTTATATGATTTGCAAATATTTTCTTCCAGTCTGTGGGCTCTCTTTTCACTTTCTTGATGGTGATCAGCCTTCTCTTTTATGATGTGTGCTTTTTTATTTTTCCTTTGGCCGCACAGCGCGGCATGTGGGATCTTAGTTCCCTGACCGGGGATCGAACCTGCACCCCCTGCAGTGGAAGCACAGAGTCTTAACCACTGCACCTCCAGGGAAGTCCTATGACTTGTGCTTTTGATGTTGTACTAAGAAATCATTGTTTAGCCAGAGTTCATGAAGATTTACTCCTCTGTTTTCTTCCAAGAGTTTTATGATTTTAGCTCTTGCATTTAGTTCTGTGATCCACTTTGTGCATGGTGTGAGGTCATGCTTTTGCATGTAGATATCTAGTTGTCTCAGCACTATCTGTTGAAAAGACTCTTCTTTCCCCATTGAATTGTCTTGGCTCCTTTATCAAAGATTTATTGACCATAAATGTTGGGATTTATTTCTGAACTTTCAAATCTGTTTCATTGATCTCAGTATCTCTCCTTATTGTTCTGTAATACTTCAAAGATTTTTCTCTTCATCACTGGTTTTTAGTTATGATATGCAGTGTATAGTTTTCTTCATATTTCTTGTGCTTGTGGTTTGTTGATCTTCCCATATCTGTAGATTTATTATTTTCATCAAGTTTCAACAGATTTTGAAATTACTTTTTAAAATATTTTTTCTGTCCTCCTACCACCTTTCCCACCCTTTCAAGGATCCTGATGACATGTATATTTTTCTTACAGTAGTTGTCCCTGCTGATGGCTCTGTTAATTTTTTTCCAATGTCTTTGGTCTCTGTGTTTCATTTCCTATTGCTGTGTCTTCAAGTTCACTCAATTTTTTCTTGTGCAGTGTTTGATCTTTCATTAAATCTATCCAATATATTTTTCATCTTACAGCATTTTTTTCTATCTTTTGGCCACCCATGGACACCCTAGAGATAGAGCTCCCCCAAGCCCCTCTAAATTCACCGCATATTTTATCCTGTTGCCACTGATGTATTGTGGCATTCATCATAAGAAGTTTAATTTGGGTCATTTTTATGTCTTTCATGTCTTAACTTTTTGACAGTTATAATAAGATTTTAATGTCCTTGTCTGTTAATTTTAACATCTATGTTGGTTCCAGATTGGTTTCAATTAATTGATTTATCTCCTCATTGTGGGTCATATTTTCTTGCTCTTTTGCATGCCTGGTAATTTTTTTACTAGTGCCTGACATTGTGAGTTTTACTTTGTATGTTGGCTGTTTTTTATTTTTATAGAATATTCTTGATACTTGTTATGGGATACAGTTAAATTACTTGGAACCTGTTGGATTCTTTCTATTTTGCTTTTAAAATTTGTTAGGTGAGACTGGAACAGTGCTTAGTCTTGGGCTCATTATTTCCACTACTGAGGCAAGACCTTTCTGTCTAATCAATGCCTTGTGCATTTTAAAGTGTTTCTGTTTGGCTGATGGGAAAAACATTATTACCAGTGCTATGTGAGAGGTAGGTACTCCTCCCTCTAATCTTTTTGGGTGTTCTTAACCCAGCCTTAAGTAGTTTCCTCATATACCTGCACTGATTAGTACTCAGTTGAATATTCAAGGAGGACCCTCAGAAGATCCCAAGGTTTTTCTCCCTTTGCAGCTATTTTCTCTCTGGTAGTCTGTCCTGATAACTCTAGCTGCTTTGGTATCCCAGTAATCTCAGCTCTTAACATCCCAATTTAGAGAGTCCAGTAGTCTTTGCCTGGTTTCCTTTCCCCTGCACTGTAGCCTGGAAACTGTCTCAAGGCAATAAGCTAGGGTAGTAGCAGGGTTCACCTCCTTTGTTTCCGGGTTCTCAGAGATCACTGTCTTTTGTTGCCTGATCAGCGTCTTGCAAGCTATTGTTTTGTATAGTTTTATCTTTTTTATTTGTTTCTGGTGAGAACGTAAATTTAGTCCCTGTTACTCTATCTTGGACATAAGCAGATGTCTTTTTTATTTACTTTTTAATAAGAAAAATTTGTGTGGGACTGGATATTCTAGATGGATTCTCTTTTCTAGTGGAACTTTAGAGAGATCAGTATTAAAATTGTACTTAGATTTTAAGAAAATATGCTGACATTGAATAGTTAATTGAAACCAAATTAACAGAAAGTGCTGTTCTTTCTTAGCATTCAGAGATAGTAAATAAACAAGATAGGTTATTGCTTTATGGACACATAAAATTTAATGTGTAAGGCAGGATTTCTTAAACAGGATAGATAGCACAAATACTAACGGGATAGATTGATAAATTTACATTGAAATTTACAATTCGTTTTCCTTTATAAACGTGATTATAAAATAAATAGTTAATATTTGTGGAACACTTAGATGTGCCAGGCACTGTTCTAAGTACTTTAAATATATTAACTCATGCAGTCTTTTCAACAACTATATGAAGTTGTGTTTATTGTTAAGAGTCCTCATTTTTTCAGATAAAACTGAGGCATGAAGAAATGTAAAAAGCAAAGTGGGGAGCCGCAGATTGGGAAGGATATATCTAACATATAATGGACAAAGCACTAGTCATCAGTATATATATTTTGCTTCTACAAATCAATAAGAAAAAGACATACATTTTAAAATGGGCAAAAGATAGGAACATTAGAAGAAGAAACACAAATGGTTTATAGACACGTATAAGCTAGTGGTAGTGTACAACCACCTTGTACATTTTGGTAAAATCTAGTAACGATGAAGATTTGCTTATCCTTAGGAGATCTTTTCCTAATTATATTCCCTAGGGAAAGTCTCCCACATGGATACAAGAACATTCACAACAGCATTGTTTATAACCCTTCGGTACTCCTTTCTTAAAGGGCCGGATAGTAAATATTTTAGACTTGTGGACCAAATGGTTTCTGTTGCAACCACTCAATTTCACTCTGCCATTGTAGTATTAAAGCAGCCATACATATATAATACAAAATGAATGTGCCTGCCTGTGTTCCAATAAAACTTCATTTTTCCAAAACAGTCAGCTGGTTCTCCCACAGGCCGTAGTTTGCTGATCTCTAGTTTATAATATCAAAAAATTGAATTGTCCATATAATATCAAAAACCTAATTGTCCATCAGTAGGAGAATGTGTACATAACTTTGCTTAACAGTGGCCTTTTGTAAAGTAGGTGATCTACACATATCAGCATGATTAATCTGTACTAACATACTGGAGGAAAAAAGCAAGTGGAGGAATAATACATTCTAAGTTTTAATATACAATTTAAAAACATACAAATACTATAAAATATATTACCTATATGTACTTACATAGTGAAAGTATAAGGAAATGCATGATATCACCAAAAATTAGAATAGTAGGTACAACAGGGGGTATGGAGAAGATGCAGTCAATCAGGGAGGATGACACAGGAGCTTCAGCCTAACTTTTGGTGATGTTTTATTTCATAAGCTGTTTAGTGAGTGTATTATTTATTAGGTCTTTTGTGTCTCTTAAATATTTTATAATAAGGTTTAAAAGAAACAAGGTTTAAAAGAAATTAACAGTGGTTGGTTTGAAAAAAACATTTGTTGTTTGCTCTGTGGATAGGTGTCACTTGGCTCTCTTTTTCTCTCAACTGCTCACATACCTGCCTCATTGGCCTCTCTGACACCCAGGAAGGCAACTTTCTACTCTTAGGCCTAAAACAGATTAGTTCCCTAAACAATAACCCTCGTGTCCAGTCTGCTGCCTAATTGGTTTACTATCTCAGTCTCTTGTTCTCTTTCTAAGTATACTTCAAGCATATTAGTTTCCTTTTCTCTAGCCTCTCATTTATTCGGCCTTTTGGATATACTTATCCTCCTGGAGAAGGGATCTAAAGTTCTTAACGGAGACCACACAAGCATAGGATTGCCTTTGGCATTTTCATGTGTGCTTGGCTCACAGAGACATCAGAATGCCTTGCTTGGCATGTTTGTGGGTGAGATAGTGATCAAAAAATAAAAGCCAAAACTGCATTTATTTATGAAGAAATTGAAGAGTTATTTATTGAGCATCTTTTTGTAATTCCTCAAGTGTCCCATGTCATTCTTCTCATTCATTCATGGCTTTGTATAAGGAATTCTCTCTAAACGAATGTCCTTTGCCTCCATTGTTTGTCTAATGAATTACTACTTACTCTCCTTCCACAGTGCTTAGATAATCCCCTTTCCCCAGAAGTCTTCTATGGTATGTCAGTGAGGAAGGCTGGGGTGTGCTTTAGCAACAACCCTTAAACCTCAACCGCTTAAAACTACAAAGCTTTCTTTTTTGTTCGCGCTGGGTCAGCTGGGTACTATTCTGTGGTGTCATCCTTACTCTGGGACTCAAGCTCATAGAACATCATCACTGAGCACTGGCTCTTAAAGAGCTTTGACTGGGAATGACAGGTCACCTCTGCTTACATCTCATGGGCTAAAGCAAGTCACATGTTCACATCTAACTTCAATCAAGGAGATGCAGTTCTATTATGTTCCAGAGAGAAGGGCTATATAGCAGTAATTGTCACCCATGATGTCTCCAAACCTGGTTAATCTCTCCTTATTTCATATTTCTGTGACACTGTGTAAAACCTTTGTATTTCACTGAGTTGAAATGATAATAAAACCCTATAGTAATATTGAATGTGATATGTTTGGCAGTTGGCTGTAGACCTCTGAAATTCCTAGCCAGGTAGCTGGGCAGACTTACCTCAGTCATTTCATTAACCTTGCAATAATGAAATCTTTGCTTTATAAGTTTACAACAGTGGTTCTCAACCCTGGCTGTACTTTAGAATCACTCACCCCAGAGCAGTTTAAATCAGAGTCTCGGAGGGTGGGTCCAGGCATCAGAATTTTTTAAGCTCGCCAGGTGATTCTGAGGAATAAACAGGGTTTAAGAACCACTGGCTTCCATGTTCATTGCTTGTTTGCTTTTTGGGGAGGCCCTTTGAAAATAAGGCTTTATTTTTATTATATCCCCAAGGCTTATTCTCTTGCCTATTTTTTTGGTACCAAACCCATATTACAATTATATATATATTTTTATATTTACTTGTATAATTATCTGTCTCCTACATACATTTTAAGGACTAGCACCACATGTAATTGGTTCATCATATACCTAGTTCCTGTCATAGTATGTAGCACATACAGTTTCCCCAAGTCCTTCTTTTCCTTTTTCTCTCCTAGCCATGCCCACAATTTTTGGATTCCCTCTACTCTGTATGGTACTTTTTCTTATATAATACATGGTTCCTTGGTCTTTCTCTTCTTTCATTAGATGAGATAAATAACATATTTGAAAAAATATAAAGCAAGATGCACCCAAACAGGCAAGGTTATTAAAGTGTTCTGTGTTAATAACACCTCTAGGGCCTGGCTTTTATGGCTGCTTAGTGGCTCTAATAAGCTGGTCACAGTAGCATCCACTTAACCCTCAGCTCCTCTGATCAGTGATCCAACTAGTCTTGAACTCTGTCTTCTCTTCCAGGGATACCCATTGCTTGGATGTCAGGTAATCAGCTTTTTATAAATATTTGTTGAAAAAATATTTTATTTTGAGAACTATATGTTAAAGAGAAATAGCCCTTGGCCTCAAGACTATAAGTCAGATATAATATTTGTACAACTTCTATAAACCAAAGAGATACTACATATTACTATAAGCATTTTGTATGGAAAACATGCCATCTTCTCTCTTGTCTTATAACTGTATTTCTTTTAAGCATGTCAGAGAACTCCAAACTGTTTGATTTATATTCTGAAGTGCTGGATATTTTTCATAAAAGGCAAAGTGTGGATAAGAAAAAAAATGACCTTTAAAAAAAGTCACATCCCCAGTAAAACACCCATTGAAATGGAAGCAGTATTAACTCATGTTTGGCTTCTTAAGAATCCATGCTTCAGTCAGCACATTTTATTTTTTTAAAAAGCTTTGAATGGTAATGTACAGGATGATTGCTGTTTCATGTCTTTGTGCCTATAAATGTCAGTTTCTTTCCTTGCCACTCTCCTCTTTTTTTTTTTTTTTGCTTGGAAAAGTTATACATATTTTTTAATTCTTAGTATAAGGGAAAATTGTATCAAATACATAGCTCTGGCTTCTTTGCCCCCTATACATGCTTTTGTGGTGCTTTTATAGTTTTTCTTGCCTGCCTTCTGGTTTGTAAACATTTTGAGGACAGGGGCCTGTTTACCTTTGTATAACCAGTACATGGCAGTGTGCTCTCAGGTCTGTGGTTGTTGAGTGAATAAATAAAAACATGCATTCTTTGTATATGTGTGTGTAACATTCCATACATGACTTTGCATACTATACTTTAAAAGATGAGCTACTTAGTGAATTATGAATGCTCCCCAAAATAACCAGTTTATTTGTGGCTGACTGTATTTTACATGTTTTGTAATTTAAATACATAAATAGTTGAACAGTATAAAAGGAGAAAGGGCCACCAGTGACTGTAAGAACTTTAAAGTCAAAGCCAATTGTAGGGTGTTGTGCAACAGTTCTGATGCCTTAATGTTCTGTTGTAGGACTTGTCGAGGTTCTGCTTGATTCTGGGACCCTATTTCCAGTATAAAAGATAGCATGTTTTAGCCACTCCTAAATGTTTCTAGTTACAGCTTCTGAAGTTTGACTAATCGAACCTCTGTGGATGATGCTTCTTTATAGCAGAGGTAGTTAAACACTGTGCTTGTTCCTCCCTCATTGCTATGGGGCAGAGTGAAAGTCACCCAGGTTGGGAGACAATAGGTCCTTGTTCTGGTAAGACCGATTTCACAAAAATGTCTGAAGTGGTTGATGCTTATGGCATTTTTTACACACACACATACACACACATTTTCAAGTAGGTGAAAATGTTTCAAAGTGAATATCAAGGGCGGTCTTAAAGAGAAAGAAATGTCACAGCTGGGCATTGTTCACTAGGCCACCAGCCCCTATGTTATTTTGATCAGTAATGGTGTCTTTTTAACCAAGTAATGGTGTCATCTCCCCTTCTCCCCGACTGTTACCTTGCCTTACCCCACTGCCTGTTCCCCACTGAAATTTTTATATTCTCAAAATATTGGCTCCAGGGTGGCCACTTAGGTTTGCTGTATTGGAGGAGCTAAGTAGGGCTAGGGAAAAAAGTCAGTTTTCAGAGAGGAGGAACTGAGTTTGTCATAATTGGAATGCTTGAAAGAAGGAGACGAGTGAAAAGAAGGAAAAGGATAAAGAATAGGATGTAGGAATATAGCATGTATGATTCCCATTTTTTGACATCCTCAACCATTAAATTTCCCATTATTATCTAAGCCCTTGCTGATCAAGTTTTTAATAAGTGTATTGTTGGTTATAGTTACTTGAGAGCCCAGCTATGTTACAACAGTGGATGAAATTATGTCTCTGTTGTCATGCTGGTAGTTTTTTTATTGATTTATCACAAGGCATAATTTTAAGCATTATAGATTTTCTAATGTTTAGTTCTTACTCTGATAGTATTTTTTTTTTTTTGGCTGCGTTGGGTCTTCGTTGCTGCACGCAGGCTTCTTCTAGTTGTGGCGAGCGGGGGCTGCTCTTCGTTGCGGTGCGCGGGCTTCTCATTGCGGTGGCTTCTCTTATTGCGGAGCACGGGCTCTAGGCGCACAGGCTTCAGTAGTTGTGGCTCGTGGCTCTAGAGCGCAGGCTCAGTAGTTGTGGCACACGGGCTTAGTTGCTCCGTGGCATGTGGGATCTTCCTGGACCACGGCTCGAACCCGTGTCCCCTGCATTAGCAGGCGGATTCTTGACCACTGCGCCACCAGGGAAGTCCTCTGATAATATTTTTATTAAAGGAGATACTTCCAAGATTACTCAACGATGAAAGATGTAGCATGTGTATGTTAATTTTTAAAATTGTAATATTTAGAATATTATTTATATAGTTGAGTTTTAAATATCTATAATGCTTATTATATGGGAATATTAGTATTTATAAATAAGGCATTTCAAAAGTAATGCATCATTATTTTAACATTTCTATTCTTATTCTTCTTTCCTTCTTTTTGTCTCTCTTTTTTTTTTTTTTTTAAAGAATTAATGTGCCATCTGGAAACCTGAGATCATGCTATAAAAGGAATTTTGGCTTTTTGGCAACCAGTCATCAGGATATGCTGTGACTGTGCACCTTATCAGAATAATGAAACTTAATTAGAAAGGTGTTTATCTTATATATGTTCCAAAACATTTTCATAATGGGGATTCTTGTATGGACATTGTGGAAATAAAAAAATTATTACTACTCTATCCCAGGGTTAAGGTGGTTAAGTTATCATCATGAGGTAGTCCTTGGATCTTAAACAGAAATGTAAATCAAAACCCTATGTGGCTAAATGGTTCTGAGCTATTTTTAAACACTATATCCTATATCTTTTTTCAGTGTTAAAATAAGAATACATTTAGTTTATATGTTTTTCAGAGGGGAGAGTTGCAGTATTACCATGCAATTAACTTGCTCTGTTCTTCTCTTCTGGAATAATGTAGTCATTGGAACTGTCAGCCAAAGGACCTTTATTTGGAACTTTTTTTTTTAACTCTAAAAAGTAACAAGTTTTTAAAATTAATTGAGAGAAAACAGCTGAAAGCATGCATTGAAAGGGTTAAGTCGACATGAAAGAATTCATTTCCACTTTAATGACCTAGCCTTGCTGGGTTAGGACTATGGGGAACATGCTTCTGACTTGTACTCCTATTGCCAATTAACACCTCCTATTACAGGTTGCCTCAGCTAGTCATTGAAGCTCAGACAGTAGAAATAGTTTACATGCAGCTTGTTTTTCACACTAGTTGTTTAGTACTCACAAAATTAAAGTATTAAAAGGTTGTTTCTTACCTTGCTGGGTAAGAGATAAACAATACAGTGGTAGTTATTTGTGAATGTTTGAATTTGCTTATTTTCTGTTCAGGTTTTTTTTTCCCCTTCACGGGTTATTAACTGAGGAAACTGAAGGTGGTGGTTTTATCAAATTTTAATTTTTTTGACAGAATTTGTCGAGGGTTATGTTGCATACCATAAGTTAAGAATTATCTTCTGTCAGCTTTCCAATATATTATATGTTTAGGTTTTATTTTGTTTTTAAAAATATAGTCACCTTCATTTGTTAATAAAACTTGTTTTCTCTTTGTTGAAAAATATTTTAACAGACCTCTAAAAATAATTCTGTAATGCAGGACCAAATACACACCTTAAAACAGCCATTATAAAAATAAATAAATCCAGGTAATATTTTAATCCTAGAACAACTTTTTAATAAATTTTGAAATGCTTTATGTAATTTCCTAAGGTAACTTTATATTTTTGGGTTTTTTTGGAGTGTTGCAGTTCAGTGATACTACTTATTTTACATTTCTTTTTAAGTGACACTTTGGTTCATGTTTAATCAGCAGGTACTTTAATAACATTATAAAATTGGCTAAATAATTGATACCAGTTCACACTAAGAGAAAGGTGGAGTAATATAACTAATAGTGTTAACATATTTGTTAAAAGGCCTGAGTAGGTAACACTTTGAGGCATTAGTTTTTATCCTGTTATAATGGCAAATGCCTTTTTTTTTTTTTAACGCTTAGTCAACAAGGGCTGCCCAAGTAAAAGTCACAGCCTTTTATGCTGGATCAGATTTTAACCTTCTAAATGGGGGGGAAAACCCCACAAAAACACAAACAACTCATGTCTCATTTAATTTTACCACATTTAAAATTTGTGGACCTGGATGATAATTTCTGTTTTACTAAATGTGACAGATAAAACTCGTTGTACAGAGGTAAGTTTGATGCCCTTGTGGGGTCCCTAATAGGTATTATATCACTGGTTAGGTAGATTTTCATGTACGTATAAAGGTCAGTCACACTGCTTGTGCCTATGGCTCACCTATTTTACCCTGCAGTTCTGTTAGATAGCTAACTTACACTCTTAGTCAGTTTAAAAGTATGAATTCCCCCCTACCTCATTTTAAACAAACTTATTTTAAAGAGTCAGACTTACTTAAGTGATTTCAAAGTTGTGCCTGTAGGATTTGAGCATTGTGGATTTATATAGCAAAAGTAATTATTTCAGTTTCTTATTTGTATGAGGGGTATGTGCATTTTAGTTCCATGTTTTTTTACAGAAATATATAACTAAATCATATTCCAATTTTCAAATTGTTACATTCATTTAAGTTTTAACAGTAGACTATAAAGTTGTAGAACATTCAGATATTTCTTATTTTACTTATTTGTTGTCAGTGATGTGTGTGTGTGCTTTTTGTGAAATACAGACCAATTTTCTTTAGTTTTTTATTTTATTTTTTCTTTTGCTTAATACCACTTTAGTTATAAAAGTACCTTCAGTTATTCTCATAGTTGTTTTTAAAGAACCTTGGAGTTTAAGTTACATCATGTTCAATCTTTTTAAAAAAATGACTTTCTGTACTTGTTTATTGTGGTTAGATAGTTGTTATAAGGTCAACAGAGTTAACTTGACTAGTTCAAACACCATGTAAATTGGTAATTTTAGAGCTATGCTGTTGATTAAACATCAGAAAGAAACATTTTCTTCATTGTTTATTTTTTAGAATAATAACAGCCTAAGCCAATTTCTGAAATTCAAAAAATATTTGGGCCCAGGTTTTCATTTGATTTATATCACTGTATAGTTTTTTACTTTAGTTTACCCAGCATTTAGCTTAGTTTCTTTTTTTTTTAGTTTCTTAAACATAATAAATTCTCAATAAATGAAAGATATTTGAAAGTAATTCAAATTCTGTACATTTATTCAAATTTTTTTCATCCTGTGAATGGAACACATGTAATTTGCCATTGTATGTGATCACCATATGTCCATTTTAGTTGAATGTAAACATAGACTAACAGTAGTTGATTTAAATCTAACATTAAAGTTTGTATCACTTTCTACTTGTGAAATCTTTTGTTTCTCATTAAAGTCATAGGATTGTAAATATGAGACATGAGGGCAGGGGTAAAGGGACGTGGAAACTTTCTGTGGGTGAGGAATAAAAACCATCCTAAATCTCTTTTCCTGGGTGGCACCTCCCAATCCTGGAAGTCCCTTTCTGTGCCCATTACCACTTCATTACCCTGACTGTTCCTACTCTGTACATTTCTCCTCCTTGAATCCCCTGACTCACACGTTTTTTTTCTTAAGTTTTTAACATTTGATATAGAGCTATACCTCGATATCTTTATTTGCCTAGGGTATAGCCATCTTGCACCTCAAGTATCTTGAAAATTCTTACTTGATATCTCTGCTTCTGTAATGAACTAGTGTCCTACTTTTGTTGTTGTGCATATTTACTCAGTTCTTTAAAATACATTAAAGTAATACTGAAATAATTTGGTGTGCTTACATATGTACAACCATGATTTAATTATTTGAATAAGGTGATATGTTTGTGAACTGTGCTTGCCTTATTATTTTTCTATCATTTGAATGCTGTGATTTAAAAAAAAAAGCCCCAAATGTTGTGTGACTTGTTTCCTACAGTATATTTTAATAAAAAGGCATATTTTTGTTTTCATAGTAGTGTACATACTATGTTATAAGTAAATTCAGTAGTGCCTTTTGGTCTGCCAAGCCCCCTGTGCCCATCTAGACTTCAGAAAATAAAGGGAGGACCAGAAGTGTTCCCCGTTCTTAGTGGGCATACTAACTGCTTTTAGGTAGGAAGAGCATCCCAAGACTTATTTCCATTTTCTTTAGTACGAAATGGCTCCAGGTGGAAGAGGATTCTAAAATTGTAAACAATGGAAAGGAACTAAGCTTCCAGAATAAAAGTATATTTGGGCATATGAAAAAGGGATGGTATGCTGTAGTGGAAAGGCCACATTGCTAGAAGTCAGAAATTACATTTCAGTCCTGATGATCTGTGCCAATGTGTGTTTCGCCTGCCTTTCCATTTACATTATAAGCTTCTTGAAGCCTTCATTTAACCATGTAGCTGTAGTACTAGGCACATAGTAAATACTTCAATATTATTTGGAGCCTGGTCTTGATCTCTGCCTCACATTTGAAAAAATGATAAATTTTTTCAGAGCCTGAAAAAGAAAGTCCAGATTTTCTCTGAGAAGACCATGTGGACCATGGAATGAATTGGAAAACTTCAGGTTAAACAAAGATAAACAGATTTTTTCCACTCCAGGATTTTTCTTAGAGCCTCTAATATTCTAACATACAACATAAATTTGGGGGGTAGGGTCGATATTCATTATATTCCAAACTTACTTAACTAGGAGTGAACTCTGTGGATGGTATTTTCTTGAAACTCTTTTCCCAAAAATGAGTATTTTAAAAATCTCTGTCACACTGCAGAATAACAAAGAATTGATAAAACTTGGTGATATATTGACTATAAGGACTGAAGGAGAGTAAATGAAAATTTTGCCTAGGTTTGTAGTTTGAGACTTAAGATAATTATAAGTTGGGAAGGTTAGTTTGTAGAGAAACATGGTGAGTTTGATTTTTGAAGATGTTTAATTTGAGGTGTCTCCCTTAGGAAATAATATGATTGGTAGTATTACTAAGTGAGGAGGGAACCCTTAAAAAAATATCATCTGATTTAATTAGTCATCAAATATTCGACCCCCTCTGTAACATTTTCCCCAATATGAACCACTTATGTTTGAATAACTCCAGTTACAGGGAACTCATTAACTGGAGCTCTTCTTTAGATAGCTTGGACCAATACAAGATTTTTCTTACATTGAACCCAAATTCAATCTCCCCATAGCTTCATTCCATTAGTCCATAGTTCTACAAACTATATAGTCTAAATCAGTGGTTCTCAAATTTTAGCAAGCATCAGAATCACCTGGAGGGCTTTCTAAAAACCAGGATTTCTGGGCTCTGCCCCCAGAATTTCTGATTCAGTAGGAATGTGCATTTATAACAAATTCCCAGGTGGTGCTGGTGCATCTGGTTTAGGGACTGCACTTTGAGAGCTATTAGTCTGAACTTTGTCTGACAGCTTTTCATATATTTGAAGATAGTTGTTTTGTACCTTGTCTTTTCCAAGTTTTATTAAGTTCTTTTGAATATTTCCTATATATCATGACTTTAAGTCACTTTTCCATACTTGGTAGCTCTGATTCTGAGAGTGAAGAGCTCTGAAGTAGAATCCTTTACATGCAGTCAGGAGCCAACCATAAAAGACCTCATGGTTCAGTGCTCTAAAATACTTTGCACTGGTAAATGTTGAAACTTGTGTGGTGTCTTATAGGTTAGTTCCTAATTTACCTCTGTTTGTTATCATGGCCTTCAGGATGGGAGAGGAATCTGCCTCCATGTGAATGTACTTCACAGCCATACTCCTTTTTATTAGTTTTCTTTTTAAATTAAGGGAAGGTTCCTTCAATATTGTAAGTTAAAAATATTCAATATAGCAGCAGGCTAGGGTACTTTAAACTTAAGGCAATATTGATGATTAAGATGGCTAGAGTCATCTGAGATCTCAGAGAAAGGAGCTTTCAACAATATTTTTAAATTATTTGTTGTTATTTGTTCTTAGGTTTATCTGCATTATTAAAAGAACTATCATGAATATTCTGGTTCAAGCAAACATCTCTGTTTATTTACTTAAATAATTTCTAGGAGTGCAGAAGCGGGTTAAAAAGTTTGTACAGTTGTAAGGCTCTTGATATACATTGCTCAGTTGCTTTTCTGATAGTTTGTACTAATTCACATTTCCACCAGTAGTGCTGAGAGTGTCTCTTTTATCACACCCGCTCCAAAATTGGGCATTGTAAAGCTTGTTTGATAGGAAAACAACAGCAACAACAATGTCTTAATGTGTTAATTGGCATTTCTTAATTAAAGGAGGTCAACTAGTGAGGTTGAATATTTTTCATATTTATTTCATTATTTCTTATGTAATTAGTTGCTTTATATTCTTTGCCCTTGTTTCCATTAAGATTTTAGTATTTCGTTAACTTGGGTATTGACTTTTTGTCATAAATGGGGCAACTATTTTTTCAGGTTTTTTTTTTTTTTCCTTTTAACTTTTTTAGTACAGGTATACCTCGTTTTATTGAGCTTCACTTTATTGTGCTTTGCAGATAATTGTTTTTTTTACAAATTGAAGGTTTGTGGCAACCCTGCATCCAGCAAGTCTGTTGGTGCCATTTTTCTAACAGCATTTGCTCACTTCGTGTCTCTGTGTCATGTTTTGGTAATTCTCAATATTTCAAACCCTCCACCAGCAAAAAGATTATGACTCACTGAAGGCTCAGATGATGGTTAGCATTTTTTTAGCACTAAAGTATTATTAAATTAAGGTACGTACCTTGTTTTTTTAAACATAATGCTATTGCACACTTAGTAGACTAGAGTATAGTGTAAACATAACTTTTATATGCACTGAGAAACCAAAAAATTCATGTGACTTGCATTATTGTAATATTCACTATATTGGAGTGGTCTGGAATTGAACTCATAGTATCTCCAAGGTATGCCTGTATTCAGAAATTTTAGATTATGTTGTCAGTTTTATATATATTTTTTTGTTCAGTTGGGTTTGTACCTAGAATGTATTTCCTCGCCCAGATCAAATTTATTTATTTAGTTATTTTGTTATTTATTTATACTGAAATATTATCCATTAGTAAACAGTAACTTTCCATACTCCCCTCCATGCAGCCTCTAGCAGCCATCATTATATTTTCTGTCTTTATGATTTTTGACTGCTCTAAGTACTTCATCATATAAGTGGAATCATACAGTATTTGTCTTTTTTGATTGCCTATTTGACTTAGCATAGTGTCCTCAAGGTTCATCCATGTTGTAGCATATTGCAGAATTTCCTTCCTTTTTAAGACTGAATAATATTCCATGGTGTATGTGTATACCACATTTTGCTTATCCATTCATCCATTGGTGGACACTTGGGCTGCTTCCACTTTTTAGCTCTTGTGAATAACGTTGCTGTGAACTTTGGTGTACAGACATCTCTTTGAGAACCTGCTTTCATTTCTGGGTGGTTATATACCCAGAAGTTGAATTGCCAGATCTTACAGTATTCTATTTTTAACTTTTTGAGAAATCACCATACTGTTTTTCACAGTGGCTGTACCATTTTATATTCCCACCAGCAGTGCACGAGGTTTTCCATTTCTTCACATCCTTGCCAATACTTGTTTTCTGTTTTGTTTTGTTTTTTATTAGTAGCCATACTAATAGGTGTAAGGTGGTATCTCCTTGTAGTTTTGATTTGCATATCTCTAATGATTAGTGATGTTGAGCATCTTTTCATGTGCTTACTGCCCATTTATGTATCTTCTTTGGAGAAATGTCTATTCAAATCCTTTGCCTATTTTTAAATCAGGTTTTTGGTTGTTTTAGGAGTTTGCTATGTATTTTGGGTGTATAATTTACAAACATTGTCTTGGCACCCTTGACACTCTTATTAAAAAATCGTTTGACCATATATGCAAGGGTTTATTTCTGAGCTCTGTTCAGTTCCATTGGTCTATATGTCTGTTTTTATGCCAATACCACATTGTTTTGATTACTGTAGCTTTGTAGTAATTTTGAAATCAGGAAGTCTGAGTCCTCCAGTTTTGTTCTTTTTCAAGATTGTTCGACTGTTCAGGGTCCCTTGAGATTCCATATGAATTTTAGGATGGGTTTTCTATTTCTACAAAAGTTGTCATTGAAATTTTGACAGAGATTGCTTTGAATCTGTAGATCACTTTGAGTAGTTTTGACATTTGAACAATATTAAGTCTTCCAGTCCATGAACATGGGGTGTGTTTCCATTTATTTATGTCTTCTTTAATTTCTTGCAGCAATATTTTGTGGTTTTGATTGTACAAGACTTTCATCTTCTTGGTTAATTCCAAGTATTTTATTCTTTTTGATGCTATTGTAAATGAAATTATTTTTGTAATTTCTTTTTAGATTGTTCATTATTTGTATGTAGAAATGCATGGTTTTTTGAATGTTGCCTTTGTATCCTGCTACTTTACTGAATTCACTTATTAGATCTAATGTCCTTTTTGTGGATTCTTTAGGCTTTTCTTTGGATAAGATCATATCATCTGCAAACAGAGATAATTTTCCTTTCTAATTTGAGTGCCTTTTATTTCTCTTTCTTGCCTAATTGCTCTGGCTAGAACTTCCAGTACTATGTTGGATAGAAGTGGTGAAAGCAGGCATCCTTGCCTTGTTCCCCATCTTAGAGGAAATGCTTTCAGTCTTTCACCAACATGGGACATTATGTTCACTGTGGATTTTTCATCTATGGCTTTTATTATGTTGAGGTAGTTTTCTTCTATACCTAGTTTGTTGAGTGTTTTTTTCATGAAAGAGTGTTGAATTTTGTCAAATGCTTTTTCTGCATCAATTGAGATGGTCATGTGGTTTTTTTTTTCCCCTTCATTCTGTTGATGTGGTATATTACATTGGCCAGTTTTTGTTTGTTGAACCATCCTTGCCTTGCAAGTTTTAATCCCACTCAGTCATGTGTATAGATAGTCCTTTGAATATGCTACTGAGTTCTGTTTGTTAGTATTTTGTAAGGATTTTTGCATCGATGTTCATAAGAGATACTGGTCTGTCTGTAGTTTTCTTTTCTTGTAGTGTCTTTGGTTTTGGTATCAGGGTAATGCTGGCCTCATAGAATGAATTAGGAGGTGTTCCCTTCACCAATATTTTTATCATGGTTTTGGTTATGATTTGATTTTTTAAAAATGTAAATCATTGATCTATCTGGGTAGTGATAATGTGATATGGAGAAACAAATTTAGTTTTAAATGTTTTCCATATTGAACAGTTAAAAAAGAAAAGATAAAATAGAATATGTTCGATTCTATGGTGATAACTTTGAATATAAATGAAATGAAACTTTCTGGAACAATATAATATTCCATCTAGTTTCAAGACAGGTAACCTGAATTTATTAATACCACTGCAAATGTTATAAAAATTAGCTCCAAAATTAGCTTCAGAGCCAAATGTTTCATTAGTGAACTTGTCCAAATTTAAATTTTAAGACATGGATAATTTAGTATATATACATTTTATTAGAACATAGAAAATGGGAAGTTGTAAAACTTTCCAATTCATTTTATACATCTAGCATAATGATATCAAAACCTGACAAATTTAACAGAAAAAAAGAAAATGCCAGGTCAATCTCACTTACATAAAAATAATATATATAATAATATAAATACAAATTATATATAAATATATTTTAAAATTTAATATAAAAATAGTAAATCAAACTTGAACAATTTATCCTGGAAATAGAAAGGTGATTTAATACTAGGAAATCTATTAATGTAATACATCACTGAAGAAAGGCAAGGTAAGTAAAATATAGTGGCCATTGTGGCTTCTTTTGCAAAAAAGAAATAGTTATGTCACTGACAAATCTCACCAATCCTTTTGTTTTAATTCTTATTTGTAAGCAGCATATACATGAATTTCCATTTAAACCCATTATAAAAGGCCTTTAACAAGGGACTTTATCTCATTTATATTTTTTCATTACCAATATATTTGGTCTTACCTTACGTTGTTTGCTATTTTTGTTTTGTTCCCTTCTTTGTTCCCTGTTCTTTATTGTCAGTGTTGTGTTAGCTTTTTCTTCTCCAGAGATTTGGTAAGGTGTCTATTCAGTTTTAATGTTTATTGTGGTTATTTTAAATTTGTTCAAAAGACTCTCAAATCCATATTTCTGTAATAGTCTAAGTCAACACTTAAACAGATCTCTTTTTTCCCCTCCTATATGTCAAACAGAGAGTTTTGTATACTTCATTTCTCTCCATCGCCCTATATAGTTATTGGGTGATATCTGTGGTTTTGAACCCTGGTTATTTATGTTATTTAGCTCTCTCTGTTTTTAACTGCTTTCAGTGGTCTTAACAAATTGTTTTATATAATGGCTTTTCCATTTTTAATTTTCTATTTTTGATTTGTGGGGTCTCAAGTGGATCATTTATTCAAAAAGTTCTTTGAAGGAAGATACACGGAATCATATTTTCTGAACCCTTGTGTATTTAGTAATATATTTGTGGGCCTTCAGACATTTTTTTTAGTGGAGTGTAATGTTTTTGACTCCACAGGGTTTCTCTCTTAAAAGTCTGAAACTTTGTTTCATTGTTTTCTGCTGTTTAATGTTGCAAAGAAATCCAAAGTCAACTGAGTTGCATTTTTTTCTTCAGGTTATGTAGTTTTTCTATTTGTATGGTTTTAGAAATTTTGCTTTATTCATGTAGTTAAGATTTACCTAAGACTTTACAAGGTATATAACACTTTTCTTCATTGATTATTGCCTGACATTTAGTGATGCAAAAGTTGAATTTTTTTTCATTCAGGAAAGTTTTCTTCAGCTTTGTCTTATTGATGCTTTCCATTTCTTATTTTATTCTTAGGATCAACTGTATTTCTTAGCTTACGTCTCCTTCCTTTCTTCTCTAGTATTGTATTTTTAATAGTTTTCATCTGTAACTTTTTTACTGTACATTCTAAGACATCTTCAAAAGTTTATGTTCTATATCACTGAATTAAACTTGTCATAGTGTTATTTTTACCCTTGTTTACTCCAGTGTAACTTTAATTCTTAACTATTTTTCATCTTTCATCTTGGTCTATCCTCCAACGTTCTATTTCAAAGATAAGAAATCGTCTTGTGTCCTACTGGTGCCAAATAGTTTTCCAGAATTTTGTATATGATTCCTATTTTTAAATGACTTTCCTCTCTTTGAATTATCTGAATGCTATTCCTCAGGAGTGTTTGCTGAAAGGCAATGTATGTAAATTGTCCATAGCTCCACATTTTTCTCAACTCAGGTCATCTTTGATCTACAGCTGTACTTGCTCTTACATAACTGTTTTAGTTCAGTTTCCAGGGTATTTAATGGAGTTTTCTTCACCTTCATTGCCTGGTTGTGTGCTATTCTGAACAGGTGAGCATGATGATAGAAAAGTGATAGCATCTGCTCCAGAGGTCCTTAACACATGTCCCATAGACAGTGTTTTACATGGGTTACTCTTTTTTTTTTTTTCTTTAGGTTGCAGTTCACTGCTACAAACCCTCCTCTACTTCTTGTCAAGTTGTTTTCTGGGAAGTTTATTCTAACTAGATCAAGAAACAGAGTAGTAATAGAGTGAGAAGGGTAACAGGAAATATCACTGGTTGCTGTCTCAAAAAACAACAATAGAGAAACCAGCTACATGGTTTTCTGTTAGTATGTTTCTGAACCAGAAGAACATAGTGAGAGAGGAGCTAGTGATCTTTGTACTTACTTGCATATGGCTTGTTCTCTCTCCCAGGGTAACTGGTGGGTATTTTCCCTTCCTGTTCCATTGGCTTGTACTACCTTAACTTGTTCATTCTTTTTTTTTTCAACCAATACTTAGTGAGTTCTATGTGCCAGGCACTTTGCTAGGTACTGGATATATATAATGCTGAACAAAACAGAGTGTTTCTTCTTTCATTGATGGCAGAAATATTTTCTGAACTTTGTCAGTAATGCATTTTGGTGATGATGTGATGTTTTATTTCCCTATTCTTTTTTTTTTTTTTTTTCTTAATAAGTATTTCCTGGCAAGTTGAGAAAGGCTGTATTAATAACTGTAGCCTAGATACCAGTTTTAACTTCTTTTGTCATGGGCGTTTTTTAAGTTGCTCTGAATCAGGAAATAACTTTTATGAATACAGTGTTCATTATCCTGACCTTAGAGTATTATTTCCCAAAAAACATCTTGTGACAACTAACTTACTATTTCTTCTCTTTTTTTCTTAAACTTTCTTAACTTTCTTAATTAGATGAATAAAATTATCATATCAACAAAATTATCTTGTTTTATGTGGTGACCTCAACAAATGTTTTGGCATGATAGCACTTTAGCTTACCTTAGAATTTTCATATCTATTTGAAAGGCAAGCAGTAAAGCTGCATTAGGTGATAATAATGATAATAATGAAGAATTCGGTTCTTTTTAAAATATGTTATCTGACATGTATTTTTAAACATAAAATTTGAAGGATTTTATTTTTCTCACCACTTTGTATATAAGGAAATAGAGGTTATTTTTGTATGTGATGCTTATATTTAGAGAAAACTTATTCTAGAACTTTTTATACTCAGTGCTTCCAGTAAGTATTATGAGCTTTTAAACAAAACAAAACCAAAAAAATCACAGAACTTGGCATATAAACAGACAAGAAGCACAAAGTACACACAGACCTATAAGTGTGAAATGTAATGAGTAAAGCAATTTTTAAATTTTAGTAATAAGCAAATCCATAAAAGCAAGAGAGAATATTGACTTACAATTTAGATAGCTAACATGTTCATTCTGTAATTGTAATAGAGTTATTGTTAAGGAAAGGGAACTTTAAGCAAAACAGGACCTGGCAATTAAAAGTCACATCTCATTTTAGTTTCCCAGACTGCTCAGTATTAAAAAACAAGAAGCTTTCTATATGCACTGATTGGGGCAGAATTAAATTTATAAGACTATAGTCATCTTGAGGGTAAGGACTATATGTAAATTACTTTGTGTAGCAGAATGTTACAGTAAAAAGTGGTTTGGTGCTTTTGATGAAGAAGGTAGAATCCTTAGGGAGAAACATAGTATCTTCTTAGGCTGTAATAAGATTAATAGTAATATTTGTTTTAAAGGTAGTTGTCAGGATTTGGAAGTATTTTCATGTTAGCTACACCAGTCTCAACCAGTTTGTTCACATCTGGGGCAGTTGTGTTAAATTTGATGTTGTATAGGGGAGGGGAACAACTTCATCAGGTGAAGTGCAGAGCATGTTCACAGCTCTTTCACCTAGGGATTAGAAGTCTTCTCCGCCCCTCGCCCCCCCATACCTAAGTTTCTGCAGAGATCCCGTAGCCCTAATCTACATGCTGTCTTTAGCTGAAAATCAGGCTCAGAGAATTTGCTGTTTGTGTTGGTCCTTCAGTTAATCAGTTTACATTCACATTGGGGTAAGAAACATAGCTAATTGGTGCATTATAGTTATTTTGTAGTGGAGGTAAATTAACATCCCTGAAAGATTCAAGCATTGTGTCCATTGGACACTTACCTGAGTACTAAGTTTGATGTTTTCTACAGGTTTGATATTTACAAGCTTGTTCTGATTGTTTGTGTTGTAGCTGAATACTTAACATGTTTCCCCTAAACTCTTTAAAAAAATCATGTTTAAATAACTTGTAACTTTAATTTTAAACTCATAAGTTCTTTGTATTTATAATGATTTGTATGCTTGTTCCTAGGGGCCACCTACAGATGCTCCTGCAGTGGACACAGCAGAACAAGTCTATATCTCTTCCCTGGCACTGTTAAAAGTAAGTGTTGAATGGAGTTACTTGCTTTAGAGAGTTCAGCTGCTTTCTCTCTTTTACTTTGGAATATTTTTCACGTTAACCCTCTCACACATAAGCCGTTGTTTTACGTGCATGTATAAAATAGAGTGTTTTATTTCCACCGAAACACAATTAAGTTATTAATTAAAAAAAGGGGGGGGGGTCCAAAGATCTCAAAGCTTTGTGTCTATATATCTTCCTCTTTACAGATGTTAAAACATGGTCGTGCTGGGGTTCCAATGGAAGTTATGGGTCTGATGCTTGGAGAATTTGTTGATGATTACACCGTCAGAGTGATTGACGTGTTTGCTATGCCACAGTCAGGAACAGTGAGTACTTTTATGGTTGCCTGATGCAAGTAAACGTATTACTTTTCTCTTTTCTTTTCCTGTGCAAAATAACTCTCATCATATTGTAATTTTCTCTTCCTGATAGAAAAATTCATTATAAGATTAATGATAGAAACTTTTAGACTGTATTGAATCAAATCATTGATCTTTTAAATGCATTATGAATTCCCTGTAGATCCACAAATTGAGTGATGCTAAGATTTAATCCCTTTACTTGTTCTTTCAGCTTTAACTAGCATAGTGTACTGGATTTATAAGTTAGTTACCTTAAAATAGTAGGATACTAGTTTGATTAGTTTGAACACATGGTTCAAAAGATTTCAGAGACACTCTTAATTAGAGTTTCAACTCACCTACATTATCTAGTCCTCATGTTTTGTTTTTATTGTTTTGAAATATCGCCCTTTTTAAAATGTTCTGTATATGGTGATAAATGACTCTTAAGCTTTTCCTATTCAAAATGTTAAGTTTAAAAAAAAACAAAAAACCATGACAAACTTTAGTTCTTTTTGCCTTTTTGCATGGTAATTTGTTAATAGATGAACCATACTGCATACACATTTTGAAAGTCCTCTACTTTAATGCATTTAGAATGCATTGTTCTTTGTGGGAGTTTTTTGTTTTGTTTTGCTGTTTTGTTTAATGCATTGGACTTGTAGATAGGTGTGTACTTAGATTTTTTTTTAATGTCCAAAAAACAATAACCGTTTACTTACCTTCCAAAAAATAACACATATATCCTTCTCATCTACTTGCCTAAGAAGATATAATGTGTATATTTGTCTGATGAATGTCCTTATGTGGATATCCATTATAGTAAAGGGTTCTTAAGTTTTAATATCCTTTATTTCCTTGTACTACAAGTGCTTGTTTGACAATATAAAATAGAATATTTGATTCCCCATGTTCATTCTGTGTAGTAGAGTTGGAAAGTTTTTCTTCTAGCCCAAGAGTTAGCAGACTTTTTCTGTAAAGACATATGTCTCTGTCTCATATTCTTGTTTTGTTGTTGTTTTTTTTTTAACCACCCTTCAAAAATGTTAAAAAACATTCTTAGCCTGTAGGCAGTAGATTGTGTACCCCTGTTCTTGAGGATGCACTCTCAATTAGAATTCAAAATACTGTTTATTTTGGTGGGAAGAAGTGCTTATGTTAACTGGTTTGTTTAAGTAGATTAGACTTAAATTCCTGATGTTAGAGGAAAACCTTGAGGGAGCTATAATGGCAGTGATCTATGACTGGAGAGATAATATGAATGCCTTTAATTCTTCCATGTCCTAAAATTTTCTTTTGGTTGAACTAGCAAAATAATGCAGCATTTAAAAGACTTGGTTGCAGATTGCCTCTTGTGGGGAATATTTTGAGAATGCTGTTATATTTGAGGTAATATTCAAATGTATATATTCCCCTCCAATTGCCTAATCTACCAAGTAGTCCTAACTAAAGCACTGAACATCCTCCCCTCCTAACTCAGCCAACCAAAAAACAAATAAAAATAACTCTGGGAAACTATTATTTTCCTTCCTCAAGGTGTTTACATTACTGAAGAAAAAAAAAAACCGACTTGAACTGTTGATTATTATAATAGCAGAATAGTTGTAGAACTTTGGATGAGATGGAAGAGGCCTAGTGCTTATCAGTTATCAGAGGATGACGTTAGGAAGTATGCTTGCCTAGACCGATCTAACCAAAAAATAGTTGGTTCACTTATTTGGTATTTCTGGTGTGTGTATATATACACACACACATTAGTCATGGCCATAAACTCTTTTAAAGGAGCCTAAAAATTATCTTAACTCATTAGCTAACAGCAGTATGGTACTTGGCAATTTTTTTGTTTTCTTGGTACTTGGCAATTTAAAAAGCTTTATTGATGTATGGTTTATAATTGAATGACATGAGTAGGTGTCAAATATGGGTATCAAAACCTATTAAATTATTTTGGTATCCCAAAATAATATACATAGGTTTTTAGGCAGTAGCTTTTTGTTCGTTTACCTTGTAATATAAATTTTTTCTCATTGTTATAGAAGCTAATCATTTTCCTTTCTTTCTAAATCAGGGTGTCAGTGTGGAGGCAGTGGATCCAGTGTTCCAAGCCAAGATGTTGGATATGTTGAAGCAGACAGGAAGGTAAGTATTTCAAATGATCATATAATGGAATGATGGGAAATATTTTCAGAAATGTATCTCAGAATTTTACATGTTCGTGAATATCATTCTTAGGGGAAAAAAAGCCACGTAATTAATGTAAAAGTATCACTGTCAGTGCTCTGCACCACCTATCTAGTATCTCTTTCCTCTAGAATCATAGAAATTTGCCAGTTAGAAAACTGCCTCATGTTAAAATTCTCAACTGTTACATAGTAAATTTGGACTGTAGCTTCCCACCGTTTAGCATATGGAGTTACTCTCTAGTCACTTATAATTGAAAGAGCTTGTATGTTCCAAAATTTGAGAGTTGCAGCTAAATAAAATTCTGAATATTTAATTATATTTGTAGTCATATTGAGTTTTAAAGACAGGGAAAGTAGAATCCAAATATTGTTCAAGTTTTTTACCCCAGATTAAATCTCTCAATAGTTGTCATTCTCTTGCTCAAATTCTTCTACTGTGGAAAAAACTTCAAAATTAATGTTAGCAAAAGGCTCAGCAGCTGAGCAGAACAGTGCAAATTGGTTTTTGACTGAGTTCCTAGTTCTACTGCTGGTTTAATTGATATTTAATCCTTTCACAACAGTGGATCCTGGTGTCCATTGTTAAAAATGTACTCTGCCTGGAAAATCCAACTCCCAGAGCTAAGGAGTTAAAGAGTAGATATTTACTTGAATGCTGAAAGGGTAAAAACTGGCTCTGAGAAAGTGTGGTAACAAGGTGAAAAACTGAAAGCCTTATCTACCACTGCTAATGTGCATCTCTTAATGATAGCACTCCTTTGTCACACTGTTTCATTTCCATGTTTTCTGGATAATATGGTGTATGATTTCAGTGTTTCTAATGGTGCTTTTTCACACCTGTGTGTTTTTCATCTCTTCTTAATTTATACCCTGTTAGTGTGTTGTTTCTTTTCATATCATAAGTGTATTACTTGTTCTGTTCTGAACGGCTGAATGCCCTCTTTGTTTCAGGCCTGAGATGGTTGTTGGTTGGTATCACAGTCACCCTGGCTTTGGTTGTTGGCTTTCTGGTGTGGATATCAACACTCAGCAGAGCTTTGAAGCCTTGTCAGAGAGAGCTGTGGCAGTGGTTGTGGATCCCATTCAGAGTGTAAAAGGAAAGGTAGAGTGGATTCTATCTTTATTAGCATCTCCTGCCACATTCTGTTTACAGATACATTACATAAAAATCTGTTTTGTTTAAAGCATGATTCTTAATTACACAAAAAACCAACCAAACAAAAAACTGTACAAGTTAATAAATGTGTCTTGGTATTATTATTAGCAATTTACCTATTTAGAGATTTGTTTCTACTTTAATTAGTCTAATTATAAATGTTTATCTTTAATTTTTTTTTATTTCATAGATTTAGGAATGTTAAATCATACTGAAAGCCTTCTATACACATTTTATTAATATTTTAATAAACATTGCTCTACCTTCTTTTATTTTAAAATGGTGAATTTGGGATCGGCACAACATTTAAAAAATCTAAAGAGCTCTGTTTGCAGACATTGTGCAGGACATATTCTGCAGTTGTAGGTTCCAAATATTTTAGACAGTGAAAACTTGCCCCAAACACTTGGTATCAACCGCTTGCATTTTTGGAGTGAGGACACAGATGAATGATTAGATATGCTAAATGATTCTGAAAAGAGATTAACTTGCAAAGCATATTGGGTTATAGTTGTTCTTTGTTGAAATCTTTTGTTCTTGTTTAGTTCTTTTTTCCTTCTTTTTTTTCTTTTTTCTTTCTTTCTTTCTTTCTTTTTTTTTTTTTTTCTTTCTTTCTTTCTAGCCCCATATGCCATTTTCCTATTTCCTGCCTCATGACAGCAGGGAGCAGCTCTATTATCACCTTCACAGAGCTGTCTGCAAATGTGAGAGGCAATTCGATTTTGCTCAACCACAGGGAGAGTGGATTAGAAAAACTACAGAACATACAGAAATTGGCTAGGTGGTTACTGCTTTAAAATACTGCTGAGGTGTCTTGTTTGAGCATGTACGTCCATTGTAGTATAGAATAATTGTTAAAATCACAGTACATTTATGGAATCCTTTTTATGCAGCTTTTACAAATAATTTTTGGAGCCCTTAAAAATAAATATTAGCTTGCTATCTATCAGACCTGGAGTTTGATAGTATTGCAGATTACATTTACATCTGCTCACCAGCTCAAACTAAATATGGCTGTTTAAACATGGAGTTTTTATCTGTCATGAATTTGAACACTTTCTGACATTATATTATTATGATGAATAAAAATTGAGGTCTTTTCTAAATCATGATCCTATTAGATGTGATTTAGCTTTTTAGAGGCAGAAACTAGCCACAAAAACAATAATAGAAACTGATATACTAGGCAGTTCTGAATGCATAACTTCTGAGGCTTGCTATATAATGATATTTCATTTTATTTACTTTCTTTTTTACGAAGTGTATTGTTATTTAACTGATATAGATAAAAGGAGTTGAAAATCTTTGACTTTTGTTAGTTTTATGAATTAAAGTACAGTATAATATTTAAGTTTAATTCTCTGATAATTAAGATACCTTATAAAAAAGTAAACAATAAGTAACTCATTTAAGTAATAATTATTATTTTAGAAATATAATAGAATTATCTGATTAAATTCCCATGCCACAATATATACTACTAATGATTGAAGCTTAATTTTAAACATAATTAGAATTCTGTTTTGTAGTTTTAGTGTGACTTTTTATGATACTTAACTCATGTGATGGTGGCTGCTTTGAAAAGGAAAATATAAACTTAAATACAATGAAAGAAAGCATTTTCAAAATAGAATGTAAATAAATGAATATGTGTTTTGGTTATCTTGTTTATAGTATTTTAAATGGCAGTTTTAGTTTCCAAACCTAGTTTAGGTATTATATAACTGTGGAGTTTGCATTGTTTGTTTCTAATTAACCATGATTCAAAGAATGCATTTCATTAAAAAATATACTTGTATCACATGACTCTGTTGTCATGTGGTAAAATGTAGTATTTAAAAATATATCTCAAAAATTACTTTAGGAAGTTACATGTATCACTGTCTAGTTTTATATGTCATGAAAAAAATTTTTTGGAAAAAATTTAGTATAAGCATCTATCACTGATGATTCGCATCACTTGTTGTACCTAACGAGATTTATACAATTATATCACCTCAAATAAGGATCCATTTTTTTGTCAATAATGTAACTTCATTTATAAGGTGTCTGAGTTTGGTTATAATTTATAGTTCTCTCAGTGTCTCAAAACTGAATTAAATTAAATGTTAGTAAATCCATGGCCAGAGTGTTCTAGTTAAATCATTATACTTAAGAATATAAACTTACAAGAAAATGAAGAATAACATAGGACTCTCCCTTCCCCTTCCCTGCACATGATTTATCAAAGCTGTCAAAATATTTAGTAAGGCAATGATTAGATCAAGAGTTAAATGACAATCTCTATATAAAGGATTTAAGTGGGTGTCTGTTCTTTTAATACCTCTTTCCTGTATATTTTTATATTTTCATGTTTGTAAGTCCCAGTATTATCTCTGTTTTTTTGAGTGATTAGGTAAAAATGGATTCTTTCTTTGTAATCTCAATTGATTCAAACTGTTTGATTTCCTTTTATAGTGACTTGACTGTATCTTTATGGAATTATTGCTGTGTGCCAGGTATTATGGCAATAATCATTTGAACTTGTCTCATTTATTCTTTTTGGTAATTCTGGGAATGGGTTCTATTATTCCATTTGTCAATGAAAGGGTATAAAAATTTAGGGTCAAAAAGATTACTTTGCCCAAAATCATACAATTATGTATTAAGCAGCAGAACAAGGATACAAATCTAGGTCTATAAAATTTCAGAACTCAAGCTGTTTACTGGCTCTTTAATATTAGACAGTTATGAACAATGTAATTAGAATAACTCAGGGATGGAAAATGAGTACCAAAGTCATTGCAGGGCCTTTTCTTATTTACGTGTGTAGATGTCATTCCCTTCAACATAAGTCAAGAGGAAGGAGCTGCACATTTTCTCAGACCTCTCGAGAGTTCTCGAGAGTACACACTATTTTTAGTAGGTATTATATATTAATTGATTTTCTCATATAGTATTTTTCTATTCATTAAAAACAGCTTAGACAGACTCATGTCTGTCAGCTTTTGTGACATCCCTAGGACCAAACATTGAGACCAACATAAAAAATAAAATGGACTATATGATAAAGAATCCATATCACTCTGTATATCACATAATCCTGGAAATGTTTAAAAATGATACAGGTGAAAAATCAATGATAATAACATTTGTAATTTAAATGGAGTGTAAGCTTATAGAAATTACCAGTGAGCTCCACTCAAAACTTACCAGTGAAATAGTTTTTAAGATTCTGTTTTAGTTTACTTGTAAAGAAAACACGTATTAAAATATTTTAAACTTCAGTTCTCAAGTGGCATGGTGGCAGCCTCTTGCTTAATGTTTTGTTATCCTGTATATTCAACCTACAACTGGACTTAATCCAGCAACAAATTTAGAAGTAAATTCAACTTGTAATATGACTATACTTGTTCATTAGGGCAAAAAGAACAGTCACTTTGTGCAAAGTCAGAAAACTGGCCTACAACTATGACTACTTTTGAGAACTAATTTTCTTGTCAGGATTCCTGTCAGTAAAATGTTCACATGTTACCTGCTAACGCCAAACAATCTTTGTGTCTGTTCTCTATTTTGAAAACAAAACAATCACTAAAAACCCTTTATCCCAAATAAATCTTCACACTGGCTGGACTTTCTTGAAGATTTTTTATTTACTTTGATTGGAAATACTCAATGGGCTTCTGAAAATGTGGTGTTTAGTTTCAGATCAACTCATCATCAGGTATTTCTTAAGTACAGCTGATATGCCTGTATGCTAATGATTTGGGGATACAAATTAAGTAAAAAATGGTCTTAGTCTTTTTGAGAAGATAAGTCATATACATTTAGTGTCACTAGTGAGCCAGATAACATTCTGCTAGTTATGTGCTGGTAATCCTACACTGCATACTGATATAATACAAATTATACTGATACTGCTTTGTTTCTGTAACTAAGTATTAAATTGGTTGCTAGTGACAAATAATTCAACAAATACTTATTTAGAACCTTTTATGTGTCAATATGCAATAAAATAGTACTTGTATAGCAAACATAGTAAATGCAGATTAAAAGTAGGCAGAAATCAGTGTAGACTGCACAAAGTAAATGAAGCTTGGACTGAATTTTAAGGACATCACTCTGTTATTGTTGCCTTTTAATCAGCGTTTTACGGAAAAGGTAGGACTCTGAAGAGTAACTACAAATGTAGGAGGAAAGAATTAGGGAATGAATGTTATAGGAGCTTACCTTTTATTTTCAGATATCTAGAAGGTCGTGTCTTTTTCAAGGTAAGGGGGAAAATATTTTACTTACCCAAGAAATTTTGTATTCGAAAGTTTTAAGATGGTGGAGATTTTAAACTACTCCACTAATAGTTTTATTTTAACATTTTCTTGTTGTTATTAAAAATTACATACCATAAAGGCTGGGCATAAAGTAAAGAGCACAGGCTTTGGGATCAGGCCTGTATTAGAATCCAATTTTTATCTCTTCTTTATAGCATGACCTTGAGCAACTTACCTAATCTTCTTGAGCTTCGGTTTTCTCATCTATAAAACAGGGATTTTAGTAACTATCTCATAGTATTATATTATGAATATTATGAAGTGATATATATAATCATTACAGTGCACATGTATATAGAAGGTGTGCAATAAATATCACTTTATTATTCTGAAGATTAAAATAATTGATACTTAACAGGAAAGACAACTAGCATATTTAAAAAAATAGAATGTGAGTATTTCTGAAAATGTTAAGAACAAGTCTATAAATTAATTACTAACTTGCTCACTTTAGGAAGATGAAGGTAATAATTACAAAAGAAATGAAAACTCTCCCATTTGTATTTTGTACGTTCAGACTAATTTAGGAATACTCTTCTGATTCAGCTGATTTTTTTATTGAGCACTTACTGTTTTTCCAACATATTTCTTTGGGGCATGCTGATGAAAAAGAAAATGAATATATTACTTTAAAATTCTGGCCTTTGAAGTGATTGATGTGATTAAAACCATTTTGTGTTTCATTCACCTGTCTGTATGTTGTCTCTCTCACAAGATTGGAGCTTCTTTTAAGGGAGAAATGTTTCCATATCTTGGAATTGATGCAGTGTCTGCAAAAAGTAGTTTTTTTAAAATAAATGTTTATAAGGTAAAATCAGGAATGAATGTTTCAGTGGTCAGCTGTTACCAATTCAGACTTTTAGAAAGAAAACTGCAGCTAATTTTGTGAGGTTTAGTAAGTAATTTGTATACATTAGCAGTGATCACTTATTAAATGAGTGAAACATGAGATTGACAAGGTCAGTGAGCCAGTTTGTTCATAGACATTAACCTTGATGAATCCGAACCTTGTGTAATCAGAGCTAGAGTTCAAGTTTATCATGTCATTTGTCTTCCAAAGGTAGTGGAAGATATTTAGAATAGCTGTCATTCATAAGATTTTCTGTTGATCAGTATCCCATAAAGGTTAATTGGGGCTGAATAATTCTTATCTCAAATTGTATACATACACATACCTTTCCTTTGCTTAGTTTTTCGGACTGAAAGAGAAAAATAGAAAATAGGACACATAAAAATTCTATTTCCATTCCTAATATAGCTCTGGGAGCATACTCACCCAACTCTTGGAACAAGGTTAGTTACTATATTATCTTCTGTTTGCATCCTGTTTATACTCCTAGTATCAATTTGAAGTTTTATAACACTCTTAGACATAATCTAAGGATTATGAGGATGTCTAAGAAAATATTTTAGGTGCTAATGTGCATGTACTATTCCTGATAGACTTAATAGTTTATAACACTAATTTAGCTGATATAATCAGAAATTGTCAGCTAAGAATTTTAAAGCAATTTTATGTTTAAAATTCTAAGAAGCATAAATCTGATATAGAACTAACAGTTCTTAGTTTTGTTCTTTTAATTTAGAGCTTCTGTATTAGTAATATAATTTCTGAGCTAATTTATTATTGTTTAGTAATTGCTATACATTTGAGTGATAGACATCTGCTTCAAATTAGTTTGAATTCAGCTGTTTCTGTAAAGATATAGGAAAACCTTTAAAACAATGTCCCATTATCTATAAGAATATTATTTATTGACCCTTTTGCCTCTTGAATGCTTTTCTTTCCCCAATCTAATGATCCCTGGTCATTCATTCAACAGACATTTATTGATCATTACTGTGTGCCAGGCATACAATGGACACACAGGAGAGTAAGATCTCCTCCCTGTCCTTAATGCCAGTGTTGTACCGGAAAATGGAAACTATGACTTTGTATAAAAGGCCTTTGCGTAGCCCATGTATATTAATTGTTTACGATCATATTCAAATGATTTGACATTAACCCTTGTTCATTGTGAGGATGTTTCTGGGCCTGGGACTTCGTTTTGGCGGGTTTAGTCTGTTGTTATCACTGTAATTTCCTGAAGAGGGTAGAATTGATTATGGTGGTAAATTTTCTTTTAAGTCATAGTTGATTATTATTCTAATAATCAGTAATTATTCTTAGGCTACTAGTAAGCTTTTCAGTAGATGCCCACTGCCACTTTTTACATTCCAAATAGCTTTTCTGTATGCAGTTTTTATTCCTAATTAAAAACAAGTCAGTGCTTTGTGATATTTGAGTGTTTCATGAATTCAAAACTGAGCGGTGATAAGGAAATGGGAAGTATATATTTTGTAAAGCTAGTGATTAGATTTTTATAGGTAATGAATTTGTGGGGGCATTCAATGGTAAAACTTTATATAAAACAGGTACCAAAGGGACTTCACTGGCTGCCTAGAGGTTAAGACTCCGTGCTTCCACTGCAGGGGGTGTGGGTTAGATCCCTGGTCAGGGAACTAAGATCCCATATGCAGCGCAGTGTGGCCCAAAATAACCCCCAAAAAACATAACCAAAAATGCTTTCTTGGAGCTTTTCATTTTAATAGATATTTATTCTGCACCATATTAGGTGCCCCAGGTACTCTGCTGGGGAGTGGATATTCAGTGGTGAATAAAACACAAACCTTGCTGTGAAGTAACTGAATCTAAGAGTGATCTTTTCTTGCTTTTGTGTTAGGATAACTGTTACATCAGATAGCTTGGTGATGAAGAGTACTGGCTTTGGCATGCTGTGTGTGTACAAATGATAGTGGTGTCACTTACTGGTTGTCATCTCATTTAATTTATTCAAGTCCTCGGAACGTCAGTTTCCTTATCCATAAATTGAGAATATTAATACCTACCTCTTGGTTGTTGAGTATTAGACAATATAATTTCTATATGATATTTTAACAAGCCCAATAAAAATATGTAAAAGTCATACATAGCAAAGTAATTGACCTTTGCATATTTTTCCTACGAAAATGACTATATTTTTTGAGAGATGGCAGTCTGAAGGATATATTTGTATTTTTCTTTGAAGGTAATGTTAAAGCACAAGAAATGTATGTAAGTCTTTTATTTCCCTTAGCCCCTCCTTACTGCCTTTCTAACATGGGTGAGCCCTAGCCCTTAGTCTCTAGAGCCTTTTATTCCTTTACTTTATGTGGGACTGTCAATAAGCATACCAGTTGTGTTGCTTTCGTTTGTCTACTAGAGGGGAATCTGAAGTCACTTGCTCATTTTGTGTTGGCTGACAGGGTAGCCACCAGATAGGATTGGTACTCTGAGTTGGTTATCTGACCAGTGACCCAGAGGTGCTAGTATCTTGTAGCTCATTAATAGTCCCTGAAGAGTTCAGTTTTTAAGTTCACTGTTTATTCGTCACCTATAATTCTAGAAATACCTATCATAGAGGAGTATCAAAATTCTAGGCATATTGTCATTTTTTTAAAGAGATAATATTCCGTATAACTGTTACATTTTTTCTTTATTTTATTTAGGAATTTTCCTAGGGAAATATGTCTTTAAAGGTCTCTCCCTAATTTCCTGTTGGTATTTTCATATGCCAAATGTCTGTGGATACCAAATTTATAATTCTGATTTGATTTTGAGGGTGGCTTTTTTCTAACTTTAACACTGTATTGCAGTAGCAGCATTCTGCTTAGTTTACTGGTCAGGTTGAGTGCTACAAGAAGCAAACGCCAAAATGGGATTCAATCTGTCTGATTGTGCGGAAGAAGAAAGAGAAAGTAGGATTGGGTAGGAAGGGCGTCAGACTGCAGCATGTTCCTAAGAAAGTTTCAGCCAGGCTGTTGGGGAGTCCTTGAGACAGTTGTCCTTTAGAAGAAGCCCTTATTTGGCAGGAATGGCTAGGTTTGTAGTACCCCTGCTGTGCTCAGACATTGGCTGGGAGTAGCCCAAGGGAGGTTTGACCTGGGGTGAACCCCCAGAGGATCCAGAGGTGTAGCATCTGGAGTTTGTGAGTCAGCTATGCTCTCTACAGTAGGTTCTACTGAAAGGAGATCTGAGCTAGGCAAGTCCATCAGCGCCACAGTTAAAAACACTAAGAACTATAGTGGTAGGTACACACATATTATTTCATTTAATCTTATCATTAAATGGTGTCATTCATGAGCAAATGGAGACATTGAGAAGTTAAATAACAGTCATCTTAGCTCAATAACCAGCAAGTGTTAGAACCAGAATTCTAACTTAGGCAGGCTTCTGACTGCAGAGTGTCTTAAGCATTTAAATACCTATACCATACTGAGTACATGCATACACTGTAAAAATTTTGCTAAATTTATTTTATGACATAACTATATTCTTTTTAGAAAGTTTCATGAATCTAAAAATGTTTAATTACCTTTCACCATACTAGTTTTTAGAGATCGATTTGTTTTTATTAAAGTATATATATCCAAAACGGTGGCTTTACTGTTTGAATTTTGATGCATGTCTTCACTTGTCAAAAAAAAGTACATTATGCTAGTTATACTCCATCCCCTTTTCTCCCAATATATTGAAGTTGTACTACAGATCTCTAGCTACAATAAGCAATTCTCCAAGGATGAAGAAAGAAAATGTACATACACATAGGAATTTCTGTTCCAGAGCTAAAATTGACATTTTATAAATAATTTCCATGTTGCAAAGTTGAGACTAAGAAATCACAGCAATTCAGTGATATGCATTTGGCATGAGTCAGTTTTAGTTCTTAGTGCTTTTCATTGGAAATGGCATAAAAAGTAAGATTTCTTTGAATTTTTTATGCTGTGGGCTTACAAGAGACATAAGATGTTTTTCTCTTATAGATGCCTGGCAGTGCACGGCAGCAGAAGTAACGAACGGGTCACAAACCCCAGCAGTACTTCCCAGGTCACGTGCACCCTTAATTTTTAAAGAATCTAGAAACAACCTAAGCAGTTGATAACAGGTCATTTCTAGGTGATAAAGGGTATTTGATTTCCACACCTAGCATTTTTATAGTCATTTAGAGACTTACTTTTTACGGTGGTGGGTTTATATGTGTTTAAATATGTAACCTAACTGGTCACTGAATTGTAACTTTTTTCTTTTCTTGATGTTTGACATTGATTTTGAGGTCTGAATTTTTTTTTTTCAAGCTTTTTTTCTTCCAGCTCATTTTATACATAAACACTTCCCATAGTCATTGACTTCAATATAAGGGCAGCTGGGAATGCCAAAGGCAGCTACTGTTAAACAAAAAAAGAGAGGGGGGTGGGGAGGGAGAGAAATCATGAATTACAGTATCTACTGCCAGAAGTGCTTGTGCATTTTTCTTTCAAACACCTTTGTATTGAATTAATTTTACAAGCTTTACTTAAAAATTAGTCTCCTTTGAGTGTAAAAATTGGGAACCATACATTGGTGCTTTAGAAATTTAGTCTAGTCTTTCAGTGACCTAGCAGTTGATATGAAAACATGAATTTAAAAATAAATAGCATATTGGATAAACTGTACTATACTCATGAAAGAAGCCAAAAAATTATGGATTAAACCGAATTTGAAAATAATTAAAGTTTTGTGTCCTAAACCAGATTCGTTGTTAAAATGAAATGATAGGTCTTTGACCCTTGGGTGTGCTTGGAATAAATGTGGAACACAGTATTGTTTTTAAAACTATTTTGCTTTTATAAGCTAAGACAGATGTACAAAAAAGATGCAGTTTTTATTTTGTATTGGCAGCTTCCAAATATTTAGTATCTATTTCCAAGAGTTGCAATTAGTAAAGCAACCATGGTACTGAAATCTGCACATCCCACAAGCTAATTATATTTGCAAGGTCAGAGTGAATACATATTTTCAGAAAAATAAAGGGTTATATAAATATGTGTCTTCTACTTGGCTGTTATATCACAGTTTGTTGATCTGGGGTATAATGTGTACAATTCACAAATTTGTCTGATAACAGAAAGTGGTGTGTGATTGTGTTTATTTTACTAACCAGTATATTCACAGCAATCACTTCCAAATATCTCTCCAGTAAAGATGTGTTAATTACAAAACAGACAAGGTCTTCTATTATATTAAAGCTACTAACAAGAAGACAGCAGGAATCACACATGTAAATAGCATCATCAACCCCTATTTTAGTCCTCTGTTTTGATCTGTGAGTTGCGCATAGACCAAAGGTGCTATTAAAGACTGAGTGTATGAAATAGGCAGCATTATATGAACAAAATTTATTCAACAAGAAAACAGACCTTTAACATGAATTTAACAAGCCTGAGAAATTATAAACTATCATATGCTGCAGATTCATGCAGTGATAATAAACAAAAAAGGAAAGTAAGAGGTTTCCCTAAGCTAGCCAAACTGCTAATGGTTTTGTTATAAGCTGTCTACTGTTGCAGTGACCTCTGAAAAGTCTCAAGGCACTTGTACCAGAAAAAATTAAATGGTCAGGCTGGTGAATAGAGATTCAGTGTGGTGTGTAGGACTGCATCATGGAAAGGAAATATAAAAGTCTAGCTTCATATTCCTGAAAATATTCATCATACTTTAGCTTGGAAGTTTTTGTTAGTACATATTAAGGAGGTAGTTTTTGTGCAAAGTTTTTTGGCTAAATTACTTTTTGGATTTATAACCTTATAAGACATAAGCTGAACTGGTTTAATGTATATATACTTTAAAACAAACCATTTAGAAAATTCATGTAGCTCAAAAAATTGAATTTTTCCCCTGCCCCACTCCCATACCTTAATTAATCCTTGGGGGTTCTTTGTTCAGTATATCGTATCTAAGATTTCTGTTCTCATCCATGGAGTGACCACTTTGCTGTCATTCTGTTGCATCATGCTGTAAATACATAAACATGGAGAAACGCCTTCAGCTTATACACACCTCCAAGTGCTCACCAAGGCTTTTTCTTGAATCTTACTGTGGCATAATTAACACCTTCTTCACCCATTGCTCATTAGTGCACTGGACATTAATGAGTCTATTTTGATAGGCTGCTCTAAAGGAGAAACCCACTTATTCTCACAGCACAAAAAGCAATTATAAAATGGTACAGAAATTAAAATGTAGACTATATTGCCATATTTATATTTTTATTGTGTACTAAATCTAATTTTGGTCTGCAGGTTGTTGAACATGTTAGTTTCCTTAAGACAGTTGCTATAGTGATGGCAGCAAATTCCTTTAATCTTGGTGTAAAGTGTTCATTTTCTATTGGCTTTCATATTGCTACTCAGAAATTGTCATTCTAAACATTTCATTTCATATAGGCCATCATTTACTAGTTGAACAGTATATTAAATTCTTGAATTTTTCTCTTAATTTTAAATAGAATTAAAATTTCTAAATTTCAGATTGTTTTTAATTGATCATGATATCTCTTTAGCTGGTATTTTCATTTCCCTTTTATGAAGTTTCACACCTGTTAATAATATTCCAGAGAAATATTACAGAGATTTTTTTGTGTGTAAAATAGCTGGTCTCCTGTTCTAGTTTGAAAGCATTCATTATAAAAAAGATATTTTGTGATATATTGTGGAATTTTCATAGTTTTGTAGAAGTGTTCTTTTTCTACAAATGATACTGAAATCTTTAAATGGAATCCAAGTATTCTAAAAACAATTGGACCAAAATGATGCTTTGCTCTTAAATATTTACTGCTATTGGTTAGGGAAGCAATTCTTTTTTTTTTTTTTTTTTTTTCTTTTTATATATATGTTTACCTACTTTTCTTTTTTTTAAAATTTATTTATTTATTTATTTTATTTTATTTATGGCTGTGTTGGGTCTTCGTTTCTGTGCGAGGGCTTTCTCTGGTTGTGGCAAGCGGGGGCCACTCTTCATCGCGGTGCGTGGGCCTCTCACTGTCGCGGCCTCTCTTGTTGCGGAGCACAGGCTCCAGACGCGCAGGCTCAGTAGTTGTGGCTCACGGGCCCAGTTGCTCCGCGGCATGTGGGATCTTCCCAGACCAGGGCTCGAACCTGTGTCCCCTGCATCGGCAGGCAGATCTCAACCACTGAGCCACCAGGAAAGCCCAAGGAAAGCAATTCTTAATTTTATATTTATTTAAGTTGTACATCTGTCTATCAAAATGGTCTCTTTTCCCTTCTTTAGCCTACATTTTATCTTATTTTTATGTGCTTTTTAGTAGAAAATTTTAGAAAATTTTACTTCTATATGTTTTTAAACAATTGTTTGAAATTATTTATGATAATATCTGATTAAAGCATGTTTGATAGTAGTACTTATTACTTTATGAAAATGTGATTAGAAAAAAATTTATAAGCAAGAGGTATAAACCTAGGCCATATTTATTTATACATAATTGTGAAAGTTAAGTCGATTACAGTTACTGTATAAAAAGAAAAAAGTTTTCACAAACTATTAAATCGTGCATGTTCTGGGGATACTTGGTTTTATTTTAAGGCAAGAGGAATCTTTGGGGAAATTCAAACTGTTAGAAATAAAAGCAAAATTCAAAGTTTTGGGGCGGCGGGGCGATTGCCGGAGTAGACGGAGGCCCTTAGATTGAGTCACTTGTCATAGTGCTTTGGTGTAAGTTTGTATTTGTTAGTACCGTTGACCCTTCATGGCAGCTTTTTAGAAAGGGTGATTTTTCCTTTCTTTCTTTCTTTAAATCTTATTCTTTAGCATATAGCATTTAGTAATACTTATTACAGATTTTTCAGACTTGATTAGATTCCAGTTGGCTTATTTTGGAAATAAGTTTTTTTTAATCCACTAGTATCCTCAAACAATAATTATACAAATGAGAAACAGTCTAGTTGACAATAGCTTTTAAAACATTGATAAATCTCAGTTGTTTAGCACTTTTAAAGGCAAATCTAGAAATAACTATATTACCCTGCTTTAAGATATTTTTATGTGAAGAATGTATTGAGTTTATTCTCTAGGTAACTGATTTACATTCCCTGAAAGAGGCATCTGTCTTAAGATCCCTGGGTCTTTACATAAAACTTAACAACATTTAAAAGCTTTAACAAGTTCTTTCAAATCCATGATAATGAACAGAGAAAAGCATTCGGATAGTATGTGATTCTTGTTAAATCTCTTAATATATGAGCTAAGAGATGATTTGTATCATGTAAGAATTTGAAGTGTTTCTCTACAGAAATTTTGAATACACCTAGGAAAAAGAGGATACCTATTGTTATTTCTTTACTATGAACTTAGGGCTGTATCATTCTATACCATGTTCCTGGCTTAAAGCACGGATGACCTTGGTTTTCTTGTATTGTGCCTCGTATTCTTGACAGTGGCTTGGACATTTAAGGCCATCAGACAAGGTACAAAGTCTTTTATAGTCACAAGAAGTAAAAGGTATCTGACTAGAAGAGAATACGTGGAGCAAGTGCCTTGCTGGTTGTAATTTTGTTGTCATTTCAAGTACTGTGGTGGTATAATTGATGTGACAGGGCTGGGCTTTAGATGTGGTCCCTTAGCTTGTGCTCACTTTCAGTTTTAGTTTCTCTTTGTCATTCATTTTGATTAGGTAAAATTTAGGTGACAGACATATGCACACCAATGAAGGCTGTTTGGTGTAAGTTTAGTAATGACGTATTTCAATAATAAAGATGCAAAGTTAATATTTTCCTTTACTGCTTCATGAAAATTGCAATAATTGGTGTCACCTTACATTACAAGATAGAGGGTGGTGTGCTGATGGCGCAGTCAGCAGGAGGTTCTTTTTTATTAATATTATAATTAAATGATTTTCTGGAAATAGGCCAAAAACAGATGCAAGTTGATCATGCCTTGTCCAGTGTTGCTTGGCACCATCACTTGCTTTTTAAAAAAGAAATGACCTGACACCTTGTTTTTTTACAGGTTGTTATTGATGCCTTCAGATTGATCAATGCTAATATGATGGTCTTAGGACATGAACCAAGACAAACAACCTCAAATCTGGGTCACCTAAACAAGCCATCTATCCAGGTAATGCCTGTATTTGATAATGTGTTAAAACTGTTTTACATTTTAAAAGCCTGTTATAAATGACCATTTTAAGATCCAATACTTAGCATTTTAATTTGTTTTGCAATTTTTCTTGTGCTTTAAAAGGAGATTATGGAAATAGTGTTGCAAAAGTTAGATTTGCTCACATATGAGTCTGCTTTCAGTGAAGTCTTTAAACTTTCCTAACATAGTTTGAGGACACCCTTTTGGGGGGGCATAGTAGAGCCTTAATCTTGAGAGTACCTTACAGCTTTGCACGGTTAACACTGTAGTAAAGGACTGATAGGGGTTTTAGGTGGAGTGCGTTAGGTATCATGGTATCATTATTGATTTGGTTAGTAGACATTTCTTATAGTAGTAAATAATGGTAAATTGTTGTATACTTTAGGAGGTCCCCAGAAGCAGTTCCTAAATAGTACTTAAATATTTTTACCTTTTTCTTTTTTCTTTTTTTGGCTTAATCCCTACTTTTAAAACGAATCATACAAAACACTACATATTTGTTTTGATTAGAGTTTATATCTTGTTCTTTCTAGTGATGTCAACCACCATTATTACAGTTATTCAGACACTTAATATCCTCCTGAGTGATTAATGTTTTCTTTGTATCATCCACATGCTTCATTGTTTTTATACAGATCTTTATTGTATGCAAAAATTATTTTAAATGTGTTTTTAAATGTACCATAACCTGTGTCTATATAGTTAATTGCTTCTCTGAAGATTAATTAAAAGGACAGAAATACCGTGTTTGGTTAAATAGCACACATAGTACAGAGACATTATAGTAGCTATTGCTGCTCCCCTTCTGAAACCTTGCTCTGTCATATGATTGTCTTTGGGGAGTTGTGGCTTTGACAGTTAACCATGGTTAAGCTTGGTTATACTTTGATAACTTTATACTTTTAGATGCTTACTTTTTCAGTAGTCACTCATCTGAAATCTTCATCAAAGTGAAAAAGTTTTTTCAAAGGATTGAGGTGTGTTCCTTTTGAAAAAATTACTTAGAAGCCTGGGAAAACTGCAAAGTGTAGTGAGTATGAAATAAGCTACTAGTGTTTTTGATTGGGTACAGACAAGCCCATGCTTGCATGTTCCAAGAGAATATATTATTGGACCTGTTTAGCCTGTGATAATGACCTTTCTTATAACCCCCATAGCATCATACTGCTTCATTATTTTTTTGCAAATATTATTTTTTTTTGTTAAGTAGCATCTCACAGTCTAAGATCATTGTGATTACTGCATGGTGTGTTTCTGCCAGAAGTTTTTACTAATTGCAAGTCAACAGCCACCTGTTGCAGATTTCATCTTTTACATTTAAACACTGGTTTTTAACCTTAAAATTTGAGTTAATTAAATAATTAAAATCTGTTTCTTTCTACATCAGTCCGGTTTGTATTTTTACCTTACAGTCTGTAATTTAAGGTGAACCTTATGAAGCAGGTTCCAAACCCAAGTTAAAAGGACCTGTGTATATAACAGCTACAGCATCATTGTTTTCCATTTCATTTTAGTTTGTTTTGGCTTCCAGTTAAAATCTGTGTATATATTTATTTCACAGTTTTTATAGCGCCCATCAGGAAGACATCTATCTGGGTGCTTTACAGTTTTGAGACAATTCCAGTACTGAAACACTCAAATGGGATCAAGCCAAAAAGTGACAGAACAAAGGCACACCTTAAAACAATTTCTTAGTTTTCTAAGACAAGCTAGAATGAAAGCAACCCAGAAGAACTTGAAGTGAATGGTGATATTCATAATAGAATTTTAAGGTGTGTTAGCAGAATCTTTACCTCAGAGATCAGAAGCCTTTCAGAAAGGCCGTGCCTTTTATTTTGAAGGAAAGTTAGTTTGTATTTAGAGGGATCTTGTTCCTAAACCCGCTTATTACTGGTAGGAATAAGAACCTAACAGGTACCATCAGCACTCATGTGGGTGGTTGCTAATGCTTTTCTAACACTGATTTTTTTACTATCATACTTAAAGTAGGGGGGGAATATTAGGGTTATACTGTAGACTACTATTTAATATATTGAGGAAAGTTCAAAATATGTTAAGAAAAAGATTATAAAATCACATATGCAAGTTCTCCTTTTTGAAAATATATATTTTATAAACTGTGCCTATATATTTACAATATTAGTATTGATTACCTTTGGGTTGTAGGATTATTGAATTTTTTTTCTTGTTTTTCCTTCTCCATATTTCTTAAACTTTCTACAATGAAACATATATTGCTTTTAGAAAATGTTATTTTTAAAGCACTAATAACAATGTTGAAGTGTCTGCCACAAGACAAAGCTAATAGACAAAGTTTATGTGAACTTTCATGTTTTAAATGAGAAGTCATTAATAATCCTGATAGAGAGGGAAAAGTATAATACCTGCACTATAGACTTTTCTATTAATATATGTGACTTTGTATTATTTTGTACTTGGAACATTTGACCGTTATTGTCAAATGTATAGAATTGAGAGTTAGCAAGCATTTATTTTAGTAACTAAAAATGTAAAACTATTCCACTAAAAATTGTTCAACAACGTTTCAGATCCTTAAGGGCCACAGTGTATATGAAGATTGGTTGTCAACTGAATGGAAATTTAGTAACTGTTGATGCATAGATGCATTATACTAGGGTTATGAGCCTCTAAGTGTAGCCCTGAGTACAACTGCATTGTCTAACAGAGTTAGATTATTTGAAAAACATTGTTTTCGGTAGTTGTTAAACAGTTATAAAATAGTTGTACTAGAAGGAACCATTGTGATGATTTTGTAGGTGAGGAAAACTGAGGCCCAGCAAGTTTGTGATTTGCCTAGGTTATCCACTGAGTTACTGTAGGAACTAGTACATAACCAGAGCTCCTCATTCTTTTATACTATATTTGGAAGTTTCATTAATTCATTAATTTTGGCATAGATAATGTATATATACAGCTCAAAATTCAAAAGGTATGAAAAGGTATTTAGCAAAAATTCTTTTCTTCTTTTGCCATTTGTGACCCAGTTCTCCACCCTAAAGGGAACAAAGCACATGTTTTGTTTCTTTTCAGAGCTGTTATATTTATATAAAGAAAGATTCATTTTAAAGTATGATTTACTGGATGATATTTAGCACCACGTTTTCAGTTTATCAATGTAAAATAAGGCAAACAGATATACCTTTAGATCTAAGTAAATATGCCTTTTTTAAGAGCATGAAACTTTTTTAACCTATCAAGAACCTATAAATAGGTTATTACATAGTTCATAAGCTGTGTACTTTATAATATGCCTGCTCTTCCACAGCAGTGAGCAAATGGAGTTATAACTTCTAACCTCTTGTCAGTAGTCTAGACAATGCCAATGAAGTATTATTTCACCGTAATGATTATTTGTGTGCTTTTCTTTGAATTTGTCATACCAACAAAATTATAAAGCTCTACTCTAAAGATTAGCTTAAAGAAACAGAAATAACCTGGAAGTTAATCAGTGGGATCTCAAAACTCTGCTTTGTCTAGTTCCTCCTCCAAACCACTCTTTGTCTAGAGTAAATAGCATCTTAGACTGATAGTACCAACCTAGGAAGAACTTCCTTCTTTGAAAGGTTGGCAGCCTTTGAGCAAAGAAAACAAGGGTCAGGATATCCAAGAAGCCAATAAGCTAAGTCCTGTTAGTAATTCCAAAAAGTATTGTCCCAGAAACAGTGCTCTAAAAGGTGGCTAGCTTCCCAGGTCAGCCACTGAAATATTATTTAGCCCACAATATAAACACTATAGAATAGAACCATGCTTTTTAACAGTGCTTCTATGAGAAACTGTTGCAGATTTCAAATAATTAATGAATCAGCTTCAGGACAATATCCTGTTTTAATGAAGAATTGCCTAAATTTTCCTAAATTCATCATATGTTTGTTAGGTGTAAATTTAAAAGTTAAGTATTGATGTTTTGAGAAATTTCCTGATTATGTAACTTCTTTGTCTGCCTGACATACTGTGGCATTTGCTAGTATGTTATGTTTAATTTGCAATTTGACCCTGTCAAAAGGCTAGTCTCCCCCTTGGTAAAGCTAATCTTATATTTGGTGTATGCTGCCGCAACTTGTAATTCAATGTCAACTAGAATGGGGAATTTGAGAGAATTTATTTTTCACTGAGCTAAATAAAAGAGCCTGTACCTTTGGGTTTATATGGAAGGAGGACTGTACATGGCCAGTTTACCTATGATTTGGGATGAATGTACTTGGGGGCACACAGCAAGTGAGTAAGTGAAATTGGGAAATGGCTTGAGGATATCATTTGATTTAAATTTATATTTGTTTTATTATTGTCCCTGCTAATCTTTTATGCTGCCTGTTAGTTGTACTACTTTCACCTAAATAATGTAATTGAAAATCAAGTAGGTAGTGCCTTCAAGTTCCAAACTGTATATTTCAGCAGTACAGTTAATCTCCAAAATGTGGACCTATCTGTGTGCCCATTTGTCTGACTTCTGTATCTCTTGGCCATACCTGTTATTAGCTTTATGGCCACTATGTAGAATTATATAGTTGGAGCACTGCATAAAGGTGCTTGGATGAGAGGGCAGTTGGCCCCTGAAATCTAGCCTAAACTTCGCTCTCCAGCCAGGCTGAGTTTGCTTGGAGCACTGGGCACCTTTTTCTAATTCTTCCACCCAGAGGATGCACTTCCTAATTTGCATAAAGGTGAGTACAGATTAAGGGAGGCACTGATTAGCTCCACTTTTTGACCCACGCAGTACGGCGTATCCAGGCACTGAAATTTAATTCACTATTCCTGATTATTATCGAAATGAATAAGGATTTAATAGGTACTCCTAGTACTTTAATTTCATATAGCAACCATTTTATTATAGCAGATGTTAGGAATATACGAATGGATTGTTATAGTACATACCTAAAATGGGTTAGTATTTGGTGGGGCGATTTTTGCTAGCGAAGTTTAAAAATAAGACTATGCTTTGTTTTCATTCTGATCCCTGAAGTACAAAGACTTAATTTAAGAATTTCCTAAGATACATTGTAGCATAATATGATAGAAAAAAACATGGGCTTTGGAGTCAGAAAAACTTGGGTTCAAATTCCAGCTTTGCCTTTTATTAGGTATAAACTAGGACAAATTGAGATTTGTGTCTTATTTCCTCATCTGTCAAAATACAAATGGAACCAGCCTACCTTACTGGGTTGTTGTGAAGATGAGAAGACTTATTGTGTAAAGCAGGTGCAGGTGCTCATCAAATGTTTCCTTTCCACCCCTTCTTCTTCTACCTCAACACCTTAAGACTACATTGTAAAAATCCAGTTATTAGTGTGGTGGTTGTTTTAGTTAGCTTTCTCTTTAGATTCCTGAGGGTTAACCCCAAAGCCCTTTTTGTTTTTGTACTTGAAGATATGTCCAAGGTGTATTTCTGTACTTTAATGTCTTAGAAGGCTGATAGAGGGGTCCACAGAAACTGTTCTGGACCTCATTTGAACCTATGTAGCTAGAGTTAGACATTTGAGCAGCTCTGAATGGATTCCAGCACATGCAGGATTATTGTTTCTTAATAAAGCCATGCCATTAGCTTCAGTCTTTATGATGATTTGACGGTTTGTCTTGGCGATCAAGTACAGTGGAAAAAATTCTGCTTAGTGAGATTGCCTGTCACTGGACCCAGTAAAAAACAAACTCCATTTTGTTAATTTGGAGACATATGCAGACACAGTTATTTTTAATATATTAGAACTGAATTAAGAAAAACGGAAACTCCAGATTAATGTTGTGGGTGAAGGAATAATTATATTATTATGGCTTTTTAGGCTTTTCTTTTGAAATAAGAAAGAGCCCCCTATGTAGATAATCATAAAATCAGACTTAATAAATTATGTATTATTTATAAATTATGAATAATTAATTTATAGGTTAGATTATGATGAGGTCAAATCATATCTCTGACTCTGAGCAAGGCTACTAAAACTTGAATTTGTGTGGCTCTATGTCATGTTTTAAAGAATGTGTGCCCTGTACCTCTAAATCTCACTTCTAAACTTGTAGCTGAGAAAAAAATAGTTTAATATTTATTTAGGATAAAAAGCTATTTTTAGAAAATGGTAAAGGTATTGTCTACAGGATATGTCAACAGTTTCAAACAGTTGTATTTATTTTATTAGATGAAAAATACTAATTTGTCCTTCTTCTAATCATTTATCTATATAGGCATTAATTCATGGACTAAACAGACATTATTACTCCATTACTATTAACTATCGGAAAAATGAACTGGAACAGAAGGTAAGCTTAAATTTTTATCTTAGAGGCGGAAAAAAATCTATTTTAAACAATTTAAACTATTACCTGGTATATTTGAATTTAAATTGTTGACCTCTTTCATTGATGCTTTCAAATATTTTTTCATTCCTGATGAATTGTAGCATAAAATAAAGGAATATTTTATTGGACAAATTGAGAGATATTTTACCTTATTGGTAGGCGCTAAAGCAGGAGAGGAAGTAGGAAACAAACATTCCAGTTTGGTTTTATGATAAATTATAAAAATCTTTTCTCTCAACTAATTCGAAATATTTAAGTCTGCCTATTGCTTTTTGAAATTGCAATCTGAACTGCTTTTTTTCTTTATTATTACAATTAGTCATTCTCCAAATAATCTTCTTGTATTTCTCTCTGAGAAAGACTTAAAAAAATTTGAAAGAACATGAGTACTATTGACAGCCCCTAAGTTTTGATTTCTACATGCACTCTGAAGTCCAAACATAAATAATCAGTAGTAAACAAGACCTTTCTTACTAGTTGAAAGTGTTCCCCACAGAGTTACCTTAGAAGGGATTCTAGTGCATATGGTGTATGGGAGGTGGAGTAAGAGGGCTCTCCATACTACTCCCTCTTTCCACCAGATCATCTCCATTTTCAGTCTTATTTATATATTGTGGAGAGAATGTGCTGTATAAGATTTTCTGAAGTTTGATAAACAATTGTTTTAAAAGTTCAGAGCCACCAGTAAACTCACTCAAATGTCCTAGGTGCTTGAGCATGGTTTTGAGTGAGGGGCTGCAGGGGACCAGTTCTTCCTTGACCTGAGGGGAGACACAGAGCCATAAAGCTCTCTTCCATCTGCTTGCTTTCGTCCCAAAGTTCATTTCAGCTGTGGTAGATTTAGTTGATAGCTTGAAGTACATTTTCAACACTTATTTTAATTTTATGTAGAATAGGTACAGGCTGTGGGATAAAAGGGTACCACTCAGACATAAACTGAAAAATTCATTCAGATACATAAATATTTTATCAGTCTGACACCCAACTATTTGGAAATATCCATCTAATTACATCAAATTTTCTTTTTCTTTTTTTCCTTTTTTCCTTTATGGTACCCCATAAACTTAGCCACCATCCTTGGTATAAAAAACACACATATAAATACTTACATAAATTAATTAATATTATATTTATGTTCCTAGTATAGCTCAGTTCAGGTGCTTTCTTGATACCCAAAGCCCTGCCTTTACTCTTATCTCACCAACCTGTATACTTAACTCCAAGTGTTACCTGAGGGGCCCTATCCAATCTTTGTCCAGGCATGGTAGAATTATTCTGCTGCTCTGTGGGAACTTTCTTTGTTTGCTTTTGAAGTGTAGAAAAATCCAATTCTCAACACTTAATTATAGGTAGCTTTATAGCATAGGTAGTTGCAGCTGCACCAAAATTTCCCGAGGATGTATTTTCTAAAACACTGTCACTGGCGAAGATGGGAAGCAATCCAAGAAATTCAGGTTACATGTGCAGGAGTTTTCCAGTTTTTTTCCAAACTACTCTTGCCTCCATGGGCCCTAGGAGGGGCATGGAGGAATATGGATCTTTTGTGTCTTGAAAATTCTCATAGGTGATTTTGACATGCAGCTTATTCTCCAGCATAAGGAAAACTTTGTACCGCCTTTAGCTGCAAACCTCTAAACAAATAATTGTTCTAAACTAAACTCATACACTTCCGACTATGTCTTTAGATCCTCAGAGCTTGTGGATCTCACTTAAAGTATACTGGTTCTCATAGCAAAAGAACAATAGTCATTCTGTAGGTACCATTTTTTTTTCACATTGCATAATTTTATCAATCATTTAGAAAACTCTTCTTATTCAATGATTATCCTCAACTGAAGGACATTATTTATAGAGTAGGACTTTTAAGAAAAACTGTCTTAAGACTCTGAACTTGAAAACTTATGAACTTTGAAGAATATGTATTCAGAACTAGGAGTCCAGTTTGAGAAATAATGAACTAAGGTGTTTAGTTCCATGATCACTACTAATAGGGTCTGATCCCAGTTTGCTGGTGTGATTGCAAAGTGGATGAATCTGTGATTTCCTTCCCAGTTTTATGACTTTTCATTCTGGTATAAAGAAGTTTAAATTTTTTAAATTATAGATGGAATATTAGAATTTGAAGAAAACTTAAAGATTATCTAATACAAGCCTTCAATTCATAGATATGTAAACAGGGACTCAGAAAGATTGACACAGTTATTCAGTAAATGGAGGCATTTACCTCCTTATCTTGGCATTTGAGAACTGGGCTATATGAACTATTAGAAATCCTGTGTGTAACACAGTAGTTTCATTCATTCAACATATGCTTATTTAGTATTTGCTATGATTAGATTATGATCTAGATTCTAGAATCTAGACCTTGGTGATCTTGAAATAAACAACAGAGTCCTTGCCTTGATTTCTCTTTAATGGGAGAGAAATGCACTAAACAAGAAAACAAAAATTTCAGCTGTTTATAGTGTTATAAAAATAATAAAGCAAGTTAAGGAAAGAAAGATGTTTAGATAGTAGGGGGTGGCTTTTTTATATAGTGGTGAGGAATGGCAGCTATCTCTAAGGAAGTGAGAAATGTAAGCCATACAAAGATAAGAAAAATAGCCTTTGAGGCAAAGGGACAGCAAATGCAAAGGCCATGAGTTGGCGTATTCCTTAGATTTTATTAATATAAATTTAGGAGGATACTTATTAGAGTTTATTTAAATTAATAAAATTAAACTTAAATTCATTAATTCCAAAAGTTGTTTGTAAAGTTGTTTCTCAAGACAAATAAAGGAAATTTCCTCAATACAGGAAAATAATTAATTTTTCTTTATATTTTTTAGATGTTGTTAAATTTGCATAAGAAGAGTTGGATGGAAGGTTTGACACTTCAGGACTACAGTGAACACTGTAAACACAATGAATCAGTGGTAAAAGAGATGTTGGAATTAGCCAAAAATTACAATAAGGTAAAAACTTACTTTCAACATTTATTTCTTATAATCTTTGGAATATATATGATTAGGTATCAGGCATTGTATAAATATAAATAGTTAAGAGTAGAGTGGCCTATTTTGTAGACCAGATAGTAAATATTTTAGGCTTTATAAGCCATCCAGTCTGTTGCAACTACTCAACTCTGCCGTTATAGTGTAAAAGTAGCCACAGACAATACGTAAAGGGATGAGTGAGGCTATGTCCTTGTAAAACATTATTTACTAAAACAGGCAGTTGGCTAGATTTGACCCGTGGCTTATAGTTTGCCAACCCCTGTTGTAAATAGCTTTACAATTGAAATCTCTTCATTATTCAGAGGACTTTTTCTTGTAAGGGAAGGAGGAACAAGGAGATGTGAACAACAACAACAGCATTTAATACTTGATAACATATAACTTATTTTATGAACTTCTCTGTTTTTCATTTAATACGTATTTATTGAAAACCTGCTATGTGCCAGGTGCTGGGGATATGGTAAAAAATAAGACCTATCCTCATGGAATTTATTTTCTGGTAGGGGAAACAGAAAGTAAACAAACACAACATAATACATTGTAATTAGTGCTATGAAGACAATAAACAGGATGATGTAAAGAGTAGCAAAGGGAGACCACTTCATATGAGGATGTAAAAAAAGTTATGTTTTTCACAATCTCCTGAAAATATTTATTGTATGCTAAAGTATATGTGGCCATGGTAACATTTTGTTCATAGATTTATGTTCTTTTACAGTTCTGAAATTAAGAGAATACTTGACCAAGACTAAAATGTATCTTCTGTATTATATCAATTTCCTAGCATTGCCATCACAAACTACCATATAATGGGTGACTTAAAACAACAAATTTATTCCCTCACAATTTTGAAGCTAGAAGTCCAAAATCAAGGTATTGGTAGGGTCATGCTCCCTGTGAAGCCTCTAGTGGGGAGGATCCTTCTTTTTCTTTTCTAGCTTCTCTTGGTCCCCAGGCATTCCTTGGCTTGTGGCAGCATAACTCTAATCTCTAACCAGGGTTATGATTTCAATGTATCCTTTTAGGGGGGACATGATTCAACTCATAACATGTATTTTTCAACTTTTTTGACCAAAACCCATATAAAGAGTAGATTTTACATTTGACCCAGTACCTGCAAATGTATATGTATGTGTGTATATATATTGCAACAAAAATTTTATGAAGCAATATTTACCCTTATTACAAGTGGTTATATTCTATTTTCTTTCTCATTTGGCTCAATTTCATACTGTTTCAGGTATATACATACGTATTATATACATAGACATATAGTTTGCAACCTATTAATGGGTTGAAAACCTGCAATTTGTAAAACATGTATACATACTATACAGTGTTATGCTTACAGATATTTATTGAATATCTTCTGTACAATTTGCAGTGGAAAACAGGGATCCTTCCTTCATTTTTAGGAAAACAGGGGCATTAAGAAAAGTTCATAACCAGAGTACTTGACCAAAATTCGTGTGTTTGATAACACCTTAGTATTCAGATTGTCCACAGACCAGCTGCATCAGTATCACTTGGGATCTTGTTAGAAATGCAGGTCTTCGACCTACTAAATCAGAATCAACATTTTAACAAGATTTCCAAGAGATTTGTATACTCATTCAAGTTAGAAGTTAGAGAACACTGCCATAGAGAAGTTCATGTGAAGTCCTGTAGAAGTTCAAAGGCTTTTGCTTTCAGCTGGTACAGACCCAGGATGCTGTCTTTAGAGAATAACATTTGAACTAGACCTTAAAGCATGAATAAGATTTGGACGTACAAAGAAATGTTACCCTAGGCCAACTGAACATCATGAGTAAGACTAGGAGACAGAAAAGCAAGGGCATCTTTAGGAAACTGTGTTTGGCTAGAGTGCATGAGAAGGGTGTACATAAAATGGTGAATAGTGGGGAATAAAGATTTTTAAAGTTACTGAAGTCAAGTAAGAGTTTGGAAAATCAGGATAGAGTTATTTTTGATCAGGGGCATGGTATACCCAGAACCTGACTTTATTTTTTTTTTAATTTTATTTATTTTTTTATCTTTAAACATCTTTATTGAAGTATAATTGCTTTACAATGGTGTGTTAGTTTCTGCTTTATAACAAAGTGAATCAGTTATCAGAACCTGACTTTAGAAACAATTTGACAAGGCTATAGAAGAAAGAGTGTTGTAAGAGGAGATTTGAAATGGAGATTCTATATTTAGGAGGAGCTTGCTATTACCCAAACAAAAGGTACCAAGTGTCTGAATTACTGTAGTGGCAGTGGGAAGGGAGGTATCAATAGACTAATAAAATAAAACGTGGTGCCAGTTGGATAGATAAAGTAAAAGAAGAAGAATCAAAGATGAGTTAAAGGTCTCCCGCCTAGGTGACTAGAAGTATGTTGGTACCATTAACATTTCCAATTTAAGTAGAAGTAGAAAGATTGAGAAAGAAGATAAAGAGATTAAACAAGCAGGGAATTCCCTGGCGGTCCAGTGGTTAGGACTCTGCACTTTCACTGCCGAGGGTGCAGGTTCAACCCCTGGTCGGGGAACTAAGATCCCAAAATCATGGCTCGGCCAAAAAAAAAAAAAAGAGTTGAAACAAGCAGTTTACTATGTGGGACTAAAAATTAATGGTGGGGGCTAGAGCTTTTGGAGACAGTTAAAGTTGATATTGGTTGTCACACCAAAAAAGTAATATTTTACTTTTTAAATTAAACACATCTTACAGAATAAATATTAACCAAGAGACAGTGTATAAGATTTGCCAAGTGTTAACAACAAGTCTTTTGAGAGAATTGAGCTTTGAAAAAATGTTGATGGGCCCATACAAGCTAAATTCCAGCAGAATTAGGTTTGGCTTTGAAGAGCATGCCCTGATTTATATGTAGTGTTCCAGCTGGAAATTCCCATTGCTCTAGATTGTAGGGAATATATATATATATTTAATCTTTCTAGTGTATGTTTTCGTGCTGTGGAGATTAAAGAGAAAAAAATAGTTTATCATATTTAAAACAGTTAACCTTTTATAAATTAACCTTTAAAGAAATTTATTATTCAGCAGACTGTAGGAATGGTTTTCATTTCTCTGTAACATTACAAGTTTAAGTAAATTCTTATTGGTACTACTGCCAGGAAATAACCTATTTATGGTTACTGCTGCCCATCCACAGAAGTTTTTGCTATTTTACAGTTTTAAAAAATCTCTGAAGTACTCAGAAATTTGTAAGGTTTGGTTATAAAGTGAAAACAATGTATAAGCTGTGATATGAAGGAGTCCAAATTTGGGACTGTAATTCCCTCTGTGATTGAAAGAGAATGTGGTGGAGTTTTTAGTAACACTTAAAATATAAAAAGAAAGGCCCATACAACCAGTTCTTCATAGTATTCTTTTTAATTGGTTGGTGTTTTAAACTAAGGTAATTACTGTTAGGTGCCAGTTAGCTCCTAAAGTGAAATGAAGGTTAGAAAATAATTAAATTCCTTTGTACCAACTTTTTTATTTCAAGTCTGAAGTCTACGCAGAGGTTCTGCTTGATTATTAGTCATTGATTTCTCTAGTTACTGAACTTTAGCACCCACAACTCTTTTATTCCAAATCTCCTAGTTTATTTGTGCCAAGATGCATCAATATTTTAATATTGATAACATTTGATTGGATATTTGTAAATGAATCTGCCAGAGAAAAAATGAATTGTAAAAGACTTTTTTAAGAATAGCATAGACATATAAAAATTTGCTTTGTTTTCAAGCATGTAGCCCTATAAATTCAGAGATCTGACAGTTTACTTTTCAGGTAGAAAAACTGCCTACTTAGTAACCTGAAAGAAGGTTTGGATGCAACTTGTATGTAATTACATATAAAATATGTAATTATATGATTACATTTGGTTTATTAAAGTAGCTGTATTAAATAAGAAGGTCTTGTTTTGTGCTAGTGCAATAAGATAAGAAAAACAAAATAAGATATAAATATTGGGAAACCAGGCCAGATTATCATTATTTAAGTATGATAGGATATGTTTGCAATCAAGCATAGAAATACATGAAACTAAACTAGAATACTATTAGAACTATCATGATTGAGAATTACGTAGCCATGCAGTTACATAGGCTGAAACCAGTTGAAAAATATAAAAGGCAAATCAGTTCACAGAAGCATCCAAAATTACAAAGTATTTAGGAATAACTACCATAAAAATGTAAATGTATAAATATGTATATATGACTTCTTTGAAAAATACTAAAAACATTTGTGAATAAATTCCCGTTTCCAAAAAGGAAGACTCAGTATTTGTAAAGCTGTGGTCAAGCTTCCCAAAGGTTACTTTAGTGCTAGTAAGAATATCAGTGAGCTTTTAAATTTGGTAACTTGACAGTAAAGTTCACCTGCAATAAAAATAACATTTATTGAATGCTTATTAGGAGTCAGACTGGCAGAAAATATTTGTACCTATAACACAGAAAAGGCTAGTATCCAAAAAGTACATAACAGACAAAGAATTCCTATAAAATATAAAGAAACGATAATAAATTGGACAACAGAGCTGGAAAATTCACTGAAGATGAATGGCATATAAACATGAAAAAGAGTTCAACCTTATTAAGTATTCAAAGAAAAAAGTTAAAAGTATAAGTAGATTTTTTTTTTCTTTTCAAATTATAAAAAATGGTTTGGGAGAATGCGCCACTAGTGGGAAAATAAAAAAGTGATATATGACATTTTTGAAGGCCATCTCCCATTTTATCTTTAAATTTTAAGTGCATATAACTCTAAGCCAACATGTTCTCTTTTAAGGATTTATTATGAAGAATGAAATTCTACAAGTACCAACCTAGAGAAATATTTAAAACTTGATGTTATGTGTATAAAACAAAATTGTGTAACAATATGAAAAGTCCCTACTATGTTACCTTCCCTCCATTTTTCAATGATACCTCTCTGTCTCACATATATCTCAACGTATTATGCTGTTAACAGTGTCACCTCTCAGGTGGAAGGTGGGGGAATTTTATACTTTACGTAAATCCTGGATTCTTTTTAGTTTTTGCACTAAGCAGGTGTTATTTATATCTAAGATTGTATTAGCTTGAGGTAGCAATGGCTTAAACAGGATAGGAATGTATATCTCTTGCAATTCAAGGCCATGTGAAACTTTGAAGTTATTACATTCACATACCCAGATATCTCCGTCTTTTGCTCCACTTCCCTTGTATTGGCTTCCATCGTTTAGATCTCCTCATGATTCATGGTGATTGCTAAAGCTTTAGCCATCCCATCTGAGTTCCAAGCAACAGGAAGAAATGCAAGGGCAAAAGAGAGAGACCTCTCAGCTAAATCAATTCCTTTTCAGGATCCTTTCTATAAGTCCCACCCAGCACTTCTGATTATATCTCATTGGCAGAACTTAATCAAGTGGACATACTTTGCTTTGAGAAAGGCTATATAGTCTTTTACCTGGGAGCATTACTGCCTTTAATAAAATTAGAGCTATATTATAAAAGAAGAAAGAGAAGATGTGTATTAGGTAGGCAACTAGCAGTAGACTGTGCCATAGAAATTTTTTTCAACAGTCTAAACTACAGTTTCTATTATATACACACACACTTGTATGGGCACACACATGATCTTTATTTTATATCTCTATTTTATATAATTACATTTTAAAATTGGATTCCTTATAATATTTTTAGAAAGAATTTACGTATTCAGGGTCACTTAATAAATCATGGGTTTGGCTTTATTCAGGATGTGTCATTAAAAAGTAATGATTTCCCGAATTACCATGAATGTTGCTTTGAGGTCTTTGGAGATAGATAAGACTATATTTAAGTCAGAGTTTCATTGCTTATTGGCTGTATGGCTATATAGTGTCCCCATCATTCGTTGGGCACACTCCTTTTTTGTATATTTCATATTGCATTATAATTTGAGATTTACAGGCAGGTAAAGTAAAGCCCAAATGCAAGCTTCTTGAAGAACAAGAACTGTCTTACTCATAGTGAGTACTTAATAGTTATTTACTGAATGTATAAAATGATGAAAATTCTACTGTTGAGGACATACATAGAATGTACTAGAGTGTTATAAGTACTTTCAAAAGAAGAGTTAGAGAAAAAATTTATAGTAGAAGTATTGCTGGAATTAACATATAGGAGATAGTGCCTAATTTCTTTATGTAAAATGTAGATTACTTCACTGGGATGTTTTAAGGATTCAGTAAATTAATATGTACATGTTAATGTTTAATTACTGACGGTTGTAGGAAACCCATCTTTTTGTTCTCCATATTCACACCTGTAATACTTTCTCAGATAGTTTTCTAATTGTTTCATGTTTGTTAATTTTGCTTTCCCAAGTATGTTTTATAAAAGCCATTTCTTTAAACTTATTCTCTATCCCCATAACCCATAATGTGATTTTCAGCTGTATAGTCAATGCATTGACTTTTTATGAAAATCAAGAAAGAACTAAAATGCCTATATTACATTCACTAGCAGTTTATGCAGAGATTGTTTAATGGTGAAAAAATATACCATATAGGTGATTTTACAAAGCACGTGCTTAAATGGAAGCGTGGCATGTTAAGAGTGAACACTGCAAACATATCAAAGGGAAAAAAAGAAGCCCAAGGAATGGAATAGATGTGACATATAAAGTGAAATAAGAGACATGGTGTCATGAAGGCAGAGGTTAAAGGATTAGACGAGAAAAGGGGTATTGGAAAAGGTGTTCAGAAAGTTCAAGTAAACTGAGTCCATTGGAATTTGCCAGGTGGAGATCCTTAAAAGAGTATTCATGAAGTGCTAAGGGTCCAATCCATGTTTGTTAAAGGGTAAATAAAATGGTAGAATTTGAAACACAGGTTTTCCATTTGAGAAATTTGACCATTACCAGGAAAAAGATAATGAGGTTAATGGCTTTAGTAAAAGCCTCTTTAAGATAGGGGGTACATCTGAGGGGATTATGATAACATAACAGACCAAATTCCAGGAATTTCTTAGAACTGTGCAGACCGTGCATGATGGGATAGCCATCTGGGGGTCTTTGTTGATAAACTGTTAAAAACGTTTCTAGTGTGAATAGCCACAAACATTTTCAGTGCTTTTTTGTTGGTTGAGTAAACCGAAGAGCACGAATGCAAAAGCAAAATTTGATGCCAAATCACAGAAGTTGCCATAAACACAGAAGTTCCCCTAGTAAGGACACTGCCTGTGCCTGAATTTCATTTGTTTCTGCTGCTACCATTTCTTAATTTTTCCTGGTGACTAGCCAGATTAGAGCTATGAATGAAGGCAAACTGGTCTTGCCCAGATGATAGATGAGATAAAGGTAACTTAGCTAGATGGAGAAAATATTTAGGGGTTTAATGTGATGATCTGGTCTATCTCAGAATGTAAGAGATGTGCTTACTCTTTTGTCATGGGGGTTTGCAACCTTAGTATATGCCTAAATCTACAGCTGCTCCTCATTTTCCAGATGGCATCTATGGCTGGGAGTACTTTTTACCATCTGCACTTCTCAAAGAGTTTGTGAACTCTCTCTTTTAATTATAGGAAATGGAAAAACTAATTGGTAAAGTGGTTAAATGATATAAAAGATTTTTAAGATTGAGTTAGAGCTTTTTATATTCTGTTTAACCTTTCAAATAAGATCAATGCTTTAAGTGCTTTTTTACTTTCATCTTTGCATGTCTGCCATCTTTGATATTTGCAACACTCCAAAATACTCCGTAATAACTATTTTGTACATGGATTGGTATTTTGAGCCAAATTCCAAAACCCTTACCTCCTTCCAATACTGTAAAGTACTATTGTTGGCGTGTGCATAGAACAACTAACACTGAATGGATATAGAGTACAGACTTAACGTGAATTGTTCCATTTATCTAATATGTTTTCAGGTTGGTAAGGTGTAGTGTCATGATTTGTAAAAGTAATTTAGAAAGACAAACTTTTTATGCATTGCCAGTGTTTCCGTATATGTAAAACACTGAGATAGTAGGAGAAGCAATTTCCCAGTTAGAAGATACTTTTTTAACTAGCTGCGAATAATAGGAGTGACATCTGACTCTGAAAATGAATATATTCTCTGTCTAGGGAATTCTAGATTTGGAGTGTTATTAGCTTATTTTCCCTTTTTTAGTTTTATGAGTCATAAATGTATTTCCTAATGATGTGTTGTAAATAAGTATCCTGTAATAATCAGTAGATACAATACTTATTCACTGTCTTTTCTCTTTAGGCAGATTCTACTGCGGAAAATTCTCCAGATAGTTTGTCCGTTTATAAAATTAGATACTTGCCATCTTTGCTCATTTTCAAGTTCTCTGTTTACAAAACTATTAAGAAGGTGTGAAATGCAGCCAAACTTCCCAGTTTATGGGAAATGTCTGATGATTGCATTTCCTACGTGTTCATTGTTCACACATGAAGAAATTTGGCAGCTGCGAGATGATTAAGTTTAGAGTATCCAAATCTAACCCTCACTGGGATTTTGGTTTCCTGCTTTCTGCCCCTGTCTTCTCACCCCCTTTGTAACCATATTAAGTGCTATAGTATTACTTCTTAAGATTGGTGATACTTAAATTTTCTTCATTTTCCATTTATCAAATGCTGTGAATAAATCATAGACCAGGAGTTCTCCTGATGCAGAGTCCTAGCTTCAGGCAGTAACATACTCAAAACTGTTAAGAAAGAGGTTGCTTAAACTTAGAATTCTCAATTAAGGCGTTACACAGTGGTGCCATTATTAGGGTGTAGAGGGCAATATTGGTAGCTAATCTAAATGCTGTAATTACTTCAAAATTATTCTGCTAGAAAATTTATGATCATACACATAAAAGTTTGTAGCTGGCTTTGAAAATAGTAGAAAGTGGTTTGTATATATGGTTTGGTTGATTTAATTTTTATTTGATTTGGCATTTATTTCAAGTAATTTTTTTGATGTTGAAAACTTCAGATTACTCTGTTTCTTCATGATTATTAAAGATCATTCATGTGGAGAAGTGAGAATTTTTTCTGAGTACATCTATTACTTTTAGAGATTTAAATATGTGAAGGTATTAAGGGATTACACTATATGATTTGTTAACTGTGGATCAAAAGTCAGTAGCAGGTCCTTTGATCCTGAGTGTTACTGATAGTTAGATACTGGGTATGCACAGTTTGGTTGACAAGAAAAAGGAGACAAAGATAATAGGAAGTTGGGGGAGAACCATAGTGAAAGTAGGAAAAGAAAAAGAAGACAGAACAGGACTAGTTAGTACCCCAGTGCCACAAGCAGCTCCCTTAGGTTCTTCCATCCTCCAGTTTAGCCATCCCTCAGATAATTCCATAACAGTTTTCAAATGGTTACCACTTCCATTTGGTGGTCCAATTTGATATTTTCAATGTCTTTTACAAATTTCTTAAGTCTGTTTTCAAAATGATGATGGTTATAGTTTTTATTACCCTGAAGGCTGTTCTGAAGATTAGCAAAATTGCTTTTTTGTGCAATAAATTACTTGAATAAAAGGTTCTGTGAATGAAAATTATGATCATCATTATCTTTGATGATTATTCTGCAGTGGGAAAAGTACATTTAGAATTTGAAACTCTGTCCTTTGTGTTTCATTCACAGGCTGTAGAAGAAGAAGATAAGATGACACCTGAACAGCTGGCAATAAAGAATGTTGGCAAGCAGGTGAGGTGTACTGTAATAGGTTATGCAGTCACATAATAACATGCTCTTGTAGAGTTAAAAGTATTTTGAAGCCCGTGTGATTTTTTTTCCCTGTCTGTTCACTGTACATTTTTCTTCTGTCATGTAAATGTGATTCTAATTTTAAAGGTCCCTGAATTATTTGATGTCAGATTCTTTTTGCCATCTATAGAGAAGTAAATCACAAATATACCTGTGAGATACTATCTTTAGTGAAAACAATTTTGTAGAAATAAAGTAGGAAACTTGTGTCCTGAGTTCATTTTCCAAGCACTATTTTTACTTGAAATAATATTGTCCATGAAGATAATAGAATGGTAGGTTTATTTCATATGTAACAGTTTTAAAAATGATATAGTTTATTAATATGTAGGCTTCAATATATAGGTAATATTCCTGAGAAAGCTTAGAGCCCTGTTGGATTCTACTGAGTGAAAAGAAAGGGTTTTAAGTATTTGCTCTTTCACTTTTCCCAAGATGAAATATATATTTTAGTTCCTATTTTTCTGAAGGTTGGGGGGAACACACCAACCAATTAAAAGAATCTACAGATTAATTAGACTGTTTTTTAAAGAATGTTGATTACATTTTTTCATTTCATGGAACATGGTTATCATATTGCTGATGTTGGCAGAATCTTGATATTTCAGATGCAAGACACTAAGCTGTCTTTGCTTTCAGCCATCCTACCATATGCTCTGATCCCATCACATCTCACAAGCTATGTAGGTTTGGGCCAGGACCATTCTTGGATGGGAAATGTCTAAGAATCACCCAGCTGCCACAAGAAGTAATGTAGATAACTGAGGGAAGTGTGTTACCAATTCACCGCAAAACTAGTTTCTTCAATAGAGCAGTAGGGGCAAAGGTCTGACTTAAATATCATAATTGGTGAAGTCAAATCTCACTGCATTCTGAATATTACAGTTTCAATAACAAGAGGAACCCTCCAAAACCGAAAATGAGATATAATTCATCTTATTCTCTCATCCTGTGTGATACAGTCACCCTTGTTGTCTTTTCCCACTACTTATTTTAGTCTAATATGTAATATTAGATCACCAACTTGGAGCCTAGCATTCAGTAACTATGTTTTGAATAAATGACTCTGATGCTATAGTTTCTTGATGTAGATTCTATTTAACAGTTAGCAGCAAAGAAATTAAAAGTGAAACTGAAAATATATATAATTGGCAAAGTTTAATAATCATCAGAATCATTTTTAAAAAATATAGTACTTCACTAGTTTGGCCTCCTGTGTGGCAAAAGCAAAACTGCCTATGATGGAATCAGACCAATATCTTTTTCTCCTGCCAGTCTTTCTTAGTCTCTGTCACCTAAAATGTCCTAAGGCTTATTTCTGAAATAAAGAAAATTTAATGTTGTGGTCTAGTTATTTGAAATTATTTGTAGCGTGTTGTATCTCTGGGTATTTTAAAGAAATCAAGCGTATTGAAATTGTAGTTTAGAAAAGAACAGCCAAGAAGTAATTTCAGTGGTGAACATTTGTTTAAAGTTAGGAGTCTTGGTATTTTAGCAATACATATAAGAAAATAATGGTTTAATCGAAAGTTTTTTTATTGTGTGCATTATCTATCCTTTATTTCAAAGCTTTCAAATTTAGCTGAAATATTTCAATCAGCTCAGCCTTAAACATAAATGTATATTAAGCATTTAAACTTAACTTCCTTTATTACAATGCAATTTTAAGTCTTGTTTTTAACTCGGATGTTTCAAATACAGATTTGATCAGGTTTAAGTTAACGGATTGTACCTATATTCTTTTCTGTGATACATTTTTTCAAAATAGCTACACAAAATATTTATTCTTAACATTTTAGAATTGATCCAAATTGTATTTAAATTTTTAAATTACTAACAGTGACTTTTGATCCAAGAATATTTCCTGCATCATTTAAAGCACTCTTCCTGAAATATTAAAATTATATAGGAATTAAATTAAAATTACAGAGGAAGTGATGAGAATTCACATTGAACTCTTTCCTTTTGGTATGTCTGCTTTGAGTAAAGTACCCCCTCAGACATTCAGTATATATGAATGGCAGAAAATATACACACATAATCAGGCTTATACACACAGATAAAATGCTTATGCTTTTTTTTTTAAAAATCAGATGATTTCGGACTGTATAGAATTCCTTGTGACTCTTTATCATTTCTGCTGCAGTCGTAACATTGATTGTGTAAATCGATCTTTATTTTATCAGCTCCTTAACATTTTAACAGATTTAGAAATCCTGAAAATGTAACAATATATTGGGAAAGTTAAATTGTAAAATATATATAAATTTAGTTTTGGCTTTCTTTACCAATTTCATCAGCTACTGAAAAAAAAATCTAAATAATTCATCTACCAGTAATATGGTTCTTTTTTCTTTTTCTTTCCTTATTCCTTTTTTCTTTTAGGACCCCAAACGTCATTTGGAGGAACATGTGGATGTACTTATGACTTCAAATATTGTCCAGTGTTTAGCAGCTATGTTGGATACTGTTGTATTTAAATAAAGCAATGCAAAAAGCTCTTAGTGATACTTTCAGTGTATAGTCCTCTTGTTCCTAATGCTCAAAATCAAGGGACCTCTGAAGGTGTATTTGGTTAAATGTAAGACATCTGGCATCATTTGCAGCACTGTAACACCTTCAGTCTCCGTGTGCAATTACTTCTGTTTCTTTAGTCAGGGTCTTTGCAGATTCCAAAGTTGTATAAGAATACATCAAAGTGGACAAATTTTGTTAAGATCCCATTTAATATTTGAAGAAATCAGTAACACAAATATATTTTGATTGTTGCTTACAAAATAAAATACATTTACAGTCTATGTCTCCTGAGGTCTTTTTGGCACTGGGTGGAATTGACAGAATAACATTTGACAGTGCACTAGAAATCTCACACAAAGATATGTTTTGCTTTGTAATTTAAGATAACACATAAAACATCAGTGTGATAACAAAACTTCACAAATGTAAAATGACTGCCATTAATGAGTGGCTACCTCATTAGTGAGTAACCCAGAAAAATGTTGACATATTTTATTAAAAGTATTTGTCACAAGTTAATATTGAATACTCAATATCTTGTTAACAGATTATACTTTCAGTATTTCAGAGGGGTACATATAAGGAGAAAAGGGAGGCAATTTAAATTTAGACTTTGATGATTTTTTTTTTTTTTAAAGAGTACATTCCACCAACAGTGTTGCGATTGTCTGGGAATTGCCTGCTGCAAAACTTCACTAGACTTTCAGCTGAGACAGCCATAGAAGGTGTGCAGTGTCCTCAAAGCAAAACGAGAAACGTAGCCATAATGTGAATTTAATATCATGAGCACATAAGCAATAATTTTGTTACTGTTTTCTCTCATCTTTCTTAAATTAACTTAGAAGTACCCAGTTTTCTGATAAAGACAAAAATTTGACTAATGGCAGTTTTCATAGATGACCTTGTCCCTCAGCCTCTTTCTAACCTGATGTACGTAAGTACTCACTCATGGTACAGCACCATACTGGGTACACCAAAGAATGTGCAAAACACATGGAGACAAAGATTTAATTCTGTCTCTCCCTTTGTGAAAATATGGTAAGAATGTTTCTAAGGCTTCATTAAAGAGGGAATTTACTTGGGGATTTAGAATTGAGATTTAGTCTCTGATAGAGGTAGTATGAATAATGTGGTGAACCAGATTACTCTCCTATTTGAATAATTTTAGGCTGTTCTGGGTTGCCTAATGAAAAGTTACCAGAAACTAAAAGTGGAAGTGGCTTAAATTCCCACTGTGTTTCACAGTCTCTTTTTTTTGGTGGAATAAGGTATTCTGAGCATTTCTTGATTGTCCTGTGGTTTCTTCTTTTAAATATAGTGATGGTATATTTTATGTAGGACTTGTAATATGTATTAATTTAATTGTTGGGATTACAACAGCTAACCATTTACAATTAAAATATGAGTTGAAGTTCGTAGAAATTTTCCTTTTGCCTGATTTAAACTTGTGTGCAAGCGTTTTGTTTTTTTTTAATACATGATTTTCCCCTTTACATAAATCAGGTTCTTTGACTTCTTTCACAGATACTGTGAAAAGCTAGTCAAGATTTTTTTTGTACAATATGCCCGCAGAAGAAGGCCTCAATAATACAAGGGTTATTCTCAACATTCCGTTGGAAACTACTTTTTTTTTTTTTCTTTCACTTTAGTCCCCTGAAAAATAGCTCCTGAGTGAGTAAAGTGACTGAGAAGGCTTACACAAGGCCTGCCTTTTGCTCTTCTTATTTGATCACCTCATCTTCCGGGACTTCCCACAGTCACATACCATGTTCTCCCACTTGGTTCATGTTGGAGACGTTCCCAATTTCAAAATCTTACTAGAATCCCTCCTAGCAAAAACCTACAGTTTTGTAGATGTGGAGTCAATCAAAATGAGGATGCCTTAAGAAGGCTCAGTGAACACCTTTCTCTTGGAATGCACAGCTATTTTAGCAGCAGCCTGATAACCCAGGCCCAGGCAGGCACTGAAACAACTTATTTAATCACAAGCTTAATAAGCCACTTCAGGGGTGTGTGTGTGTGTGTGTGTGTGTGTGTGAGCATCTTTACTGGTCTCTGCAGCACTAAAGCAGCACTAGAACCAAAACTCTTGCCTCTAAATACAGAGATGTTCCTGCTTTCCACTTAGACCAGTATGGGGGCATCAAAAGCTCCAGCCTCACTATTCAGTGCCATCTGCTTGGACCAGGAGCACCTGAGTCTTCTGGGAGCTCATTAGAAATACAGACCTGCTGAATCCGAATCAAGAATCCTGGTGTGGTGCATAAGCACTTTTAAAGTTTGAGAAGACCAGCTCTACAGAAGTATGATTCAAGAGCTGATGTGCTGATTCTGAGAAAAGCCTGTTTTCCTTCTTGAGCATATATGTTAAAGACGTAGCCTGTATATGAGGAATCACTGAATTCAGTACTGGTAATCTAAGTGAGAGTGCACATTTATCTCCTAATCCAATTCCTTAGAAACTCTGAGGAGGAGGCACTCTCCCTTTCCTCTACTTTAACATGTCATTTTTAGCATTCTTCATTTTTAAAAAAGCCAGTTCAGGGTACCGGGAATAACAAAAGCCGAAAAAGAGCCCAGGTAGAGTCTCTCCTTTCTGCGACGCACTGAAGGCTCTGTCCCACCGAGGAGGGGGTGAGGTGGGTAACTTCGGAGGCGGTGGAGAGAAAGGCATTCGGGGACAAAGAAGTGAATGATCGAAGAAAGGGGAAAGCAAGAGTAGCCAAAACCAAGCCAAAGGCTCTCGGGAGAAATGGCGGTGAAAGGTAAAAGGCAAAGAAAACCAAGCGTCCAATAATGTCATAGCTACTGTCCCCTCCCCCCACACCCCAACGCCTCAACAGTTAAGGCCCTGCTTGTTAGTGAAGCTTCCTGGCCACGAGCTGAGATTTGCTTTCGAAAGGAAAATGGGGTCTGGCTGTATTTGTTTTTCCCAGTCCGGGACATCTGGTCACCAACCCTTCCGGCCCTGGGCCGCCCTCGCCGGGCCTTAACACGGCTGGTGCCCTCTGCGGCCAAGGCGCCCGCCCGCCGCGGGGGCGCAGTCCGGGCTCAGCGCTGGCCGCTCGGCCCCCAGAGGCGGCGCTCTCAAAATGCTCCCGCCTAGGCGCAGGTCGAGTCGGGTTAGCCCCTCTCTGCGAAGCGCCAGACCCACCCAATGTCCCCGGCGCCGCTCTCCCTGAGGGAGCGGCGGGGCCCGAGGAAGGCAGATGCACTCTCTCGGAGGAAGGTACGAGCTCCACCGGGTGGAGGCGCCCAGGCCGAGCCTCCGGCAGGGAAAGAGTGTGTGCCCCCGGGGTCCGCGCCAGCGGCCGCTCGCCCCGCGCTCCCCGGGTCTGCGGGCGGCTCCCTCTCGGGACCGCCAGGGTGCTGGGGAGCCTACGGGGACCTTAGACAATGGAGCCAGAGCGGGGCGGCTGGCCTGGGGCCGAGCGCCGGGCGCGGGGGTGGCTTCTCCCGCCGCCGGCCCCCGCAGTGCCCCGCGTGGAGCCGGCCCGCCAGTCAGCCAGCTCGCGGGGCCGAGCTGAGCTCCGGCGCTGCGCTCCTCCTCCTGGTTCCCGCGCGGCTCGGCGTCCCGGGAAAGCCACAGGAGGGCAGGTTGGCGGGTGCCGGCCATGGGCAGCAGCTTAGAGCGGTGAAGCCTCTTGGCCCTCTGGTTCGGGCGGAGGGCTTGGGCTCCTCTGTAGACCCAGTATCGGGAGATTTCTTCCTACACCTCGGCGCCGCTTTGGGCCTCGTGCTATTGATTTGTGCCAACATCCTTTTAAACTGGTTCTTTTCTCTATTCCTCTTTAGATTCTTTCTCATTTTAAAATTACTGGCATGGATTCTTTTTCTCCCCTCCAGATTATATAAACATTAAACACACACACACACACACACACACACACACACACACACACACACACACAGTCTTCCGTAACGATCACTGCGTTGACACCACTTCCACTCTGTCTCCCCAGATCAGCGCTTCTAGGGAACCCATTTGCGCGAGGACCCGGCGCTCTCTTTTCCTGGCGAGGCTTTTGAACCTGTCGCCAAGGCCGTACCTCAGAGAGAAGGAAGTGCAGTGGGATGCGAGGGATGCATGGCGCCTGCCCCCAGTTAGATGCTCTTCAGATAATCTGCAACCAAGCTCGCTGATAAAATATTTAGGAAAGACCTCGTAAACATCACAGCAACTACATTAAGGCACTTCAGCCCGACAGCTTATGATTATTTCAAAACTTAAAAAGGAGATCATTGATTGTCACTGTTTCTGTGCTCAACCAAGAAACCGAACCTTCCCGAGGTGGGTGGATGGGTGGCTGAGTTGCTTGCTTTTCTCCCCCACTACTCCCCCTTCCCGCTCTCTTTCATGGAGGTGGCTCTCAGCAGCAGTGATTTATTTATTTATGTATGTAGTTTAAAAGGTGTGCGTTGGTGGGGGTGTTCATGGAGGACACACAGGACCTGCTCACAAAGGACTGGGTCAGGTGTCTTGTGCTTCTGTATTAACTGGAAAAGACAGACTCTGGAACTTTTACAGGGCGAGAAGAGGCCACCGGCTCGCGCTTTGTATACTTTGCACTTGAAATCGTTACATTCAACTGAATATTTGGCTCATTCAGATCCGAAAAGTCTCCTAGCATCGTTGAATTCCCTCCTCCGCCCCTCAGCTCCAAAGGAGGGAGGTGGGGGGAGAAGGTAGGAAAATGTTTAGTAAATTGCACATCTTTGAATCTTCCTAAAGCAGTGGTCACAAAGCTTAAAGGTGACACAACAGTGCTCACGTAAAACTAACACACGTTCCCCACCCCACCCCCAAGCCAACAATAAAATCATCCCCTTCAGTTTGCCATGATCGCAGCGACCAGGAGCCAGGTGATTATCCTAATTAATGTCTATCTAATTAAATTACTGTCAGCAGTTAACCAATGGCAGGAGCCGTTTCATCGGCTGCACAAGCAGCAAGATCAAAAGTGAGCCTTTTCTGATTGCTGCATAGTGTCAATTGGCCAATCTCTTCTCCCAGGGAAAAAAAAAGTAAATCAAACCTTTGAGAAGCATTTGCTGGTTGAAGTGCTTTCTGTCTAGTGAGGGGGTCTGTGGATTTCTAGTTTATGATAAATAGGACTTTAAAAACCAGGGACAGGAGGGCGAGTGTTCAGGTTCCAGAGCTATGCAGCTGGAGCACTGCCTTTCTCCTTCTATCATGCTCTCCAAGAAATTTCTCAATGTGAGCAGCAGCTACCCACATTCAGGCGGATCTGAGCTCGTCTTGCACGATCATCCCATTATCTCGACCACTGACAACCTGGAGAGAAGTTCACCTTTGAAAAAAATTACCAGGGGGATGACGAATCAGTCAGATACAGACAATTTTCCTGACTCCAAGGACTCACCAGGGGACGTCCAGAGAAGTAAACTCTCTCCTGTCTTGGACGGGGTCTCTGAGCTTCGTCACAGTTTCGATGGCTCTGCTGCAGATCGCTACCTCCTCTCTCAGTCCAGCCAGCCACAGTCCGCGGCCACTGCTCCCAGTGCCATGTTCCCGTACGCCGGCCAGCACGGACCCGCGCACCCCGCCTTCTCCATCGGCAGCCCCAGCCGCTACATGGCCCACCACCCGGTCATCACCAACGGAGCCTACAACAGCCTCCTGTCCAACTCCTCGCCGCAGGGCTACCCCACCGCCGGCTACCCCTACCCACAGCAGTACGGCCACTCCTACCAAGGAGCCCCGTTCTACCAGTTCTCCTCCACACAGCCCGGGCTGGTGCCCGGCAAAGCGCAGGTGTACCTGTGCAACAGGCCCCTTTGGCTGAAATTTCACCGGCACCAAACGGAGATGATCATCACCAAACAGGGCAGGTAATGCTACGTTCTTGGCTGCCGCTGCTCCAGGCGCGGTCCGGGGGCAAGTGCACCCGGCTTGTGACCGCCGCGGCAGCGAAGATTTGGGGTCGGGAGCGGAGTGGAAGGCGCTCTGGCGCGTCCTAGAGTTGGCTGGTGTTGGAAAAACGTAAAGTGGAAGGTCTAGCCACCGCGGTGATGTCGGGGAGGGGGGTCCCGCTCTAGAAAGGTGGTCGGAGAGCCAGGCAGTGGCCGGAGAAAGGAGAGCGAGAGAGAGAGGGGGAGAGCCCTGGCCGGCGGCCGGGAGATGGGAGGGACGCATCAACGCCCGATGCACCGACAGGTGGAGATTCGGGTCGCCAATCTCGCTTTCCAGCTGGGCAGTGCTACCTGCCGACTCCCCACTCCAGCTCACCTGCCGACTCCCCGACTTCAGCCCCACTTCTTTTCCTCCGCCACCACCCCTTTTCCAACCCAGCAAACATTCGCTCATTGACGCTGAGAGAACAAGTTTTGCTTTGCTATCTGGCGCCTCGCTTCTTGCATTTAATCTTTAACATTTATGTTTTTCCCCCTTGTTTTCTCCCCCCTTCCTAATTTAAATAGGCGCATGTTTCCTTTTTTAAGTTTTAACATTTCTGGTCTCGATCCCACGGCTCATTACAATATTTTTGTGGATGTGATTTTGGCGGATCCCAATCACTGGAGGTTTCAAGGAGGCAAATGGGTTCCTTGCGGCAAAGCGGACACCAATGTGCAAGGCAAGTCCTTCCAATTAACACGTTTTCCTGACACTTATTTAGGTGAGAATGATTAATTAAAGCCTTTGTGGACTGGCTCGAGCGACTTTTAAAACGATCGGCCAATGACTTCTAAAAGGAAACGAGAGGGATAGGGGGACAGACTGAGCCGCGAGAAGGGGGAGGATTATGCAAAAGCTATTTTAATCATCCCACTTAATAGGAAGAAAGCGCGGCCTAAAAAAGCCCCAGCTAATGGGCCTCACAGTGGAATAAGGGGTGTGCGTATGTGTATGTGTGTTTGTCCTACGTGGTGAGGAGCTGGGACTGGGCAGTGCCCGGGGCACGTGTAAACAACTTGTTTCTTTCTCTAGGAAATCGGGTCTATATGCATCCGGATTCCCCCAACACGGGGGCTCACTGGATGCGTCAAGAAATCTCTTTTGGAAAATTAAAACTTACAAACAACAAAGGAGCTTCAAACAACAATGGGCAGGTCAGTGGCTCAAGCGCTCATTTCTCTCTCTCTCTCTCTCTCTCACACACACACACACACACACACACACTCTCACTTATACATACTCGTCCCTCCCTAAGATCCAGTTCATCACTTTAAATCAACATGAGAAACTGGACACGTTTCTTTGCTTCATTAAAAAAGACTTCTAAAAAATTCTATTTCCATCCTCCAAAATTATATTAAACAATCTACAAAGTTGTTCTTGTCCCCCCCTCACGCTCAATCCCGAGTTCCCAACCTTCCCAAGTACAAATACTTGGTTGATTTTGAGAAGGAAACGCGCAGGATCTGCAGGTTGTGAAAATCTTTGTTTCTCCTTAAAGGAGGACTGGGAGAAGGGCCCTGAGGATCGGGCGGTCGGGTTTGGTTTTCCTCCCGTGCTCGGGCGATCCGTGCTCCGGGGCAGCGAGGGCTGGTGCGCCCCAGCCAGCCAGTCACCAGCCGGGCGAGGCCCGCTGTCAGTCAGTAGGGGCGGCGGGCTCCTTGCAGCCTTCGCGCGGCCCGCGGCGCAGAGCCCCGCGCACGCCGTCCGCGTTAACGCGCCGCCCGGCGCTCCCCTTTCTCTCCGCCGCACAGATGGTGGTTTTGCAGTCCTTGCACAAGTACCAGCCCCGCCTGCATGTAGTGGAAGTGAACGAGGACGGCACGGAGGACACCAGCCAGCCCGGCCGCGTGCAGACATTCACTTTTCCCGAGACTCAGTTCATCGCCGTCACCGCCTACCAGAACACCGATGTAAGGAGGCCTGGGGGCTGGGCGCGCGGCGGTCGGCACCGGCTTCTCCAGGCCCGCGCCGCTACCCCCGGCCATCCCCCGCTCTGGCACTAACGTCAGCCGCAGCTGGCTCTGCTGAGCCTTTTAGGCGTAGGGCTAGGGGCCTGCTGGGCACCTTCCCTAAATACCTAGCCGGTGGGAAAACGCTTCCTATTCGTCTCCGTCGCGGGTCACCCGGGCCACCTTTAAGGTGACCAGAATTTCTAGGGCCTCTTGGGAATTTTTATTTAGTTTTCAAACATCACTTGCTGGGTGATCAAAAGAAACCCACATTCATATATTTAAAAACTACAATAAATTACTGGGGGCTACGAAGTGAGTTTTCTAGCAGTTTGAACTTAAGCATTTGCAAGTTTGCAGAAACTTATTTTACTACTGTTGATTTGACTACTAGAAGTGATGGTGTTTTTTAAAAACTTAAATGAAAATATTAGAAGTTAAAAATATGCACTTATTTTAAATCAAAACTGATTTTAAGATGCAACTTGTGGGTTCTTCAAGTTGTGTATCAAAAGCGACCAATTTTAAAAAATATGATGGAACATTTAAGATACACAACATTTTTTAGTGATGAATTCAAGTGCCCCTTAAAGATTTTTGCCTGAGTAAGTGCATTATGTAACAAGTATTTTAAAAAATGAGTATTTGGACCAATTTAGAACACATGGGAGAGCTAATTGAAAGCAATTCTTTAGTTTTAGTCACCATTAATTTAAACATGTTCCTCATAACTTTCATCATACTTTCTTTTTTTCCCTTTCCACCCATTCCCTCAAATTTTTCAGTTAGGGAAACTTTGCTATTTAATGAAATTGTGGGCCGTAAGCCCCTGTAAAAAGCGGCAGATGACATATCCTTAAACACCCAATCCTCTGTATAGAATGTAAAATCGTATTAATCTTTTTTTCTCTTTTCCAGATTACACAACTGAAAATAGATCACAACCCCTTTGCAAAAGGATTTCGGGATAATTATGACACGTAAGTAGTTTTGCACCTTCTCAAATTTGTGGAATTGGGCTTTAGGTCAAAGGTGGATTGCTTTGTACAAGGCTTTTGGAAGCTAGAAAGTGTGAAGACAGGGTTGTTTTCGAGGTTTTCCTTTCCTTTTTGTCGGCTCCCCTTCTCTCTGGTGACCTGGCTTAGTACTTCTGCGGTTTTGGTGAAAGGTTTCCTCCGCCTATTTTTAGCTTTTGCGTGAATTACAAAGTTGTTGGCGGGGCTCGGGGACTGGCTGGCTGGGGAAGCCGCCCTGGTTCCCGGGTGTGCGAGTTGTATGTGGCACTGCAGATGCTCAGCTCAGATTGTCTGTGTCTGAAACCGCCCGAGTCTGCCTGAAAGTGCATGTGGCTCTGGCAGTTGTTACAGTCTCCTTGGCATATGTGACTTTTATTTACCCATTTCCAAGTTTTGTGTAATAGCTTTTCCTGTGCAAGTTTACTATGGACTGAATAAAAATGTGCACCCACTACAGACAAGTTCACGAGCACAGCCGATACTGCAGTCACTTCAGGCTTTGGGAAGGACCCAGGTTCTGTTGCTGTGTATTATTTATGCTTCGAAAGAAAAATATTTCCTCTTATCGTTTGTATCTAGGTGCGTTTTAATTAAATGTGTTGGTTCCCTTTTCTCCAGGCCTCCCTTACCTATCTCCATTTCTTTTCTATCAAAATGCTGTCCTCTGGGGGCAACAGTAGGTGTAAACTGAATACTTCCTGGGCTTGTTCTAGCGTTCTTGCTCAGAGCCCAGGTATAGTGCCTAGGAGTTCAGATAGAGTTATATAGCAAGATCTAAATCTGCATTGTGGTGATCCCTTCACTTTTTTCTGACCATAGAAGGGAAGGATACATAAATTTTAATTTCATGGCTTGCATTAAGTGCTTGGGATAGAACTACAAAGTTGAAGCTGTCTTTGACTAGGAATAGATTAAATTTGTGGAGGAGACAAATGGCTATCTCCAGGTAGATACCAAACTTCCCTCCTGATATTTTTTATAACAAATTGAAAAGACAGTCATTGATGGTACTGCCTGTAACTGTCATGTGCATCCCTCAAAAGTGGTCCAAAGGAAGCAAGCCTCATCAGTATGATTCCCCAGAAAAAAAACTTGGCTACTCTAGTCCTTCCTCACAATCTAAAAAAGGTGGGCTCAGCACAGTGGAAAGTGTGTGGCCCATGAGACCAGAGATATTGGCCTCTGTACTAGGCGGTCTTGTAGATTTTGAGCTTTTAATTCTGCTGTGAACATCTGTTCCAAAGCATTTATTTTGCACAAATCAATTCAGTAATCCCAAGTGGGTTGGGACCTGCATGGGCATATAAACTGTATCTTTTGCAGATTGTTTTTTTTTCTTTTTAAAATATTGTGGTGGTAAACAGAGAAGATATTTGCACCTTGCTGGTTATGTTCCCTTCCTGCCTCCCTCTACTTGTTCTTATTTGAGGCTGGAATTAAATTTCAGGAGGGAAATTTTGTGCAGTAAGCAAACTGCACCTGAGCAGCCACAGCATAACCCTCACCTGCCCCTCTTCTGGCTGACTTCTGTTGGAAAAAACCACTTCCATTTGGTTCTTAAATCACTATATATTTCTCATAAAAAGCTTCTTTAACTATACAAGTGGATATCTTAGACATTTATGGGTTAGAGAAGAGTAGAATGGTTTATGACACTCCCTTTCCACTGTTAATGTTGGTTATTTGGGCCTGGCTCACTTTTGGAGAAACAGGGAGAGCAATGAAGAGTTCAGGGGGGCCAGGGGGTTTGCTTGGCCACTCACCAGGGAATCTCCTCCCCAAAGGATTGAGGTCTGACAAGACTGAGGCTCTCTTTCAAAACAGTCTGTTGATTAAAGATTAAAACATTTATGTGTGAGCTAAATAAAAAGGGAGGCATGTGTGTATGTGTATGAGAAAATACTTCGACCAATCTTGATCCAATCTCTGGTTCCTTCTCAATTCGAATGGGATTTTCTAGGCCCAGGGCCTAGAGCTAATCTTTGACTATTTTATTTAAGGTAATTCTTAGTAACACAATTACTGTATGTGATTGGGCAAGTTATTTAACTTCCCTTTCCCTCAGTTTCTTCACCTGTAAAGTGGGATAATAATGGTACCTAACTTGGAAAATTGTTGTGATGGTTAAATAAATTACTGTCTGTACAGTCCTAGACAAGGGTGCCTGGTACACATAATCAAGTTGTATAGGGATGGGCTATTATTAGTGCGAGATTGCTTGGCGGAGGTTGATAACTGTAGTTTAAGAGTTTGCCCCCCAAGTTGTTGTTACTGTTGTTTTTAACCAGTAACAGATCAAAAGCTGGGGAAAGAAGGTCAGAGTAAAGAACGCTTTTTCTTTGCAAAAGAATTTTACTGATTGATGACTTTGTTTCCAAGTAGTAATTCTTGTTTGTATTAGTGGTGGGGGGCGGGGGGTTGAAAGATCACACGGGGAAAACAAGACAGTAAGTCCTGCGGAGGCTTCCAGCAGTAACCCTCCGGGTCTCAGCAGACTGGCGAAGACCAGTCTGATGCTTATCAGTACCTGGGGGGCCCGCGTGTGTGTCAAATGGAAGAAAGCGGTCTTAAAAGGGTGGAAGTGGGTGACTTGTTTAGAAATTTCGCTCAGAAACTCTCACCGAAGAAAAAAGGCCCACTGGGCAAATAACACCTTAGTTCCTGGGTAAATCTGCCTCAATGTGTACACATACAGTGGAGAAGTGGGATGAGAATCCCCTGCTGTGCTCCTCTCTCGGGCCCCCTGTGCACCTGGCGAGAGATCGCAAGAGAGGAGGGAAGCCTTCCTCTTCACCTGTATCATTTTTAGGTCCCTGAATAGACAGATTGATTCCTTTATAATGTCACGATTTATTTTGGAGATGATGCAGGTCTGTGACCTTTTGTCTGTCTCCATCCTGGACGGCATGTTACACGTGGAGATGGTGCGGGTGGGCGACCAGGGGTGGCCTTCCCTTTTGCCCCCCGAAGGGACCTGGCGCCACCCTTCGGTTCTCTCTCTCTCCCTCCCTCGCAGGATCTACACTGGCTGCGACATGGACCGCCTGACCCCCTCGCCCAACGACTCCCCGCGCTCGCAGATCGTGCCCGGGGCCCGCTACGCCATGGCCGGCTCTTTCCTGCAGGACCAGTTCGTGAGCAACTACGCCAAGGCCCGCTTCCACCCGGGCGCGGGCGCGGGCCCCGGGCCGGGGACGGACCGCAGCGTGCCGCACACCAACGGGCTGCTGTCGCCGCAGCAGGCCGAGGACCCGGGCGCGCCGTCGCCGCAGCGCTGGTTTGTGACGCCGGCCAACAACCGGCTGGACTTCGCCGCCTCGGCCTACGACACGGCCACGGACTTCGCGGGCAACGCGGCCACGTTGCTCTCGTATGCGGCGGCGGGCGTGAAGGCGCTGCCGCTGCAGGCGGCCGGCTGCACTGGCCGCCCGCTCGGCTACTACGCCGACCCGTCGGGCTGGGGCGCGCGCAGCCCCCCGCAGTACTGCGGCGCCAAGTCGGGCTCGGTGCTGCCCTGCTGGCCCAACAGCGCCGCGGCCGCCGCGCGTATGGCCGGCGCCAACCCCTACCTGGGCGAGGAGGCCGAGGGCTTGGCCGCCGAGCGCTCGCCGCTGCCGCCCGGCGCCGAGGACGCCAAGCCCAAGGACCTGTCCGACTCCAGCTGGATCGAGACGCCCTCCTCCATCAAGTCCATCGACTCGAGCGACTCGGGGATTTACGAGCAGGCCAAACGGAGGCGGATCTCGCCCGCTGACACGCCCGTGTCCGAGAGCTCGTCCCCGCTCAAGAGCGAGGTGCTGGCCCAGCGGGACTGCGAGAAGAACTGCGCCAAGGACATAGGCGGCTACTACGGCTTCTACTCGCACAGCTAGGCCGCCCCTGCCCGCCTCGGTCCCGCGCCCCGCCGCGGCCGGGCCCCCGCCAGCCCCTCGCGCCTCTCCCCCTGCGCCTCCTGCCCACGCCCCACTCGCGCGCCCCCTCAGTTTGTTTGACCCTCGATCACCGTCTGCGGCGGATTAGTACAGGTCTCCGAGTGTAATTTTAACCTTTCTTTCTTTCTTTTTTTTTTTTTTTGCACAGCAGTTTCCGCAGTTAGCGCACCGACCTTCAACTTGGCTGTAAACCTTTTGGTTTTCCTACTTACGAACCTTCTGTGAAGTTATCCTCCCAACAATTCCCCTCCCCCTCGTCTTTTTCTCACCCTCTCCTTCCCTTTCTGGTAATGAAACTCTTCACCTTTAGGAGACCTGGGCAGTCCTGTCAGGCAGCAGCTATTCCGACCCGCCAAGTCTCGGCCTCCCCATTAACCGTAGGATGTTGACTCTAGAACCTGGACCCCCCAGCGCGTCCTTTCTTATCCCCGAGTGGATGGATGGATGGATGGTAGGGATGTTAATAATTTTAGTGGAACAAAGCCTGTGAAATGACTGTATATAGTGTTAATTTACTGTAACGAATGGCTAGTTTTTATTCTCATCGTCAAGGCACAAAACCAGTTCACGCTTAACCTTCTCGTTCATTTCTTTTCCTTTCTTTGCCTTTTCCTCCACCCCCCCTCCCCTTTAAACATTTTTTTCTGGTGGGATAATTAACAATATTCTAAGAGGCTCTGAAAACTTGAAACTTGAAAAACTAGATAATGATGGGTTTCTCACTTCTCCTCAATCCGTTGCATGAAATAATTACTCTGTGCCCTACTGCACACAAATAGCTAAGGAGAATCTGACCAAACACCTGTAAAGGATAGGTGTCTTTTCATAGGCAAGTCGATTAAGTGGCATGATGCCTGCAAAGCAAAGCTAACTGGAGTTATATGTTTTTTACCCCTTCCTTCTAAATAGAATAGCTCGACATCAGCAATATTATTTTGCCTTATTTGTTTTTCCCCAAGTGCCAAATCCATTACTGGTCTGTGCAGGTGCCACATATGCTGACAAACTGTTTCTGAGTATCTTTTCAGTTCCCCCCTCCACCTTTATATGCTGTAAATCTTTGTAATGAATATTCTACTAATGATATAGATGACTGAATTGTTGGTAACTATAGTGTAGTCTAGTGAAGATGAATTGTGTGAGTTGTATATTTTACTGCATTTTAGTTTTGAAAATGATTTCCCCGCCACCTAGAAACAGCTGCAATTTGACTTCCTTGGGAAAACACTAGCATTAATGCAAGTAAAACTGTTTTTCCCCCTCCCACTAAGTCTTGTTATATTTGATAAGGAGCACTAATCCCCCTGAAAATAGATTAGTAGGATTTCTAATGTTGTGTAGCAAACCTATACTTTTTTTTGTATTTTAAAATTAATGTGAAATATGCATCATACACAATATTCAATCTAGATTCCAGTCCATTGGGGGGATTTTTTTTCCTGATAGGAATTCAGGGTCTAAACGTGTGTATATTTTGGCTCTTCTGTAAATCTAATGTTGTGATTTTTATATTTGTTTCGTTTTGTCTGTGAACTGAATAATTTATACAAGTACACACTCCATTGAGAAACGTTTTGTTTTTTGCTCGTTTGTATCGTCTGTGTATAACAAGTAAAATAAATCTGGTAAAATGCTATGGTGTTTGAAAGCAGTTTACAGTTTGAAAATAATTTAATTATAGATGATTATTTTTAAGGGTTAAGGAAGAATAGCCTGTCCCTACTCCAATATGGGGCAGTCTGTTTAGTGGGAACTACCTCCCATTTTCCTCTTAAATTTGTTTTATAGCACCACCAGTAATTACTTTTTTTACTCTTATTTACAACTACTTAGTTCCCTGTGAGTCGTTTCACTTTGTTGCACTCTTTTTTTTTTTCAGGAAAATGTAGACACTTCCTTATATCTTTAAGTGGGAAATAACGTGAGCAGGAAAAGGAGGATCTTTAATACGAAATTTAGAATTTCTTTAAATTTCACAAAGTCAGGAGGGAGGCTTTGGGCAAGAGAAGGGTGTGATTTAAATGCTTGTCAAAATAGGCTGTTGACCGCAGCTCTAGGCAGATGTCGAAAATTCCGGTCTTTAAACACGAGGCCTTGGAGTTGAGTGGTGAATCCGTAAATGAATACACAGGATGGCCTACATTTCTTGAGTGGATTGTTTTGGGGGGATTGGGAGGGGTTGGGGGGGGGAAGGATTCATAGAGCAAACTCGTGAAAGGTCGGTATTTAACCACTGAGCTTAAAACTTGCTTTAGGAGGTATCTGGGGGGCACCACTCCGTCTTTTCTGCAACGGAACTCCTGTGCCAGTCCTGCCCAAGCCAGATCTCCATCCCTTGAGAAAAAAATGCAGAAATGTGGATATTCCAGCTGGGGGGTCGCTGCGTCTTAGTCAAGGTGTCCGCAGAGCTCTGCCTTTACCTCCTGGAGAAGCGATTTTTGTACTTTTGTGTCCAGAGAAACGAGATCCAAGAAAGAGGTGGAGAATGGTTCAACCTTCTTGCTTAGTCTGGGCCAGTCTCAGTTTATGGGACGAAATTTACCACCACCCAGAGATGGTCGTGTATCCCCTTTGCAATTTGACAGATGCAAAGAGGCTTCAAAGTTCCAATTAAAATGAAAATTGGTGGGGGGAACAAGACCGATTTGCCTTCCCTGGGCGATTTCGCCACTAGACGGCGTTCCGCGGAGTTTTGTCTGCCACACAGAAAAGCGAAGACTGATTTTCCTTTGTGTTTCTCCGTTCCCACACCTAAGAACTAAACAAGAGGACAAAAAGCACAAAACAGGGGGCCTGCGTGGCGAGTGAAGTGGAGCAGTGTATTCCTGCAATCACCCACTGGCCCTGCGCTCTTGCGACCTCGGCGCCGCCGAGCAGGAGGCGCACGTGCAGCCGGGAGGCCCCGGGGGCGCCCAGGCCGAGGGCGAGGGTAGCGGGGGCCGCGCTGGGCTCCCGGGAGTGAGCCTGGCGGTCGGAGCGCGGCGCCCGGCCAGGCCTGCCGCCCTCGGGCCAGAGTCACCGCGAGCAAAGGAGTCGGTGTCATGTGCGGAAACGAAGCTCTTAGAAGCCGAGGATAGATTTCACAGGAACGTAGTGCCCGGTACTGAAAGACGCACTTAGCTGCTATTAGGAAGTACTTAAAAAAATTGGGGAGGTCGTTTCCCTTGCAGCTCTGCACCATCTGCTGTGTGGACTGAGTCAGCGTGAGGTAAATTTGCAGCTCCGCGCTCCTCTCGGAGGCAGTGTGCTTTTCTGTCCTTTGCAAGCATGATCATTTCTCCTGGCTTCCAAGGAGTCTTGGGTGTCTAGTGAAGTGACACTGTCAATGTGTCGCAGAAGCTGCTGCTATTCCAAGGAAATCAGAGTTTGTTTTGGGAGGGCCTGCAGGAACCAGAGTTCGCGTCCCGGGTTAGATTTCGAGTTGCCTTTTTATCTCCGTGAGGGTAGGAGTCAGGGGAGGGACGGAGAAGGATGACGAATCCTCCCCGTAAACTGCAGATTTCCCCAGTTTTCCAAAGTGTCTTTTCAAAAAGAGAAAGAAAGAAAAAAAGGCGAGCGTGCGGCTAGCATTCTATTCTGGCTCCAGCCTTCCCGCCACTCGCATCCCTCGCCATCTTAGCTCCTTGCCCACCAGCCGCTTGGGGCCGAGCGCGGCGGGCAGGCGCCGCTCGAGCCCAGAGACGCTGCGCCCTGCGTTCTTCACCTTCGAGCCGGTGCCGCGGGTCAGGGTGGCCGGCGGGCGGGCACAGAGCGCGCTGCGGTCGAGGGCGTCCGGGAGCCCAGGCCGGCGGGGACGGACATCCGCACGAGTTCGGCCGGCAGTGGGGCCGCTCCGAAGGCCTGGTCTGTGCCGCTGAGCCTGGGCCCAGGCTCTGTGGCTTCGCCGTTGGGTGGCGGCGGGGGGCGGCGGCGTCCTGGCTGTCCCCGCCGTGGATCCAGGCCGGGAGTCCAGGCGAGGAACGCAGGCAGGGATCCAGGCCGCGCGTCTAAACAGGGGGCCCAGCGTAGGTCCAGACCTGGAGTCCAGGCGGTTCTCCTGTCCCTTCAAGAGTCCGGTCCAGCGTGGCTCGCGGCCTTGACTCTGGCCTTGGGTGCGGCCCTCCCAAGCCGGGCAACCCACTAGGATTTACGGCGTGAAAGCCTTTGTAGGCCTAGCAGAAATTTACTGGATTTGTTTAAAAAATCAGGTCGTTTCTGTCTCTTTAGGACTGACTTAACATCCCCCGAGCTCTTAAAATGTAATTTAGGGTCTACGGAGAACTTTATGAACCATCTTACCTCCTGCAGTTACATTTTCTTATAAATCCTGCTGCTAAAACTCACTGTGACCCACCTTTTTTTTTTGTGATGCTAAGTATTTATCTTTTTAGGAGTGAGCTTTCAAGGATGTTGTACTTTCTGTTTAGGGTGCAGGCTAGGAACAAAAGCCTTGTTGAGTAGAGGCTGTTTACATTCTCGGGGAATTTAAAATGCACTGTAGCAGTATTTGGGCAACGTATTTGTGTACATAAGTGATTTTTATAAAATGTTCTGCCTGTCCTCTGGTGCAGCACCTTTTCTATGCATATATGAGTTATTTTATCATGTATGCGTTTTAGCCATGGAGATAGGAAAAATCGCAGAGCTTATGATCCTGTGTGAAAACAAACCAATCTAGATTCCTCCATAGCAAACAGTAACAATTATTCTCATTTTTAGGCAAACTTACTTTGAAGAAGTCAGCAACTTTAAAGACCAGTGATAAGCATTCCGTTTTAAAAATATTTAATTTACTCTGGTATGTGGGCAATTGCTTGGTTAATTTTAATATTTTAGAGTAAATGTTCATCCTAATGTCAGTAGAATCAATCTTTGAAAAGGTAGCTGAGAATTTTTAAGCAAGTTGAATCTCTATGATTTGTTGAATTTACAATTTGAGTGCAAGATTTAGTCTTGGACAGTCAGTTTTTCTTTTGCCAGAACAAGATGAGTCTCTCAAGGAAGACAGAGACAAAGTAGGCAGTAGGAAGACAGAGACAAAAATCCTACAAAGTAGGATTTTAGGCATTGCATTATACTTGATTTAATTCAGTTGCTTTGAGATTTGTATGTCTTCCTGGTTCTGGTCTTCAGCTTGTAAGTTAGGTTGCAACGTATTTAAAAATATATTCACTTGAAAGAAAACCCCACTGCTTTCACAATAAAGTAAACTTGATGGTGTACAAGTCATTGGTCTCATCTGAGCTGATTATATCAGCCTTGCATGTATTTTACACCCACAGTATGGTTTGCAGTGGTGTTCAAGGCATAGTGTGAAAAATTTGATTTGAATAGTTCCATTAAAGCAATGGAAAAAAAAAAAAAACATGGCTTAATAGACCTTCTAGTGATAGATACCCGTCTTCCTATGCTAACTCTGAAATAAATATGTGGTCTAGTATTAGGAACATAGCATTTAGAAGACCCTTGCTGGTAATATTTAATTTAATAAACATACTAACTGTGACATTATTAATGCAATGAAACTTGTACCACAAGCTGATTCTTTCAGGTTGTTTGACCTATTACTTATCACTAGATTCCTTATAAACATATCCTGTGACTTATAACTTGAATTTTATATTAAAATTATTTTGGATTTCAACTCTAAAAATATCTGCATGACAAGGCACTCATTTTATATACAAAGCATTTATACTTATGTATCTTGGCCACCTTTTATGAGGAGGAAGATGGAATTTATGAAGGGAGAGCATCTCTAGGGATATGCCTCTGGTTATTTTGGCTAATATAGTTATTTTGTTTCAATACTAGTAGAAAAAAAAAGAATATAAGGTTAACTTTAAGTTTTGGGACAAGAGTTATACTTACTTAGTATATATATGTCATATATAGGCATTATATATGTATATACGTATACACTAAGTTTCAAGAAATGGCAAGTTAATTGAACTTTCTGGTTGAAAGGATATTCCCAGCTCAATTTTCAACTTTTAAGGTGTATTTCTCTTTTATTTTGTCATTCCTAGTATGAAGGGGAAGGCATTTTTCAATCTTAGGATAATTCAGAAGCAATTTTTTGGTTCTCAGTTAATTCAGTCTCATCTTAAAAGTTCAAATTTAGCAAAGCACATGTTCCCTTGTTCATGCCAAGTGTGATAAAAACTAGTCGAAAAATAAAACTATTGCAAACAAGTAGAGCACTGCACTTCACTGCATACTATACAGGCCACATCATTTCTAGGTCTGATGTCACTGCCTACTGGGCTGCCATTTGTGGGCACAAGTAAGGCCTCCTTTGAAAGTGGATAGAAGGCACTACCGTTTCAGATATGTGTGTTTGAATTGTGTGTGTGTGTGTTTTAATATCCTTTTTGAATAGTGATAAGCATACTTGTGAGCATTCAAACATTTGCCGTCTTCTATCAACAAAAGGTTATTCTTTTTAGGCTCTGGGATGTGTTTTTCTCACTCTGCATTGGAAGCTCTTTTCTTTGTATCTAAAACATGAATTAGCAAAATCATCTCTCCCCCTTTGTAATATAGTCAAATTATAGGCTATTCTGTGTAATTATAACTTTCTCAATAGTTTAATCTTTCTATTTACGGTATGAAACTATCACATACATATTTAAGTTTAACATCCTTGAACTTCAATGAATGAAATACACATACATGTTATATAGATTCAGTTTAGGCCATCTGCAATCAACAATGGTATTTTATGAGAACATCTCAGTTATCATATAGATTTGTTATTTTGAATGGCTCACTCAGTTGGGAATTTACAAGAGGCCAAACCATTATTTCTAATAAAAAATGTTTCAAAGGTGGTTAGTACTTTTATAACCTAATTTGTTTTTTAGTTTGAATTGTATAATTTTGGATATAATTTTACCAAATAATAACAATGTTTACTACTTGGCACCTTCCTAAAAAAAACAGAAGCTGTAATGAGGACTTATCCTTTCACAGTTTACCTACCACTGAATGCTGTGTATTATGTTCAAATGAAATCTTTTTTTCCTACCTCTGTCTTAATTTGCTACACACACACACATACACACGCGCGCGTGCTATTTTTTTTAATGACTGTGTTCTAAATAATCCTTAGAGCTCACTCACCTTTGGGATTCACTCTCTCAATTTATGCTCACATTCTGCTTTGTTCCTGTGAAGAAAGTCAAAGAGACATACTGATTCCTCCTCAACAAATTTGTTCTTTCCTCCCCCCAGCTCTGCTGTCTCTCTGACACTCATTTTGCCCTTGTCAACTCTCTTGCCAACAACTTTTTTTTTAAACCTACTCTTCCTTCTCATGCTACCACCCTGAACCTGAGTCTTTCTAAAATCTATGCCTGATTCATCAGTTTCTTTCAGATCAGAATGTTTATGCTTTCCCCAAAAGCAGTTGTAAAGTTTTCAGGACAAATATCAGATACAATATGTCTTTTTATTTAACTTCTCCCACATTGGTTTTTTATTTTGTGCTGTTTTCCCCTATATATTTCTAATCACTTCTCTCAATATTCACTTTATTCTCTTATCTTGGATTTTTTTTTTGTGAAAGGACAGTATTTTTCTTTTATTGGTATTTCTGTTCTCTTTTTTACCCCTAACATTCTTAGCTATGTGAGGCACTCCATTTATTCCCTGCCGTCTTTTGTACTTAGGACCCATCTTTCAATGCTTTCTTTGATCCTTTTCAATTCAGCTTCCTCATTTGCACAGACATTAAAATCTTTCTTACATTTACCAGTGTGCCCTTAACCAAATGTAATGGCCTTGTTATAGACTAATCTTTATTCTCTTAGCTATTTAAACATCATAATTAGCCCTTTGGGTGATTCAGAATCACAGATTCTGCAACTCCTTCACTTTCCCTTCCGTCCTCCAGCTTTTCTTTCATGGGGCTCTCTGCTTGCTTATTTATTTATGCAGTTTCTACGTTTCTATAGGGTTGCTTTTCACAGGGTATGCCCTCATATACCTCTTCCAAGAAAACTTGCTTGACATCTGTTATGGAAGAATGGGGTGGGAAAAAGAAGATCTAGTACTAGTTTTCCTAATACATGCCTTCCACCCATTGTCTAACAACCTTTACCTGCTTAATGGTTTCTTATTTCTTGTAGCCTGATACATTTTAATTGACATTCTGAATTTTTCTATCTGTCCTTCCTTGAACCATCTGATACAGACTTATGTTCTTCTTGCCTTTAAGTTTAACATGATGAGAATTGAAATGAATTTTAAAAATTTAATTTCTCTTAGTTAATATTAATGTAACCCCTTAAGGAGATTGGCATGTGAAGTATATGTGCCAGCACCACTAAGGAGGAAGGTTTTTTTTTTTTTTTAAATGGCTGTACAATTGTATGTACTATATCTTATTTATTTATTTATTTTTAACATCTTTATTGGAGTATAATTGCTTTACAATGGTGTGTTAGTTTCTGCTTTATAGCAAAGTGAATCAGTTATACATATACATATGTTCCCATATCTCTTCCCTCTTGCGTCTCCCTCCCTCCCACCCTCCCTATCCCACCCCTCTAGGTGGTCACAAAGCACAGAGCTGATCTCCCTGTGCTATGCGGCTGCTTCCCACTAGCTATCTATTTTACGTTTGGTAGTGTATATGTGTTTAATGACATCAATATCAGCCCTTTCTCTACATAGTTACAAAAAATAAAGTACCAAACCTAAGAGATTCAGGCCTTATAGATTATGAGAAACAGTTCTACCTGCATCACCACTTTTTAGGAAACTCTTTGCTCTGGAGTTTAAAGTTACACAGATTTTTAATTTCATTTTCAATTCTTTTTACAGATTCTCTACGGTAATCTTTCAAAATATAAATGGGTGTGTGTGTGTGTATAACACCATAATGAAACTAGAGAACAAGAACGTAAAATCAAGACTAATGAGTGGGGAATTTCTGACACTCCTTGTATCCTGCATCTTAGGCACTGTCATAATTGTGTGCTTTATGAGGATCTCTTACTGGAGCCTGAATACGTACCCGTTTCATAATCTCCTATCTATGAAAAGAATTCTATACCTCTGAGCACTAGAATCAAGAGCCTTTAAATTTATTACTTAATTTGCACACAGTATACTTTCCATTTGAATAATAAGTTGGTGAAAATGCCACCATGTCAAAGGAATGTTCACATGATATGACTGAAAATCTGTAGTTGGTGCCAAAGCCAATGTAGTATGCATGATACTGCCTTAAATTTGTTTTGTAAGTATAGGTCTCAAAGGAACCTGACTCCTAAGGTATAGTAGAAAAAATTGGACACAGAACATTTTATTTCTGTGATTTTCAATATCCTCATTCGTAAAATGAAATGATAAGCAAATCTTTTAAGTATCTTCCAGCTTTAAAGAACTTTGTTTTTTTTGACCTCTGATTTTCTATGCAGTTTGAGTTCAGATGTTCTGAGCTGTGGTAGAACGACCGCTAGGGCAGTGTCCTTTAAAGTTTTTAAATTGAGACTTGCAGTAATAAATAAATACACATAGACACATACAAGTGTCACAAAACATTTACCTTTACCACATTCGATACACTCTGATATTTTTTCTTTTATGGTCAACTTTATTGAAAAGAAAATTTTGGTTATGACCTAGTAAATTTGACAGTGACTTGAAGTTTGAGAAACATTGCCATAGTGATAGTGTTAACTTGACTAGCCTGTAACATCCTCAGTTTCCTCTTATATCTCTGCATTTTAGTATTTCTTTTCTAGAATCGCAGAATATACGTATTAGTGAAATAGAGTGAATCACTTCTTGTTTAATAACCTACTTGAATGTATGGTATAAAGCATGTTTTGATATAAAAATCAAGAGACTGTCATTTACAGTATTCTTTCCATTATGATCTGCAATTTAAAAATCTTTTAAAGTTCTTTCTCTTTGAGATTGCTAGATTTTATTTAAGACTATTTTTTTTTGACATTTAACATTTCTCTCTGTAACACGCAAACATACTTACTCTAAGCATATTGATTTATTGAAATCGAGGTCACTTCTAGTCTTTGAGATAAGCAGGCCCATACTTGCTGGTGTGGTTCTTGGTATGAACTGCCTCTTGCCCTTTCTTGACACTAACACAGCTGGATGCAGGAAGAGGCTATCAGCATCTCAGATCCTTTAGGGCAGTGGCTTCACAGTAGAATCCCCAAGGGAGCTTTTAGAAATTCTGTTGTCTGGATTTGCACCCCATTCCAAATAAATCAGAATATGAATGTTTGGTGGTGAGAGCTAGGCATCAGTGTTTTTAAAAGATTGCTTGGTGATTCCAGTGTGTAGCAAAATCTGGGAACCACTCCTCTAGGTTTTTTGTTTATTTGTTTGTTTTTGTAATGAAAGAAAAGGTAGAGTGTTTTTTGGTTTTTTTTTTTTTCTTTTTCTTTTTAGTTTAGCAGCTATTAACCATGGTGGCAAACTATCTGTCCATTATAATTTCATGCCTAGGGACTCTGATAATGGTAACTTTCTTAAAAATAGAAATAAGTTCACAGATTTAAAAATAACTGTTTTCAAATACCTTTCTATTTTTTAAAACATTGTGACAGTATGGTCATGTTTTAGAACAGGCAGTTTATCACCTTGACTCTAAGAGAAGAGCAACCTGAAGAACACTGTCTTCTCACTTTCTGTATAGAAGAAGCATTTGTACTCAAGCTTATCATGATTAAAATGTGGTGATTAGTGCTGTCTCTGGAAACTCTACAGACATCCATAAGGTAGCCCTTATCTACATACACGGAAGTTGGACGGTTGTCTGGAAGTATTGCATGTTTGACATCTATCTGATGTCATTCTCAAAAGAGTAAATGCCAGAGTATCTAGAATAGTTCTAATCCATGGAACAAATACAGAATTCTAGGGTAGGAAGTCAGTATAGCCATGCCAGCCATATATCATATTTCTATTCGGTTATAGAGGGATTACCTCCAAAATGTGTTAGATGGAAAAATTTCTTACCCTTAATATAGGCTAGATACAAGCAGCTTACTCAGATAGCTTCATAGTCCATGGCAACCTCCCAATTCATTCATTTTTAAGTGGTTGCATCCATTTGAGTCATGATGTGAACATCACCCAGCAAACTGAGTCACAGATTAATTTACATATTTGAGAAGTTGTTGTATTCAGTATATTGCAATAGAAATATCATAGAAATTTTGCTTTTTTATTTCATTGAGGTTCGGAATCCACTAAATTATGTTAAGGTTATTATTTTCTATTATCTCCAGGAATAATAAGTTAGTTTGAATTGAGTTGTTTGTGTTTTACATAATATTTATATAGTGAAGCATTATATCATAACTAAAGGATAGGATGAAATGAAATCTGCTCATTTGCTGAGAAATATAATTTAGGATATGCAAATTCATCAGCTCTAGGACTCAAAATGGTTAAAACTCAAAAGGTTAAAAGGAAAAAACTTGGTTAAATATATTTTGGGATTTCCTAAGCTTAAAGTACTAGAAGAGTTATAAAGTTTTTGTTATATACAAACAATTCAGTTTCTTCAATCTTTAGAAGTCTGCAGGCTCTGGGATTTAAAAATAAAAGAGAACCACAACAATGAGAAAAGTTGAAGTTATTGATTCTGCTTATTTTTCACTGCCTACTACCCACCTCTCCAAATGCAATATTTCATCTGTGCTGGAATTAAGTATTTATTAATGTTCAAGAAACTAAGCAGTCATCTGACCATGGCTTATTATAGCTCACTCCTAAATTTAAAAGTGTTTCCAGATTGAAAAATGGTGAAGGGAATAGAGAACAAATGCACAGCTTTTAGTTTACTCCTTGTTTTGGATTTTATATATTTTTTGAAACTAGATTTTTTATTCTAATCATACTGTATTGAGCCTTTTAAGAGAGTGAAGTAAGATTGTGTTAGAATTTTTTGAGATCTGCAGATTTTATTTGTATAAATTATATTTCTTTTGTTTGTCCAATTAGCATACTTTCTAGAAATGATATAGTCAATTTAAAAAAATTCAGACAATTTCCTATTTCTGAATTATCTGTGTACATTGCTTTTCACTTGCTTCCATCTGCCAATCTTTTGATTACTTTTACTCCTTATTTTTCCTAGATAACAAAAAAGGGAAGTTTATGGTAAAAATGAAATCTGTTTATCAGTGAATGCAATTTGGCAAGAAGGAGGATACAGATATTTCTAAAATGAAATCTTTAGACCAATGGATTTTTTCCTTGCTCTTTTGCAGTCTTAAACTACAATTAAATGAAAAATTTAGTTTATTTTTATTGCAAACTGAAAGCAACATTGTCATAGTTCATTTCCTAGAAACCCTAGTGAATATGTACTTCCAAGGTGAACTCTCTAATACCTGAACCAGAGCTCAGGATTTCTCTGCCATTATTTCGAAAGCCTCCCTGGTAGATCTGCAAACTGGCTGGCTGACTAGTCCTCATTTTTCCTGCGGATTGCCAGTTGAAAGAAGAGTTATAATGGACAGTGGTGCCACCCCCCACTCATGTCTCTGTTTAGGGTTACAGTAGTTTAGATAAATTTCCTTTCTCTTCTACCACTCTTTTGTGTTCACAACTTTGAGAAAAGTATGAGCTCCTATTAAGCTCCTCTTCACAGAAAGATCGGGGATTCTTTGTCTAAGATAAAACTGATAACAATTAGAACTTTCTATGTTCATCTGATTATTTTAATGTTATTTATTTATTTATTTGGTTGTGCCAGGTCTTAGTTGTGGTGTGCTCCTTAGTTGCGGCAGCTGGGTTCCTTAGTTGCGGCATGCATGTGGGATTTAGTTTCCTGACCAGGGATTGAAGCCGGGTCTCTTGCATTGGGAGCGTGGAGTCTTAACCACTGTGCCACCGGGGAAGTCCCGATCTGATTATTTTAATATAGCAAGCCCTTGTTGATTGCTGACTATGATAGAGGCTTAGATAAGGCACCATGGAAACTGTAGGATGAATTAAATATGGATTCTCTGTGACTTGTGAAAGACTATATTGCATGATAAAAAGTGGTGAGTGATGAATTCTAGAAGAGAAGCACAGGTAAAAATCCTTTGGGACCACAGGAGAAGGTGTGATTACACCTAGCTGAGGGAATCATGAAAGGCTTTATGGATGTGTTACTGGTTGAGCCTGGATTTGCAGAAGTCAGAGGTTGGAAAGGCATTTTGGATAGGAGAAAAAACAGCCTTAAGCCAAGTGTAGGAGGTAGAGAAGCAGAGGCCTATTGGAGAAATAGGTAATAGATTTGATGCTTAGGAAATAGCATGTGTAGAGGAGGTAATAGGATGGTAAGTTTGGAAAGGCTGGTTGCCATAAAATGGAACACCTTGATGGAACACCTTGAGTGTTAAGACAAACTGGGCTTCTGATTAAATGAAAATAACTCGATCTGATTAAATTTAACTGACTTTTACTATGAATTCCATTAGAAGAAACCATGTGTACTGTTGTGCAACTTATATTTTTCATTTAATAATATATTAAGGCTGTATTTCTAAATCAGTACCCATTGATTGCATTCTTTTTAACATCTTTACTATTAATATTACATGGGTAAATTATACCTAACTTAACTAGTTCTTACTGATATACATGTAGTTGTTACTAGGTTTTTCTATTGTAAAAATGCTACATTATACATTTATCTCTGTGTTCTTGTGTTAGATATCTATTGGGTAAGTTTCTAAAAGTGGAATTTCTGGGCTAAAGGCTGTTGTCAATTTACAGTTACTCCATAGGTATATGAGAATTTGTTTCCTCACCCACTTACCAGTTCCAACTGTGTCAGTCTTGACATAACTAAAAATTTGATTGTATTGATGAAATTAGAAATTGACATCTAAAATAGGAAGGTATCCACCAGCTAGAGAACATATATCAATAATTTTGGAGGATGTGTAGTCCTGGGGTAAGGGATGGTGTGACAGTAGAAGAGAAGACTTACAGGAATTATCTTACGTGCCTTTCTAGGTTGTTAGTTTTACTTAAAGATTTGGGAGGAAAACATGTTATTTTCATTTTACAACAAGCTGAAAAATTTAAAGGTAGAATTTGGTGTTTATATGATTTTTTATTAACAAAAATGAATATTTATCATGTTTCATTATTAAATAATATTTATGATAGCACTTTGCATATTGGAGTGCTATACAAATTTTATTACTATGTTAGTCAACAACCTATTACAGGACATAAAATCTCCTTTCATTGCTCAACCAAACCATCAGTATACAAGAAAAAGGGATGGCAAATTGTTTATTTCTTCAAATGTTCTGATAGAATGGTTGCATACACAAATCAAAAAGTGTCATAGAGTAGAATTTAGTTATAAACACCTACTTCTCTCTCTTTTTCCCTTTCAGTTTGTAAGCAAACTATTACATTGCCTTAACTAATTTTACTTATTTCTTATTTATTTTGCTTTCAATAAAAAAGTCACTTTTTAAACTTGCAGATATCAAATAATTTTTTATAGTCACCACATAATGTACACAACTCTCTTGACTGGTAGATGAACTGAAGGGCACAGAGGCTAATTCATATTTAAGGTAACACATTTAATAGAAAGAAGTGCTAACAAAAGATACTGACTTTTCAGTGTCTCTAAGGTTCTCAAGGAGGACGGTTGTCTTCATACTTAAAAATTCTTTAGCAACACAACTCTTTTTCAAAGTGCAGAATATAGATGTAAAAGTGGAGGTGTTCTGTTGAAGCAGGGTGAGGTCCCAGGATTTCTGGTGACCAGGCCTCTCTCCCTCAGTTCCTCCAGTGACTCCTGAGGGTAGCTCCAACCTATCTAGGTTGTTGGGAACACGGTGCAGGAACAATACTCTCCTAGGCGATTTTGGTGCCCTTGCTTTTTAGGAGCCACTAGGTGAAAGCCCCCAGATTACTCAATGGATTATTCTCTACTCTATTTTTGGAAGATAATAGGTCCTGCATTTGCTATATGAAACTCTAAAGGTCCAGGTTTCTTGGCTGAAGCAGACAGGTCTTTGAATTTCATTTTATCATATTGTTTATTTGCATGAAACAGGTAATGATAGTAATAAATTAAGCTGCCTCTGTGACCCTCAAAGAACTTTCTTATTGTGATTCATTGATCCTTTCTCTATGGATTTCTTTTAAAACATGAATCTTCAGGGAAATTTTATACTTGGGCTGGATGCTTTGGGCTCTGCTCCTGACTTCTAGGCTCTCCTAAACCAAAATATTTTGGTGGAAAAGTTAAAAAAGGACTCCTTAAATTTTATGATAACAATCTCCTTTAAATAATCATAAATTTCTGAGGTATGTTAAGTAAGCTTTGATGATTGGCTCATTGATTCATTCTAAAGGTAGATTTACTCCACAAATTCTGCCTTAAATATTGTATTATAATAATACAACTTCTTTCTTTATATTAATTAATTAATTAATTTTTGGCTGCATTGGGTCTTTGTTGCTGTGTGCGGGCTTTCTCTAGTTGCGGCGAGCGGGGGCTACTCTTCATTGCGGTGCACGGGCTTCTCACTGCAATGGCCTCTCTTGTTGCAGAGCACAGGCTCTAGGCATGCGGGCTTCAGCAGTTGTGGCACATGGGCTCAGTAGTTGTGGCTCGTGGGCTCTAGAGCACAGGCTCAGTAGTTGTGGCGCACGGGCTTAGTTGCTCCGCTGCATGTGGGATCTTCCCAGACCAGGGCTCGAAGCTGTGTCCTCTGCATTGGCAGGTGGATTCTTAACCACTGCGCCACCAGGGAAGTCCATAATACCACTTCTTTATCAACATGCTGCACATAGCAGGAGATCTGTGATGTGTGGCAGATAACTAAAGCCACTAATGCCAGCGCTGTACATTAAAAGTTGTGATTAAACCCAAAAGGAGATAGGAGGTGTCATAAAATGCTCCTGTTGACGTTCAAAAACTTTGTCTATGAAGTATGAACACAGATTGAACTGAAAAGATAGAAACTTTACAGAGATTTAATTTTCTTTTTCTTTTTTGTCAACATTTTTGATAAATACTTTAAATTATTATGGTAGTTAACGACAATGAGCAGAGGACTCTATATAATCTGGAATATTCTAGATGACCCTCAGTATAATAGTGTACTGTACATGGCCATCAAACCAGTTTTCTTAGTTAATGCCATAGCTTGCAAAGGTATTAACTGTACTAACTTATGGATTTAGTTGAAATTTTTAAAAATGTTCTTTTTACCTTTGACTAATGAATGAATAAGAGAAAATTGATTGTTCTGCATTTTCTAATGGGGTTCATAGCTTTTTCAGTTCTGATCAGAATCATCTGACTATTTAAATAACACTTTTCTTAAAGAAAATATTTATGAAACACTAATCAACTATTAAGTGAACAGGTAATACAATATGTGATAATTTTTACACCCTTCCTACAGTGCATAAAATTTTAATACAAACTTAGTGTATACTTGATAACAATTTACATGTTTATTTTACCATCTGGTAAATGTGTAAACGATATTTTGAGAAGCACATTTCATATTCACTTTAACAACTTATTCTTGACAATATGTGCCCTATCTTATGTATTGACTGGAAGGATCTTGAAAATTTTCGAAAAAGATGAATCCAGGAAAAAAAATTCATGTCCTAGTTTGTTTGTTTTAAAAATATTATGGAGATTTAAGACTTAGTTTTTAGTACCAAACTGAGGGATTGTGTTGTTTGCTGACTTTTACCAGACATCCTGCTAATTAGGGTAGAATAATCAGAGCAGCTTCCAAACATAATATCATGTACATCAAATCAGTTTTCCTGCTAACACTATAGGCCACATAGGTAGCAATGATAAAGTAAATATGGTTCTGTGTGTTGTTGTATAACAGTATCACATCTTTTTCAGAGTGTTTGGCTTGCTATCGCTTGTGTCTAAATATGAGAAGATCATTTTTTCCAATGTGTTGCAGTGAACCTCAAGTGGATAGCTTTTATCGAATACTTGAACAACATTTATGACACTTTGGCCTTCAGCCTTTTTTATTTCATTCTCTCTGTTTATTGGTCTCATTGGAATAAATCTCAGGGATTTAACACAAAACAAGCAAGTAGATAATTCCCTATTTAGTTTTGTTTTAATGCACTCTTTCTTAGCTGGTAACAATCTAAAAACCTTTGTAAAATTTCATGGACTACCTCTACATACTAATTACCATCTGCCCACCTATAATGAAGAGGTTTGATAAGCAAATTGCAGATTTTGGCTTTAACAAATAGATTCCTCATCACAAAATCTTTAATTTGAAATAAAAATAAAACTCAAAACCACATTTTTATCTAGTAGATTTAGAAATCAATGTACAGGTGTATCTTAAAAATATTTTTGTAAATGAATCTTATCACCAGTTACTTTCTTGTTGTTGTTTTTTGGCTGCGTTGGGTCTTGTTGCTGCACGTGGGCTTTCTCTAGTTGCGGCGAGTGGGGGCTACTCTTCATTGTGGTGCTCAGGCTTCTCATTGCAGTGGCTTCTCTTGTTGTGGAGCAGGGGCTCTAGGCGCGCTGGCTTCAGTAGTTGCAGCACGTGGGCTCAGTAGTTGTGGCACACGGGCCCTAGAGCGCCCAGGCTTCAGTAGTTGCAGCGTGTGGGCTCAGTAGTTGCAGTGCGCGGGCTCTAGAGCACAGGCTCAGTAGTTGTGGCGCCTGGGTTTAGTTGCTCTGTGGCATGTGGGATCTTCCCGGACCAGGGATCGAACCTGTGTCCCCTGCATTGGCAGGCAGATTCGTAACCGCTGCGTCACCAAGGAAGTCCCACCAATTATTTTTAAATTTATTCTAAATTTATTGCATTTTAAACTCCTCAGATTATTGGTAGTTGCCTTTATTATGTTTCCTCATAGAATGCGTATTTCACTTCTATGATTATATAACATAATTCTGAGAAATATTGTCATCTGTGTACATCTTTATTTACAGCTATGATGTTAAGCTACATTATTCCTAATACTTTATAAAGCTTGTAAACGACTCTCTGCAACAACCCTGCAAGATGGGCGTTGGCTTCATTTTACAGATAGATTGAGGACAAAAAGTTTAAGTTAACTTTCCCATGGGTATACAACAAGTAAATGTTAGAGCAAGAATTTAACCCCAGATTTGCCTTGCCTGAAGCCATGTTCTCTTCAATACATTATTGCCTCAAGTTTTTAATCAGGAAGACATAGAATCTACTTTTATTGAAGTATTTAAAGGTCCAACATAGAGTCATTTGGTCTTGGAAGGATAAAGCTACCTGATATCAGCGTAAGATGGTAGGGGTGGAGATTGGGAAGAGAAGGGAAGAAATGCAGATGACCTTCTAGAATCCTTTCAGCACTTTGAGTTTATACTTCTAAAATCTGCCTCTGTTCAAATTATTATTATCATGCCTCCAACCCTTACGTCAAATCAATGCACTTGGATTCAGTTTGTTATAAGATGGATTAGAAATTCAAATCAAGTGTTTAAGAATCAACTAATATTCAGATTTTTTAAAAACAAGCAAAAATAGTATTTCAGACACTATGGCAACTCTGGAAGAAAAATGATTTTAAAAAATACTAAAAATATTATAGTGATAATAATAATAACAATAAGTACTTACTGAATGCTTACTTTATGACATTTGTTTTAAGGTATATTAACTAATGTATAATGTATATTAACTAATTCAATTCTCATAACAATCCAGTGAGATAGATACTTATTCCCATTTTTCAGGTGAAGAATAGAGTCATTTGCCTAAAGACATAGTAAACAGTAGTTGAATCAGGATTTGAACTCAGGCAATCTGGTTTCAGAATAATGACTAGTATTAGCAGTGTTATTAAAATAAATGAGATGGTAACTGATCTCTCTTTCAGGACTACTACTACAAAAGCAGTATGAAGAAAAAAAATTGCATCAAATAGGAGTTAAGAACTCAAGAAAGAAAGTAAATCTGCATTGGGTCCTTTAGAACTTTAGTTTATTTAAGGATGTAAATATGAGCAAAACAAACAATTTTCCTTTTTCAAAAAATAATATTTTATTTCAGGAATACAGTATTCATTATTTATTCCAAATGGAATAATAGCATAGTATGTTATTTGTGAATTGGCCAAAATTTTCCTCTTTATTGGTCTCTCATGATTCTTTATAGTTTCTAATCAGTAGAATGATTTCTAATAAGTAAAATTAAAGACAGTTTAAGCTATGTAAGCTTGTTCTATACATCATGAACTGAAAGGGTTTCAGCTTTTGTTCAAAATTATCAGTGTCTCAGTGATATTTTTGTTATATGGCTTCCTTTGTACAACAGAAATAAAATATATCTGGTAAAATAAAGTTATTATTTTGAATTAAAAAACATTTTCACCAATAAAATGCGCATTTAAAAAGAAAAGACAGTATTTGTAGAATTATTAGAGGCTTGTTAAATTTATGCAGAATCATCTAGTCCCTCATTTGGCCAATAATAATGGTCAGAACCTTTGAATGAGATTGCTAAAATGAAAAGTTTTAATTGTTTTTTTGATGTTTTTTGAAACACAAGATTTACTAAAATCCTTATATAGAGCACATGGTAGGCCTAATCTTAGGGTATTTACACTTAGAGATCAAGTTGTTTTTTTTTTTTTTTTCCTGTAACAGTTTTTGTTCTAAAGTTGGACATCCTCTATTTTTTAAGCTTTGTATTACTAATTTCACAATGTAAATCTTTTTGTCTTTTTCTTAAAAACGGAGCAATTTATACAAAAAAGGAAAGAGGACATGTAAAAGAGAAAAATAGTAATGGTAGTATTTCTTTTTTACCTATGTGGCTTATTTTGAGTTTCAGTTAAACATATCTATGTGCAAATTGAGAAATGTTTTTTCCCTCATACTTTAAAAATGTTTACTTGTGTACACGTTTTTATGAATGGACTTTTATTTTATGGTCTAAACTTTCAAATAAGAAGGCTATAAAAGTGAGTGAATACTTCTGAATTAGAAATTATTTTTAATAATTTAATCCATACCTTATTATGGAAAAACTCATTGAGCCTGTTTGTGAAGACAGACTCTACAAAACTCATTTCTATGTCTGTGGTGGTAAAATGATCTGCAACTAGATCTTTATACACTTTTTCCTCCAGAAGAACCCTTGTTTTTGTGTCTCTGTAACTGTGTCTCTGTTTTATATATTGCTTTTCTCCTTCCTCAGTTACCTCATATCCTCTTGCTTTCTCCTGTATCTATTCAAATTTGCTCAAATACTCTACCAGTGGTTCTCAATCATGGCTACTCATTAGAATCACCCATCATTCTCCACTACTTCCCCCACACCCTACCCTTCCCCCAAAAAAACCAAATGCCTAGGCTAAAATAAGAATCTCTGGGGGACTTCCCTAGCGGTCCAGTGGTTGGGACTTCGCCTTCCAATGCGGGGGGTGCGGGTTCGGTCCCTGGTCGGGGAGCTAAGATCCCACATGCCTCATGGCAAAGAAACCAAAACATAAAACAGAAGCGATATTGTAACAAATTCAATAAAAGACTTAAAAAAAAAAAAAAATCTCTGTCATGCTTACAAACAAACGAAGAAACAAAAACAGTTGCCCAGGGCATTGATGTTTTTAAGAAGTGTCCCAGATAATTCTATTGATTAGCCAGGCAGATTCATGAAGAATATACTATCCTATTATTCCATTTGGAATAAATAATGAATATTATATACCTGAAATAAAATCTTAATTCTCTTTTGAAAAATAAAAATTATTTGTTTTGCTCAGGGATTAACCATTACATTAAATGATGAAATATTTGTTTCAGGAGTCAGCAGACAGGATGGAAAGAAGACATTTTGGGCCTGAGTGCCTTTCCTGTATGCTTAAACTCACATTACATAGAGAGTGCCTCATTGGCTTATTCATAAGGCTAACCATGGTATAGCTGGTATCCCAGTGAGAATAGGCTGAGTAGAAGTGTGTATCTGTAGAATTTGCTTCATTTGTGTTTATCATCCCCAAGTAGCTGGTGTTAAGAAAACAAGAAGTAAAATTTATCTATACCTTCTCCTAAGAGCCTGCATTGCTAATTATCTTAATTTGACATTTTGCATAACAAATTATTCTGACTTAGTCTGTTCCTACCTAGTGTTCACAAAAAATTCAATACATTATGTAATGGGAATTGATGCTAGTTTTGATAGCTTATCCATTACTCAAGTACCTTTGTAGAAGAAATTTAAAAAAAAACACCTTTTTTGGATAGGTCAATAAATAACATCCAGAGCTTGATTAAATCTGGTCTCAAGCTCTAGCATTTAGACTAGGTGTTGTCTGAAACTTGCATAGATTAATCGATTTTTGTCTTTTAAAGATCTTACACTGAGATGCACCATAGTGGATCAAATACTTTTAATTAACTGAAATGAAAGCAGTATCCAGCACCTACCTATGGTTTTGGAAATTGTTTTGCTGTTTGGTTGAACTAAGATCATTCAGACTATTTGATGGAACCTTTTCAGACTCGTTCTTGAGGAACTAAACTCATTTGAGGTGTCTTTAAAGTCTATATTACTTTGGATTAAGTAAGATTTTTGTAGAAAAATTAATTTTATATTGGGGAAGTAGGGTGTGGTATTGGGAGTTACTTCTGAGTTCTGTAAGTCATTTAATTTTGTTGAGCCACTATTTCTCCACCAGCAATTCAGCTATAATAATGATTGCTCTGTACATACTTTAGAGGGATTTGGAGGCGGAAGATTTTGCTATAAATATATTAAAATTCAGTAAAGCTTTGTTGAATTCTGTTAATAAAATGTGTTGTAAAGATAGTGAATTAGAGCAATAAAAATCAACAGTCACAAATGGTGTATTTTGCCCCCAACAGCGCTTTGTATTACTTTTTCTGTATAATTCTGTATAATGAGTTGCTTATATCTATTTCTCCTATTACGCTTAACTGATCTTGAGGGCAGGCACTGTATTTGTCTTTGTATTGTGTCTAATATAGACCTTCGCACATAATAGATTCAACAAATGTTTGCTCAAGAAGTATTTTTCTTATATATCTAGGATAAAAGTGTTAATTAAATTAAAATCATTATATCACTTTTTTTCTTTTTTGGGAGGATACTATTAGAAAACATAATTTTACTATCTCTGAAGGTATGCACATATACATGTAAGAGGAGATTCAGTGCTTTTGAAAATTCACATTGGACTGGGAAGTGAATTATGTTAAGTTGGAGTGACCTAGTAGAGCACTAGTTACTGTGTATAGTAGGTGGGCAGTGAGGTGTCAAGGAAAGATCATGGGCTTTGAAGCTAGACAGACCTGGATTTGAATCTGCCACTTTCAAGATAGGTGATTCTGGGGAAATTTCTTAATGTCTCAGTTTCAATTTCCTTATCTGTGAAAAAGGGTCATACTATTTACTTCATGGACTATTTGTTATAAGTAAGTAGAATCCTTAGTAAAGCATCTGATATAATGTCTGGACATAGTAGGGGCTATGATGGCTGTTATTATTAGATAAGCTAGCAAAAGGATTCTTTTCAGGTAGAAAATGATTTAAAGATGGGCTTTTCTTTTCCAAAGACAGACTTTTCAATTGAATAGGAATTTCTGCCTTTTTACTTTTTCTTTTACTTTAATTTGCTGGAAGTTAATTTCCAAATGTTTTAAAATTAAACATTGTGAAAGATTGCATAGAATATATTTTACTCCTTGCTCATAAGGGATCTTGTACTATCAAGAGGATTACAAGGTGAAGCTAAGCTGGTGGTTTTCATTCTAGCCTCTGTTAGTCCCTGTCACCAAACTACCACACAATTTGGAGCATTTGCCAGTGTTGGCTCAAGAGAGGCCAATCGAGACACTAATAGATGCATTTTCTCCATGAGTACACCCTTGGATCACACATAGAATTCCTATTAACAGCAATGAGAGTTAAACTTGTAAATCCCTTATGCACTGATGGGAGAATAGACCTTTTAGTTTACTTAGCCATCTTCCAGTTATTTGGCACTTTCCCCATCCCTTGTGAGTTCTCCAACATTTTCATTAAAGGCTTTTCTATTTTCTATTCTGCTTCATTCAGTTTGGGTTGTAATTCACGTTGGCCTGATGCCTTGGCAGCAATGAATAATTCTAATTGCCTCACTATCTATCTAGTCTGGCCTAATCATAAAGCCTTTCAACTTTTCATTCAAGCTTCCAGCAGTATCAACTTCATGGGTCACAAACTTCCCACTCATATCCTTTTATTGCATTTTAGCTGCTTACCTCTTATGTTTTTAAGAAACTCCAGAGAGTTCATCATTATTTCATTCCTTTTCGTTTATACCATCTTATCCTTTCTGTAAAATTAAAGCAAGCACTGCAGAAACTTAAAGATGCAGGGCGACTTTTGTCCAGACATTGTATCAGAAGCGCTAGATACCCTAGTTCTCATCTATTTTAGTTAGTTATAGTAAAGGGTTAGAAACTAGAAAAGTTTTAAGTATTCTTCCATGTCTATTCTGTCACCTCTTTATAGTCAGCTCCACTTCCCTGTCTACCTACTGAAATACACATTTTTCTTTTCTGATCCTAAAGATCGATATAGTATGAGAACCATAATGGTATGCTGAAAACAAAGGTCCTGCTTTGAACTCTTGTGATTTTTTGGCAGACAGGGAGGCTTCTCCAGTACTCTATGTAGTAAGGGTGTTCTGTTTTGATTCTGTATAGCAATGCTTAATGCTTATTTTAGAGATTTTGCGGGAACCTTTCTCATATGGTAAAAAAAGAAAATTGTGTTTTAAAGATCCCCAAAAGGCTTAAAAGGAAAGAAACACATATTCATTGATTATGAAATAATTTATTTTTCCTTCTTCCTTCTCCTTTAAAAAAGTATTCTAAACATTTTGAAATCTTATTGTTATAGAAAATTTCAAATATTTCATAATAGTATATAATGAATTCCCATTTATGCATCTATTAATAGATCTAGGGGCTTTAACAGATTCAGGTTGGAGTTTTGTGATAAGACTAGTACTTTAAATGTGATATTGTGTACTTCTGTAATACCTGTTTGTCTCTCTTTTGTCAGTCAAAAGAGACGTCTCTTTTGTCTCCCTTTATCAGCCAAGATGATTATTGCCTAGAACCATTAATTCATTAGAGTTTACAAAATGGGATTTTAAAATTCTATCATTGCTTCATTTATTACCTAGAATACTTATATAAAGTATCACAGTCCCTTGTTTGGTTACAACAAGGTAAATGAATCCTCTCCCTTTATTTGCCAGTTTTCAAAATAATAAGTTGGTTCATCAATATTTTCCATAGGTGACCAGTGAGTTGTTTTCTTTTATCATTATAAACACATGGATTTGAACTTGTTGATGTGTTACCATCTATTGTAGTTATTATCAATTTGTCCCATCTTTGGCCCATGAATGGCTTGTTCAGTGTAAATCTTGAGTGCTTTTGAAAGAACTCCTATAGCCTTTGATAACATCTTTTCCTTCCTTGTATAAAAAGATATTTTAGTCTTATCTTCAATTCTAAATGGTTCATCTAAATTCCATTTCCCTCCCCTTACATGGAGTCAATTAGTTCCCTAATGAGCTATAGTTCATTTTAGTGTGAATTGGGAATTAGAAACCACAGACTGAATGCTAAAGGTGCTCATTGCTACTGGATTGGTCCTTTCAGGAGTCTGTGCTAGGGAATTTTATACACACATGCACACACACACACACGTAATAAGAGTATAAAATAAAACACATCATGGGTTTGTACTAATACTTCCAATTTCAGTGAAGGACTGTAGCATTTTTATTTAACCATCTTTAGTCTTAGATTTGTAATGGCTTTCCCTTATCCTGAAAACCTCTATTCCCTCTCCTAGTGAAATCTCTGTTCCCTACCTTATTAACCTAATTATTTGCTTCCCTCTCACAATGTACTCACAAGGGTCTCATAATAAAAATACCAACAGCACTACTAACAATATGATCACTGAAAACAGTTTAAGATTTTATTACAGTTCTTTCCATACTTAGAATATATCCCATTAAGTATGTCAAATCACTATGTTTTAAAGTCGTGTGGAATGTTCCTTTCTTGATGGTTGTACCATCAAGTGATGTGGTAGGCAGAGCAATGTCCTTCCTAAGATATCTATGTCCTAAACTCTGGAACCTATGAATATGTTATCTTACATGGCAAAAGAGATGTTACAGATGTGATTTTAAGAGCTTGAGATGGGGAGAGTTTCTTGCATTATCCAGGTGGGTCCAATGTAATTGCAGGGGTCCTTAAAAATGCAAGAAGCAGAACAGGAAGCTGGAGTGATGTGATGTGAGAAGGAATCAACATACCCTTGCTGGCTTGAAGACAGAAGGGGGCCAGTGACAACATGTGGTATTGTTTTCTCATAACTAGAATACGCGGGTCTGGTAACCGAAGGCTTGAAGGTGTGAGCATTTTGCTTGTTGCAAGTATATGTAATTGCAAGTTTTGGTACAAGGGAGTTAGTGTATATTGCAAAATACAGTAACCATGCTTATAATTCCAGGTTTTGGTACAAGGGAGGATTGATTGTTCATTTGAAGGTGGCATCTGACTCTTCACTTTTAGCATGGTTAATTGAACATTAAAAAAAATTGTTGATAGTTTTGACTGGTAATCAATGGTTATGGACTCTTCCCTTGAAACTTCATGTCTGTCATTTGGAGGGATTTTTCCGTTAGACTAGCTTCAGGCTCCATACATGGCTTCAGACATTTTCTCCCTCTATTCCCCAGATACTTCCAGTGTAGGAAGTATCATCATGCAATGTGACTTCTGTGTCTGTGCCTTCACTGAGTGAGTCAGAACAATGTGGGGTAGAAGTATTTCTGAAAAACCATTCCTATAGTGGTGTGGCTAGCAATAAGTCGTGGAAATTACCACAGATATATCCAATTAAAAGTAATGTGTTCTTGATGCAACTTCCCTTTAGCAGGATCCTCGATATGCCTGCAGCCACTCCAACATTACCTAACGTGGTGGAGAATTTGGAGTGAAAAGAGACAGTGATCTCAACTAATTGTGGTTAAAATATATTACTTTTGCACATTTTACAAAAACTTATTTCCATGCGAACCCATTGCTAAAACCTCTTCCAGGAATTTGGAAGGGGTTTGTATTAGTTTCCTACTGCTGCAGTAACAAATTACCACAAACTTGGTTACTTAAACCAACACAAATTTATTATCTTACAGTTCTGGAGGTCAGAAGTTTGAAATGGGTTTCACTGGTTTAGAATCAAGGTGTCAGCTGGATTGCATTTCTTCTGGAGGCTCTGTGGCAGAATCGATTTCTTTGCCCTTTTCAGCTTCTAGAGGTGGGCTGTATTCTTGACTCCTGGTCCCCTTTTTCCATCTTCAAAGCCAGTGACATAGCATTCAAGTCTTTCTTTTTGACTGTCATCCTCCTGCCTCCCTTTTTTAAGAGTCCTTGTAGTTACATCAGGCCCCAAGACAACTTACTATCTCAAGATCCTTAATTACATTTGCAAAGTTCCTTTTACCATGTAAGGTAGCATAGTCATAGGTTCTGGGAATTAGGGCATGGACATCTTTGGGGAGCCATTATTCAGCCTACCACAGGGCAGGTGCAGAGCCCTGGAACTAAGGAAGCGTTTTTTTTTGTTTTTGTTTTTGTTTTCTTTTTTTAGTTTCACAGTAAATCTGTCTCTGTCCTTTAGTAAGATTTTAAAGTTTTCTTTATACAGATCCTAGAGGGTCCTAGTTAAATGTGTTTTAACTATTCTGTACTTTATTGTCACAATTATAAATAAATAGCTTTTTTTCCCATTTCCATTTCTAGATGGTTATGGGGGTATAGAGAAGAGTCATTAATTTTTATATGTTTCTACTTAAATGTGGAATTAGAAAGGCATACCACATTTCCTTATTAATTCTAGTGTTTTATTTTCACTAGAATCTCATATGCTTTATAGATATGTAATTATATCATCAGCAAAAGGATTGTTTTATCTTGTCCTTACCAATTATTTAATTTATTTTTTCTTATTGTATTCACAGTCTTCACCTAATGCCCAGGTCTTGCTGAAATATTTTCTACTTTAGTTTCAGATTATTATTAAATTTTTCATAGTATTATGCCTCTTCTATTCCAAAACTCTTATTTAGCACTTACATTACAATTTTTTGTCAATTTGTTATTATCTAAATGAATAATTATAAACTATATTGATTTTCAACATGGGGCCAATTTTGCACCCCTAGGGAACATTTGGCAATGTCTGGAGACGTTGATTTTCACGACTAGGGAAGGGAGATGCTACTGGCATCTAGAGGGCAGAAGCCAGAGTCATGCTAAACATCCCACAATGCACAGGTCACCCTCTCACCCCTGAAACAAATAATAATCTGGTCCATGTGCCAAAACTGAGAAACCCCGAGAGTATTATAAGGTTCATTGCTTACCTCTGTTTCTGTTCTCTTCATTTTCTTATACCTTAAGGTCATTATTCTGATGCATGTGTTGTTTTTAGATTACTATCTTCATTTTTTTTTCTTGAATGGCTTATGTTGATGATATATTCTCTGCATTCTTATATATCTGCAAACATCTTTATTTTGCTTGGCAAGTGAATGATATAATTTTTTTCCATTGTAAATAACTTGTTTTTGAATGATATCTTGGCTAGGTATAGGATTTTTGAATTGCATTCCCTTTCAGCATTCTGTCAATGTTGTATTTTTTCTGTTTCCCAATGTTGTTGATGCCAATCTGATTTTTTTCCATTATAAATAGCATTTAGTTCTGAAGCTTGTTGTATAGTTCTTTTTATCTGTGAAACTTGAGATTTTTACTAGGATATGCCTAGGTATATTCCCTCTTTTTCTCCCTCCCTCCCTCCTTTCCTTCCTTAATCAGTGAACTCTTTCAGTTGTAGGCTTGATTTCTTTTTTTTTAAATTCCAGGGTAAGTTTCTTCTTTTATTTCTTGAATTATTACCCCTCTTCCATTCTCCAGTTTCTTCTTCTGGGGTTTCTGTTATTCGTATTTTAGGATCTGTTCTCCAACTTTCTAAACTTTTCTCTCAAGATTTTTGGTTATTTTGTATTTTTTTCTCTAAGTCAAACAATAAGATTTTTAAATTTTTAAAAATAAATTGAGATATAATTTACATACAGTGAAATATACGGATTTTAAGTGCTCAGATGTGTAAGTTTTGACATATGTATACACACATGTAACCCACATCTTCTCAAAATACAGAACATTTTTATCATCCTAGAAACATCCCTCATCTCCCTTCCCAGACATTTCCAAGTCACCCTGCCAGGCAAGCACTCTTCTGATTTCCTTCACCTTAGATTAGTTTTGCCTGTACTAGAATGGAATGTAAATAGAATCACACTGTCTGGCTTCTTTAACTGAGCAAGATGTGTTTTGAGGTTCATCTATGGGTGTTGCATGTATCAGTAGTTCGTTTCTTTTTATTGCATAGTAGTATTCTGTATGGATATACCACAATTTTTGTTGTCATTTCTCCTGATGTTGGAGATATAGTTTATTTCCATTTTGTACTGTTATAAATAAGGTTCCTATGAACATCACTGTGAAAGATTTTTGTGTACATGTTTTCATTTCTCATGGGTAAATATGTAGAAGTAGAATTGTTAGGTCATAGGGTAAGCACATGTTTAACTTTATGAAAAACTTCCAGACCAATTTCCAAAATAGTTAGTGGGAATATAAGATGGTACAACCACTTTGGAAATTGCTTTGACAACTTTATTGAAAAATCAATTGGTCATATCATCATGGCTGTATTCAGAACTCACTATTTTGTTTCATTAATCTATTTATCTTTAAATTTTTTTCTATATCTTTACATCAATTCCACACTGTTTTAATTACTGTAGCTCTATAATAAGTCTTGACGTCAGGAGGGTAAGTCCTCCAGCTTTGTTCTTTTTCAAGATTGTTTGACTCTTTTAGGTTCTTTACATTTCCACTTGAATTTTAGAACCAGCTTGTCAATTTCTGTAGAAAAGCCTCCTGTGAATCTATAAATATATATTAATATAACAATATTCAGTCTTGCAATCCATGATGATGGTATATGTCTCTATTTATTGGCCTACTTTAATTTCTATCAGATATGTTTTATAGTTTTCAGAGTAGAAGTCTTCTGCATATTTTGTTAAATTTATCCTTACATACTTTTTCTATTGTAAATGGCATTGATTTTTAAATTTCTATGGTTTTTTAGATTTATTTTTTATTGAGGTAACATTGGTTTATAGCATTATATGTTTCATGTGTACAATATTATATTTCTACTTCTGTATACCCTACAGCATGCTCACTGCCAAAAATTTGTTTCCATCTGTCACCGTACAGTTGATCCCCTTTACACATTTCACTCTCCCCTCCCTTGTCCCTTCTCCTCTGGTAACTGCTGCTTTGTTCTCTGTTACCTTTGTGTTTGTTTTTGTTTGTTCATTTATTTTGTTTGTTTGTTTTTAATATTCCACATATGAGTGAAATCATACAGTATTTTTCTTTATTCATCTGACTTTTTTCACTTAGCATAATACCCTCAAGGTCTATCAGTGTCACAAATGGCAAGATTTCATAATTTTTTTTATGGCTGAGTAGTATTCCATTGTGTGTATGTACGTACGTATGTACATATGTATATATATGTATAAATTTATGGATAAAGATGTTTTATATATTTAAAAATATATATTATACAAATAAAATTATAAATTTATATTGTATAAATATATATATATAAATATATAAAACAACTTCTTTATCCACTTGTCCATTGATGGGCACTTAGGCTGTTTCCATATCTTGGCTATTGTAAATAATGCTGTGATGAACATAAGGGTGCATATATTTTTTCAAATTAGTGTTTTCTTATTCTTTGGTTAAATACCCTGAAGTGGGATAGCTGGGTCATACATGGTAGTTCTATTCTTAATTTTTTGAGGAATCTGCATGATGTTTTCCATAGTGGCTGCATCAATTTACATTCCCAGCAACAGTGTATGTGGGTTCCTTTTTCTCCATATCCTTGCCAACAGTTGTTATTTCTTGCCTAAAATTTCTTTTTCCAATCATTTATTTCTAGTAGATAGAAAACTATAACCACTGACCTTGTATTTTGCATTCTTGCTAAATCCATTAATTAGCTCTAATAGACTTTTTAAAAAGATTACTTAGGGGGACTTCCCTGGTGGTGCAGTGGTTAAGAATCCACCTACCAGTGCAGGAGACATGGGATTGATCCCTGGTCCAGGAAGATCCCACATGCCGCGGAGCAGCTAAGCCCGTGCACCACAGCTACTGAACCTGCACTCTGGAGCCCACGAGCCACAACTACTGAGCCCGTGCGCTGCAACTACTGAAGCCTGAGTGCCCTAGAGCCTGTGCACCCCAACTACTGAGCCTATGCGCCGCAACTATTGAAGCCCGTGTGCTCTAGGGCCTGCGTGCCGCAACTACTGAAGCCTGCGCACCTAGAGCCCGTGATCCGTAAGAGAAGCCACCACAATGAGAAGCCTGTGCACGCAATGAAGAGTAGCCCCTGCTTGCCGCAACTAGAGGAAGCCCGCGTGCAGCAGTGAAGACCCAACGCAGCCAAAAAATAAGAAAAAAAAAAAAAGATTACTTAGGATTTTCTGTGTAGATGATTTCAGTGGCAAAAAACACACCTTTGCTTCTTCCTTTACAATCTGTTTGCCTTTTACTTCTTTTTCATGTCTTATTGTACTTGCTGGGATCTTAGTAATATGTCAAAAAGTGTTGCAAGTAGATAGCCTTGCTTTGTTCCTGATCTTAGGGGAGGAGCATCCAATCTTTCATCATTAAATATGATATTAGTGGTAGGCATTTTGTAGATGCTCTTTATCAGTTAGGTGACAAAGTTTTCCTCTTCTGGTTGGCTGAGATTTGAATTTTGTCAAATAATTGGCCTACAGATTCTAAGATTAAATACTTTTTCTTCTTTATTCTGCTAAATTTTTCATTACATCCATTCAATATTGATTTTCAAATATTGAACCAATCTTATGTCCCTGGGATAAACTCCAAATGATAATCATGCTTTATTATTTTTATTTCATAGTTCTGGGTTCAATTTGCTAATATTTTGCTAGTGTATTTTTGTGTCTATTTTCATAAATGATATTAGTTTGTAGTTTTCTTGTAATATTTTTAAATGGCTATGATGTCCAACTACATAGGAAAATACCATAGAAAACTTAGATGAAATAATAAAGGAAACACAATGATAGTGGCTGTCTTTGGTTATTAGGAATATAGGGTTTTTCTACTTCCTGTATATTCAAGACATATTTATATTATTTATGACTTCTATAAAGTAATGTAAAATATTATTTTTTATAATATAAAATTATTGTTATTATTTTTCTTTTCTTGTAATGTTTTTATCTGATTTTGGTACTGGAGGAATGCTGGCCTCTTGAAACAACTTGAGAAGTACTCCTTTCCTCTCTATTTTCTGAAAAAGTTTGTGTTAAGATTGGTATTTTTTCTCCTCAAATGTTTCATAGTATTTACCAGTGAAGCCATGTGGGCCTGGAATTATCTTTCTAGAAGGTTTTTAGTTATAAATAAAAATTTAAAAATACATACAGGGCTATTTAGATTTTAAAATGTATTCTTGTGTCAGTTTTGGTAATTTGTGTCTTTCAAGGACTTTGTCCTCTTCAGTTAAGTTGTTAAATTTGTTGTCATGAAGTTGTTCGTGATATCCCATTATTATTTTTCATATCTGTAATATCCATAGTAATGTCCCTCCTTTCATTTCTGATATTGGTAATTTGTGTTTTTTCTCTTCTTCTGTCTTGGCAGGGATTTATCAATTTAATTAACCTTTCAAAAAATCAGCTTTTCATTTCATTGACTTTTTATATTATTTTCCCATTTTCTGTTTCATTACATTATTAGTTACTTTTTTGTACTTTGAATTTTATTTTCTGTCTGCAGAATTCCTGGTTGAATTTTTTTCCAGCATATAAGAGATGTGATTCCGTTCTTTTCTAGCTTGCATAGTTTCTGACAAGAGGTATGAATTTCTTATGATGGTTCCTCTGTAAATAATGTCCTTTTTTTCTGGGTGTTTTTAAGATTTTTTTCTTTATCATTTGTTTTCAACAATTTGATTATGATGTGCTTGGTAGTTTTCTTTGTGTTTATTCTACTTAGGGTTCATTGAGCTTCTAGGATCTAACAGTTTATATTTTCCATCAATTTTGGAAAAATTTCAGGCATATCTACTTAATTTATTTCTGTCACTTTTATTCAACTCAAAATAATTTATAATTTCCCCTGTGACTGCCTTTTTATACACTTACTTAGAAGTGTGTTGTTTAATTTTGAAATACTTAGGAATTTCCTATTTATCTTTTTGTTATTTTTTTTCTAGATTAATTCTCTTATGGTCAGAGATCATACTTTGTATGATTTCAGTTCTTTCTAATTTTTGAAGATTTGTTTTATGGCCCAGGATATGGTCTATCTTGGTAAATGTTACAGGAATGTTGAGTAGAGAATTCTATAAATGTCAATTAGAATAAGGTGGTTAATAAGGTCTTCTATATACTAATTTTATTTCTACTTTTTCTATTAATTGTTAAGAGGAGTGTTGCAATCTTTATTATTTTAAATTTGTCTGTTTTTCCTTTGAGTTCTGTCAGTTTTTGCTTCATCTGTTTTGAAGCTCTGTTGTTGCTAAATACTCATCTAGGATTTTTATGTCTTAGTGAATTCACACTTTTATCATTATATAGTGTCCCTCTTTGTCCTTGGTAATATTTCGTGTTCTGAATTCTAATTTATATGATATTAATATAGCCACTCTAGCTATCTTTGGATTAACATTGTATTTTTCTACCCTTTTACTTTTAATCTATCTACCTGTTTATATTTAAAGTGGATTTTTTTTCAATAGTACAAAAACTGGGTCTTCCTTTTGTTCCCACAAGTGTGATAAGATGATCTATATATTTTAATTGGTAGGTTTATACCATTTATATATAATGCAATTATTGATATGTTTAGATTTAGGTCTGCCATTTTATTATGTGTTTTCAGTTTGCCGCCTCCTTTTTTGTTCCTGTGTTCCCTTTTCAGTTGTTTGGATATTTTTCAGTGTTCCATTTTAATTCATCTGTTGACCTTTCATTATATTTGTTTTTGTTAATTTTTTAGTGGTTTCTCTTAGGATCACAGTGTACATATCTAACCTTTCATAGTCTATTTAGCACTGTACCACTTTGAGTAAAATGTAGATATCTTTTATATTTTCTCAGATGATTGTTGTTCCTTTATTTATTTTTTTGTTCCTTTATTTTTTAAATTTGGGTTTCCCTTTCAGCCTGAAGAATTTTTTTTTTCAGTATTTCTTTTACAGCAGGTCTGCTGGTAAAAAAATTCTTTTAGTTTTTCTTCATCTCAGAATGTCTTTTTCACCTTCACTTCTAAAGGATATTTTTGCTGGTTATAGAATTTTGAGTTCACAGTTCTTTTCTTTCATCACTTTAAAGACGTTGCTCTACTGCCTTCCAGTTTCTATAGTTTCTGATGAAAAATTTGTAAATATTCAAATTGTTGTTCCTCTCTAAGTATGGCCCTCTACAGCCTCTGTGGGCTATAGTTCCAATTTAAGTTTAGTTTTCAAATGCTGACTTAGTCTGTCTTGCACATGAATCATCAAAGGATTAGTTGGAAATTTGGATGATGGTCTAAATCTTAGTTCAGTTCTCAAAGCCTTTCTATGCTACCTTTGGATTTGTCCCATACACGAACGTTTCAAAGGTAAATCCATGATTTTGAGGTTCATATACAATATTTGAGGATCACCTTCTCTACCTCTGTCTTCTCTGGGAGTCTCCTTACTCTCTTTTCCCTAAAGGGGTTCCTGTTCCTTATTATTCTGGTCAGAAAGATGGAATTTATTTTGGAGTTGTAGTCAAGAAGCTCACCCTTTTGCAGGTTGCCTGTCCCAGTTTTGATCACTTTTTACAATCTTACTACTTTCTTTAAAATTAAAAAAAAATTATTGTGGTAGTAAAACACATAACAGGATCATGTGGGGGAGTGGCAGAGTGCACTGCTGTCAGGCCAGGCTGAGGGGCAGAGGCGGGGGCTGGGGGGCGGCAGCAGTGGGAAAAAAAAAAGAAAAAGAAAAACACATAACATAAAATTTACCATCTTAACTGTTTCTAAATGTACAGTTTAGTAGTGTTAAGTATATTCACATTGTTGGTTAACAAATCTCCCAACTTTTTTATCTTGGAAAATTGAAATTCTGTATCCATGAAACAACTCCCTATTTCTCCCTCTCTCCATCTTGTCAACCATCATTATACTTTGTTTCTATGAATTTGACTACTCTAGGTAGGTCATATAAGTGGAACCCAGCAGTATTTGCCTTCTTGTGACTGGCTTATTTCACTTAGCATAATGTCCTCAGGTTTCATCCATGTTGTAGCATGTGCCAGAATTTCCTCCCTTTCTAAGGCTGAGTAGTATTCCATTGTATGTAATACCACATTTGTTTATCCATTCATCCACTGATGGACACATGGGTTGCTTCCACCACTTGGCTATTGTGAATAGTGCTGCTATGAACATTGGTGTGCACATGGATCATGCTTTTAATTCTTTTGGATATATATATATATATCTACAGAAGTGGAATTGCTGGGTCATATGGTAATTCTATTTTTAATTTTTTGAGAAACCACCATACTGTTTTCCGTAGAGGCTGTAGCATTTTATATTACTACCAACAGTGTAAAATGATTCCAATTTTTGCATGTCCTCACCAACATTTTATTTTAGGTTTTTTTGGGTGGTATCCATCCCATTCTAATGGGTGTGAGGTGATTTGCATTTCCCTAATGACAATCTGTCTACCTTTGTTCATTTTTCATAGTTGGCAGATTTTTTTGGGTGTATTTTGTCTAGTTTTTTTTTTTTTTTGATATTTTGTCTGTAATCAGTGGGCGAGATAAGCTTTAAGGAGTAACCTTGCCACAGCAGAACTAGAACTAATTATTTTTAATTGTGAATTTTATGTTTTGAGTGATGGATTTGATTGTATTTCTTTAAAAAGTGTTGGACCTTGTTCTGGCAGGCCGTTAAATAATTTAGAGATCATCTTGCCCTTGGACACTTGTTTTTAAACCTTTGTAGGGTTAATCTTGAGTAGCCTTTACTCTAGGGCTAGTTTAGCCTCAGTACTAAACCATACCCTTCTCAGCATCTATACTGAATGCTCCATGTTTCCAGCACAATCTCTCCACTCTGGTTGATGGAACTTGAAAAGTTCCCAGCCATAAGTGAACTCTGGGAATCATTTAGCTTACACTTGTCTGGAAATTGTTCTTTTCTTGGCAGCTGTTCTTTAACATTATGGAGTTTCACCCTTGAGGCACACAAATTCGTACTCAGCCAGAAACTCAAAAGGGACTGTCTAAAGTCTTCTGGAACTCCTTCTTTGTGTAGCTTCCTCCTCTATGGTATTACCCCACAACTTCTATTCGTCTCAGTTTGCCTGAACTCCAGGCTCTGCCTCCTCAACTCAGTGGCACTGCTGGGCTCTGTTTTGATTTTACTTCCCTGTACCACAGGGATGCTGCTGCTGGGGGTCAATTGGGTTGTCTCTCTTCTCTCGGGGATTATTGTCTTGTGCTACCTATTGTCTGATGTCTGAAATTAGTTGTTTTATGTACTTTGTCCTTCTAGTTGTTTATGGTATAAGGGTAAGTCCCAGAGCAATTACTCATTTGTGGATAGAAGCAGAAGTCTATCTCTTTATATTCTGCTTTGGCTTTGAGATTATTTCTTCTTGGGCTTCTCATTTAATTTGTATTAATGATCACCCTTCTTTTCAATTCAGCTGCTGAATTTTGGAATTGGAAAATCATTAATTCTAAAAAGTCTTTTTTAATGCTGTAATTGAATCTCATGTATTCTTTTCATTTGTGTCATTTACCTTCTTCAGTATTTCTATTTCATTAACAGCTTCTTTTTCTTATTTTTTTGTTTTTATTTCTTCATGAGGTGTTTGAATCCCCTTAAATGCATTGTTACTTAAAAAAAATTTACTCATATTTACTGTCAGGGCTCACAGCTTTTGAGGTACTTAGAGTAGTAGTAGTAAACCCATGAGTAGAAGGAGGGACAATAGTGTTTCCTCCTGTGGGTTATTGGTGTATTAACTGGTAATCTGTCAGACTTTTGTCTTGCCAAGATAAAGACCAGAATTTTTAGCATGGTATTTAATGTCCCTGTCATTTCACTAACTCCTCTTGTCATCTTCACAAATGCATCCTGTGTTCAAGGCACTGTATTTGGAATTCCACATACAAACTAATTTCTTAAGCATCTCTGCTTTTGTAACTACTGTTTCTTCTGCCTGGTATACTTTTCTCCACTCTTGTCCTCCCAGTATATTCTCTCTTATTAATATTTTGAGATTCAGCTGAGTAGGGATTTCACCCCAAGAGGAGTAAGGCATGCCTGAGTGGGCTGATCACATTGACAAGGCAGGATCAGAGAGAACACCCATTGGGCAGGTAATTCCGAAGTAGAGAGCTAAATAGTGTCTGTGCTATATATATGTATCATACTAATCATGCTCAAAAGACAAATATAGGCCCTGGGATGTAGGTCTCTTATCATATTTCCAGATGAATACTAATGAGAAATGGAGAAAGGGCGGAGGCCTCTTTCCCAATACTTCTGAGAGGCCAAATGTTTCATTTCATAGGCCAAGGCAGGAACATGGAAGAGAAAGAGAAAATGGTTCTTCCTACAGTCCTGGTTCCCCACCTCAATACAATTTAGGATTTTTGATACCTGACTTAGAGTTTTCTCTATATTCCAAGTCTTGTCATCAGTCGGGAAACTTGAGTGTCAAAGTCCCATCCAAATATTCTCAACTTCAGTGGTGTTTATCTGCCCTCCAGATCCAAAAACATTTCCTCTCGTCATATGTGAAACTTGGACTGCACATATCTGAAATCTTAAACTTCCAATCTTATTCTTTTACAGTAATTTCCTGTTTTACTAGTTCTTATGCATTTCTACATATTATGCTTCTTTTGGCTCTTGTTGATACTTAAGAATTTTTGACACTCCATTTTCTTTCAAAGTATCAGCACCCTTCTCGTTACATTATTGTCCGGCCTAGACATCAGGGTATGTGAATTCAACCCTCTTGTCAATACTTTCAACTCTCTTAGTGTTTGTCATTTCACTGTATACTGTCTTCACAACCTCAACTCAGAAACAATCAAACAACCTGTCTTCTCTATTCCAACAAATGGGTTTCTGGAAAAAAATCACAACCACGAATATTAGTATTAAAAATAATAGAATAGTGCATGTTGTTATTAATAATAATATCACACACTTATTTTTATTTATAATATAAATGCAGCCAATTCTTTAGTGAAACCCAAGTTTTCATGATACTATACCAAGACAAAAGTTACTCCCAAAATTCACATAGAGAATAGTTTATAATGTATTGAAAATATTGTAAAAAATAAGAGTGTTTTAGAACTGTATCACAACATACAATCAACAATATCATATGAAAGTTTATCTCCATAAAGGTAATTAAAGGGGGACAGCATAATATGATCTAGTCACATTAGAGTGGTCAGTTTATCTAATTTAATCCATGGAACAATCTTTATATCATTCCGCATTCTTGGTTGCAAATGAGAAGAGCAGCTCTTGTCTAACTTGGAAGCAAAAAAAAGTATCTGTTGGAAAGGTATCACACAGAATTAATAAAAGTTTGGAGAACAAGGCTTGAAAAGAGGGTGGGAATCAAGAAAGGCAAGGCCCAGAAAAGATCCTATCATAGGAGTAATCTGCTAAGGAAAATTATGTTGCTGCACTTAGGTGGACTCTTGCCCCCATTCCGTGATTCTCACTTCCGCTGCCACCACTGTGGCAAAAGATCTGATTGTCTCTGCATCTTTGCTTCCCTTTGTCACGATGTCATATCAGAGTCCCAGGGTAATAGATTGTCCAATCGATCAAGCCTAGATCACATGTATACTTCCAGCTTCTAGAGCGTGCTCTTTGGTGTTTGTAGGGGGAAGCAGGACCCTGCCTCTTCTCTATTTTGGGATTTCCCCATTATAAGAGGGGTATTTATATGTTAAGCTGACAAAAATAGCAAATGTCCACTCTATCTTTGAAGCAGTCCTCCTTAAATATTGTTTATCTTGGCCAAGATTTTGATCGGTATTGGACAGCATGAGTTCAAGATTGTATTTGCTGACAACTACCTGGAGTGCTGCTAGTCTATGTTGCCAATTAAATAAAGACCCATATGCTTTAACAGACAGTTGAATTGGGAGTAGGATTGATATCCTCTTGTGAAATTTGAGTTGCCTAATATAGACACTCGGCTGACTAGAAGGCCACCCCCGGTGCAAGGCAAGCTGTGGGAGTACTCATAGGCATGGCCAAGAATCCGCTTTTAAAAATGATTATGATTTTCTCCAATGTACAGACAAAGGGAACATTTATGCCCCATGTAGCAAAACCATAATAATATTAGCCTGGAAAATTTTAAGAAATTATAACCGATGCCTCCTTAGCCATAAATATAAATTCAGTAAGGTCCCATAGAACAGAATTACCTAGCTTTGAAAATTGCTACTGAGTATTGCTACTATCTGGTACATTTTTAACCAAAGAAGATATTTGAGAAATGTACTTGAGGATAACTGAAAAAGGAAACTTTCATGGCATTTTTTCTTTTGAAAAATGTGGATATGAAAAAAATTTTATGTTAAAATTTAATTTGAAGAGATAACGTGGTCATGTGGTTCAAAAATGGTATGGAGTGTGAAATCTCCTTCTACCCCATTTGTCCAGTGATCTCTCCCCATCATTTTTAACCACTTAAATTGGTTTTTGTATTTCTTTCCAGAGTTACTTTTATACAAATACAAGCAATATGTTTGCATAGTCTCGTTTACCCTCATTTAAAAAACACACAAGTGGGCTTCCCTGGTGGTGCAGTGGTTAAGAAAATGCCTGCCAATGCAGGGGACATGGGTTTGAGCCCTGGTCCAGGAAGATCCCACATGCCGCGTAATAACTAAGGCTGTGTGCCACAACTACTGAGCCTGCAAGCCTAGAGCCCGTGCTCTGCAACAAGAGAAGCCACCGCAATGAGAAGCCCGTGCACCGCAACAAAGAATAGGCCCTGCTCACTGCAACTAGAGAAAAGCCCGTGTGCAGCAACGAAAACCCAGCACAGACAAAAATAAGTAAATTAAAAAAAAAAAAAGTTTGCCATCTAAAAAAAAGAAAAAAAACACAAGTAACAAACTATATTCACTTTTCTGTACTTAAAAAAAAGTAGATATTGAAATCTTTCCATAGAAGTAGAAAACTTTCTCATTCTTTTTCTGTTAGATAATATTCCATTATGTAGATGTACCATAATTTTTAAAAACTAGTCCTTTATTGAAGGAGATTTGAGTTGTTCCCTATCTTTTGCTGTTACATACAATGCTATAATGAGTCAACTTGTACATAAATTATTTTGCACATGTTTAAGTTTATATGTAGGCTATATACCCAGAAGTGGAATTGTTGGATCAAAGGGTATATGCATTTGTAACTCTGATAAATATTGATGAATCATACCGCTTTGTTCTTCTACCAGTGTTACCTGAGATTACCTGTTTTCCTACAGTCTAACAGTGGTTTTATTACACTTTTGAAATTTAAAAAAATCTGATAGTGAAAATGGTATCTGAGTATAGTTTTAGTTTACTTAATTGGTTCATTTTGCTTTGAGTGCAGTTGAGAATCTTTCCTATATTTGAAAACTATTTATATTTCCTTTCCTTGGACGTAATTGATCTTATCTTTTGCTCTTTTTGCTATTCGGTATTGGTTTTTTCAATTTTTATGAACTCTTTATGAATTTCTAAGATTAACACTTTGTTTATGATACGAGTTGCAAGTATTTTTTAACTGGTTTGTAATTGCCTAATGACTTTACCTATGGTGTTTTTTGCACTATTTGGAAGATTGACTTTTTACTTTAATTTCTCCTATGGTTTCTGGATTTTGAGTCATGGTACTTTTATGGCTTGTGGACTTAAATCACGCTCAATTTTATTTTATTTATTTTTAATTGAAATATAGTTGACATATAATATTATATTAGTTTCAGGTGTACCACATGGTGATTTGACATTTGTGTACATTATGAAATGATCACCATAAATCTAGTTACCATATGTTCCCATGTAAAGTTTTTACAATATAATTGACCATATTCCTTATGCTGTTATTACATCCCCATGGCTTATTTATTTTATATTGGAGGTTTGTACCTATTAATCTCCTTCACCTGTTTTGCCCTACCCCCCACCCCTCTCCCCTCTGTCAACCACCCATTTGTTCTGTGTATATATAAATCTGTTTTCATTTTGTTTGGTTTTTTAGATTCCACAAATAAGTAAGATTACATGGTATTTGTTTGACTTATTTCCCTTAGCATAATATCCTCTAGATCCAACCATGTTGTCATAAATGGTAAGATTTCATTTTTTATGGCTAATATTTCATTGTATATATACACTACATCTTCTTTATCTATTCATCTATTGATGGACACAGGTTGCCTCCCTATCTTTGCTATTGTAAATAATGCTGCAGTGAACATTGAGGTGCATGTATCTTCTTGAAATAGTGTTTTGTTTTCTTTAGTAAATACCTAGAAGTGAAATTGCTGGATCATATGGCACTTCTATTTTAATTGTTTGAGGAAACTTCATAATGTTCTCCATAGTGGCAGCACCAACTTACAGTTTCACTAACAGTGCATGAGGATTCCGTTTTCTTCACATTCTTGCCAACATTTGTTGTTCTCTTTTTAGTGATTGCCATTCTGACAGATGTGAGGTGGTATCTCATTGTGGTTTTGATTTGCATTTCCCTGATGATTAGTGAGGTTGAGCATCTTTTAAGGTATCTGTTGGCCATCTGTATGTCTTCTTTTGAAAAATGTCTTTTCAGGTCCTCTGCCCATCTTTTAATTGAGTTGTTTGTTTTTGATGTTAAGTTGTATGAGTTCTTTATATATTTTGAATATTAACCCATTGTTGGATATATTGTTTGTAAATACATTCTCCCATTCAGTAGGCTGCCTTTTTAGTTTGTTGTTAGTTTTCGTCACTGTGCAAAACCTTTTTAGTTTGATGTAGTCCCAACTGTTTATTTTTGCTTTTGTTCCCCTTACCTGAGGAGACAGATCCAAAACAAATATTGCTAATACCAATGTCAAAGAGTATACGGCCTATGTTTTCTTCTAGGATTTTTATGGTTTCAGGTCTTACACTTATGTTTTTAAACCATTTTGAATTTTTTTTTTGTATATGGCATGAGAAAGTAGTACAGTTGATTCTTTTGCATGTAGCTGTCCGGTTTTCCCAGCACCATTTATTGAAGAGACTACCTTTTCCCTACTGTATATTCTTGCCTCCTTTGTCATGGATTAACTGCCCATATAAATGTGGGTTCATTTCTGGGCTCTCTATTCTGTTCCATTGATCTATGTGTTTGTTTTTGTGTCAATACCATAATGTTTTGATTGCTGTTGCTTTCTATTTGTATTGTATAGTTTAAAATCAGGAAGCATGATACCTTCAGCTTTGTTGTTCTTTCTCAAGATTACTTTGACAATTCGGGGTCTTTTGTGTTCCCATACAAATTTTAGAATTATTTGTTCTAGAAGTTCTCTGAAAAAATGCCTTTGGTATTTTGATAGGGATTGCATTGAATCTGTAGATTACTTTGTGTTGTATGATCATTTCTTCTAATCCATGAGCATGGTATATCTTTCCACTTATTTCTGTTGTCTTCAGTTGCTTTCATCAATGTCTTATTATTTTCAGAGTACAATTCTTTTTTGGTTAGATTTATTCCTAGGTATTTTATTCTTTTCGATGTAATTGTAAATGAGATAGTTTCTTAATTTCTCTTTCTCAGAGTTTGTTATTAGTGTATAAAAATGCAACAGATTTCTAAATATTAATTTTGTATCCTGCAAATTTACTGGATTCATTTGTTAGAACTAATAGTTTTTTGCTGGAGACTTTAGGGTTTCTATATATAGTATCATGTCATCTACATGTGGTGACAGTTTTATTTATTCCTTTCCAGCTTGGGTTCATATCTTTTTTTTCTTCCTTTGATTGCTGTGGCTAGGACTTCCGATACTGTGTTGATTAAAGTGGTGAAAGTGGGCATCCTTATCTTGCTCCTGATCTTAGAGGAAATGCTTTCAGCTTTTCACCATTGAGTATGATGTTGGTTGTGGGTTTGTCATATATGGCCTTTATTATATTGAGGTATACTCCCCCTATATCCACTTTGTTGAGGGTTTTTATCATAAATAGATGTTGAATTTTGTAATTTTGTCAAAAGCTTTTCTGCATCTTTTGAGATGATCATATGATTTTTATTCTTCGGTTTATTAATGTGGTGTATCACATTGATTGATTTGTGGATATTGAACCATCTTTGCATTCATGGGTAAATCCCTCTTGATCACGGTGTATGATCCTTTTAATGTATTGTTGAATTTGGTTTGCTAATGTTTTTTGAGGATGTTTACATCTATGTCCCTCAGTGATATCAGCCTGTGTTTTTTCTTTTTTGGTGGTGTCTTCATCTGGTTCTGGAATCAGGGTGATGCTGGCCTAGTAAAATGAGTTTGGAAGTGTTCCTTCTTCTTCAATTGTTTGGACTAGTTAGAGAAGGTTAGGTATTAACTCTTCTAGAATTGTTTTGTAGAATTCACCTGTGATGTGCTCTGGTCCTGGGCTTTTGTTTCTGGGAGTTTTTTTCATTACTGATTCAGTTTCATCACTGGTAATCGGTCTCTTCAGATTGTCTATTTCTTACTGATGCAGTTTGGGATGTTGTATGTTGCAGGGGATTTATCCACTTCTTGTAGGTTGTTCATTTTATTGGCATATAATTGTTTGTAGTAATCTCTTATGATCCTTTGTATTTCTGTGGGCTATGTGCACCCTTCTGTTGTGGTGGGGCTCACTACTGTGGGCATGCTGGTAGGCAAGGCTGGCCCTTGGCCCACTTGGCTTTGAGGTCCTGCCTCATGTGGTGGCTACAGGCCCAATGGAGGGTGGGATAAGTTTCCTGTGTGGTGGGCTGCATGACCCAGGTTGACACAGGGCTGCTGCTGGCCTGCTGGTAGATGGGGTAGGGTCCCTGAATTCTCTCTGCATGGCCCAGGGCAGGAGAGCTTGGGGCTGGTGCCAGCCCACTGGTGGGTGGGTAAGCCCCCCATACTAACATGGGGCTTGTCAGCACCAGTGTCATTGCAGTAGAACAAGCTCCCCAAAATAGCTGCCACCAGCATCTCCATCCTTAGGGGATGTCCCAGTTGGCTCCTGCCTCCTCTAGGAGGCTCTCCAAGATCAGCAAGTAGGTCTGATCCAGGCACTTTTCAAATTACTGCCTCTGCACTGGGACTCTGGAACTTGGAGCATGTGAAATTTTGTGCACATCCTTTAAAAGCTGGAGTCTCTGTTTCCTGTAGCCCCCTGGTTCTCCTGAGTGTAAGCTCCTCTGGTTTTTGAAGCCAGACATTCTGGAGCATCATCTTCTCGGTGAAGGACTTCTGGGCAGGGGAGCCTGATGTTGGGCTTGGACCTCTTGCTCCTTGGGGTGGACCTCTACTATTGTGATATTCCTCCTGCTTGTGGGTCACCAACCTGGGGGTGTGGGTCCTGACTATAATGTCCCCTCCTACCTATTTCATTGTGGTTCCTACTTTATGGCTTTAGTTGTAGAAAATCTTTTCTGCTAGTCTTCAGGTTGTTCTCATAGATAGTTAGTTGCTCTGTAAGTAGTTGTAATTTTGGTGTGTCTGTGGGAAGAGGTGAGTTCATGGTCTTCCTACTCTGCCATCTTAGTTACATCCATTATTGATCAATTTTAAATTTATGCTGGCAAACAGTGTGAGGTATGGATACATTTTTTCCAGGTGATCAGCTTCTCCCAAGACTGTTGAATAGTCCATCTTGTCCCTTCTAGCTTTAGATGCCACATTTGAAATATACTAAGTTATTACATTAACTAATATTATACTAAAAATTAGTATATTTAGTAAAATATACTAAATTATTCTATTTTTATGGATTTATGTCTGGAATTTTCATTCTATTTCATTGATTTTTTTGTCTTTTTATGCACTGTCTTTTTAAAATTATTGAGGTATTTTATTTGGGTAATGCTAATAGCTATATTGAATAAAACTCAGTTAAAGTGGTTTAACACAGTAGAAGTCTGTATCTCACTCTTGTAACAGCTCAGTAAAGTTAGCTCTGGTCAGTGTTTGGCTTTCCTCTATTCAGAGCTTGTATTTCCCACGTATTCAATTTCCAAGTGCATATATATACATTTTTTCTAAGTATTCAGTTTAAATTGTTTGCATTTTTATATGATTGCATTGGCTAGCACATTCAGTCCATGTTAAAGAACAGTGGTGATAGTAGCTTACTTCTTCATGACTATAATGTCAATACTTTTAATGTTTCCTATAAAACATGATTAGGGATTTGGGGCCACAATAGAAATATCTTATCATATTCAGGAAGTATCTATCTATTTATATTTTGTCCAGTTTTTTTCTTTAATCAAAAAATAGAGTTTTTAAATCCTCTTCAGCACCTTGGAGATAAATTTTTTTGTTAGGAGAACTACTAATAAAATTAATATATTAATAGTTTTGAACTATTATTGCATTTATGAAATAAATCCCACTTGGTCATTTCCAATCATCCCTGCACTTCTGGAGCAAAGTTTACTAAGTTTTATGTATTCATCTTTCAGTGTGATGTTAGATTATGTTTAGCAACATTTTACTTAAGATTTTTGCATAAATTAAAAAAAATGATATTGATTTGTGGTTTTCTTTTTTTGTGAAGTCTTTGTCAGGCTTGGTATTACTGTAATTGTTTCCTACAAATATATGGAAATGCAGCTGGGCAGTTTAAGTAGCATTGGGAACATCTTTCTTTAAAATTTTTATAAACTTCTTGGAAACTATTGTTCTTTTGTGGGAGTTTGGATGGGTGGCTTGCTCTTTAGTAGTTTCCCCAATTGCTTCTATGGAAGTTGGTCTGCTAAGATTTTCTGTATTTTTAGGTTCAGTTTCGGTATATTATATTTGAATACATAGTATTATCGTTATAGTTCTCTAAAAATTTTGCTATTTCAGTTTTTTTTCTTTGACCTGACAGTTATTGTGCAGAGAGTTAAAAAATTTCCAGGTGGAAGAGTCTCTTTATTTTCTGATTTTGTTAATTTCCAATGGTATTACATAGTGATCAGACTGTTGCCTGTTTTATTTCTGTTTTCTGGAATTTATAGATAGAATGTAAAAGCATTTATGACAATCCAGATATCCTCTATAAAGCCAGATATTAGCTATATTTTCTTTCTAAACTACAGCAGCTTGAGATCTTTTTTTTGCTCCTTATTGAAACTCCTGAAATGAATAGTATATGCTTCCTTAACTACAATGTCATTCACTCACGAACCACTACAGTCTGGCTTCCAGCTTTAATCACACTCTTGTTATGATTACTAGTAATTCTTACTTATTATTTTCAGTTAATGTCTTACATGGCCTCTCTGTAGCTTTTGACAATGCTGACTACTGTGTCTTGTCTTGGTTTTCATGATAGTTTAGCATCCTGATTTTCTTCTCACCACTCTGACTTCTGAAATTTTCTTCGTGATTTCTCTTCTTTTTGTTCCTGCTCCTCAGGAATAAAAATTATATATATTTAGTTATCTTCTTTTTGTAATCTTCTTGGGAGAGCTCACCTATCCCTATGGCTTTAATTTCCATCTTAAAATAGCTCAAGGCCTTTGATCTTCACAAATTCATAAAATATCTACAGCTTTAGCATAGCATACAAAATTTTAAATATCTGGCCTTTTCATCTTTTCATTGCTTTTGGAAAAATTATATATGCTCACTGTAAATAATTTTAAAACTATGGGAAAGTATAAAAATTAAAGTAAAAAATAGCCTAAATTCCACTATTCAGAAATTATCATTTTTAACATTAGGCAAATATTATTCCAGATAACTTTCTTTGTGTAGAACTTTGTGCGGATATCTTTCTTTCTAAATGCAAAACTGTATATATATATATATATATATATATATATATATATATATATATATATACACACACACACACACTCACATACATATATATACACATATATGTATATATAGGCAGAACTGTAGATATTAAGAAATAATGTAGGTTGGTAGATATAAAAAATAGTTTAATAAAAGTGGATCATTTTGTAGATTCTATTTTTAAAAAACTATTAAATTTCACTTTATATGAATTTATTAGAAGTAAAAGGGACTGAGTTTAAAGTTAAGCTATTCTGAACTTCAGCTAAATGCGTTTACCACAGGATTTATTTCTTTTAAGATTCTCTTACGATTAAAAAGTATTGTGAAAAACTAAGAAGTTGGAGAATTTTGTTTCATTAAATGAACGTTTTAATTTTAGACAGAGTTGATTGACACTCTGCTATGAAAAGTGAGAATAATAGGTTTCTTTTACATCCTTGTGGCTTACCACCCTCCAACTTTTATGTTATATTATTATTGCTACATTGTCTATGTTTATAATATCCACAATCTATTAACTATAACTCCTGCAGTTATTCTGTTTTCTTTATTAGTTCTATATATAAATGAATTCACTGTTTACCACCAGCCTTGTTTATTTTTAATTTTTTTATTTGGTTAATCTCTTAGGTCGCTGATTAGCAAGATAGAGTTACGGCTTTTGTAATCTCTGTGTTCTTTAACATTTGAAGATGTCTGACTGTTATCTTTGTATTTGAATGACGTCTTGACTCTTGTATTGGTCAAAGTTCATAATTGCTGACAATGGAATCCACTTTAGCGAGTTTAAGTAGGAAAGAATTATTAAGCTCACAAAATTAGTGGGAGAGCAGAAATAGTAGATTCTAGGCTGAGGTTTGTTGCAGGTTGAGTTCTCTGGAAGTAGGCAGAGTTTGGAGAATAAAACGCTTATTAGGGGTTAACACACATGAAGGTAAAGGGGAGGAAGTGGGATTGTGCAGAGTAAGAAGTCCAACTGCTTATGGAGATTAAATAAAGCCTTATCTCATTGGAGACCTGTATCTACCACAATTCACCCTTAACACTATTCAGATTCACTTCCCCATATATGTTTGGGAAGTAGCTCCATTAGGATTCTGATGGTCCTTTCTTCCTGAGGAGAAACTTAGAAGAGGGAGGTTAGGAGGATAAGCTACAGTATCTGTCACTGCAGTTGGTCTCTGTGCTGCGAATGATACTCATTGTTTCCTTCCTCCATTATCCAGTTTAGATTTCTCTAACCCTCACTGGCTACTCTGTTGGCCTCGAGGGCTCATTTAGTGTCATGAGCCAGGCCTTGATGGTTCTGAGACCCTGATCACCATGCCCTTCTTAGGTCAAGGTTGCTGTAACTGTCTATTTATAGTCACAATCTGGCAAGGGAGTACTAAGAGGTTCCCAAGAGCAGTGTCTGTGCTCCACTGGTGTTCCTCCCTGCCACAATATGTAACAGTAGTCCTACATCCTTCTGATGACCAGGATCATTACCCCTTCCAAGATGATGATTTTTCTTCTTGCCTACTGGAATAAGGATCCCAAAGATGCCCAGGTTACAACCATAGCTTATAATACAGTGGGATTCTTGCTATATCTCGTGGTGAAAGTGTGCCTACTTTGAGGATCAGGACCTCTAATTCTTCAGATTCCAAAGCTGAAGTGATGAGAAACAAAGTCCTCCAGTGGGCCATTAGTAGTAATGGTAAATAGAGCCGCGCTTGCTTCTGCCTTTTAGTTTCCAGGCCATATACTTTTTCTTTTTGGGACATTGTTCTGTATAATGGTCTTTGATCTAGTAAGTATTGTGCCTGAAGCGTGACACTCCATTCTTGAAAAGTACTGTCTCTGATGTTCTAGCTGTGGCTTCACCAGGCCATTTCTGTGCTCTCTCAGGCTGGTTACTCTTGGACAGTATGCCACGTGATATGACTATGGGGTCCCATGATCATAGGCACATTCCTGCACCCCTTTGCTGAAAATTGGGTCCCATGGTGTGATATCATATTACCTGGGATCCTGTGCCAGTGGATCAAACATGCCATAGGCCCTTAGTATGCTGGACAAGGCCCTGCATGCAGGACAAGGCCCTGCATGCAGGAAAGGCAAAGCTATACCTGGAATATGTATCTATTTCAGTGAAACTGAACTACTGGCCCCCTTCAAGGTTGGAAAGGTCCCAATGTAGTTAACTTGCTTTGAAGAGGCTGGTTGCTCTCCTAGAGGAATGTTGTTGTAACAGGGACTTGGCATTGTTCTTTGTTGTTGGCAGGTTGGATATTTAGTGGTTGCACTAGCTATGTGGCATTAATGTGACGTTTGCGCCAGATCTGGGGTGGTTGGTAACAGAGACTTGATGACATCAACTGACAAAGTCATTTTGTATACTTGGTCGTTTTGTGCCTCTTCTGTGGTAGATGCTATCTGATGGTTATTAACATGTGATACACAGATCTTCATATTTTGTACCCACTCCCATATATCCATATTTCTGTTCCTCAGACCTCCTTATTGTTGAACTTCCAACCTTTTTACTTTTAGGCACCTGACCAGCCAGCTAGTCCATTCAGCCATGCCCATAAATTTGTATATATTTCAACTTTGGGCTTCTTTTTCCACACAAAGTAGATAAACAGTTGCACTGCCTAAATCTCTGCTGATTGTGAGGATTTTTCCACACTGCTCTCTTTGTAGGCAGCCCTTGAGTGGTGCTGTAGCACAGCTGCCATCTATTTTTGCATGTTGAGCTGTTCCATCCATAAACTAAGAGGCTTTTCCCTCTTCCTTTAACTGGTTTTACGGGATCTCCCTTATGGGCACAAACTCATACCTGTGAGTTGAGGGAGGGGTGCTGATACAAGAGTAGTAAATGCCATGGGAGGCTGGACTACTTGTTCATGAAGCCTACTTGTGCCCTCTGGTTCTGCTTGTGCTTTATCCTAAAAGTACCACTTCCATCTTATGATGGATTGTTGCTGGACTCACCTGCAACAATCTTAGGTCTGATTGGACTCAGCGCATGATGGCACATTTAGCCACATAATCACTTGGTGTTCCATAAACAGGCGTTTCATCCCTACCAGGGCCAAGTAGTACACGGGTGTTGATTTTCAAAGACGTATAATTCTTTAAGGCAGTTGGTAAGGACTTCCTCCAGTATTCCAAGGGACTTCAATTTCTCCCACTTGAGACTACCACAAATGCCATATGGCATCTTTTCCTACCACTGATACTTCCAACACCATGGGATGTGTTGGATTGTATGCACCAAACAGCAGAGCTGCTTGAACTGCAGCCCTTTCTTGCTCTGGGCCCCACTCAAAACTGTCATGAAGCATATGGGTAGAAGCAGTATTCCTAAAGTGTGGAATATGTTAGCTCCAGAACCTGAAGAGACCCACCAACTGTTGTGATTTCTTCTTCCTGTTGGAAGGTGTAAAATACACCAATTTGTCTTTTACTTTGGCCCTCCCCCTAACTGCTGGACTCCTAAAAATATACTGATGTTGCAGACTCCTAAATCTTCCTAGGTTAATCTCCCACTTTGGAGTGTATGTATTTTAGCAAGGCCTCCAGCATCCTAGCCACCTCCTGCTCATTTGTCCCAGTCAATATAATGTCATTGATGTAATGGACCAATGTGATAGTCTTTGGGATATTAAAATGGTCCAGATCTCTTTGTACTATATTATGATAGACAGCATGAGTTAACATAGCCTTAGTACAAAACTATAAATGTATGGTGTCATTTAGTTCATGTGAATGCGAACTATTTCTCATTGGGATAGAAAAGAACACATTCACCATATCAGTGGCTTATACCATGTGTCTCAGGCTGAATAATCTCTAGTAGCAAAGACACCACATCTGGCACAGAGGCTATAATTGGGGCAGTTCATTGGTTGAGTTTGTAATAGTTTACAGTCATTATCTAGGATCCATTCATTTCCCCCAGGGGCTAGACTGGTGAATTAAATGGGATATGAGGGGGCCGACATTCTTTTACATCCCTAAAGGTGTTATACCTTTGGGGTGTGATATGGTTTTCAGTTTTACTATCTTGGCTATGAGGGTGAGGAGCAATTTCAGAGACTTCCACTTGGTTTTCCTCTCTATACTAGTTGCAACACCAAGAACCAATGCAGGGGTTTGGTCAGCTGCTAAATATGTTAATTCTGTATTTTTAAATTTATTTATTTTTGGCTGCATTGTGTCTTCGTTGCTGCCCATGGGCTTTCTCTAGTCATGGTGAGTGGGGGCTACTCTTCGTTGCGGTGCACGGGTTTCTCATTGCGGTGGCTTCTCTTGTTGCAGAGCACGGGCTCTAGGTGAACGGACTTCAGTAGTTGTGGCGCATGGGCTTAGTTGCTCCGTGGCATGTGGGATCTTCCTGGACCAGGGATCGAACCCGTGTCCCCTGAATTGGCAGGCGGATTCTCAACCACTGCGCCACCAGTGAAGTCCCGTTAATTCTAGTTATACATTTAGACACCAGGAGAAAGACCAATGCGTGGGGTTATGCCTATCCACCTAGTGGATCCACTGGAAGTTGGACCTTGTCCAGGACTGATTTTATCGCCATATGCTCCTACTCTAATAGAGGAGACATGATGATGTTTTAGACCTCCGAGTATTAGTGTCAGTTCAGACTCTGTACCCAATAGTCCTCAAAATGTCTGAGTATGCCCTCTTTCTCAATGTAAAATTTCCAGAGTAAGTACCCATAGGACCCTTTGCAGAAGGATAGGGGAAATCATTACCATGAATAAATTGCCATGGTGTTATAGGTTCTTTCATTCTGTGGATTTGGCCACCTCTTCAGTTATTGAAAACCTGGCTTAGCTCCTGAAACTGGGTTAGGGCTTGTTAATTCTTTTGTGCATAACCACGCTCCTTAGTTTATTCTCTTGTATTTTTTTTTTGGCTGTGCTGTGTGGCATGCGAGATCTTAGTTCCCTGACCAGGAATTGAACCCGGGCCCCTTGCAGTGGAAGCACGGAGTCTTAACCACTGGACCACCAGGGAATTCCCTAATTTAGTCTCTTGGTACAAACTGAATAGTATCCCTGTAGGATGCCCATATAATTTTCCCCTAGTGACTCCATGTTCTGTTAACCATCTCTATAACTCTGCACATCAAGACCCCCTTGGCTGCCATTCCTGCCTTGCTGGTCATAATGATAATTATGACACCCTGGCTTTTGGCAGTAAAGTGCTCACCTGGCTTCTGTATTTTGGGTCCTGTTATCCCCATTGTTATTTGTGAACCAGCTTCTCCTACTGTCATCCCAGGCCTATAGAGAAGAACCATCACTAAATTATGATGCTAAATTATGAGGTGTCCCCCTCACCCGCATATTCCCTGTGGCCTTGGTAAATTAAATAGTCTTCCAGTGGAACCTAATAAATTGGTGGGTCTTCCAGTTGCACATCTTTCAGTCTGCCTATTTCCCTGAGCTTTTTAATCCGATTCTTCACTGTCTGTCACAGCCATTCTGGCATTTCAACCTCAGTGTGAGTCATTACTTTTTCCATGTTTCTAGGAGCCACCCTACTGACAATTTGACGTTATCTCCTAGGGTTCTTACCAGGATGTTAAATTCTTCATCTCAAATAAGGGTGTGGGAAGTGGAGAGATATTGGTCAAAGTGTACAAACTTCTAGCTATAAGACGAATAAGTTCTGGGGATCTATTGATAATAAACAACATGGTGACTATAATTAAGAGTACTCTACTATGTACTTGAAAAATGTTAAGAGAGTAGACCTTAAATGTTATCACCACAAAAAAGAAATGGTAATTATGTGAGGGGACAGTGGTGTTAACTAACCTTATTGTGGTAATCATTTTGCAATATATATGCAAATATATATGTATCAAATTATCACATTGTATGCCTTTAACTTACATATGTTATATGTCAATAATATTTTAATAAAACTGAAAAAAATTCTTAATCTTTGGAGAGTGCTTCTATGAGTAAACTCTTCCTTGTCCAACGTTATGTTCTGGTGCTCTAAATTAACCACCTTTACAACCTAGTCCCACAGGTACTTGCCAGGTTTTTGTTGTCATATACTGGTTAGATTTTGTGGCTTCTTTTAAGTTTAGCTCTTTTCTTTCTTATAAGGACCAGCACCTCCTTGGCTGGGTTCTGATGCCGTTTAATCCTAATTACAGGTCTAGTAGATAAAAGGGGACCTGGGGCTAGGTCCTGAGGAAAGCACATGTTTTGCAGGGCGGAGGCCTCTGAGTTATCTTCTAGCACATGGAGCTGGGACGGGTGGGATGGATGGAGATGATGGGTGGGATGTGGGTGGAGGTTGGAGGTTGGGGATATTAACTCTTAGTGGGGAGGAGGTCATTTGTACATACTCAATAGGTTAAGAGGAGTCTAGGGATCTTTGGGAATATCCACCAAGATGCCCACCCTCCATCTTTCCCAGTCGTAGGTTTTCCCAGCCAGGTTTCTGACCTTTACACACAGATCTGCTTTGGTTGCAGGTATAATTATGAAATTACTCTGACAACTAAATCCTGGGTTTGGTGCTTGCTTTCTCTGCTCTCCCCTTGTGGAAGATGAGAATTTTCTGTATACAATTGAAGAGGTTATCTGGCTTTCACACTTGGCTTTCAGTTGACTGTTACTTACCCTTTTTTGCCTGTTATCTATTGTAGAGCATCAGTAGGGTTTAGAACTACTAATCTAACTCCATTACCCTAATATTGCTATTTCCTACATGCTACTGCATTCCCTTCTACCAGTACATCCTCCTAATTCACCACCAGGAAAGTTTTAACAACCGGATTGCCACTTGGTGCTATCTGCATCCCACCTACCCATCGTCAATGATGGGTCCTCATTGTCAGGCAGTGAAGTGCTCTTGCTCCAGAGTTCCATCTTATTGCCCATTTTTTGAGACTACTCCTAGCACCAACTTTTGCACGTTGGGCTTTCTGGAAGTTGGCATTGAGATTGGATTTGGGGTGCAAGATGTTTGCTAGCTCTCAGTTCCTATTAAGGGCAAGGGGAGCAGGCAGTATTGAGCAGAGGAAGAAGTTGAACGGTGAAGCAGGCCTGACAAAACCTTGGCCAACGCAGAGGGAAGTCTAGAGTTGTCCTAGGCCAAAATTGCTGGGCCTTTTAATACCTGCCTTGCTCAGTCACTGCATGTGGGCCACTCCAGAAAACATGATTTCTTAAGAGGTAGTTAGTTCTCTGCAGCTAAGGCAGAGCCTGATGGAGCTGACAGCTGGAGGTGGTCTGCTGGCCATTCTCCTTGTTGCTGGGTAGCAGGTCCTTCCTATCAGGGGGATCTGGGTGATGCATTTTGTGTTTTTCATAAGCTTCTAGGAATAGGATTGCCAGATTTAGCAAAGAAAAATATAGGATGCCCAGTTAAACTGAATTTCAGAATAACAACTAATACTTTTTTATTCTTTTATTTATTTATTAAAAAAATTTTGTTTTAAATTTATTTTTTGGCTGCATTGGGTCTTCGTGGCTGCGCACGGGCTTCTCATTGTGGTGGCTTCTCTTGTTGCCGAGCCCGGGCTCTAGGCGTGCAGGCTTCAGTAGTTGTGGCACACGGGCTCAGTAGTTGTGGCTCTCAGGCTCTAGAGTGCAGGCTCAGTAGTTGTGGCACACAGGCTTAGTTGCTCCGCGGCATGTGGGATCTTCCCGGACCAGGGCTCGAACCCATGTCCCCTACTTTGGCAGGTGGATTCTTAACCACTGCGCCACCAGGGAAGTTCCTACTTCTGTTAGTTTTGAATATTTCTAATACTTTTTAAAAGTATAAGTCTGTCCCATATATTGCTTTGTAGGCACTGAATAAATAGTAACCATTATCATTGTAACCTGACTTTTTCCAAGGGTAAAGTTAGGACTAATGATTAAAATTTCATTGGCTTTTGTCCCCACCTTCTTATGAAGGATCTGGGTACCCTCAAACTTTCCAGATAATCTTTCATATGTATTCTTAAAATAAAAACCTATTTCTTGCCATGTCCCTCTGTCTCATGTAGGACATTGCTGCTGTCCATTCAGGTCTCCTCTCCTGGTATACCACAGAGATGAATGGTAGTTTGTGGTGAATTGGTGGATAATCCCTCCATTCGCTTAGTGATATATTCTATTAGAGGACTATCAAAGAGTGCCATCTGTGTTCCAGTGTCTTACAGTGAAGTGAAACAGTTTTTTTCAAATTTTGCTTAGAGGCCACTACTCACTGCAGAAATCACTCATACTTTTGAAGGGTAAGTTTGGAAACCTGTATTTAGACTTACCCTTTTCCTTTGAACACTAAGTTTTTCTTAGTTCTTTGTGCCTCTCTATTTCTTCCTCCAGGCTGTGTTTTTCCCCCCCAGCATGGTCCTCATGGCTTCATAATAGGCTTCTGGGTAGTGGGGGCTAGAATGAGGTGATTTATGCCAGCTAGAACTTTAGCCAGGATTCAGATATGTTCCAGCATGCCCTATGACCTGGATCGGAGAGGCACCAGAAGTCATTTTGCATTAAATTTTTTTTTCCTGAAGAAAGGAGGGTTTTGAATTTGTGCAAAGCAAGCATGTGAATGGAATAGTGTATTGTCTGTCTCAGGTATTGGTTCCATGTCCTGGCTCAATGGACTCATATCAAGTTCTGGGGAGAGAAAGGCCGCATATGGTAACTGAAGAAGCTTTCATGAGACTCTCTAAGTTTATGGGCACAAGTAGCATCATTTGGGCTCAAGTGCCAAAATATGGCACAGAGTGGGAACAAGGCTATTCTCTGACAACTTAAAAATTGGTATAGAATCATTGGATAATAGCACCTTTGACAGACACAGCAGTCATTTCATGGTGGGTACCAGCAATACAGCAAAACCTGGAAACCCTTAAAGTAGATTTAAGGCAGCGAATATGTTGAGTGGAATGGGAGAGAAAGAATGACAAACACTCTAAGGTAAATGTATTTGAAAAACTGTTTCATATTCACATTTGAAGCACTCTTTGTTGGAGAGTGCATTACAAATTTAATGTTGTCGTATTAGGTGATTATTAGGAGCTAATGTATTTGTGATGAGAATAACAAACGTGGACTGCAAAATTACCTTGTAGTATTATTGGAAGGAAAGCATTTAGATCATAGGTAAAATGCTGATAATAATTTAAAAGAACATGGAAATGGAGGTTTAAAAAATTTTAAGAAGTCATAGAAAATACATGTTCAGACTCCCTGGGGCCTTAGACCCATTTTGAGAGACAGTATTATGCTCATTTCTGTAGCCTTGGTCTAGCATAATATCCGAATCATTATTTGGGCTCAAGTGCCAAAATATGGCACAGAGTGGGAACAAGTAAATGCTCTGTAGATACGAAGGAACAAATCCCTTTATGGTTCTCTTGATTAACATTGACTGTTAACTTTCTTGGCAGACTACTTGTTTTTTGTCAGCTTATTTTGGACTGCGAGGGCTTTCCAATGTTTCTTCTCTCCACTGTTTAGAAGTAGTAGGTTTTTATCCCCCTAAACCGAAGTACTTTGAGAATTGTTCCCCTTTTCTGCCTTTTCCACCTTCTTTTACAATCTGGTTTAAATTGTTACCATTTGGGACTAAAAGAAGGGTCAAGAACCAGGTTACGTCTCATAACTCCTAGCCCAGTGGTCTTTGCACTTGGCTATGCTACAAATCAATTCTATGGAATTAGATCTGTCCCATCACCTCAAATATAAGTATCTGTGGATAGGAATATTATGCAAATTAATTATGCTTATATAATTAACATTATAGAATAATTATATACATGTAACATATTGTCCTGAGCATGTGGAGTTGATACTTGCCCACTTTGTGTCAATAGGACATATCTATGAATGAATTGCTTTCTAAATACGGTGTCTTACTATTTGGTAATCTATACACCTTGGTCACCTTTTCTGATGTTAATGAAATGGTGGGCCTTTTATCCATCACTGAGATATAGTCTGTGACCCTATGGCAGAATTTGGTGTTTTTTTTCAGCTTATTGGTTATTATAGTAGTTGAACCCGCATCCTTGTCTTAATTAGCATAATGTTTCTCAGTTATGTTTTAAGTGGCTTAGATATTTGATCCTAAAATATCATTGCAGGAGAAGATAAAAATGTGGAGATATGAAAAAGTCTGTGAACATGAGGCTATTAAAATGTTATATATGTGTTCAATATGTCTAAGAGTTAAAGCAAAACACAGCAATCATTTATTTGGAGGAGTAGAGGTACAGAGTTTATCAATGTCGTCCCACTGATGGCATGAGAAGAAAGGTCTTAGGCAGTCAGCTGGCTGGAATTAAAGGCCACATCAGCACAATGAGAAAATTTGCTGAAAACGATGATGTGTGAGATGAAATGATCATTTCCTTTTTGACAATTATGAAGTTAGGATAGATAGTGTGGGAGGTATAAGGGTTACAAAGAGGATTAGGTGTAAGAATAATAAGGCAGAGTGGGAGGACAGCTTTTAGTGCAGATGGTAATGTAATATATTGTGGCTATATTGTAGGGCACATTAAAACTGGCTAAAGAGATGATTATAAAGCTGGTAGAAATGAACATTTTTCAAATAATCTTTATAAAGCATGGGTATTACCCTTTTATCAGAATTAGGAATTGTTGACTCATTTATGAAATAAAACACACTTGACCATATTAAAAAAATGAGTGGATGTAATAGAGATTTATAGTCGCCTAGGTGAAGTGTTTGTACCTGTTTTGAGTAGATCTGTATAAGTAGTAGAGGCCTAAGCATTATACTCTCTTTTATTTATTTATTTATTTATTTATTTATTTTATTGGAGTATAGTTGCTTTACACTGCTGTGTCAGTTTCTGCTGTACAGCAAAGTGAATCAACCACATGTATACATATATCCCCTCTTTTTGGATTTCCTTCCCATTTAGGTCCATACAGAGCACCGAGTAGAGTTCCCTGTGCTATACAGTAGGTTCCCATTAGTTATCTATTTTATACAAAGTAGTGTATATATGTAAATCCCAATCTCCCAATTCATCCCATCCCCTTTTCCCCCTTGGTATCCGTATGTTTGTTCTCTACGTCTGTGTCTCTATTTCTGCTTTGCAAATAAGATCATCTATACCATTTTTCTAGGTTCCACATATATGCGTTAATATATGATATTTGTTTTTCTCTTTCTGACTTACTTCACTTTGTATGACAGTCTCTAGGTCCATCCATGTCTCTGCAAATGACACAATTTCATTCCTTTTTATGGCTGAGTAATATTCCATTGTATATATGTACCACATCTTTCTTTTTCTTTACAGCTTTATTGGAGTATAATTGCTTTACAATGTTGTGTTAGTTTCTGCTGTACTACAAAGTGAATAAGCTATATGTATGCATATATCCCCATATCCCCTCCTGCTTGAGCCTCCCTCCCACCCTCCCTATCCCACCCTTCTAGGTCATCAAAAAGCATTGAGCTGATCTCCCTGTGCTATGCAGCAGCCTCCCACTAGCCATCCATTTTACATTTGGTGATGTATATATGTCACTGCTACTCTCTCACTTCATCCCAGCTTCCCCTTCCCCCTCTGTGTCCTCAAGTCCGTTCTCTATGTCTGCGTCTTTATTTCTGCCCTGCCACTAGGTTCATCGGTACCAGTTTTTTAGATTCCATATATATGCATTAGCATACGGTATTTATTTTTTTCTTTCTGACTTACTTCACTCTGTGTGACAGACTCTAGGTCCATCCACCTCACTACAGATAACTCCATTTCATTTCTTTTAATGACTGAGTAATATTCCGTTGTATATATGTGCCACATCTTCTTTATCCATTCATCTGTCAGTGGACATTTAGGTTGCTTCCATGTCCTGGCTATTGTAAATAGAGCTGCAGTGAACATTGAAGTACATGACTCTCTTTGAATTATGGTTTTCTCAGGGTATATGCCCAGTAGTGGGATTGCTGGGTCATATGGTAATTCTGTGTTTAGTTTTTTAAGGAACCTCCATACTGTTCTCCATAGTGGCTGTATCAATTTACATTCCCGCCGACAGTGCAAGCAGGTTCCCTTTTCTCCACACCCTCTCCAGCATTTATTGTTTGTAGATTTTTTGTACTCCTCTCTTTTAGTAAGCATTTCTAGGGATAGCTTGGCCTAAAAAAATGTAAACAGATTGTTGAGCAAGTTGGGTAGAGTGCAGAAGAAAATGCAATTTTCTTGATTAAATTGGCAGTGACACCATAGCACAGGGATTTATATATTTGAAAATTTCTCCCGTAAATTTAATAACTTCGTAATATACCTGTACTGCCTACAAACAAGTGCTCCATATTAAGAAGTCTGAGTGATCCACACTAATTGCTGCTGTTAAAACACGCTTCAGCAATGTATTTATTCCCAGAAACATCTAATAATAAAATGTTAGGAAGGATAGCTTTCTGCTGAAATGAAAGACCACTCTCCTATGGGGAGCATATTTGTACCCGAGAGGACTGCCTGGTTCCTTAACAAAATAGGCACTCAATCATGTTTATTGGACAAATGTGTGAATGAATGAGAATTGCACCCAATGGGTAATCCTGTAAAAAGGCTGGCAAGAGTCATGCAAGTGAAGTCATTTAAGGGATGGAAGGCCATTCTGCTCCAGTTCATTATCCCCATGATTATTATCATATTATCTAAAATTGCATATTTGAGGTTCTTGCTGTTGGGTTAAGGCACTGCTTTATATAGGATTCCTTATTTAAATGAAAGAAAGTCAGAAAAAGGTAATAAATTATCTATAACACATCACAGCACACAGATTTATACATTAGAAAATTTACCCCATAAAAACCGAAGGGCAGTAATGAGGGTGAGGTTAGGGGTTTGCTCAGAGAGAGGGAGAGATAGCTTAAGTTTTTTTGGTGGAGAGAAGAAAGGAATTTCCTAGGAGGTCTGGCCCTGTTTGTTACCTTAGGTAGGTGGCATGAAAATTTGTTGCCCTTAATGGGAAGAGAAGGAGTGAAAGAAACTAATTAAAGAGAAAGATCTACTTTGTTATTCTTATATTAGCGGGGAATCCATGTTTTTATACAAACTGAAGGAAATGGCCACAGGAGATTTCTTGAATAAGGCTTCATGTTTTATACCATGTGACTTGATAACTCTGGCCGTAAGAGACTGGTGATCAGGGATTGATGCTATTGCCAAGACACCCATCTGGCTGTCTATTGGGTGACCTGACTGGAATAGACACTCACTGTTGAGTGGTAATTAGACCAGGTGAGGAGCGTCTCCCTCAGGAGTTTTGAATTCTTGACAAACAGAAACAGAGTCAGTAGAGGGAAAGGTAGACAGACATTGAATCATAAGAAGTAGTTAGTTCATTAAACAAATGTTGAATATTCACTATGTACCAGACACTGCTCTAAAGTGCAGAAGATGCAGTAGTGAACAAAAGTTTACCTTCATGGGCTTACCTTCCAGTTGGGGAGACTGGCAATGAATAAAGAATAATTATATAATATTATTTGGGGTAGTGATAAGTCCAGAAAGAAAAATGAATCAGAGAAGGGAACAGAGTCCTTTTTTTAGGGTGGTCGAGGAAGGCCTCTCTTAGGAGGTACAGTTGGCCCTCCATATCCATGGACTCCACATCCTTGGAGTCAACCAACCGCTGCTGGAAAATATTCAGAAAAAAATCCCAGAAAGTTCCAAAAGTAAAACCTGAATTTGCTGCATGCTCAGCAACTATTTACATGGCATTTACATTGTATTAGGTATTATAAGTAACCTAGAGATGATTTAAAGTGTAAGGGAGGATGTGCATAGATTATATGCAAATACTACACTATTTTATTCAAGGGACTTCAGCATCTGGGTTTTTTGGTATCTGAGGGGGTTCTGGAACCAATCCCTTGAGGATACCAAGGTATGACTGTAGTTGAATAGAGAGAAATCTAGATGACATGAAGGTGAGAGCCATGAGAGCATCTGGGGTAAGAGCATTTATAGGCAGACAAAATAGGATGCGGAAAAGCTTTGAGGCAGGAGTACGTTTGTAATGTTTGAGGAATAGCAAGAAGGCCAGTGTTATTGGAGCAGTGGGAGATAGATAATGAGACTGGTAGCTAATGAGATTGGGACGTATCCAGGGATCAAATTATATAAAGCCTTACAAACCAAGGCGAAGCACTTTTGTTTTATTTTAAATGTGATGGGAAGCCGTAAGGCAGTTTTGAACAGGAAAATGACATGATACGATACCCACTTTAAGAAGAACCTGGGCTGTTGTAGGGGAGAACTGACTGGGGGAGAAAGTGGAAATAGGATGATGGGTTAGGAGGGTATTGCAGTAGGCTAGGAGAGAGATTATGGTGGCTTGAAATAGAGTATTAACTGTGGAGGTCGCGAGAAGTTGTTGTATTAAGGCTGTATTTTGAATCTAGAGCAGTCAGGATTTGCTAATGGTTTTGTCATAGTGTGTGAGAAAGAGAAGACTGAAGGATGGCTTCAAAAATGGCAGAGTAACTGTAAGACAAGCAAAACATACTTGAGATGGAGATCATTAGATGAGTACATTATCAGGGCTGCTAGTTGGTTACTAGAGCTGCTTTGGGGGTTTTAAAACTGCTGTTGTATCCTGAACAACAAGGAACTATTTTTGCACTTCTCCATGTTGTCTGGCTGTATAGCAGCTGAATCAGTTTCCTGAGTTTTCTTTCTCCCCCCATGATTTTTGCAGTAAATCTATATCATCTCGGTACATCTATAGTCCGTGCAACATGAAAGACCCTAATATAGTTTTGCTGAGCACTCCCCAGGTTCACATAAATATTGTTGATGTTTAATAATGCTTCACACAATATCTTGACAGCATTATCAAGCATTAAGCTTTATTTTTTTATTATTATTTTTTAATATTTATTTATTTATTTGACTGCGCCAGGTCTTAGTTGCGGCACACAGGATCTTCAATGTCGTGTGCGGGAGCTTCGTTGCGGCATGTAGGATCTTCAGTTGTGGCATGCAGGATCTTTAGTTGCGTCATGCGGGATCTTTAGTTGCAGCATGTGGGATCTAGTTCCTTGACCAGGGATCGAATCTGGGCCCCCTGCATTGGGAGCACGGAGTCTTAGCCACTGGATCACCAGGGAAGTCCCTCAAGCATTAAGCTTTAAATTGCAAAAAACTGGTTTATTCCTAATGTTTCTTAATAATGGTTTTACAAAGCAAAATTTAAACTGTTTGAAATTTTAAAAAATAACCTGAAGAAAGGGATGCCGTGACCTTTTCCAAAATTATTTAGTTATTTGAATAGTAGTATATTCAATATCCTCACAACAGAGTAACCTCCTTGAGAACTGGAACTATATTTGTTCTCTACTATATCATTTAATGCCTTGCCTAGTGCCTGACAAATAGAAGTACAACAAGTCTTATGTTAAGGAATGAATGAATTGATGTATGCCTATATTTCATCTGTACTGTTTAATTTATATAGGGAGCCTATCATTTTTTTCCTGGGGTATTCTGACAAGTTTAGTTGTTTGGCACAAAACTTCTTTACTCTCAATGTAGTAACTGATTTAAAAAGGCTGTATAACTACAGAGGGTAGATTTCAACTTGTAGGAGCTGAGCCAGAAACTTACTTATTTGGGTTTAAAATGTAGATGTCATTTGTTTACTTGAACTCCCCCCACCCCAGTTTTGTGTGTTACATAAAAATAAGCATAACTAGAACAAGGAGAGGTTATTTTTGTTAACATCTGTGTACAAATTATTATTAGCACTGCTAATCCAAGAGCTTAATCATTGGCATGATACCTGTATCACCACCAGATGCAAGCTTTCTGAATCTAACAGTAAATAAATGACTTTGAATGATTTTAAAAGGAAACAAAAATGTAAACATTTTTTTCCCAAAGCTAGCTCATTGGTTCAAAGCTAGCCCATTTATAAATGAATATTTTAAAAATGGGCCATTTTTTTTCTAAATTACAGTTTTCCTTTCATATAAAACAAAAATAGATATCCATGAACAGTAGTTGTTATAAAAACAGAATTTTAGTGGATGTACCAACATAATTAGAAAAAAATACAGAAAGATTTTCAAATTCAATCCTCAAGACAAGAAACTAACTTTTGTTAAAAATGGAAACCTACCACCAGCCACATCTGTCAATGAAATGTTTTGTAGACAGGCTTGGGATAAAGTAGGTTGTGAAGACTCAAATTGAACTTGTAAAGGTATAGTGAGTTAAGAATATAAAAACTGCTATGTGGAGTTGGCCCACAATTTTTCTTGCTCGCTATTTATTAGTAGAACCAAGGGGTAGGTTATAGGAAGGAAGGCCTTCTTTTCCTTATATCAGTCTCAAAAGGTTAGATTTAAAACATTGCAAATTTTCTTAAGTCATTATGACTCAATCATATTGCACTTTAAATAATTTTGAAGTTATTTATATGGTCTGTTTGTACTTCCTTGGGAGTAATAAATTTCATGTTGCTACCTCTTACTGTTGTAATATTCTTTTTTTAAAAAAATCAGTTATTCATCGTTGCCATGAAAGAAAATGTCTACACCATCTTATACTTTGCCTCCTCTCTGAGTCTTGGCAGTAAGGTTAGTACTTTGTATTGACCTTGAAATCTTTTTTTTTAAGAAGATTTATTTATTTATTTATTTATATTTATTTTTGGCTGTGCCGGGTCTTAGTTGCGGCACATGGCGTCTTTGCTGAGGCATGTGGGATCTTTCTTTGCAGCGCGCAGGCTTCTCTCTAGTTGTGGCATGCGGGTTTTCTCTTCTCTAGTTGTGGCGTGCGGGCTCCAGGGCGCGTGGGCTCTGTAGTTGTGGCGCACAGGCTCCAGAGCATGTGGGCTCTGTAGTTTGCAGCACTCGGGCTCTAGTTGAGGTGTGCGAGCTCAGTAGTTGTGGTGCGCAGGCTTAGTTGCCCCACAGCATGTGGGATCTTAGTTCCCTGACCAGGGATTGAACCCGCGTTTCCTGCATTGTAAGGTGGATTCATCACCATTGGACCGCCAGGGAAGTCCCCTTGAAATCTTATATAAATGGATTACCAATTTTGTTATTTCTAGAAATATTACCATAAGCAAAGTTGGTGTTACTGACTTATCATCACTTGAACGTGGTCATGTGAACTTTTTTTCTCTACATATATGTTATTATGACAAAATAGATATAAAATTCAGCATTTTAATCATTTTAGTATCCAATTAAGTTATATTTAGTGCATTTACAATGATGTACAACTATCATAACTCTATAGCTTCAGAATATTTTCATCACCCCAAAAGTAAACCCCATACCCATTCAACAGTCACTCCCCATTTCTCTCTTCTCACAAACTCTGACAACCACTAATCTGCTGTCTGCCCCTATGGATTTGCCTATTCTGGATATTTCATATAAACGGAACCATACAGTATGTGGCCTTTTGTGTTTGACTTCTTTCAATTCTTCTTACATTTAGCTATTTGTTTTCTATGTGTCATATATTTTGTTTCTCAGTTCCTCCATTACTAGCTTCTTTTGTGTTTAATTGATTTTTTTCTGGTATACCATTTTGATTCCTTTCTCATTTTTTTTCCTATATTTTTTAGTCATTTTCTTAGTGGTTGCCATAGGGATTCAAATTTATAACAATCTAGTTTGAATTATTACCAATTTATTTTTGATAGTACACAAAAACTCTGCTATTATACAGCTCCATCCCCCTTCATGTTTGCATTGTCATGTGCCTATACATTATGTGTCTATTAACATAGATTTATAATTATTGTTTTATGCATTTCTGTTTTAAATTATATTGGAAACAAAAACAATTATATGCATAAAAATTATATTTTATGCATTTCTCTTTTAAATTATATTACAAACCAAAAATACAATACCACTAGTTTTTATGTTTACCTATGTAGGTACTTTTGCCAGTGTTCTTATTTCTTCATATGAAGAAATAAGAGTAACTGTTTAGTGTTCTTTCATTTGTGCCCGAGAGAACTCCCTTTTAACATTTCTGGGGCTGGTCTAGTAGCAGTGGACTCCCTCAGTTCTTCTTTATCTGGAAATGCTTTAATTTCTCCTTTATTTTTGAAGGAGAGTTTTGCCAGATATAGAATTGTGGTTAACAGTTTTTTGTTTTCCTTTCACCACTTTAAATAGATCATCCCACTGCCTCCTGGCCTCCATGGTTTTTGATGAAGAAATTGGCTGTTAATCTTACTGAGCCTTCCTTATATATGGCAAGTTGCTTCTGTCTTGATGCTTTCAAGATATTTTCTCTGATTTGTCATTTGACAGTTTGATGATAATGTGTCTTAGTATGGATCTCTTTGAATTTCTGTTACTTGGAGTTTATTGAACTTCTTGGAAGTGTACATTCATGTCTTTCATCAAATTTGTGAAGTTTTCAGCCAATATTTCTTAAAATAGTCTTTCTTTCTCTACTCTCCTTCTGACACTCCCATTTTGTGTATGTTGGTATGCTTGATGGTACCCCATTAGTCTTTTAGGCTCTGTTCTTTTTCTTCATTCCTTTTACTCTCTGCTTTTCAGGGTGTAATTTCAATTGTCCCATCTTCAAGCTCACTGATTCTTCCTTCTGCCTGCTCAAATCTGCTGTCGAACTTCTCTTGAGTTCAACTAGAGGAGCTATTGTACTTTTCTGTACAATACTGTATGTATTGTTTAACTACTGTACTTTTACAGCTCTAGAATTTCTATTTGATTCCTTTTTATACTTTTTATCCCTTTTTTGATATTCACTGCTGAATCATAAATCATTCTCCTGATTTCTTTTAGTTTCTTTGTCCTGTTTCCTTTAGCTGTTCAATATATGTATAACACTAACTCAAAGTTATTGTCTAGTAAGTCTGGTATCTATGTTGCCTCAGGGATGGTTTCTTTCAATTTCATTTTTTCCTGTGAGTGGGCCATACTTTCCTGTTTATTTGTGTGCTTTTAATCCTGAACATTTGAATATTGTGATATGGTGACTCTGGAAATAAAAGTCTCCTTCCTCCATTGGGATTGCTGTTGTTGCTTTTTGAAGGCTACAGCCAACTCTTTAATGACTTTTCCAAACTATTTTTGCAAATCAAAGTATCATGCAAGATCTTGTCATGCACAATCTTGAAGTCTCTGTTTCGTTATCTCCATGGTCAGCCAATGATCTGGCAGAGACTTCCTTCAAAGCTTGGATCCAATAAGAAAAGAAATAAAAATATGTTCTGACCTTAGATTCTTTTGACAGACGCTTTTTGGGAAGCTGGTTTAGGTCGATGGGCTTGAAATAATAGCCAGCTTCTGTGCTAGTCCCCTGGGAGGATACTACCAGGCAGATAAAAACACTTACCACAATTTTTGGAGGACAGGATCCCTATTGCCCCCATTGGCAACATCCAGCTGCATCAAGAATATGGGCTGCTATTTCCATGGCTGCCTGTTATATGGTGGAGGGATAGGTGATAGGAGCTGCTATGCAAAACACTGAAATTCACAAAAATTTATCAGCCTCTTTCTTCATCAAGCACTCCCCTGAACACTACAAGTGTGCCTAGACTCTGGAGTTTCCCAATAGTTGATTTTGACAGCTTTTACCAGCTCAATAGTTGTCTCCATGGAGGGATTGATTCCTGGAGCTTACTACTTGGCCGTCTTCTGTGACATCACCCTGGGCCATGTTTTAAAATTCATCATGCTAATTTTCTCTTACTTGGTGCATTTGGATCATTTACACTTAATGTAATTATTGATATGATCTGCTATTTTATTGATTGTTCTTTCTGTTTTTCATGATTTTGTTTCACTTTTCTTGCTTTTATGTTTGTTACTTGAATTATTTAGAATTTCATTTTAACTTATCTTTAGAATTTTAAAATGTGTTTGTATATATTTTTAAATGGTTATTCTAAGCATTACACTATGTATACATGACTTACTGCAGTCTTACTGAAGTGTCAACATTTACTTCCATTTAGGTCCCTTTATACTCCCCCTTTATAACATAATTGTTTTAAATATTTTCCTTCATATACATTGAGAACTACATCAAACAATATTATAATTTTTGCTTTAACTGTCTAACATAATTTAGAAAACCCAAGAGGGGAAGGATAGTCTATTATGTCTACCCATATTTTTGCTCTTTCTGCCCTTCTTTCTTAATTCCCTATGTTCAAAGTTTACTTCTTTTATCATTTCCTTTCTGTTTGAAGAGTTTCTGTTAGCCATGCCTTTTGAGTAGGTCTTCTGGTGACAAATTCTCTTACTTTCTTTCATCTGAGAATGTCTTGATTTTCCCTTCATTTCTGAAGGATATTATAACTGAGTATAGGATCTTGGGTTGACATATTTTCTATAAAACTAAAACTGCTCTAAAAAGCCTGTTTAAAAAAGGACACAGGAGATTGTTATTAAACCAAAGAACTACTTCGAAAATTGTTAACTGGAGAGCAATGCTTAAGTATTTATTCTGTCTTTCCTGTAGGAACTATATTTCAGGGTAACCAAATTAAAAGGGAAAGCCCTATTTTAAAAAATAATATCACAGTTAGAAGAGAAAGCTCTATTTTTTCAAAATAATGATGTAAGTTTAGAAAAAAAGCTAGAATTAGAAAATTCCCATTTCACAATCCCTAATGAAATTATTGTTTCAGACAGTGAGTATTAATTGGTCTTAAAACTATTAGATGAATGGTTGGAAATGAGCTGGACACTTGAATGGTGCTAAAGTAATATCACAGAGATTCCCTTTTGAAAACAGGGGAGGGACAATATACAATGGACGAGTAACATTGTCACCACCCTAATGCAGTGCCAATCTGGGAAATCAGTTATATATCTCCAGTTGTGATGCAATATGAACCACAGAGTCTCATTTATAATGTATTTTAGCCAAAAATGTTTAATTTGAATCCAGACAAATCTTTAGATCTAACTTCCAGTTGATTTTTTTTTCAGGAAATTCAGAGGATAGATAATAAACTAAATAATATCACAAGGAAGCAATCAGATAAATCTAGAAGATGAGACATTATGTGGGACAGATGTCCCAATTACTTCAACCAGTTGCTGTCATGAAAAAGTGAAATGTTTAAAATTTCAAGTTAGTGGCTGATGCAGTATGAGGTCCTGGGTTGGATCCTGTTTTGGATAAAGCAGCTGTAAGACATTTTGAGAGCAAGTTGAGAGGATGGTTCATGAACTGAATATTAGATGATACTAAGGGATTTCTATTATGTTTGTGAAAATGTTATCTTGGATATATAGAAAAGTCTAATTATATTAGGATAGTGTGGCACCGAGATAAATTGACTGATAGAATAGATTAGAGAACACAGAAACTGACTGAGGCATATGTGGAAGCTTGATATAATACCAATAAGATATTTCGTATCATTAGGAAAAAGTGGTCTATTCAATTACGGGTCCTGAAACAACTGATTAATCAAACCAAAAAAAAAAAAAAAGAAATTGGATCTCTGCCTCATATCATATATAAAAATCAGTTGACATAAAAGACAAATGTGAAAGGCAAATGTGCATAAAAGACAAACATTAAAGACATATTAAATTTTTAAAATAAAATATAAGACAATGTCCTTATGGCTTTGGTACAGGGAAGAATGTTTTTAAATGTAACTAAAAAATGGTAACCATATATACAATAAAATATTAATAAGTTTGATTGTAATAAAATTAAGGACATAAAAAAAGTGAAAAGACAAACTGTATCCTGGGAGAAGATATACAGAAGACATAAAATTGGCATAGCGTTAGTATCAAGAGCATGCAAACAATTTTTATAATTCAATAAGAAAAGATAAAATATTTGAAAAAATAGATGGTGAACGTTTTAGAGGATATATGAATGGCAAGTAAACCTACGGAAAAGATGCTGAATCTCATTAGATTATGTCATTGTAATATTATATATCACAACAATATATCATTGATTACAATGAGATTGTATTTTATACCAATTAGTTTGGTAAGATTAAGCTTGGCAATTCAAAATGTTGGCAAGTATGTGGAGTAATAAGAACTTTTATATACAGCTGGTGAGGGTGTAAATCATTTCACTCCTTTTGGAAAAAGCTTTTAAATTCAAAATTGAACGCATACATATCCTACAACCCACCTATTCCATCTAGGTATAGGTTTTACATAAATTCTTGCACCAGTATACCAGCATACATGAACAAAAATATTTATGTAACATTGTTTGTAATAGCACAAAACTGAAAATGAGCCAATTGTTATTTGACATACGAATGGATTAAGAAACTGTCGTAGTTACACAGCACAAATGAATGTAGTACGACTTCACATAATAATATGGATGGATCTTAGAAACCTGATGTTGAATGAAGAAATCAAGCCATAGAAGACTATATACAGTCTGATGCCATTTAAAAATAGTTCTTTAAAAAGGCAAAACTAAAGAATACATGGTTTAGGGATCCATGTACACGTGGGTAAAACTTTTTTTTAAAGCAAGGGGATGGTGACATTCAGGATAATGATTACTCTGAGGGAGGCAGAGGAGTGGATCAGAGAGGAACACAGAAAGTTTTAATGCTGTTGGTAATTTTCTTATTTTAAAAACATGGTGGGTTCGTGTATTGTTTTGTATGTATCATGTATCAAATATTTCACAGTAAAAATTAAGAAATATTTATGAAATATTTCCAGTGAATGCTAGATTACATTCTTATGTATGAACATGTATTCACTGAGAATGAAAAATAATATTCTTACCTTTAAATTGCTTTTCCTTGATGTTGAAAGTAGTTTAATAGCTAAAGAGCTGAGATGGCGCTATTTTTAATAGGTCTTTCATTGGAAAAAGAAATGTTAGTTCTGTTTCTCCATCTGGATAGCCCAATGTGCATTTCCTAGTTTCTTTTTCCCGAGCTGTCTGGAATGGCATGATCTCTGAGAGGCCACGCCTAACGTAATTCTTTTAATGGCTATTGAAGTGAGTCTCAGTATAGATTTCATTTCATATAGTACCTTAAAATTCATCATATAGTCCCTTAGGATGAAATTTATGTAGGAGCTAACAGTGACAGTATATTTTTTAGTCTTTTATTACTGTTTGATTAAGGATATTTACAGGATACATTATAGAAATAGTGTGGTTTTACAAATTTATGAATATAATCCCAAGATAATAATGTGATGAAGAAGTTTGTTTTTCCTATAATATACAGACCCAGCATCATTACAGAAATCTTCAGAACTGACCTAGGCACTATATAAAAACTAAATTCTATCTGTTGACTTAATATAAGGCACAGTTCAGAGAAGCCACAAAATTCTTACATGGTACCAATTCTTTCATTCATAATTAGTTGTGAATAATGCATTACCACTAAATATGAGGCAAATTTGTTCCTAAGGGTCTCTAAAAAAGATACTTTAGACTTTATGGTGGCTCTCAATTTCTAATTGTGTCAGGGTACTGAAGAATATTAGATTAGCAAACAAAACAAAACAAAAGGGATGAAGAGATCGTGTGTGTATGTGCGTGTGTATGTGTATGCACATCTGCTTGTGTGCTGGTTCTAAGCAAAACTGTAAAGCAGGCACAATTAGTGTTACATGATTCTCCCCCATTCCTCCATCAGTCTTTAGAATTTGTTTACAATTTGTATTAGATTCTAGTTTATTCTTCCCGGGTTTCTTTTGCAAATTAGGCAAATACATGCACACACACACACACATTCTTGGGTCTCCTCCTTTCTTATGAAAAGGGTAGCATGTTTTGTGTCTTGCTTTTTTCACATAACATATCCTGGAGATTACACCATGGTAGTACAGCAAGCTCTTCTTCCTTCTTTTTTTGTGGCTGGATGCTATCAATCCATTTTATGGATGTACCATAGTTTAGTTAACCTGTCACTTCTAAAGGATATTTGAATTGTTTTCAATTGTTTGGTATGACAAATAATACTGATTGGATAACCTTCTGCTGTGTTGTTTTGTATTTCTTGAACTTTATCTTCAGGGAAGATTGCCAGAAGTGGAATTGCTGGGTTAAAGGGTAAACAAATCTGTAATATTTTTTATATTACCAACTTCTCAATAGAGATCACATCATTTTGTATTCCAGCCACAAATGTTTGAGAGTGCCTGTTTCTCTATAGCCTTGGCAACAGAGTGTATTGTCAGAGTTTTGGATTTTTGCCAATATGATAGGTTAAAAAATGGATTTTGGTGTGTTTTTTTATATTTTTCTTATGAGGTAGTAGAGTATATTCTAATTTGCTTAAGGGTTATTATCAATTTTTCCTGTTTTTCTGTTAGATTTTGGTCATTTTCTTTGTTCTGGGCTGTCTTTGTAGATATCTATATGCACACATACATATGTATATATTTTTGCCATGCAAATTTATTTTGTATTTATAAAGTCAAACTTGTCAATCTTTTATTTTATTTTATGGTTTCTGAATTTTAAATCATAGTTAGAAAGGCTTTCCCATTCCCAGGTTATAAAGGTATCCAACCATAATTTCTTCTAGTACTTATATGCTTTCAATTTTTATATTTAGACTTCTGAGCCATTTGGAGTTTATTCTGTACTGATCCAATTTTATCTTCTTCCAAATGGTTATCCAATTGTCCCAGCATCATTTATTAAAAAGTCCCTTTCCCCAATCATTTGAGATGTCACTTTAATGATATACTAAAATTTGCTATGTACATGGTTCTATTTCTAGACTTTATAGTAATCTGTTCTATTGGTCTATTTATGTGTCAGTAAATTATAGAGGCTTTGTGGTGTTTTTAAGATCTGATGAGGCTAGCTACTCCCACCCGTATTACTTTTCTCTACGTGTAAACTTTAGAATCAACATATCTAGATCCAAGAATTTTGTGGGTTTTTTTTGAGATCGTGTTAAATTAAACTTTAGGAGAATTGATAATCTCAAGAACATGATATATCTTTCTGTTGCTCACATTTATTTTTATATATTTAATGAGAGTTTCATAGCCTTCTACATGTAGGTTTGCACATTTGTTTTTCAGTGTAGGGGTTTTCTATTATCTTCTAATTGGTTTTAATTTGTATATGAAAGCTCTTGAGTTATGGGTTAATTTTCTACCCTGGTATCTTACAGAATTAACTTATTGTTGTAGTTTTCCCATTGATTTTCTTGAGTTTTCCGGTTATATCACCATGTTATCTGAAAATAATTTTCTTCTTTCTTTCTAATTTTTGTTTCTTTATTTTTTATTTGATTGAGTTGGATAAAATTTTCAATACAGTTTATGTAGTAGCGGAGAAGTTTTTCAACTTCTTCAAGGCTCCTTCTATGCCCCACCAGACCTGGACAGCCTCTTTGCACCAGGTCTTTCTCACCCATCTTCGTGTCCATCCCAATCAAAATATGCTTTCTTTTGGGACACTTACTTGAGTGCCCTGCTTTCCCTTCTGATTTGCAATTTTGTAAATGAGGAAAATTCCCTTGTATTCAGTTTTAGTACTTCATCAGGTAGCTTAAACCCAATTCCTATTTTTTTTTTTTTTAGTAGAAGTGGACAAATAAATAGTCCTTTTAAGTATGAAAAAATTTCCTATGTTTTAATACTGCTGTTAAAATAGCACTGTTCCTACCATACCGTAAGATAATATATGTTTTCTATGGGCAGTTAAGATACAATTAATAAAGTATGATTACTATCTCTCATGGTTCTTGGCTAAACTTTAATCTCTCTCTTCTGTTTTGTTCCAAGCATTATGCCAGCTGGCTAAGTGCCTTTAATCTCTAAAGTAGCCACACTGTATCATTGGTGTGAACTTCTTTAGGCTATAAAAGGTTGAATAGGATGCAGAACTATGGGACAAATCTTAGGAAGGCTGAACAAAAATGAGATGAGTCTTACTATTGGGAATAGTAAGATAATTTAAGATCAAAATATAATTTTCTCTTTTAAATGTTTAAACTCAAGACAAATGTGAGTAGCATAACATGTTTTTACTCTTCATTAATTTTTCTGAAAAAAACATTTTTTTACTCTGAAATTTTATCACAATACACTATATACCAAATACATGTTTGACTCAAAATGACACTTTCGATATATGAAAAGAATATGAAATATCAATCCCAAACAACCTAAAGTCTATACCAGAGATGGAAGATAAGTCTCATTTCATGTCAATTTTAATTGACTGGCTTAGAAGATTATGTTAAGAATGGTTCTGAAGTTACATCTGGGTTCTGAGGAAAGGGTGTTGTGATGTCTGCCAAGGGCAGGGATGGAGAAATAGTGGCATATATGCATATTTGAAATATCTCATCTATGCTTCAAAACTCCGAACATATACGTGGGCACTTATGAACTATATTTTAGAAAATAGCTTTTAAATCTATGTTTAAAAATAAATTTATTGTCTGTAAAGAAATCTCATGTGTATTTTAATGTGTCCACGTCTGAATTTCTAAAGGCCATCTTTTTCTATGGTTTAGACATGAAAATCACTAAACAGTTATGGAATACCTTGTAGATGTTCCAGTAGATCATTCATATGGATGATAGTGTAGTTGATCTCTGCCATGTGGGAACAATGGCAAACTATTAATCAAAGCCTTCACAAATTGTCATTCATTAACTTGGGATCAAGCCCTCAGCTCAGCAGACATAGAATCTTAATTTTGTCATTAAATTCAATCCATATGTCATCCATGACTCATAGTAACCAAGCTCATAGAGTATATTTGTTAATTTGTCCTGAGAACTTTACTGGAACACATACTAAAAAACTCTAGTCAGCCTTATTAGCTCATGACACTTGTAGTCAAGTTACTTGGGAAGCCAAATCTTAATCCAAATATCAAATTATTGATTTATAATAAGAAATATAACTGCCATTAGAACTAGAATGAATACTCAAATCTACATACCTACATGGGAATTAAAGTCATAATGTTCTTTTCTGAGCACTAATTAGAACAAAGGGAGTTCGACATATTTATTGGTCTTTTCAGTGAGATTTGTTTGGCCCAAACAGATTCTCCCATGTACAAGTGCTTGCAAGAGCATTGCCAAAGTGTAGCTTTCTGAGACTTCCTTATCTATGTATTTGATTGGCCAATTCCCCTTTTGACTGACATATTTAATAAAGCATGGTAATATAATTGCTCAAATAGCAGCCAAGTCTTTTAGGCCTGGCTTCCATTTGCTTTTTAAGGTAACTTTGCATCTCTACTCTTGCCTATTAGGCATTCAGAGTTTTACACCCACAGGACAATCTTATTTCTCTAATTTCCATGTTCTTGTGGGAAGCCTCACTATCTCATAAGTACTTAGAATACATCTTACTAAAGAATTGTACTTAGGCTTATTTTTAGTGAGTAATCTGAGAATTATTTCATTATCTCAGTTGTTTAAAACAGATACTATAGAGTGAGGAAGAGGAAAGATGGCTAAAGGTTATGAGTTGTATGCCACACAAAGTTTTTAGTCGATGTTAGTATTCAGTAAAATATTTCAGAAGTGCACTGCTTTTTGCACATTTTTTGCTGCATGCTCTAGCTTTAGCCCTCAGACCTCCCATGCAGACAGCGCATATGTTTGATGGGGCTGGACTGTTAAAGTTAGTATCTAATAATATGTGCTATTAGTCTGTGGTAATGGTCTTACGGAAGCTGAGGTGGGCTCAGGTTGTTATTCAGACGGTACTGCAATGCTTACTAAAAATGTATTTCTGTTTCTTTCCCCCATTTTATTTGAGATTGTGTTTCTAAAGATTTTTATTCCTATAAACCTCCACACTTCTCAAATTCTATTCTACTCAACCCTGGAAAACAAAAGCTGACCCCATTACCACAGTATCATAGTAAATGTATACTATTAAGCTTTACAGCAATAATTAGTCTTCTGTAGCAATTTCTAGTTGAGGAGCTCTAAACACTTCATAAACATAGCTTTCTCATCTTTCATTTAGTTGGAATTGGGGGTGAAAGGGAGAGAAGATGGCAAGTTTTAACTTTATAATAATTCTGTGGTCCCTATGTGGAATTATAATTGGTTATGGTGACAACTTTTCCAAAAGGAAAACAATTCTTTTGTATGAAATTATTACCATTGGGGTGAATTCACAGATATGGCTTGGGGACTTACTGCTTCTTCTCTAGAGAACGGGGGAGATTTACAAATAATTTTTATTTTGACTAGGAAAGATTTTATGGTATGTTGTGAGATAAAACATTACAAAACAAAATAAAGAAGTTTTTTTTTTTTTTTTTTTTTTGGTATTTCAAGCCTTTGTTGAGAGAAGGAAAGTCTGGAGTTTATGTACAAGAGAGAAGGAAGTGGTACATGTACAAAAAGGAGTGGGCCCCTGTATTCCCTCCCAGGGGCCGAAGAAGTGTTATTTTTAAATTAATTATTTCTTAGTTTTGGGGTGGAAGGTGACTAAAGGAAGACTTTAAGAAGATTGTATTGCACTTGAATCAAATTTGTTATGCACCTGAACATCCTTGGCAATGTTTCAAGGGGGAGATGAGAAAAAGAGACCCCAGCATTATTCTTTGTGATTTGAAGTTAGGGAAATCTTTTGGGGATGGGTAAGGAGTGTCTGACTAGGACAGGTTAGAGAAGGAAATGGGACTGGTGGACAGAGTGAGACAGAAATGAGAGTGTGAGTAGATAGTGGAGGTGATGGTAGTAGTTCTGTATCTTTGAGGCAGTGGATTCTGCAAGTGATTCCAACTCTCTGGGGACTAGTTTTAATAATGAAAAGAGATTGTGTATGTGTGAATCCAGAGCTGGGCCCTAAAAATGGAAGTATTTGGCATTTGAGCTTATTAAGAAATGACTCTCCCTTGGTCGAGCATACTTAGGGGGGCACCATTCTAATATCCAGAAAGAGGACTCAGGCTCCAATTCTGTGTTTCAACTCCTTTCCTTCAGGGATAGATCTTCAACTTCAGGAAACATTTTCTGAGTTTGGACAGCATTTTGCTTCCTTGAAATCTGTGTTTCTCAGTTCAGAGACTTCTTACAGCCATTTTCTTATAACAAGATATTGAGTTGTCCTTTTCCTGTTGACTAGGACTCAAAATTGGGGACAAGGAGGCATCACGTAGCTAAAATTGCATGGAACAATTAGGGGCTAGACCCTTAACTTGCTTAGGGCTTATTAAGAGGTAAACAGGTCCTACTACTTTTTTTTTTTTTTTAAGGTGTTGTTTTATGTGCTTTTTTTAAAAAAAAGAATTAATTAATTAATTAATTTATGGCTGTGTTGGGTCTTCGTTTCTGTGCGAGGGCTTTCTCTAGTTGTGGCGAGCGGGGGCCACTATTCATCGCGGTGCGCGGGCCTCTCACTATCGCGGCCTCTCTTGTTGCGGAGCACAGGCTCCAGACGCGCAGGCTCAGTAATTGTGGCTCACGGGCCCAGTTGCTCCGCGGCATGTGGGATCTTCCCAGACCAGGGCTCGAATCCGTGTCCCCTGCATTGGCAGGCAGATTCTCAACCACTGCGCCACCAGGGAAGCCCGGTCCTACTACTTCTAATCATCATCTCAGCACCAACCTTTTCACTCTCCTCCCTCCCCTTCCTAGCTATGTAAGCAGAAGGCCAGAAGACTACGGTGAAAGAAGGGACAAGTGCTGGAGCTGAGTTATTAGCCTAGAGGGAGAGGGCTGTGGTTTTTCTTTTCTTTTCTTTTTCACTGAGGGGAAGAAGAGGGGGTATTCAACCCACCTAAGCCAAGTGAGGGGGGTTTCCTTGTAAAGATTTTTAAGTGCTGGTTTAATGTCTGCTTATGCTGTAGACTTGCTGATCTGTCCAGTGGCTATTAGAACAGGAGTGTAGAAATTGGAGAGAGTGCAGGGTGGAGTGAGGGGCAGTGTGGAGCCGCCTGTACTCTGATATTAGGCCAATAATGGATGTGTGAGTTTGTGAAGAGTCAAATGGGAAGGTAGCTGGGCTTCAGCCATCTTGACAGAAGCCTACTCAAGAGAGATTGCCACCAGACAAGTATATCCTGGCAGAAGGAAGTTGTGAAATAAAGCAATCTCCAGGGGTGCAAACTGAAGGGGCATTGGAAGAGGACAAGCTGGAGACAGATTTTCTACCTCATGGAACCATGTTTGCCTAATGAAAGAGCCAGCATTTGGATGCCTGCCACACAGAGCTCGTCAATACCCAACTTGGGCCAAGAAAAGATAACAACGGGGATCAGATAAGAAAGAGCCACTTATCTCCAACTCTTTCCTTCTTGCCACAAAAGGCCATGAGAAAGGGCCCCAGAAATGGGGCTGGTAACAGATCAGACCATTTTCTTTCTCACTCTAAGTCTTTAAAGCCTGGATAGCACTGCCGGGGAGAGGATGAAGTAAGCTCCAAGTTGGAATTTTCATATCACATTGGGCTATTTTATAACTGAAAAATGATCCAGAAAGTTCTGTAATTGTTCTGAGATGTCAGTAAGGGGTAAGAAAGGGAGAATTATACTAGTATATCTGAAGATAGTGATTGGAGAAATATAAAACCCTTTAATATCTATAGCCTATCTGGGTCAGACTGCTCTGCATTCTGGAGCTGCTTAGTCCTATGTATTCCATAAAAGCCACTGTTTCATAAAAAACAAAACCCCTCTTGATTCGCACCTGTGAGTTGTCACCAGAACCTGTCCCATCTTCACCTGTAGCACTATGTGAAAGTGGTTGAGGGAGGGGGTGAAAGGAACTGTAATCTAGTAGGTCCTGTTCAACTTAACTGGGAGCCCGCTTCCTTGACTAGAACGATGGAACTGAGATTCTAGAAGAACTTGGTGTTGCCCTAGCACCCATAGTTGTTAATAGGAGCAAGAACACTTGCTTTAGGGTCTGGCTTCAGTCCCTACCTGCCAAGGCCAATTTTTACCTAGAAGTAATACTCTTCTGTCACAGCCAGTGTGCCCAGATGGGATGGGCTCCCTAGACTCTTTTCCTAAAAGAACTGGGAACCTCTTGGTATCCAAACAGGAAGAGCTTCTACAGCAGTGGGGGGTTGACTGCTTTCTCAGCTCTCTTGTTATTAGTGGCTTAGGCAAAGAAGCATTGCCCTCTGGGGATGTTTATTGCACTCCAAATTGTTATGTGATATTCTTTGTTTATATCATGATTTTTTCATTTTTTCCATGTAATTTACATAGTCTTCATAGTTATTAAACTACTACATAATACATTCATTCCTCGGTATCTGCGGGGGATTGGTTCTAGGCCCCCTCCCCCCATACCAAAATCCACAGATGCTCAAGTCCCTTATATAAAATAGTGTACTATTTACCTATAACCTGTGTACATCCTTCCGTATACTTTAAATCATCTCTAGATTACTTATAATATTTAATACAATGTAATTGCTATGTGAATAGTTGTAAATACAATATAAATGCCATGTAAATAGTTTCCTGCACACCAGCAAATTCAAGTTTTACTTTTTGTAACTTTCTGGATTTTTTTCCCCCTAATATTATATTTGTGAACCCTCGTTGGTTGAATCTGAGGATGTGGAACCCGCAAATACAGGGGGCTGACCGTATTCTGTTAAGAATATATGTCACACTTTCCCCAATTTTGGACATTGAGCTATTTTTTTTTCCTAATAGAAATGTTGCTTTGTGTGTGAACCTATTATTTTCCTTTTGTGGATTTTTTGTTTCTTTATTTTAATTTAAATTTTTTTGTGAATTGTTTCTTCAACAGAAGAATTTATTGGGTATAAATGTTTAGACAGTTTTAAGAGTCTTGAAGTATATCTGGATGCATATTCTTGAAAAATATTTCAAAATTGTCATTTGCCACCTCCAAACTTTCCACATCCTTGTCTGATTAATCTTCCAAATACATGTTTTTTTTTTCATATCATTCTTGTGTTCAAAACTTTTAATGGTTCCCATTGTCTCTTAGTTTGTATGAGTTAAAACTTTTGACTCCATGTTTTTCATTCCAGTCTGTCTGGTTCCAAAAGTTCTTTTAATCCTTGTCACCTGCTACATTTATATGTGAAATCCTTACGCTTTCCTAACTGCTCTGCTCACCATTGCCAAAATACACTTCTTCAACATCTTTGCTCACATCATTCCATCTACATGAATATGCCCTCTCTCTGCTTTTAGTTCTAAGGATATTCTATCCATATATTAATGTGCACTTTTAAAGAACATACTGTTTTTATAAAGTTGTACTTGCCCATTCCTACCCTGTACAAAGTTACTTTTCTCAGTTCTGAACGTTTTTTCCCCTCTCTTCCACCCCCGAACTTTTAAAGTATTTTTGTGTTAATTTTTTACCATCATTTATTTTTCTGCCTTGTATTGTAAGTATAAAAGATTGCCTAGCATGAAATGCTCAAGACTGAACAAACAAAACAAAAACCAAACCAAACTCATAAGCCCCCCCCCATCAACATACGCACCTAGGTGGGACTAGTAGAAACTAGAAAAACTGTTATTTCAAAATGGAAGCAGTCTGCCCTGCAAGAACAGATATTTGGGTAACTCTGAGCATAGACATTTGAAGGGATCCTTTAAGTGCAGTGAAACCCAGCAACAACATATGTTTTTATCCTATAATGGCGCAATGGCATACCAGAAAAATATCCAATAATATTGCTATTTTGAGGTAACAAGACTTTTGCATACGATGAGTGTATGGCTGAACATCTAGTTCTTTTAAGCTTTGCGTATGTATCTGTTGAATTATGTAGAAAATACCTGCAAGAGGTAGAGCATTATGCTGCCATCTACAATTTATGCATGTCTAGGAAATGAGGTCTACAACTTGTGAGCATTGGGGAAATTCTAACGTTAACTTAAATCTTTGTTTTCAGGGTAGGGGGAAGTGTGCCTTACCTCTTCCCTCAAATGCCCAAGTCTGAATGGAACCTCTTTGGCATTGGCTTTTCATACAGTATCAGCTCAGCTTGAAACAATGAAAGTAGCGTATCTGATCACAAGCAGTTGATCCCCAGACATGTTTATTGATGGCACTATCAAGGAAAACAGCATACTGACATATAATACAAAGAAACTTGGCAGACTTTATAGTGGCAATTCAGTTTTGGCATTTATATTGGTAAAAACAGATTACAAGGCTTAGTGCAGCTCAAACCTTATTTAAGCTTGCAAAATGTCTGATTTGATCAGTTGGCATTCCACTGAGAGCAACACCTCTATCTCTAGGAATTCCTCTTCTGCAGTTTATACTGGTGTAGTGCCTGTACTTTGCTTTGAGTGTGTTATATAATCTAATCTTTTTTCTTTTCCCCTGATTGACCCCATTCAAAAAATTCAACGGAGTCACCATGCCCCTGTCAGTGCAGTTCTAAAATTTTTAACTGAACAGTGACACTTAGTGGCTAGAAATATTCATTACAGTGCTCTTCTGTAGGAATCTCCATTAACACGTCCCATGGTAATAAAATAAATGTTACCAAAATTTAGTCTTCTTGGCAAAGTAATATATAGTATTTGAAGTGTTGTTGGTTTTGCAGCAGCTGTCATTCCATACCAATCCATTTAGTTAAAAAGCAAACAGGTGGCTCACACATATTGTTTGTACTACATAAATTTTAAAATTTTCCTTAGTCCTACAGAAATAAATGGGGGCATTTTTGCTGTTGATTTCAATTTACCAGGAGAATAAATAATGCGGTGAAGATATTATTAATTAAGAGCACTGTTGAAATTGATTTCTTTCTTCTAAGCAGATATCTATCGACCTGAAATATGAACAAGTGTCTTAAGCTAGACAAGTAATTTACACTTATACCTGTGAGACTGAAAAAAAAAAAAGCAGACAAAAAATTACTCTGTCCTTAATTAACCCCTTTGTTTTGGTACCATGGCATGTAACCAGTTAAATTATAGTGAGGTTTTTAAATGTTCACTCCAAGATCAAGAGGAGTTTATTCCTTTAAGGTCTAGGTTAAGTTTTCTCTCAATTTTTATTGTATCTATGGATTTATTTTTGACCTTTAAGGAAGGTTTTGGGACAATAATTAGTGTTTTATTTTCCTGTAAAATGAAAGAATGCTATCTTGCCTGAGGTTAATGTGTTTTTAAGTCTCTTGAGATGCTGTGATTGGAAAGCAATTTAGAATATTGTCTTCCAGTTTCACATACAACAGAGAGACGAGTGGAAAATATTTGATTAGTGGGTGTGACAATATATGGCAAGATAGTCATGGAAGTAAATGTCAACCATGTTGTTTGACTTACGTATTGGATTTTTAAAAAAAAATAAATTTATTTATTTTTGGCTGCGTTGGGTCTTTGTTGCTGCGCGTGGGCTTTCTCTAGTTGCGGCGAGCGGGGGCAACTCTTCGTTGTGGTATGCGGGCTTCTCACTGCGGTGGCTTCTCTCGTTGTGGAGCACGGGCTCTAGGCACGCAGGCTCAGTAGTTGTGGCGCATGGGCTTAGTTGCTCTGCGGCATGTGAGATCTTCCTGGACCAGGGCTCAAACCCGTGTCTCCTGCATTGGCAGGCGGATTCTTAACCACTGCGCCACCAGGGAAGCCCTATGTATTGGATTTTTAAGTACCAAAGTAAATACAATGAAAAGAAATTTTTTGACAGAACTGATTTAGGGAGTGGGAGGAGAGAGGTGATACAGTAGTCTTTTAGAAGTGTAGTGAAAAGTCTTTTTAAAGTAAACTTACTTTAAAAAGCAGATAAATTAGAATGTGATTATGAGGTTTATAGAAGCATTTACCAAAGCCTTAAAGTAAGCCATGTATCATCCAAAACAATTATTTTATTTAGATGCTTTCTCAATTGAGTAAGTTGAGTAAACAATTAACTTAATTCTCTACTCTCTGGCTCTTTTGAACTCTTATTCCTCCTCATTGTACCCTCTCTCCCTACCCACCAGGAGATGGTGCTCCTCTTAGGGCTCTCAGGGTATTATGGATGTACTCTTAACCCTTAACATGCTGTATTGTAATTGCCTGTAATCGTCTGTTTTTCATAGTTGGCAAACTCTTTGAGACTTGGGATTGTGTGTCTTATTCACTGTCTCTAGCATCTCGCACAGTGCCTGGCATGTAATAAGTACTGATTATTTAATGTTTGTAGGTGCCAGAATGTTGGAATACAATTAGAGAGAAGAGGCAAAGTGAAGTTTCTTCCTGGTTTCTAAGGGGTAGGGGAACCCGTTGCTTGTGGGGTTCTCTTTTGTGCTTTTCCAGAAGGGATGATGAGTTTCTAGGCTGTTGATGTTTCTTTTTGTTGTTGACAGTTTAGAGGTAATGGTTTGGGGTTCAACCATCCTATATAAAAGTGGCCATTCTATTTCAGGAGTTCAGTTTCAGGTGGTGTACAGCAGATTCTTTATATAATTCTCCAAATAGACATACTATCAAAGAGACTGTCTTCACTCTTGGGAAGTGTAAATCAAAGTACTGTGATGGAAAGAATATCGTATTGCTGAATGGAATCTTTGACCTAGTTCCACTACTAACTCTGTATTTAACCTTTACCTTATCATTTAATCTCTTTGATCCTCAATTTCTTCTTTAACAAAATGAAAGAGTTGGATTAGATGACCTCTAAGGATCCTTCTTATCTATAATACTAAGCTTGCATTGCTCATGAGGATGTAAAACAAAGATGTTGAGTTTGATTTTAATTACCTAGAAGGTCAAGATAGGGCTGTCCACTAGATGAAGTATAGGCCAATAGGAATTGCCCAGTCTTTCATTCATTCTTTGATTTAATACAGATATTCAGTATGTATTTTGTCGACTGAGATAATTCTATTTCTTCTGGTTTTTTAAGCAAACATAATGTGTTTTATTTAAAAAAAAACTTTAAATTTTGGTGTAATTGTAGATTTACATACTGTTGTAAGAAGGAATATAGAGAACTCCTGTGTACCCTTTACCCAGTGTTAACATTTTGCAAAACTAGAGTTCAAGTACAGTATCACAATCAGGACACTGACATTAATACAGTTAAGATACAGAACATTTCCATCACAACAATGGTCCCTCATATTGCCCTTTTATACCCACACCCAATTCCCTTCCGACCCCATTGCTAAACGCTGATAACCCTAATATTTTCTCCATTTCTATAGTTTTGCCTTTTCAAGAATGTTATGTAAATGGAATCATACAGCATGCAACCTCTTGAGATTGACTTTTTTTCTTGTATTACGGTTCTCTGGAGATTTATCCAGGTTGTTGCATATGTCAATAATTCATTCCTTTTTATTGCTCAGTAGCATTTCTGGCATGGATGTACACAGTTTGCTTAACCATTCACCCATGGAAAGACAGCTGGATTGTTCCCAGTTTTTGGCTATTATGAGTAAAGCTGCTATAAACATTTGTATTCAGGCTTTTGTGTGACCATAACTTTGAGATAAATGCCCAGGAGTGCAGTTTCTGTGTCATATGGTAGTTGCATGTTTAGTTTTTAAAAGAAACTACCAAATTGTTTTTGAATAGCTGTACCATTTACTTTCCTACCAGCGATATATGAGTGATTCAGTTTCTCTGCGTCCTCACCAGTATATGGTTTTGTCACTCACTATTTTTATTTTAGCCAGTGTGATAGGTGTGATATCTCATTGTGGTTTTAATTTGCATTTCACTAATGACTAATGGTGTTAAACATCTTTTCATGTGCTGATTTGCCATTGGTGTATCCTCTTTGGTGAAATGTCTCTTCATGCTTTTTGCCCATTTTCTAATTGATTTTTTTAACTGTTCAGTTTTAAGGGGTTCTTTATATATTCTAGATACTAGTCTTTTGTTGGATATGTGGTTTGCAAATATTTTCTCCCAGTCTATAACTTGTCTTTTTATCCTCTTAGCAAAATCTTTCACAGAGCAAATTTAAAAATTCTGAAGAAGTCCAGCTTATCAATTTTTCCTTTTATGGATTGTGCTGTTTGTGTAAAATCATAGAACTCTGCCTAGTCCTAGATCCTGAAGATTTTCTCCTATTTTTAAAAAAAGTCTTACCGTTTTAAGTTTTATATTTAAGTCTATGATCCATTTTGAGCTACTTTTTGTATAAAGGTTGAGACTTAAGTTGAAGTTTATCTTATTGCCTATGGATGTCCAATTGCTCCATTGCACCATTTGTTGAAAAGGTTATCTTTCCTTCACTGAATTGCTTTTGTACCTTTGTTAAAAATCATTTAGGCATAATTTGTATGGGTCTATTTCTGTGTTCTCTGTTTTTATTCCATTGATCTATGTGTTTGTCCCTCCACCAATACCACACAGTCTTGATTACTATAGCTATATAAGTCCTGAAATCAAGTAGAGTGATTCTTCCCATTCTGTTCTTCTTTTTCAAGATTGTTTTACTATTCTAGTTTTTTGGCCTTCCCATATAAATTTTAGAATAAACTGTATGTATCTAAAAGATCTTGCTGAGATTTTGATAGGAATCACATTAAACCTATATATCAATTTGGAAATAATTTACACCTTTAATATTATTGAGTCTACCAATCCATGGTCATGGTCTATCTGTCTGTCTTATCTATCTATGTATCTGTATATCTATGTATCTATGTATCTATCTATCTACCTATTTTTTCTTTGGTTTCTTTTATCATCTTTGTATAATTTTCAGCATGTAAACATATCTTGTTAGAATTATATTAAGTATTTCATTTTGAGCAATAATAAATGGTTCTGTATTTTAAGTATCAGTGTTTATATGTTTTTTGCTCCCATATAGAAGTACAACTGATTTTGGTATGTTAATCTTGTATCCTGTGACCTTGCTGAAATCATTTATTAGTTCTAGGAGGTTGTGTGTGTGTGTGTAGATTCCTTGGCATTTTCTATGTAGATAATTATGCCATCTGCAAAAAGGAACAATTTTATTTCTTCTTTTTCAATCTTTTTGTCTTTTGTTTTTCTTTCTTGTCTTATTGCGATGGCTAGAGCTTCTAGCTCTATGTTGAATCAAGAGTGGTCAAAGCAGACATTTTTGTCCTGTTCTCAATTTTAGGGGGAAAGTCACCATTAAGTATAATGCTACTAAGGTGTAGGTTTTTTGTAGATGCCTTTTTACCAAGTTGAGGGAGTTCCCTCTATTGTTTTTCAGATAGTTTTTTTTTTTTTTAAATCATGAATGGGGGGGTGTTGAACTTTGTCAAATGCTTCTGCATTGATTGATATGATCATGTGACTTTTCTTCTTTAGTTTTTAATATGGTGGATTACAGTGATTGGTTCAAATATTGAACTAGCCTTGAATCCCTGGAAGAAACTTCAGTTGGTCATGGTGCATAATTCTTTGTAACATATTGCTGAATTCTATTTTCTAATATTTTGATAAGGATTTTTACATCTAATTCACAAGGAATATTTATCTGTAGTTTTTCTTTTCTTTCTGTACAGAAGGTATCAGTGTAATACTAACTTCATAAAACAAATTGGGAAATATTTCCTTTTTTATTTTCTAGAAGAGATTGTATAGAATTGGTGTTAATTTTTCCTCAAATATTTGGTAGAATTATCTAGTGAAACCATCTGGGCCTGGAGATTTCTTTTTTTTAATTAAGAATTCAATTTCTTTTATAGTTATAGGGATATTCAAATTATATTCAAATATTATTAAAATATTGTTAATATTGGATGATTGTGGTAGTTTGTGTTTTTTTGGGAATGGTTCACTTCATCTAGGTTGTCAAATTTATGTATATAGAGTTATTCATAGTATTCCTTTGTCTGTTTGGTGTCTGCAGGGTCTGTAGTGATATTTCCTCTTTCTTTCTTGGTATTGGTAATTTATTTTTTCCTTGTCAGTCTTGCCTGAGGTTTGTTATTACACTGATCTTTTCAAAGAACCAGCTTTTTTTCTTTTCATTGATTTTCTGTATTGTTTTTCTGTTTAATTTCATTGATTTCTGCTCTTATCTTTATTATTCCTTCTTTCTGCTTGCTTTGGGTTTATTTTGCTCTTGCTCTGTTTTCTAATGTTTGCATTTAGTGCTATAAGTTTCTATTTTAGCACTGCTTTAGCTGTGTCCAACAAATTTTGATATGTTATATTTTTATTTTCATTCATTTCCATGTATTTTTAAAATTTCCCTTGAGGCTTACTCTTTGACTCATGGATTATTTAGAAGTGTGTGTCTAGGTTCCCATTTTTTGGAGATTTTCTTGTTATCTTTCTGTTTTTGATTTCCAGTTTGATTCCATCATGGTCAAAGAACACACTCCCCATGATTTCAGTTCTTTTAGATTTGTTGAGGTTTGTTTTACAGCTCAGGACATAGCCTTTCTTTGTATACATTCCTTGGACATTTGAAAAGAAAGTGCATTCTGCTCTAATTGTGTGGAGTGTTCTATAAATGTTGATTCAATTCTATTGATTGGTTAGATTGAGTTCTTCTTTCTTCTATACCCTTGCTGATATTCTATTTCTTTTATAAAATGTTCAGTGGGAGTGTTGAAGTCTCTAACTATAATAGTGTATTTGTCTATTTCTCCTTTCAGCTCTGTTGTTTGGTGCATACACATTTAGGATTCCTATGTCTTCTTGGTGGATTGAATCTTTTATTATGTCTTTCTATCTTTTATAACGTGTCTCTCTGTTTTTGGTCATTTTCTTTGCTCTGAAGTCTATTACTTTACCTGATATTAATACAGCCACTGCTGCTTAACTTTGATTAATGCTTGAATATTATATCTTTTCCCATCTTTTTACTTTAAATAGGCCTATATTGTTCTATTTGGAGTGAGTTTCTTGAAGACAGATTACAGTTGGGTCATGTTTTTAAATGCACTGTGCAATTTTCTGTCTTTTAATTGGTGTATTTAGGCCATTTACATTTGATATGATTAGTGATTGGTTAGTACTTGAATCTGTCCTTTATTTTTTGTTTTATGTCTGTTTGCTCTGTTTTTTATTTCTCTGTTTTCTTTGTCCTGCCTTCCAGTGGATTACTTGAACGTTTTTCAGAATTCTGTTTTGGTTTATTTATAGTGTTTTAAGTATATCTCTCTTTATAGCTTTTTTTTTTTTTTTGAGTGGTTGCTCTAGGTATTGCAATATATATATATATCCCATCACAATTTATTAGTGTCATCATTCTACATATGTGTGAAGTACAGAAGCCTTACCTCCCTTTATGTCCCTTCACAATCCTCTCTTTATAATGTAATTGTCATAAATACTTTCTCTACATACATTTAGAACCACATCAGACAGCATTGTAATTTTTGCTTCAACTGTTTAACATAATTTAGAAAACTCAGAATGAGAAGGAAAGCCTATTGTATGTACCAGTTTTTTTTTGCTTATTGTGTTTTTCATTTCTGATGTTCCAAGGTTCTTTCTCTTATCATTTCTCTTCTCTTTACGGAACTTCCTTTAGCTACTCTTTTGGGGTAGGTTTACTAGTGAAAAATTCTCTTAGTTTCCCTTCATCTGAGAATGTCTTCATTTCCTCTTAATTCCTGAAGCGTAATTCCACTGGATATAGGGTCCTTTGTTGACAGTGCTTTTCCTTCAGCACTTGAAAAGTATTGTGCCACTTCCTTCTGGTCTCCAAGGATTCTGATGAGAAATTCACCGTCATTCAAATAGTTTCCTCACTATAGGTAAGGTTTCATGGCTACTTCCAAGACTTTTCTTTGTCTTTGGTTTGCAGAATTTTAATTATCATATGTGTTGGTAGATTTCTTTGGGTTTGTTTTGTTTGGGAATCACTCAGCTTTGTGAATCTGTAGGTTTATATCTCTTGCTAAACTTGGGAAGTTTTCAGCCATTATTTATTCAAGTACTTTTTCATCCCTGTCCTCTTTATCCTCTCCTTCCAGGATTCCAATGACACAAATGTTAGATCTTTTATCATAATCCCACAGGTCCCCAAAGCACTAGTTTGTTTTTTGTTTTTTGTTTTAGTCTATTTTCTCTATGTTGTTCAAATTGAGTAATTTCCATTGTTTTCTCTTCCAGTTCACTGTTTCTTTCCTCTGTCTCCTCCATTCTGCTGTTGAGCCCATCCACTGAATGTTTTTTCTTTTCTTCTTTTTTAACATCTTTATTGGAGTATAATTGCTTTACAATGGTGTGTCAGTTTCTGCTTTATAACAAAGTGAATCAGTTATACATATACATATATCCCCATATCTCTTCCCTCTTGCATCGCCTTCCCTCCCACCCTCCTTATCCCACCCCTCTAGGTGGTCACAAAGCGTCGAGCTGATCTCCCTGTGCTATGTGGCTGCTTCCCACTAGCTATCTATTTTTCATTCAGTAGTGTATATTTGTCCATGCCACTCTCTCACTTTGTCCCAGCTTACCCTTCCCCCTCCCTGTGTCCTCAAGTCCATTCTCTAGTAGGTCTGCGTCTTTATTCCCGTCCTGCCCCTAGGTTCTTCATGACTCTTTTTTTTTTTTTTTTTAGATTCCATATATATGTGCTAGCATACGGTATTTGTTTTTCTCTTTCTGACTTACTACACTCTGTATGACAGACTGTGGTCCATCCACCTCACTCCAAATAACTCAATTTCGTTTCTTTTTATGGCTGAGTAATATTCCATTGTATATATGTGCCACATCTTCTTTTTCCATTCATCCAATGATGGACACTTAGGTTGTTTCCCTGTCCTGGCTATTGTAAATAGACCTGCAATGAACATTGTGGTACATGAATCTTTTTGAATTATGGTTTTCTCAGGGTATATGCCCAGTAGTGGGATTTCTGGGTCATATGGTAGTTCTATTTTTAGTTTTTTGAGGAACCTCCATACTGTTCTCCATAGTGGCTGTATCAATTTACATTCCCACCAACAGTGCAAGAGTGTTCCCTTTTCTCCACACCCTCTCCAGCATTTATTGTTTCTAGATTTTTTGATGATGGCCATTCTGACTGGTGTGAGATGCTATCTCATTGTAGTTTTGATTTGCATTTCTCTATTGATTAGTGATATTGAGTATTCTTTCATGTGTTTGTTGGCACTCTGTATATCTTCTTTGGAGAAATGTCTATTTAGGTCTTCTGCCCATTTTTGGATTGGGTTGTTTGTTTTTTTGATATTGAGCTGCATGAGCTGCTTGTAAATTTTGGAGATTAATCCTTTGTCAATTGCTTCATTTGCAAATATTTTCTCCCATTCTGAAGGTTGTCTTTTCGTCTTGTTTATGGTTTCCTTTGCTGTGTGAAAGCTTTTAAGTTTTATTAGGTCCCATTTGTTTATTTTTGTTTTTATTTCCGTTTCTCTAGGAGGTGGGTCAAAAAGGGTCTTGCTGTGATTTATGTCATAGAGTGTTCTGCCTACGTTTTCCTCTGAGAGTTTTATAGTGTCTGGCCTTACCTTTACGTCTTTAATCCATTTTGAGTTTATTTTTGTATATGGTGTTAGGGAGTGTTCTAATTTCATTCTTTTACATGTAGCTGTCCAGTTTTCCCAGCACCACTTATTGAAGAGGCTGTCTTTTCTCCACTGTGTATTCTTGCCTCCTTTTTTTTTTTTTTTTTAAACATCTTTATTGGAGTATAATTGCTTTACAATGGTGTGTTAGTTTCTGCTTTATAACAAAGTGAATCAGTTATACATATACATATGTTCCCATATCTCTTCCCTCTTGCATCTCCCTCCCTCCCACCCTCCCTATCCCACCCCTCTAAGTGGTCACAAAGCACCGAGCTGATCTCCCTGTGCTATGCGGCTGCTTCCCACTAGCTATCTATTTTACATTTGGTAGTGTATATATGTCCATGCCACTCTCTCACCCTGTCACATCTTACCCCTCCCCCTCCCCATATCCTCAAGTCCATTCTCTAGTAGGTCTGTGTCTTTATTCCTGTCTTGCCACTAGGTTCTTCATGACCTTTTTTTTTCCCCTTAGATTCCATGTATATGTGTTAGCATACTGTATTTGTTTTTCTCTTTCTGACTTACTTCACTCTGTATGACAGACTCTAACTCCATCCACCTCACTACAAATACCTCCACTTCATTTCTTTTTATGGCTGAGTAATATTCCATTGTATATATGTGCCACATCTTCTTTATCCATTCATCTGATGATGGACACTTAGGTTGCTTCCATGTCCTGGCTATTGTAAATAGACCTGCAATGAACATTGTGGTACATGACTCTTTTTGAATTATGGTTTTCTCAGGGTATATGTCCAGTAGTGGAATTGCTGGGTCATATGGTAGTTCTGTTTTCAGTTTTTTAAGGAACCTCCATACTGTTCTCCATAGTGGCTGCATCAATTTACATTCCCACCAACAGTGCAAGAGTGTTCCCTTTTCTCCACACCCTCTCCAGCATTTATTGTTTCTAGATTTTTTGATGATGGCCATTCTGACCGGTGTGAGATGCTATCTCATTGTAGTTTTGATTTGCATTTCTCTAATGATTAATGATGTTGAACATTCTTTCATGTGTCTGTTGGCAATCTGTATATCTTCTTTGGAGAAATGTCTATTTAGGTCTTCTGTCCATTTTTGGATTGGGTTGTTTGTTTTTTTGTTATTGAGCTGCATGAGCTGCTTGTAAATCTTGGAGATTAATCCTTTGTCAGTTGCTTCATTTGCAAATATTTTCTCCCATTCTGAGGGTTGTCTTTTGGTCTTGTTTATGGTTTCCTTTGCTGTGCAAAAGCTTTTAAGTTTCATTAGGTCCCATTTATTTGTGTTTTTATTTCCATTTCTCTAGGAGCTGGGTCAAAAAGGATCTTGCTGTGATTTATGTCATAGATTGTTCTGCCTATGTTTTCCTCTAAGAGTTTGATAGTGTCTGGCCTTACACTTAGGTCTTTAATCCATTTTGAGTTTATTTTTTTTGTATGGTGTCAGAGAGTGTTCTAATTTCATACTTTTACATGTACCTGTCCAATTTTCCCAGCACCACTTATTGAAGAGACTGTCTTTTCTCCACTGTATATGCTTGCCTCCTTTATCAAAGATAAGGTGACCATATGTTCGTGGGTTTATCTCTGGGCTTTCTATACTGTTCCATTGATCTATATTTCTGTTTTTGTGCCAGTACCATACTGTCTTGATTACTGTAGCTTTGTAATATAGTCTGAAGTCAGGGAGCCTGATTCCTCCAGCTCCATTTTTCGTTCTCAAGATTGCTTTGGCTATTCGGGGTCTTTTGTGTTTCCATACGAATTGTGAAATTTTTTGTTCTAGTTCTGTGAAAAATGCCAGTGGTAGTTTGATAGGGATTGCATTGAATCTGTAGATTGCTTTGGGTAGTAGAGTCATTTTCATAATGTTGATTCTTCCAATCCAAGAACATGGTATATATCTCCATCTATTTGTATCATCTTTAATTTCTTTCATCAGTGTCTTATAATTTTCTGCATACAGGTCTTTTGTCTCCTTAGGTAGGTTTATTCCTAGATATTTTATTTTTTTGTTGCAGTGGTAAATGGGAGTGTGTTCTTAATTTCACTTTCAGATTTTCATCATTAGTGTAGAGGAATGCAAGAGATTTCTGTGCGTTAATCTTGTATCCTGCTACTTTACCAAATTCATTGATTAGCTCTATTAGTTTTCTGGTAGCATCTTTAGGGTTCTCTATGTATAGTATCATGTCATCTGCAAACAGTGACAGCTTTACTTCTTCTTTTCCAGTTTGGATTCCTTTTATTTCTTTTTCTTCTCTGATTGCTGTGGCTAAAACTTCCAGAACTATATTGAATAATAGTGGTGAGAGTGGGCAACCTTGTCTTGTTCCTGATCTCAGTGGAAATGGTTTCAGTTTTTCACCATTGAGGACAATGTTGGCTGTGAGTTTGTCATATATGGCCTTTATTATGTTGAGGAAAGTTCCCTTTATGCCTATTTTCTGGAGGGTTTTTATTATAAATGGGTGTTGAATTTTGTCAAAAGCTTTCTCTGCATCTATTGAGATGATCATGTGGTTTTTCTCCTTCAATTTGTTAATATGGTGTATCACATTCATTGATTTGTGTATATTGAAGAATCCTTGCATTCCTGGGATAAACCCCACTTGATCATGGTGTATGATCCTTTTAATGTGCTGTTGGATTCTGTTTGCTAGTATTTTGTTGAGGATTTTTGCATCTATGTTCATCAGTGATATTGGCCTGTAGTTTTCTTTCTTTGTGACATCTTTGTCTGGTTTTGGTATCAGGGTGATGGTGGCCTCGTAGAATGAGTTTGGGAGTGTTCCTCCCTCTGCAATATTTTGGAAGAGTTTGAGAAGGATAGGTGTTAGCTCTTCTCTAAATGTTTGATAGAATTCACCTGTGAAGCCATCTGGTCCTGGGCGTTTGTTTGTTGGAAGATTTTAAATCACAGTTTCAATTTCATTACTTGTGATTGGTCTGTTCATATTTTCTATTTCTTCCTGGTTCAGTCTCGGAACATTGTGCATTTCTAAGATTTTGTCCATTTCTTCCAGGTTGTCCATTTTATTGACATATAGTTGCTTGCAGTAATCTCTCATGATCCTTTGTATTTCTGCAGTGTCAGTTTTTACTTCTCCTTTTTCATTTCTAATTCTATTTGTTTAAGTCTTCTCCCTTTTTTTTCTTGATGAGTCTGGCTAATGGTTTATCAATTTTGTTTATCTTCTCAAAAAACCAGCTTTTAGTTTTATTGATCTTTGCTATCGTTTCCTTCATTTCTTTTTCATTTATTTCTGATCTGATCTTTATGATTTCTTTCCTTCTGCTAACTTTGGGTTGTTTTTGTTCCTCTTTCTCTAATTGCTTTAGGTGTAAGGTTAGGTTGTTTATTTGAGATGTTTCTTCTTTCTTAAGGTAGGATTGTATTGCTGTAAACTTCCCTCTTAGAACTGCTTTTGCTGCATCCCATAGGTTTTGGGCCATTGTGTTTTCATTGTCATTTGTTTCTAGGTATTTTTTGATTTCCTCTTTGATTTCTTCAGTGATCTCTTGGTTATTAAGTAGTGTATTGTTTAGCCTCCAGGTGTTTGTATTTTTTACAGATCTTTTCCTGTAATTGATATCTAGTCTCATAGCGTTGTGGTCGGAAAAGATAGTTGATACGATTTCAGTTTTCTTAAATTTACCAAGGCTTGATTTGTGACCCAAGATATAACCTATCCTGGAGAATGTTCCATGAGCACTTGAGGAGAAAGTTTATTCTGTTGTTTTTGGATGGAATTTCGTATAAATATCAATTAAGTCCATCTTGTTTAATGTATCATTTAAACCTTGTGTTTCCTTATTTATTTTCATTTTGGATGATCTATCCATTGGTGAAAGTGGGGTGTTAAAGTCCCCTACTATGATTGTGTTACTGTCAATTTCCCCTTTAATGGCTGTTAGCATTTGCCTTATGTATTGAGGTGCTCCTATGTTGGGTGCATAAATTTTTACAATTGTTATATCTTCTGCTTGGATCGATCCCTTGATCATTATGTAGTGTCCTTCTTTGTCTCTTGTAATAGTCTTTATTTTAAAGTCTATTTTGTCTGATATGCCAATTGCTACTCTAGCTTTCTTTTGATTTCCATTTGCATGGAATATCTTTTTCCATCCCCTCACTTTCAGTCTGTGTGTGTCCCTAGGTCTGAAGTGGGTCTCTTGTAGACAGCATATATATGGGTCTTGTTTTTGTATCCATTCAGCCAGTCTTTGTCTTTTGGTTGGAGCATTTAATCTATTTACATTTAAGGTAATTATCGATATGTATGTTCCTATAATCATTTTCTTAATTGTTTTGTGTTTGTTATTGTTGGTCTTTTCCTTCTCTTGTGTTTCCTGCCTAGAGAATTTCCTTTAGCATTTGTTGTAAAGCTGGTTTGGTGCTGCTGAATTCTCTTAGCTTTTGCTTGTCTGTAAAGGTTTTAATTTCTCCATCAAATCTGAATTAGATCCTTGCTGGGTAGAGTAATCTTGGTTGTAGATTTTTCCCCTTCATCACTTTAAATATATCCTGCCACTCCCTTCTGGCTTGCAGAGTTTCTGCTGAAAGATCAGCTGTTAACCTTATGGGGATTCCCTTGTATGGTATTTGTTGTTTTTCCCTTGCTACTTTTAATATTTTTTCTTTGTATTTAATTTTTGATAGTTTTTTTTTTAAAACATCTTTATTGAAGTATAATTGCTTTACAATGGTGTGTTAGTTTCTGCTTTATAACAAAGTGAATCAGTTATACATATACATATGTTCCCATATCTCTTCCCTCTTGCATCTCCCTCCCTCCCACCCTCCCCATCCCACCCCTCTAGGTGGTCACAAAGCACCGAGCTGATCTCCCTGTGCTATGCGGCTGCTTCCCACTAACTACCTATTGTACATCTGGTAGTGTATATATGTCCATGACACTCTCTCACCCTGTCACATCTCACCCTTCCCCCTCCCCATATCCTCAAGTCCATTCTCTAGTAGGTCTGTGTCTTTATTCCCATCTTGCCACTAGGTTCTTCATGGCCTTTTTTTTTTTTTTTCCTTAGATTCCATATATATGTGTTAGCATACTGTATTTGTTTTTCTCTTTCTGACTTACTTCACTCTGTATGACAGACTCTAACTCCATCCACCTCATTACAAATACCTCCATTTCATTTCTTTTTATGGCTGAGTAATATTCCATTGTATATATGTGCCACATCTTCTTTATCCATTCATCCGATGATGGACACTTAGGTTGCTTCCAGGTCCTGGCTATTGTAAGTAGAGCTGCAATGAACATTTTGGTACATGACTCTTTTTGAATTATGGTTTTCTCAGGGTATATGCCCAGTAGTGGGATTGCTGGGTCATATGGTAGTTCTATTTGTAGTTTTTTAAGGACCCTCCATACTGTTCTCCATAGTGGCTGTATCAATTTACATTCCCACCAACAGTGCAAGAGTGTTCCCTTTTCTCCACACCCTCTCCAGCATTTATTGTTTCTAGATTTTTTGATGATGGCCAATCTGACTGGTGTGAGATGATATCTCATTGTAGTTTTGATTTGCATTTCTCTAATGATTAATGATGTTGAGCATTCTTTCATGTGTCTGTTGGCAATCTGTATATCTTCTTTGGAGAAATGTCTATTTGGGTCTTCTGCCCATTTTTGGATTGGGTTGTTCGTTTTTTTGTTATTGAGCTGCATGAGCTGCTTGTAAATCTTGGAGATTAATCCTTTGTCAGTTGCTTCATTTGCAAATATTTTCTCCCATTCTGAGGGTTGTCTTTTGGTCTTGTTTATGGTTTCCTTTGCTGTGCAAAAGCTTTTAAGTTTCATTAGGTCCCATTTGTTTATTTGTGTTTTTATTTCCATTTCTCTAGGAGCTGGGTCAAAAAGGATCTTGCTGTGATTTATGTCATAGAGTGTTCTGCCTATGTTTTCCTCTAAGAGTTTGATAGTGTCTGGCCTTACACTTAGGTCTTTAATCCATTTTGAGTTTATTTTTTTGTATGGTGTCAGGGAGTGTTCTAATTTCATACTTTTACATGTATCTGTCCAATTTTCCCAGCACCACTTATTGAAGAGGCTGTATTTTCTCCACTGTATATGCTTGCCTCCTTTATCAAAGATAAGGTGACCATATGTTCGTGGGTTTATCTCTGGGCTTTCTATCCTGTTCCATTGATCTATATTTCTGTTTTTGTGCCAGTACCAAACTGTCTTGATTACTGTAGCTTTGTAATATAGTCTGAAGTCAGGGAGCCTGATTCCTCCAGCTCCATTTTTTGTTCTCAAGATTGCTTTGGCTATTCGGGGTCTTTTGTGTTTCCATGCAAATTGTGAAATTTTTTGTTCTAGTTCTGTGAAAAATGCCATTGGTAGTTTGAGAGGGATTGTATCGAATCTGTAGGTTGCTTTGGGTAGTATAGTCATTTTCACAATGTTGATTCTTCCAATCCAAGAACATGGTATATATCTCCATCTATTTGTATCATCTTTAATTTCTTTCATCAGTGTCTTATAATTTTCTGCATACAGGTCTTTTGTCTCCTTAGGTAGGTTTATTCCTAGATATTTTATTCTTTTTGTTGCAATGGTAAACGGGAGTGTTTTCTTAATTTCACTTTCAGATTTTTCGTCATTAGTGTATAGAAATGCAAGAGATTTCTGTGCATTAATTTTGTATCCTGCTACTTTACCAAATTCATCGATTAGCTCTATTAGTTTTCTGGTAGCATCTTTAGGATTCTCTGTGTATAGTATCATGTCATCTGCAAACAGTGACAGCTTTACTTCTTCTTTTCCGATTTGGATTCCTTTTATTTCTTTTTCTTCTCTGATTGCTGTGGCTAACACTTCCAAAACTATGTTGAATAATAGTGGTGAGAGTGGGCAACCTTGTCTTGTTCCTGATCTTAGTGGAAATGGTTTCAGCTTTTCACCATTGAGGACAATATTGGCTGTGGGTTTGTCATATATGGCCTTTATTATGTTGAGGAAAGTTCCCTCTATGCCTACTTTTTGCAGGGCTTTTATCATAAATGGGTGTTGAATTTTGTCAAAAGCTTTCTCTGCATCTATTGAGATGATCATGTGGTTTTTCTCCTTCAATTTGTTAATATGGTGTATCACGTTGATTGATTTGCGTATATTGAAGAATCCTTGCATTCCTGGGATAAACCCCACTTGATCATGGTGTATGATCCTTTTAATGTGCTGTTGGATTCTGTTTGCTAGTATTTTGTTGAGGATTTTTGCATCTATGTTCATCAGTGATATTGGCCTGTAGTTTTCTTTCTTTGTGACATCTTTGTCTGGTTTTGGTATCAGGGTGATGGTGGCCTCGTAGAATGAGTTTGGGAGTGTTCCTCCCTCTGCAATATTTTGGAAGAGTTTGAGAAGGATAGGTGTTAGCTCTTCTCTAAATGTTTGATAGAATTCGCCTGTGAAGCCATCTGGTCCTGGGCTTTTGTTTGTTGGAAGATTTTTAATCACAGTTTCAATTTCATTACTTGTGACTGGTCTGTTCATATTTTCTTTTTCTTCCTGGTTCAGTCTCAGCAGGTTGTGCATTTCTAAGATTTTGTCCATTTCTTCCAGGTTGTCCATTTTATTGGCATAGAGTTGCTTGTAGTAATCTCTCATGATCGTTTGTATTTCTGCGGTGTCAGTGGTTACTTCTCTTTTTTCATTTCTAATTCTATTGATTTGAGTCTTCTCCCTTTTTCTCTTGATGAGTCTGGCTAATGGTTTATCAATTTTGTTTATCTTCTCAAAGAACCAGCTTTTAGTTTCATTGATTTTTGCTATTGTTTCCTTCATTTCTTTTTCATTTATTTCTGACCTGATCTTTATGATTTCTTTCCTTTTGCTAGCTTTGGGGTTTTTTTGTTCTTCTTTCTCTAATTGCTTTAGGTGCAAGGTTAGGTTGTTTATTCGAGATGTTTCCTGTTTCTTGAGGTAGGCTTGTATTTCTATAAACTTCCCTCTTAGCACTGCTTTTGCTGCGTCCCATAGGTTTTGGGTCGTCGTGTCTCCATTGTCATTTGTTTCTAGGTATTTTTTGATTTCCCCTTTGATTTCTTCAGTGATCACTTCGTTATTAAGTAGTGTATTGTGTAGCCTCCATGTGTTTGTATTTTTTGCAGATCTTTTCCTGTAATTGATATCTAGTCTCATAGCGTTGTGGTCAGAAAAGATACTTGATATGATTTCAATTTTCCTAAATTTACCAAGGCTTTATTTGTGACCCAAGATATGATCTATCCTGGAGAATGTTCCATGAGCACTTGAGAAGAATGTGTATTCTGTTGTTTTTGGGTGGAATGTCCTATAAATATGAATTAAGTCCATCTTGTTTAATGTATCATTTAAAGCTTGTGTTTCCTTATTTATTTTCATTTTGGATGATCTGTCCATTGGTGAAAGTGGGGTGTTAAAGTCCCCTACTATGATTGTGTTGCTGTCAATTTCCCCTTTTATGGCTGTTAGTATTTGCCTTATGTATTGAGGTGCTCCTATGTTGGGTGCATAAATATTTACAATTGTTATACCTTCCTCTTGGATCGATCCCTTGCTCATTATATAGTGTCCTTCTTTGTCTCTTGTAATAGTCTTTATTTTAAAGTCTATTTTGTCTGATATGAGAATTGCTACTCAGCTTTCTTTTGATTTCCATTTGCATGGAATATCTTTTTCCATCCCCTCACTTTCAGTCTGTATGTGTCTCTAGGTCTGAAGTGGGTCTCTTGTAGACAGCATATATATGGGTCTTGTTTTTGTATCCATTCAGCCAGTCTGTGTCTTTTGGTGGGAGCATTTAATCCATTTACATTTAAGGTAATTATCGATATGTATGTTCCTATTCCCATTTTCTTAAATGTTTTGGGTTTGTTATTGTAGGTGTTTTCCTTCTCTTGTGTTTCTTGCCTAGAGAAGTTCCTTTAGCATTTGTTGTAAAGCTGGTTTGGTGGTGCTGAACTCTCTCAGCTTTTGCTTGTCTGTAAAGGTTTTAATTTCTCCATCAAATCTGAATGAGATCCTTGCTGGGTAGATTAATCTTGGTTGTAGGTTTTTCTCCTTCATCACTTTAAGTATATCCTGCCACTCCCTTCTGGCTTGCAGAGTTTCTGCTGAAAGATCAGCTGTTAACCTGATGGGGATTCCCTTGTGTGTTATTTGTTGTTTTTCCCTTGCTACTTTTAATATGTTTTCTTTATATTTAATTTTTGACAGTTTGATTAATATGTGTCTTGGCGTGTTTCTCCTTGGATTTATCCTGTATGGGACTCTCTGTGCTTCCTGGACTTGATTAACTATTTCCTTTCCCATATTATGGAAGTTTTCAACTATAATCTCTTCAAATATTTTCTCAGTCCCCTTCTTTTTCTCTTCTTCTTCTGGGACCCCTATAATTCGAATGTTGGTGCATTTAATGTTGTCCCAGAGGTCTCTGAGACTGTCCTCAATTCTTTTCCTTCTTTTTTCTTTATTCTGCTCTGCAGTAGTTATTTCCACTATTTTATCTTCCAGGTCACTTATCTGTTCTTCTGTCTCAGTTATTCTGCTATTGATCCCTTCTAGAGAATTTTTAATTTCATTTATTGTGTTGTTCATCACTGTTTGTTTGCTCTTTGGTTTTTCTAGGTCCTTGTTAAACATTTCTTGTATTTTCTCCATTCTGTTTCCAAGATTTTGGATCATCTTTACTATCATTACTCTGAATTCTTTTTCAGGTAGACTGCCTATTTCCTCTTCATTTGTTAGGTCTGGTGGGTTTTTACCTTGCTCCTTCATCTGCTGTGTGTTTCTCTGTCTTCTCATTTTGCTTAACTTACTGTATTTGGGGTCTCCTTTTCGCAGGCTGCAGGTTCGTAGTTCACGTTGTTTTTGGTGTCTCCCCAGTCCTCTCCCTGGGATCTGACCTCTGAAGCCCGAGCCTCAGCTCCCAGCCCCCACCCATCCCGGCGGGTGAGCAGACAAGCCTCTCGGGCTGGTGAGTGCTGGTTGGCACCGATCCTCTGTGCGGGAATCTCTCCGCTTTGCCCTCTGCACCCCTGTTGCTGTGCTCTCATCCATGGCTCCGAAGCTTCACCCCCCCACCCCGTCTCCACCAGTGAAGGGGCTTCCTAGTGTGTGCAAACTTTTCCTCCTTCATAGCTCCCTCCCAGAGATACAGGTCCCGTCCCTATTCTTTTTTCTCTGATTTTTCTTTTTTCTTTTGCCCTACCCAGGTACGTGGGGAGTTTCTTGCCTTTTGGGAAGTCTGAGGTCTTCTGCCAGTGTTCAGTGGGTGTTCTGTAGGAGTTGTTCCACATGTAGATGTATTTTTGATGTATTTGTGGGTAGGAAGGTGATCTCCACGTCTTACTCCTCTGCCATCTTGAAGGTCTCTCTCAGTGTTTTTGTTTTTTTCATATATATACCCAGGAATGGAATTGCTGGGTCATATGGTAGTTCTATTTTTAGTTTTTTGAGAAACCTCCATACTCTTTTCCATAGTGGCTGCACCAATTTACATTCCCACCAACAGTGTACAAGGGTTCCCTTTTCTCCACATCCTTGTTAACATTTGTTATTCGTAGACTTTTTGATGATAGCCATTCTGACAGGTGTGAGGTCGTATCTCATTGTGGTTTTGATTTGCATTTCTCTGATGATTAGCAGTGTTGAGCATCTTTTCATGTACCTGTTGGCCATCTGCATGTTCTCTTTGGAGGAATGTCTATATAGGTCTTCTGCCCATTTTTTAATCAGTTCTTTTTTGATGTTGGGTTGCATGAGCTGCTTATGTATTTTCATGTCCAGAATTGTTAGTTGTACCTAGTGGTAGGAATATGGAAAAGTACCTCTACTCCATCTTTCTGGAATAATATGTCTTTTAATGCCTCAAAATAGGGATATTTTATTTGCTGCTGAGGTTAGGAGTTGTTGTGAGCAAGAGTGGAATAGTTGTGGGGAAAGGAAGAGAATTTCACTGTGGTTTATTTATAGTGTTTTTGAATGTTTGAGGAGAGTAAAGGGAAACAGATTCTGCCACTCCTAAAAAAAAAGTATGAATACTAATTGAATATTGGTTCATTCATTCACCACTCAGCAAACATTTATAAATCAACACTGTATGCCTAGCGGTGTGATTGACGCTAGGAATACAAAGACAAGTAAGTATATTTTTGCCTATTAGGAGCTCAAAATCTAGTCTATTGGAGCCTGACATCCAAATAAGCAAATAAATATAACATCTTATGGTAAGTAAACTGAGTCCTGAAGGATGAGTTGAAGTTCTTTAGGTGAGCTGGAAGAAGATGATCTAGGCAGAAGAAATGGCTTGCTTAAAAAGCACAAAAGCAAAAAATTTTGTGGGTTTAGGAGAATGGCAAGCATCAATGTGAAAAGAATAAGGAGGTCATATAAGTGAGTGGTAGGATATTAGGCTAAAAATACAGGTTGGGTTAGATTGTAGAGGGCTTTAATATGTTATGTCATGCTAAGGAAGTTTTACACTGTTTGCAGGCAATGGAGAGTAATCTTTAAGTTATTTGAGTGAGCATTTTAAAATAATGATTTTTGTTATGTTTATATATATATTCATGTGTATCCTTTAATATCCTTTTACATGTGTGGATGTAAGGCTTGCCATTCTGACTTCCTCTTTCTTTTTCCTTCTACTTTCTCCTATACGATCATCTGTGGCTAGAAATGGGGGAGAGAAATGTTCACTTAAACACCTAGAGTGATTTGTGTAAATGTAACAGATGCAGAGGTGGAGCTCAGGATGAAGCCGTTGTTTCAAACCTGTTCTCACAGACAGTTTCATTTCCACTAGTTGTGAGTGTGACTGTATGTGTTTAAATACAGTAGCACCACTAAGGGATGTGGGATGTTTTGGGGAGGTGATTAAATGTTCTAAAATTGATTTTGGTGATGGTTGCACAACTCATTGACCTTGCTAAAAACCACTGAATGGTATCCATTAAAGTGGTGACTTGTATGACATGTGGATTATATCTCAATTAAACTGTTACCCCAAAAAGCCCCCCCAAAAATAAATACAGTAGCACCCAGTATTAATCTTAATAATCACCTCACAATCCCTTTACTCCCTCAGTCATTTCAGTCTACTTATCAACAGTGATTTTTCATAGAATCAAGTAGAACTGTACACTGATGGGGGCATATTAATTTTAGGAAATGAAAAATCCATATCTTCTCCAAGAAATGGAAATGTATGATATAGCTCATTTTGAAATAGATAAAATATTCTTTATCATGCAGAGTGTTACATTAATGTTTCATTGTTTTCTTCTTAATCATTTACATTTATGGTCACTATTGCTTCTTGTCTTCACGTTTATTCTATTGGTATCCATAAACGTTTCCCCCTCTTCTGTAATAGCATATATTCAAACCTTATGGTATCCCTAATGTATTGGTATATTTTTAAAAATCCCGTATACAATAACACTTTATTTTTATGCTGTCTAAATCTTTTATTTAAAGACATCTGGTATGCTTGGCTCAGCGGACAAAATATGACAGTGCTGAAAAGTAGTATTAGCAATTCTTATGACTTCTTACATATTTTAGGATGTTTATGGCAGAAATTACATACTGTAGTGGATAGAGTAGCAGACTAAGAAAAATTTATCACTGATATGCAATTGCTTACTTGTTTGTGACCTAGGGAAGATCAGTAGCCTTTTCTATGATTCTGGTTTTTAATCACAATTTTATAGTTATGAAAGAGGCAAAAATTGCCCAAAATATCTGTGTAATAAGAGTACTGAGATTTTGAACACAGTTCTTTTTTTAATTTAGCATATTATATTGCTACTATTAATGTTCCTGAAGTGGCTCACCTGAATTCAGTTTCTTGTAATGATTAAAAACATGCTCTTTATATGGCCAATGGAAACTTTTTGGCTTGAACTTCTAGATGAAGTATAAATGAAAATATAATATTCACCTGTATTTTACTTGTTATAGAAATTCTTTAGATATTAAAATATTTTAGATATTAAAACTGAATTATTATTAAACTAAATTTGAAATATTGTTATAAAATTTCAATTATGTTTTGCTGCTTACAGTTTGAATTCAGAGACATTAACTGGCTAAATAGTATCTCTGTAATGAGACCATGACAGTAAAGCTATTTATTAGATATGTATAAGAACCAGATCATAGTTTGTGGTATTTCAGCTTGTGTGTACTGTCCTCTGCTGGATGGAAAATGTTATCCTAGTTCAAATGAGCAGCACCTTGTTTCCTTACTAGTGATTTATTTTGCTTAAACTTTGAAAGTCTTTGTGTTACATTTGCTAAGGGTAGGGTGAAGAAAGTTTCACTCACAAGCCAGATTCCCTCAAATATGAGTGATTCTGGGAAGTTCTTTGACTGTGGAATAATTTTGTTATAACATTTTCACAATCATCTGGGTTAAAATTGGTTAAAACGAGGAACTTAAGTTACTGTGGTATGCCTATATTTACATATATTTATGTACCTTTTATTGAAGCCAAAGGTCAAGATTCAGCCAAACCAGGGAACTCAGCAGGTCATTGGCAGTTTTTTGTATGGTGACTGGCATTGTGATTTTTGTGCATTTCTTTTTAAGATTGAAGTTACTTATTGTGCATGCTTGGTAGAGGTGCATACGAAGAAGAATGCTGGATTTTGATCTGATTCACTACACACATGCCAGATATATTTTGCTTTCCTGAAAAAGTTGTACTATCTTTACTCCTTCTCTAAATCTGTTGCCTTTCTAAGCATGATACCAAAGGAGAATCCTGAGGAGAAGAGTGATAGATTTTACTCCAAAATTTTAAACTTCTGTCTGCCAAAATCCACTATAAACGAGATAAAAAAACTGACAACTGGGAACAATGGGTGCAATACATATGGTGAACAAAGGGTTAAAATCCTTCTTTTAGAGAGTTCTTAAAATGTAAAAGAGCATATAGTACATGCTAGGCCATCATTTCATCTGGAGAGCTAGGTACTGTTATTATCTTTATGTTACAGATGAAGAAATTGAGGCTTGGAGAGGTCTTACTGTTAGTGATAGATTAAGGCTTCAAAACCTAGGTGGTCATAGCCCAGAGCCTATGGTGTTAACCATTATACTACATGCCCTCCATTCCTATAGATGCCCAGAGACATGAACAAGCAATTCACAAAGAAAGACATCCAATAGCCAGTAAACATATAAAATTTATTTACTTTTTCAACAAATCAAATAAGTGCAAATGAAAATAAGATATTTTTGTTTATCAAACAGGTTTAAAAAATGATTATGTTCATTATTGGCAAGATATAGAAAAACCACACAATTGATAAATCCTTTCATTGGGAAAATTATCTAAAAAATCCCTTAAAATTCTGTTTGGTTTTAACATTACAGTTCAATTTTTAGTTCCTTGAGAAAATAATTGTGTATGTATGAGATTTAGTTTCAAGGGTGTGAACCCAATATTTGTTTATAATATCTACAGACTGGAGTCAGCCAAAATGTCCAACAATATGGGATTGGTTAAAAAAATTAGTGTGAATTTATAAAATGGAATACCAGTAGTTGTTTAAAATGATATTTTAAAAGATTATTTAATTTTATATGTATATATATATATATATATATATATATATATATACACACACACACATACTTTGTATTAAGAGGAAAATCAGGTCATTAAATCATTAAGAGTCCATTTAGAACATATAAATTTTTGCATTGATAAGAGGCTGGAACGGTTTAGACCAAAACAGTAGTGATTATCTCCAGTTAGTGGGACTATAAGTCGGTATTTTAAAATTTTCTATTTTCCATAATTTTAAATTTTTAAGAAGAAAAGAGTTATTGTGAAATTTCCTTTAAATTACTTCGTGTTGCACGTAAGAATTTTAAAAGCATAGTCACAGATTTGCAAAATGGAAATTTTGATCTCTCTGTTCTTTAATTTCTAATGAACAATACATATGGATCATTATTTTGGTCTTAAGATGGATAGTTATCAGTAATGTTATTGCCAAGTAAACTTGAATGATGTTATTTTATTCATAATTTCCATGGAATTTTCTTTATCTCATTTGCTGGCCAAATTTTTATTTTTTTATTTTCTTTAATCACTCCACATTCATATTTGCCTTTCTATTCCCTATTTCTTCCAATGTATTTTCTACTTTTTAAAAATACCTCTCTTGTTTTTGTGTTTATTCTTTTGTAACACACTATTCTAGTGTTCATTCTTCAAATCCTTATTCCCACGCAGTGAAGATTTTGCAAAATTGGTGTGGAATTTGTTGTGATAAATAGAAGATGCCTACTTGCTTATTTTATCTTATATTATTAAACATAATTAAGGTTATAGAACCTAATCCTCAATAATTGGTGTTTTAATTTCAGCATTTGTTTATAAACTTGCATCAGTGTTTTTATTTTCTGTTAATGTGTGATTTATTTATTTATTTGAATGGCTGGATTTTTTTCTCCCCTGAGCAAATGATCTCTCTCCCCTCTGTTTTCAGTAAGTCAATTCCTGAATTATATTTGGAGTCATGGCACAATACTAGATGATTCAAACAGAAAGAAAAAAGAGATCTCTGGCACTTCATTTCCCACTTTCCCCTGATCAAACTCCTAAAGGTATGTAGTATGTGTTCTTTTGCATTTTGCTCATATGTGTCAGGCAGAGTAAAGCAGGCAGGGTTTAGAGACCTTGATATGATGTCTTTAAATTGAAAGGAATTATTTTGAGGCTGCTGTGACAAATTCGGTGGTTCTGATTTGCTGCAATTCTATAATTTGAACACTGAGTGGCACTAAAGCCTAGGTCACAGATAAAATATTGTCGATTTAAACTGTAAGATTCAGGGGTCTACTCATGGGTATGGCTTTGGGAAAGTGCAAAAAAGATCAGTAAAAGGTACTTTGAGCTTAAAAAAAAAAAGAGATAAGAAAGTTAGTTTGATAATCAGTTACTTTTGGGAACTAGAAGTTTACCCAACTCTATTGTTGTTTGCAGATATTTGAAAACAAGAAGTAAACTTCTGTTAAAATGACCAAAGATGATTAACCTCACTGCAACCTATTCTTGAATATTTTCCCTTTTTCTTTGCAGAAGGGAAGCAAATCTATACTTACAAGAAAGTTTGCAGACAGAGTGCTCCCATATGTATGTTGTTAAGCTCCCGTGCACCCATAGGTTGCAATATCCACAGTAAACATTACTTCTGAACTCAAGCATCTTTAGAGACTATTTAGTTGTACCGCTACATGTGTGTTCATACATTTGACTGAATTTGGGAAATGTCAGTGTCATTCCAGTTTGAAAAAATTAGAATTTAGTTATTTTGGAGGGGAAAGAAAATTATACTTATGTTTTATTGCGTCTCTAAACATTAAATTCTTCATTTTTTTCTGCTAATATTCCATTGGTATAAATACTCCTCCCAGAAAAAAGTCATATTCTTAGCTCTTGAATTTTTTTTCTAGCATGTATTGGATTTTTAGCTATATTTCTTTTCATTATTTTAAAATTATTAAAAAAATTATTTTCTCTAGAATTGCAACACATGTACTTTATAGTCTATTTAGGGTTAATATTTTACTACTTCATCTAAAACATAAGAATTCTGCATAATAATCCATTTACCTGCATCTTATCATTATAGCTGTAATTGTTATTTATCTATTATAGAAATTAAGAAGAAAGAGTAATCTTTATATTTAGTCAGATATTTACTATTTCTAATATTCTTAATGCTTTTACAAATATCAAAGAACCTTTTACAAAGAACCAGCTTTTGGTTTCATTGATTTTCTCTGCTGTTTTTCTATTCTCTATTTCATTTATCTCTGCTATAATCCTTATTATTTCCTTCCTTCTGCTAGGGTTTTGTTTGTATTTTTAATTTCTAGTTCTTTAAGTTGTAAAGTTAGGCTGTTGATTTGAGATCTTTCTTGGTAGTTAATCTAAGCATTTATAGCTATAAATGTCTTTCTTAGCACCATTTTCACTGCTTCCTATAAGTTTTGGTTTGTTGTGTTTTCATTTTCATTTGTCTCTAAGTATTTTAAAATTTTCCTTGTGATTTTTTCCTTGATCCACAGGTATTTTAAAAGTATATTGTTTAATTTCTACAATTTTATGAATTTTTCAGTTTATTTTATTGATTTCCAGTTCCATCCCGTGTGGTAACAATAGATACTTTGTATGATATCTGTCTTTTTAAATCCATTGAGACTTAATTTGTGACCTAATATATGGTCTATCCTGGAAAATGTCCCAGAACAGTTGATAAAAATGTGTATGCTGTTTGGGGGTGGAGTTTTCTGTATATGTCAGATTTAAGTGATTTATTATGTTGTTTAAATCCTGTATTTCCTTACTTATCTTTTATATGGTTGTTCTATCCATTATTGTGAGTGGGGTATTGAAGGCTCCAACTCTTGTAGAACTGTCTATTTCTCCCTTCAATTTCATCCGTTTTTGCCACATACATATATATATATATATTCTGTCATTAGGTGCATACATTTTTATAATTGTTGTATCTCCTTGCTGTATTGAACCTTTTATTAATACATAGTATCCTTCTTTGTCTCTTGTAATCTTTTTCAATTTAATGTCAATTTTGTCTGATATTATTATAGCCATTCCTGTTCTCTTTTGGTTACTATTTGCATGAAATATCTTTTTCCGTCCTTTCACTTTCAACCTGTTTGTTCTTTGGATCTCAAGTGAGTCTCTTGTAAATAGCATATAGTTCGATCATTTTTTTTTTTTATTGGAGTAAAATTGCTTTACAGTGTTGTATTAGTTTCTGCTGTACAATGAAGTGAATCAGCTATATGTATACCTATATCCCCTCCCTCTTGGACCTCCCTCCCACCCCCCCATGCCACCCACCTAGGTCACAGAGCACTGAGCTGAGCTCCCTGTGCTATACAGCAGGTTCCCACTAGCTATCCATTTTACACATGCCAGTGTATCTACATCAAACCCAATCTCCCAGTTCGTCCCACCCTCTCCTTCCCACCCTGTGTCCACATGTCCGTTCTCTACGTCTTTATCTTTATTCCTGCCCTACAAATAGGTTCATCTGTACGATTTTTCTAGATTCCACATATATGTGTTAATATATGATATTTGTTTTTCTCGTTCTGGCTTACTTCACTCTGTATGACAGACTCTAGGTTCATCCACATCTCTACAAATGACCCAATTTCGTTTCTTTTTATGGCTGAGTAATATTCCATTGTATATATGTACCATATCTTCTTTATCCATTCATCTATTGTTGGACATTTAGGTTGTTTCCATGTCCTGGCTATTGTAAACACATTGGGGTACATGTGTCTTTTTTTTTTTTTTTTCCACACACACACACTGTATTTTATTTTTACAAGAGATAAATAGACTGACACCAAGCATTGTAAATGGATAACCACAACAAAAGCAACCATGATTGCAATTACCAAACATGAAACACACTCATACTATGTCATGATATTGACATTCAGTCCAGTAATCCTCCACTGTAACAGCTCCTTTACTTTGCAGTGAAAATTGATTTGTATATTTTTTGCCTCTGAGTCCTTGTGGGATTTTTTTTTTTTATTCAAACAGAAAGTCACAAAAATTATAATTATCCTCATCAGTTCACTCAGTCCCATGTAGTTAATTTTTTTTTTCATCTTGATCTTTTGTTAGCACTTTTATGAGTTCATCAGTTTTCCATTAGAATTCTGAAAATGCTTATTCATTCAGTTCAGCAGTATAGTCAGTTACCAGAAACCTGTACTTGTCAGAGTCTTTTCCATGAATTCCTTGAAGATGAAACCCTTTTATAGGAACATATTTGCAAAAGCATCAGAGTACACCCAAAACTGTCTGTAAATGACAAAAGACTTAAAAATGACCATGGTTAAAGATTTGATGAAAGTTCATAATAATGCAATTGACAAGGAAATTTAGTTATTTCTGAGATATACATTTTAAAGTAATAACTAGAATTATGACTTATAGCATTATACCAGAACATATAAGATTTTTAGAAATTTCATGTAATGTCTGAAACATTTATATTAACATATTTCCATACAAATAACCCAAAGAAAGTTTAGTATTAGTTGGTTTTCTTTGTTTGTTTGTTTTTTTATACTGCAGGTTCTTATTAGTCATCAATTTTATACACATCAGTGTATAAATGTCAATCCCAATCGCCCAATTCAGCATTTGGGGTACATGTGTCTTTTTGAATTATGTGTTTTTATCCATGTTGCCAATCTCCATCTTTTGATTAGGGAGCTAATTCATTTACATTTAAAGTAATTACAGAAGGAGGTGGAATTCAGAGTAAAATGTGATTAAAAGTTCGGGTAGGCTTTCTTAGTCCCCATGGGAAATTTTGAGTGTATTGGGGCAGAGGTGAGGTACTGGTTATATGAAATGGGAACTTGAGTCATTCTATTTGGATATTAAGGGAAAGGAAGCTGGAACATTTCGGGACATCCAAATTACAAATAAAGGAATGAGTTACCTATTGGGGTAAGTGTGGGAAAACTTCTAGAATGGTAGCGTGTCCATGGAGGGTTGTGGAGAAAACATCTAGAATGACTCAGAGTAATGGTAAATTCTAGCTGATTTTGAGTATTAAATCCATAGGTTCAAGCTGGAGACTATAAATGAAAGGAAGGGATTCTCTGCTTTTAGAAGTCTTTTCAGATATTATCTGCTCAGGAAGTTCTTGCAGGGAGGTCAGAGTATAACCTGTTGGAACTTGACGGCTACCTTAATGTGATGAACACTGATTCTTTTTTTCAGGCGAGTGTTAAACATTTAAGTTTTTTTCTCCATATGGTATTTTATATATTGGCTTGGCCAAAAAGTTCGTTCGGGTTTTCCTGTAAGAGGTTACCAAAACCCAAACGAACTTTTTGGCCAACCCAATATTTATGTCTTCAAATGTATGAGTCTTTTCTTTATGGCTTTTGTGCTTTGTGTTTTAGCTAGAAATTATACAGAAATTCACTCCTCATGTTTTTCTCTCCTACATTCATATATGGCTTAATTATTATTATTTCTAATGTTTAAATCTTTATCAGGAATATTTATTGATATAAGAAGTGAAATAAGATTTCAGCTTTATTTTATTTTAATTTAAAAAATGGCTAGCCAGGAGTGATGTCATTAACATGGTGGAACAAGAGTTTTCTATTGTATTTACCTCAAAAAACACCAGTTTAGATGATCACCCATGGACAGGAGAGCCTTTGTAGAAGTCCAGGAGTCCAATGGAGAAATTCCAGCACACTGTTGGAGCAAAAAAATCTGACACTGGATGCACTGAAGAGGGTAAGAGGAACAGTTTCACTTTACCCATGTCACTTCTTCCCTAAGATGGCATAGCTCCGTGTTAAAAGAGATCTTCTCAGTCCATGACTTCTCCCATGGGGGAAAGTGAGAGCATATGAGTGCGTGCTTGTTTTCCTCAGCCGCTCAGAATGCTGCCAAAGAGACTGACTTCTTTCTCGCTCCATCTAGAATGCTCTGAGGTGTGCTATGTTACTAGGAGGCAGGAAAGCTAGGAGACCAGCAGACAGTGCTCTTGAAGGGTATCAAAGACATGCTGATCCTACTGTGTCATGGACTCCATCAGGAAGCCCACCCATGACACTGGGGATCCTTGCTTGTGCATCCCCCCAACTGGCCCACGTGCACACCCAACATTCTGCACACCTCATCCACGCACTGCCTCCCTAGCCATGGCTGGCTCCATGAGAGCGAGCCTTTGTAGATGGCTAGTGAGCATGAGCAGGAAGTCAGACTGACTCTACAGGTTTGGAAAAAATCACACTAACCTTGAGCATCCAGCACAGCCCCAGGGAAAGCAAAAAAGAGGCTATCAGCACCTGTTCTGGCTTTGCAGGATTGAGAGGTGGCATGCAATCTTAAGAATTCCCCCACAAGAGGGAACAAGAAGTGTAGAGCAGGTGTATCCATAGGAAAAATCTGAGGAAAGCCTCGGAATTCCTAACAGAGTTGACAGAAGGTATTTCTCTTCCGAAGCCAGTCAGTAAAGACTGAAGGAGTTGGTTGCTTCTTCAAATTTGAAGACAGCAATGCAAGACTTCAAGGAACATCGAGAATCAAGGAAACATGACACCACCGAAGAAACACAATAATTTTCCATTAGCTGACCCCAAAGAAATAGAGATCTGTGATTTTCCCAATAAAGAATTTAAAATACTTGTTTTAAGGAAGCTCAGTGAGTAACAAGACAACACAGAAAGATAATTTAATAAAACCAGGAAAACAATACATAACAACATGAAGTGTAACATAGAGATAGAAATCATAAAAAAGAATTGAACAGGAATTTTGGAGCTGAAGAATGCAATGAATGAAATGAAAAAATACGAGTGAGCAACAACAGGCTGGATCAAGCAGAAGAAAGAATCTGTAAAATAGAAGACAGGTCATTTGAAATTATCCAGTCAGAGAAGAACAAAGGAAAAAGAATGAAAAGAGTAAAGAAAACCTACATGAACTGTGGGATTCCTTTAAGGGAAACAGTCTATGCATTATTGGAGTCCCAGAAGAAGAGAGAGAGAAAGGTGTAGAGAGCTTATTTAAAGGGATAATGGATTGGAACATCAAAAATCTGGGGAGAGATTTGGACATCCCAATTCATGAAGTTATTAGGTTCCACTAGAATTTTGACCCAAAACAATCTTATCCAAGACACAGTATAATAAAACTGTCTAAAATCAAAGACAGAGAATTTTAAAAGCATCAAGAGAAAAGATATTCCTCACATACAAGGGAATCCCCATAAGACTATCAGTGGATTTCTCAGCAGAAACTTTGCAGGCCAGAAGAGAGTGCAATTATATATTCAAAGTGCTGAAAGAAAAAAATTGCCACCCAAGAATACTCTACTTGGTAAAGTTGTCATTCAAAATGAAGGAGACATAAAGACTTTACCAAACAAACAAAAGCTGAGGGGGTTCATCACCACTACACCTGCCTTACATGAAGTACTGAAAGTTCTTTAAGCTGAAATGAAGGGCAATAGGAGCAAAAGGTGACTGTGCACAAGCCAGTGTTTTTTCTAACCTTAATATACTGTATACTGAAGAATCTCAGGTCTTATCCTATAATTTGCATTTTAAGAATTTGCTTTCTAATATGCTCCCAGGTAATAACAATGCTAATGATCCATGTATAATACTTAGAGTTTCAAGAACTAATTCAGTGCACATTAAAATCACGTGGCGATCTTTTTAAACTCCCATTGTGCAGGTCACAGCCTTACCATTTAAATCAGAATATAGACGAGTGAGAACCAGGCATAAGTATTTTTTAAGGACCTAGGTGATTCCAAAGTACAGTAAAGTTTGGGAACTACTTGAAGTATGCTAAAATATGCTCTCTCCCACTCCCTTCTTATGAATACAAGGCAGCTTGTTTAGGCCATCTTCATTGTAATATAAAATGGAGAGCCACCTGATAGTTGGGGATAGGTGAGTGGAAGATATCTATATATATGTATGTATTTGTATATCTATCTACATAAAATCTATCTATCTTTCTATCTATCTATCTATCTATCTATCTATCTATCTATCTATCTATCTATCTATCTATCTATCTATCTATCTACGTACCTACCTACCTATCTACCTATCTATACAACATATAAAAGAGCTGGGGAGAGAACCAAAGTAGAAACTGAAGAAGATGACTCTAAATCACCCCAAGGTTTTGGTAGGAGGCACTTAACCCAGAAATGAAAGACCTTGAAATGTTTCATCTCCAGAGGGAAAAAAGCTTCCTTAACTCATCTTTGCTTACTCTCTATCCAAACGTATAACCTCAATTAAACCTGATGAAAATATTTGCAACACATACTGACAAAAAAATAGTATCCAAAGGATATAACAAGCACCTAAAAGATGAAAACAGCAATTTTTAAAACACGAGCAAAAGACACAAACAGGAATTTCTCCAAAGATGGAACACAAATAGCCTATAAATATAGAAAGGCTGCTCAAACTTGTTAGTAATCAAGTAAATGCAAATAAAAATTACCAGATACAATTTCACATCCACAAGACTGGCAAGAAAAAATTGAATGGAATTCATCAAATGTTGACAAAGATATGGAACAGCAAAACTTTCATCCTTTACTGTTGGCCCTGGAAAATGATATGATCACTTTGGAAAACAATTTAGCTTTACCTACTAAAATTGAACTTACTACCTTAAAATTCCTCATTCTAGTGTAGGAATATGCTTTAGAAAGGCTTTTGCACAAATGTACCAGAAAAAAAATGTATAAAAATGTTTATGGCAGCGAAGTTCATAATAGCAAAAACTGGATATAACTTTTATATCTATTAACAGAATACACAAATAAATAGTAATAATAATAAATAGCTATGAAGTTATTATTATTTTCCCAGCAATACTGTAAGGGCTTTCAACATATTATAAAATTTAATTCTTAACAGTTAAATGAGATTGGTACAATTATTATCCCAATTTTAAAATGAGGAAATAGAAGTTTAGAGAGAATTACAGATTTGCCCAAGGCAGTAACTGGTTGAGTCAGCGGTTAAGTCCAAGATTTAGCTCTTAATAACCATGCCAGTGGAACTGGAATATAGTAGCTTGTGCTTAAAGTGTGATCCCTGGACCAGCATCATTAGAATCACCTGGGTACATGTTAGAAAAGGTGAGGCCCAACAGTTTATAGCTTAACAAGCCTTCCAGGTGATTCCAATGCACACAAAAGTATGAGAACCACTGGACATACAGGAATTGACTAAATAAAAAAGAGATGGTCATTTCAAATAGGAGAGGGAGTAGTCACTAAATGATAATGAGTTAACCGGCACATTTTCTTTCTTGAAACTTTTTTTAAACTTTTAACTTTTTCCAGCTTTATTAAGATATAATTGACATAAAACATTGTGTAAGTTTAAGGTGTATAATGTGATGATTTGATACACAATATACTGCAAAATGATTACCACCTTAAGGCTAGGTAACACTTCCATCACCTCACATAATTATCGTTTTTTGTAATAAGAACATTTAAGATTTATTCTCAGCAGCTGTCAAGTATATAATACAGTATTGTTTTTATTAAAAAAATTTTTTTTAAACTTTATTGGAGTATAATTGCTTTACAATGGTGTGTTAGTTTCTGCTGTATAACAAAGTGAATCAGCTATAGATATACATACATCCTCATATCGCCTCCCTCTTGCATCTCCCTCCCACACTACCTATCCCACCCCTCTAGGTGGACACAAAGCACCAAGCTGATCTCCCTGTGCTATGTGGCTGCTTCCAACTAGCTAACTATTTTACATTTGGTAGTGTATATATGTCAATGCCACTCTCTCACTTCGTCCCAGCTTACCCTTCCCCCTCCCTGTGTCCTCAAGTCCATTCTCTATGTCTGCATCTTTATTCCTGTCCTGCCCCTAGGTTCTTCAGAACCTTTTTTTTTTTTTCAGATTCCATATATAAGCGTTAGCATACGGCATTTGTTTTTCTCATTTTGACTTACTTTACTCTGTATGACAGTCTCTAGGTCCATCCACCTCACTCCAAATAACTCAATTTCGTTTCTTTATATGGCTGAGTAATATTCCATTGTACATATGTACCACATCTTCTTTACCCATTCATCTGTTGATGGACACTTAGGTTGCTTCCATGTCCTGCCTATTGTAAATAGAGCTGCAATGAACATTGTGGTACACAACTCTTTTTGAATTATGGTTTTCTCAGGGTATATGCCCAGTATTGGGATTGCTGGGTCGTATGGTAGTTCTATTTTTAGTTTTTTGAGGAACCTCCATACTGTTCTCCATAGTGGCTGTATCAATTTACATTCCCACCAACAGTGCAAGAGGGTTCCTTTTTCTCCACACCCTCTCCAGGATTTATTGTTTGTAGATTTTTTGATGATGGCCATTCTGACTGGTGTGAGGTGATACGTCACTGTAGTTTTGATTTGCATTTCTCTAATGATTAGTGATGTTGAGCATCCTTTCATGTGTTTGTTGGCAATCTGTGTATCTTCTTTAGAGGAATGTCTATTTAGGTCTTCTGCCCATTTTTGGATTGGGTTTTTTTTTTGATATTGAGCTGCATGAGTTTCTTGTATATTCTGGGGATGAATCCTTTGTCAGTTGTTTCATTTGCAAAAATTTTCTCCCATTCTGAGGGTTGTCTTTTCTTCTTGTTTATGGTTTCCTTTGCTGTGCAAAAGCTTTTAAGTTTCTTTACGTCCCATTTGTTTATTTTTGTTTCTATTTCCATATCTCTAGAAGGTGGGTCAAAAAGGATCTTGCTGTGATTTATGTCATAGAGTGTTCTGCCTATGTTTTCCTCTAAGAGTTTTATAGTGTCTGCCCTTAAATTTAGGTCTTTAATCCATTTTGAGTTTATTTTTGTGTATGGTGTTAGGGAGTGTTCTAATTTCATTTTTTTACATGTAGCTGTCCAGTTTTTCCAGCAGCACTTATTAAGAGGCTGTCTTTTCTCCGTTGTATATTCTTGCCTCCTTTTTCAAAGATAAAGTAACCATATGTACGTGGCCTTATCTCTGGGCTTTCTATCCTGTTCGATTGATCTATATTTCTGTTTTTGCGCCAGTACAATACTGTCTTGATTATTGTAGCTTTGTAGTATAGTCTGAAGTCAGGGAGCCTGATACCTCCAGCTCTGTTTTTCTTTTTCAAGATTGCTTTGGCTATTGGGGTCTTTTGTGTTTCCATACAAATTGTGAAATTTTTTGTTCTAGTTCTGTGAAAAATGCCATTGGTAGTTTGAGAGGGATTGCATCGAATCTGTAGGTTGCTTTGGGTAGTATAGTCATTTTCACAATGTTGATTCTTCCAATCCAAGAACATGGTATATCTCTCCATCTGTTTGTATCATCTTTAATTTCTTTCATCAGTGTCATAATTTTCTGCATACAGGTCTTTTGTCTCCTTAGGTAGGTTGATTCTTAGGTAGTTTATTCTTTTGGTTGCAATGGTAAATGGGAGTGTTTCCTTAATTTCTCTTTCAGGTTTTTCATCATTAGTGTAGAGGAATGCAAGAGATTTCTGTGCATTAATTTTGTATCCTGCTACTTTACCAGATTCATTGATTAGCTCTAGTAGTTTTCTGGTAGCATCTTTAGGGTTCTCTATGTATAGTATAATGTCATCTGCAAACAGTGACAGCTTTACTTCTTCTTTTCTGATTTTGATTCCTTTTATTTCTTTTACTTCTCTGACTGCTGTGGCTAAAACTTCCAAAACTATGTTGAATAATAGTGGTGAGAGTGGGCAACCTTGTCTTGTTCCTGATCTTAGAGGAAATGGTTTCAGTTTTTCACCATTGAGAATGATGTTGGCTGTGGGTTTGTCATATACGGCCTTTATTATATTGAGGTAAGTTTCCTCTATGCCTACTTTCTGGAGGGTTTTTTTTATATAAATGGGTGTTGAATTTTGTCGAAAGCTTTTTCTGCATCTACTGAGATGATCATATGGTTTTTCTTCTTCAATTTGTTAATATAGTTTATCACACTGATTGATTTGATTTGTGTATATTGAAGAGTCCTTGCATTCCTGGGATAAAACCCATTTGATCATGGTGTATGATCCTTTTAATGTGCTGTTGGATTCTTTTTTTTTTTTGTAACATCTTTATTGGAGTATAATTGCTTTACAATGGTGTGTTAGTTTCTGCTTTATAACAAAGTGAATCAGCTGTACATATACATATATCCCCATATCTCCTCCCTCTTGCATCTCCCTCCCACCTTCCCCATTCCACCCCTGTAGGTGGTCACAAAGCACTGAGCTGATCTCCTTGTGCTATGTGACTGCTTCCCACTAGCTATCTATTTAAAATTTGGTAGTGTATATATGTCCATGCCACTCTCTCACTTTGTCCCAGCTTACCCTTCCCCTCCCCGTGTCATCAAGTCCATTCTCTACGTCTGCATCTTTATTCCTGTCCTGCCCCTAGGTTATTCAGAACCTTTTTGTTTTGTTTTTTTTTAGATTCCATATATAGGTGATAGGATACGGTATTTGTTTTTCTCTTTCTGACTTACTTCACTCTGTATGACAGACTCTACGTCCATCCACCTCACTCCAAATAACTCAATTTCGTTTCTTTTTATGGCTGAGTAATATTCCATTGTATATATGCACCACATCTTCTTTATCCATTCATTTGTCGATGGACAGTTAGGTTGCCACCGTGTCTTTGCTATTGTAAATAGAGCTGCAGTGAACACTGTGGTACACGACTCTTTTTGAATTATGGTTTTCTCAGGGTATATGCCCAGTAGTGAGATTGCTGGGTCGTATGGTAGTTCTATTTTTAGTTTTTTGAGGAACCTGCATACTGTTCTCCATAGTGGCTGTATTAATTTACATTCCCACCAACAGTGCAAGAGGGTTCCCCTTTCTCCACATCCTCTCTAGCATTTATTGTTTGTAGATTTTTTGATGATGGCCATTCTGACTGGTGTCAGGTGATACCTCATTGTAGTTTTGATTTGCATTTCCCTCATGATTAGAGATGTTGGCATCCTTTCATGTGTTTGTTGACAATCTGTATATCTTCTGTGGAGAAATGTCTATTTAGGTCTTCTGCCCATTTTTGGATTGGTTTGTTTGTATTTTTGATATTGAGCTGCATGAGCTGCTTGTATATTTTGGAGATTAATCCTTTGTCAGTTGCTTCGTTTGCAAATATTTTCTCCCATTCTGAAGGTTGTCTTTTCTTCTTCTTTATGGTTTCCTTTGCTGTGCAAAGGCTTTTAAGTTTCATTAGGTCCCATTTGTTTATTTTTGTTTTTATTTCCATTACTCTAGGAGGTGGATCAAAAAAGATCTTGCTGTGATTTATGTCAAAGAGTGTTCTTCCTATGTTTTCCTCTAAGAGTTTGATAGTGTACATTTAGGTCTCTAATCCATTTTGAGTTTATTTTTGTGTATGGTGTTAGGAAGTGTGCTAATTTCATTCTTTTACATGTAGCTATCCAGTTTTCCCAGCACCACTTATTGAAGAGACTGTCTTTTTCTCCATTGTATATCCTTGCCTCCTTTGTCATAGATTAGTTGACCATAGGTGCGTGGGTTTATTTCTGAACTTTCTATCTTGTTCCATTGATCTATGTTTCTGTTTTTGTGCCAGTAGCATATTGTCTTGATTACTGTAGCTTTATAGTATAGTCTAAAGTCAGGGAGTCTGATTCCTCCAGCTACTTTTTTTTCCCTCAAGACTGCTTTGCCTATTCGGGGTCTTTTCTGTCTCCATACAAATTTTAAGACTTTTTGTTCTAGTTCCGTAAAAAATGCCATTGGTAATTTGATAGGGACTGCATTGAATCTGTAGATTGCTTTGGCTAGTATAGTCATTTTCACAATATTGATTCTTACAATCCAAGAACATGGTATATCTCTTCATCTGTTGGTATCATCTTTAATTTCTTTCATCAGTGTCTTATAGTTTTCTGCATACAGGTCTTTTGTCTCCCTAGGTAGGTTTATTCCTAGGTATTTTATTCTTTTTGTTGCAGTGGTAAATGGGAGTGTTTCCTTAATTTCTCTTTCAGATTTTTCATCATTAGTGTATAGGAATGCAAGAGATTTCTGTGCATTAATTTTGTATCCTGCACCTTTACCAAATTCATTGATTAGCTCTAGTAGTTTTCTGGTGGCATCTTTAGGATTCCCTCTGTATAGTATCATGTCATCTGCAAACAGTGACAGTTTTACTTCTTCTTTTCCTATTTGTATTCCTTTTATTTCTTTTTCTTCTCTGATGCCATGGCTAGGACTTCGAAATCTATGTTGAATAATAGTGGCAAGAGTGGACATCCTTTTCTTGTTCCTGATCTTAGAGGAAATGCTTTCAGTTTTTCACCATTGAGAATGATGTTTGCTGTGGGTTTGTCGTATATGGCCTCTATTATGTTGAGGTAGGTTCCCTCTGTGCCCACTTTCTGGAGAATTTTTATCATAAAAGGGTGTTGAATTTTGTCAAAAGCTTTTTCTGCATCTATTGAGATGATCATATGGTTTTTATTCTTCAATTTGTTAATATGGTGTATCACATTGATTGATTTGTATATATTAAAGAATCCTTGCATCCCTGGGATAAATCCCACTTGATCATGGTGTATGATCCTTTTAAAGTGTTGGATTCTGTTTGCTAGTATTTTGTTGAGGATTTTTGCATCTATATTCATCAGTGATATTGGTCTGTAATTTTCTTTTTTTGTAGTTTCTTTGTCTGGTTTTGGTATCAGGGTGATGGTGGCCTCATAGAATGGGTTTGGGAGTGTTCCTTCCTCCACAATTTTTTGGAAGAGTTTGAGAAGGGTGGGTGTTAGCTCTTCTCTAAATGTTTGATAGACTTCACCTATGAGGCCATCTGGTCCTGGACTTTTGTTTGTTGGAAGATTTTTAATCACAGTTTCAATTTCATTACTTGTAATTGGTCTGTTCATATTTTCTATTTCTTCCTGGTTCAGTTTTGGAAGGTTATACCTTTCTAAGAATTTGTCCATTTCTTCCAGGGTGTCCATTTTATTGGCACAGACTTGCTTATAGTAGTCTCTTAGGATGCTTTGTATTTCTGCGGTGTCTGTTGTAACTTATCCTTTTTCATTTCTAATTTTATTGATTTGAGTCCTCTCCCTCTTTTTCTTGATGAGTCTGGCTAATGGTTTACCAATTTTGTTTATCTTCTCAAAGAAGCAGCTTTTAGTTCTATTGATCTTTGCTATTGTTTTCTTTGTTTCTATGTCATTTATTTCTGCTCTGATCTTTATGATTTCTTTCCTTCTGCTAACTTTGGGTTTTGTTTGTTCTTCTTTCTCTAGTTCCTTTAGGTGTAATGTTAGATCGTTTATTTGAGATTTTTCTTGTTTCTTGAGGTAGGCTTGTATAGCTATAAACTTCCCCCTTAGAACTGCTTTTGCTGCATCCCATAGGTTTTGGGTCATCGTGTTTTCATTGTCATTTGTCTCTAGGTATTTTTTGATTTCCTCTTTGATTTCTTCAGTGATCTCTTGGTTATTTAGTAACGTATTGTTTAGCCTCCATGTGTTTGTGTTTTTTACTTTTTTTTCCCTGTAATTCATCTCTAATCTCACAGTGTTGTGGTCAGAAAAGATGCTTGATATGATTTCAATTTTCTTAAATTTACTGAGGCTTGATTTGTGACCCAAGATGTGATCTATCCTGGAGAATGTTCCATGCACACTTGAGAAGAAAGTGTAATCTGCTGTTTTTGGATGGAATGTCCTATAAATATTGATTAAATCTATGTGGTCTATTGTGTCATTTAAAGCTTCTGTTTCCTTATTTATTTTCATTTTGGATGATCTGTCCATTGGTGTAAGTGAGGTGTTAAACTCCCCCACTATTATTGTGTTACTGTTGATTTTCTCTTTTATAGCTTTTAGCATTTGCCTTATATGTTGAGGTGCTCCTATACTGGGTGCATAAATATTTACAATTGTTATATCTTCTTCCTGGATTGCTCCCTTGATCATTATGTAGTGTCCTTCTTTGTCTCTTGTAACATTCTTTATTTTAAAGTCTATTTTATCTGATATGAGTATTGCTACTCCAGCTTTCTTTTGATTTCCATTTGCATGGAATATCTTTTTCCATCCCCTCACTTTCAGTCTGAATGTGTCCCTAGGTCTGAAGTGGGTCTCTTGTAGACAGCATATGTATGGGTCTTGTTTTTATATTCATTCAGCAAGCCTGTGTCTTTTGGTTGGAGCATTTAATCCATTCTCGTTTAAGGTAATTATCGATATGTATGTTACTATGACCATTTTCTTAATTGTTTGGGTTTGTTTTTGTAGGTCCTTTTCTTCTCTTGTGTTTCCCACTTAGAGAAGTTCCTTTAGCATTTGTTGTAGAGCTGGTTTGGTGGTGCTGAATTCTCTTAGCTTTTGCTTGTCTGTAAAGCTTTTGTTTTCTCCATCGAATCTGAATGAGATCCTTGCTGGGCAGAGTAACTTGGTTGTAGGTTCTTCCCTTTCATCACTTTAAGTATATCATGCCACTCCCTTCTGGCTTGTATAGTTTCTGCTGAGCAATCAGCTGTTAACCTTATGGGAGTTCCTTTGTATGTTATTTGTCGTTTTTCCCTTGCTGCTTTTAATAATTTTTCTTTTTCTTTAATTTTTACCAATTTGATTACTATGTGTCTCGGTGTGTTTCTCCTTGGGTTTATCCTGTATGGGACCTGCTGTGCTTCCTGGACTTGGGTGGCTATTTCCTTTCCCATGTTAGGGAAATTTTCGAGTATAATCTCCTCAAATATTTTCTCAGGTCCTTTCTCTCTCTCTTCTCCTTCTGGGACCCCTATAATGCGAATGTTGTTGTGTTTAATGTTGTCCCAGAGGTCTCTTAGGCTGTCTTCATTTCTTTTCATTCTTTTTTCTTTATTCTGTTCAGCAGCAGTGAATTCCACCATTCTGTCTTCCAGGTCACTTATCCGTTCTTCTGCCTCAGGTATTCTGCTATTGATTCCTTCTAGTGTATTTTTCATTTTAGTTATTGTGTTGTTCATCTCTGTTTGTTTGTTCTTTAATTGTTGTAGATCTTTGTTAAACATTTCTTGCATCTTCTCGATCTTTGCCTCCGTTCTTTTTCTGAGGTCCTGGATCATCTTCACTGTTATTATTCTGAGTTCTTTTTCTGGAAGGTTGCCTATCTCCACTTCATTTAGTTGTTTTTCTGGGGTTTTATCTTATTCCTTTATCTGGTACCTAGCCTGCTGCCTTTTCATCTTGTCTATCTTTCTCTGAATGTGGTTTTTGTTCCACAGGCTGCAGGATTGTAGTTTTTCTTGCTTCTGCTGTCTGCCCTCTGGTGGATGAGGCTATCTAAGAGGCTTGTGCAAGTTTCCTGATGGGAGGGACTGGTGGTGGGTAGAGCTGGCTGTTGCTTTGGTGGGCAGAGCTCAGTAAAACTTTAATCCACTTGTCTGCTGATGGGTGGGACTGGGTTCCCTCCCTGCTGGTTGTTTGGCCTGAGGCGACCCAACATTGGAGCCTACCAGGGCTCTTTTGTGAGGCTAATGGCAGGCTCTGGAAGATCTCACGCCAAGGAGTACTTCCCAGAACTTCTGCTGCCAGTGTCCTTGTCCTCATGGTGATGCACAGCCACCCCACGCCCTCTGCAGGAGACCCTCCAACACTAGCAGGTAGGTCTGGTTCAGTCTCCTATGGGGTCACTGCTCCTTCCCCTGGGTCCCGATGTGCACACTACTTCAAGAGTGGAGTCTCTGTTTCCCCCAGTCCTGTCAAAGTCCTGCAGTCAAATCCCGCTAGTCTTCAAAGTCTGATTCTCTAGGAATTCCTCCTCCCATTGCCGGAACCCCAGGTTTGGAAGCCTGACGTGGGGCTCAGAACCTTCATTCCAGTGGGTGGACTTCTGTGGTATAAGTGTTCTCCAGTTTGTGAGTCACCCACCCAGCAGTTATGGGATTTGATTTTATTGTGATTGCACCCCTCCTACCATCTCATTTTGGCTTCTCTTTTGTCTTTGGATGTGGGGTATCTTTTTTGGTGAGTTGCAGTGTCTTCCTGTCAATGATTGTTCAGCAGTTAGTTGTGATTCTGGTGTTCTTGTAAGAGGGAGTGAGAGCTCGTCCTTCTACTCTGCCATCTTGAACCAATCTCTATTACTGTTAAAATTTATTAAGCACTTATTTTGGGCAAGATACTGCTCTAAGGGCTTTATTTTTTATTTTTTTAAAGTTTTAAAGAATTGTGGTAAAATACAGATAAAATAAAATATACCAGCTTAACCATTTTAAAGTGTGCAGTTCAGTGGCGTTAAGTATATGTGTTGTACAGCCATCACCACCATCCATTTCCAGATTTCAGTTTCAATTTCAGTGCTTGTGATTGGTCTGTTTATGTTTTCCATTTCTTCCTGGTTCAGTCTCGGAAGGTTGTGCTTTTCTAAGAATTTGTCCATTACTTCCAGGTTTTCCATTTTATTGGCGTACAGTTGCTTGTAGTAATCTCTCATGATCCTTTTTATTTCTGCAGTGTCAATTGTTACTTCTCCTTTTTCATTTCTAATTCTGTTGATTTGAGTCTTTTCCCTTTTTTTTCTTGATGAGTCTGGCTAATGGTTTATCTATTTTGTTTATCTTCTCAGAGGACCAGCTTTTAGTTTATTGATCTTTGCTATTGTTTCCTTCATTTCTTTTTTATTTATTTCTGATCTGATCTTTATGATTTCTTTCCTTCTGATAACTTTGGGTTTTTTTGGTTCTTCTTTCTCTATTTGCTTTAGATGTAAGGTTAGGTTGTTTATTTGAGATTTTTCTTGTTTTTTGAGGTAGGATTGTGTTACTATAAACTTCCCTCTTAGAACTGCTTTTGCTGCATTGCATAGGTTTTGGGTCTTGTTTTCATTGTGATTTGTTTCTAGGTATTTTTTGATTTCCTCTTTGATTTCTTCAGTATTTGTGCATAATAATCTTGGTTATTTAGTAGTGTATATTTTAGCTTCCATGTGTTTGTATTTTTTACAGATTTCTTCCTGTAATTGATATCTAGTCTCATATGTTGTGGTCAGCAAAGATACTTGATATGATTTCAGTTTTCCTAAATTTACCAAGGCTTATTTTGTGACCTAAGATATGATCTATCCTGGAGAATGTTCCATGAGCACTTGAGAAGAAAGTGGATTCTGTTGTTTTTGGATGGAATGTCCTATAATATCAATTAAGTCCATCTTGTTGAATGTATCATTTAAAGTTTCTGTTTCCTTATTTATTTTCATTTTGGATGATCTGTCCATTGGTGAAAGTGGGGTGTTAAAGTCCCCTACTATGATTGTGTTACTGTCGATTTCCCCATTTATGGCTGTTAGCATTTGCCTTATGTATTGAGGTGCTCCTATGTTGGGTGCATAAATACTTACAATTGTTACATCTTCTTCCTGGATTGCTCCCTTGATCATTATGTAGTGTCCTTCTTTGTCTCTTGTAATAGTCTTTATTTTAAAGTCTATTTTGTCTGATATGAGAATTGTTACTCCAGCTTTCTTTTGATTTCCATTTGCATGGAATATCTTTTTCTATCCCCTCACTTTCAGTCTGTATGTGTCCCTAGGTCTGAAGTGGGTTTCTTGTAGGTAGCATATATATGGGTCTTGTTTTTGTATCCATTCAGCCAGTCTATGTCTTTTGATTGAAGCATTTAATCTATTTACATTTAAGGTAGTTATCGATATGTATGTTCCTATTACCATTTTCTTAATTGTTTTGTGTTTGTTATTGTAGGTCTTTTCCTTCTTGTGTTTCCTGCCTAGAGAAGTTCCTTTAGCATTTGTTGTAGAGCTGGTTTGGTGGTGCTGAATTCTCTTAGCTTTTTCTTGTCTGTAAAGGTTTAAATTTTTCCATTGAATCTGAATGAGATCCTTGCTGGGTAGAGTAATCTTGGTTGTAGGTTTTTCCCTTTCATCACTTTAAATATGTCCTGTCCCTCCCTTCTGGCTCAATGAGTTTCTGCTGTAAGATCAGCTGTTAACCTTATGGGAATTCCCTTGTATGTTAATTTTTCCTTTTCCCGTCTGCTTTTAATATTTTTTCTTTGTGTTTAATTTTTCATAGTTTGATTAATACGTGTTTTGGCGTGTTTCTTCTTGGATATATCATGTATGGGACTCTCTGCGCTTCCTGGGCTTGACTGACTATTTCCATACCCATATTTTGGAAGTTTTAAACTATAATTTCTTAAAATATTTTCTTGGTTCCTTTTTTTTTCTCTTCTTCTTCTGGGACCCCTATAATTCGAATGTTGATGTGTTTAATGTTGTCCCAGAGGTCTCTGAGATTGTCCTCAATTCTTTTTATTCTTTTTTCTTTATTCTGCTCTGCAATAGTTATTTCCACTATTTTATCTTCCAGGTCATTTATCCATTCTTCTGCCTCAGTTATTCTGCTATTGATTCCTTCTAGAGAATTTTTATTGTTATTTATTTTGTTGTTCATCTGTGTTTGTTGTTTAGTTCTTCTAGGTCCTTGTTAAACGTTTGTTGTATTTTCTCCATTCTATTTCCACGATTTTGGATCATCTTTACTATCATTATTCTGAATTCTTTTTCCGGTAGACTGCCTATTTCCTCTTCATTTGTTTGGACTGGTGGGTTTTTACTTTGCTCCTTCATCTGCTATGTATTTCTCTGTCTTCTCATTTTTCTTAACTTACTGTGTTTGGGGTCTCCTTTTCATAGGCTGCAGTTTCATAGTTCCCGTTGTTTTTGGTGTCTGCTCCCAGTGGGTAAGGTTGGTTCAGTGGGTTGTGTAGGCTTCCTGGTGGAGGGGACTGGTGCCTGTGTTCTGGTGGATGAGGCTGGATCTTGTCTTTCTGGTGGGCAGGACCACGTCTGGTGATGTGTTTTGGGGTGTCTGTGAACTTAATATCATTTTAGGCAGCGTCTCTGCTAATGTTTGGGTTTGTGTTCCTGTGTTGCTAGTTGTTTGGCATAGGGTGTCCAGCACTGTATCTTGCTGGTCATTGAATAGAGCTGGGTCTTAGCATTGAGATGGAGATCTGTGCTCCATCTCCATTATGAGATGGAGCACATAGTATCAAAGTGTTTTCGCCGTTTGATATTACATGGGGCTGGAAGGTCTCTGGTGGACCAATGTCCTGAACTCTGCTCTCCTACCTCTGAGGCTCAGGCCTGACATCTGGCTGGAGAACCAAGACTCTTTCAGCCACATGGCTTGTCTCCTCCTGTCAATTCTGTGATCTCTGTCTTAAATTTTATCCACTTAACACCTTTATCTTGGTCTGCACAACCTGAAGGAGCGTGTTGCCCCGCGGTGCACCTCAGCGTGGGCTAGTACACCACACAGGACCGGCTGGGCAGGGGCTGGGGCCCAGGTTGGGGAGGAGGAACTTGGGGACCAAGGACAGTGGTCATTTGCCCAGCACTGAGGTGTCTCCAGGGCTACATTGGTGCCCTCCTCAGACCTGCTTTGGCTCCTGGTGGCCAGGCGGCCCCGGCACCTCAGGTCCTCACAGGCTCGCCAAGCCAAGAAAGCAGGCTACAGTATTGTTAATTATAGTTGCTATGCTGTATATTAGCTCCTCAGAACTTATTAATATTATAACTAGGAGTTTATACACTTTGACCATTATCTCCCCATTTTTCCCACCCCCATCTCCTGACGGTCACTGTTCTACCCTCTGTTTCTGTGGGTTAGGGTTTTTCAGATTCCACATATAAGTGAGTATTTGTCTTAATCTGTCTGATTTATTACACTTAGCATAATGCCCTCAAGGTCCACCCATGTTGTCACAAATGGCAGCATTTCCTTCTTTTTATGGCTGAATAATATTCCATTGTATATATACCCCAAATTTTCTTTATCCACTCATTCAGAAATAGATAGTTAGGTCGTTTTCATGACTTGGCTATTGTGAATAATGCTGCAATGAACATGGAGCTGCAAATATCTTTTTAAGAGAGCGATTTCTTTTCCTTCAGATATATACCCAGAAGTGGGATGCTGGATCACATGGTAATTCTATTTCTAATTATCGAGAAACCTCCATGCTGGTTTTGCCCCCATAGTGGCAGCAAAGTGTTCCCTTCTGCTCTCTGAAAGAGTTTATGATGTAGTCACATTAACCCTTTTTAAAATGTTTCCTGGAATTCATAGTGAAGCTATTTGCGTCTGGGCTTTTCTTTGTAGGAAGATTTTAAATTACTAATTTAATCTGTTTTACTTGTTATATATCTATTCAGATTTTCTATTTCTTCTTGTTTCAATTTTAATCGTTTATGTCTTTCTTGAAATATGTCCATTTAGTATAAGTTATTAATATGTTGGCATAGTATTCCAACATAATATTCATAATATTCCCTTATAATTCTTTAGACTTCTGTATGGATAGTAGTGAGGTCTGTGCCTCTTTAACTAAAATGATTACTTATTCCTATGCCTTCTTGAAGTATGGAATATAGTTATAATAATTGTTTTGTCTTTGTCTACTATTTCTGCTTATCTGTTTTATTTCTAGGTCAGTTTTTCATGATTGATTTTTAAATCTTCACTATGGGTTGTATTTTCCTGCTATATTGCATGCCTTATAATTTTTTATTAGCTGCTAAACATTGTGAATTTTAACTTGTTGGGTACTGGATATTTTTTAATTCCTATAAATATTCTTGAGCTTTCTTTTTTTAGGACACAGTAAAGTTACTTGGAAACAGTTTGATCCCTCCAAATCTTGCTTTTAAGGAACAAAGCAGCCTTTAAACTAGGGCTAATCTTGCCCCACACCGAGGCAATGCATTTCTGAGTACTCTATCCAATGCCCTGTGAATTATGAGGGTTTCCACTCTTAACTGATGGGAAAATGTAGTATTCCTGGCTATGTTTGACTTCTGAGGATTATTTCTCTACTTTCATGTGTCCATTCCCCCTTGCCTCAGGTAGTTTCTTTACACACCTTCATCTTTTTTTACACACTTAATCATTATCCATCTAAAGACTGGAGGGGTCCCTCTACATATCTTCCTCTCTGTGCATCTCTTTCCTCTTTGGGCTGCCTTGCCAACTCTAACTATCTTTCCCTGCCTAAGGTAGTCTGTACTCCTAACTTCATCTGTTCAACTTAAGGAGACCATCAAGCTATGCCTGGAGTCCCCCTTCCTGTGCTACAGTCATTCTCTAAACAGTAAGCTGGGACATTTAGGGGGTCCACTTTGTTTCCCTCTCGCAGGGATCACTGTCCTGCATTGCCTTATGTCAAATGTACGAAAACTATGGTTTCACATATTTTGTTCAGGTTTTATGCAGGAGAGTAAATCTAATCACTGTTTCCATAATGACTAAAAGTGGAATGGAGCTTATATTTTAGGGGAAATAGATAGTTAATAAATTAATAAAAAGATGACTAATGTAAATTAAGATTTGGGTTCTTTAGAAAGAGTGTTCAGGGAAAACCTCTTTGAGGATGGACTTCTAGCCTGAAATCTGAATGATGAGAAGAATGCCATTCAAAGATCTGGGGGAAGAGAGTTCTGGCATAGGGTAAAAATCTGGCTAGTGCAAATGCCCTGAACCTAGAACAGATGATTTGAATCAACCCTACCTTTTTAACCTCATCATTTGCAATTGCCCTATTATGTATGACCTTATTATTCAGCCAATCTGAGCTCTTTTCAATCCCTTATTTAAACTGCTGCTTTTCTTTCTCCACTCATGCCATCCCCTCAACTTAAAATGCTTTATTCTTTATTTCCACCTCTGGAAATCTTATTCCCTTGCTAACTAAGACTAGTTGCCATCTCCTTCATGGGTCTTCCTTGGTAACCTCAGTCAGAAATGATATTTTTTCCTCTGAATTCCTAATGTACATATTTTTTTGTACCCAGGGTTCTAAACCTTAAATAGGTGCCGATTTTGGTACTTACTATAGTCTGATTTTTGTTGGTATTTTGTTTTCTACTTTATCTTCAGTGCCTAGAACACCTCCTGGCATGGAGTAGAAAATTAATAAATGTCTATTGGACAAATGGTTATATTATACTTATTTGTGAATATGTCTCTCTGAAATGGGTGTTTTGATATAGCCAATTTGAAATAGCCATTTTGATATTTGTAAATTGTAAAAATACTTAAAAAAATTTTTTTTGGCTGTGCCGTGCGGCTTGCAGGATCCTAGTTCCCCAACCAGGGATCGAACCCATGCCCCCTGCAGTGGAAACTCAGAGTCCTACCCACTGAACTGCCAGGGAATTCCCTAAAAATACTTTTTAGAATTTGTGTAATGTATTCAACAAGACTGGCTTTTATCCATGCATGAACCTTACCCTGTGGCTTGTTTCCATCCAATTCCTGATCCCTAACCGATCCTTTACCTCTTTACTGAACGCTACTTAAGTAAGATTTTTTTTTTAAATTAATTAATTAATTAATTAATTTTTGGCTGTGTTGGGTCTTCGTTTCTGTGTGAGGGCTTCCTCTAGTTGCGGCAAGCGGGGGCCACTCTTCATCGCGGTGCGCCGGCCTCTCACTATCGTGGCCTCTCTTGTTGCGGAGCACAGGCTCCAGACGCACAGGCTCAGTAGTTGTGGCTCACGGGCCTAGTTGCTCCGCGGCATGTGGGATCTTCCCAGACCAGGGCTCGAACCCGTGTCCCCTGCGTTAGCAGGCAGATTCTCAACCACTGCACCACCAGGGAAGCCCCCTTAAGTAAGTTTTGATAGGCTCAAAGATGGGATACAAATATCTGTTGCACATATTCCTTGGTTGTTATAAAATTTTATATACACTAAGGTATCATTTAATATTTATTTCATTCTTCTTTAAAAGCTTCTCAAGAATGATTAATATGCTTTTTTTTATTTGCCAGAGTGTTTAGTACTTTGCTTCTCAAAAATGGGGTTTGCAGACCAGCAGCATTGGCATCATCTGGGAGCTTGTGGGAAGTGCAGAATCTAGGGCCCCACTTCAGACCTACTGAATTAGAATTTTCATTTTAACAAGATTCCCCAGGTGATTCATATGCACAGAGCACTGGTATTGTGTTTTATTTTACAGAGTTGTCACACCAAATAAGTATTTGTCGAGTGAATAAAAAGCTTCCGGATCAAGTATGAGTTGTACCACAAGTCCTTTATTAACAAATTATGTTGAATAGAAACTTTATGAGTTATGTAAGATTAGCCCATTTGCTAGTTCTGCAAACTCCTAACCCATTCATTGTCAACTCTTTTGAATATATTTTATAAATATACTAGTAAATGTCAAAATGCCCATAACATAGTAATTTCAGCACAGGGTGGTGGTTAGTGAAGGGACACTGGTTTTAGAATTGTAAGAGACAGAAATACAGTTTAAACTAGCTTTGGAAAAAAAAGGTTATTGGCTTTGGTAATCAAACCACAAGAAGTGCTAGACCATACATAGATTTGAGGGATAATTATTTTTTGTCACTCATTACATCTCTCCTTGGTTATTTTCTGTGATTTTTGACTCATTCTCCTGCAGATATTTTTCTTATGGTGAGAGATATGGTCTCCATCAGCTCTAGAGCCTCAAATTTTCTCCACTAGAGAGACATGGAAACTAGATGTATCCCATATATCAAGTTTAAGAACCCAGGGGAGAGATACTGATGCTAATTGGTTCACATTGGGTCATATGCTCATCTCTGGACCAATAAACTCTAGCCAAAAGGTTAAATAGGACATTTTCCAGAAGATAGGCAAAATAATAAATTCCCAATATAAGATCCAAAATATGACTATAAGCTTCCATTCCACAGATAGGGTGGTTAATTTTTTTTCTACTAGTTTCCTTTACCCAGTTAATGTCTGGGACTATCAAAGGAATTTTTATGTTTTGCTAATATGTCTTGGTGGTTCTTTCTGCCCTCTACTAGTTGTTCACACTCTGAACTATTGTTATTCTAAAGATGTGCTGATAAATAAAGGTGGTCTTGAAGTTCTCCAAGCTATTTTTCCCCATATCAATTTGTTCCCACGTGGCATCATGTGGCAGGTCAAGCTCAATCCGCACCATAGAGAAATCTATAGAAATCCTGGATTTCAGAAAAGCTCCATTTCATGTCCAGTCTCAGGCCTGCCCCAGGATGACTGACAGAAAGAATCATCTGTTTCTTTTAGGGGAATTCTCTACCTTCTGGTGTGGTGTAGTCTCTATTACTTAGACAAAAAATAAAAATACTGAATAGTATTGAATAGTGGGAGACATTAATATGTATGTAGAAAATCTTTCTCTTGTTCTAGAAGGGCACATCGGTCTAAAGACTAATCCAATTAATATTGTTTAAATGATACACCTCTGAGTCTTCAACACCAGCATTCATATTTATGGTTACTTCACAGATTTCTTCGTGATTATTCTCTTGAAATAAAGGCAGTCTTACTTTTAAGAACAGTAACTTTTGGAAGCCCCTAGTGCTTCTAAAACAAAGTCAAATTAATGTTTTTCTTTACCAGTGAGGTTAGTAATAATGTTTGGTTTGGATAATCAATATAGACAGCATATGTGTAGTGTTTAAAGTGTTCTATATATGTGGTACAAGTAGAGTTGCAGAAGTGTTTATTAGTTGAGACTCTTCCTGTGATTTATTGTCTAATGTTTCATAGGACTAAAGTGCTGTTTGTTCATTTATTCACTTAACTAATTATTGCATGCTTTCATTCATTCACTTGTTCACTAAAAATATTTGTTGAATTCATATTATGCATTCAGCACAATGATAGACCCTGGGAAAACAACAGGGAACAAGACAGATTTATTCCATACTATCATGGAACAGATTCTAGTGGAATATTTTGAATGAAGCCCCAAATCAGTATCTTTTTTCACTCTTGGAAAATAAAACAAAACCCAAAAAACTTCATGCCCTTATGAAGAGAGTCGCATTGTTGTTATCCCTGATGTCCTGACCTGACTCTGGAAATTATATTTAGTTTACCATAATGATTCATTCATTCATTCAGCTGAATGGAATTCTTTCCTTCCTGTCTCCAGCAGATCTATGTCTACCAGACCACAGGAATTAAAATTTCATGGTGAGAGAACTGATACCATGATACAGTTTAAAAATATTTGTGTACTTCTTATGTAACCAGAGATTTTAATAAAAGAAATGATTCTTATTGCTGATCAGACTACTAAACTCTTCTCCTAGTGAATGTTCCACCTCCCTTTCTGATGAAAAAGATTTGTTGCTTATTTTATACATGTTCTTGCAGTTAATTTGTTTGAGGCATTATTGTTATACTGTTGAAATTTGACTTGAATGAATCCAATTACTTCACTATTTTACTAACTTGCTGCTTATAGGGAAGGAGGCAAAACCAACAAAAACAAACTTCACAAATGGGATATGGTGAAATAATTTGGAAAGACAAGATTAGGTATTTAATTTCACTTTACTAGTCTAGTCTGCAAGGTAAACAGTAACTGATTTCTTTTTTTCAGCCTACTTCTCCCTGCAGCTTCTGCTCTAATTCTCTGCTTTCTTTCCCAGTCTCCAGGAGTATAATTGTCTATACTTCAATTTCTTTCCTCCTACAGTTTCTTAAATTGCCTCTATGAACTGCTCTTGTGAAAGTCTTCAGTAACCCCCTTGTTAAATACCAATGGGATTCTCATTTTTCATCTGTCTTGAGTAGTAATGGAAATGCTGTCCTTCCAGTTGCTCAGGCTAAAAACCTTGGCATCATCCTCAACTTCTCTTTTTCTCTTACATCCCACATTCCATCCTTCAGCAAGTTCTGTTGGCTCTACATTCAAAACACATCCAGAATTCCACCATTTCTCATCTAGTTCAGCCATTATCATCTCTTGCTTGGCTTATTACAGTAGCTTCTTACCGGTTTCTACACTTCCTCCTTTGCTTACCTGTCTATTCTTTGCACTTGTTCTCTTTGTCTGGAAAACTGATTCACCCAAATAGCTTCATGGTCCAGTACCTCACTTCCTTCAGGTCTCTATTCACATGTCACCTTCTTCATGAGGTCTTCTCTGGCTACCTAATTAACACTGGAAATCCAGATATGCCTTATTCTCCTTTCCTGCTTTCTATTTCTTCATCGCATTTATCATCTCACATACTGTATGTTTTACTCATATACCTGTTTACTGTCTGTCTTCTCAATCCCTCTACACCAATCAGTATTTCTGAATTTTTTATTTGTCTGCTATATCCCCAGTTCCTAGGACAGTGATTATTCAGTATCTGGCACATAAAAGTACTCAAATAATTATTTGTTGAAAAGGAATAAATTTTGTTATAACTAGGATAATTTTCCATTAGGTCAGAAAGAGTTTGAATCAGTTTTTTTTTTCTATAGACATAGTTTTTACAGACAGGGAGAATATTGTGCTTTTGTGTTCAACTGTAATTTTAAAATAAGAACTATACATTAAAACACCATGTTAATCTCACAAGTACTCTTTGCTTTGTGTGATTTTAATTTACTTGGATTTGAATAGCACAAGTTTCATTTTTAGATCTTTTTATTAATGTGAGAATTGTTTTGGAATGGCACAGTGCAGATCAAGCTCCTCATCTTACAAATGTTTCAGCAGGCATCAAAGTAGAGTTAGAGCAGTGACATCTTGGGGTATGATAACCACTCACTTGTTAACCTAGCTACTCCTCAGTCTTTTCTGATCATTTTCATTTCTCATTTGTTGAATATTGCATCATCATTATGATTTTTTTGAGGGCAAGCATCCCTGTCTTTGTGATTGCCCTTGCCTCAGGCCTGAAAAGCATCATTGTGTTTCCTGAGGAAGCTCTGGCATCCTCTTATTCTCTGTAAAGTGGAAAGGAAATATTAATAAGAGAAGAACATTTTGACAATTTAAATAAATGAGAACCTTAAAGCTAAACAGTAGACTGTTAGATTATCATGTAGGAGTACTCTGACTGAGATTGTGGCAAGCAGTGCCGCCAGACAGATGCCATGGGACGTGGTCTTTTTCAAAACCCATTTTGGGTCAGGTTTTCCTGGGACTAACACTGCTCATGGGTCCTAATAGCTCCTAAACAGGAGTCAAGATTATACATGAACATAGAAATCATCAATAACTTTTCCATTATATGTGGGTGGTATTTGGGTGTCAGTGAAGAAACATTTTAGTTTATATGTAGCCCTATAGGGTCTTGTAGGGTATTACAGTTTTCTAGGGGAACTGAAATAGACCAATAAAACATCAACGCAGATTTATACAAATAAAAACAGTTTCAAGAATATATTGACTATAAGGATACTTCAAAAGAGTTGGGAAATGGTTTGATGTATTGGAAAAAAGGTTTCTAGAGTTATAAACTGGGACTCAGTAATAGTTGAAGCACTTATAGGGTAATAAGTGGATCAGTGAAAAGTCTGGAAGACTTTGAAATATTGATATTTCTTTAGAGAGCTATTGATTGTGTTCTTCTAACTCTACATAACCTTTTAAAGAAACACAATCCATAATCAGACTTTCTCCTGGTCCCAAGCCTATATTGCCAACTCTTTTCTGATTTATCTGCCTTCAGACAGCCTCCCACCACTTCAAATTCAATGGAATTATTTTAATAGCCACCATTTGTTGAGGAATTACTTACCGCTATTCTAAGTGCTTCATATGTGTTAGCTGATTTAAACCTTGGAACAATTCAAATTTTGAGTTAGTTCTTTTATTATCTTAGTTTTATAGATGGGGAAACTGAGACTTTAGGGAATTTAAGAAATTTGCCCAAGGCCACACAGATATTAAATGACACTTCTGAGTACAAAGTTACGTTCTTAACCACTGTTATTATTTTCAAAATAAAATTCTTTAGGTGTTCTCTCAGTCTGCTTCTCTTTACTGTTTTCCATATATTGTTGAATGTTGCCACTATCCATCAAGCCAGAGTCCTACACATATTTATCTTCTTCATTCTCTGCATCAGAATAATGAGTAAGTCAATGTATTTTTTCTCTTATGTATCTCTTGGAACTGTTTCCTTTTATCCATCATTACTGCAGCTATCATAATTCAGGCTCTTATCATCTCTTATCAGCTAAGATAACTAGGCTCTCTGCCACCAGTCTTGCCCCAGCATCTTCCATGTTATAGATTTTTTTAGCTGCTTGTCTTGTCATATCACTTTTCTGCCTAATGTCCTTAAAGAGCTTCCTATCATCTGTAGGATAAAGTCCAATCTTTTGAGAATGGCAACAAAGGCCTTTTATAATCTGGTCCATGTCTTAACTTTCTTCCTTTTTTCCTGCTACTTCCTTCATACATCCCATGTTTTAGCCACATAGAACTTCCTTGAGTTCTGGAACACATGGTATTTCTCTTGTCTGGAATACTTTTATTCTCTTCTCGCCTAGAACCCATTCCATAATTTATTATATAAGTTGTCACATGGAATGTTAAGTGAACGTTTATCTTGCCCACTTCCAAGTACACTGTTAGCTCTCTGAGGGTTTGCTTTATGCCTTATTTTTCTTTATATTCTTTATATCTTTATACAGTTTTATTTATTTAGCACATAATGTAATATATAATTTTTTATAGCATATAATGTACCTACTGATTTATAAACCATGAATCAATGAATAAATGAATGGACGAATACATAAATGAACATCAGTAGGTTTATATTTGGTTTTGCCAATGAGGGAATACTCTTCAAAGACTGAGTAGTTGAGGGAAGTAGGAGAGACAGCTATCTGATTGGACTGGTTAACAGTGAGGTATGGAGTTGGAAGAGTTTCCTTTTAGATGTTCTTTGGAAATTTATGAGTATATGGCATATTTAGAAACCCAGAAATCTTTAGTGATAGCATACAGAATGGTTTGGATACTTAGGCTTAGTGTTGACTGACTTGCTTAAGCTTTTTCATCCAATTAGTTGCTGGGCTTGAATTTGAGTCAGAGTCCTCAATTTTACCTATTTTAGTATTATGCTGGTGCAGAATACAACACATTTAGTCCAGCCTCTTATTTAACTCATAAAGAAATTAAAGGAAGTACCAGGGTGAGTAATCTGTCCATGGTTCCAGAACTACTAAGGGACAGAGATTTACAATTCCATGCCTTGCCCATTGTAAGACGCAGTATAATGTAATGATCAAGAAGCACAGGGAAGCCAACCTGCCTGGATTTAAATCCCATCCCTGCCATTTACTAGCTTTGTGATTTGGGAAAATTCAGTATTCTTATCTGTAAAATGGGGAAGGTATCCACGTCATAGGGCTAATGTGAAGGTTAAATAAGTTAATACGGGAAAGCCCTCAGAGAGTATCTGTGACATAGTAAGACTTATGAAGATATTACCCATCATTTTTTGATCAAAAAAGTGCAGTAATAATGCTTTCTCCTCCACTGTGTTCCCACTGAGTCTACATTGTAAGATCTGTCATGCTGTATTGCAATTATTCTCATGTCTGTACCCCCTCTAGACTGTGAGATTTTTAAGGATAGAGATCTTGCTCTAGTCAAGGCTGTAGCACACGAGGCATTTGATAAATATATTAAAAAAAAAAAACGAATGAACTTTTTTATCCTTAGAAAATAGAAACTGGATAAATATTTCCCTGTCTTTAACACTAAAACAGAATTTATTGAAATTTGTGAGTTATCAGGTCTATAGAAGAGAGAGCATGGAGAAAGCATGCTATGTGTTACTTGGCCAGAGAAAGACTTAAACCACCTGGCTTAGGGCATTGCCACTGCTGGAATTCTCACCCTGACACAGTAGCTATCACCCCAGTTATTTTCTTTCAGACATAGAATCACATGCTCCCTACTCAGTCTTTTCTGAATGAACTTAAAGAAGCCTAAATATGAAGCAGAATTTGCATGTATCGTTGGTGACACAAATACTTCATTTTTGGCTTGATCAGGTTTACTCTTAAAATTTTCTGTCTATAGTACCAATTTTGAGTTTGGATCTGGTGCTCTTATTCTTTTTTGTGGTAATTAGAATTGGGGCAAACATTTCATTTGGCAACCTGGACAAATTAGAGATGGGTTATAGCATGATGCAAAAAGAAGACGCTTTGGAGGCAGATAGCCTGGGTTAGAATTCTGACTCTGCTGCTTAATAGCTGTGTAAATTTCAGTGTTATTTAACTTCACTTTGCTGCAGCATTCTCATATGTAAATAGAGGTTAAATGCACATATCTCAGGGTTGATATGAGGAGTAAATTAAATAATTATATAAAATACTTGGCATAGTATCTGATATGTAGTAAACACTAAATAAATGGTAGGTTTTTGTTTTTAAACAGTGGATGTCATGTTTGTTCATTTAGGATCTATCCTAATATAGTGCTATGTATTGTTTGCTAAATAATTATAGATATTTAAGCCATTAAATATTATTAAATATTAATAATCAATAACATAAAAATGTTAAGATGTTTTTCTTTTAGGAAAGATAAGGACTATAGTTAGAATAACATAAAGTATGGGAATCAGTTTTGAAATAGGTGATGCACAGATCACCTGTATCAGAGTCTCTTGTTAAAAATACAGATTCCGTGTCCTCAACCCAATTTACTGGACCAGAGTCTTTGGAGATGGGACCTAGGAATCAAATATTTTCAGAAGCACCCAAAGTTATTCTGATGTAAATTGCCCATGGATAAGCTTTAAGAAATACTTGCCTATAAGGTATGTTCTTTCTGGAGAATTGTTAACTGACTTAAATATTTCATTCTTATATGAAGTTATTTCTACTGAGTTTATTTAGTCTCTAACATTGATGATGTAGTAAATGGAAAACTTCTTAATTTGTGAGCATCTGAGGTTATAGCATCTGTATTTTCTAGGTAGAATTTCAAGGTCATGTGAATTGTATTAATTCTATTACCTCTATTATCAATTTTATTTGAAAAAAACATGCTTCTGATCATAGTTTAATGTCCAATTTAAAATAATATTTGCAATAAATCAAGTCGAGTATTTGGTTTCTTTGCCTGTGTTAATTATTTGATCTTGGTTTAGAGACTATCAACTTTAAACACCAAAACAAAAAACAAAAGCAAAAATAAAAACAAACCTAGAAACAAACTCCAACCTACCCTTTCTCCTGAATCCTGCATTGAGCAACACTTACAACTTTATTTGTATGGCATGTGAACATAGTAATGCTTCCTATGCTTTTGTATATGCTGCTATGTCTACTAGTAATGGTATCCTAACTTTTTTTTTTTTTTTAAATATGACAAACCCTTTCATATGCTTCACAATTTATCTCAGAGATAATCTCCTTTGGGAAGTCTTCCCTAATTTCCCCTACCTCCGCTCATCTGGATTAGGTGCCCTTTCTATTTCTTTCATATATCTGTCACACTGTCACTGGAAATGTCTGAGTGTTTGTCTCCCTTCCAGACTGTGAGCTCCTTGTGTCAGGGACTTTGGATTTCCAGTTCCTAGCACAATATTGGCCCATAGTAGGTACTTAGTAAATGTCTATTAAATGAATAAATCAATTTTTAATATATTTCTCTTGATTTATGAGATGATTGTGTTCCTGAGAAGTGGCATTGAATTTAAATGCTTAAAGTTAAATTTCTTATCACAAATAAAAGCAGAATTTTCAGTTGTTCAGTTTTGCCTTGTTTTATTAATATTGAAGTAAGATAATCTTTCTTTATCTTAGTCAAGTTTTTTTCCCCTACATTTACTTAACTGCCTTATATATTTTTAATTTAGTCATTGGCATTTAATGTCTCAGGAATGAATGATGCAATAGAAAAGTCAATTTTAAGTTTCAGAAGCCTAAACCCAGGTGGACACAGTTTCCAAATAACAGCATTGTAAGAAAAGATGAAGAGCTAGGCTGTCCATAGCAGAAGATTCTCTGGAGTGGAGGAGGGGAGGAATTGGAAAGGAACAAGAGCTTTAGTTGCCAGTGTGTATCAATGAGAGAGGGCCATGTATTCTTTCTCCAATAGTTGAGCCTTTGTTTGGGGTTGGAGGAGAGAGAGAAAATGACAGATAATTCAGATAGGTTTGTAGTATTTGAAAGTAGAACTGTGTCCCATTCCCAAGTAGAGGCTTTGAAAGTTTCTCTAATTCCAGATGCAACATGGGAGAATAGGAGAGATATATTTTTATAGTAATAAAGGATCAAATTTAAAGGTTATTTGGATATTATGTTTTTCCTGATAAGGACTTCTGTTTCGTATGTATAATAGATAATTCCATTGTTTTAAATGTGATGGAAATAAAAAATAAACAGAGCTGGAGGACTCACGCTCCCTGACTTCAGACTATACTACAAATCTACAGTAGTCAAAACAGTATGGTACTGGCACAAAACAGACACATAGCTCAATGGAACAGGATAGAGAGCCCGGAAATAAACCCATACACTTATGGTAATTAATCTATGACAAAGGAGACAAGAATATACAGTGGAGAAAAGACAGTATCTTCAATAAGTGGTGCTGGGAAAACTGGATAGCTATGCATAAAAGAATAAAATTAGAACATTTTCTAATACCATATACAAAAATAAACTCAAAATGAATTAACGACCTAAATATAAGACTGGATACCATAAAAATTCCCAGAGGAGAACATAGGTAGAACACTCTTTGACATAAATTGCAGCAATATTTTTTTGGATCTGTTTCCTAAAGTAAAGGAAATAAAAGCAAAAAGAAACAAATGGGACCTAATTAAACTTAAAAGCTTTTGCACAGCAAAGGAAACCATTGACAAAACAAAAAGACAACCTACTGAGTGGGAGAAAGTATTTGCAAATGATATGACTGACAAGGGATTAATATCCAACATGTATGAACAGCTCATACAACTCAACATCAAAAAAACAGACAACCCAATTAAAAAATGGTCAGAAGAACTGAATAGACATTTCTTCAAAGAGAACATGCCGATGGCCAACAGGCACGTGAAAAGATACTCAGTATCACTAATCATCAGGGAAATGCAAATCAAAATCACAATGAGATTTCACCTCACACCTGTCAGAATGGCTATCATCAAAAAGAACACAAATAACAAATGTTGGCAAGGATGTGGAGAAAAGGAAAACCTTGTACACTGTTGGTGAGAATGTAAGTTGGTGTAGCCACTGTGGAAAATGGTACGGAGGTTTTTCAAAAAACTAAAAATAGGACTACCATATGACCTAGCAATTCCACTCCTGGGTATATATCCGAAAAAAACAAAAACACTAATTTGAAAAGATATATGCACCCCAATGTTCATAGCAGCTTTATTTACAGTAGCCAAGATATGGAAGCAACCTAAGTGTCCATCAACAGATGAGTGAATAAAGAAGATGTGGTATACACACACACACACACACACACACACACACACAATGGAATACTACTCAGCCATAAAAAAGAATGAAATTTTGCCATTTACAACAACATAGATGGACTCGGAGGGTATTATGCTAAGTGAAACAAATCAGACAGAGAAGGACAAATACTGTATGATATCACTTATATGTGGAATCTAAAAAATACAACAAACTAGTGAATATAACAAAAAAGAAGCAGACTCATAGATAAAGAGAACAAACTAGTGGTTACCAGTTGGGAGGGGCGAAGGGCAATATAGGGGTCAGGGAGTGGGAGGTACAAACTATTGGGTGCAAGATAGGCTCAAGGATGTATTGTACAACATGGGGAATATAGCCAATATTTTGTAATAACTGTAAATGGAAAGTAACCTTTAAAAATTGTATATAATTTTAAAAAAATTAAAAACATTTAAAAAAAGTATTTACCACTTAGGAAAAAAAAAGTAATTGCCATCCCACCCCCTAATATTTTTTTTAATTAATTAATTAATTAATTAATTTTTGGCTGTGTTGGGTCTTCATTTCTGTGCGAGGGCTTTCTCTAGTTGCGGCAAGCGGGGGCCACTCTTCATCGCGGTGCGCGGGCCTCTCACTATCGCGGCCTCTCTTGTTGGGAGCACAGGCTCCAGACGCGCAGGCTCAGTGGTTGTGGCTCACGGGCCCAGTTGCTACGCGGCATGTGGGATCCTCCCAGACCAGGGCTCGAACCCGTGTCCCCTGCATTGGCAGGCAGATTCTCAACCACTGCGCCACCAGGGAAGCCCCCCCCCCCCCCTAATTTTAAAAAGGAATCTAAACATACTGAAATGTTAACAGTGATTATCTTTGGGTGGTAGGATTATGAATGTCTATCATTTTTATCTTTACACTGCTCTGAATTTTGAAAAACTTCCAGAATGGAATGGCTTGTGATTTCACTTTGGTTTGCTTGGTTAAACAGTACTCATCCTTTAGTTTATGTCTTATCTTCCCCCTTAATCCTTAGTTGGGCAGTGTATCCCTAGTTGATACTACTTTAATATTCTGGACATCTCATTCTCCTATCACTATAGTACTTTGAAATAATCATCTGTTTCCTTTTCTAGAGAGGCAGGGATAATATTTATCTTTTCACCAACATATATTACAAAATAGATGTTTCATAAATCTTTTTGTTGAAGTGACTAATAAAAATTCAATTCAACAAAAATTATTTTATGGATTGCCCAAATTGCAGTTTCAGGTAAGGGTTTCTCTCCATTAGAAAAAAAAACTGTTTATAAGTGAGTAATACAGAAAGATATGAATTGTGGAACTCTGAAAATTATAGTAAAATTAGAATACAAGTTCAGGTTCTTAGTTAATGTAAGACCATGTATATAATGTATCTGAAAATCATGTGTAAAATATATCTGAACACTGTCTTCACTAATAGTTTGGTTGCTTGTGATGAAGCTGAGAAATCGCTGTGAGAAAGAGTTTTGATAGTTTTTCTTCCCTTTTTCCTGTATGGCATTTGTCATCTTTTATTTATTTATTTATTTTTTGACAGTGTAAACTCAATAATAAACAGTGAGATATTTTTCTTGTTTGTCATAATTTGAGAATGTGTAGTAAAATTCACATATGAGACACTGTGAATAATTATTTTAGTGTAATTCTTCATAACTTGGTATAGAAAAAGGACAAGTTAAGGATTATTTAGCTACAAGATTATCTCTGTAATAAGTGTGATAGTGATTATTTTCAAGTTAGGAATAGAAATGATACATTCAGGACCATTTAACAGAGACAGTGATAATTAGGCTTAAAGGCTGATAATTGGAGAGGTAATAAGTTGAGGCATGCATATACTTCTTGTTTACATAACAAGTAAAGGAAAATTAGATTTTTTTCCACAAAAAGAAATTCCCTAAGAATTTTAAATCTCTTCAGTAAGGGTGAGAAAAATGCTATTAAAAGTTAATCATTTTGTCTTCTGGTCTGCCTCTGTTTTTTGCACATATTTTTACTTAAGCACTTGTCAAATGATATTTTATTTCTTCTTTTCTAAACTATGACCTCTTTAAGTACAGGATTCTTGTTTGTTCCCGCATCGTTGCTAGCACATGATAGGTACTCAAATGTTTATTGAATTGAGTTAAATTGGATTAAGATGCTACCCTCCAGTACTCAATTTAGAGAGTAGGCCTTGCATGGGTTTCCCTGTATGGCTAAACTGGGGCAAAGAATGAAAATCAAGTCTTTGTACTAATCTTTGGGACTGGAAAAACCAGTCATGAACTAAGAGAAGTGGGACTTGGAGGATCTCTTAAATCTGGACATTCACCCGTCATTGGAATGAGCTTCCTAATTATTTCATATATTCCTTTTCTGATAGTTGATAGCTAGAATCATGACTATCGGGTTGGTGGCCAAGAACATCTGTAAAAAGGAGTAATATTTGACACCTTTAAACTCTAGTATTATACAATGAATTTCCTTATTGTATGGCAGACTTGGGAGTGGGAGTTCTTACCCTTTTCCTCATTGGTCAAATGCCATTATTATTATTTTTTTTTAGTTATTTTTTTTTTCCTGCAGTTGCATTTTTAATTAATTAATTAATTAATTAATTAATTATTGGCTGTGTTGGGTCTTCGTTTCTGTGCGAGGGCTTTCTCTAGTTGCGGCAAGCGGGGGCCACTCTTCATCGCGGTGCGCGGGCCTCTCACTATCGCGGCCTCTCTTGTTGCGGAGCACAGGCTCCAGACACGCAGGCTCAGCAGTTGTGGCTCATGGGCCCAGTTGCTCCGCGGCATGTGGGATCTTCCCAGACCAGGGCTCAAACCCGCGTCCCCTGCATTGGTAGGCAGATTCTCAACCACTGCACCACCAGGGAAGCCCAAATGTCATTATTTTTAAAGCTATCAAGAAAGAGCATTTTTGTTATTTCTTGAGTTGGTTAAATTCAACTAAATACTTTTGGATTGATAAATTGGCCAGATCTACATAATATGCTTTAAGTTATTCAGAATATTTGTATAGGTTCCAAAAGATAGAAGTACAAAGGGATAAACATAAGTAAAAGATATAAATAGTGCTATGATACTTTTACATATGTGAAAAACAGCAAGCTTTCAAAATATTAATCTTAAGCTAGTAATATTATCACCAACATAGTATTAATTAAAGTTCAGCTCTTTTATACAAAAAGGGTTGAAGCAAAGGACTTTGAGATCTAAGCCAGAAACCCAATACTACCAGAACTGAAAAGTATTTTCTTGAAATACTAGTGTTGGCAGTAATCTTTAGAATCCAGTGTCTTCTTCAAATACAACTACTATTAGATGGCTTCTTCTCTAAGATAAACATTGCATTAATGTGCATATCTTAACCCCCAGGCTTAAAATAGCAAAAGGAAGTAGGCACTGAAAGGACATTGGATGCATGCTGACTTGCATACTTGGGAGATTAATAAAAATTGAGGTCAGCAAGAGTCCCAGGATGCAGGACAGATCAAGGAAGGAAGCACACCATGGTGGTTGTGTTCCTTTCTTATTGGCCACAACATGAGCAGCTGGAGAGGAAGGTGGCCCTTGTGTTTAGTGTTTTCTGTAATTCCTCTCTGTACGGTTGGCTTGTGGCCGATCACTACTTTTATTTCATTCCTCAGAGAGGAAAATTCCACTTTAATATTGCTGGGTATGATAGGAAATAGCATCAGTGGCACAGTGCCGCACACATAGTAGGACTGACTGAATGAAAATCAGACTATTGTCTCATTCCAGTAGAATGTCTGGAACATTCAGTTCCTTGGACAAATTCAGCCTTGCAATATTTAATTTGGTGTTTGAAGTTGTGGCTGTCAAATTCTTCTAATAAAATCTCATTGGAATTCTAAATAAGAACAGGCTAAATAGGAATGCATTTTTAATCACCTAGGATCCAAGGAAACTTGACTATAGTGGATAGAGCTCTGGACTTGGAGAAATATGAAAGTTACCTGGGAGCATTTTTCAAAAAGTATATTCCCAGCTACTTCTTCTTCTAGCCTCCACTAAGGACATATCAGCATCTCCAAGGCAGAATTTATGTAGTTGAAAAAAAGCTGCTCATGCAATTTGGATTTCCTCTTCCCTGCCTTCTGTTCCCTTTACCTCTTGAGTTTGCAAATCAGTGGAGAAGTTGATCCACAAAAGCCTATCTGTTAAATTCTATGGTTTTGCTAGTAAAAATTCTACTACCTAGTGATGATTTTATTCCTAGAAGTTATCAATACTCCTTCATTGGAACTTGTTTAGTATACGGATGTATTCTCTCAGGTTATGGACCTTAATTTTAAAGCCTGGAGTTGTAAGATAGAGGTAGTGGATTAAATGAGGATCAGTTTCTCTTTCTCCACTTTATTTTTGCTGGGTTAGCATTTAACATCTTGGATCAGAGACCTTTAGAGATACAGGCTTTCTTGATCTTTAGAAGTAGAACATCTGCTATTGAAACTCTGGATAAGTCTTATTATACTGGTAGAAATAGTAGCTCTAGCTTATATTAAGCACTCAAGAAATGGTTGTTTCAACAAAGTGCCTATATGGTTTAATAATATACATTGTAGGAAAATACTGATTAGAAGTAACTTAAAATACTATCTTATTTTTTATTTTGACTTTTGGAAGAAAGAATCAGACTTTTTTCTAGTTATATTTAAATTCTTTTTGAACAAATATAAACTGGGTGACTTAGGGTTTCCTAATGAGATAGAAATAATCTTTCTAAATAGAAGTTATTTTTATTCTAATCAGTTGTATGTGATTATCTATTATGGTCATTTGAGTGAGAAGGGAGCTTTTATTCATCCATTCATGGTAGAAAGTCAAGTTCAGCCCCAAATTAGTAAATTCCTAATCAGACATCTTGTTATTTAAGTCCTTGGTATCATCTCAATGTGCTCTGCACAAAGTTGTAACTCAAATATATTAATCATTAGGCTTAAAGAATAAAATATTTTCTTATTATAAAATAATAGAAGTTTATATTATAAGGAATTGTATTGAGAAGGAAAACAGATATAAGTTGTCTGTAATTCCACCTGTGACGAGCATTATGGAAAATTTTCGAGTGTTGCTAAAGATAATTTAATATTCAGTCCTGTTGATGAAGGGTTTTTAAAATCTGGTGAAATTTTTCTTATTTAAAATAAACTATCTTAATAATTTTGTCATCATCTTTTAACCCCTCTTCATTTGTAACCTCCATACTCTTGGTCTGGGGTTCAGTGATATATGGCTTCATTACCTTAGGAAATACGTATAGTCACTCAAAAACCATTATCAACTACTTTTCCTACAAAAGAGCTTCTTGAACTGACTTTTTCTCTTCTGTGGATTAGAGAATCCCCCATCTCTCTTTTGCTGAGATTTGTAAAGCAAAAGGGTATGTCCTTGGGACACTTTTGTTTAGATTCATTCTTTTCAAAGTTCTTTAGTATCTTTGCATTCCTATACACTAATGATGAAAAATCTGAAAGAGAAATTAAGGAAACACTCCCATTTACCATTGCAACAAAAAGAATAAAATACCTAGGAAGAAACCTACCTAAGGAGACAAAAGACCTATATGCAGAAAACTATAAGATACTGACGAAACAAATTAAAGATGATACAAACAGATGGAGAGATATATCATGTTCCTGGATTGGAAGAATCAACATTGTGAAAATGACTATACTACCCAAAGCAATCTACAGATTCAATGCAATCCCTGTCAAACTACCACTGGCATTTTTCACAGAACTAGAACAAAAAATTTCACAATTTATATGGAAACACAAAAGACCCCGAATAGCCAAAGCAATCTTGAGAAAGAAAAACGGAGCTGGAGGAATCAGGCTCCCTGGCTTCAGACTATACTACAAAGCTACAGTAATCAAGACAGTATGGTACTAGCACAAAAACAGAAATATAGATCAATGGAACAGGATAGAAAGCCCAGAGATAAACCCATGCACCTATGGTCACCTTATCTTTGATAAAGGAGGCAAGAATATACAATGGAGAAAAGACAGCCTCTTCACTAAGTGGTGCTGGGAAAACTGGACAGCTACATGTAAAAGAATGAAATTAGAACACTTCCTAACACCATACACAAAAATAAACTCAAAATGGATTAAAGACCTAAATGTAAGGCTAGACACTATCAAACTCTTAGAGGAAAACATAGGCAGAACACTCTATGACATAAATCACAGCAAGACCCTTTTTGCCCCACCTCCTAGAGAAATGGAAATAAAAACAAAAATAAACAAATGGGACGTAAAGAAACTTAAAAGCTTTTGCACAGCAAAGGAAACCATAAACAAGACAAAAAGACAACCCTCAGAATGGGAGAAAATATTTGCAAATGAAGCAACCGACAAAGGATTAATCTCCAAAATATACAAGCAGCTCATGCAGCTCAATATCAAAAAAACAAACAACCCAAACCAAAAATGGGCAGAAGACCTAAATAGACATTTCTCCAAAGGAGATATACAGATTGCCAACAAACACATGAAAGGATGCTCAACATCACTACTCACTAGAGAAATGCAAATCAAAACTGCAATGAGGTATTACCTCACACCAGTCAGAATGGCCATCATCAAAAACTCTACAAACAATAAATGCTGGAGAGGATGTGGAGAAAAGGGAACCTGCTTGCACTGTTGGTGGGAATGTAAATTGATACAGCCACTATGGAGAACAGTATGGAGGGTCCTTAAAAAACTAAAAATAGAACTACCAAATGACCCAGCAATCCCACTACTGGGCACATACCCTGAGAAAACCATAATTCAAAAAGAGTCATGTACCACAATGTTCATTGCAGCACTATTTACAAAAGCCAGGACATGGAGGCAAGCTAAGTGTCCATCGACAGATGAATGGATAAAGAAGATGTGGCACATATATACAATGGAATATTACTCAGCCATAAAAAGAAACGAAATTGAGTTATTTGTAGTGAGGTGGATGGACCTAGAGACTGTCATACAGAGTGAGGTAAGTCAGAAAGAGAAAAACCAATATCGTATGCTAACGCATACATATGGAATCTAAAAAAAAAAAAAGGTTCTGACGAACCTAGTGGCAGGACAGGAATAAAAACGCAGACGTAGAGAATGGACTTGAGGACGTGAGGAGGCGGAAGGGTAAGCTGGGACAAAGTGAGAGAGTAGCCTTGACATATATACACTACCAAATGTAAACTAGATAGCTAGTGGGAAGCAGCTGCGTGGCACAGGGAGATCAGCTTGGTGCTTGTGAACACCTAGAGGGGTGGGATAAGGAGGGTGGGAGGGAGACGCAAGAGAAAGGGGATATGGGGATATACGTATACATATAGCTGATTCACTTTGTTATACAGCTGAAACTAAAACACCATTGTAAAGCAATTATACTCCAATAAAGATGTTTAAAAAAATGCTTTAGTATCTTGATCATTGCTACTCTCAAAATACTTTTCTTTCCCTGTTATTTTTGTTGGGAAATCATAGAAAAATATATTTTATTTGTAATAGTGTGTGACTTATCTAAGTTTCTCACAATTAAAATATTGAAAGTATCTGTGTGCCAAATTCTTATTGTCAACAATGACTTAAATGCTGATTTTTTTTTGTTAGTGCATAGTTCAGTCTCACTAAGACATATCAATTTTGATGTCATCTCATCTGTCTTTAAAGACCCCAGGTACTCAGAGCAGTATACCTAGTAAACCTATCGACGTCATCTTGTTTGAATTTTGTCTCCTATGGGTTTCTGGGAATAAAGTGAATTGCCTCAAAGTGTCAAAATCTGGCTGAGCTCGTTGGAGTCCACGTTGGACTAGTCTATATAAGAGGTTAGCATCTTATGAGAGATTCTTAGTGTCCATCAGGCTTGCAGCATTGCAGGCTGTACTTTATACAAGTAGCCAGGTGTGGGCAGTGATACCGGGCTTGGGAAGTCTCTCTTACCGGCCCAGGGATCCAAGGCGTTCAGTGCAAAACCTGGCCAGCCGCCCGAGTGAGTAGGAGCCATGTGACTCTGGTGAGCTGGAGTGTGCAATTGCCTCCTGCTTCAGAGCTACCTGATCCGAATACTAAGCAGAGCGAGTGCCGGGCTGAGTGTAAGGTACTGAAGACACTGCAGAGAAAGGTGCTTATTCCAGAGGCATTACAAAGCATGGAGATTAAAGACCAGGGAGCCCAAATGGAGCCGCTGCTGCCTACGGTAAGAGACAACCTGCTGTCACGTAGATTAACACCGTTTGCAGCAAAACCTGTCAGGCAAGTGGTCTGCTAGCCAGGTTCAGCGAGTGTACTTTTGGGGTGGTGGATAGCTCCCACGACATACGGACAGGGGTCTCCTCCCATCTCGGGTGACTGAAATGCATAACGCAAAGCACATGATTTTTTTTTCCCCCTTCTCAATATGGATGCACTACCATGATGAAATGTCTCATGTTTGCTGCTGTTTGAAGAGATGGCTAGGTTTAGCAGCAGGGACAGCTGTGTGTCTCTTTCCCTGTCTGGTACTGCCTGTCTCTCTGTTGGGCTATGCAGTCAAGCCCCTGCAAAGAAGCCCCCTTTTTATCAGGTTTCTTCTGTGGTAAATTTCCTCCCTGTGCCTCATCCCCCTGACCGTGAGGTAAGGGAATCTGCTGCTGTTGCAGCTATAGAGATTTAGTCTCTGCAGAAACCAGGGGAAAGGAGAACTGAAGGATCATCTGTGTGTGTGTGTGTGCTGTCAGTTTCTCTCAAAGGGAAATGTTGTCATGGCTCACATACAAAGAAGGTATGTATTTTGGGGGGCAGGCACACAATTCAGTTTTGAATATCTGAAATGTTCCTGAGCTGTCATTTAGAAATAGCCTGTTTATCTCTGGGTCATAAGCTGCCTCCCTAGATCTAGGGTGAGTTCTTGGGCAAGTAGTTGATTTGCCTCTCCTCTCCACAATCTCCGACTGGCTCACAGACTTTGTAGTTCTTCAGACACATCCTTTCTCAGCCTAGAGCAGCTGATGTTGCTGTATTCATGGAAAAAAAGAAAACAACAACAACAACATTTTCTTGATGCAACAGAGATGCCACACGCTAGCTTCCAGCCGTCTATCAGCGCTGTCACAGCTCAGGACAGCAGAAATCTCCTCCCTGCACCAAACCAGGCCAAGGGGCTGTTCTCAGCTCTCTGTTACTCAGGTTGGTGACCCACCTTGCAGACTAGGGACTGGCGGCAAGCTGTCCGTTTCTGAGTCCATTCCTAGGCTTTGAACACATCTTTCAAGCAAATGATTCCCCAGGGGGTGTGAGCAAATTCTGGGCCACTGTATTTTTAGGGCCTTACCTCTCCTGCCGGGCTCAAAATCTGTAAAAGATTCCTGTTTGCATCCCGGAATTGGCTGTGGCTACTGAGCATGCCCAGTTCTCCTCAGGACGCCAGTCTTGGGCAGGGAGGGAGCAGGGAGATGAGAATAATGCAGGAGTCACCACCAAGAATGGAGCCTAAATAAAAGGCAGGGGCAGTGTCGGAGAGGGGGAAAAAAGGAAAGCATGCCACTTAGCTTGCCTGCTTAAAAGTAGAGACATTTCTTTACAGATCAAAGTGGAGTTATTTTACAAAAATGAGACTAAAAGATTTGCCTGTATTCCCAAACTTGAATAGAAACATAAATTAGGATTCTGTGGGTACTCAGAATAAAGGGTGTCAAGAATGTCAGAGTATTATTGTACCCTAGATGAGAGAGAGGAACTATACACAGGAATTGGGGAATGGAGATTTAAGGAAGATTAAGATATAGGAAAAAACTCATTTTTATGGGGAAGGGGTTTGGAAGTTGTCCTAGAAAAGCAGGCTGAAGTCAGTTTGATGTGGCATATGAATTGCCCCTTGTGGGGAATATTTAAAGGGTTTAGGACCAAACGAGGATTCACTGGAAAGATTTAGAAGATGATGACATTATTGGGCTAGATGGGCAATCAGTTTGTGGCTTAAAAGAGTAGAGAAAATACAAGTTTGGCTGGAAAAGAAGGTCTGCAGTAAGTTGGATGGACATTTTTGAAGAGTCAAAAGTGTGCATTTCATGTGGACAATGGCCAGCACAAAATAGTTACATAGTTTAATGTCAAGAGAGAATCATGTTAGCAGTTCATTATAAGGAAAATAAGCCTGAGAGGCTAGAAAGGTTGTTGAATTATTGGCCTATTTTTATACTTGTATAGTATTTTCAACTTCCCCAATCGCTTTTATGGCCCTTTTTTTTTCCCCTCAAAAAAATCATGTTGAGTAAAGCAGATTTTATTGTCCTAATTTTAAGTATAAGGAACGGAGGCACAGGGAGTTGTTTGAATAACATGTCTAAGTGATGAAGCCAGAACTACAATATAGGTCTTCTAAAACTAGTTCAGAAAAAAAAGCAGTATTTTTTTTAACATTGCATTATTAACCAGGCCTATCATAATCAGATCCTTGGCTGGGGTTTTTATGCTTGGAAGAGAAAGGAAGAAATAGTTTAGGGCTCTTTTTTAGAAAATTAATCAGATGACTTTGCAGGTAATAATGTGAGAGGCGCTATGGCATAATATTTTAAAACACAGTCTTGTAGGTTCCAGCACTGCTGTTTACATGCTGTATAGTCTTGGGTGGGTGATTAAGCCTCAGTTTCTTCAACTGAAAAATGGGAAGGAGATGGTACTTATCTCTTGTGTTTTGTGATGAGTAAATAAAATAATCTATGGGAAGTAGCTGGTATTTAGTAAGTTCTCAATAAAGTTACCTGTTATTATAATTGTTGATGGAAATACAGACATTGAGATAAATTCTAGGTTTCAGGCTTTTATGAAAGATGGCTTATCAGTACTATTTGCTAAGAAGGAAAAGTGGGGAAATGGAACACTGGAAAACACTGTACAGTGGAGGTGGAAGGTGGGATTTTTAATTATAGCTATGGAAACTTTATAGTATGGTTGGAAAGCCATTTAGAAAGGCATTAAAAACCAAGATTAGATATGGGACAGAAGCAGTCAGAGGTACGTAAATAGAGAAGTAAGAGAGAAATAAAAATTATAAGAATGGCTAAGTATGCCAAATGAGTGAATGTATTAATCCTGACCTAAGTGGAAGGGTGGAATAGATTCTTTTTAAGCCTCCAGTGTTTACCTTAATTGAGTATATCTAAAGTACATCTTAAGGGTCTGTGTGAAGGAGGCCCTGACATGTTCCTTTTTCTCTCAGTCGTTTTTAGGGAGCTTCGGAGATTATTTTCTTTTGCTGGACAAGGCCTCATTGCATTTGTAGGCCCTAGTCACTCTAAGGGTTAGGACATTCAATTCTTCTAGGCTCAGAGTACAGTCTGGTAGCACCTAACTGTTATGTCTGAAGCAATGGAACAAGCAAGGTTCAGAAGATTCATTCACTTATTAAATGCCTGCTGTTGGCCAAACATGTTCTTGGTGATGGGGTTACAGCAATGAATAAGACAGAGAAAAGCCCTGTCCATATGGACCTCACAATCTAGCTAATCTAGAGATAGGGGTCCATTTAACTCTTTGAGAGACTGCTATTTTCTCTTCAAATATTTAATCATTGTTAATCATCTCTTTGAGATGGGTATATATGGAGACTATATGTAATAGTAATGATGGTGACATTACTTTAGTAAGGATGGAATTAATCTTTTAAAAGTGTGAACCAGGAATTTAGGATATTGCATATGACTTCAAATCTTCTGTTGACGGTCAGTGTTGAATTTGCTTCTACGAGTAAATAACCGGTCAATCTTTAAATTACTAGGCCATAGAAGAGGCTTCTAGGAGAATATTTTTAAAACAAATATTTCTATTTTATTCCTTTAATCTTGGGTGATATGCAGTGGTCCATGTTGGATCCCTTCTAAAATTCAGATGTCCCAAAAGGAACTTATTTTAAGTCGAACTTACTTATAAAACTGCCCTGAGTTATGGAACAAGAGTAAAGATCGCTTTTTAAAGGTAATGTAGTATAGCATAGATGGTGGAATTTAGTACCGTTTAGAATGCTAATTCCAGATTTCCAAATGTCCCAGGTTATTGAATTGTTTTATTTGTGAAAAAAAGTCATGAAAATTTTTTATATTATTGTATTAAGGAAAAGAAAAAAATGAGACTAAAATGTCAAAGTAACAAAAAGAGCACACAGGTTGACTAAGTAATATTGGTATTTCTATTTTATTATAATTTAGATTATAAAATGAATTTAAAGAAAACATACTCATGACACATGGTAATACATAGGAAGCAAAATACAGTATAAGAAATCAATTCTCATTTCCACTTTCATGACTTGAATTGTTATTCCACAATGGTGAGTGAATATAGAAATAAATTACATGTATAGCATGCTAAGGTTGGTAATGAGTGGTAGAATCTAGAAGCCTAAAGTATTAATTTTATGCTGAACATATGGGGGTCAGATAAGGAAGTGGGATAGTTTATGATGGAGGGTTACAAAATGTCTGAACTAAGATCAAGAACTCAAATAGTCAGAGAGCATGGCCAGAAAAATAATCACACTTCCAATGTGTCATTTCTTTCTAACCTTGGAATGGTTGTTTCAGAAGTCTAAACTGGGTATAGATAGACTATGGTGCATTGCAAGATGCTTCAAGTGAATGGAGACATGTGGGTGCCACTCTCAACCCGTTTCTCTATGTAGAGAAGCTTCCACTCTTCCCTTCTCATATCTCATAGGATACATGACACTGGATCATTTGGCTTTCTGTGAAGATACTACTTTCAATCTGTATAGTAAATAGTAGTTAAGTTTTATTTATTGTTAGATAATGTAAATTAAAGTTCTAATATATTCTTCCACTTGAAAGAGTTGTCTCAGATATTCCTTGGGGGTGTGTTTGTCTTATTTAGAAAAAGGGAATAACTAGTATATAATGCATCTATTTTGTGCAATCATATATGTTTTGGTCAGAGAAGGACTGCAGCAATCAATTGGAGGCTAGATTTTAGACTGACTTCTTAATTTACAGATGATGAAACTGAACATCAAAGAGATAAGGACATGTATTTAAGGGCAGGCACTTATACTAGTTAATGGAAGAGCTTGGTCTAGAGTCCCCATCTTGATTCCCAGTTCATCATTCTTTCCACTGTCCTATTCTAGCGTAGAGTAAACAGATGAGTACTGAATTAAAATAATGATAGTAATTAGACAATCTTTGTGAAGTAGTAGTAGGTATTGTTTCAGGCTTGTGCTAAGCACAAATATCTCTAGTCTTTATGATAATCCTGAAAGGTTGCTAATATTATCTAGCCTTGACAGATGAGAAACTGATGCTCAGAGGATTGAATAAAAGATGGTTACCCAGGTTCACGTAGCTAATAAGTACTGAGCTAGGATTTAAAAATATTGCATCTAACTAAAAAGTGGCTCGATTCTTTTAAATTAAAGCCATAGAAAATAAATAGGAATCACATTATAAAGTGGGCTTTCATATCTACCTCTTCAAAAATGAAAGTACTATGAAACAAGGTGCTATAAAATATAAGGCATTGTAGGCCACATATTGCATGATTCCATTTATTGAAATGTCCATAATAGGCAAATTCTTGGAGACTACAGTAGATTAATGGTTGCCGGGGCTTGGGGTGTAGTGGAGAATTGAGAATGACTGCTAACAGCTATGGGGTTTCTTTTTGGAGTGATGGAAATGCTTTGGAAGTAGATAGTCGTGATGGTTGCACAACATTGTGAAAGTACTAAACACCACTGAATTGTGCACTGCAAAATGATCAATTTTATGTAAGAAAAAGTAAGTTATTATTTAGCCATTAGCACTAACAGGGAGAAAGTTGAGGATCTAAAGAATGCTTGTATCATTCATATTTATATAAATCAAGGAAAGGGCAAATAAAATACTCATAAAAATTAAAAATAACTTCACACACACACACAAACACACACCGAGATAGTCTCTACCACAAAATTTATTCTCTTTGTGATAATAATGCTGAGGTTGGCCAGGGTTTCAGCAAACTATCTGTAGACCCAGAGGTCTTTTGAAAATACATCTTCAAATCTGAGTTAAGAGAGTGTATGGCACATGTTATGTGTAAGAGAGGAAGAGAACTATTTAACTTGGGTCAAATTGTTATTTCTTCTCCGAATCACCTTTCTAAATTTCTCTTGATACTCTTCAAACTTTAACATAAGGAAAATCAAAGCAACTAAGTTTCTAAGAAGCTACTTTTTTTTCCATTAAAGCTTACTTTGTGTTACTAACATTTTTTAAAGTCATTGTTGGTCTAGCCCCATAAAATATTATGTTACTGTATGGTATAGTAAGTCTAACTCCAAAGAAAACATCAATTATTAACATTTTTTTTAAACCTTTTTTAAAAAAAATTTATTTATTTTTTGGCTGTGTTGGGTCTTCCTTGCTGCTTGCCAGCTTTCTCTAGTTGCGGCGAGCGGGGGCGACTCTTCTTTGTGGTGCACGGGCTTCTCATTGTGGTGGCTTCTCTTGTTGCAGAGCGCGGGCTCTAGGCATGCGGGCTTTAATAATTGCAGCACACGGGCTCAGTAGTTGTGGCTCGCGGGCTTAGTTGTTCCAGTCATGTGGGATCTTCCCAGACCAGGGATCGAACCAGTGTCCCCTGCATTGGCAGGCAGATTCTTAACCACTGCACCACCAGGGAAGTACCCAAATTGTGCCATTTTACAATTAGCTGTATAAGGGTTTTGGTTTTGCACATTTTTGCCAACACTTGGTATTTTCTGGTTTTTTTTTTTTTTTAGTAAATCTATTCTGAGTGTGAAGTAGTATGCTGCTGTGATTTCGATGTGCATTTTCATAGTGACTAATTGTCTTAGTCCATTGGGGTTACTGTAACAAAATACCATAGACTGGGTGGTTTACTAACAACAGAAATTTATTTGGCACAATTCTGGAGATTGGGAAGTCCAAGACCAAGAATTGGCAGATTTGATACCTGGTGAGAGCCCTTTCCTGGTTCATAGATAGCCATCTTTTAGCATGTTCTCACATGTGGAGGGGGGAAGGGAGCTGTCTGGGCCGCTTTCATAAGGGCACTAATCCCAAAGGCCCTACCTTCTAATACCATCACATTGGAGATAGGTTTCAACATCTGAATTTTTGGGGAACACAAATACTCAGTCTATAGCACTAACTTTTTATGTGCTTATTAGGCATTTGTATCTCTTCTTTGATGATATGTCTACTAAATCTTTTGCCCATTTAAAAAATTGGTTATCATCTTCCTGACTTGTAAGAGTTTTTTAAAAAATATATTTGGGATATAGGATTCTTGTCAGAAATATGATTTGCAAATGTTTTCTCACTGTCTGGCCTTGTCTTTTAACTTTCTTAATGGTGACCTTTGAAACACAAAAGTTTTATTAATTTTGATGATGTGCAATTTATTAAATTTTTCTTTTACTGATTGTGCTTTTGGTGTTGAATTTAAGAACTTTGCCTAGACCAAGGTCACAAAGATTTTTTCGTATGTTTTTTTCTAGAAGTTTTATAGTTTCAGCTCCTACATGTAGATCAATGATCCATTCTGAGTTAATTTTTGTGTATGGTGTGAGATAAGAGTTAAGTCCTCTTTATTGTTTTTGCTTTTTTTTTTTTAAATATAGATATCCAATTGCCCTAGCACCATTTGTTGAAAAGACCACCTTTCTCCATTGAATTTTCTTGGCAGCTTTGTTGAAATTAAATCGACTATAAATATAAGGTTATTTTTTTGGACACTGAATTCTGTCTGTTCATCTATGTGAATATCCTTGCCCTAATACCACACTGTCTGATTATTGAAGCTTTATAGTAAAATTTGAAATCAGGTAGTATAAACCCTTCAACTTTGTTCTTCTTTTTCAAAGTTGTTTTGGCTATTCTAGGTCCTACATTTCCATATAAATTTTAGGGCCCACTTGTTGATTGCTATGAAAAGCCTACAAGGGTCTTAATAGCAATTGATTGCTTTGAATTTATAGATCAATTTGGGGAGAATTGCCATCTTGACAATATTGGGTCTTCCAAACGTATATGTGAACTGTCTCTCCATGTATTTAGATCTTTAATTTCTCGGGGTAGTGTTTTCTAGTTTTATTTGTTTTAGTGAGGACTTCTATGTACTGTATCAAGGATGACACAAAAATTCCTGAGGTGCCATTTGTATAGAAGTTTCTATATTAAGCTTAGGCCCAATTCCAAATCGTTCAGAACTCCAGAGGTTTTCTCAGACGGCAAAAATGGAGTTTAATCTACAGACTCGGTGGGATAGAGTGAGAATGTATAATAGCCAAGGACTATGTATAGTTTTGATTTAGTGATAAAGTTCTTATATTATCAGTATCATCAAGAATTGCTCATTCATCATGAAAATTATGCTCTAAGGATCTAATAAGCAAGTTTTTAAAGAATTTTCCCATTCTATATTGAATGTGTTAGGTTGCTGGGGTTCCTCCAACATTTATTTGTACTTCTTCTTCTTGCTTATCCTGCGAAACCAAAATTATTCAGAGAAGGCTATTGCTTCCTGATGACTATTTTTTTCTTTTTGACAATGAGGGTTTGATATCAGAGATGATGACCTAGTCAAATTCCAGAAAACAAGTGCCATAAAAAGTAGTTAGATATATAACAACTACTGTAAAACACATCTCTGCTTATGAAGCACATTTAATTATCGTTAGATTCATACTGCTTCTTTCATAAATACAGTGGTGATTTTCTGTTGATATTTAAGCTGCTCTGGTAATAAGCCTCTTCAAACTCTTTTTGATTTTCTCAGAAACAAGAATATAGTTAAAAAATGAAAAAGAAATGCAGACAGCAAGACACAGACCTAATATATAATATGATTTGTGATTTGAGTGCATACTATGCACTTTGTGTTTCTTTAACACATAACTTCATAGTATAAATGCCTGTAAAAAAAATCTGATTTTTATGTAATTTTACAGATCATCTCTAGTAGATACAAAATTTTGGTATTTTTTTCCCCCTAAACCTTAAAACCTTAAACTCAAAGACCACTTGCATCAGAGTCAACAGGAGGACTCATTAAAAACCCAAGTTCTGGGTCTTACTCAAGCTTATAGGCTTAGAATATCAAAGGGGTGGTGCCAATAAACAAGCAATTTAAAGAACTCTCTAGGTGATTCTTATGATCGTGAAAGTTTGAGAATCTTTACCTTAAAAAAATAACAAAATAAAAAATTATAATATGTCTTTGAATTATTTTACCTGTGGGAATGCTAGGAGACCAAATTTTGCAATAAAATAAAGTGAGCTTTTTTTTAAATAAATCATAATGGATTAGAAAATTAAGTTATTACTGCCTGTTTTACTCATTTAGCATTTATTACATATTACATATCACTTTGCAATTTATATATGTATATAAAACTATTTTTACTTATATATAAATACACATATACGTAACTTGTTTCCTCAATTAGAGTGCTAGATTCTTAAAAGTAGAGTCTACTTCAGACAATTTTGTGCTGCTCTCACAGAGTCAAGGGCATGGAAGTCCTTTTTAAACATATCATGGGTTATTAGACAGCAACGCTAGTAGACACCAGTTGTCAAGAACTGAAACTCTGAAGTCAGACAGTTCTAACTGTTCTAATTAGTAGGTATGCCAACTTTGGCAAGTTGCCTAGCGGTTCAAAGCCTCACTTTTCTTATCTATAAAATAGGGATGATAACAATAATAGCATCTACCTCATGGGTTTGTGAGAACCAATGAATTATGTACATATTACCTACATAATTATGTACTCATGCATTTATATATATGTTATACTTTTTGGAGTAATGACAAAAATAATAGCAATTATTGTTATTATTGGCTTAATATTTTTCCTTTTGATTGAAAATAATTACATCAAAGATTTTTATACCTAATATGCATAATTCATTCAATCATTGACTCAATAATGCTTATTCAATAACTTTATTTATTCATCTGACAGTAATAAGATGTGTACCAATAATATAATCTGGTAAGTATAATAAAGTATATTTTACCTAATTATAAAATTAATACTTATTTTTTAGGGTAGCTTAGAAAGCTTAGAAAAATAAATATAAAAGAAAACATTCATTTTGCTATTTTTTATCTCTTTATTTTGAGATAATTTTGTACCTAAAGAATAATTGCAAAAACAGTATGAAGAGTTCCTGTATACCTTTTGTCCACCTTGCCATGTTAATATCTTACATAACTATAGTTAGTAATTAAATCCAGGAAATTAACATTGATACAATTCTATTAACTAAACCAAATATTTTTTAGGGTATCACCGGTTTTTCCACTAATGTCCTTTTTCTGTTTCAGGATCCCATTTTGTGTTCAGATATCATGTCTCTTTAATCATCTCCAATTTGTGAGTTACTCAATCTTCCCTTATCTTTCATAACTTTGACACTCTGAGGTGTACAGTCAGTTTTTTTGTAGATTATCTGTCAATTTGTGCTTGTCTGAGGTTCTCCTAATTAGATTGAGGTTATGCATTTTTTTGGCCAAGAATATGACCGAAGTGAAATGAACCCTTCTCAGTGCATCATTATCAGGGGATAGATGATATTTTATTTCCGGGGATATTAACCTTGATTACAGTTGGATTTTCCGCTATAAAGTTAAAAAGTTTCCCTTCGTAATGGTCTCTTAGGGGAGATACTTTGAGACTATGCAAATATCTTGTTTCTCTTCAAACTTTTGCCTACTAATTTTAGCATTCATCAATGAATATTTCCTGCTTGTTATCTATTTATTACTGTGGTATTTGCTTAATAGTGGCTTGTTATTTCTCTCATTCTTTTTGCATTTAGAAATTAGAATTTTTTCCTGTAGGGAAAAGCTGTCACTTCTCCTCCATTTATTTATTTATTCAATTGCTTATTTCATATGGACTCAAAGATATTTATTTTATGGGCCATAACCCAATACTCTCAGAATTCACTTTGTTGCTCAAATGGTTTCATCTTTTGACATTACGAACTCCTTTCAACTGGCTCTCATCCTTTCAATATGCTCCCATTCTTTTTTTGAGCACTTTCTTAGTATCTGGGGCCATAAGATTTTCCAGGGTCATCTTGTACTTACCCTGCTTCAGCCCTGGAATCAGCTATTTCTTTAAGGAGCTACTAGGATAAGTTTTGAGGCTATTTATAAATATTACTAAATTTTTTTTCCAGAAAGATTGTATAACCAGTTTTCACTTTCACTTGAAGTTTCACTAGCGTTTTAAAAACTGTGACAATTCGCCTGGTAAACATTTTACTAACACTTTCTTTTGTGTTCCATTTCTAACTTTGTTTACCATTAGGTAGTGTTTCTCTGTGAAGTAAGTTTCTTTTAAAAATCACAGTTCAGAAGAAACATTGAACTATTTGAAAAATTCCTCAGTTTAGTTCACCTTGCTTAAGGTATTACTGAAATGCTGCATAAGACAATTGCTAACATCTCTTTTATATGTGGCTCCCTTGTATAGGGAAGGTATGAGCCTCAAGCCCGTTATTACAGATCAGTACTAGATACCATTTTGGCCATGAGAATTTTCAGTCTTCTTTGAATGAATGAAATGGTTCCTCTACTTCCTCAAAAACCACAGGCGTTATTTAAAAAAATTCTTTTTAAAGAATGAAGTTAAGATCAGTCCAGGGACCTCCCCGGCAGTCCAGTGGTTAATATTCTGCCTTCCAATGCAGGAGGGGTGGGATCAATCCCTGGTTGGGGAACTAAGATCCCACATGCCGTAGGGTGCGGCCAAAAACTTAAAAAAAAAAAAAAAAGATCAGTCCAATTAATAAGGTGTTACAGTGTCTTATCCTTTTCCTCGGCCTTACTATTAGTCTATGATAGACTAGATATAGACACTTAGATTTTATTAGTTGTATTAAGATGATTCTTATGTACAGTACTTTTAATTTTTTCAGTCCTTAAGATGAGACTATCATTCTTATTTGAGCCATTTAGAACCTTTCATGTCATCAAAACCGTGTTGAAGAAGTACTTGAAGACCCTGATAGATGGCAAACTTGACAGAAGTAAAATTTCTAGACCTTCCTATATGTTGTTACTTAAATAAAACATGATGATTTGGACCCTGCGCATAATTCTCTGATTTAATAATTCTTTTTATCTTTATGTGGTTTGAAAAAAAGTTAGTTTTTAAAAACTGGGATTAGGATTAATCTATTTTAAATCAAGTAATTTAGTGACAGATATACAACAGTAATTGTTTTATATTTGTCTTGGCATTGTGAGTAAGAAAGTACTTTCTATTTAGGTCTTTAACATAAATTTCCATTATAAGTGGTTGTCATAAAAGCTAAATAATAACAATTCTTGAATATCAGTTCTCTTAGCCTGATATTAGAAGCTGTTTAGATACCAGTGCCAGTCTAATAAAAGAAGTTGGAATCTCCAGTACAGACCATTTCTGTAATGTAAGGTAACAAAATATTTTTCCAAATCTTTATAAGGACAAAAATGCAGAAATGGTGAACTTAGTATTGACTTTGTCCATTCAAAAATCAATGATGCTTTCTCATAATTCAGGGAATTCTAACCATAGTATAGTCACTTAAAACATATTGAGTCAGCCTTGAACCCAGCTTTAAAAGATCAACCTTTCACAAACTTAATTTTATTAGCTTATAATTTCACTTGTTCCCTTTTATAATTTAAAAATGTTATTTCATGTGCTTTCACATCCTAAACTTCACTATCTCTCTTAGCTATATAATTCAGTACTCCTAGTCTTTCTCATCTAAACAGATTTCTCCCATTTTTGTAGATGGTTGCATGGTCTGGCATAGGACAAAAAAGGGCTTATACCTTTGATTCCCTAGAATAGTGATATATCTTGATTCAAAGTGCCTAGTTAGCTCAATAGTTCTCTTGATTTCAAATAGACCAAATATTTTAGAATGAATTCTACCACCTAATTTAATGGTTGCATTGAAGCTTTTGACATTAGAATCAGTTTTTCTTAGAAAAATATTCTTTCCTGATGTTTTTCTTGGTTCAGAAGATATCATGAAGAGGGAATTGAAAGCCTTCAAAAGTTTATTGAATCTCAGATTCTTCCATAAAATAATAATTTGATGATGATGTTTCAATAATTTATAGACACATGTTTATATTTATCTTAAAAGTACCTGCATATATAGAAAGCAAGAAGCAAGAGCACTTGACAAAATGCAATTGAACTTTAATACAAGCATTAATATATAAATAGTTCATATTGTTTAATCTGAAATTTCAATTAATTAATTTACATTAATTACATTTATAGTAGCCCTTATATTGGGTAAGAATGGAGGGGGTAAAGAAGTAGCTTTACTGTCTTTTAAGAAATGCAGCAAGGATTCTACTTCCTCAGGGAGGTATCGTGAAATGTTCCAATCATGGGCTTAAGAAATATTTTGCACTGCTTTGATCATGATGTCTTTGTGCAGGCGATCTATGATAAAGGGAGAATAAGATCAGAACAAATAAATAAGGCTCAAAGATAATTAAAATGATCTTTTTAAGCCAATAGTTTCAGTGTTCTGTGTTCTTTTATGAGACGGTCAGTCAGGTGCGGCCACAAGAAGAAACACAGTAGAGGCTGAGGAAAATAAAATTTTCCATCCTTATCCAGTATTCTTCAAAGAAAAACAAACACACAAACTAAAAAAAACAAAAACAAAAACAACATTTGTTAAAACATTTTGAGGACTTTCTGGACTACAATTTGAAATGACCATAAGATTAGAGTAAGATTAAGTATGGATGGATCTTAATCCATCTAACGCTTCACAATAAGTGATTAGGCATGAGAGAGTAGAGACCATTTGATTTTCAGAGGTAATAATTTAATAATCAGAAGCAATCGAGGAGGACATTATGCTAAGTGAAATAAACCAGACGCAGAAAGACAAATACTGCATGATCTCACTTATATGTGGAATCTGAAATAGTCACAAAGAAGCAGAGAATAGGAGAGTGGTTACCAGGGGTTGGGGAGAAGGGGAAATGGGGAGGTGTTGGTCAAAGGGTACAAAATTTCAGTTATGGAGAATAAATACTTTCTGGAGATCTACTGTAAAAAAAAGTGAACAGAATATATAAAAATAATAAGGTGGGAGCACTTTTATACAAATTTTGTCAATATTGAACAAAAGATATGATGATTGAAACTATATGTCAATTGATCAAGTACTGATAAATATATCAAGCCAAATTATGTATGTGTCTGGAACAATATGATTACAAGTGACACAGCAAAATAATGAGATAAAGAAAGATTATTAAATAAATGATGCTAGGACACTTCACTATTTTGGAAATTAAATTCAGATTCTTATTTTTACTTACTTCTAACTAAATTCCAGATTAAACATTGTAGAAATAGGTGTGTTGATCTGTGTATCTTTTTGGGAAGAAGATATATACATATCTATATCATGTCTGTCTGTCTATTGAAGCAATTGAGAATTGGAAGGGACTTTTATCTCTAAAAGTAGAGTTTTGTTCTATGTTTTATGGTCAGTCAGTTGTGGAAAAGATATAGGAGAGGCTTAGGAAAACCATGTATATTATACTCACAGTCCGTAGAGAGGAACTTGCTGCATGTTATCCAGGGTCAAGGGGAAGCACCAGGTTTTAGTCAAGTGACAGAAGACAAGAGCAAGGAAAAAGTTGAGGCCAGAGCCTTTATTGGGGTTCCTGAAGGAAAGGCAAGTCAGGGTAAGCAGTTTAGAACTGTCCAGTTTGAATACTTCTGGCAGGTTGGCTATAGGGGTGGTCTCTAGTTGCCTGGTTACCTGGCCCTAGGATGATATAGGGCAAGAGAAATATTGGCTTGGTTGTGTGAATTAGATAAGGAGGAAGTTGAGGGTATAGACTTGGGATTGGTTGGTTGCATATGAAAATCATGTTTGTGGGCAAGTTCTTAATTTTCTTTAGAATTTAGCTAGCCCTGGAAGGAGCAGTCTCTCCCTGGGTCTGTAAGGTACAAATAATACAGAAACTAAAGTTACCATAATTGGTTCTGTGATGAATGGATATCAAATAGATAAATACAGAATCTAAGAAAACACAGAACAAATGGATATCCTGTATTAATCTATAAATTCTCTTTAAAAAGGAAATTTAAAAAGTACCTGTCAGACCAGGTGTGACCAACCCACTTTATCTACTGATACATCCATTTGTGGGAAGGATTTTGGGAATTCCCCCAATAAGTTTTTCTCTCTTGGTTTTATATGCTCCAATGAAACTATGGACTTTGATGGAAATTTTATTAAAAATTGCAGCTATATCAGTAATATTTTTTATATTACATAATCTTGTGATATTTGCCCATAGCTAATGTACGTGTGTGTATGTGTATATGTATGTATGCATACATATATATAACATCAACAAAGAGAAATATATAGGAAAGACAACATATAATTCTCATTAGCCTCACACTGATTTTTCTCCCTACCCTTTCACAAGTGGATTAGTGATTATTTAATGTTGATCTGACTTTCTAATTACATATTCCTTTCTGATAAGCCATTACAGTGGTTTTATATTATGTGAGTAAAGATACAGGAGTTCACCTTTGATTATTTTGGATAAAGCCTGCATAAGAAAACACATTGTATTGTTTGGACTTTGATATATTTTCAAGAAGCTAAGATTTTTTAAAAAAATGTAATACTCCCAAAGAATTTAGTGTTGGCTGAACATTCAAAATGAAAACCAAGTAAAGGAATTTTACATAAGTCTGAGGGCCAGTCAAAATAAAGATCAATGAACATTTATCAAATGCTGAGAATGTGTTTGGAAACTTTTTGAATCTTGTTCATTTTTGTTCACCTGAATTATATACAAAACTCCATTTAATATTAGTAAGCATTTACCTATGGATGAGGGAAAGAGACTAAGGAAAAGATTCATTACAGACAACTTCTCTACTGCACGTGACTGTTCTATGAATTAAATCAAGCTTTTAAAAAAGTTTGACTGAAGCTTACATTACCACTGAATGTCATAGTTAACTAACTACATACAAAATTTAGTAATTGCCCAAAGTTTTCTTTGACAATTTTAGCTTCTAGTGCTAGTGACAGGTTTTTTTTTTTTGTGAAAGTCCATGGAATTCTGTGATCTATTTGTAATGAAGCTAAACAGATAAACTGATTAAATTTCCCTAAGAAACAGGTTCAGAATCAGGGTAGCAATGCATAAAAGTAAAATATGGTTATGGCTCATAATTAAAATTACTCTCTGTTTAGACCCCTTGGCTTAATCCCATTGAAGACTAGCTACATTTATTTGTGATGTTCTTCAATTTGAGCAGTTAAAATTTGTTTTAAAAATTCCTTTAAATCAAATTGACTCTTAGGATGCAAAAATTTCTCTTCAACTCGTTTTTGCCAGTTTAAATTTGGCATCACAAATATATGGGAACTATTTTGATGCTGTGAAGCAAAAAACATCAGACGAAATTAATAATTTTCATACTGTAATTCCAGATAGTGTGGAAGTCTTTATAGCTACACATTAGAGCTCAGATTCATTCTTGTACAGACCACTGACTGATTTGGAATTTCTATGTGGGAATCAAAAGAGATTGAGGACATGTTTCCAAATGTCTAAATAAGTAAGTATATATTTTGTAATCAGCACTGCTGATAATACTCTAAAATTTTAACCAGGATTTCTCCCTTGTAAATTAAATTAGTTGTGTCAAAATTGGACATAACCTATGCCACAGATATTTCTATCCTTGATATATTGACAAAAGCTTATGGAAAGCCTAGCTACTATGATATAAAAACATTTCACATTTGTTGAAATCCTTCTTTTTGCCTAGTTTTTATATGTATTATTTCTGGAATTTTCATTATCTTTGGTAAGCAGAATTTTATGACAGCATAATTTCTAACTTTTTCCTCATTTATTCATAATTCTAAAATAGGTACTATTCTTGTAGGGTTGCATATCTTTTATGCTCAGAAATTTTAGAACAGACTTTTAAAAATTCATTCTTTTTCTGTAACAATTATACAGAATCTTATTAATTGAAGACTATTAACAAAATCTACTGTGGTTGTTCTCTCATTTGGAGAAATCAAATTACCCTGATTTAACTGGTTCCTTAAATGTCCTTGTAACCAAGTAGTTAGCAATATTTACATGCCTATCATGTTTAATAGTGTTGTAATTCTTCAAACAATTGAACAAAATAATTTCAGGTATTTTAACATCTGTCAGGGTGATTGTCAAGGAACATACTTATTTTCATGTCCAAATTAGAGGTGATTAAACCATGAAGAATTTGAAATATTAGTTGATAATCAAGGAGATATGTCCAAATCAACGTACAGGTCTTATTTTTATGTACATGATTGTAAAGTAAATTTTTGATGTTGTGTTTGATCAATATTTTAGAGCATTTAACACAAAGTAATTTGTATTTTTCAACTAGTATAGACATCCCCCAAAATTTGAAATTAATTTCAAAACCAACTTAGAGTAAATGTATAAATTATTTTGTCTAAGAAAAAACCTCTTGGAATATATCTAAGCACAACATAACTATGGGAGTGATTAGTTATATAATATGTTCCTATTAGAGAAAAAAGGAAACCTAGGTTGACTGAGCTAAAATGAAAGTATTTGTATGACATTATTGAAATTTATAATAATTCTCTTGAAAACTTGTTCTTTTTCTAGATTCAGTTTCTTTAAAATTAGAGTATAGGTAATTTCTATTTCTGGATTTTATACATTACAAAACTTCTTTCCATTATCCAGATGTCATATAGGCATATAGGCAAAACAATTTGGGTTAGAGGGGTAGGTCTAGTGTCATGGGCCAGTCCTTCACTAAGAGCACTTGTGGCAGAGCAATGATACCAACCCAATCAAACAGCATGATGACGGGTTTTTAAAAGCTCTCCAAAAGTTCTTGTGCTAGTATAGCATCCATGCATTTTTCAAAATATTATTGTATCTATAATCTCACTTCTGTCTCCTCCCCCCAATCTCTATGAGGTTAGTAGAGCAGGCAACATTATTTTCCAGAAAATATAATCAAATTCAAGCTCAGATGGGCATTTGACCATCATGCAATAAGTTAGTGGCAAAAGCAGGACTAGAATTCAGATGGCTTAAATCTTAACTTGGTCAATATTTTTCTGTTACTCTGTGAAATGGCAGAATTCCCTTATAATTTCTTCAGGTGAGGCTGCAACTGTATTTTCCAAAACAGTTTTCTTCTGTAGTACCTCACTCACTCATTCACTAATTCATTCAGATATTTATTGAAGACATATGGTATGTGCCATTGAATGGTAAGGACTTGGCTCAGCTGATTTCAGTTTTCCATTAAGCTTGGTACTTCCTTGGTAAGAACTTTGAAGGGATGATTGTGATATTTATTGGAGTACTGTTATTGCTGAGACTCTAATAATTGATAAGTAGGACTAAAATGTTCTTAAAAACAAAAAATTCCTAAAGCTTCAAAAATTAATGTAATTTCTTTTAAAAAATATAGAGGCTAAGGTTTCAGTTGATCACCACCCTGAATGCTTGTCCCCCTCCATTCTTCACAGAATTAACCTCTGTTTTCAGTTTGGTGAGTATGCTTCCAGACATGGCATGTACCCATAGATAATATATTGACATTGTGAGTGTTTCTAAAAATGGCATCATACTCTTGCTTTGTAAACTGCTTTTTTAAAATTTAAGCAGTATGTTTTGGAAATCTATACATGTTGGATAATTGATCTACTACATTGTTTATCTGTTGCACATTTCATAGTCTAGGTAACCATTTCCTATTATGGGCATTCAGGTTGTTTTCAATTTATCTTCCCTTTATAAACAATGCCACAGTAAAATATTTATATATGTACTCTAGAGTACATGTACTCTAGAGTAGATACGGAGATGCCTGATTGCATTAAAATTTTTAACAGATGCTGAGAAAATTACCCTCCAATTTGGCTGATCCAATTCTTATGCAGACTTTGAAATTTTTTTGTTAACACATGCCTTCTCCCAAACGCGATATTGTATAAAAAGTTGTTTTTTGCTAAGCTAATGGATGAAAAACAATTTGTGGTAATGTAAAAAATTTTCATTTCCTTAGAATATTTTTATCCAGCCTATGAGATTTTTTGTTAACCCTCACCTTCTTTCAAACATGATATTATAAAAAATTTATTTTGCCAATCTAATGGATAAAAAACAATACATGATTATTTAAAAAAATATTTCCTTTGAATATATTTTCAAGTTTATTGTCCATTTCTTCTTCTGTGAATTGCCTATTCATATTGTCTGTCCACTTAAAAGAAGACTATCTTCTGTCACTGTTTGCAGGTGACATGATACTATACATAGCGAATCCTAAAGATGCTACCAGAAAACTACTAGAGCTAATCAATGAATTTGGTAAAGCAGCAGGATACAAAATTAATGCACAGAAATCTCTTGCATTCCTATACACTAATGATGAAAAATCTGAAAGTGAAATTAAGGAAACACTTCCATTTACCATTGCAACAAAAAGAATAAAATACCTAGGAAGAAACCTACCTAAGGAGACAAAAGACCTGTATGCAGAAAACTATGACACTGATGAAAGAAATTAAAGATGATACAAATAGATGGAGAGATATACCATGTTCTTGGATTGGAAGAATCAACATTGTGAAAATGACTATACTACCCAAAGCAATCTACAGATTCAATGCAATCCCTATCAAACTACCACTGGTATTTTTCACAGAACAAAAATTTCACAATTTATATGGAAACACAAAAGACCCCGAATAGCCAAAGCAATCTTGAGAAAGAAAAACGGAGCTGGAGGAATCAGGCTCCCTGACTTCAGACTATACTACAAAGCTACAGTAATCAAGACAGTATGGTACTGGCACAAAAACAGAAATGTAGATCAATGGAACAGGATACAAAGCCAGAGATAAACCCACGCACCTATGGTCACCTTATCTTTGATAAAGGAGGCAAGAATATACAGTGGAGAAAAGACAGCCTCTTCAATAAGTGGTGCTGGGAAAACTGGACAGCTACATGTAAAAGAATGAAATTAGAACACTTCCTAACACCATACACAAAAATAAACTCAAAATGGATTAAAGACATAAATGTAAGGCCAGACACTATCAAACTCTTAGAGGAAAACATAGGCAGAACACTTTATGACATAAATCACAGCAAGAGCCTTTTTGACCTACCTCCTAGGGAAATGGAAATAAAAACAAAAATAAACAAATGGGACCTAATGAAACTTAAAAGCTTTTGCACAGCGAAGGAAACCATAAGCAAGACAAAAAGACAACCCTCAGAATGGGAGAAAATATTTGCAAATGAAGCAACGGACAAAGGATTAATCTCCAAAATTTACAAGCAGCTCAATATCAAAAAAACAAACAACCCAATCCAAAAATGGGCAGAAGACCTAAATAGACATTTCTCCAAAGAAGATATACAGATTGCCAACAAACACATGAAAGGGTGCTCAACATCACTAATCATTAGAGAAATGCAAATCAAAACTACAATGAGGTATCACTTCACACCAGTCAGAATGTCCATCATCAAATAATCTACAAACAATAAATGCTGCAGTGGGTGTGGAGAAAAGGGAACCCTCTTGCACTATTGGTGGGAATGTAAATTGATACAGCCACTATGGAGAACAGTATGGAGGTTCCTTAAAAAACTAAAAATAGAACTACCATATGACCCAGAAATCCCACTACTGGGTATATACCCTGAGAAAACCATAATTCCAAAAGAGTCATGTACCACAATGTTCATTGCAGCTCTATTTACAATAACCAGGACATGGAAGCAACCTAAGTGTCCATCGACAGATGAATGGATAAAGAAGATGTGGCACATATATACAATGGAGTATTACTCAGCCATAAAAAGAAACAAAATTGAGTTTTTTGTGGTGAGGTGGATGGACCTAGAGACTGTAATACAGAGTGAAGTAAGTCAGAAGGAGAAAAACAAATACTGTATGCTAACACATATATGTGGAAAAAAAAAAAGAAAATGGTTCTGAAGAACCTAGGGGCAGGACAAGAATAAAGACGTAGATGTAGAGAATGGACTTGAGGACACAGGGAGGGGGAAGCATAAGCTGGGATGAAGTGAGAGAGTGGCATGGACATATATACACTACCAAATGTAAAACCGATAACTAGTGGGAAGCAGCCGCATAGCACAGGGAGATCAGCTCAGTGCTTTGTGACCACCTAGAGAGGTGGGATAGGGAGGGTGGGAGGGAGACGCAAGAGGGCGGGGATATGGGGATATATGTATACGTATAGCTGACTCACTTTGTTATAAAGCAGAAACTAACACACCATTGTAAAGCAATTATACTCCAATAAAGATGTTAAAAAAAAAATAAAAAAGAGTTATGTACCACAATGTTCATTGCAGCTCTATTTACAATAGCCAGGACATGGAAGCAACCTAAGTGTCCATCGACAGATGAATGGATAAAGAAGATGTAGCACATATATACAATGGAATATTACTCAGCCATAAAAGGAAACGAAATTGAGTTATTTGTGGTGAGGTGGATGGACCTAGAGTCTGTCATACAGAGTGAAGTAAGTCAGAAAGAGAAAAACAAATACCATATGCTAACACATATATATGGAATCAAAAAAAAAAAAGTCATGAAGAACCTAGGGGCAGGACAGGAATAAAGATGCAGACCTACTAGAGAATGGACTTGAGGACACGGGGAGGTGGGAGGGTAAGCTGGGACAAAGTGAGAGAGTGGCATGGACATATATACACTACTAAATGTAGAACCGATAGCTAGTGAGAAGCAGCCGCATAGCACAAGGAGATCAGCTCGGTGCTTTGTGACCACCTAGAGGGGTAGGATAAGGAGGGTCGGAGGGAGGGAGACACAAGAGGGAAGAGATATGGGGTTATATGTATATGTATAGCTGATTCACTTTGTTATAAAGCAGAAACTAGCACACCATTGTAAAGCAATTATACTCCAATAAAGATGTTAAAAAAAAAAAAGCCTATTTTTTTCATGGAGATTCTTATAGAATTCTTATGGTGTCTAATATTTATCTGTTAATTACATTATACATTTTATTTTCCAGGTTTTGCCTGTTTATTGGTGGTATTCTTTCCATAGAAGTGTTTCATTGTGAGGTAGTCAAATTGATTAATCTTTTCATCTGTCAACTTTTGCTTTTTGTATTTTACTCAAGTTCATAAATATATTTTCCTATATATATATTATTTAAAAATAGTTTTTGATCTTTAACTTAAGTAGACTTTTTTGGTAGTGATTCAAAACCTAATGAATTTTAAAAAGTAGCCATTTTATTTTGGAATAAATTGAGATTTATAGGAAAGATGCAGAGATGCAGAGTCCCCTTATACCCTTTACCCAGTTTCCTCTAATATTAATATCATAAGTGGTACATTTGTCAAAACTAATAAATTAACATTGGCATATTCATTTCAACTATACTACAAACTCTATTCAAGTTTCACCATTTTATCCACTTATGCTCTTTTTCTGTTCTGGGATCTCATCCAGGAGACCACATTGCATTTAGTATTCATGTCTCCTTAGTCTCTTCTGTCTGTGATAGTTTCTCTCTTTCCTCATTTTTCATGACCTTGATAGTTTTGAAGAAAAGTAAACAGGTATTTTCTAGAATGCCCTTCAGTTTGGTTTGTCTGATGTTTTTCTCGTAATTAGACTGGGGTTATGTGGTTTTGGGAACATTACCGCAGAAGTGAAGTGCTTTTCTCATTACATCATACAGGTGGTACATGATATCAACTTGAGTTATCACTGTTGATGTTAACCTTGATCACTTGATTAAAGTAATGTCTGCCAGGTTTTCTTCATTGTAAAGTTACTGCTTTATCCTTTCCGTACTCTATTCTTTGGAAGCAAGTCATTAAGTCCAGTCCACATTCAAGGAGAGAGGAAGTTCCACCTTCTGGAAGGGAGTAAGTATCTACATACATTACTTGAAATTCTTCTGTAAGAAAGATCCCTTCTCTCCCATTTATCTACTTATCCAATCATTTATTTATATCAATATGGACTCATGCACAGTTATTTTATTCATTGGATTATAATCCAATACTAAGTTATTTTTTTGTGTGTGCAAATTGTTCCAGCTTTGGCTATTGGGAATTTTCAGTTTGGCACCTAATAACTATTTTTTATTGTTCTTTTGAGGGATCATGTTGAATTAAAGGGAAAAGATATATATATGGCATGGATTAAAAAAACTCAAAAGTAATAACATAAACAAATATACTTATTTTTCCAACATATTGACCTTTTGCTTTGAAAATACCTAGGACTTAAAGTGATATAGGACATTTCATTTCTCATGGTTCTTTTGTATTTTGATGTCTCTTTATAAAGTTGTTTCAACTTAGTACTGTCTAATTATATTTTAGTGGCAGAGTATTAAATAGTGAATGACTTGTCCACTATATATAAAGGTGGGTAAATTAAATTTAAATATTCACAAACAAGAAATATAGGAAACAATTTTGCCTATCAATTGCAAAATTTTGTTTTTAAATAAGTGAAGGTGTGTAGAATATATTAAAACAAAACTGACCACTACTCAACAATTACTTATTCAGAATTTTTTGAAAATGTCTTATCTTTGAAACTGCATTCTAATAATAAGTATAAAATAAGAGTATAACACATAAAATTAAATAACATATTTTTACATAAAAGTGATAACTTTGAAATACTGTTTGGTGCATGAGTCACCTGTCATTCAAAAATTCCTAACTTGATGCTAATATTCATGCCAATAGAACTTAGACCTCAGAATTAGAACATTCTTTTGTAAGAATTTTTTAAAAATATAATTTGCTTTATAAATATATTGTGAAATGCATATTTATTCTTAGTTAATATGGGTGTCTATTTAGTTTCACATGATGAAAACCAAAACTCATTTAAAATAAAAATTGAGAATAGTATGGGCTTAAAAATTGGTAACCTGAACATGAAAAATACATATAGTGTGATCAAATTTACAAAGATTTATAATTTTCTGGATTCTAAGATATAACATTTCACATGATATTCAAGAAGTATTTGATGATTTTTCTTTCTACTTCAAACAGTAAATCTATCATTATTAAATGTTATCTAAAAGTGTTGCAAGCTATGATAATAAAAACAACAATAAATTTGCAGCATATAGAGTTAATGATGTTACCCTCTGAATATTTTTTGTTATTAATTAATCTATATGGTCACTGGGTGGGAAGATAAAGGACTCTGTTTTAGCTTACTCTGAACCTCAGTTTATCTATCTGAAAAGTAGAGATCTAATAACAACTATTTTGCATGGTTTTTGTAGGTATTAATGAGATAATATATTAGAAACATCTAGCATTAAGCCTGGCACATAAAAATAGATCCACAAATGTTAATTCCTTCCTTTTCTGCTATACCATACAAAATTTATAAAAATAAAATGTTTTATAATCTATTGATCCAGATTTTTTTGAGAGTTAAGCTATTAGTTGAGTCAAGTTATTTATAATATATTGCTTATATTTGATCTATTTAGATCACTATGGATACTTAACAATGAATCAATAAAAACAAAAATTTTATAGGCGTTATTATTTTTTTTACAATGGGGCAAATGTTCATAATTGGCTGGGAACATGTTTTATCAAGAAATTATAACAACCACTTTTTGTTATATAAGATATTGCCAACTAAAGAATGTCACTCACCATCCAGCTCTACAAGGATTAGGTCATTAGCCACTGCAGGAGCTGACCTTTAACAGGCCCTGAAAGGAGTTTAGGGTGGAGATCAGGGATGAGGCACTCTGTGCCCTGGGAAAAGCTGGCAGAACAGGCATTTAGATTGTTAGATATTTTCAGGAGAAAATTTTATGAACCCAATTTCTTATGTCTTCTCATAACTAGAAAAGCACTAAACTCAGTAATGGAGACATCTGCTCCTCATGACTAGCAGCAACCTTCTACTGAGATGTGTGCTTGACTGCACGCACGTATCCCCTTCACCAAAATCATATACGCACTGACCTCCCCCACTGCCTCTTTGGAGCAGTTCCTCAGAGAAACAGCCTAAATGAAAGGCTGTCTCCCAGGCTATAGTCCCCAGTAAGCCCCAAATAAAACTGAACTCATAGCTCTCATGTTGTGTGTTTTATTTTTTTCCTCGGTTGACAATATGAAGATAGGCATTTATGGTAGATTTGATAAATTTATTAAAGCGCTTTCTGTTATTAGGAGATTATTACCATGGGAAGCAAATAAGATATTTCCATGAAATTAAAGAGCAAGCTTAAAACACTAAAATAGGAAATTATAATAGACATGGGACCAAGATGCAATCCTCTGGGCAATGACAGTAAATGACAGAGTATTTTACTTGTTAATAACATTCCTTTTTTTTTTTGTTCTATTTATGGTGAGCTCATGCCATTATTATATTTTTTCTTTCCCTGCAAGCAATGTGTGGCTTTTAGATGTTAACTGACTTGTTAATTTAGGAGATGGTCACTGTCCTCAACATATGTTTACACTTCTTTTAGGTTATCTGATTTGTTGACATATAATTATTTATAGTAGTGTCTTATGATCCTATGTATTTATGTAGTATCAGTGGTAATGTCTCTTGTTTTATTTCTGATTTTTTTTTTTGAGTCTTCTCTTTTTTTCTTAGTCTAACTAAAGTTTTGTCAATTTGTTTATCTTTTCAAAAAGCCAGCTGTTAGTATTGTTGATCTTTTCTATTGTTTTTCAGTTTTCAACATATGTTTACAGATTCCTTTACCATCTCTGCAACTAAGAATTTACAATTCTTAGCTGTTTGCTCTTTTTTTCTTATTCAAAGTCAACTGGGCTTCTTAAATCTGTGACTTGATGTTTTCATTAGCTTTGGGAAATTCTTAGCAGTTATATTTTTGAATATTGCCTCTCTTATTTTTATCTCCTGTCCTCCTGGAATTTCAGTTCAATTTAAGTTAGGCCATCTCCATATCTTTGATATCTCTTACTCTTTCTCTTGTATTTTCTATAGATTGCCTCTTTATCCTTTTTTTTTCTAGATATTTTCTTCTGACCTATCTCTCAGTCATTGAGCTCTTAGTTTCATTTATTGATAGGTTTTAGTTCTATATTTAGTTCTTTCTAGTTGATTCTTTCATAAAAATGCAACTCTCCTTTTTATAGTTTTAGTTCCTTGCTGAAAAGGATTTTTTTAAAGTTTATTTAAAGGATTTTAGAGTTATCAGTGGGAAGGTTGGTTTGAATTACTTAGTCCACTATTACCGGAAGTGCAAGTCCCTCTGTAAGGCCTGTATACATTGAAATTAAAAATATATCTGTAGGTGGTTCTTTGCAGGAAAATATGGACATAGAATTACAATTTTATTCTATATTGAAAATTAAAAACAAGTACCCATGGCTATTTTTTGCTGCTTGTTTGCTAGTCCAACTTGAGATCTATTCTTACTCAGAATGTCTGAGTAGATGACTACATGTAAATTTAAAGATTTACAGGAATCTATATTTCTGATAAATAATTAACTTTTAAGGCAAAACATTAGTGAGTATGTAGATGGCCATGCTGTTTTGATAGAAATAAAATTTATAACACATGTTCAAAAGTTTGGGTTACATTTGAAATCTCTTTTGCTCTGAAACTTTTAAAGGATGAAATCATGTTGTGTCAGAGAATAGCAATACAGTAATTAGATTATGTCTAGTAAGTAGATTTAAATGGTTAGTTCTTGTCTAACGTGTAAAATTTGATTTTACATCTTCCATTTGACTGAAATCATCCATGTACATTGTAACTAAAATGTCAGTTATGATAAAGTACTATAAAAAGATGTATTTAGTTGTGTATTTAAGTTCTTAAATTAAAAAACATATTATTTACTTTATAATTTTTGTAGGTATAGGAACAATAAGTAAGAGTGAAGGAAATATTTCCTTGGTTGATGTTTGAGAGAATCCTATTCATTAGCCTTTAGAGGGAAAGTATCTTTAAATATAACTTCATCATTTAATGCCAAGCATTGTGCTCCTTTGTTCCCTCTCCTGGGTCACATGGTTAGCATATATTTAGATTTCAGTGGGGTTTTGCGTTTATCGCAACACATCTTCATTAGCAGAAGTGATTCTACGCATGATTACATATGGCGGAGGCAAGCCAGTGAGCAGTATTTTGGGTAGGAAGGGGTTTCAGTATTGCTTCAGTTGCCTTGCTCATAGTACTTCTGTACATTATGTACTTACAATGGGGACCCATAAGTAGGGAACCAAGTAGGGCATACAAAGAGAAGATTAGCAAGTGATTACAATTTGATAAAATCTTAGTTGGTAGATACTTAGGCATCAAAAAAACATCATTTCAATTTCAAACATCCTAAAACTCATTTAGCTTTTAATAAGAAAACATTTGCCTCTTTTGGTTTCTTTTTCTTTCTCCTTTTTGTTTAGAAAAAATATTGAGTTAAAAAAATTTCAATCCTATATTACAGATAATATAATTTCTAGAGATCTGAGGAGGACTTCTAGAACTAGGCACTATAACAGAGCAATCTAAATCTCTACAGGGAAAAAGGAGAAGATAATGGTTTAGGAGGTTTGAAGCAGGAGTTAGAGGGAAGTATGTAGCAGATAGGAAGAAGAAGTGTTTAAAGACAGCTGTGGATAGTACAGGAATTAGCGAGAGCATATGAAAGAATAAGGAGAGTGGAGGAACTAGGGCAGTCAGGTTTGTGTGTCATTTTTGCAGAATAAAGAATAACAAAGGCAAAGGAATATGCCAGTAGATCCTTTAGTTGACACTGTATCTGTGAATCTACTTTTTCAGGATTATAAAAAAAAGAAAGGACAGCATAGACTGTGAATAGAGAGCATTGAGTGACTGATGGAAGTAACTAGATGCTTGATTGCAGAAAATAGGGCTTCATCGCTGTTAGAGGACAGCTACAATCGGAGCTACACATTTTATTTTCCTTTTCTGCCCTTGGTTTCTCTCTGAAGTATTGTGGAAAAGATTATTGTGAAAAAGGTAGGAGGCCAGGCATCAGAAGGCCAAGATCTAGTCCTTCTTCACTAATTGAGTGACAAGTCAACCTCTGAATGGTAGTTTCTATAGCTATAAAGTGGAAATAATAATAACAATTATACTACTCTCTTACGGTGTTTTAGTATAAGGAAGCATTATGTTAGGGAATCTTAGAGACCTTAGTGTAAATCCTGGCACTCCCTTCTCCCCTTTGGTCTAGTTATTTAATCTCTCTGATTAGAAATATTCTTATTTATGCAATAAAGATACAATAACTCCACCTTACAACATTGTGAGAATTAAATATGGCATTATTTGTGAAGAATCTAGTGGGGTACCTGGCACACAGTAGGTGATGAATGTGAGCCCCTTCCTTTACATAGTGACATTAGAAATTTGCTCCATGACCTTTGGTCAATTTGTGTGGTTCTGTTTCTTTACTCATTATTTATACCTACCTCAGTTACACTATGATGTATTTTGTTTTTATGTTCCTTGTAGCTTATATGCCATGTACTATATATAGTTATCTGTATATTTCAGACTCTGCCAGTAAATGCTAAGCTGCTGAAGGATGGGAACCCATCTTGTTCACTTTATATTCTCCATCATGCATAAATCATAGGCAATTTGTCAATAAATGTTCTATATTGGAAGGGTCACTATTAGGTTCCGAATGAAGCTTCTGTGCTCGGTAGTGTCTTCAGTTTGACTCTGAAGAATGGTTAACACTATAATACATAAGGATGATTATTTAGAAATTCAACCATTTATTTATTCATCTACTTTTGGATTTTGTCCTCATGCACATACATGTAAGCAGTTGTCTTCAGTTGACACTTGAGTAGCTGCTGGGCATCTTTGTAATGTTGCTACTTCAAGACTGTCATCTTGGGACTTCCCTGGTGGCACAGTGGTGAAGAATCCACCTACAATGCAGGGGACATGGGTTCGAACCCTGGCCCGGGAAGATCCCACATGCTGTGGAGCAACTAAGCCCATGTGCCACAACTACTGAGCCTGCGCTCTAGAGCCTGTGAGCCACAACTACTGAAGCCTGCGAGCAACAAGCCACCGCAATGAGAAGCCCACGCACCGCAAAGAAGAGTAGCCCCTGCTCGCCGCAACTAGAGAAAGCCCGCTCACAGCAATGAAGACCCAACGCAGCCAAAAATAAATAAATACATTTATTAAAAAAAAAAAAAAAAAGACTGTCATCTCTAGATCCTCTTAGAGGCTTCATTTGATTAGGTCAGGCCTTCCCAGAAAAACCTCCCTTTTGACTAACTTCCTATTAATTAGGGACCTTAATTATATGTACAAAATCCCTTCACCTTTGCCACATAACATAACACAATTATGGGAGTTACATGCCTTCATTTTTGCCATATTCTTAGGGTTAGAAGCAATTATAGGTCCTGCCCACACTCAAGGGTAGGGGATTACACAAAGATGAAAATACCAGGGGGTGGGGATCATGAGGGCCATCTTAGAATTCTGCTTACCGCAGTGTTATATAAATTTGTGTCTCTGGTTGTAAATAATGCTAATAAACAAACAATAACTTCTATGACTTGAGAAGTTCTACTATGTGAATCAATTAAACTTTTGCATTAGGATTGTTTGGTTGCTTAGACTGAATCTATTACCTTTTAGATACCTTGGCCCAGAAGCAAAAAAAAATAAAAATAAAAATCAATTTAAAGAAAAATCCAGATGAATAAAAACATTTAGAATAAAACATGGTAGTGTTTGCCTTGCTGTTTAATAGGTTCATGCCTTTTTAGTTTATTTGATAGAGAGCAGGAGATAAGAGCTTGTGAAAAATTCCTGGTTTTGCATCTCTTGAAACTTAAATCTGATGATCATTTTAATGGATAGTAATTTTGACTGAAGTCAATCAGCAAAGTATGAGGGGAACTGGAATTGTGTATAGTGTGGCAAACTTTACTTATATTTTATTGATGATCATAACCACCAAGAAAAGGTATTTGGCACTTATAAAATGTTTTTACTATGTGTTTAAGAAAATAACTTTACGTATCTTTTAAAAATGAGTATTCAGAAATGGAATTGCTAGGGAAAACATATGCTGACAGAAAAACTTGTACAAGAATAATTATAGGAACATTATTCATAATAGGCAAAAAGAGTGAAAACCCAAATGCCCGTCAATGTAGTATATCCACATAATGAAATATTATGTGTCAATAAAGAGGAATAAAGTAATAATACATGTTACATGAACAAACTTTGAAAACATTGTGCTAATTGAAAGAAATCAGTTACAAAAACACCACATATTGTATGATTCCATTTATATGAAATGTCCAGATTAGGCAAATCCATAGAGACAGAAAGTAGATTAGTGGTTGCCTAGGGTTGGTGAGGGGAAGGGGGTTGGCAGGGGAAGAAAAGTGACTGATAATGGGCACAGCGTTTCTTTTTGAGGTGATGAAAGGGTTTTGAAATCAATTGTGATGTTGATTGCCCAACTCTGTGAACATAAGAAAGACTATTGGATTGTACACCTTAAGTGTGTGGATTGTATTGTATGTGAATTATGTCTCAATAAAACTCTGAAGAACATGGAATTGCATGGCATTCTAGCATTTTGATGCAACCAAATTATTTAATGCTCTCTTTACCTCTCCTGACTTTGTTCTGAGCCTTTTATTATGTGGCAAGTTCAATCTGCTAAGACATGAGTATACAAAATTGAAAAATGTAATTCTGTATTAACAAATTTTCAGTAAGAAGCAGTGGAAGTATGTGAGAGCATTATTGTTGTCCAGGACTTTTACCGTATTTTCTCAAAATCAGTATACAATCCACTTAGATGAAAGTAAAGGACAACATTACATTGTATATTCATTAAATACTTCAGTACCTATGTCTACTAAATTTAGATATAAGCTCTGATTATATGAATAAGATTTCAGGAACACCCCAGATCACGTGTTGTCAATTTAAAATTGTAGTCTTAACAGTTTTTAATTTATATTGTATAGTTTTCTTTTCTCACTGTTGCTCAGTAGGATACTTTAGTTTGTTTCTCTACTAGTGTAATCATAGAAAGTCAAACAAGAATAATGTTTAATGACAATATAGGTGAAACAGAATGGGTGGAAGTCTTTCTTCTGATTATATTCAGAGTAGAAGTCTTCAAGACAGTCTGGATACTTAGCTTCTGTTTGTAAATGCTTTATGAAAATTTCTTAGAGATATTCTTAGAATGCCTCTGAAAATGTACTGCTTTGCCTCTTAGCATTGTTTGTTTATGGATCTCTGAAGAATTCAATAATATTTTTAGGCTTTCTATTTCCTGGTTTCACTCCCATTTTGCAGATTGAATTATTCAAACTGCATAGTTAAAATGATTTGTCCAAAATTGCGTAGGTAGTAGAAGTGTTGAAACATAAGCTTTCAGCAACAAATTATGTGTTTTCACTATAAATGCATATTTTAGTACATTAGGATACTTTACTTCAGGCAACAGAATTTTATTTCAACTTGTAATATTCTTAAGCTAAACACAAGACTTCATATCCGTTACTTTTAAAAAGTAAATATAGTAGTCTTAAGAAGACTTTATGGAGACATTCTACTTATTAATAATGATTTTTTAAAAAATAATTTTAATTAATTAATTTATTTATTTTAATTTTTGGCTGTGTTGGGTCTTCGTTTCTGTGCAAGGGCTTTCTCTAGTTGCGGCAAGCGGGGGCCACTCTTCATCGCGGTGCGCGGGCCTCTCACTATCGCGGCCTCTCTTGTTGCGGAGCACAGGCTCCAGACGCGCAGGCTCAGTAGTTGTGGCTCACGGGCTTAGTTGCTCCGCGGCATGTGGGCTCCTCCCAGACCAGGGCTCGAACCCGTGTCCCCTGCATTGGCAGGCAGATTCTCAACCACTGCGCCACCAGGGAAGCCCAATAATGATTTTTAAAGTGAGTAATATCTTGCCTATATGGAGTCTTTAATTTCTTCCCAATGCTATGACCTAATATGGTGTGATAAGTGGTGTGTACATTCTTGATATCATAGACAAGTGCTAAAGAGACCCTAAGAGATCATCTAGGCTCTTTCCTTATCTCTTGGTAGGTTATGTCAATTGTTTTAGAGACTGTTTTTTCTATAGTAAAAAACGTTGCTTATGTGTTCATTTTTAAAACCGTATCTGAAATAACCAAACCTCTTTATTCATTGTTTTGAGGAGGCAAATACAGAATGGGCCTCTAGCCTTTTTAAAATTATAATTTATTATAATTAGTTTGTATTTGAAAGGAGATGCAGTCTTTTTTAAAAAAGAAACATTATCTGCCAATAATCCCTGTGACTAGAAATTATTCTATCCTATCAAAATAGTTAGGCTGTATTAAAAACATAATACAATGATAATAGTAGTAATAAAAACCAACTATTTTCCACTTGTTCCAAATTTCCTTGTTGTTTCCCTGCATTGTGCCCCTCAGATATCTTGACCCATGGTTAATCAGATTTCCATATGATTTGTTACTCAGGTGAAGATCTGTACAGTTAATATTGAAACCAGTACATTTCAGCCTTGGCCACAGTGGGACCTTTCAAAGCCATAATGCATTAAAAAAAATTTAGCTCTAGGCCTTAGTACGCCCATATTCCAGTTTCTTTTTTTTTTTAATTGAAGTATAGTTGATTTACAATAGTGTGTTAGAGCCAGATATACAGCAAAGTGATTCAGTTATATATATATATATATATATATATATATATATAATTTTCAGGTTCTTTTCCATTATAGGTTATTACGTGATAGTGAATATAGTTCCCTTGCTATATAGTAAATCCTTGTTGTTTATCTATTTTATATAGAGTAGTATGTATCTGTTAATCCCATACTTCTAATTTATCCCCCCCCCCCACCCCTTTCCCCTTTGGTAACCATAAGTTTGTTTTCTATGTCTGTGAGTCTGTTTCTGTTTTGTAAATAAATTCATCTGTATTAATTTTTAGATTCCATATATAAGTAATATTATATAATACTTGTCTTTCCCTGTCTGACTTCACTTATATGATATTCTCTAGGTCCATCCATGTTGCTGCAAATGGCATTATTTCATTCTTTTTTATGGCTGAGTAATATTCCATTGTGTATATATACCACATCTTTTAAAAAAATTTTTATTGGAGTATAGTTGATTTACAATGTTGTGTTAGTTTCAGGTGTACAGCAAAGTGATTCAGTTATACATATACATATATCTATTCTTTTTCAGATTCTTTTCCCATATAGGTTATTACAGAATATTGAGCTCCCTGTGCTATACAGTAGGTCCTTGTTGATTATCTATTTTATATATAATAGTGTGTATATGTTAATCCCAAACTCCTAATTTATCCCTCCCCCCTACATTTCCCTTTTGGTAACCGTAAATTTGTTTTCTATGTCTGTGAGTCTGTTTCTGTTTTGTAAGTAAGTTCATTTGTATCATTTTTTTAGATTCCACATATAATTGATGTCATATGGTATTTGTCTTTCTCTTTCTGACTTACTTCACTTAGTATGATAATCTCTAGGTCCATCCATGTTGCTGCAAATGGCATTATTTCATTCTTTTTATGCCTGAGTAGTATTCCATTATATACATGTACCACATCTTCTTTATCCGTTTATCTGTCAGTGGTCATTTAGGTTGCTTCTATGTCTTGGCTATTGTAAATAGTTGTGCAATGCACATTGGGGTGCATGTATCTTTTTGAATTATAGTTTTCTCTAGATATATGCCCAGGAGTGGGATTGCAGCATCATATGCTAGCTATATTTTAAATTTCTTAAGGAACCTCTGTATGTTTCCCATAGTGACTGCACCAGCTTACATTCCCACCATCAGTGGAGGGTTTGCCCATTTTTTAATTGGGTTGTTTGGTTTTTTGATATTGAGTTATATGAGCTGTTTGTATATTTTAGAAATTAGCCCCTTGTCAGTTGCATCATTTGCAAATATTTTCTCCCAGCCCATAGATTGTCTTTTCATTTTGTTTATGGTTTCCTTTGCTGTGCAAAAGTTTTAAGTTTGATAATTCCCCATTTGTTTATTTTTGCTTTATTTCTATTGCCTTGGGAGACTGGTCTAAGGGAATATTGCTATGATTTATGTCAGAGAGTGGTTTGCCTATGTTTTCTTCTAGGAGTTTTATGGTGGCATGTCTTATATTTAGGTCTTTAAACCATTTTGAGTTTATTTTTGTATATGGTATGAAGGTGTGAGGGAGTGTTCTAATTTATTGATTTTATGTAGCTGTCCAACTTTTCTAACACTGCTTGCTGAAGAGACTGTCTTTTCTCCACTGTATATTCTTGCCTCCTTTGTTGAAGATTAATGGACCATAGTTGTGCGGGTTTTTCTGGGCTGTCTATTCTGTTCCATTGATCCTTATGTCTGTTTTTATGCCAATACCATGCTCTTTTGATTACTGTAGCTTTGTAGTATTGTCTGAAGTCTGGGAGGGTTATGCCTCCAGCTTTGTTCTTTTTCCTCAGGATTGCTTTGGCAATTCTGGGTCTTTTGTGGTTCCATGTAAATTTTAGGATTATTTGTTCTATATTCTGGTTTCTCTACCCAGGAACTGAACCAGTTGAATATATGCTCAGTAACAGTTACTTATTGGTCCCTAAACTGACAAACTACTGTTACCTGTGTATGTTCTAAATAAAATTCTTGAAAGTGTCTATTGTGTCTTGAAGTGGATATTTATGAAAAAGTAACTTGTTGATGAGGATGATTTTTATTGTTAGGTTGACAACACATTTCTCTTTAACTTCCAATCAAGAGGAAAGATAGGTGTGAACCTGGTAGTTTTGGTAGAGTGTGTTTCTTCCTCTGCTCAGCTACCTGGCCTTGTTGGGGACCCTGTAGCTAATCTGATAATTTGCTGTTGCAAATTAGATGAGGACTACAATATCATGCTACTGCTCACAGTACCTCATTTGCCTTTTAGGAATCTCTCTATAAGTCAGTTTAACTATTTATATCCCATTTCATTTCTGAAGGCACTAAAAAAATGTTTTACAATACTGGAGCTAAGTTTTCCAGAGGAAAACACCCACATAGTAAACCAATTTAAGAGAAATAGGAGTATTCCCCCCTCCACAAAAGAACCCCCAGAAAACTGAAGTAAAGAATGAGAAGTTTATCTTTGCTTATTTTGTGCTTATAGTCACTCATCTTTTTCTTTGGTGACTTGGTGTTAGAGTTCCATTTTCTCTACACAATTATTTTAGGTCACTATTTCCCACCATTTTTGTCCTTTCTGAGTCCTTGATTTACCTTTTAGAGACTGTATGTTAAATTGTGATATGATATTGTAATTATTGCATCCCATTAGAATGTAATATTATCTAATACTTCCTTTTAACATATTTGAATCTAGACTTAATCCTTAGGAAATGGAGAAAGAAGATATAAAGTGGAGGAAAATGTAAGTTATAAAACTATTTAGTTAAAGAAGGTGGAGACCAGGAAACTGTGGGGTGAGGGTGGTAATATAGAAGGAGAAACAGAAAACTCTCTTTGAATATATGATTGCATTATCTCTGTTGCAAGGTATTACAAAGTTGGGGCAGTAATAAAAATTTGTTTTATCTGTACATTATTTTTGTTTCAGGTTGTTTCCAGAGATGTTGATAAAACAAATTATTTCTATTTAAAATTATTTTTCAAATTATTTCTATTCTATAATATGAATTTTCTTGATAGCTGTTGGTTTAGTAAGAGACCTTGATATTTATGTAGAAATGTGGAAGTTGTGTATTTCACAATTGAATGAGTTTTCTGTTAATAGATATTTATAACTTTTTTCAACTGGCCAAGAAAATCTCTGAAGCAAAGGAACATGATCTTGAGGAGCATTTTGCAGTTAGATTTGCTTTATTGCACTAGTGAAATGTTAGGCTTCAATTAGGAAATATTTTTAATTGTTGCTGTTGATTGTTGGACTAGGAAAACTGAAAGCAAGAAGCTCTGGGATTCTAACTCTGACTCTTCCTTTTTGATCTTACATGTAATACTATTTTCTTAATAAAATATCAGAGTTTTGGCTGCATCTATGACTGTCTTAATCCATTTGGGCTGCTATAACAAAAATACCATAGACTGGGCATTTATAAACAACACGAATTTATTTCTCACAGTTCTGTAAGCTAGGAAGTCTAGGATCAAGGCGTTGGCACATTCAGTGTCTGGCGAGAGCCCATTTCACAGTTCACAGAGAGCTTCTTTTTGCTGTGTCTTCACTTGGGGAGGAGGGCAAAGAGCTCTCTAGAGTATCTTTTACAAAAGCACTGAATCCCATTCATGAGTGTTTTGCCTTCATGACCTAATAGCCTCCAAAAAGGCCACATCCAAATACCCTGCCATTGAAGATTAGGTTTTAACATATGAATTTTGAGAGAACACAAACATTCAGTCTATTGCAATGACCATGTCACAAAAGTTGATATGAAGCAATGAACAGAATAGTTGAAACTTTTGTGCAGTGTTATCGAAATAATACCTAAAAGTTACCTGGGCTAGCAAATCATCAGAACAGCATTTGTGTTTAAACCTTGGTAAATTGTAGAATGTTGATAAATTGGATATTTGATATCTAATGAATGAACCAATAAGAAAGCATTTTTAGAATTGTAATCAGAGATAATGACCCACACAGGAGCTATTATAGATTCCATTACAGTGGCTTCGTGTAAACAAACTCCCTCTAGTACATTTAGAAGGTAGTATATCCATTGCTAGACCAAATTAAATTACTTAGATATGCAGTTCATCTTTGAGTACAGCCTTTTCCAACAATATTGTTCTTTTAAAAATGAACTATGTAGAACATTAAGGATTTAAAAGAGAATAAAAATATAAATGGGAAACACGGACATCTTATTGTCTAAATTTAGTAGGGATTTTTTTCCCCTTTGCTCTTTCTAATTTTTAGAGGAGTGAGTTAATATGACATCAGAAAGTTATATAGTACCATACTTGCTTTTATGGGCAAAGTTAGGTGCTTTAGCTGACCTGCTTTTCATATTCATGTGGTTTTATATATACATATGGTTTTCTTAGTGGACACTTTTTTTGTGTGAGAATTTGAAATTTCGAGAAATTGTCTAAGAAGAAGTGGCAACACCAAAAAATTCTATTTAATATCTTGACATTTATTTCACTTAAATGAATATACTACAATTAAAGTTTGAAATATATTCCTAGAAAAGTCTTGTATGACATTTCATATGCAAATTATTTCAGAAACTGAAGAATGTATTTCTGTAAACAGATTTGCAGGAGTGTAACTGAAATCATCCTACAAAACACAGGTTTAATCTAAAAATAGTAGTAGCTTTCGATAAATGCTACTGTGGTAATTCCTTAGAATGAGACATTTTCCCCTTAGAATTAGTGGTAAATGAAATGATCATGCACCTTAACTTTTCCAAAGAAGTTATTTTATTTTATCTTCTTTTACTTTTCAGGGTCCTATGTCTGAGAGGCTGTGTGGTATAATGATGACAAAGGTAGAAGATTAATATTTTAGCCTGGCCTGTGGCATGGATAGAGTCATTTTTTATTGAAATATAGCTGATGCATAATATTACATTAGTTTCAGGTGTACTGCATAGTGATTTGACATTTACATACATTATGTAATGATCACCATGATGAGTCTAGTAAGCATATATCCACAAACAAATATTATTGACCATATTCTTTTTTTTTTTTTTTTTTTTTTAAATTTTATTTATTTATTTATGGCTGTGTTGGGTCTTCGTTTCTGTGCGAGGGCTTTCTCCAGTTGCGGCAAGCGGGGGCCACTCTTCATCGCGGTGTGCGGGCCTCTCACTGTCGCGGCCTCTCTTGTTGCGGAGCACAGGCTCCAGACGCGCAGGCTCAGTAATTGTGGCTCACGGGCCTAGGTGCTCCGCGGCATGTGGGATCTTCCCAGACCAGGGCTCGAACCCGTGTCCCCTGCATTGGCAGGCAGATTCTCAACCACTGCGCCACCAGGGAAGCCCCTGACCATATTCTTTATGCTTGTATATTACATCCCTGTGGCTTAGTTATTTTATATCTAAAAGTTGGTACCTCTTAATCCCCTTTGCCTATTTTTCCCAACCTTCCACCTACCTCACCTCTGGCAACCACCCGTTTTTTTCTCTGTATCTATGAGTCTTGTTTTCATTTTTTTTTGTTTAGTTGTTTGTTTTGCCTTTAGATAGACTCATATTTTGAATGGATCCAGCTGTTGTGTTCTGTTACCACTAACTAGGTATGACACATATGTTCTAATCTTAGTTGAATCATTTTGTTTTATGTAGTTAAATTCTGTATGTAAGGTGGCAATGATTTTCACAGAAAGAAGAAATAAGACGAAACAAGATAGGTTATGTCCTATGAAAAAGTGAATGTTGGTTTCACCATTCATGTTGGGCTCTGGGGATTTCAATTAAAGGCTAAATATATAGTAGTAAACACTTTGGACCACTTATTTCTCAAAAAAGGGCCAAATCCTAAGGTCTTTAACAGATGGAAAGAAACATTAATTTTTATTTTCATGAATAAACTTCATTTTAGTATAAAAATTAAGAATTATGCACAAACCTTCACATACAACACTGAGCCAAGAACATTGGTTTTGTAATTTAAATGGTCATATTTGAGGTAGCTAGGTAAAAAGTAGGAAGAGCCCAGAGGCCATCTTTTCATACAGTTTATGTGTTGGTGTGTCATGAGCATCCAAATATTTTCTCTTTCTTTGTTCAAATTCAGGTCTTTCTTTGGAGAACTTTTAATATAGCCTTTAAAATGCTATCATTTAATAGGAAATTATTTTATTGAAGTGACACTATTTGTGATTTTTTTTGTCCTTACCTATAAATAAACACACAGTCTCTCAGATATTTTAAATTTCAGTGTAAGAAAAAAAATCCAAAGTAATAAAACAAGGACAGGCATTATATCCTTGTGTTATTGGCAGATCTGAATTGAGATAAAAAGCCGTGTTAGTCAAATAGTAATTGCTAACAATGAAATATTTTTGAGAATATCAAAATTAACATGTAGTTTTGTCATGACAAATATTGTACCAAAGAAAATTTTAGAAGCTTTGAAATGATACTCTGTTAGAGTGCCAGTTCCTTTGGTATGTGTTTCCTTTTGTCACCTGGGGCAATTTTTCCAACACGTAACACATGTGATGTTTTTTCTGCATTTGGAATAATCAGCTTTTCCCTGTGCTCATTAAGGGGGAAAAAACTGCGCCAAGGTATTAACACAAAGCAAGGTATTAACAGTGCCCAATCTCTACCAAATACCAAGTTCCTTTGTCTATTACCTAATTAACATACTTTAATGAGTTCACCAAGTTTAATGAATACTTCGTGTAAAACTCAGCTCTTTCTATCTCCTAGATTAATCTGACACCTGATGTAACAGATCTGGCTAGATATTATGAATAATTCATGAGCTAGTATTTCTCAAATAACAAATAATAAAGAATACAAAACATTTAATATGGAAGGAGTTCTTAAAGATTTGCTATATATTTACTTGAATATAATATAATTCTTTCCAGCATCTATTGAAGTGCATGTTCTAGTTAATAATAGCTTGAAAGAAACAGTGTAATTTATGTAAATATATGTCTGTTCATGCTAATGATTTTTAAAATTCAATGAACCATTTAATAGTAAAACTGCTTATAAGTTATAGTCTGTAAATAGAGTTGGTTACTTTGACACTATTGGGTTGGTTTGCAAAGTCGTTTTTAGTTTTGTGATGTGAATAATAAACGTTTCTTTCATTAAAAAAATAGACTTTTTGAACTGTTGAAGTTGGAAAGAGTATTCATAATAATTTTTATTGATTTGTATTGACATATAGTTTGTGGATTCATATATATGTGCAGCATTTCATTTACCATTATATTTGGGGGTATAATACGCCTGAGAATTTTAAGTACCCTGTCTTAAGGTAATATCTGGATGTTAGGATCTATTTTCCTCCCATTTTCTTCAACCTACTGAAAAGAAGAGGGGTGGAAAAATGTGGATAAGTTGTCTAATTTTATGACTTTTTGAAAATATTAAGAATATTAGCAAGTATTATTGTGTTCCAGGCTCTGTTCTAGGAGCTGGTGAAACAGTGATGAAAATTAGCATCTCTGCCCTCAAGGAGCTTAGACTCTAATGCAGAAGACAAGTTAACAAATAATTCCAATACCCAATATGTATATTATGTACATACACTTAGCCATTTATGATTCAGCAACAAAAAGAAATGTCTAATTTGACACTGCACAAAGTGGAACAGGAAGACATTGTGACATCCCTACTTACTATTTCAGCATATGTTCAGTATAATCTATAACCATAAGCTAATGTGGATTGTTTAACTTATCAAAATATAACTATTACAATGACTTGATGTCAGTTACTTTAAGAAAGAAATACATTCAAGTAATATTGCCGTCATTCGAACTATTTTTGCTCTTCTTCTTTTTGACTTGTGTTCAGAGTCTATGGCAAACTGTTTTGACTGTAGTAGCAGATGGTCACACTTTGAGGGTAGATTTGGTTTTCCAAAAGAACCAGAAATTATCCAGAACAAAATATGTCAAATATAGTAGTTAAATAACAGTGCAAAATTATATTTGTTGTTTAAAAATAATTATAAAATAACAGATACAACAGTCAAACAAAAGTGTGACTGTGAGGCAATGAGTTTAATTTTCTTCTATACTTGTATACTGACTCTAAAGGCAGTTTCAAAAAAGGTATTATCAAAATATGCTGCACTGGAGCAGCAATGCTGGTACATGTTGCTTTGGTAACAGGAACTTTGTAGTTGCAGTATGTATACATTAGTTGACTAATAAATGACTCTGATTACAAACTTTTAAATATTCTACTAGTTAGAGTAAGGAATATCAGATTTTCACAAGTCCCCTTCTAGTCTATGTACTTACGAGTTTTGTATTTAAGAGGAGAGCAGCAGGGGTTGAGGAGGAGGGGAAGAAACTTGAATATGCCACTAAGGAATGGGTGAAGGAATCAAGAAAATTTGGCCTAGATGGGGGAGAATTCAGAGCAGATATGATAACTGTTTGAAATTATCTGAAAGGCTTTCATGTAGAAGAATTAGGTTTATTCAGTGTGGGCTAGAGAACACAACTAGAGCCAGGGAGTGCGTGATACAGAGAAACAGTTTATCTTCACTGGAAGAGGCACCTTCAGAAGGAGTGAGTTCCTCATCAGTAGAAGTATTCAATTAGAGAACACATGATCAAATAATTATTTTGTGGGGGGGAATTGAAATATTAGATGGTAGTGTTTTGTCAACCCTGTGATTCTATCTATGACAGCTGAAGATTTTCTTTTCCAAAATAGATTTTACTGGTGTAGGGAATCAATCCACAACTTTCTTTACATGCATTTCAATTCTCATATCTTGGAATATATTCAGGTTATAAGATAGTCTTTTGGAATGCATTACTTGATTTTGGGTTTTTTTATCCCCAGAGAATATGGATATGTATAATTTCCCCCTTTTTAGAGGAGTCTTTTATAGAAGATTTCTAAGATTAATTTATCCTTATTCCTGGTTCTCTTAAGTTTGTGCACAGAGAAATAAGGCTGCATTTTCACCTTTCAATTTGTTTCACTTTGAATGTTCCTCAAGATGCCATATTTCATTAAATAAAGCATTGTGTCATGCTATCAAGTTCCAGTTTTTCATGGTTTATGCTAAGAATTTTGTGTAGAAGTTCTTTCCCCCCTTTTGAGTGAATCAGTTTGTATCTGCTTCATGTTGAAGCTTGCTTTCTGTCAGTATTTGTGATAGAGTCTGAATATAATTTGAAATACTAGATATAAGCTCTATGACTATAAAACAGTTTCCATTATAGCAGATGAAACAATTTGTTTTCAGCCCACTAGGCTGACTGTCTTATTTTTTTGTGGAGAAACAAGCTAAATTCAATGTCTTTGCTACCAGATTGGGATTATGGGACTGGGTAGGATTTGTGGCTTTTGTAGACAAACATTTCCTATTTAGAAACACTGAAAGATGTATCTGAGTGAAAAGGCACTTGGTCTGTTTCACTTATTTGAGATTATATATTTTGAAAAATACAGATTAGTGGTTTTTGGATTGCTCCTTTTCACGTCTAAGCAGATTAATTTGACAGTTAAATGTGGCATGGTTACTTTTGGTGCAATTAATTTGGTACACAGCTATTGTTATATGCAATGCTAATGTGAATAACACACTTGGATTTAGAGCTCATTTTATAATGATAGGTACCTTTTATAGTATTAAATTTGTAATAAGAACATCATGTGATATATAAATATAAGGCACAGTCGATATTTTAAAATGTGATTAACCCTCACTATTCATCCAGAGTAGGCAGAGGAAAGTATGTTACTCTTATTTTTATTTTCAGGATGAGGCAACACATGCTCATTGTTGCTGTCACTCTGTAAAACAGTAGTGTGGTGAGTCATAATTTAGATAACCCATCCAGGTCTTCAACTGGGTGACTCAGTGAAACTGACTAGACTCATTCTGAAGGTGTGGTTTGATATATTCTCCAAAGGCTGAGGAAAATGACCTCCTTTTCGGGGTTGTAAGTGCAGGGCCTGGAGTCAAAAGGTCTGAGTTAAAATTCTGGTTGTACTGCTTACTGTCTGTATGCGTCTTGCTGTGGCTCTGATCCTCAGTTCTTGTATCCATAAATTTGTTATAATGATTGTACCTACTTCTTGGGTTGTGGTGAGGATTAAAAGAATTATTAAATATAAAGTGTTTATAACTGTGCCTGGCACAGAGTGATAAATAACATTATTATTGTTTCAGACTCTAGGGTCTTTCACAGTATCTCTTTTTCTGAGAAACCACCTTTCAAGCTGCTGTTTCCAGTCTTCCCTCCCTCCCTCCCTTTTTTCCTTCCTTCCATAAGCATTTATTATTTTCTATGCTCTAGGCATTGGATATGAAGGGAAGAAAATTTCCTTTCCCCTGTTTATTAGATTGAACAATCTGCTGGTCTAGAAGTCCTCTTGTTTTGAGTTGTTCAGCCATTCCAGAATGAATGAGGCAAGGGTATTGGAATCTTTGATACCCTTAGTTCTTCCTGTCTTTCAAGTTTTGAGTACTTTCTGCTCTTGGTTAGGTTTTGTCTTACATCCACCTAATTTACTCCCCTATTAACTTTGCTTTCAGATAATAATCAAGGTCACAAAATTAACTCTATCTGCAAGCATTTCTACAGTCTGGTCCAACCTAATTTCTCTTTCTTAGTTTTGCAAAAATTATCTGTTTATTTCTCTTGAGGTCTCCACACCTCTGCTGACATAGTTCATTTTACTTGAATATAGCGTTTCCTGTAGTCAGAAAATTACATTATCGAGATCCCAGATCAAACCTCACTCTTCCATAAAGTCTTTTCAGATCGCTTTAAGTGTAATTTGTCTTCCTTCCTTGAGAACCTGTTGCTGAGTATCCTTTGGATGCGGGAATCATTTTAATATTTCTTTGTATGCTTCCTCCCAGCATTTGGTACTGAACAGGTACAATAATAATAAATCTTCAGTAAATATCAGTTGATTTCACTTGTTGACACAGGGACAGTTTCTTTGTATTACATATCTTAGTGTTAAGTATAATGTAAATTTAAAAATTGTCTGAAAATAATTGAACTATGTTAAATCTTTTTCATAGCAATTCAGAGTTTAGGGAATTTTTAGCTTTTAGGTTATAACCATAATGCTAGGTACGGGGGTGGGTATGTAGATAGATTAGTATGATCTTTGATCTCAAGGTACTTGCAACTCAGAAAGGGGGAAAAAGCATTAAATCAAGGCAGAAGGAAACAAATTCTTAAGAAGTGGTATTGTGTTTTGCTGATGTGGGGAAAGGACTATTTAATTTTGATTAAGAGAATGTTTTATCAAGAAAGTTGAGCTGAGCTTTGACTCCCGAAAGGAATTTGTTAGAGAATGAGGGTGTGGGCAAACTGTCATGATAGGAAGGTAGGGTACTTGGTGGGATGTGCTGAGAGGTGAGTCTGGTGATGTAGTTGGGAATCAGTTCATTAAGGTCTTGATGGCTTTTGAGAAGTGAAATAACATGGGCCAAACTGTTTAAGCATGACAGCCCTGACGGACTCTCTATTTAGAGATAAATGAGATTTGAATGATTTGAAAAGGGAATTTCAATTTTATTATAAGAAGTTTTTCTGCTTTATGCATTTTTAGAAACTTGAGAAGTATCCAAAGAGTGTCTTTCAAAATTTAATGTTGTAAAAAAGCCCGATGTTTCTAATGCGAAATGAAGTAACAAATATCCACCCCCCCCCCTTTTTGTTTCAAATTAGAGACTGCAGTCTTTCTGATTAACTGAGTTTTTCCTTTGCCTTCTTGATTTTCTGCAACATCTTTTACTTGAGGGGTGTTAGAAATATGAAAACATTTTATGCTTTTTGTGTATAGATTTTTGTTCTTTCAAGATAAACAAGCAGTTCACAATTTAGAAAAATGAATTGTGGCATTAACAATTGAGGTTATCAGACATTAACCTCAGGATACAAATTATTGATCTAATTCTCAGTCAGTATTAAATCCCAATGCTAAATTATACCAAAGTGCGTATCTAATTTTACACTTCTTTAAGTATAAAGAATTATATGAAGGGATTTCTGACTTTTTTCACTTAATTGTAGTTATTTTGGTTACTTTAAAAATTTGTGTTCAGAGGTACAAGGTAAAAGAAAAACATCTTGGAATGGTGCAGCTCCAGAAATGAGGACAGTTATTTTAGGTCATCAGAAAAAGGGCAAACCACTCTGGAGTTTTCTGAGTCTCAGAACAATGCTTATATCGTCTGGGTATGTTAATGTAGTTTCATCTCTTTGGGAAACTGCCTTGGGAAGGGAGCTGAGGAATGAATTGTACACTAACTGATACACTAAACTATCCAGCTAACACTCTTGAAGCAATGGAATAACTAAGAATGGAATTAGCAACATGGAATTAGCCACAGCATTCTTGGATGGATGTTGAAAGCGTCTGAGTATCTGGACTCTTTCCATAACTCACTGTGTGACCCTGAGATTTCAGTTTCCTGACTTTAAAATAAAGCACACCATGCATTGCCTTGATTTCAGTTGGTAATGGATTTATCTTGAGTGTCAGTTTCATCAGGTAAAAGTATTCTTTGAAATGTTTGATAGAAATAACCCAGTGAAATAATAATCACTGTTTCCAATGTTGGTAGTTACTTTAAAAAAGAGAAATTAGCATTAATTCTGAATAAATTGCTGGAGTTGGGAGGGGGGAGGAGAAGAATAACCATTTTTTCAAAATTACCTAAAAGATGCAACCTGGTAAGATTTTTCCTAAGAGCAATGAGTATGATTTACTTTGACAAACAGACTACACAAATAACACAACCTTTGCTTCTATATTTCATTAAAATGCCACATAAAAGTTTTTAAAAAGTTGCCTTGAAACATGAGAATCTTGGGTATAAAGCATTTAGATAGTAATGCACTTTTTGTTAAATGAAGATTAGTTCATTGTACCAGACATATTTGAAAAAATAGAATCTATATTTAAAAATAGATATATTTCAACAAGATGTTCACATTTATTATCAGCTGAAATGGTTAAAAAACATTAAATGGATAAATATTTATTAAATGTTTCCTGAGAAGGCAGTGGGGTGTACTGAAATGATGTGGAATGTGGCACTAAGCAGGTTTGAATTTGAAATCCGGATCTAATATTCTTGTGTGTGAGACTAGGAAAATATCTTGACCTCTCCGAACCTTAGTGCTCTTTTTAAAAAAAATTTTTTTAATTGAAGGATGGTTGAATTACAATGTTGTATTAATTTCTGCTGTACAGCAAGTGATTCAGTTATACACATATATACATTCTTTTTTATATTCTTTTCCATTATGATTTGTCACAGGATATTGAATATAGTTCCCTGTGCTATACAGTAGGACCTTGTTGTTTATCCATTCTATATATACTAGTTTGCATCTACTAACCCCAAATTCCCACTCCATCCCTCCCCCACCTCCTCTCCCTTGGCAACCACAACTCTGTTCTCTATGTCTGTGAGTCTGTTTCTGTTTCGTAGATAAGTTCATTTGCGTCATATTTTAGATTTGACATATAAGTGATAGCATATGGCATTTGTCTTTCTCTTTGTGACTTACTTCACTAAGTATGATAATCTCTAGGTCCATCCATGCCGCTGTAAATGGCCTTATTTCATTTTTTTTTATGGCTGAATAGTATTCCATTATATAAATATATGTACCTCATCTTCTTTATCCATTCATCTGTCGATGGGCATTTAGGTTGCTTCCATGTCTTGGCTATTGTAAACAGTGCTGCAATGAACATTGAGGTGCATGTATCTTTTCAAATTATGGTTCTCTCTGGATATATGCCCAGGAGTGGGATTGCTGGATCATATGGCAACTCTGTTTTTAGTTTTTTGAGGAACCTCCATACTGTTCTCCATAGTGGCTACACCAACTTACATTCCTACCAACAGTGTAGGAGGGTTCCCTTTTCTCCACACCCTTCCAGCATTTATTATTTGTAGACTTTTTGATGATGGTCATTCTGACTGGTGTGATGTGGTATCTCATTGTAGTTTTGATTTGCATTTCTCTAATAATTAGCAATGTTGAGCATCTTTTCAGGTGCCCATTGGCCATCTTATGTCTCTTTTGGAGAAATGTCTATCTAGGTCTTCTGCCCATTTTTCCATTGGATTATTTGGTTTTTTTTTGTTGAGTTGTATGAGTTGTTTGTATATTTTGGAAATTAAGCCCTTGTTGGTCACATCATTTGCAAATATTTTCTCCCATTCCATAGGTTGTCTTTTTGTTTTGTTTATGGTTTCTTTTGCTGTGCAGAAGCTTTTAAGTTTGATTAGGTCCCATTTGTTTATTTTTGCTTTTATTTCTTTTGCCTTGGGAGACTGACTTAAGAAAACATTGGTACGATTTATGTCAGAGAATGTTTTGCCTATGTTCTCTTCCAGAAGTTTAATGGTGTCATGTTTTATATTTAAGTCTTTAGGCCATTTTGAGTTTATTTTTGTGTATGGTATGAGGGTGTGTTCTAACTTCATTGATTCACATGCAGCTGTCCAACTTTCCCAACACCACTTACTAAAGCGAATTTTTCCCATTGTATATTCTTGCCTCCTTTGTTGAAGATTAATGGACCATAGGTGTGTGGGTTTATTTCTGGGCTCTCTTTTCTGTTCCATTGCTCCTTACATCTGTTTGTATGCCAATACCATGCTGTTTTGATTACTGTAGCTTTGTAGTATTGTCTGAAGTCTGAAAGGGTTATGCCTCCTGCTTTTGAACCTTAGTATTCTTATCTGTAAAATGGGGTAAAAATTCTTCACAAAATTGTGAGAATTATGGATAGCACATTTAAAGTGCCTAGTACCTGGTAGGTAGTAAATGAGTGATGTATTATAGCAGATATTTAATAGACAGTAACTACTATAAATATTTCTTCTACAAATATGTAAATAGTTTTGTTGAGCATATACTTGACACAAGCTACTGTATTATGTCCTGGGTATATAGCACTGAACAAGACAAAAATGCCTCCTGCTATTAAAGAGTCTACATTCTAGTGAGACAGACAGACATAAAGAGCTGAGTTTTTTTGTTAAGTTAGCTCAAACATTAAAAAAAAAATGTTAGAAACCAGACACCTTCAAGCATAACATTTCTCCAAGTGGGCAAGCATCTAGTGCTTGTTTCTCCTTCCAAGTTATAGCAGCTTAATGGGACTTTTAATAAAAAGTTCTTACACAGCAGACCTATCCCATTTCAATAATCTTAAGAAAATAAAATCCATTTCAAGATTAGAATTGTGAAGTTGCAATCGAACCAGCTTACTGTAGCTGTAATTAACTTTGTGTGACAGTGGCCTGTAAGGCCAGAGCCTGTATTATGTGATGAGGGATAACTCCCACTTGGCCACTGACTTAATTGTGCCCTTGAGGCCTTCTTGAAACCTCATGAGTTTCCTCTCATTCTATTTTTGTATTTGATTGCCCTTAACATATGCTAAAGATGACCTTCATCATGGTGAATATCTTTCTGACAGAGGGAGGATAGACCTGAGGCCTGCTCACACAGTGTCTGCCCAGCTTAGAGGGCTCTGAATGTCAGCACAAACAGGGCACCCAAGGGTTCAGAGGACCCATGTCTTGCTCTGGTAGCTTTTTTCAAATAATAATTTTTCTAAAAATCAAAAACTCAGCTTCATTGCAGTTTTTTATTTTTTATTTTGGAAGATAGTTATAGGAGTTAAAAGGTTAAGACGTAAAAGTAAAGAAACCATAATATATGCCATACTTGTTAGCTATGTAACTTTAGGCAAGGCTCTTAAGCTCTTTGACTTTCCCTTTTCCTCATCTATAAAATAAGGTGACTTGCCTAAATCTTTTCTAAGTGCTTTCCTAACTCCCAAAGAATTCTATACTTTTATAATTCCATGGACTCTTTTTTTCTTATATTTTACATTTCTACATTTTGTCTATTTAAAATAAAATAGTTATTTTTTGCTCCAATTCACATTTACCAAAAAATCATGAAAAATGTGTAAAGCATACGCTCTTTATTTAAAAATTTTATTTCAAAATAAACACCATATATCTTGGCTTTGCTCTTCTATGGCTATTTTTAAAACTCTTCTGTCACAAGTATTTGAATCCCTCAATGAAATAATGTATCTTTTCTTTTGGGTTTTTATTCAAAATTAGAATTCTGTTTTTGAATTTAAGCAGGCTGGGAAAACACCCTCTATGCTAAACCTCTAGACTAGAACCTGAGGGCCAGAGAACATGGATTCGTTTCAAGGGTTCCATGAATCACTTGAAATTGTAGGCACAACACTTTGTGGAAGTGCCTTGTAAGTGTATGTGAGCAGAGAGCTGTTTTCAGATTATCAAAAGAGCCCATAATCCCCCCAAATTTAAGAACTACTTACTGCTTCAGGTAGACCAGAAAAAAGGTGTTATTTTGAGAGAGGGAGGCCTTTTTACTCATCTTCACCAATCGCGTTTTCTACCTTTTCTCTCTTTCTCTGTGTATTTTAAAATGTTAACTTTAGACAGATTCATCTTTCCTTATAAACTGACTTCCTTTAGGCCAAACTGAATTTCTTTGAGGGCGCAGTCTGGATGATTAGCTTAGATAATGAATCTGGGGGAGTTAGGAAGTGACTGAATATGAAGTGGGAATACAGCATTGCATTCAAGCTCTGGATACCTCCATAGAGATGGAGAAAGTGCTTTACCTACTTAAAAACTAGCTCATTTTTGCTTTTTATAGAGAGGAAGTACTATACACATGAAGGCAGATGCTCATCAGTTCCCCTCAGATGTGACAATTTGTATTTATTAATGCCAAAATAAGGGATTATACAGATATTTAAATTTTTTATTGAATTATAATTTACACACGATAAAGTGCCTAAATCTTAGGCAAGTGAGTGTTTGCATATACATACGCCTGTGTAACCACCACTCTGATGAAGAGACGCAACTTTTTCAACACCTAAGAATGATCCCTCATGCCCCTTTTCAGTCAGTTCCCTCTCTTACTCAGAGGTAACCATTATTCCAATGTCTATCACCATAGATTAATTTTTCCTGTTCTTTAGCTTCATATGCATTGAAATCATACAGTATGAACTCTTTAGTGTCTGACTTCTTTTGATTATCATTATGTCTGTGAGCTTCACCCATGAGCTTGCATGAAGTAATATTTCACTCTTTTTTTAGTGTGGCATTCCATTACATGAATATATATCACAATTTATTTTTTACCCATTTTACTATTGATGCATATTGGATTACTTCAACTTTTAGCTATTATGAATAAAACTGATATAAACATTCTTACATATTTCTTTTTTATAAGCACATGAACTTCTTTCTCCTGGGTATATAACTATGGGTAAAATTGTTGGGTCATAGTGTATGCATACAAAGTGATTTCACATTTCTACTGGTTATATATGAGAGTTCTAGTTGCTCCACATACTTGCTAGTTCTTGGTATTGTCAGTCTTATGTTTTAGCCATTCTGGAGACTGTTCAGTGACGTAGTTCATGCCCAGGGAGGAATTTAAGACTTCTGTATCTTTTATTTTGTTTTTTAGTTCAACAAATACATATTTATTTCAATCTTATTGTGTTCACAGTGCTCAAATGTATTTAGTCCAAGCTCATAGTCTAAAGTCACATTTTGCTTAATGGAGCATATAATAATTTATTCATTAAATATTTAGTAATACTTGTTAAGCACTTAGTAGTGTGCTTAGTGCTGAGAAGGATACAAAAAGTAAAAGTAGAAGCCCAGTATTTGCCCTCAATGACTGTACCGTCTGTGTAGGGAGATAAAAACCACGCATGTAAAATGGGAAATCCAAAATGAAATGATGGCATGTAAGTGCTAAGTTGTGTGTGATAGACTGTAAGTAGTATGGGAAGAAGGAATTGACATTGGTGTTCTTTAGGTAACCTCTATAAGCTCGCTTCTTTCTCAGTTGCCCATATTGAATCAATCACTAAATGCTATCAATTCTGTTTTCTAAATATCTGAAATCTCTTTGCTTCTTTTACTGCAACTTCAGGTCAACATTTTAGATTTGTTTGTTTGTGTGTAGTATATTAAAATTGCCTGTGAGTGGTCTCTCTGCCTTCATTTTGAACCCTCTTTTATCCGTACACCCATCAGAATGTTCTTCCTAAAAGCTAGGTCTCATCACTTGAAGTCACTCTTACTTAACATTCTTCAATTGTTTCCTGTTGTTTTTTGGGCAAAATCAAAACTGTGTTACCTAAGACTTTATCATACTGTAGCCCTGGCCAGTATTTCTAGCCTCATATCTTGCCACCTCTTACAGGTATACATATAATTTTCTGTATACCCTGAATTTCTTCCATTTTTCTGAATCTACTATGATATTTCATGCTTTTGCATATGGTATTTGCCTTTGTGTTTCTCTTCCTTAAAAACTTGGATGAAGGTTTACTTCTTCTAGGAAGCCATTTTTGATGGACCATTTATATCTGGTTTAAATGCTCCTTCTCTGTGCTCCATGTATTCAGAACTCTGTGTGTTCTGCTCGCAGGGTATTGTAATTGTTGGTTCATTTATTCAGTTTCTCTACTAGACTGTGACCTTCTTGAGGGCAAGGCTGCTGTCATTCATACTTAATAGGCAGTCAGTAAATATGCAGGTTGGCTGGAATTTTAGCCACTTACTATATAGGATTTTTATAGATGAACAGGATGGGATAAAGTATTTTTGAGAGGTGGAACATATAGGAAAGGCATGGAGGTGGGAATTAACATTGTGTGTATGGGAAATTGGAGAAATAAGTGGAGAGGTATCTGGAAGGGTAGCCTCTACTGGACTAGAATGGATAGTTTATGTTGAGGAATAGAGACTGAAAAGGTGGGATGAAATCAGATTATGGAGGCCCTTGAGAGTCTGATAAAGAGGTTTACGCTTGATATGGATAGCAAGAGGAAGTCATTATAGGTTTTTGAATGGGGAATAATGTGATGAAAACAAGTTTTAAGGAATATTATTTTAATAGAAATCTGCAGAATGAACTTTAGAGGAGAGATTAGAGCCAGTGAGATCAAATATAAGGTTTTCAAGGTAACCTAGGTGAGATGATGAGAATTTAGGTAACAGTAATGGCGCTGTGGATACAGAGGAAGAGATAGATACAAGTAACATTTTAAAGGAGATATTGATATGACTTAGCAATAGACTGGGACATAGCTTCATTTCTCTTTAACTCTTTTCAGTTTAGTACGAAGTCGGGAGTATTGGCTTACCCTGTTTTACATGAATATCAAATTGCAGCACTTTCCCTCCTTCATCTTGTGTGAAGTTGATGCCACTTACTTCAAATCCTCATTATTGTTTACTATCCACCCAAATCCATTTATAACACTCATAGAGAACATAATGGACTCACAATCTTAAAGACTTAACCATCGTATGGCATGAATCCACCTAGAATCAGAGGCTCACAGAATTCTGAAACCAGAAAGGACTGTACAGTTAATATTCATTTTGGAGGTGAGAATCTGAGGCCAGAAATATTACCTGACTTATCTGGTGTAACACAGCTAGTTACTTCTAAATAGTCCAATAAGCTTTTAAATATATCACAATGTATTTTCTAACCCTTAAATTCTTTGTTCCAAAACATGATTAGCTCTTTCTTAGATCAAAAATTTAATCGCTTTACTCCTTTATTCATGTACTAACTGAACAAGCTTCTCACCTTTACCAGGATCCCTGTCTTCAGGAACTACTTTACTCCATTAAACACCTTCTTACTACATATGACTGCTTGTTTGGTCTCTAGGACATTTATAGCTATTTTAATACACTCCTTACTAATATAGTAAGCTTTCCTCATATTTTTAATCTTTTGATATGATCACTGTGGATATTTCTTTCTCTTCTCAACTTTTGTGTTTCTGCTCCTAGAATGCAAAGCTAGTTTAGGAAAAAAAAAAAAGACTCATGCAATTATGCTGAGATGAACCACTACAATTTCATGCTGTTGCTTCTTAATATTGTTGTACCTATCCCTATCTCTACTTTGAGCTGATGTTCCTATTTTTCTCTACTTTTTATTAAAGTATAGTATACATATAGAAAAATGTGCTTTTGCTTTAGACTTTTGAGAAAATAAAGGCCTTCAGGAGCAATCAGACTTGTCCTCTTTTTTTCTTGACCTTAACATGATGCTTTGCCCTTACTTTGTCCATTTTCCTAAAGTGTGTTTTTAAAAAGCGAGTCCCACCAAATACTTTGTGGAATTCAGAATTCCATGTCAAATATATTTTGAAAATACCCATTTTATATCTCTTTCTTGAATTCAACAAACTCAATAGCAAAGTCTCTAAAAAATCTAATAGTAAAGACAGTTTCATAATTTCATCTAATCCAGTGTTTTTCAAATTTACTTGTTTATGGAATTATTTTTATTCTAACATTCATTAATATCCTTCAGTACTAACGTACCATAAAAGGAGTGAATATAGATGATGTTTTTAGACTTCTATACTTGTAAGAATAGTAAGATGAAACTTGAATGGGAGGACAGATGAATTCAGTTTTCAGTTTTTAAGATTGATAAACATATATGTGGAAATTTACAGGACTTAAGTTCAGTGAGATGCTGTTTTGTTTATCTAATTCTATATGACAAACCACCCCCAAATTTAAAAATCAATCATTTTATTTGCTCATGATCCTGCAGTCTGGACTGGGCTCATATTGATGGCTCTTTGGCTGTTCTTGAGGCTTCTCATCTAGAGTTGGCTAGGAGCTGGGCTCAGCTAAGAGTCTGGGTGGCTGGGGTTTTTTTCCTGTCTCCATGTAGTCTTAGGACCTCTCCTATTGGTGTCTCCTATAGGGTAGACAGACTTTTTACATGGCAGTTTATGGTTCCCAACAATGCAAAAGTGGAAGCTGCTAGGCTTCCTGAAGGCATTGGCTCAGAATTGGCACAACGTAATTTATTCTGCATTTTATTGTTTAAAGCAAGTCACAGGCCTAGCTCAGCTTCAGGGTGAGGATTACGGAAGGATGTACATACAGAGTGGCATGGTTGATTGGGGGCCACCACGCAACAGATTACCACAGATGCCATGTAGCAAATAGAATAGAAAGTAGGTCCATTTGAGAAAAAGGTTTTAAAATTTCCCATCTAGTTGTGTTTCCCACACTAGAACATTGAGGCAAGGATTGTATTTGGTTTACTATTGTATTCCTAGCTGTTTGCACAGTGTGAAGTACTTACGAGGAATTCAATAAAATTTTGTTTAATAAATGAATATGTATAAAGAGAAGAGCAGAGGGTTAAGTACTGAAAATATAGAAATGATTCACAGAGTGGGATATATAGGAAGCAGAGAATCAGCCAAAGGGACAGTTTCAAGGGAAAGGATGGTGGATGATAGTATTCACTGTAAAAGTCAAGGAGAATTAAGGTAGAGAAAAGCCTATAAGCTTTTATTAGCATTCCTTGAAGCAGCAAGTATCATTCCTATTCTGTCTTCCTTTGTCGGTTGGTTGAAATGTTTTTAGAGACTTCTCAAATTTTTAAATCTCTAGTTTAACTAAATTTCATGCTTTTAGGCACTTTAAAGTGTAATGACCCCAGTGAATTTGTATTAAGATAATCAGACTGAAAGAGGAATAATGCTTGATAAGTAACCAAAACATTTTTTTAAATGTTATCATTTTGTAAAATCTTTAATAATATGTAGGAAACATAAAAACTCGTAAGATTAGAAAAAGCAATAAACTCTAGAGTTACAATCAGAAGTAGAAATCACATCTAATTTTTTTTTTGTGGTATATATAAGACAAAATTTACCATTTTAACCCTTTTGAATGTACAATTCAGTGGCATTAAGTACATTCACATTGTTGTGCAACCATTATCACTATCCATCTCCAGAACTTTTCTATCACCTCATTCTGAAATTCTGTAGCCATTAAATATGAACTCCCCATTTTTCCCTCTCCCCCTCACAATCCCTGGTAATCATTATTCTACTTTCTTTCTCTATAAATTTGACTACTCTAGGTTCCTCATATAAGTGGAATCATACAACATTTTCCCCTTTGTATTTGACTTATTTGACTTAGCATAATGTTTTCAAGGTTCACCTATGTTGAAGTGTGTATCAGAATTTCATTCCTTTATAAGGCTGAATAGTATTCCATTGCATGTATGTATTACAGTTTGTTTATCCATTCGCTTGTCAATAGACATTTGGATTGTTTCCACCTTTTGGTTATTGTGAATGTTTTTTTCTTTTTTTTTTCTGCATGAGAATAGTAATTTTGCATTTTTCTTTCCTTAAAGTCTATTTGAATTATCCATATTCCCTTTTTTAGTTCCGCTCATTCAGGAAATTTTCTGGAAAAGTGCCCTGGAGAGAACAGTGAAAGACATATTCCAGCTGTAGATAGAAAACAGAGCCATACTTCTCTCATGGTTGGAGAAGGGCTTTAACAGGAAGATGATGATTATGTGTGGCGATAGGGTTTTTACAAAAAGAAAGGAAAATAATTTTGCCACTTAGGTAGCTGTGTGATCTTGGATAACGTATTTGATCTGTCTGAGCCTTGGTTTCTTCAACTGTAAAATATGGGAATAATATTCATCTCACAGGTTTGTCGCAGGAATTAAATGAAAGTACGTGGCTCATAAGAGATTAATAAATTGAATGAAGTTTCTGCATGGAATTTTTGTTGTTGTTGTTCTGGCATCATGGATGGTGGATTTCACAAACATAGGCCAAATACCTGGGATGATATAACTTAAAATGTGGATTTGTTGCATAATCATTCAGGGGGCTGGAGAAAGTGTAGTGAGAAGTGGGTAATCATCTTCCAGAGATGCTGATACTGAGGTCCAGAAAGAGACCAGTTAAGGAGTCACATGGTATACATGTTAAGATGCCGTTGGAAGAGAAGATAAGCAACAGGTTTGCATATGGGTCCCATCCCATAGAGAAGCATAAGGGCAGACAGCCTAATTGCAGGTATTGACCTACAATTGAGTAACTTATCACCTGGGATACTTAATTTTGCTAGACCCAGGGTGGTTACCAGCAGGGATTTATTTATTCAGTTATGGTTAATGATTCTTCCAAGCAACAGTAGGTAGGTCAGTTAAAAACTAATAATAGCTACCACTTATTGAGTGTTTACTATGTTCTAGACCTTGTGTTAAGTGCATTACCTGTGTCATCTCATATAATCCTCACAACATTCTGTGATGTATGTACCATCACCAATTCCATTTTATAGGTGAAGAATTTGAGGTTTACAGAGATTAACTAATTTGTCCAAGATTGTATACTAATAAGTGGGGAAGTTGGAATTTGCGCTCAAGCATTTTGTCTTAACTGAGCTTTTAACTACTGCACAAAAATGAATTTTCCCCTTTCTTTTTATATCCTGATAACTATCATCCAAAGTTATTTGACTTAATACCAGTTACATTTACACAGAATTTATCTAGAAGATTCTCAATTACTAAGTTATAAAAGAAATAGTTAGGAAGGTTAAAATGAGAAAACGATCAGTATTTTACTTAATGTTAATTTTTAACTTCCTACATTTCTACAAAGAGAGGCACTATACATCTAAATGATTCAAGGGCAAAGATGTTGCAGTTAAGCCTGGAGAGGATGTTATGAAGTCACTAAATATTGTCTTTTTCAAGTAATATTTTTATTATTAAGAAGTTTCCTTCTCTGGAAATTGTACCAGAGCAAAGGCCTAGTCTTTCATTACATTCACCTGATAAATATTTATTAAACATCTACTGGAAATTATGTACTTTCCATAAAGGCTTTAAATATAAAGGTTTAGGTTTGCAATATTAAGAAAGGAGTCTTGCCTTCATGGACATGGTAGTCTGGTGGTGGGAATGGACTAACAAGTACTATAATGAAGTATTGATATAAGCTCCTGGGGGCAGAGAAGTTAGCCCTCAACAAGGAGGTGGAGAAAAGAAAGCTAGAGGAGAGACAATCCAGTGGAAGCTGAGTTGCCTAAAAGTTCAAGGGGAAATTATTAAAAAGAAAAAATAAAACTAAAAACCAAGTGACAAACTTGGAAAAAGATTTACAGCATATGTGATACAAAATATGTGATATTTTTAGTATATAAACCACTTTTATAAACAATTTAAAAATCAAACCCCTTAGACAGGGTTTTGAGAGAGGAAGTTAACAAAGCACATTGTCAGTGTCCTTGTGGAAGAACAAAGAGAACAAGAAATTCTCAAAAGAATTGCAAATGACCTTAATAGTAATAGGAATGACAAAATTGAGATCTATTTTTTCAAATATCAACTTATTAAAAATAAAAAGATTGATAATAGCCAGTGTTGATGAGGCAAGGATAAGGGAAAGGGTACTACCATTCTCTTACAGACACAGATTAAATAGTTTCATGCTTCTTAGAGGATCCTTGGGTATCATGTATTGGGAGCATTAATTTCTTCTGTCAGAGAAATTTTACTTCCAGTAATTCATTTAAAGGAAATAAATAATCAGAATTCTGAGCAAAATTGTGTGTAGGAGCTATATTGCAGCATCGTTTACACCAGCAAAATAATTGGAAGTCATGTTGGTTAATTGATTAGGTTTGTCTTTGTGACAGATTGATATCCTGCCATTAGCACTGGACTGTAGAAGACTTTTAAAGAAAATAACAAAAAACATGCATAATGAATTCCTAAGTTAAAAAAGGTATATATATATATATATATGTATATTTTGATTCTTTGTGTGAATTTAAATATTGGAAGGACATACATCAAAATGTTTGCAGTGACTCTCTCAATGTGTTAAAACTGCAGGTAGGTTTTTCTTCTTTGTGCTCTTTTTTTCCCCCATGTTTTCTGTAATAAACAAGTATATTTTAGTAATTAAGAAAAAATAAATGGACATAATTTAAAAACAATATCTTGGATTTGTAAATTAGAATGATCATATAAGTCAATTTAGTTAGTGTCAGTTCAGTTATATAATTAAGTAAATTATAATTTAAAAGTTTAATATAGCCTCTCCTAATTTCACTGATTTTTCTCTCTAATCTATACTTTTTCCAAAGAAAATGTCTTGTAGACATTTGTTAAGCAATGTCTTCATGTTAAGAGACACGGTAAGCTATGTTCATCTTTCTCCCAAAGCAGTTGTTCTTTATTGCTCATAAAAATGACAGTATAATTATATTTCTTTCAGTCATCAAAGTAAAAGTTCTTAATTATAATAAGAAAATCACTTATAAACAAAGTTTCAAAAAATTTTGTTTTTAAAGTAAGCACTAAATAGTGTTACCAAGGAAAAGCTCTCCATTCTCTATCTTGTCTAAAAATAGAAGAGTCATCTGCTTTAGAAGGCTTAGGTGTAATCTTTACTGAGGCAGAATCATTTGACTTAATGACCTCTTGCTATTGCTTATAATTTTGTAATTTTATAGTCTTTAAGAAAGAATATTTTCTTCATTTTTTATATTTAGAATAATGAAAAGTATATCCTAGAATAATGATTATAAAGTTACTGAACCAAATAGAGTCTCTATATCTCTTGTGTAAAGTCTGAAATGCATTAGTACTCACTGAGGTTGGGTAGTTAAGACCACAACTCTTACATTATTTCACTCATTATTTCTACAAATTTATTAGGTAAAAATTTTTACAATCAAAGCTATAGTTTGAAAATTGTGCTTTGGAACTATTTCTTTCATGTTAAGGAATAATGTTTTTTTTTATTAAAGGGTAGGAACTGGCACATTTTTTGACGCTTTTATGTTCTTTAGTCTTCCACTCACAGCTAAATAATAACTTGTATTCACAGTGTTGTTAATGTAATTTAGTGGTTGGCTTCATTACTCAAGAAGGAATAAAGGGAAAATTATGAAAGTAAGTAGAGTGCTACCAGAGATTATTGATTTTCTAGTAATTAAGATTTAGAATCATAGTCTTTTAAGAGCAAGATCTTTACAGATGTTATAGTAAATTTTTTATTAATGCTTCTGGGCACCAAAGCTTTCTGCTAGTTAAATCAACACTTTGGTGGGCAAGTCAACTATGCAGTAAGTACAGCAGGCTCTTGGCAAAATTGTGAAGTAAAGCAAACACATCTTCGGACCTTTCACCTCTTCTTTTGGAGCATTTCTATTCAGATTCTTTATCTAGATTCTTTTTGGCTTGCTCTGCGCTGCGTACTCCCATATTCTCAGACTACTGAAAACTTTCTCTTTCTCCAAAGAAAGCAGTGGATTCATGACATATACTAATCTTCAAAATGAATTAAAAGTTCCATCTCAGTAACATAATTTCTTTTTTAAAAAGTGTACAAGTCATTGGTTTTTAGTATATTCTCAGAGTTGTACAACTATCACCACAATCAAATTTAGAACATCTTTATCACCTGAAAAAGAATCTCGCCTTGGTAGTCACTTCCCATTTCCCCCAAACCCACCTACTTTTTGTCTACTCTTTTTGCCTGTTGTGGACATTTCACATAGATGGAATCGTGCAATATATGGCCCTTTGTGTCTGGTTTCTCTCAGTGTGTTTTCAAGTTTCATCCATGTTGTAGCATGTGTCAGTATTTCACTTTTTATTGCTAAATAATATTCCATTGCATGGATATACACCATATTTTATTTACCCATTCATTAGTTGGTAAAAAATTGAGTTGTTTCCACTTTTTGGCTATTATGACTGATGCTATGAATATTTGTTTATGAGTTTTTCTATAGATCTATGTTTTCATTTCCCTTGGGAGTAGAACTGCTCAGCCATATGGTAGCTCTGTGTCTAACCTTTTGAGAAGATGCCAGACTGTTTTCCAAAGTGACTGCACCATTTTACATTACCACTAGCAGTGTATGAGGGTTCCAATTTCTCCATATCTTTGCCAATATTTGTTATTATCTGTCTTTTACCTGTAGCCATTCTAGTGGGTGTGAAGTGGTATCTCATTGTGGTTTTGATTTGCATTTCCCTGATGACTAATGATGTTGAGCAACTTTTCAGGTCTAAGTAACAAAATTTCTTAATCCAGTAAAATATGGAATGACAGCTGATGCTGAGAATTTCAGACACTGCTGGCATTTTTCCTGTGTCTTAAATCCCAGTGTGTGAGCCTGCCCAATCCATCTTGGTCTGTTCCCAAATCAACTCATACAGAACCTTGCTTATTTGTGTCCTTTTATACTATGGCAGGTGCTATTTGTGTACTAAAAGGTCTGGAGTCAGCACCATAGAATGTATTTTCTTAAACTGGAATTTGAAAGAGATGATGATCACATTAATGCAGATGTTAATTTTATTTCTGTGTGAATATACACTATATATACATGTGTGTATAGAGAGAGACTATATAAAATATCTTTTACATTATACTTTATTACCTGCAATCAGATATTATACAATGAGATAATAATATAAACTTTCATGGTACATTGAGAAAATAAAAAGTACATTTATGCATATTTAGCCCAATAGTTTATTGCCTTAAAAAAAGAAAGTTTAGAATGTAATTTAAACAATTAGAGACTGTGTTTGTACAGATATATAATTAATCTTGTCCTCAAGAAAAAATATTACCGAGCACTTATTATGCACTCAATTCTGTGATTTTAAATAATCATAAAGTATGTTTATTGCCCTAAGGAGGTTTATAATCTCATTGAGGAGATAGCCTTTTATTCTTTGGTTCAGCAAACATTTATTGAATGTTTATATATATAATTAAAAATCCTTCCTCTGAGGAGTTTACAGGCTAAGGAGATAAAACATGCACATGAATTTTATGAAACAAGTCTTTGAATGGTAAACTGGCATAATAGACATTCAAGTAAAATGTTATGGATTTGGGAGGCCACATACATAAAAAGGAAGATGTCAATGTAAAGTAACGTAGGCTAAATGCTAAATGAGTGAGGTTCATAACACAGAGCTTTAGAGGAAAGAGTAGTCACCTAGGTACAGGTAGTTGAAGAAAATTTCACTTATGAGGTAAAACTTAAATTCTCCTTAAAAAAACAAAAAATCCTAAGTAGAGCCTGTGGGGAGAACAGTCCAGAAGAAGGACTTACAAACATGTGGTTCCACTCACTAGAATCCAATCCTTTGCCTTTTCATAAGTTAGCATTTTTCCAAGGCTTTAAAAAATTTTATGTTGTTATGTAGAAATATAAAATTATATTATTATGCAAATAAACATATATAAGAATAATGAAATATTGTGGTATATTTTGCTGTGGGCTGAAATTTTAAATGTTGAGTATATATGACCCATTTCATTGTGGGAACATATTCCTTGTCTGCATTATGGTAGAATTTTGTTCCAGCTTGTTGCACCCAAATTATTTGAATACAAGGTAGTGAGTGCCTTATGAGAATTAAACCTTAGAGCCAACACGTCATGCATAAAGATATGAAACATTGCTTTAAAGGGACCAAATGACTCCCAAACCTAAAAAAGCTTATTAAAAGCAATTTGGGCTTCCCTGGTGGCGCAGTGGTTGAGAATCTGCCTGCCAATGCAGGGGACACGGGTTCGAGCCCTGGTCTGGGAAGATCCCACATGCCACGGAGCAGCTGGGCCCGTGAGCCACAATTACTGAGCCTGCGCGTCTGGAGCCTGTGCTCCGCAACAAGAGAGGCCGCGATAGTGAGAGGCCCGCGCACCGCGATGAAGAGTGGCCCCCGCTTGCCACAACTAGAGAAAGCCCTCGCACAGAAACGAAGACCCAACACAGCCATAAATAATAAATAAATAAAAATTAAAAAAAAAATGCAATTTAAGTATTAACATTACTAAAGACTATTCAATCAGAAGGAAGAATAGTCAGCAGCTAGTAGAACATGGACAAAAGAAGGTCACTGTGGCAAATTCTGATAGTACCCATGAAGTCAGGGTAGGGAACTGAGTCCTTGACCTATCTTACACCACGAATGACCTATCTAGATATAGATGGGATGTGTTTAAACAATCAAACATTTGAATCTTATAACTAAGTCATCCAGATTTGATGCTATACTCACTAAAACACCTTTTAATTACAATTTGACTTTCCATGGTGATGTACTGGAGAGAGTACCTCTGCAGTCATATACTCTAAATTAATAAATTTTGGTAAACAAACAATATTGTATTTCTTAGAGTGCAGGTTTAAGAGAATTTCTCAAAACTTGACACAGTTGATAACATAATGCTAACCTTTGAGGACTATTAAGAGATTGCTGGCTTTTCTGGGTGACAGCCCCCTTTTTTTTTCATTACTCATTTTACTTACATCCTTAATGTATCTAGGACATGTGTGACTTTGAAACACGTCATTTATTAAATATGACCTGGTATCATGGCTTCTTAGTGTAAATAAACAAATAAAAATTGTGGGGTCAGGGTAACAAGTAGTTTGAGTTTAGAGGTTAACCATGAAAAACCTTTGAAGGGTTCAGATCCCTCGACTGCCAGAAAACTTGTATGTACAACTCATATGTTTGCACTATTCTTATCTGTGCACAGTTTTTTCCCCCCCAAATATACCTCAAATTGCCTAAGGTCAGAGACCATATTTTACCTCTTATAGACTTCATAGTGTTAAAGCATCATACCATAAAATGAATGAAATTCAGAAACTACAGCAGGTTGTTAAAAAATAGAGCCTTCTATTTTTATGTGTACTTTTTTTTGTAGAAAGGAATTTATAATAGAAGGAAAAGAAAAAAAAGCCATGGTAAGTACAAATGCTTTAACGAAAAAATATTGAGGCATAACACATTATTTTGTTTGTGGCTGTGGCCAGAATAATTCAGATTTTTGTTTGATTTATGTTCGTTGAGAGAAGTATGTTTGATAGGAGTTTGCTAGTTCACCTAATTAATTTAAAATAGAGTTTAAAATGTTCTTAACCCAATTTAAAACTTGAAAGGTAACCATCAGTCAACATAAAACAAATTTGCAGAATTTCTCTTCAGAAGGAATATCAACATTTCCTTCTGTAAGTATTTTATGCTTCTAATACAGGTAATTATTTTAGTTTAAAACTACTGCTGGAGGTAGATAATATTGAGATAGATTATTTTAAAAATCTTAGTATGTCAACATTGAATAAATGTTTCTATCTCTGTGTCCTGTAGTCAAAATCATTGCAGCCTTTAGATTAGATTTCAATAATCCATTGAATTCTCCATGTATCTTTACACAAAAAGGATTGAATGTGAAATGGTAACTAAGTAAAAATATTTGTGAATATGAATATGATGTAGCAATTACTTTTTGTTCTTAAAACAATAACAGTAAGATAGCTTGAGTTCAATAAAATGGAGACTGAATAAATATTATAACTTTCAAATACGGAGAAATTAAGAATCCTAGGGTCAATTGAGAAGCGATTGTTTTTCTTGCTTTTTTCTGTCCTGTAAAACAGACTGAAATTGATTTTTAGCACACTTATAATCAACATACATTTCTGCTATTTTGAAAAATGGCACTGATATTTTGATAGGGATTGCACTGAATCTGTAGATTGCCTTGGGTAGTCTGGCCATTTTAACAATATTAATTCTTCCAATCCAAGAACATGGTATATCTTTCCGTCTGTTTGTGTCTTCTTCAATTTCTTTCATCAGTGTCTTATAGTTTTCCAAGTACAGGTCTTTTACCTCCTTAGGTAAGTTTATTCCTAGGTATCTTATTCTTTTTGATGCACTGGTAAATGGGATTTTTTCCTTAATTTCTCTTTCTGATAGTTCATTGTTAGTGTATTGAAATGCAACAGACTTCTGTATATTCATTTTGTATCCTGCAACCTTACGGAATTCATTGATGAGCTATAGATCTTCTTAATAGACGAATTCCTGCATTCTACAACTATAACACTAAAGAGAATAAGAATTCAACAGAACAAACATTTTGTGACAGCAAACATATTTGCCACCTGACATTAATCATACTTGTCTTATTTGAGTCATCTTTGAAACTGCTCTTCTATTTGCCATAAGAGTACTGGTTTTGAAACAACTGTCCCAGAACAGAAAGGTATATTTTAAGTGGCCTGAAAAGTGACAATTGGATTTCATTCTTTCACTAATCCCATAAATATTTTCAAGTACATATTAAGTTCAGGGAACTATATTAAGTGCAATATGAAAATGATCATACATAGATTTTTGTCTTAAGGAACTTAATAATTGAGAATGAGAGATAACATAAGGCCATATATAATTCTAAAAGAAAGCACAGCTATTTCAGAGAAGCCAGAAAGGATAACTGAGGATTAATTAAAGAGCTGTGAGAGAGCAAGGTAAGATTAAAGTCTTGTGGTCATGGAAATGTGTTATGTTAACCTTTGATGAATAGATAGGATCTATACCTGTGGAGATGAGGGAGAAAGGCATGCATTCTAACAACAACAGTTGTTAAGCATTTATTATGTTCTGGTAGGCACTGTGTGAATTAAGCACTTTATATTTTTAAACCATCTAATCCTCCAGGAACACTACGTAGATAGGTACTGTTATTATCGCTACTTTACTAATAGGGAAACTGAGGCCCATAGATGTTTTATAACTTGTAAAATGGTCTGCAGTAATAAATGACAGCACCAAGATCTGAACCACGATCAACATGTACTAGCATGAGCAAAACTAGAGGCCTAAAGTACAGAATAATTATTGGGAATGGTGAGCTATTGAGTTTAGGTGCAGTATCAGACAACTCAAGGAGGGTACTGTTAATAACATTGGAAAGGTATGTCAAGTCAGTCCATGGAGGTCATCAAGTGCTAGACTGGAATATTTGTAGAGAGTTTCTGACTAGGTAGTGACACAGTAGTTTCAGATAAGTTGAAAATAATAAAGATAAAAAATGGTTGCTGGATTTGGTGTCTAGCTGATCATTAATATATCAACCACATTTATTCAGTGGTTGCATTATGCCAGGATTGTGAGGCAAATGATGCCAAAGTTGAGAATAATGAGGGCAGAGATGGCCATTGCATATGGCAAGGGGAAGGAACTGGTCATCTTCCCTTATGTACTTTCCCCCCTATCTTTAGCTTATCAACTTTTAAAATGATCTGTTGATTCTTCACTGAACCAATAAACAATAATAATAGTTATTATTATTTATTGAGCTTATATATTAGTAGACTGTGCTGATTGCCCTGTGTATATTCTCTTATTTAACCTTCAAAAAAATTTTATGAGCTAGATAGCATTTATTAAGTGTATGTTACAGATGAAGAAACTGAGGTTAGGAGCTTAAGCAACTTGCTCATGGTCACTAACTGGTGAATCTAAGATTTAATCAATGCTTGTCTGACTCTAAAACCACTAAAGTATAAAGGTTGTGTTATACGCCTGAATTTTTTTTTAACACATTCTGCTTAACTAGGTCTGAAGGGCCTACATTGCCATCCTCAGATCTTGAAAACTCTACTCAATCATTTATATACTGCTGGTTGTTTCATAATCTTATTTTACACAGTTGTTTCTTCTTTTTCATTTTTTGGTACTATAACAAGCCTATAACTATAACTATATCTTTCCTGGAATGACAATAGCAAATATTTATTCAGTGATTCCTCTGTGCCAGGCACTGCTTTAACTTGCTTCATATGTATTAATTATATTTAATCCTTACACAACCCTAGTAGGATTATCATCATTTTACATATAAGGAGGCTGAGGCAGAGAGTACACAGAGATCCCAAGGTTATAGAACTAGGATCTGAACTCCACAGCTTGCCTCCATAGCCTGTGCTTTTAGCTATAAACCTGTAGGTCCTTTTGACAAATAAAGGCTGTTTTGAGGTATTCTTTTCAGTCTTTATTTTTTGCTGTAAATAAATAAATCGTATTTATTTTTAATCTGTGACCCAGTCTACATTAGAATCAAAAAGGAAAAACATGTTTTCAATTTTTCATAATCATCCCTTTAAATACAGTTTTAGTATTGTCAAAATTGCATTTTAATTATAGCTAAATCTATCAGAAAATTCCACGCAAAAGATCATTATTTTATTGATATTTTTAATGGCAAAAGCTTTTAAAGATCAAACACACTGTATGTTTTAAATTTGTTTTTCCACCATTTACTTAGCACTGGAATGAATGGTGCTTGGAGAAAATAAACTTACACACACAAAATTTTTTTTACACGTGGTATTTTGGGAGGCTTAGTGGTCCTCCTGAGTGGTTCCTTGGTTGAAGTTATATCTGCTATTTGAAAGATTTCCTAAGGCTAAAAACTCTGTCTTTCTGTTTGTATGTTTGTGTGTTCCATATTTTGTATGAGTAAAATAGCATCGTGCTGAGTGATGGATTTCCCCTCTGTAGATTGATTTATTCCACACATGTCACAGAGAAAAAAAAAGACTAAGTTCACATTTATAATTACGTTTGTTTTAAATTAGTCTTTGCCACCTTTTAGTAACTTCTATTCAAAAGGTGGTTGTTTTGTTTTACAGTCCTAGGTATATTCCCTAAGGAACAGTGTTTTATCCTTGTCAGTAAGCATAGAAAGAGGAAAGTTTATTTTTTCTAGGTTTTTGTTGTTGTTAGAAAACTTATAAAGATAACTCTATTTAGTTTAATTAGTTTAATTTAAGCCTTTGTCTTAATGTATTCTTGGTTTTCCTTTATTTTCATATTAACTTATTGAGACTACTATCGTACATAAAGTCTGTGTGATAATACCTGGTTCTGGCAAGACAGTGAGAAAAGAGGGCTTTTCTTTTGGAGAATGTAAATGGATATAGCTTTTCTGTAGGGTAATTTGGCAACTCTTATGTAAAACCTCAAAAATGTTCATACTTTTTGATCCAGTAAGTCTATTTATTGGAGTTTATCCTAAGGAAATAGACAGTGTGTGTAAGGCTACATGCACAAATATATCATTACACTATTATTTATAGTATTGAAAAATGGAAAAAAACTGAAATCTCTAAGAATAGGGGATTGGATAAATAAAGTGTGGTACCTCTATTTGATAGAGTACCATTAAACATTATTAGAGAAAAAAGTAATGACTCAGGGAAATGTTCGTAATATAATACTAGGTAGAGATGGATAGTTTAAGATAGTTTTTAATTGTTTATTAACCAAGAACTGGAAGTAAAATATCAATAATATCTGCACTAATTCTCAGTGCTTCCCATTGTCCTGCTGTTCGTAAAAATCAATTTAGATTATACCACAATGACGAGTTAAGACAAATAGTAACACAAAGTCATTCCACATAAATTCTTTCATTTTTTTCATTAACATTGAAACTGGTGTGAGAGCTAATTTGCCAGAAATAGTCTATACCAGTGTGAGCCCAATATAAGTAGTGTTAAAACAAACACATGCCTAAATAGTTAATGATATGCAAGTGACATAAAATTATTTTTTAAAGTATAGATAACCTAATAGAAGTAGATTTGAATATTTTCATTAAATTGGAGTAGAAATATGGGTAAAACATTAGAAAGACTAAAATTTGAGACGTAATTTTTAGTGGAAAGAAGCACATGGGAACAGGAGTATGTGTTCAATTATTAAAACAGTACTCAGAAACTATTTCCTATTTTTATAGAAAACCATGAACTCTGCAGGTATACATTTGTAAGATAAGTTATATTGGGGGCCATCTTTTAAAATTCATATTTTGTCTGCTTTTTTCCGTGTATATTTTACATAGCTGAGGTTGTACTACATAAATATATTGGTATTTTTGTTTTTCATTTAATGTTCTATTACAATACACATTTTTCTTTGTCATTAACATCTTTCATTCAATGGTTACAAATGCATTCCATTTTTGTTGTCTCATAATTTAATTAACCTTTCTCTTATTATTTCCATTTTTTCCCTTCTAATAATGTAGCACCAAACATCTTTGTGCATAAACCTCAATCTGCCTTATTTCCTTTGTACAGATTCTCCAAAGTGGAAATACTAGAAAGGCTTGAATATTTTTAAGAATCGTAATACATTTTGCCAAATTACTTTCAAAGTTGAACTACTTTACACTTTTTAAAGCAGTATTATATAAAACAGAGTAGATTACTTAGGTTTTCAGAGGTATTCTCTGAAATAAGTTGTTCTTTGGGGAAGGGGGTGGGATCCGAGCCACAGGAGCAGCCCCAGCATGCTGCCCATCCGTGCCTTGGGCGCCTGCAGAGTCGCATGCGTTTGCTTCGTGCTAATGAGCATGATGTAGAGGATGCTGCCCTGCCATTGGTGGTCCTTGCCCACCATGGCCCTCCGAGCCTGTAGCCTGGCTCTGTCTGAAATAAGTTTTTTAATTATATAAGTTTCATGGGTATAGCATTATAATTTGGCATCTGTATACACTACAAAGTGATCACCACCACAAGTCTGGTTACCATCCATCACCATCCACCCCCTTCATCTGTTTTGCCCACTCCACCAACCCTTTTCACCCTGGTAACCACTAATCTGTACTATGGATCTATGAGTTTGATTTTTTGTTTTATTTTGTTTGTTTGTTTTGTCTTTCACATATGAGTGAAATCATACAATATTTGTCTTTCTCTGTCTTATTTCACTTAGCACAATACCCTCTAGGTTCATCCATGTTGTTGCAAATGATAGGATTTCATCCTTTTTTCATGGCTGAGTAGTATTCCGTTGTGTATATATACCACATATTCTTTATTCATTCATCCATTGATGGACACTTAGGTTGCTTCCATATCTTGGCTATTGTAAATAATGTTGCAATGAACAGAGGGGTGCATATATCTTTTCAAATTAGTATTTTCATGTTTTTCACTTAAATACCCAGAAGTGGAATAGCTGGGTCAAGTGATAATTCTAGTCTTGATTTTTTTGAGGAATCTCCATACTGTTTTACATAGTGGCTGCACCAATTTACAGTTCCACCAATAGTGTAAGAGGGTTTCCATTTCTCCACATCCTCTCCAACATTTTTCACTTCTTGTCTTTTTGGTAATAGCCATTCTAACAGGTGTGAGGTGATATCTCATTGTGATTTGGTTTGCATTTCCCTAATAATGATGTGATACTGAAAATCTTTTCAGTGCTTGTTGGCCATCTGTATGTCTTCTTTGGAAAAATGTCTATTCAGCTACTCAGCCCATTTTCAAATCAGGTTGCTTGTTTTCTTTTGTTGTTGATGAGTTGTATGAGGAGTTCTTTATATATTTCGGATATTAACCTCTTATCAGATATATGATTTGCAAATATCTTCTCTCATTCAGTAGGTTGCTTTTCATTTTGTTGATGGTTTCCTTCACTGTGCAGAAGATTTTTAGTTTGATATAGTCCCATTTGTTTATGTTTGCTTTTGTTTCCCTTGCCTTTGGAGTCAAATCCACTAAAACATTGCTAAGACTTATGTCCATAAGATTACAGCCTATGTTTTCCTCTAGGAATTTTATGGTTTCAGTTCTTACATTCAAGTCTTTAATTCATTTTGAGTTAATTTTTGTGTATGGTGTCAGATAGTGGTCTAGCTTCATTCTTTTGCTTGTGGCTGGCCAGTTTTCCCAGCACCATTTATTGAGGAGACTATAGTTTCTCCATTGTATGTTCTTTGCTTTTTATCATAAATTAATTGTACATATATGTGTGAGATTTCTATTCTGTTCCGTTGATCTGTGTGTCTATTTTTGTGCCATTACCCATACTGTTTTTGGGTTTTTTTTAACATCTTTATTGGAGTATAATTGCTTTACAATTGTGTGTTAGTTTCTGCTTTATAACAAAGTGAATCAGCTATACATATACATATATCCCCATATCTCTTCCCTCTTGCATCTCCCTCCCTCTCACCCTCCCTATCCCACCCCTCTAGGTGGTCACAAAGCACCGAGCTGATCTCCCTGTGCTATGCGGCTGCTTCCCACTAGCCATCGGTTTTACATTTGGTAGTGTATATATGTCCATGACACTCTCTCACTTCGTCCCAGCTTACCCTTCCCTCTCCCTGTGTCCTCAAGTCCATTCTCTAGTAGGTCTGCATCTTTATTCCCGTCCTGCCCCTAGGTTCTTCATGACTTTTTTTTTTTTATTTTTAGATTCCATATATATGTGTTAGCATATGGTATTTGTTTTTCTCCTTCTGACTTACTTCACTCTTATGACAGACTCTAGGCCCATCCACCTCACTACAAATAACTCAATTTCATTTCTTTTTATGGCTGAGTAATATTCCATTGTATATATGTGCCACATCTTCTTTATCCATTCATCTGTCGATGGACATTTAGGTTGCTTCCATGTCCTGGCTATTGTAGATAGTGCTGCAATGAACATTGTGGTACATGACTCTTTTTGAATTATGGTTTTCTCAGGGTATATGCCCAGTAGTGGGATTGCTGGGTCGTATGGTAGTTCTATTTTTAGTTTTTTAAGGAACCTCCATACTGTTCTCCATAGTGGCTGTATCAATTTACATTCCCACCAACAGTGCAAGAGGGTTCCCTTTTCTTCACACCCTCTCCAGCATTTATTGTTTGTAGATATTTTGATGATGGCCATTCTGACTGGTGTGAGATGATATCTCATTGTAGTTTTTTTTTTTTTTTAAAACATCTTTATTGAAGTATAATTGCTTTACAATGGTGTGTTAGTTTCTGCTTTATAACAAAGTGAATCAGTTATACATATACATATGTTCCCATATCTCTTCCCTCTTGCATCTCCCTCCCTCCCACCCTCCCTATCCCACCCCTCTAGGTGGTCACAAAGCACCGAGCTGATCTCCCTGTGCTATGCGGCTGCTTCCCACTAGCTATCTATTTTACATTTGGTAGTGTATATATGTCCATGACACTCTCTCACCCTGTCACATCTCACCCCTCCCCCTCCCCATATCCTCAAGTCCATTCTCTAGTAGGTCCGTGTCTTTATTCCCGTCTTGCCACTAGGTTCTTCATGACCTTTTTTTTTTTTTTTTTCCTTAGATTCCATATATATGTGTTAGCATACTGTATTTCTTTTTCTCTTTCTGACTTACTTCACTCTGTATGACAGACTCTAACTCCATCTACCTCATTACAAATACCTCCATTTCATTTCTTTTTATGGCTGAGTAATATTCCATTGTATATATGTGCCACATCTTCTTTATCCATTCATCCGATGATGGACACCGAGGTTGCTTCCATGTCCTGGCTATTGTAAACAGAGCTGCAGTGAATATTTCGGTACATGACTCTTTCTGAATTATGGTTTTCTCAGGGTATATGCCCAGTAGTGGGATTGCTGGGTCGTATGGTAGTTCTATTTTTAGTTTTTTAAGGAACCTCCATACTGTTCTCCATAGTGGCTGTATCAATTTACATTCCCACCAACAGTGCAAGAGTGTTCCCTTTTCTCCACACCCTCTCCAGCATTTATTGTTTCTAGATTTTTTGATGATGGCCATTCTGACCGGTGTGAGATGATACCTCATTGTAGTTTTGATTTGCATTTCTCTAATGATTAATGATGTTGAGCATCCTTTCATGTGTTTGTTGGCAATCTGTATATATTCTTTGGAGAAATGTCTATTTAGGTCTTCTGCCCATTTTTGGATTGGGTTATTTGTTTTTTTGATATTGAGCTGCATGAGCTGCTTGTAAATTTTGGAGATTAATCCTTTGTCAGTTGCTTCCTTTGCAAATATTTTCTCCCATTCTGAGGGTTGTCTTTTTGTCTTGTTTATGGTTTCCTTTGCTGTGCAAAAGCTTTTAAGTTTCATTAGGTCCCATTTGTTTATTTTTGTTTTTATTTCTATTTCTCTAGGAGGTGGGGCAAAAAGGATCTTGCTGTGATTTATGTCATAGAGTGTTCTGCCTTTGTTTTCCTCTAAGGGTTTTGTGGTGTCTGGCCTTACATTTAGGTCTTTAATCCAGTTTGAGTTTATTTTTGTGTATGGTGTTAGGGAGTGTTCTAATTTCATTCTTTTACATGTGGCTGTCCAGTTTTCCCAGCACCACTTATTAAAGAGGCTTTCTTTTCTGCATTGTATATTCTTGCCTCCTTTATCAAAAATAAGATGACCATATGGGCATGGGTTTATCTCTGGGCTTTCTATCCTGTTCCATTGATCTACATCTCTGTTTTTGTGCCAGTACCATACTGTCTCGATTACTGTAGCTTTGTAGTATAGTCTGAAGTCCAGGAGCCTGATTCCTCCAGCTCCGTTTTTCTTTCTCAAGATTGCTTTGGCTATTCGGGGTCTTTTGTGTTTCCATACAAATTGTGAAATTTTTTGTTCTAGTTCTGTGAAAAATGCCACTGGTAGTTTGATAGGGATTGCATTGAATCTGTAGGTTGCTTTGGGTAGTAGAGTCATTTTCACAATGTTGATTCTTCCAATCCAAGAACATGGTATATCTCTCCATCTATTTGTATCATCTTTAATTTCTTTCATCAGTGTCTTATAGTTTTCTGCTTATAGGTCTTTTGTTGCCTTACTTAGGTTTATTCCTAGGTATTTTATTCTTTTTGTTGCAATGGTAAATGGGAGTGTTTCCTTAATTTCATTTTCAGATACCCATACTGTTTTGAACACTATAGTATAGTTTGAAATCAGGGAACATGATACCTCCACCTTTTTTCTTTCTCAAGGTTGTTTTGCTTGTTTGGGATCTTTTGTGGTTCCATGCACATTTTATTTATTTTATTTTATTTTTTAAAAATTATTTTCATTTTATTTATTTATTTACTTGGCCATGCTGTGCAGCATGCAGGATCTAAGTTCTCCAACCAGGGAGCGAACCCGTGCCCCCTGCAGTGGAGGTGTGGAGTCTTAACGACTTGACCACCAGGGAAGTCCCTTCATGCACAGTTTAAAATTATTTTTTCTAGTTCTGTGAAATATGCCATTGGAATTTTGATAGGGATTGCATTGAACCTGTAGATTTCTTTGGGTCGTATGGACATTTTAACAATATTAATTCTTCCATTTCATGCACACAGAGTATCTATTTGTGTATTCTTCAATTTCTTTCATCAGTGTCTTACACTTTTTGGTGTACAGGTCTTTCACCTTCTTGGTTAAATTTATTCCTAGGTATTTTTTTTTGATGCTATTTTAAAAGGGAACATTTTGTCTGTTTCTCTTTCTGATAGCTCATTATTAGTGAATAGAAAAGCCAAAGATTTCTGTATCTTGATTTTGTATCCTGTGGCTTTACTGAATTTATTTATTATTTCTAACTGTTTTTTTTGGTGACATCTTTAGGGTTTTCTATGTATAATATCATGTCATCTGCAAATAATGACTGTTTTACTTCTTTCTTTCCAATTTGGTTGCTCAGTATTTCTTTTTCTTGCCTAATTGCTGTGGCTAGGAATTCCAATTCTATGTTGAAGAGAAGTGGCAAGAGTGAGCATCCTTGTCTTTTTCTTGATCTTAGAGGAAAAGATTTCAATTTTTCACCATTGAGAATAACATTAGCTGTGGGTTTGTCATATATGGTCTTTATTATATTGAGGTACATTCTTGCTATACTCATTTTGTTGAGAGTTTTTATCATAAATGGGTATTGAATTTTGTTAAATGCTTTTTCTGCATCTATTGAGATGATTATATCATTTTTGTCCTTAATTTTGTTAATATGATGTATCATGTTTATTTTGTAGATGTTGAACCCTCCTTGCATCCCTGGAATAAATTCAACTTGATCATGGTGTATGATTCTTTTAATGTATGGTTTGATTTGGTTTACTAGTATTTTGTTAAGGTTTTTTGCATCTGTGTTCATCAAGGATATTGGACTGTAGTTTTCCTTTTTTGTGGTGTTATTATCTGGTTTTGGTATCAGGGTAATTCTGGTTTCACAAAATGTGTTTGTAAAGTTTCCTTCCTCTTCAGTTTTTTGGAAGAGCTTGGGAAGTAGAAGTATTAAATCTTTGAATGTTTTGTAGACTTCTCCAGTGAAGCCCTCTGGTCCTGGACTTGTGTTGTTGGGGAGATTTTTGATTACCATTTAAGTTTCCTTATTAGTAATTAATCTATTCATATTTTTGTTTCTTCGTGATTCAGTCTTGGAGGATTGTATGTTTCTAGGAATTTATTAATTTCTTCTAGGGTATCCAACTTATTGGTGTATAATTGTTCATAAAAGTTTCTTATGATCCTTTGTATTTCTGTAGTATCAGTTATAAGTTCTCTTCTTTCATTTCTGACTTTATTTATGAGAGTCCTCTACTTTTTTCTTAGTTAGTTAGCTAAAGGTTTGTTAATTTTGTTTATCTTTTCAAAGAAACAGCTCTTAGTTTCATTGATTTTTTTAAAAAAATTTAACTATAGTTGATTTACAATATGGTGTTAGTTTCAGATATACAGCTTCAGATTCTTTTCCCTTTTATCTTTTCTATTTTTTTGTCTCCATTTCATTTATTTACCCTCTGATCTTTGTGTGAGTGTATGTGTCCTTTTAAAAAAATTTTTATTTATTTATTTAAATTTTTATTTTTATATAATTTTTAAAGGTTATGTTCCACTTACAGTTATTACCAAATATTGGCTGTATTCTCCGTGTTGTACAATACATCCTGGAGCCTATCTTACACCCAATAGTTTATACCTCCACTCCACTCCTCTATTGTCCCTCCCACTGGTCATAACTAGTTTGTTCTCTATATCTGTGAGTCAGCTTCTTTTTTGTTAAAATTTATATGGAAAAACAAAAGAACCTGAATAGCTGAAACAATCTTGAGAAAGAAGAACAGAGCTGGAGGAATCATGAGCCCTGACTTCAGACTATACTACAAAGCTACAGTAATCAAAACAGTATGGTACTGGCACAAACCAGACACAGATCAATGAAACAGGATAGAGAACCCAGAAATAAACCCACACACTTATGGTCAATTAATCTACAACAAAGGGGGCAGGAATATACAATGGAGAAAAGACAGTCTCTTCAATAAGTGTTGTTAGGAAAACTGGACAGATACATATAAAGAAGGAAATTAGAACATTCTCTAACACCATATACAAAAATCAACTTAAAATGGATTAAAGACCAAAATCTAAGACCAGATATTATAAAACTCGTGGAGGAAAACACAGGCAGAACACAACATAAATCACAGCAATATTTTTTTGGATCCGTCTTCTAAAGTAAAGGAAATAAAAGCAAAAATAAACAAATGGGACCTAATTAAACTTAAAAGCTTTACACAACAGAGGAAACAATAGACAAAATGAAAAGACAACCTACTGAATGGGAGAATATACTTACGAATGAGATGACCAATAATGGGTTTAATATCCAACATATATAAACAGCTCATACAGCTCAACATCAAAGAAACAAACAACCCAATTAGATAATGGGCAGAAGAACTGAATAGATATTTTTCCAAAGAGGAAATGCAGATGGCCAAAAGTCACATGAAAAGATGCTCAACATTGCTAATCATCAGGGAAATGCAAATCAAAACCACAATGAGATTTCACCTCATGCCTGTTAGAATGACTATCATCAAAAAGAACACAGATAACAAATGTTGGTGAGGTTGTGGAGAAAGGGAACTCTCCTAAATTGTTGGTGGGAATGTAAATTGGTGCAGCCACTGTGGAAAACAATATGGAGGTTTCTCAAAAAACTAAAAATAGAACTACCATATGACCCAGCAATTCCACTCCTGGGTAGATATCCAAAAAAACCAAAACCAAAAACAAAAAAACACTAATTGGAAAAGATACATGTACCCCAAAGTTCATAGCAGCATTATTTATAATAGCCAAGACATGGAAGCAATGTAAGTGTCCATCAGCAGATAAATGGATAAAGAAGATGTATATACGCACAATTGAGAAGAATGTGTTTTGTGCTGCTTTTGGATAGAAAGTCTATTAAGTCTGTCTGGTCTAATGTGTTATGTAAGTCCAATATTTCCTTATTGATTTTCTACCCAGATGACCTATCCATTGATGTAAGTAAGATGTTAGAATTCCCTATTATTATTGTATTGCTTTAAATTTCTCCCTTAAAGTCTGTTAATATTTGCTTTATGTATCTTGGTGCGCCTCCATTGGGTGCATATATACTTATAAGTGTTATATCTTCTTGCTGGATTGACCCCTTTATCATTATGTAATGCCTTTCTTTGTCTTTTATTTTTCTGTTTTAAAGTCTATTTTGTCTGATATGAGGATAGCTACTTCAGCTTTCTTTTCATTTCTATTTGCATGAAATATCTTTTTCCACCCCTTCACTTTCAGTCTGTGTGTGTCCTTCTGAAGTGAGTCTCTTGTAGGCAGTATATAGGTGAATTTTGTTTTTTTATCTATTCAGCCACTCTATGTGGTGAATTTTGATTGATGAATTTAGTCTATTTACACTTAAAGTAATTATTAATAGGTATGTACTTATTGCCATTTTGTTATTTGCTTTCTGGCTGTTTTGTAGTTCCTCTCTGTTTCTTACTTCTCTTTTTCTTGTCCCTTGTGTTTTGGTGGTTTTCTTTAGTGCTATGTTTAGATTCCTTTTGCAATTTCTTTTGTGTATTTACTATAGGCTTTTCTTTGTGGTTACTGTGATGTTCACATATAACATCTTATGTAAATAGTGACCTTTTTTAAGTTGGTAGTAACTTAAATTTGAACACATTCCAAAGCTTTATCTTTTTATTTACTCCCCCACTCAATATTTTATACTCTTGATGACACATTTTACATCTTTTTTTAATGCATCCTTTGACTAATTATTGTAATGTTAGTTAATTTTAATACTTTTGCCTTTTAACCTTCATACTTGCTTTATACTTCACTCATCCACCACCTTTATTATATATTTACTTTTTCCAGTGGGATTTTTACTTTTATATGTTCTCTTATTATTAATTAATGCCATTTCTTTTCAGCTTAAAGAAGTCCTTTTACCATTTCTTATAGAGCTGGTTTAGTGCTGATGAACTCCTTTAGCTTTTGGTTATCGGGAAAACTCTTGGTCTCTCCTTCAATTCTGAATGATAACCTTGCTGGGTAGAAATTCTTGTTTGGAAATTCTTTCTGTGCAGGTGCTGTGGCTACTGCTGCAGCACACTGGTGGGCAAGGCTTGTCTCCAGACCTGCTGTGGGGCCTGGCCATGTGATATAAGTTATCTTTAAATAAATATGAAAAAAGAATGCTTTATGATAAAAATTTTAATAAACAACTTTTGATTCTTATGGATATTTTTCTGAAATATTTACTATGTTTTTCAATCTAACAAAAACATATGAAACTGTTAAAATGAAAGTTTTTTAATTACTGAAGATAAAATATATTATTACAAAGACAATGAAAAGACAGTGATTTATTATTTTTTCATTTTTTAAAAAAATTTTATTGGAGTATAGTTGATTTACAATATTGTGTTAGTTTCAGGTGTACAGAAAAGTGAATCAGTTATACATGTACATATATCCATCCTTTTATAGATTCCTTTGCCATATAGGCCATTACAGAGTACTGAGTAGAGTTGCCTGTGCTATACAGTAGGTCCTTATTAGTTATATATTTTATACATAGTAGTGTGTATATGTCCATCCCAATCTTCCAATTTATCTCTTCCCCACCCCCCACCTTACCCCCTGGTAACCAAAAGTTTGTTTTCTACATCTGTAACACTATTTCTGTTTTGTAGATAAGTTCATTAGTACCCTTTTTAAATTCATTTATTTATTTTTTTATTGGAGTATAGTTGCTTTACAATGTTGTGTTAGTTTCTGCTGTGCAGCAAAGTGAGTCAGTTATATGTATACATATATCCACTCTTTTTTAGATTTCTTTCCCAATTAGGTTACCACAGAGCACTGAGTAGAGTTCCCTGTGAGTACCCTTTTTTAGATTCCACACGTAGGTGATATCATATATTTGTCTTTCTTTGTCTGACTTACTTCACTCAGTGACATAGTGATTTATATTGGGGAAAACCTTGAAACTAAGAGACAAGAATTTTGAATTCTGGCCTTGGCTCTGCTACTAGCTGGTCTTAGACAAATCATTTAACTTCTCTAAATTTCAGTTACCTCATCTGTAAAATGAGGGCATTGGATTGCATAGTCCCTGAGACATAAAAAGTAAGAGCTAAATATGTGATAATTATTATAAAGCTCTTACTGTTTTTAAGATGCTGATCCTTTATTATTCAGGATGGTCTGATGTTCAGCAAATAATTAAATAGACAAAGTTTTTAAATTTATTTGACCCTTTTAGTTATTTCCTCATTCAAACCAAGGGGTTCTTTTTGCTATATTCTGGTTGTTCTTCATTGCTTTTAATCAAACCTTTGTTAGATAGACTTGCTAGGGAAAATGTAGAGGCATTGTGCCTTCCTCTTATGAGAGTACCTTAATAACATTGCTATGTGTAAGCATACTGTATGAATAAATATTTATTTTCATAGAGCAATAGTTTTCTAAAAAATAGGTGTCTATTAGTTTTAACTGGTTAGCCCAGGTTAAATTACTATTAATGGTTATATTTAACATATGTTAATTTATTACTTGATTAATGAATTATAAATGAATTTTTTTTTGGCTTAAGTTGATTTTATCAACTAAATGGTAGAGAGATTAAGAGCTTCTTTGTATTCTGGTTTTCATATTCTTATTGCAAAGATCAATTAAATGTGTTGGCAAGAAAACACTGAAGAAAATTAGATTGTATATACTAATAATAATGTCTGGTAACTGATGTAAACGAAGTTTATATCAATGTTATGACACAATATATGAAAGAAAAGTACAATTTTTAGTTTATTTCCCATTTATTCATTTATAATAACTTTGCTCAAAGTTAAGCACATTATAAGAGGACAAAGAATGAACGTCAGATGAGTCTTCCTTCTCACAATTTTCTGGCTATTTTATAAAAACTAAACATATACACATGAAATGGATTAATGACAATGCAACGGAGCATGTGATGAAAGTATATTGATTTGTCAAAATGAAATCTATAATAATTTAGGAGGTTATGAATAAACCTTGACCCTGACATTTCTCTTTACCTCATTTCTTACATTTAGTCCCCAAATCCCATTCCTTCTAACTAAAAAGTATATCTGGTGTCTATCCATTTCCCTTCATTCCTACTGCCACCACTTTGGTTCAGGCCATCATTATCTCTTACCCCAAATTATATAACTTGTCTCTCTCCAGTTTTATTTTACTTGATTGATTCTCTACCATAGCCAGAATAATCTTAAACTACAAAAATGATTGTGTTGATAGATTACCATTCCCCTGAAGATTAAGTCCATACTCTTTAAATGGCTTCTGAAGAGTCCTGTGATTAGACCTTGACTTACCCTTTTAGCCTCGTCTCTTTCCTCTGTCCTACTTAAACTTTAAGGTCGAACCATGCTGTATTTAGCATTAGTTGAATATGATCTGCTCAGGATCCTCTCAGTTTTAACAGTACTTCCTTAGGAAGATCTTTTCTGATCCCTAGATTAGGGTCAGATGCCCTGCTATCACTCTTATATCACCTCTTAATCTTCTGTCATAGCAAAACATACTTGTTTAATTATCTGCTTTTGTGATGGCATATCTTATGTTGTCACAGATTTTCTAGCACAATATCTGACACATAGAAGATGTTTAATATTTTCTACATGAAGAAATAAATATAGAAGGGGAGATAGATGTTAAGATAGCTCTTAAAGAATGAGTACCTATTTTGTTTACAATAAGAGAGTAAATATTGCATATATAAATCATATTTGCCTACATATGATTTTCCATTCAGGTCTGTCATTGTATACATACAGCCAAAATACCAAACCCTTTGAACATGTGCAGTTAGAGGCAATAATTTCTCTAAGAGCATAATGTAGATCAGGCTACTAAAGAAGACTAATTTCTTTCTACAAATAAAAATTAGATATATTTAAGGTATAATAATTTCCCCTAGATTTATTGAGATATAATTGACCTATAACATTGTGTAAGTGTAAGGTGTACAACATGTTAATTTGATACACTTATATATTGCAAAATAATTACCACCATCGTGTAACTTTCAAGTATATAATACAATATTATTAACTATAATCACTATCCTGTTTAGATCTCTAGAACTTACTCATCTTATAACTGTAAGTTTGTACTTTTGACCAACATCTCCCTTATGCCCCTACGCCTCAGCCTCTTAAAGAAGCCCACTTTTTAAGACCCATTTTGACTAGTCTCCATGATAATACAAATTATGCTCATATGCTCATCAAATGTTGTGAGTGGAAATTTATACTGGTTCGTAATTAGTCTACACTTACCTGAAACATTTTCTGTATAGCACTTTAGCTATCATTAAATTTCATTTAGTTTATATCACAGGTATATAAATAAAGCATTCATAGGTATATAAAGAAAATATCCATTAATTCAGGCTATACATAATGCGAAGAGTGTTTTAGGGTAATATATTGTACTTGGTGTCCCAATTTTGCATTCAATTAAATATATTATAATTTTAGTCTGTGTTTTATTTCTAAAACATAATCTTTTATCACATGGTAAAGAGAAAATATTTACATTTATAATTTTAGAAGATATTGGTTTTCTGTTGTCAGACTACTTTATTAATCTTAAAATTCCTTGATTCTACTCTTTTGTGGAAAAGAAAGCATTACAAGAACCCTGATGAACACAAATAAGATGCAATGAAAAATCACAATAAAAATGCCAATAATGTAGGTTTAATTCCTAGATTTAGATTTAACCATGCAGTTTTGGAATTTGATAATAGCATGTTGTCTTTTGCATATTAAACTCTGTAGGAGATATTATACCTTTTATAATAGTGTAAAAGCTATTTTGATTTGAAGCATGATGTTCTGAAGAATATGAAATAAAAATGAAGTTCATGAGAATTAAAAAAGTGAATATGCATTTACCTATTTATCTATCTACTGTTATACACAATTATCAAAGATTGCCAGAATAAAAACTCATCATTTTTAGGGACTTCTATTTTGATGGGTTGGATGAGTGATGATACACATGGTTTGGAGGGAAGAGTCCTTTTTTAGAGTATAATTTTGCTTGTTAAATCATTAAAGCTTAGTCATATATGGAGAAAACTGCCTAATAATTATGAACTAACATTTTAACATGGCATTTGCAACAGATACATTAGACACTTAATTAAATAGAATGTTGCTTATTTTTAAAGGAATGACAAAAAAAATCAAACTTTCCTTGGCATGTGAAATCTTTATATTATCAGAAGTGGGAAATCTGAAAGATGTGGTTCATTCTCTGTTTGGATGATGCAGAATTGCTCTAAGCAGTAAGCTTACTGTTTTCAGACAGCATTAGCAGCTTCAGCAAATACAACTGTGTCATCCTCCCTTAATACGCAGTGTTTGTAACTGCAAAGGGGAGATGATAAACAGCATATGAGATCTGATATCTTCATGATGACTTAAACAGATACTGATGGACAGATCTGCTGTTTGATGTTTTCTTCACTAGCCCTGAAGATGCTGAGACATAGAGATGGCTGTGATTATCTTTTGTAAGACAGGAAATGCAATCTTTAGGGGTCTCTGGAAATAGAAAGGTTATGCAGTCTGGAACCTGTGAGCCTTTTCAATCTCTAAGTCATCAGGTATGACATCATGAATTATGATTATACCATTAGATTATAGAGTTATTGCTTTTTCTAGCTCTTAGTCATTTACAACATAGTAATCAATGTAATTGTTTATTATTAGATTTTCCTTAGGATATTTGAACAAGTAATATTTATAGTACTAGACACCAGTTAAACAATATGAATTTTAGAAATGTGTGTGTGTTTAAGTTTGTGTTTACTGTAGCTTTTAATGGGGAAGTGGGAGGTAAGGAAATAGATTCTTTGTATGTGATTAAGGGCAAGGTTTTGGGCTCTACAGATTTTTCCACATTAAACCTGAATACAGTCAAATTGCATCTTTTATTTCAAATGATGAAAATAGCATAAATTGTTCAAACTTATAAGGGTACACCATAGCTAGCTGCTTGTATATAGTGACATATTAAAATTTTTTATCTGGGATTACTTAAGCATAGAAATAGATGTTGCTACCATTGTACTGTGCAACCACACAGCAAACCCAAGTGTGATGAGTAGAATCATGTTTATCAGCATCTGAGCTATTTTCCTGAAATTTGTATTTCAGTATCTAAACTGTTTTAGAAGGCATTACTTTTAATCATTTCTCAGATCTATTGAAATAATTATGCTCTTTGTCCTCTTAATGTAGAGATCTGCTAAGGCATTGCTTATAGATTAAAGTAGATGATAAATCTGTTTTTTTGTTTTGGTTTGGTTTTTTACACAGAAATCTGGTGACATATAAGCCTGTTTAATGTTTTTGACCCAGAGATATTCTACATTTGTTTACTTTCATTTTCAAAATGGAAAGACTTGACTACATTAAACATGTTAACTACAAAGAGTAGAAAATCATCACAACAAAGAATTTGGATTTATATATCTATTTTATGCTGAAACTCTGCTATTTATTTTAAACCATTTTCCCCTATCACGTTTAATTTTGTTTGTTATAGCATGTCCTCAGAATTACATGCTTGGGTAAGAAACTGTGCCTCTGTTTGACATTCAGATTTTGAAGGAAATTTATTTTATTTTTTTATGTTATAATATTTCTGCCTCAGTATTAGGGGACTTGGCAGATACTTGACAAGGCATTCCATATTAAATGAGCAAAATGAGAGAAAATGTTGCAGCATTTCTCAGCAGAAAGATAGTTTTGTCTTCGTGATTCCATAGCTCGATTAGGATTTAATGGCTCATCAGGGTAAAATGATGTATTAAATATGAATATATTTATCAAAAGACTGAAGTGGAAGTCTGAAACAGTGATTTGATTCAGTTAAGGGGTCAGTTTCTCCTTTTTAATTAAAAGCACACTAAAAATTATACCTACTGATATTGGCTATAATTTATATGTTATTCAGGCTACTTAGTCAGCTTAGATTCTTATTAGCAGGGAAGACTGCCATATTCTTAAGCTTGATTAGTTTTGGAATGATTTGAATATACCTTTTAGTTGCTACAAAACCTGTTTAATCTGTTAGAATTTATTTCCAGTATTTGCATGTATTAGTCACTATGAGTACATTCTGTTTCTTGGCATTGCTTTGGGATTCCTCTAGGTATTGGTTTCACAACATTCTGCTAGATTTTTCACTGTATTTGTGACCTTTCAAGAGAACCAAACCATAAAAATTCCTAGTTACCTTCTTCAGTGGCACTTAAATGAGGATACGTCAATAATTCTGTAAGGTGAAAAAAATTACTGTCTTAGAGTTATTTCTTTTACAAAGTGGAGAAAAATTTCTCTCTGTTGCTATGTCAAAATATATAACATTAAAAAGTTAAGATTGATTAAAATGTCACAGACATTTAATGTAATGTCAACCTTTTTCCTGTACAGCAAGATGATCTTGACCTTTTGAATGGTGAAATTGATTGTATATCTGCTCAGTAACAATTGGTCGTCTTCTTTTTGCAATGGTTGCCTCTATCTGTACCATTTTATACATGTGTTTCATTATATATTGTAAAGGTTTCTGAAGGTAAGCTGTCTGTAAACAACTATTTGAGTAATTGTTCAATTGTAAACAACTATTTGAGTAATTTGAGTAATTGTGAAATATGATCATTTGCACAATACTGTATTTGGTGTTGTGAGGAGAATACAGAAAACAAAGAGTTGCTTCCTGCTTTCAAGTTTATGAGAAAATGTACATAATGAGCTATGTTCACATTTTGAATTGACTTTTCAAAAGTGGTATGCTACAGTCAGTTTTAATTTAATTTATAAATTGGTGAATCTTAGGATGAGTTACATATAATTCTTTTTTTCCTCATGTAAATCTCTTGATATTAGAGAAATAAAAGATTGGGTCAAACTGTATAATCAAGCATTTTGTAATTTTGATAACTGCATTAACTTCTTTTATAACACGTTAAATTCTTTTAGGGCATTATAAACTGTGAATAAATAAAATAACATTGTAAGTTTTATAAGGCATACTTTTCAATTTGAGAATGAAGGGAGATCTAGCCCACTGGCAGGAGGCAGAAGCAGGGACCCCAAGAATCAGCTCAAAACAGGGATGTGACCAATCCAGTATAATTCCAGGCTAGGCATAGGTCATTATGTATTATGGAAGGGGGTTTTGATTAAGTAGGGATTAAACTTTGGAAATAAGGAGTAGCAAGTTTGGAGTGTTTAATGCTAGGTAGGTCATTTATGGAGTACTTTGAATAAACTGGGGAGGGTAGGATTCACCTTAGGCTCTGAGGAAGAGGACTGGGAGGAACTAGTAGGGAAGTAGCCCTTAAGCAGCTGGCTGTTAGACATCCAAGCACTACTCTCTTCTCTTTCGTATCAGTGTGCTGGCTGAAAGTAGCAGGGAGGTGGGTAGAGCAGATGCAAAAACCTTGTTTCCCTAGAATCCTAGACTGGCGCATGCTGCCCAATAGTGCCTGTTTTCTTGGATTAGAGCAATAGAAAATTGATTTACAGATTCTTCTGGTTTGTATAGTATGGTAGTTAAGCATCCAGACTGCCGTGTTCACTAGGTTCAAATCTTAGCTACACCACTTACCAGCTGTGTGATCATGGGCAAGTTATTTAACCTTTCTGGGTATCAGTTTCCTCAGATGTGTTATAGGGATAGTAATGGTGCCTACCTCAAAGAGTTGTGAAGATCAAGCAAGTTAATGTATATAAAGTACCTCTAAGAGTACTGGTATATACTAAGCACATTACTGCCAACATTATTTATTGGCAGACATTATTATGTACACTCTTAGAGCCAGGATGGGCTATTGGTAATGGTCGTCATGAGTTTAATTTTGATCTCTCTGCCTCACTCTTCTTATCAAGTAAGAAATTCAGTCAAAAACACGTGGTACACTGAAATAAAGATGGTTATAAAAATGCAAACAAGAAAAACATGCTACATCTGACTAAATTCTAACATTGACTGACTATAAGAATTGTGACTTGAAAAATTTTATTTAAAGTTTTTTTGCACCTGCTTACTAGCCTGATTTAAACTTCTATTAAGATCCTATGTGTATAGATCCTTTGCCTTCCTATATTATACCAACTACTTCATTACAGGAAAATTACTGGGTCTTTGGGAAAACTTAACGGCAATGTCAAGTCTTCTTTAGTAACAGTTGGAGATTAAAATTAAGGAGTAAAATCAAGGTTTAAATAAAATAATAGACAAGTTATATAGCTTAGGTTTAATGATCTGAGTTATTTTTTAAATCATAAAAAATGTCTTCGACAGAAACTTCACTGAAAATTATACTCAGCTTGTTTTAGTAATTTTAAAAAATTATTTATTTATTTATTTATTTATTCATTTATTTATTTATTCATTTATTTATTCATTTATTTATGGCTGTGTTGGGTCTTCATTGCTGCCCGCGGGCTTTTTCTAGTTGCCGTGAGCCAGGGCTACTCTTCGTTGCACTGCGCGGGCTTCTCATTGCGGTGGCTTCTCTTTTTGCGAAGCGCGGGCTCTAGAGCGCAGGCTCAGTAGTTGTGGCGCATGGGCTTAGTTGCTCCGTGGCATGTGGGATCTTCCCGGACCAGGGCTCAAATCCGTGTCCCCTGCATTGGCAGGCGGATTCTTAACCACTGTGACGCCAGGGAAGTCCCTAGTAATTTTATTTGTTAATGAAAATTTTTATTCTAGATGAAAGACTAAAATGAAATATGCTATAAATACAATGGTATATATGAATAAGACAATTCAAGTTCCTATTTGATAGAGTATACTGTTTTGAATTGCTGATGTTATTTAATGTAAAAACATCAATTTGCTTCAAAATTGCCAAGCTCCTAAGTACAAGTGTGTAATTTGATATTTGGATGAAATCTAAATCTAAATCTTAAATAATCTTAAGTGTTACATTTTGTGACATTTTTGCATTTTAGTTCTCTTCTCTTGAGCAATTTTCTCAATGTGCAGCTATTCCCCCAAATTGGCACACAGTCAATCAAATCTCAGCACAATGCAATTTGTTAAAACAAACAAAAAACCAAACATACAAAACCCTACAGTGTTCCAGTAAGCACAGTACTGGGCAAGGATATAAAGACCAATGGGTCCCTGCCTTCAGGAATTCATAGGTAGTGAATTGTAAACACTAAATACAAGTAACTATAACAGAATGTGGAAAGCAGTGAGTGCCACAGAGATTCAAAAGAGATATGAAAGAAGCATAAATTATTCTGCTATGAGTTCAGTGGGCAGAATATTTCAAGCTGAGTGGGGAGAGAAGGAGAGAAGCTAGATGGGGAGTTGGGGAAGTATGGTAAGGTAGCATCTGAGTTAGACCTTGAAGAGTGGCCAAGATAGGGAAAAGGTCATTTTGGGCAGAGGAAACAACATAAGTAAAAGTTGGGAGACAGAAAGCACATAATATGTTTGAGTAGTACGGAATAGTTCATTTTGGCTTATAACCTGGCGGGGTAATTCAAACTATCACAGGAAAGATTTGTTGGGACCAGATAATGCAGAATCTTGAGTGTTAGATTATGATTACTAAACTGAGAACATTTCTGTGCTGAACTACTTATTCTTCGGAGAAAATAAAATAAAAAATGAAAGAACAGTACCTATATTTTGCAGTCATTTTCAGAGCTCTAACTCTCTTGAGACTTTGAAAATGAAAATTAAATTCCTGAGTAGATTTAGTAGTTAGTAGACAAGGTAGGGGGTAGAAGCAAAATGAAGGATTTTAATAAAATTCTCTATCAAAGTTGCACGTGAGAGCATTTCTCAGTCTATCCACAACCACTCAAAAGTCCTACATTTCAGATCCTAAGAGACCTCCTGCTTGTCCCTGATGTAAACTCTATTTTATTGGTAGGTAATCAGATTTAGCTTTGGCTTTATTTTTGACATTTCCTAGACCAAGGACAATCTAGAGGGATCATTTTAATACAATGAATATGCATGTCACTATGGTGAATATTTGGATAATAAGGACTTTGTCTTAGGAAAAATTGGAAGGAGAAATTGCTGTTTATAACCATGGAAGTTACAGGGATATTTAAGCTTTGCTCTTTGTTAATATAGCAATGATAAAGTACACTGTCATTGCTAATACCTTTAATATCACCTTTAAATCTTCTACTCTGCACACCAGAATTTAGTCAGTATTGTGTGAGGTTAGTAAAAAAGCTGGGTAACATCCAAGAGCAGATTTCCTTTAGGTGTGACATCTGGGATGTGACTTTTGTTATCAGGAGGATGATATTTGTGCAGGGGAATTGTGAAAAAATTGGAATTGAATCCTCTCATTTAGTACATCATCCATATAAAGTATGTCAGAAATAAACTAATGGAATTCCACAAGTGTGAGTAAAAATGAAACCAGACAGAATTGCTCTTCTGGCCCTTTATTTAGAGCAATAGCAGATCCATATAATTGAGAGTACTCTCTTTCTTTCTGTAGAAGTCTGCATTATTTGAAAAAGCCATTTTTCTAGAAGTTCTTGTGAAGTTGTTTTTATTAATCCTGTGACTTCACATTGCCTGAGAAATAGCCATACATATGGTAGGGGCCCAATAAGTTTTCAATACTTATTTTAGAATCATAGATCCATTTCTGGGAGAAACTTTGGAGAACATTGGGCTTTGGGTTGCTTTAAAACTTTTAAACACTTTTTACCTTAGAAAACAGATAAGAGACATTTACTGAAATGATCCTTTCCTTATCCCACGCCTTTTTAAAAATGATAATACAGGAATATAAGTAAGTTAAAAAGGTAATTGAATATTCTTTTATCAAACTTCTCTTTATAAAAGGCAACAGAACCTAGTTTCAATGAAGTACATTGCAAAATGTGCTGCATATAAATGGATACCATCTATTTCTAGCCATTCCTTTCTTTCTAAATTTTATTCAAACTCATAATAATTTATTGAGTCTATTGTGTAGTATGGAGGGAGGCAGTAGAGCGCAGTAGTTAAGAGCTCAAGTTAATAGAGCTGGATTTGCTTCTTTAGACCCCATATCCTCCACTTACAGACAGTATTTATCTTAGTAATGTTAACTCACCTCTCTTTCTCAATACTGTCATCTGTAAAATGAGGGTACTAATATGCTAATCTCTAGGCTTGTAATGAAAATCAATTGAATTAATGAATTAATGTAAGTAAATTGCTTCAAACAGTGACTAGCTTAACAAATATTAGTTATTATAATTACTCCCCACTGGACTAGGTAAAGTTGAGGAGAAAGCTACAAAAGATAAACAAGATATGAAACAAATCCACCCCTTCAAGGAATTTACGTTATAGTATATGTAAAGTATCACCTGTATATGTATGTAAATATAAAATACATACACACACAAACACATACGTATGTAGTACATATGTATGTATACATAGACACACATTATACTTTAATTATATATAGTATACTAAAAAGAAACTAAACAACTTGCCTAAGATCAAAATTGCCAGCAGAGGGTAGGATGATACGGGGTTCAAACCAGGAGGTCTAGCTCTCCAGCTCTTGCTCTTAACCACTGTGTTATACTGCTTAAGGTTATATACATTCAAATTAGATAATAGATAGCCTTGTATAAGTTACTATATTCTAAATACCAAATTGAGATGAGAGACATCAAGGTAAACTGAAAGTGCTGTAGAAGACTTCATGTAAGAGGCGTGATGACTTTCATCTGACACATTCTTTTTGATTTCTCTTCCACTACAAATAACATGTATAAAGTCTTTAGCACAGTTTCTACCATAGGTAATAAATTATAGTTGTTGTTATTATTATCACAGTCTTTCTGATAATTGCTTCTAAATCTCCCCTAATTGATGCAATGTGCTGTTTGAAAACCATAAATCTAATCTATGCTCATGACTTAAATTACCCATCAGTGATTCTTAATTGTAATTATGCATCAAAATCAAACGTTTAGCTTTTTAAAAACATTGATGCCCCAGGCTTATTTCAGAAGTACTAAATAAAATCTATGGATTTTTAGCCCAGGCTTCTATATTTACAAAAAGCTTTCCAAGTGAATCTGATGGGCTGCCAAAATTGAGAAATGCTGCTTTACATGGTGGTGAATTGCAAATCTATAGCTTAAATCTACATCTTAACCTCTATCTAGTGTTCCAGACTGCATCTCTGCTCATTTACCTCATCAATATCTCAAACTTGGTATGCCCCAAGCAAAACATTATTTTATCTTCAAAACCTCTTTGTCTTTCCTAGCATGATGACCTAGTAATAATTTTCAACTTTTTAATCCAACCGTAGGTCCAATTACTCACTAAGTTATGTAGACTCTTTCTTCCAAGGAGTCCAAAATTTACCTTTTCTTTCCATTCCCCATTGTCTTGATCTCAATGTAAGTTCACATTCATTTCTCACCTGGACTACTGTAATCATTTCTTAATTGGTATTTGTTTTTTCTTCCCATTGCTCATCTCCAAGGCAACCTATTCACTCCTCAGCTACCAGAGTATTCTTTCTAAAATGGAAACCAAGAACAGGCATTTGCCTACTTAAACTCATTCTAAGGCTCCCCATTACCTTCATGATAATTTTCAGAGTTCAGATAAGTGAGAACATACAATATTTATCTTTCCCTGTGTGACTTATTTCACTTAGCATAATGTCCTCAAGGTCCATCCATGTTGTTGCAAATGGCCAGATTTCCTTCTTTCTCATGGCTAAATAATATTCCACTGCATTTATTTTATTCATTCATCTGTTGATGTACACTTAGGTTGTTTCCATATTTTGGATATCGTCAATAATGTGGCAACGAACATGGGAGTGCAGACATCTCTTTGAGATAGTTATCTTATTTCCTTCAAATACTTACCCAGAAGCGGTACTGCTAGATCATATGGTAGTTCTATTTTTAATTTTTTGAGGAATGAGGAAGTGACATTTAAACTTAGCCATTTTTAGTTAAACTTAGTCTAAATTCTACTAGTTAGAGAGAGACAGCCTCTCTCAAATCTTTCAAAATGCTATTCTCTTTGCCTATAATGCCGTTGGTCCCTCATTTCTCTTGTTTTTGCCTGGCTAACTCTCTCTTATATCTCAAGATTTATTTAGATTAAGCATTACCTCCTTTTGAAACATCCCCTCATCTCTTCAGAGTGAATTAGGTGTTTTTTCTATATCTTCTTCTGGATCCTAGTATTTACCTTAAATGAAGCACAATACATGCTGTACTGAAGTCATTGATTTTCCTGTCTTGACTGTGAACTGCTTAAAGGCAAAGTTAGTGTCTTTTACTTTTTTCAAGCCAGCACTAATATTGTTCCTGGCACATTGTAACTACTTAATAAATTGTTGTTGAATATCGAAATGGGTAATGAGTATGAAATGTTCATGGAAACATATGGCCTAGGTCACTTTGGACACCATTGGGAATTCATAGTAGCTGAGGTGTATAAGCACGGTTGGACCAGACTTTGAAGTGTTTAAAAGTTAAATTAAGGAATTTTAGATTTTATACTTAACTAATATAATATCGTTGCAGTATAGCATATTGATTAAGAGTATTGAAAAAAAAAAAAAAAAAAAAAGAGTATTGACCTGCCAGGACTTCCCTGGTGACACAGTGGTTAAGAATCACTTGCCAGTGCAGGGAACACGGGTTCGATCCCTGGTCGGGGAAGATCCCACGTGCCGCGGAGCAACTAAGCCCGTGTGCCACAACTACTGAGCCTGCGCTCTAGAGCCCGCAAGCCACAACTACTGAGCCTGTGTGCCACAACTACTGAAGCCCCCGTGCCTAGAGCCCGTGCTCGGCAACAAGAGAAGCCACCGCAATGAGAAGCCCGCGCACTGCAACGAAAAGTAGCCCCCGCTCGCCCCAACTAGAGAAAGCCCCCGTGCAGCAACGAAGACGCAGTGCAGCCAAATATAAATAAATAAATAAATATTAAAAAAAAAAAAAGAGTATTGACCTGCCTTCAAACCCCGCCTCTGCCTCTTAATAGCTAAGGGTTCCTGGGAAAGTTTCTTAGCCTCTTTAAGTCTCAGAATACTCAACCGTTTTGAAGAATTTTAATGAGTAACAGTATGTAAAGTTCTAGCACTGTACCTGGCAGGTTGTAAGCCTTACAATGTTACTTATTATTATTATTGCAATTGTATGCAACATTGAGAAAAATCAGACAGCTAAGGGACTAACAGTTTCAGAATGTAGAGTTAAAATTATCCAATGATTGACCATTCAGCTGGCAATCAGAAAACCAAAATTTTAGTTCTCGTTCTATCTCTGCTATTGGCTTACTGTAAAGCTTGAATGTGTCTCAGTTTCCTCATACAAAAAAGTATGTTAATGCTTTTAATGTATGTTAATGCAAAAGTAGTAGTGTTAATGCTTTCCTCACCAGGATGTTGTAATCGTTTGAGATGTCTAAAGAAAATAAACTGTTAAATTATAAAGGGTGGGAATCTATATTCTTTGAAGTCGCTGATATCATCATGCTTTTGTACAAGCTGTGCCATCATTTGCCTGGAATGCTCTTCTTATTCACCTTGATAATCGTATTTTTCCTTTAAGACTCAGTTTAAGCATCAGTTATTGGGATTAGGTGGTCATTTATATATCCCTTAGAATACTAAGCCTACTTCTGGTATAATATTTACCATGTATAACATTTGAAAAAACACCTACTTGTATGTCTTCTCCCATAGAATGTAAAATTCTAGAAGGCAAGTGTGTCTTATAATTCAGTATTCCCACTGAATTATACTATTTTTATAAATAACTGTAATTATTTACTAATAATTTAACATGTGCCAGAATCTGCTAGTACAGATTCTGGCACATGTTAAATTATTAGTAAATATTAACTCAAAGAATGGATTATGTTATATAAATTTAAGAATGCTGAAGTATGTTTTAAAGCAGCAAAAAAGTTTCTGAACTCATTCAGAGGTTGTTTGCTGTGAACTGGAGATTAGAAAATGTGGTAATAGTTACAATGAACTATAATAGTAGCAGAATAAATATTAACAATAGAATAATAGCAAGAAGAAAATATTACCCTGGTAGATATTTTCTGAAAATATAGCAAAGATGAAGGAAAATCAGGAGACTTTAGGTAAAACTACCAGGTGGAATACACCCAGCTACATTTCCTTTCTCCCAGAATCCTATTAAAAGAGACAATTAATGGTATTTCTAACCTTTTCTCTATACCAAAACTAAATTAAGGTGGGGAAAATGGGAGAGGAAAAAAAACAGTGACAAAATTTTGTGAGCAAAAAAGCAGAAGGAAAATGTCAAGTGACTTGGCTAACTGAGAAAACAGAATTGTAAACTAGCATTGGCAAAAGCTTAGAACCAACACAATTTATACTGAAGCATCCTGAAAGGCACCAGATACCTCTGAAGGAGAGAATCAAGCTACTAAAGTAAAAAGTATTGAATTAAAATTCATTCACATTTCCGGATCATCTTTCTCCTTTACTTCAGTCAACTAGGCAAATATCCCACCTCTACTCCAGCAGTAGACTGGAGAGGGGAAAATAGAATCTCTTTGGACTGAGTAACCCAGGAACAGATAAGTTCATAAAGCACCATATTAAAAACTTCAGTAAGAATACTGTGATCCCAACTCTCTTCCTCTATTTTGCTCCTAGAAAGCTGGCAGCCAGGCGTTCATCTGCCAGGCAGGATAATGGAAGATCCAACTGGACTCAACAAGCTCAGGAGGAAGGTCCCAGACATATTGACATCAGGGTTTCCCAAAGAAACAGCCAAATCAAATCACTTTACAATATGCTCAAAGTTGACAAGCCCTATCCAAATACTCAGGGCTTCCAATTAGCTTTTTGGTTTCATACTTTTAAATATGAGTACAAAACCAAAAACCATAAAACCTCTGAGGAAATCTTCTAACATAAAAGATAGAGGCCAATGTTTTTTTGGATTTGATATCAAAAACAAAGGTAACAAAAGCAAAAATAAACAAGTGGAACTACATCAAATCAAAAGGCTGCTTCATAGCAAAGGAAACCATCAACAAAATAAAGAGGCAACCTACTGAATGGGAGAAAATATTTGCATATCAAATATCTGATAAGGGGTTAATATCTAAAATATGTAAAGAACTCATACAACTCAATAGCAAAAGGACAATCCCATTAAAAAATGGGCAGAGCACCTGAATAGACATTTTTTCCAAAGAAAATATGTGAACAGCCAACAGGTACATAAAAAGATGCTCACTAATTATCAGGGAAATGCAAATGAAAACCACAATGAGACATCACCTCACACCTGTTAGAATGGCTGTTATCAAAAAGCCAAGAAATGACAAGTGTTGGAGAGGGTGTGGAGAAAAGGGAACCCCTATGTGCTGTTGGTGGGAATGTAAATTGGGGCAGCCACTATGGAGACTCCTCAAAAAGAGAACTACCAAATGATCCAGCAATTCCACTTCTGGGTATTTATCCAAAGAAAACAAAAGCACTAACTCAAAAAGATATATATATCTATATAGATAAATATATATAGATCGATCTATCTATATCTATCTATCTATATAGATATATATATATATCTCCATCCTAATGTTCATTGCAGTGTTATTTACAATAGCCAAGATATGGAAACAACCTAAGTGTTCATTGACAGATGAACAGATAAAGAAAATGTGGTGTATGTATTGTATAGGCAGTGGAATATTATTCAACCATAAAAAAGAATGAAATGAACTCTTGCCATTTGCAACAACATGGGTGGAACTTGAGGGCATTGTGCTAAGTGAAATAAGTCAGACAGAAAGACAAATACCATATGATTCAATAATGAATTAATTATACATATATAATTATTTTTATTTACAATCCCTATTTTGCATATGAGGCACAAAGAACTTGCTCAAAGTCACATGGCTAAGTAGGTAGTAAGTGCCATAACTGGATATGAACCCTGGAGGTCTGGTTTTAGAGATTTTATTAGGCACCACTCTGCTTCCTCTTATCTTAGTGCCTATTGATAGCACGAATTTAATAAACGAGAGCTGTTTATAGTATAAGACTAGCTATAAATTAGTTTTGGCTGTTTCTATTAGATACTAAGTAGAGGAGGAAATTAATCACATATATTTCTTTTTTTTTAATTGTGATACAACTTTTACATACTATTTTCAAACTTGCAAAATAATACACCATGTTTTTGTGGATATTTACATATGTGGTAAAAGTGTAAAAACATACATGGAGATAACGTGCGTACTGGCTATTTTTTTATGCATCTTTATTGGAGTATAATTGCTTTACAATGTTGTGTTCATTTCTGCTGTACAACAAAGTGAATCAGCTATATGCATACATATATCCCCATATCCCCTCCCTCTTGAGCCTCCCTCCCGCCCTCCCCTCCCTATCCCACCCCTCTAGGTCGTCACAAACACCAAGCTGATCTCCCTGTGCTATGCAGCAGCTTCCCACTAGCTATCTATTTTACATTTGGTAGTGTATATATGTCAATGCTACTCTCTCACTACGTCCCAGCCTCTGCTTCCTGCCCTGTGTCCTCAAGTCCATTCTCAACATTGTCATCTTTATTCCTGCCCTACCACTAGGTTCATCAGTACCATTTTTCTAGATTCCATATATATGCGTTAGCATACAGTATTTGTTTTTCTCTTTCTGAATTACTTCACTCTGTATGACAGGCTCTAGGTCCATCCACCTCACTACAAATAATTTCGTTCCCTTTTATGGCTGAGTAATATTCCATTGTATACATGTGCCACATTTTCTTTATCCATTCATCTGTCGATGGACATTTAGTTTGTTTCCATGTTCTGGCTATTGTAAATAGTTATGCAATGAATATTGTGGTAAATGTATCTTTTTGAATTATGTTTTTCTCAGGGTATATGCCTGAGTAGTGGTATTGCAAGGTCATCTGGTAGTTCTATTTTTAGTTTTTTAAGGAACCTCCATACTGTTCTCCATAGTGGCTGTATCAATTTACATTCCCACCAACAGTGCAAGAGGGTTCCCTTTTCTTCACACCCTCTCCAGCATTTATTGTTTGTAGATTTTTTGATGATGGCCATTCTGACTGGTGTGAGGTGATACCTCAATGTGGTTTTGATTTGTATTTCTCTGATGATTAATGTTGTTGAGCATCTTTTCATGTGTTTGTTGGCCATCTGTATGCCTTCTTTGGAGAAATGTCTATTTAAGTCTTCCACACGTTTTTGGATTGGGTTGTTTGATTTTTTTATATTGAGCTGCATGAGCTGCTTGTATATTTTGGAGATTAATCCTTTGTCAGTTGTTTCATTTGCAAATATTTTCTCCCATTCTGAGGGTTGTCTTTTTGTCTTGTTTATGGTTTCTTTTGCTAGGCAAAAGCCTTTAAGTTTCATTAGGTCCCATTTATTTAGTTTTGTTTTTATTTCCATTACTTTAGCAGGTGGGTTAAAAAGGATCTTGCTGTGATTTATGTCATAGAGTGTTCTGCCTATGTTTTCCTCTAAGAGTTTTATAGTGTCTGGCCTTACATTTAGGTCTTTAACCCATATTGAGTTTATTTTTGTTTTATATGGTGTTAGGAAGTGTTCTTTAATCCATATTGAGTTTATTTTTGTTTTGTATGGTGTTAGGAAGTGTTCTAATTTCATTCTTTTACATGTAGCTGTCCAGTTTTCTCAGCACCACTTATTGAAGAGGCTGTCTTTTCTCCATTGTATATTCTTGCCTCCTTTATCAAAGATAAGGTAACCATATGTTCATGGGTTTATTTCTGGGCTTTCTATCCTGTTCCATTGATCTATATTTCTGTTTTTGTGCCATTACCATACTGTCTTGATTATTGTAGCTTTGTAGTAAAGTCTGAAGTCAGGGAGCCTGATTCCTCCAGCTCCATTTTTCTTTCTCAAGATTGCTTTGGCTATTTGGGGTCTTTTGTGTTTCCATACAAATTGTAAAATTTTTTTTCTAGTTCTGTGAAAAATGCCATTGGTAATTTAGTAGGGATTGCATTGAATCTGTAGATTGCTTTGGGGAGCATCGTCATTTTCACAATGTTGATTCTTCCAATCCAAGAACATGGTATATCTCTCCATCTGTTTGTATAATCTTTAATTTCTTTCATCAGTGTCTTATAGTCTTCTGCATACAGGTCTTTTGCCTCCTCAGGTAGGTTTACTCCTGGGTATTTTTTCTTTTTGTTGCAATGGTAAATGGGAGTGTTTCCTTAATTTCTCTTTCTGATCTTTTGTTGTTAGTGTATAGGAAAGCAAGAGATTTCTGTGCATTCCTTTTATATCCTGCTACTTTACCAAATTCATCGATTAGCTCTAGTAGTTTTCTGGTGGCATCTTTAGGATTTTCTACTTATAGTAAGTATCATGTCATCTGCAGACAGTGATAGTTTTACTTCTTCTTTTCCGATGTGGATTCCTTTTATTTCTTTTTCTTTGCTGATTGCCGTGGCTAAAACTTCCAAAACTATGTTGAATAATAGTGGTGAGAAGGGGCAACCTTGTCTTGTTCCTGATCTTAGAGGAAATGCTTTCACTTTTTTACCATTCAGCATGATGTTGGCTGTGGGTTTGTCATATATGGCCTTTATTATGTTGAGGTAGTTTCCCTCTATGCCCACTTTCTGGAGAGTTTTTTTCATAAATGTGTGTTAAATTTTGTCAAAAGCTTTTTCTGCACCTATTGAGATTATCATATGGTTTTTATCCTCCAATTTGTTAATATGGTGTATCACATTGATGGATTTGCATATATTGAAGAATCCTTGTATTCCTGGGATAAACCCCACTTGATCATGGTGTATGATCCTTTTAATGTGCTGTTGGATTCTGTTTGCTAGTATTTTGTTCAGGACTTTTGCATCTATATTCATCAGTGATATTGGCCTGTAATTTTCTTTTTTGTGACATCTTTGTCTGGTTTTGGTATCAGGGTGATGGTGGCCTCATAGAATGAGTTTGGGAGTGTTCCTCCCTCTGCTATATTTTGGAAGAGTTTGAGAAGGATAGGTGTTAGCTCTTCTCTAAATTTCTGTTAAAATTCGCCTGTGAAGCCATCTGGCCCTGAGCTTTTGTTTGTTGGAAGATTTTAAATCACAGCTTCAATTTCAGTGCTTCTGATTGGTCTGTTCATATTTTCTATTTCTTCCTGGTTCAGTCTCAGAAGGTTGTGCTTTTCTAAGAATTTGTCCATTTCTTCCAGGTTGTCCATTTTATTGTCATATAGTTGCTTGTAGTAGTCTCTCATGATCCTTTGTATTTCTTTGGTATCAGTTGTTACTTCTCCTTTTTCATTTCTAATTCTATTGATTTGAGTCTTCTCCCTTTTTTCCTGCTGTATCTGGCTAATGGTTTATCAATTTTGTTTATCTTCTAAAAGAACCAGCTTTTATTCTTTCCTTCTGCTAACTTTGGGGTGTTTTCTGTTGTTCTTCTTCTTTCTCTAATTGCTTTAGGTGTAAGGTTATGCTGTTTATTTGAGATTTTTCTTGTTTCTTGAGGTAGGATTGTATTGCTATAAACTTCCCTCTTAGAACTGCTTTTGCTGCATCCCATAGGTTTGGGTCTACGTGTTTTTATTGTCATTTGTTTCTAGGTATTTTTTGATTTCCTCTTTTATTTTTTCAGTGGTCTCTTGGTTATTTAGTAGTTTGTTGTTTAGCCTTCATGTGTTTTTATTTTTTACAGTTTTTTTTTCCTGTAATTGATATCTAGTCTCATAGCATTGTGGTCGGAAATGATGCTTGATACAATTTCAGTTTACCTAGGCGTAGTTTGTGACCCAAGATGTGATCTATCCTGGAGAATGTTCCTCAAGAATGTGCACTTGAGAAGAAAGTGTATTCTGTTGTTTTTGGATGGAACGTCCTATAAATATCAATTAAGTCCATCTGGTCTAATGTGTCATTTAAAGCTTGTGTTTCCTTACTTATTTTCTGTTTGGATGTTCTGTCCATTGGTGTAAGTGGGGTGTTAAAGTCTCCTAATATTATTGTGTTACTGTCGATTTCCCCTTTTATTCCTGTTAGCATTAGCCTTAGGTATAGTGGTGCTCATATGTTGGGTACATAAATATTTACAAGTGTTATATCTTCTTCTTGGATTGACCCTTTGATCATTATGTAGTGTCCTTCCTTGTCTTTTATAAGAGTCTTTAATTTAAAGTCTATTTTGTCTGATATGAGTATTGCTACTCCAGCTTTCTTTTGATTTCCATTTGCATGGAGTATCTTCTTCCATCCCCTCACTTTCAGTCTGTATGTGTCCCTAGGTCTGAAGTGGGTCTCTTGTAGATAGCATATATAGGAGTCTTGTTTTTGTATCCATTCAGCCAGTTTGTGTCTTTTGTTTGGAGCATTTAATCCATTCACATTTAAGGTAATTATCAATATGTATGTTCCTGTTACCATTTTCTTAATTGCTTTGGGTTTGTTTTTATAGCTCCTTTGTTTCTCTTGTGTTTCCTGCCTAAAGAAGTTCCTTTAGCATTTGTTGTAGAGCTGGTTTGGTGGTGCTGAATTCTCTTAACTTTTGCTTGTCTGTAAAGCTTTTGATTTCTCTGTCGAATCTGAATGAGATCCTTGCTGGGTAGAGTAATCTTGGTTGTAGGTTTTTCCCTTTCATCATTTTAAATATATCCTTCCACCCCCTTCTGGCCTGCAGAGTTTCTGCTGAAAATCAGCTGGTAAATTTATGGGGATTCCCTTGTATATTATCTGTTGCTTTTCCCTTGCTGCTTTTAATATTTTTTCTTTGTATTTAATTTTTGATAGTTTGATTAATATGTGTTTCAGTGTATTTCTCCTTGGGTTTATCCTGTATGGGACTCTCTGTGCTTCCTGGACTTGATTGACTATTTCCTTTCCCATGTTATTGAAGTTTTCAACTATAATCTCTTCAAATATTTTCTCAGACCCTTTCTCTTTCTCTTCTTCTTCTGGGACCCCTATAATTCAAATGTTGGTGTGTTTAATGTTGTCCCAGAGGTCTCTGAGAGTGTCTTCAATTCTTTTCATTCTTTTTTCTTTATTCTGCTCCTTGGCAGTTATTTCCACCATTCTATCTCCCAGGTCATTTATTCGTTCTTCTGCCTCAGTTATTCTGCTATTGATTCCTTCTAGAGTATTTTTAATTTCAGTTATTGTGTTGTTCATCACTATTTGTTTGTTCTTTAGTTCTTCTAGGCCCTTGTTAATTGCTTCTTATATTTTCTCCATTCTATTTCTGAGATTTTGGATAATCTTTACTGTCATTACTCTGAATTGTTTTTCAGGTAGACTGCCTATTTTCTCTTCATTTGTTTGGTCTAGTGGGTTTTTACCTTGCTCCTTCATCTGCTGCTTATTTCTCTGTTTTCTCATTTTGTTTAACTTACTGTGTTTGGGGTCTCCTTTCTGCAGGCTACAGGGTCATAGTTCCTCTACTTCTGTTGTCTGTCTGCAGTGGGTGGGGTTGGTCCAGTGGCTTGTGTAGGCTTCCTGGTGGAGGTGACTGATGCCTGTGTTCTGGCAGGTGGATTTGGATCTTTTCCCTCTGATGGGCAGGAATGCATCTGATGGTGTATTTTGGGGTGTCTGTGAGCTTAGTATGACTTTAGGCAGCCTGTCTGCTAATGGGTGGCATTGTGTTCCTGTCTTGCTAATTGTTTGGCATGAGACGTCCAGCACTGGAGCTTGCTGGCTGCTGGGTGGAGCCAGGTCTTAGTGTTGAGATGAAGACCTCTGGGAGAGCACTCACCAATTAATTTTCCACAGGGCCAGGAGTTCTTTGGTGGCCTGATGTCCTGGACTCAGCTCTCCCACCTTGGAGGCTCAGGCCCAACCCCTGGGCGGAGCACCAAGACACTGCAAGCCACATGGCACGGAAGAAAAGGAAGCAGAAAAAACAAAACAAAAAACAAAAAAACAAAACAAAAAACCCAAACAAACGAACAGACAAAACCCCAAGACAAATGGCAAAAGCAAAAATAAACAGACAAAATCACGCAAAGAAACATACACACACGCACTCACAAAAAGAAAATTAAAAAAAAAGAGAGAGAGAGAAAACAAAGAAGAAGAGAGCAACCTTACCAATAAACAAACCCCAAAATGAAAACAAACACTAAACACTAAACTAACAAAAACATAAAACCAGAAACAAATCAAATGCAGAATCACATATATTTCTAATAATTGGTGTTTGGTTCTTCTAAGTAGTGGAAAAAATTCTCACATCTCAATTATATACAAATTTAATTCAGATAATAGATAGCTTTTGGTTTTGTGAAGGGAATAAATAATTGAGGAAATTTAAGAAGTTATCCATCAAAAGTGTTATATATATTTTTACTCATTTTTCTTTTTTCCTCATTTCCCATTTCAAATCTAATTCCATCTTTTCCATGTTTAAGATTTTTAATTTTCTTTCTCTATGTCCCTTGAATTTTGACATAATTAGAAAATTTAAGAGCACAGATTTTTTTTTGGTTTGGTTTTGTCCTTTTTTAGATTTAAAGGGGAAAGTAAATAAAGTGGCCCTTCTCCTTTCACTCTCCACATTTTTGACATGTGTATAATTAGGAAAATTGCTTTGCTTAGAGTTACTATTAAATGTAATAGAAGTTAATTTTTTTAGTAAATTTCATGACTACTCAGATTTGTACCACTTTACTAATGATATGATAAAACATATCACTAATAAACAATCACTGAGGCTAAAGAAAAAAATTATAGAACTGCTTAGACTTGCTTACTTTACTTTTTACAGTATTTAAACACTATACTTTTTGTAGCTTAAGCATATACCTGAAGTATCTCTTTTCACTGCTTGTTATCATTGAAGTTCATCTTCTAATGTTTTATTAGTTACTCCTCAGAACAATTTTAGTTATGTAAAAATATTTTGAAATTTCCTTGTTTATTTAATCCATAATGCTTTACAAATATCGTTTTATTATTCCTACTCTCTGACTTGATTTGTTTGATTTACTTATATTAGAAAACTCCTTTCTTTCTTAAGTTTGCAAATTATTGAATATTCAAGTCCAATTCACCTATAAATCATTAAAATACAGACACTATGGGCTTGTTTCAGTTTAAATAACTCATATAATTGACTATTTTGTATGTAGGCCAACTCAGAACTGTCCTAATTTGTGATGGGAAGGTTAAATACTTGTGCAGTACTCTAATTTTGTAGATTCTAACAAAGTTGAAAAGAACAAGCCTTTATTCACAATGGAAAGGTTAGAAATTGATAATTTTACTTAAAAATGTATCTGTATACCTTTATCCCCTTCCTATAATTGATACTTATGTCTCCTACAAGTCCATAGTATCTCAGTAAAAATATCAGGAATGGAAAAGTGTATTAATATATGGAAGGATTATAAATGTTATTATAATTCATTTTTATAATGTAAGCTGAAGTACAGATAGGTACTTAATACAGACAAAAATGACCCTTACACTGAAGTAGAAAACAATTGAATATAAAAGAATTCAAGTATTGTACAACTGGAAAGGATCTTAGATATCATGAAGTAATGTTTAAATTCCTCTTATTTTTATTTTATTTATATTTGTTTATGTCCTTCAGTTTCGTAGCTCAGGATTCCTTCTTGCATCTCATACATTCTTTCTGGGATCATTTTATTTCTTTCTGAAATATATACTTAGAAGTTCCTTTAGAAAGGATGCCTTAGTGACAAATTCTCTCAGTTTCTATTTGTCTGAAGTGCCTTTCTTGAATGATAGCTTAGCTGGGTATCTACCTCTAGATTAACAATTATTTTTTCTTAGTATCCTGAAGATATTATTTTACTGTCTTCTGGCTTCTATTTTTGTTAGTTTGTCATTCCTTTGTAGGTAATCTCTTTTTTTCCCTTGCTGCTTTGAAAATGTGTCATTCTGCAGTTTCACATGATATGTCTACGTGTGAATTGTCTTTTAATTATACTGTTTGTGATTACTGAATCTGAGGATTCATGTCTTCAATCAATTCTGGAAAATTTTTCACCTATTATTTTCAAACAGTACTTCTCCCTCATTTTCTCTATTCTCATCTTCTGGAACTTCAATTACGTACATGTTAGACTTTACCATATTATCCTTCATTTAAAAATTATCTATTTCATATTTTTCACATTGTTATTCTGTGATATATTCTGTATAATTTTTCAGATATTTTCCCCAGTTCCTTAATTCTTGTCTCTCCAGCCCACTGTTTTACCTGTTCATGGAGTTTTAAATTTTAAGAATATTATCTATGTAATTATTATTTCTCCACTTTCTAGAAATTCTACTTTTCACACATCAGGATTTTTTATCCTGTCCCAGGTTTTAGGAGACGTTTTCTTTCTAGGCATTTGCATTGTAAGGAGAACCAAATCAGTAGTCCTGCTCTGGTCCTACTAATGTCTTTCACCCTTATTCAGATAAATAGGGTTTTTTCTTGATATTTATGCCCAAACTACCACTTTGTCCCCTTGTCTGCCTTGCAAAGATACATTGATCTTTTAAAAATCAACTGAAGTGTCTCTTTTAATGGAGTTTTTACTGACTTTCTTGGAGAAAAATAATAATCTTTATGATTGAGTTTCACCTGTATGAATTTCTTTTATGATACCATTGTGCATTGTACCTAACATGAAGCCTATAAACTCTTTGAGGGAAGGAGCTAGGTCTTATTGATTTTTGTGGCTCTGATAGTGCAAATAATAATATAAATAACAATGTTATAATTAACATTTATTGAGAACTTAATACATGCTTGGCAAACTCAAGAACTTTACATGTATTAATAAATCACTCGAGATGCAGAGAGATTACATAAAATGGTGAAGTCACACAGCTAGGAATTAATTGAAACAGGACTTAAATCCAGGAGATATGTGGCCCCACATACAAACCCTCAGTGTTTATCCAATACTGCCTTTATGTTGACCTCCTAAAGGGAGTATCAGCAGCAGAGGGACAGGTTATACCACCAAAACTTGTACTTGAGCTCCAAACAAGATCATGGGGATGTGGCAGGTGCTTAGGGAAGGACACAGCAGGACAAATAAGGAAGGCCTACAAAGACAGGTGGAGCCTCGTAGGGCATTTTACATGCAAGCAATATGAACAGAGTAGAGACAGCATGAAGCAGCAGTAGGAAATTTAGCAGCAGTTAGCATCATTTTTCTGGGTACAGAATTGGGTTTATCTGCAGAAATGAGGCTGTAAGAGGACTCAACAACAAGGCAGGAGTCAAGTCCGGAATTCAAAACAAACAAATCTGGAGGATGAGGTGGGCAAACAAGGCAGGAACTCAATTATGAAGGTATCACTACCCATTAAAATATTTTTGACTAATTGAAATTGTTCTTAACTTCTCAAACACTTTTTATCCTTAAACCATCAGATGTTAGGCCCCCTAGAAGGCCTGACAGGAGAGACAGTATTCTTTGGATCACAGTGGCAGTAATAAGTACAGTACTATATGTTGTGATGAAATTAATCCTGAGCCAGAAATAGCTTAGCATTGGAAGATTTTCACCACTGAGCTTTTCAGCATTTCAACATTTCAGTATTTCAACCTGACTTTGGAGTACTTCATTTCAACAGATTAACACACCTGACATAAATGTGTAGCCCCCCAACAGGTCTTTAATGTTTGCACGGGTGGAGTTTTCCAAGTAAATGAGATGAGAAGAATCTTAAAATTTTTACATGATGATTTAGTTTATGCCTTCTTATCCTTATTCCTATGACAGAGGGTTTTACTCTCCAATTCTTATTCTCAGTTCTATTTTTTCTTGTATGTGTAAAGACGAAATAACACATTTACTTCGCATAAGCAAATGAAACCTAATTGCCACCTCCCCAATTAGACACTTTAGAAGCAGACCCACTTCTTTTTTATTTAAAAAAACACCAGAAAGGAGAAAGAGTGATTTATTGGACTACTTTAAATATGTTTCATATGAGTTAATTAATACAGTGTGTAAAATAGATGGATTGAACTTGTATTACCATGAAATGGTATAGTCTATATTTTAAAGTAGATGCAAGATTTTCAATACCTAATTTCAAAATAATATGCTAGTAAAAATATGTGGGTTCATTTATTTTATTAAACTATAATATACTAAGTGACACTCAAAGTTAGGCCTGACATATTCTTAGATTTCAGTTCAGCTAGTATGTATTGAACTCCTATGAAATGTTAATCTCTGAGCTGATGCTTTCACATCTATTGCCCTATGTAATACAGCATAATGCAATTACGGGTTAAACAGCTGACCTTTTTATATTTGTAAAATGCTTTAGCTTACATGGAAAAATGAAAAAAAATAGGAGGCCTCCAGAGTAAATATGGATGTATATGATGAATATTAACATTGAATCCAAGTGTTAATGTTTAATTTTCTTATTTTTATTATTTAAAATAAAAAGTAATGAGATGGGTACAACGAGTTAAAATTCTGCATGTCTTTAATGAAACAGTAGCAACACATTATTAAAGCAAAGTATGAAAATAATGTGGTATGTGAGATGTTACCAGTTATTAACAGCATGTTTTAACATTAGTGAAGTGAGTAAAATCAACCTTAATTTTCTGTGAAGTATTTTAACATTAATGAGAATTGACAAGTTTGGAGCCCTTGGAAATAAACACTTAAGAAATGAACTCTCAGGTCATGTTTATAAAATACGTGTCTATATGTTTCTACTACTTCTTAAATCAATACTGGAAAATGTTTCATTAATGTTAAACAAGATATTAATCCATAGGTTGAGAGAGACCCTGTAAACTGAATAAAAGGTAATTTCTACATGGATCCTCATGGGTAGAAATATATACATATATTCCTTCAGTTACAGGGAACATTCTTCACAAGAGTTTAATACTTATATTTGATTAGTTACTCTTTTTCACTCCCTTATCACACATCCAGAAGTTTACTCTATACTCTATTTTTCATTTCTTTCAGAAATTAAGCATTCTTTTTTTTTAAAATAAATTAATTTTATTCATTTATTTTTGGCTGCGTTGGGTCTTCATTGCTGTGCGCGGACTTTCTCTATTTGTGGTGAGCAGGGGCTACTCATCGTTGCGGTGCATGGGCTTCTCGTTGTGGTGGCTTTTCTTGTTGTGGAGCACGGCCTCTAGGCGTGCGGGCTTCAGTAGTTGTGGCATGCAGGCTCAGTAGTTGTGGCTTGCGGGCTCTAGAGCACAGGCTCAGTAGTTGTGGTGCATGGGCTTAGTTGCTCGCAGCATGTGGGATCTTCCCGGACCAGGGCTTGAACCCGCATCCCCTGCATTGACAGGCAGATTGGTAAACTCTGCGCCACCAGGGAAGCCCAGAAATTAAGCATTCTTGAGTTATTTATGCTATTGAGAACTCTTTGATGATTCAGAGTCTCTTCCCCACCATTTTGTCCTCTACTCTTCATTCAACAGTATCTTTTTTTATTAATCAAAACATTTTTGAATTGTATTTTATTCTTACAGATTGTATAGAGACTCTATTTGTAAAAATACAGAGGTGGCTGTATTTATTTATTTAGATGGCATTTTTTTTTACTGAAATATACTTGATTTACAAATTTATATTAGTTTCAGGTGTACACAATAGTGATTCAACATTTTTATAGCTTATACTCCTTTTAAAGTTATAACAAAATAATGGCTACATTTCCCTGTGTTGTATAGTATATCCTTGTTTCTTATCTATTTTAGAGTGAACATGCTAAGTGTTTTTTTTCTTAATTTTTTAAACATCTTTATTGGACTATAATTGATTTACAATGGTGTGTTACTTTCTGCTTTATAACAAAGTGAATCAGCTATACATATACATATATCCCCATATCTCCTCCCTCTTGCGTCTCCCTCCCACCCTCCCTATCCCACCCCACTAGGTGGTCACAAAGCACCGAGCTAATGTCCCTGTGCTATGTGGCTTCTTCCCACTAGCTATCTATTTTACATTTGGTAGTGTATATATGTCCATGCCACTCTCTCACTTCGTCCCACCTTACCATTCCCACTTTCCGTATCCTCAAGTCCATTCTCTACGTTTGCATCTTTATTCCTGTCCTGCCCCTAGGTACTTCAGAACCATTTTTTGTTTTTGATTCCATATATATGTGTTAGCATAGGGTATTTGTTTTTTCTTTCTGACGTACTTCACTCAGTATGACAGTCTCTAGGCCCATCCACCTCACTACAAATAACTCAATTTCATTTCTTTTTATAGCTGAGTAATATTCCATTGTATATATGTGCCACAGCTTCTTTTTCTGTTCATCTGTTGATGGACACTTAAGTTGCTTCCATGTCCTGGCTATTGTAAAGAGAGCTGCAGTGAACATTGTGGTACATGACTCTTTTTGAATTATGGTTTCTCAGGATATATGCCCAGTAGTGGGATTCCTGGGTCGTATGGTAGTTCTATTTTTAGTTTTTTAAGGAAACTTCATACTGTTCTCCATAGTGGCTGTATCAATTTACATTCCCACCAATAGTGCAAGAGGGTTCCCTTTTCTCCACACCCTCTCCAGCATTTATTGTTTGTAGATTCTTTGATGATGGCCATTCTGGCCAGTGTGAGGTGACACCTCATTGTAGTTTTGATTTGCATTTCTCTAATGATTAGTGATGTTGAGCATCCTTTCATGTGTTTGTTGGCAATCTGTATATCTTCATTGGAGAAATGTCTATTTAGGTCTTCTGCCCATTTTTGGATTCGGTTGTTTGTTTTTTTGATATTGAGCTGCATGAGCTGCTTGTATATTTTGGAGATTAATCATTTGTCAGTTGCTTCATTTGCAAATATTTTTCTCCCATTCTGAGAGTTGTCTTTTTGTCTTGTTTATGGTTTCCTTTGCTGTGCAAAAGCTTTTAAGTTTCATTTGGTCCCATTTGTTTAGTTTTGTTTTTATGTCCATTTCTCTAAGAGGTGGGTCAAAAAGGATCTTGCTGTGATTTATGTCATATATTGTTCTGCCTTTGTTTTCCTCTAAGAGTTTTATAGTGTCTGGCCTTACATTTAGGTCTTTAATCCATTTTGAGTTCGTTTTTGTGTATGGTGTTAGGGAGTGTTCTAATTTCATTCTTTTAAATATAGCTGTCCAGTTTTCCCAGCAAAAGTTATTGAAGAGGCTGTCTTTTCTCCACTGTATATTCTTGCCTCCTTTATCAAAAATAAGGTGACTATATGGGCATGGGTTTATCTCTGGGCTTTCTATCCTGTTCCATTGATCTATATTTCTGTTTTTGTGCCAGTATGATACTGTCTTGATTACTGTAGCTTTGTAGTATAGTCTGAAGTCAGGGAGCCTGATTCCTCCAGCTCCGTTTTTCTTTCTCAAGATTGCTTTGGTTATTCAGGGTCTTTTTTGTTTCCACACAAATGTTGAAATTTTTTGTTCTAGTTCTGTGAAAAATGCCATTGGTAGTTTGATAGGGATTGCATTGAATATGTAGATTGCTTTGGGGAGTATCGTCATTTTCACAATGTTGATTCTTCCAATCCAGGAACATGGTATATCTCTCCATCTGTTTGTATCATCTTTAATTTGTTTCATCAGTGTCTTACAGTTTTCTGCATACAGGCCTTTTTTCTCCTTAAGTAGGTTTATTCCTAGGTATTTTATTCTTTTTGTTGAAATGGTAAATGAGAGTGTTTCCTTAATTTCTCTTTCAGATTTTTCATCATTAGTGTAGAGGTATGCAAGAGATTTCTGTGCATTAATTTTGTATCCTGCTACTTTACCAGATTCAATGATTAGCTCTAGTAGTTTTCTGGTAGCATCTTTAGGATTCTCTATGTATAGTATCATGTCATCTACAAACAGTGACAGTTTTACTTCCTCTTTTCTGATTTGGATTTCTTTTATTTCTTCTCTGATTTCTGTGGCTAAAACTTCCAAAATTATGTTGAATAAGAGTGGTGAGAGTGGACAACCTTGTATTGTTCCTGATCTTAGAGGAAATGGTTTCAGTTTTTCACCATTGAGAAAGATGTTGGCTGTGGGTTTGTCATATATGGCCTCTATTATGTTGAGGTAAGTTCCCGCTATGCCTACTTTCTGGAGAGTTTTTATCATAAATGGGTGTTGAATTTTGTCAAAAGCTTTTTCTGCATCTATTGAGATGATCATGTGGTTTTTCTCCTTCAATTTGTTAATATGGTGTATCACACTGATTGATTTGCGTATATTGAAGAATCCTTATTTTCCTGGGATGAACCCCACTTGATCATGGTGTATGATCCTTTTAATGTGCTGTTGGATTCTGTTTGCTAGGATTTTGTTGAGGATTTTTGCATCTATGTTCATCAGTGATATTGGCCTGTAGTTTTCTTTCTTTGTGACATCTTTGTCTGGTTTTGGTATCAGGGTGATGGTGGCCTCATAGAATGAGTTTGGGAGTGTTCCTTCCTCTGCTGTATTTTGGAAGAGTTTGAGAAGGATAGGTGTTTGCTCTTCTCTAAATGTTTGATAGAATTCGCCTGGGAAGCCATCTGGTCCTGGGCTTTTGTTTGTTGGAAGATTTTTAATCACAGTCTCAATTTCATTGCCTGTGATTGGTCTGTTTATATTTTCTATTTCTTCCTGGTTCAGTCTCAGAAGGTTGTGCTTTTCTAATAATTCATCCATTTCTTCCAGGTTGTCCATTTTATCGGCATATAGTTGCTTGTAGTAATCTCTATGATCCTTTGTATTTCTGCAGTATCAGTTGTTACTTCTCCTTTTTCATTTCTATTTCTATTGATTTGAGTCCTCTCTTTTTTTCTTGATGAGTCTGGCTAATGGTTTATCAATTTGTTTATCTTCTCAAAGAATCAGCTTTTAGTTTTATTGATCTTTGCTCTTGTTTCCTTCATTTCTTTTTCATTTATTTCTGATCTGATCTTTATGATTTCTTTCCTTCTGCTAACTTTGGGGTATTTTTGTTGTTCTTTCTCTAATTGCTTTAGGTGTAAGGTTAGGTTGTTTATTTGAGATGTTTCTTGTTTCTTGAGGTAAGATTGTATTCCTATAAACTTCCCTCTTAAACGGCTTTTGCTGCATCCCATGGGTTGTAGGTCATCGTGTTTTCACTGTCATTTGTTTCTAGGTATTTTTTGATTTACTCTTTGATCTTCAGTGATCTCTTGGTTATTTAATAGTGTGTTGTTTAGCCTCCATGTGTTTGTATTTTTTACAGATTTTTTCCTGTAATTTATATCTAGTCTCATAGCGTTGTGATCGGAAAAGATACTTGATACGATTTCAATTTTCTTAAATATACCAAGGCTTTATTTGTGACCCACTATATGGTCTATCCTGGAGAATGTTCCATGAGCACTTGAGAAGAAAGTGGATTCTGTTGTTTTTGGATGGAATGTCCTACAAATATCAATTAGGTCAATCTTGTTTAATGTATCATTTAAAGCTTGTGTTTCCTTATTTATTTTCATTTTGGATGATCTGTCCATTGGTGAAAGTGGAGTGTTAAAGTCCCCTACTATGATTGTGTTACTGTCTGTTTCCCCTTTAATGGCTGTTAGCATTTGCCTTATGTATCGAGGTGCTCCTATGTTGTGTGCATAAATATTTACAATTGTTATATCTCTTTCTTGGATTGATCCCTTGATCATTATGTAGTGTCCTTCTTTGTCTCTTGTAATAGCCTTTATTTTAAAGCCTATTTTGTCTGATATGAGAATTGCTACTCCAGCTTTCTTTTGATTTCCATTTGCATGGAATATCTTTTTCCATTCCCTCACTTTCAGTCTGTATGTGTCCATAGGTCTGAAGTGGGTCTCTTGTAGACAGCATATATACGGGTCTTGTTTTTGTATCCATTCAGCCAGTCTGTGTCTTTTGGTTAGAGCATTTAATCCATTTACATTTAAGGTGGTTTTCGATATGTATGTTCCTATTACCATTTTTTAAAATTGTTTTAGGTTTGTTATTGTACCTCTTTTCCTTCTCTTGTGTTTCCTGCCTAGAGAAGTTCCTTTAGCATTTGTAAAGCTGGTTTGGTGGTGCTGAATTCTCTTAGCTTTTGCTTGTCTGTTAAGGTTTTAATTTCTCTGTCAAATCTGAATGAGATCCTTGCTAGGTAGAGTAATCTTGTTTGTAGGTTTTTCCCTTTCATCACTCTAAATATGTCTTGCCACTACCTTCTGGCTTGCAGAGTTTCTGCTGAAAGATCAGCTGTTAACCTTATGGTGTTTCCCTTGTATATTGTTTGTTGTTTTTCCCTTGCTGCTTTTAATATTTTTTCTTTGTATTTAATTTTGGTAGTTTGATTAATATGTGTCTTGGCTTGTTTCTCCTTGTATTTATCCTGTATGAGTCTCTCTGCACTTCCTGGACTTGATTGACTATTTCCTTTCCCATATTAGGGAAATTTTCAACTATAATGTCTTCAAATATTTTCTCAGTCCTTTTCTTTTTCTCTTCTTCTTCTGGGACCCCTATAATTCGAATGTTGGTGCATTTAATGTTGTCCCAGTGGTCTCTGAGACAGTCCTCAATTCTTTTCATTCTTTTTTCTTTATTCAGCTCTGCGGTATTTTTTCCACTGTTTATCTTCCATGTCACTTATCCGTTCTTCTGCCTCAGTTATTCTGCTATTGATTCCTTCTAGAGAATTTTTAATTTCATTTATTGTGTTGTTCATCATTGTTTGTTTGCTCTTTAGTTCTTCTAGGTCCTTGTTAAATGTTTCTTGTATTTTCTCCATTCTATTTCCAAGATTGTGGATGCTCTTTGCTATCATTACTCTGAATTCTTTTTCAGGTCGACTGCCTATTTCCTCTTCATTTGTTTGGTCTGGTGGGTTTTTACCTTGCTCCTTCATCGGCTGTGTGTGTTTCTCTGTCATCTCATTTTGCTTAACTTACTGAGTTGGGGCCTCCTTTTTACAGGCTGCAGCTTCGTAGTTCCCATTGGTTTTGGTGTCTGCGCCCACTGGCTAATTATGGTTCAGTTGGTTGTGTAGGCTTCTTGGTGGAGTGGACTGGTACCTGTGTTCTGGTGGATGAGGCTGAATCATATCTTTCTGGTGGGCAGGACCACGTCCGGTGGTGTGTTTTGGGGTGTCTGTGACCTTATTATGATTTTAGGCATCCTCTCTGGTAATGGGTGGGGTTGTGTTCCTGTCTTGCTATTTGTTTGGCACAGGGTATCTAGCACTGTACCTTGCTGGTCATTGAGTGAAGCTGGGTCTTAGCGTTGAGATGGAGATCTCTGGGAGAGCTTTTGCTGTTTGATATTACATGGAGCCGGGAGGTCTCTGGTGAACCAATGTCCTGAACTTGGCTGTCCCACCTCAGACGCCCGGGCCTGACACCCGGCCGGAGCACGAAGACCCTGTCAAGCCACACAGTTCAGAAGGAAAGGAAGGAAAGGAAAGAAGGAAGGAAGGAAGGAAGGAAGGAAGGAAGGAAGGAAGGAAAAATAAAAAAGAAAGTTATTAAAATAAAATTAAAAATTATTAAAAATAAAAAAATTATAAAGTATTAAAAAAAAAGAAAGAAGAGAGCAACCAAACCAAAAATGAAATCCAGCAATAATAACAAGTGGTAAAAACTATAGTAAACAAACAAACAAAAAAAGGACAGACAGAACCCTAGGAGAAATGGTAAAAGCAAAGATATACAGACAAAATCACACAAAGAAGAATACACGTACACACTCACAAAAAGAGAAAAGGAAAAGAATATATATATCTTTTGGGAAGTCTGAGGTCTTCTGCCAGCGTTCAGTAGGTGTTCTGTAGGAGTTGTTCCACATGTAGATGTGTTTCTGATGTATTTGTAGGGAGGAAGATGATCTCCACATCTTATTCCTCTGCCATCTTGAATGTCTCCCACTTATCTATTTTATACATAGTATTTTGTATCTTCTTAATTCCATACCCCTATCTTGCCCCTCCCCCTTCCCTCTCCCCACTGGTACCCACTAGTTTGTTTTCTATATCTGTGCGTCTGTTTCTATTTTGTTTTATGCATTCATTTGTTTTATTTTTTTAGATTTCACATATAAGTGAAAACACAGTATTTGTCTTTCTCTGTCTGATTTATTTCACTAAGCATAATACTCTGTAGGTCCATGCACATCATTGCAAATGGCAGAATTTCATTCTTTTTTATGGCTGAGTAATATTTCTTTATATATATTATACATTATATATGTATATACATATATATATACATACCACATGTTCTTTATCCATTCATCTGTTGATGGACACTTGGGTTGCTTCCATATCTTAGCTATTGCAAATAATGCTGCTAAAGCAATCTTGAGAAAAAAGAATAAAGCTGCAGGTATCATTCTCCCTGACTTCAGACTATACTACCAAGCTACAGAAATCAAAACAGCATGGTAGTGGCACAAAAATAAACACATAGATCAATGGATCAGAATAGAGAACCCAGAAATAGATCTATGTGACTATGGTCAATTAGTCTATGACAAAGGAGGCAAAAAGCAATTGGAGAAAAGACAGTCTCTTCAGTAAGTGGTGCTGGGAAAACTGGACAGCTACATGTAAAAGAATGAGATTAGAACATTTCCTCACACCATATACAAAAATAAACTCAAAATAGATTAAAGACCTACATATAAGACTTGAAACCATAAAACTCCTAGAAGAGAACATAGGCAGAATGCTCTTTCACATAAATGGTAGTAATATTTTTTGGGGGTCTGTCTCCTAAAGGCAAAAGATAAAAACAAAATAAATAATTGTACATAATTAAACATTCAACAGTATTTTTTGATAGATATTTCTTAGTCAAAGTTATGTATGTAGGTTACCACTTTGATTATATGTTCATCTCTATGAAACTTGATATCATGGTTTTTAGTCATTGAAATAAATGTGACGTGTAAATCAGGGTCATAGCAAGAAAGAGATGGTCACTCAAGAAGGGTGATAAAAAGAATTTAATGAAAGGACTGATTGGGATTGACATATACACACTACTATATATAAAATAGGTAACTAATAAGGACCTACTGTATAGCACAGAGAACTCTACTCAATACTCTGTAATGGCCTATATGGGAAAAGAATTTTAAAAAGAGTGGATGTATGTATATGTATAACTGATTCACTTTGCTGTACAGCAGAAACTAACACAACATTGTAAATCAACTATACTCCAATAAAAATTTTTTTAAAAAGTGTAGGCAGGATAAAGGGTAATCAGCGAGGGTTAGTGAAATCCCAGAAACCTGCAACAGTCAGAAACGGTCACTATTTCTAGGCCTAAAGGAGCAAGGTGGGGGAGGAGTTAATGCAAACCAGCAAGATCTATAGCTGTAGAAGAGTCACGTGACAAGCGATTTGGTGTTTGATAGAAGATCACAGCCATTGCCAAACTATGGTCCAACAGGGGCCATGTTTCTCTCCTCCCAACTCTATAGTCTTCTGTCGTTATCTCTCATTGGCTGAACTCAATAGGAAGCTAAAAGACAAGGGATCCTAGCGATGCAGTCTGTAAAGACACAGAGCATGGTGAATAAGAGTGGAAAGTGGATCTGTAAGGGTTAGTGGAGAGTATACAGCACACAATACTATCCTAATATCTAATACCTAAAAAAAAAGGCAGAAAAAGTGGTTACTTTTTAAAAATGATATGATAAATAGTTCTAAGGAAGAAAGAATTCTGAATTGAAAATGAACTGCTTTCTCCTCTATTCATTTTCAAATGAGATGAGAATTAAAAGGATATAAAAAAAAGTTTGAATTTTCCTGCTCACAAGATTACTGTTAGATTTTGGTTTGTAGAACTAGGAAAGTTTATTTCATTGATGGCTGTGCTCAAGAGCTACGGTAAATCAGAAAAAGGTGATTTTTACATATTCATAGAGCTAATGATATTTACAAACAAGTCTAGAAGAAATTTCTGTGTGAATTAGTTACTGTTAGTTTGTCCCAGGGCCATAGTCTATACCAATGTTTTTCAAATTGCATGTCACAAGCCATTTTTCAGTCCTGAAATAAATTTAATGGGTAGTGACTAGGACTTCTAAATGAAATAGTATACCCTGGAACAGAAAATATCAGAGTGCATTTTTTATACTAACAGTAAATGCTGGTTTGTGAAACTTTTGTTTTGATTACATATATATGAATATGTGACTGTGTTGGGATATATATTTCTCAATATGGACCACGTTCCCCCCAAATTTAAAACATTGCCCTATACTATTTACTGGACTCAATCATCTTATAAACATTTACCCAACAGTGTAGTAAGGGTGAATTGTATTGAAAGGCAATGTAATATATTTATGTGTTCTCTCCCTACACAGTGCTAAAATTTGTTCCTAGGTGAGTAAATACATATGGAAATTAGGGTGCATTAATATATTTGATGTTCACCAATTCTAAAGATAGTAACAGTTCAAAATGAAGTGAAAATGTATCTTATTGCTCTATTACTGCATAGACTGGCACCCAGTGCCATAAGTCCCTCTGCATTCCCATCATCACACCTCATACTTACTTGCTCTTGGTAATAAGGGGGAAGGGAAATATTCTGCTAAAAAGTCTTGAATAATATTGAAGTGATCTTTTGAGCTATAGCCAAAGTAGAGGAATTTCAGTATATGTATTAACATTAATCTGTATCTTGGGAATTTTCAGCTGAAAATATGGAACATCCAGAGAGTATTTAAAGAGGATAATATGAAACTACAAAATGAGTCACTTACATTGAGTTATATTCATATTCTAGCTTCTAGTTCTTTTTCTTTTAAAGAAAAATTAAAATTAGATCACTTCTGCTTGTAACCTGCATAGTAATTAAATAATCAGCTATTTCCTATTTAGATTCCATTTCTACTTCTGCTGCAAAATTTAATTTTCTCTCAATATCTCAACATTAGCGATTCAACAGAATTATCTTTTGTACGTGGACAGTATACATGCTTTATATAAATAAAGGGAAAAAACATTTTGTATAAGCTGAAAATTATTTCAGGTCCTTGAAATCAAAATCAAATATTTATTGTATAGGGGGAAACATCTTCGTGTATTCTATATAAGGTTTCCATTTTGCAGTTGTTTTCAGAGACTGCCATTTTGAGTTATATTGGAATAGTGTTCCTTCTGACCTTTGAACAAGGATGCATGACTTAGTTTTTGGCATTCTTCCTAACAACACCCCAGAGGGCAGAGTTGTATTCTAGTGTGACATATATTTGAAAATGTCTTGCACAGAGGGTAAATTTGATTTGTAAATGTATCAAGAACAGATTCAAAATAGGCTGAAACTTGAATTTATCTGGTTCAGGAAAATTATAAAAGTTTCAACTTTAGTTTTTCTATTGCTATTATTGGTTAAACCAACAGATTTTCTTAAACTTTGCCAAACAGAAGAGCAATGGGTTCTGAAATCTATCTTCATTTTAATTTTTTCTCTCATTTTCTCTCATTTATAGTGTAAGTTTATCTAACTCTGATTTCAAAGACTTTACCCTGACTTGTGTCAGTACAAGTTGTCAGAAAGACAACAGGACTATAGGCTATAAAACATGTCCTTCTGCTGCATATTGTGCTGCATTTGAAGCATATGAGAGCTGATCGTTTTAGGCTGAAATATGTCTATACTCCTGCAGTTGAAAGTACTGATTTGTCAAACATGGAGGACAAATCTTTATTAAGATTATGTTCAGGAATTAAAAAGCTTTCAAAGAAGAAACAAAAGTCTTTTACTTTTCTAATAGTAATAAACTAGAATAGGCTTAGAAATAGATCTTGAAAGGTTTCATTCAACTTTAGTCTACCTTTTCATTTCTCCTTTTGTACTCGGTGTTCACTTTTAAGGCAATTTTTACGTGGGTGTTCACAGATAAAAGTTGTAAATAATTTGTATTTCACTTCATTCAGTATTTCATATTTTGTCCATTCCTGCATGGTCAAAATGGATTATGCTCACACCTCCCCCATTATTTTATTGAGTACCAAATTACTGAGTATACTATTTTGAGTTATGTGTACAGGGTTCAGAAGACAAAGTCTATGCCCAGCCCTTCTAAATAGGTAAAAAAAATTATAGAAACTGAATGAAGGTTTAATGCACATGATTGTAATTTACAGTTTAGTTTGAATAAAATGCATTATACTGAAACAAAGTCATTAGAGTTTTAGTTTACCTAGTAATTGCTACTAATTGCTTTCAAGAGATTAGTTCCCCCCAACCCCATTTATAATGGCAATGGAATTATTTCTCCCTGACATAGCACTAATGATTTTCATATTTTCCTTGTATAGTTCAAAATGTCATCTTGTTAACAAGAATTCTTTATCAGAGATAAAAATACATGTTACTAAATTGACAGGATAACTGTTTGTTTTCTAGTTTTCATCTCACTAACAAATGATGCCAACTGGAATGTTTGACTGCCTTCAATTTCATGGAAAATCAAATGACATTCCTTCTCTGAATGTGTGGTCAAATTAATCTTAGTCTTTTGTAAACTAACACTTGATAATCAAATAGAATAGTCATGTACAAGTAGGTTTATGTTACTGAATTAAACCCCTAAATTATTAGATCACATTAAAGTTTATTTGCTGAAATTAAGAGAATCTATGTACTATCATTTAGTCTTCTTTCTCTCTATTCTACAGAGAAATGATGAAGAGGCAGTTGTGGATAGAGGTGGAACTCGTTCTATTCTCAAAACACACTTTGAGAAAGAAGATTTAGAAGGTAAGACTATTTTGGTGGGGGGGATACCTATTGGTGTTTCAAAGAGAAATGTGAAGTTTGTTGCTATGTGGAGAACTGCAAAAGTTGATATCAGAGTAATAATGGTGGTGGTGGTGGGGTGGATATGACTGTTTTGGTGTAGTCTGGAGTGCCAATAGTCAGTTCTGCAAACAATGAGAAGCATTAATTTGTTCAACAGACGTTTATTGAACCTCTCCTATATTCCTGTACTGTGTTATGTGCCAGTCTTTCAATAATCCTTCCTTCAAGGAATTACAATTAATTGGGGAATGAAAAGAAAAAAATTATGACAGACCAGCATATTGGGTGTTATGTGACAGGGGAGGACAGGAGGGACATCTAATTCACCCTATGTTGTCAGAGTAGACTGTCACTGGAAGGGAGTTAAGGACAATTGGTGTTCTAGTTTTACTGAGATATATATGAGAGGGCTGGAAGCATCATTTGTGTGTGTTCTCTTCAGTAGAAAGGTCAAATAATTCAACAGGGAGGTAGTATGGTCTAGCAGCTGGTAAAGTATAGAGGCTCTGAAACCAGACTGTACTGGGTTCAAATATCACTTCTGTCCCTTATTTGTTATGGAAGCTTTAGCTAATTAGTTAACTTCGCTGCACCTGTTTCCTCTGTTGTTAAAATAAGGATAACAGTGGAATATATTTCCTAAATTTTTGTGAGAAATAAGGGAAAAATACTTAGAGTAGTACCTGGCCTAAGAGTTACATAAGTATTGACAATTATTATTCCACTGCAATTTAATGTATACACGCCATTAGTTCATTTTAATTTTTTAACAAGAAATTATTACTAGTGAGATACAAGGTATGTGGTGTTTTTCATCTTTTTGTTGAAAAGTGAAACCCAAATCATCTTAAGTAAAACTAATCAGAGATAGCTCCTAATAATCTACAGCAGCTGAAAAGTAAGTGTTCATTCCCCTTAAGAATTGTAGCCACTTAAATTACGGTTAAATTCATTATTATTGGGTCTTATATTTAGTTGCAACAATTAAATAACAGAAGAGTTAACATACTATTTAGAGACAACTTTCAACAACTATACCCACTCTGTGTTTGACATTTTGCTTGATGCACAGAAAGCACCCAAGGTCTGGAAAGGTTATACTTACTGGGCAGGTGTAGTAATTTGCATGCTATCCATATTCATTACACAAATTGAAGGAAGCAGAAACTTGAAAAATCTAACCCAGTAATGTCTAATATAAAGCGAATTTTTCTTTAGATTTGAAAAGCTGCATAGTTACTGTCCTACTTATGTCATACCATGACTTAAGCTATGCTTATCTTCACTAAACTCACACAAGAAAACCTAATAAATCAAGAATTTAGTGTAAAAATATACTCAATTCCAGTGAAACATCATCTTGGGTTTAAAGATTGTGATTGATAATCCACACACAGATAATTAGCAGTTAACAGTAATTTATAAATAATTACAGTAAAATACTAAATGGTCCCTTTGAATGGAAAATACATAATACAAAAATAAGATTTAATAAAGTCACTTTAATTGTTGTATCAACATGTATTACATACATTTCTTTTTACTGGGACTACACATAACAGTGTACAATGCTTCTTAAAAGAGATTTCTGGTTGGCAAAACACAGTTGGATAAATCAGATTTTGTTCTGTTTTCTGATGTCTATAGCGGGTATTTTAATCCCAGAAGTGAATAACTGTGACTTAGTCACTGGTGATTGAAGTTAACATCACAGAATGCAAAGGCAACATTTTAGAATTTTGAAAGAAAATAAGAGAAACCTTATTTATGTTGACTTTCTTAATATTTGTTCTGCTCCCAGATCATATTAAGTAGATAAACATTCCAGCATTTGAGGATGCCGTGGAGGATTCTGTTGTGATGCATACAAAGAGTTAATAGATCTGTTAATGGTTCCCAGATTGATTACCCTGAATCGGAAAATAATGCAGGGGCAATGAGGTGGATGTCACGGTTCAGGAAAAAATCAACTGGTAGCATAATATAATATAACGTGGGTAAGTGGGAGAGCACCAGAGAGAAAGGTGGCATTACTGAGGATAAGGGTGGTGGATGGATGGGTGGGGTCAGTTTCCACATGGGCCTAATAAAAATAACCAAGTACCTCTTCAGTTCTTTTTTTTTTTTTTTTATTGAGCAGAGTTCCCTGTGCTATACAGTAGGTCCTTGTTGATTATCCATTTTAAATATAGCAGTGTGTACATGTCAATCCGAAACTCCCTTATCACTTATATGCGGGGAATCTAAAAAAATGATACAAATGAACTTATTTACAAAACAGAAACAGACAGACTTAGGGAACGAATTTATGGTTACCAGGGGGAAGGGTGGGGGGCAGGGATAGTTAGGGAGTTCAGTTATTCTTAAACACCTCCATTCTCTCTTCATTGTTCAGCCATGTCCAGCTTTTCTCAGAATGGATGCCTGAACTTTTAAAAAATTTAATGAATAGTTTATTTTTTCAGATATGACCATTGTTATATTTTCTACAGGCATAAGAGCGAATTAATAAGTTGTTAAAAATAGTATGTCTTATTAATAATTAGCTGATAACAAAGAGAAGAAAATTCAATAGCTGAAGATGATATGCTATTATTTTAGCCATTTTGACTGAGCGGATCGATTTCCAGTCAAGGCAATTCTGTCAAACAACTGGATTGCTTTTTTAAAAAAATTTTAAAAAAAATTTTTTTGTGGTAAAAATTTCATAACATAAAATTTATCATCATAGCCAATTCTAAGTGTACAGTTCAATAGTGTTAAATATATTTACAATGTTGTGTAAGCAGTGTCAGAACTTTTTCATCTTGGAAAACTGAAACTCTATAACAACAACTCCCCATTTCCTTCTCCCCCTGGCAAACACCATTCTACCTTCTGTTTCTATGAATTTGACTATGCTAGATACCTCACAGAAGTGAAATCATGCAGTGTTTGTCCTTTTGTGACTGACTTATTTCACTTAGCATAATGTCATGAAGCTGTATCCATGCTGTAGTGTTAGAAATTACTTTCCTTTTTAAGGCTGAATGATATCCATTGTATGTATATACTACATTTTGTTTATCCATTCATCTATCGATGGGCATAATTGCTTCCATCTTTTGGCTATTGTGAAATACTGCTGTGCTGTTTGGCTAGTGCTGTTATGAGCATGAGTGTGCAAATATTGCTTCAAGACCCTGCTTTCAATTCTTTTGAGTATATACCCATAAGTGGGATTGCTGGATCATAGGGTCATTCTATTTTTAATTTTTAGAGAAACTGCCATACTGTTTTTCATAGAAGATGTACAATTTTACATTCCTACCAACACCGTGCAAGGGTTCCAATTTCTTCACATCCTCACTAACACTTGCAGTTTTCCAGGTTTTCTTGAGAGTAGCCATCCTAATGGGTGTCAGGTTTTGATTTGCATTTTCCTAATAATTAGTGATATTGAACATTTTCTCATATGCATGTTGGCCATTTGTATATCATCTTTGGAGAAATGTCTATTCAAGTCCTTTGTGCATTGTTTAACTGGATTTTTTAATGTGTTGTTCAGTTGTAGGAGTTCTTTATGTGTTCTAGATATTAACTCCTTATCAGGTATATATGATTTGCAAATATTTTCTCCCATTCTGTAGGTTGCCTTTTTGCTCTGTTGACTGTGTTCTTTGATATGCAGAAAATTTTAATTTTTTGAAATAGTCCAATTTGTCTAGTTTTACTTTTGTTGCCTATGCTTTTGGTGTTATTTCCAGGAAATCCTTGACAAATCCAATGTCATAAAGCTTTTGCCTATGTTTCCTCCTAATTTATAGTTTTGGGTCTTACATTTAGGTCTTTGACCCATTTTGAGTTAATTTCTGTATATGGTGTAGAATGCCTGCACTTTTATCCTTCATATTCCTTTGTTGTCTAACTTTACACTTGTTATAGCTTGCATTACTCCTTACAGGTTAAATTTTCCCCCAAATCACTGATATATAAAGAACTTCTTTAGTGAGAGAGAGACTGTTTTCCATGCTTTTAGCACATATTTCTAAAATAATACCTGCTATTTTTCTACAGTTTGAGAACATGGAAGATGCAGTAAAACCTCAAGAATATTATTAAAAATTTTGTGTTCAAAACCTTTTTGTTGCTCCATACCAAATTGGTGCCTTCTCATCTTCTCCACAAAGAATAGAATGTCCATTCTGCCCATCCATTAGCGTTACCTGATCCCTCCTGGCAGAATAATCATCTTCCTCCTCCAGATCTCTCTTTCTGAATTTACATCATTTCTTATATTATTATTATGTATATATTTCTTATCATTCTTATTTGATTATAAACTTGTTGAGGGACAAATCTTTGTCTTATACGTATTTGCATTCTACCATGGTATCGGCCCAGCAGTTTTTCTTAAACTAGATAGGTACTAAAAAATGTGTTGCATTGAATCTCATTTATATGTAACTCAATAATATATCACTAATCATGTAAAAAGTTAAGTTTATATACTGTAATTAGGTGCATAATTAACACTCATCAAATATTGAATTAGCTTTCAAATATTTAACATGTAAATACAGGAGTTTCTAATTATGTTGCACTGTACTAAGATAAATAAATCTAGTTACATTTTAATCTGATATTCAGGAATTCATAAATTTAAAACTTTAATGGAAAAGTTAAACTAATATTTAAATCTTGGCTATGAATTAAATTAAAAACACATTTTCTTTATTCTGTATTGCTTTTAGCAGAGAGTAAAATACTTTTAAGTCAGGAATTTAATAGAGATAATTATACCTCTGTCTTGATATTTTGGCTCATTTTATTTGAGATAAAAAATTTTGGTTTACTAGTTTATTTCTTTTGGGGACCACTTAATATATCGTGGACCTAAAGTCCAGAGATACTGTAAGTAAAATACCTAGCACAAAGCTATCATACAACATAACTTTATTAATGATAATACCCTCCCACTTTCTTCATTTCACCCAGTGCATTCCTGAGCTCTTAAGATTACTAAAATGCTTTTCTGATCATAATCATTGTAGTGTCAAAAGTGTTTTTCACTAAAAAACAGAAGATAGTAAGTGCTGATCCTATAATTATGATGCACTATTTTGAAACCAAAGTAGAAAATAATTTGAAAAAAATAAAGAAAAAGCCAAAAATTAGGCATAGATCTTTTTCTTTCTGATCTTTTATCCCCAAAAATTGCCATTAGAAGGAAAAAATGAATTCTGCTGAGAGAAACAAAAGTTGGCTTCACAGAGACAGAGATGGGCTTGGAAGGATGAATGAGAGTTCTGAAGGCAAAGAAGGAAGGATCCATTATATTCTGGGAATGGCAAATACGGTGTGGCTAACACATTGGGATTGTGTGCATGGGGGTAAAGAGTGACTAGAGATGAAGTTTAAACATTTGCATGAGGTAGGTCAAATAATGGAGAATGAATTAATTTTTGAAGTTACTCAGTGAGGTAAGTACTATTATCATATCCATCTTACAGATAAGGAATCTAAAGCACAAAAGATTGACTTGCCCAGGCCATGACTAGCAAGTGTAAGAGCAGAGATTCAAACCCACAAGGGTCTGGGCTTTTAACAACTATGTTATAGAAGTAAACATAATGTGGAGCCTTGTTTTTTAGGTGACTGAATGGGGCAAGATGTTTATTAACTGGAAGACTGGGGCATATTTACTCACTTAATCATGACTATTTTTAAAAAGTTGAGACTATCCTATAAAGCAATAATGAATTCGATAGTTAGTACCCCTATTACAATAGTTTTCCAAATAATTTTGCAAAAATTTGAAACATTTTATAGTTAGTAAATTCCCATTAGACAGATTCATTTCCACAAAAGGAAAGGCCTGTCCCACTGGAGACTAGTTTTAATAATAACCTCATGTTCTCTTATTTTAAATTCTTGTCTCTGCTGCACCACAGAATGAATAATCTTATTGTTTCCATGTTCCAAATGTCTTTTATTTGAAAAAGAAAGAACTGTTTTTCCTGCTATTATGGGTTGTTAACTTTTGTGCAATTTAGTATTGTTGATACAGGCTCAATGTCACTTGATACGGCAATTCTAAGTGGTATTTGGTCCATTGGTAATAATTAGTGAAGTTAATTAATTACATAGGCTCCATTTAAAATTGTACATTCTGCCTGCCAAACACTTTGGATATTTGAGGATGGGAATTAGGCAGATAGACTAATACTGAAGATTCCAGAAAAAAATAGCCAGTAGTAAATTTTATTCCCTAATTGACTATCTTTGCCACCTATGCACATTTCATAATGAATTGTTCTATTTTTCTCCAGGGTATCCTAAAAATAAGAACCAAATAAGAGAATGTTTTTTAACAGTCTGTAATAATGAAATTACTTTTATTCCTAAAATTAACTCTCAGGTGAGCTATATATCATGTTCCATGTTTCTTCATATTAATTGTTTCACATGATTTTTGTATGTGACCCACATCAATTTATTTTGATATATAAATTTATTCATGATATTTTGTCTATTTAAAGTGAGTGGTAACTTGCTAGTTATTTACAGTCTGCTTTTAGAGTGTATTATAAATTTGAAAGATCTAAAGTTTTCTAAATTTGGTTTATTAGACCATTTGCAAGTAGTTATAGACATGTGTTTGCATGAGTATAGTAACAAATATTCTAATGTGTATATGTGGCTAAGAAATCCTGCAATGTATGGTTTCTTAATTTAGGGGTCCTCATTATATATTTTCCATCCCTAGTTTAGGATGTCTGTTTTTAGGCAGATGATTTTAGAATAAGAGCCCATATTCTTAATCTCCCTCATCGTTCCTTATAAATCTGGCTCTATTTACTACTACTCTCTACCTATGAAAGGCACAGTACAGTGTTTGAGGTATTTGCTATGTAATGTGACCTAAGACACATCCTTTGTGAATAAGGAGAACTGTATATTTGTGTGTGTATATGTAACATTTTCAATCAATTGCTATTTTAGAGGTATATTAGATGAAAAGAAATTCCTTTTCATTACATTAAATATAATCCTATAAATATTAAAAGAGGGTATTTTACAGCAAAGAATTTATTCCTTTAATCCTTCTATATTTTTCTTCGAAAATATTTAATACTTTGAAGACAAACCACAAATGGCCAAAGCTGCTTAATATGTACTCTGTAGGTTTATATTAACACTATACTTTTGTTTTGAGTTTTCCAGACGTCTGAGACTTAAGTGCGTTGATTATTTAGTTATACAGTTTAATAGTATGGGAATCATACTATGAAGGTGACATTGTGAAGGAGATCAACTTAGTCTACTTCTTGATTAAATTCTTAAATCTCTATTTCAGCTGCTAATCTTTCCCCTAGAGCTATCTTGCTTTAAAGCTCCTGGGCTGCATGTGATCATAGCCTCCACAGGTTATCTCCTCACAATAGAAGCAGGGGTGGGCTACCAGTCAATTAGGGCTTTTCTTGTGAAGTCACCATCATTCACCAGTATTAATTAAGTGCTAATGGTATATAAGCACTGAACAAAATTTGTTTTATATTCTTTATTCTCCGAAGTGGTTTACATACTGGTGCTGTCAATAGGGCACTTGAGTTCTAGACCTCCTTGGGAAAAAATAACAGTGGCCACCCGGCACATAAATGTTTACGTTTAAATATCCATTGAGATAAATACTGATAATACTGAACAAGTTTTAAATAGTAGTTGAGAGAGGTGATATTCTTGATTTTCTGGATTACACACACCTATAATTTTATCAGTACTAGCATCACTGGAACCTTAATAGCATTAAGTCGATTTGGTGTACCGGTATTCTGAGGTTACTTTTTGGAATGCTCTCTTTTATATTTTCTCCCGGTGACATTGTTCACTACCCCATTCTATCGTCCCTCTTTCCTGGCTGCCTAGTCTTCCCTACTGCTCTTAGTTTGTCAGAACTGCTGAAAGCACAATGAAAAAATCTAATTCTTTTTCCTTTCTTTCTCTATCATTTCTACCCCTAATGAGAGCTTCAGGTGGGAAGATAATATAGAAAACCAAAATGATTGAAATCATGATTAAAAGAAAGTAAAATTTTAATTTTCTGCTGGTAAATTAAGCTTTTGTCTTGTCTCTGCAGAAGGAACATTATGAATATCCTTTTTTTATTGAAGTATAGCTGGTTTACAGTATTAGTTTCAGATGTATAAAACATAGTGACTCAATATTTTTATAGATTATACTCCATTTAATGTTATTACAAAATAGTGGCTATGTTTCCCTGGGCTGTACAATGTATCCTTGTTGTTTATCTATTTTATACATAGTGTTTGTATCTCTTAATCCTGTACCCCTGTCTTGCCACTCACCTCTCCCCTCTCCCTGCTGGTAACCACTAGTTTATCCTCTATACCTGTGAGTCTGTTTCTGTTTTGTTATATATACTCATTTGTTTTATTTTTTAGATTCCACACATAAGTGATAACATAGAGTGTTTGTCTTTCTCTCAATTATTTCATTAAGCAAAATGCTCTCTAGTTTCATCCATCCATGTTGCTACAGATGGCAGAACTTCATTCTTTTTTATGGCTGAGTAATATTTCATTATATATATTATACATTATATATATGTATATACATATATATATACGCACCACATGTTCTTTATCCATTCATCTGTTGACAGACATTTAGATTGCTTCCATATCTTGACTATGAATATTCTTTTTTGACTACTTTCAAAACCGCTTCTAAATTACCTTTGGAGAATCTGTGAAAAAAGTATTACAGTCTTATTAGAAAAAGGATTTCTAATATCTAGCTAAATTATTTACAATCGTACCTATTTTTTCCTTTGCATAACTCGGTTTTTTTCATGTAATGATAAATTGCTGTTTTGTAATTAGATGACAATATGTCAGGAAAGCATTTTATGATATCACAGTGATTAATACAAAAGTATAGTGTCTGCAACACCAATGCACTTAACAGTACTGATCATGAAAATGAAAGTCATGTTTACTAAGTTGAAATACTATTTCTCTCATGCTATCTCACTTTAATATTCTCTTAAGATTTATTAATATGCATTCTATTTAAAAAGTGCTCTTAATTGCCAAGTATAGTGATCCCCTGTTGTCAGCCCTTTTGAAGTCTCAGTTGCTTTTAAAACTTTTGACTATACCTTTGTTTTTAGATCTTCCTTCTCTTCTCTCATACCCCTCCCTTGGCTTCTCTTCTCAGGTAGTCTTCCTTGGTATTTTTTTCTATTTTATCCACTGGCCCCTCTTACTCTGCCTGACATTTCTATGTTTTTTTCCCAAAATTAAAATCGTTTTATTGTTTTATAACTATTTTAAAACAAAAAATTATTTTGAGTTAGAAAAATCCAAGAAATATAAAAAAGTATAAAGTATAAAGAAGGCAAACAAAACAACCCCCAAAACCTACTGTTTAGAAGAAATACAATTAATATTTCTGAACAGAATTACAGAATTAATATTATAAAAGAATATAATTTAATTATGTATCATAAACATGTAATTATAACTAAATTATATATAAGTAAAATTATGGTACAATTTGTAATCTTTTCAACTACTCTCTTTTCATTAAAAAAATCAACATCATTCCATGTTAATATTGATGTTGTCCATTTTAATTATGCTTAGTATTTCATTGCATGATTGTACCATGCTTTATTTAACCAATCCCTTTACAATGGACATTTTATTTCTCATTTATCTCTTTTAAACAAAGCTGCTATGAATTATCGTATATGTATTCTTGTGCACTTTACTGATATAATTCTCAGGAGGATTGCTGGGTCAAAAAGTTATAGAGTTAAAAATTTTGATCTATGTTTTATACTCCCATTGACATAATATGAGAAGTTCCATCTATTTCTTCAAACCTGTGACAATTCTCATCTATCTTTTAACTGTTGGTTTCTCTCTATATCTATCCTTGATTTTTTTTCCTCTTATTCTTCATTCTCTCTCTGGATGATTCACTTCCTGGAATGTTATTTCCACCTGTAAATGCTGTAGGAGTCCATATGGATGTATCCAAAATGTTCCATATGTGTCTTGTGGACTTCCACAGAATGAATAAACCTAAGGTAGGCACACTGAAGAAGATGAATATTACTAAAGTAGAGGTCATCCTATACAAATATTAGTTGAGGAAAATGCTAAAGGAATATGTAGAAAGAACATGACTGCTAACTTAGAGTATTTGAAAGATGGTTATATGGAAGATGAAATATACCATCATTTTATGTTACACAGAAATAGTAGAGTTTTGTATAAGGAAAATAAACTAAGTTGTTAAAATTTCCCTATTGGATACGACTACTTAGAAATGTTTAGTTTTAGAAATATTGGGATAACTTCTTCAACTACTGTTTATTTCACATGTGAAAATGAGAGGTCTCAATCAAGTGCTCTCTGAAGAATTTTCCATCTCTAAATTCTGTGATCTTTAAGTGAACTTCTAGAGTATGCTTTAAAATTTAAATTTCTTGTTAACTTTGCTTAATATTTAAATACCTTTAAGTTTGTCAGTTCTCTGACAAGAAAAGTTCATTAGTTTTGAATTTGAAAAGGACTGCTCGCTCTGTATAAATGGTTTAAAAAATGTCATATTAATGATTCATGCCTCTTGAAAAGTACAGAAACTTATTCTTTACCTTTCTTGAGGAAGAAAGAAATTTGAAGTAGAGTAGATGTGGCAAAAAATATCACCAGATATAAATTTTTTAATGGAAAGGGTATGTCTGGCTTTATCATCTTGAGATATAAAGTTAGGTCATATTTGGTTAACATTAACAATATAATAACCCAGAGGAACCACCTGCCCGGATATTCTGAAAGTACGGCATTTCTCCTGGGGTTCTCCTTCCAAGGTTCCATAGGGTTACTTAGATTAAATGGTTTAATCAGTCCTTAATATCTCTAACCTATTGCCACCCTCAGTGAGAATTAACGGGACTTCAGATTCATTAATTCATTCATTCCTCCAACTCTATTTAATGCCTATTATTAAGTGTCAGACACTACTCCAGGTACTAGTAATACTGCAGTGAAAAAAAAAGAGACAAAAATATGGACCTTACAAACTAGATATGCCCCTCATGGTTGATTTCAACAAGTGTTTAACCCTGGAGAGCTTAGCCTATTAGTCTCAGTATCTTCTACCACCAATTAGAAGTCTGGTGGCATCCAGGGAGTTGGGATGATGCAAGTTGCACTGGAGTTTGTGACTACCCACTATCATTTGATACAAGGCCCTGTCCATTAAAGCTGTTGGTCCTTCCTGGTTTATCTGCATATGTTTATCCAGTCAGCTACACAACCTCCTCCTCCACATACATACATACCAAAACCTGCCTTGAGCCTTAAGTGTTATACTTCAAGTTTTTTATTTCCCTTATTGTAAGGGCACACATGCATCTCCTTTCCCCACTCAGAGTAAGCTCCTTAGTACCAAAGTGACTTTGTCAGAAAGGCCTTTAGCATAAGTCACATAATGGGCCATTAAAATCAGACACACACACACACACACACACACACACGCAGTAATCTAGTGGCTGCTGTTGAGTTTGGAAAAGGGTCCAGACCCTCCTCCCATCAATGGTGTTTCTTCTTAATGGGGAGTGGAAGTGGGGGGCTGTTATCCATTCCTGCTTGTCTTCATTTAGGACACTATACTCCTTCAGAAATGATTTAATGATTTTAAATCTCAAAGCAAAGGGATTTGGGTTCAGCTTCCCTTCTTCCTAAGAGGCTCTTAGGATTCTATGTAAATGAGAGGATGAAAATGGATGCCCCTTAATTTCACTTTTCAACCTCATCTTAGCTCTGTGGTTTTGCATTGCCCCAAATAATTATTTTATCCTCTTTACTCAGAAGTGGGTACTTACTAAATAGCCACATAATTACAGAACTGCACAAGTGGATCTTTCTAGAAAGTGAACTCAGCCTTATTAAGGTAAATTGATCAGATTACTTATGGGTATATAAAATTGTCAACAACCTAAAAAGTAGGAAGTTCCATCTTTATGTACCCACCAGGTACCAGGCAGTGGTGTTCTGATAACCCTCCTTGCCTCTCTCCTCCCTGCTGCCTCCATAGCCTTAATTTGTAGCATTTGCCAATTTTCATGGCTGCTTTCACATCACTGAAGTGTTTTCACTGTACACAGAGTTAGGAAGAGATGTGCACAACTAGCTCTGGTGAACTGGTGTAAGCCAGTTCCAGCACACCACTGCTGTCAGGTAAAGTCATTGTCTTCATCTAAAATTTCCTTTAAAATGTAAAAAAAAAAAAGAAATGTTGTTTCTATAGCAGTATAAATGCATGTTTATTCATGAGCAATGAATAAAGCATTTAATAAATAAAGCATTCATTAAACAATGGATGTTTAAGGAAATAAAAATTCTGTTTACTTCCCGATAAAAACAAGGTACACATATCTCTGGACCCTCTGTGTGCCTGTGCCTCCCTTCACAAGGCATGCTATCTATTTTTCTCTTGCCAATACAAATCCTATCTTCCTCAAAGTTCTCTCTCCTTCTCTGAGCCAGTTTTTGAATTTTCCAGCCTACTCCAGCATAAAATGAGTAAAAAAGAGTTTGGATTTGTTGTCATTCATTTATTTATTCAACACTTATTGAGCTTTTAATATGCCAGGTACTGGGAATGTGAACATGATTAGACAGACCATATTACTGCCTATAGAGCCTATCATAGGCATTATTACCTGATTATACAATTAGCTATTTAATCAAAATTTTGAAAAATTTTATAAGGAAATGTAAGGTGCTAAGAGAATGTATACTGGCAATTGTATGTGATGAAATTAGATAGATTTGATACATCTGATTACATGGTGGCACGAAAGTCCCAAGAAGCAGTAGAGGGAAGAACCAGGGCACAAGCTCTCTCTAAGTCTTTGTATCACATGTGCTAATGTCCCAAAGATCAAGCCGGGGTTCAAGGGTTAGAAGAATAGATTCTACCATTTGATGGGAGAAGCTGCTAAAATATTGTGGCCGTTAAAAAATTCTGCAACACTGTTTATTATTTGTAAACATCTATGCAGAAATGCCAAGTATTTTCCATCTTTGCTTTCAGATGTTTTAATTGTTTCATTCCTTCAGTTGCACAGTTGAATTCCATCAACTGTCTTCATGGAAATCTGTTTTTCTCCTCAACAAGTCTTCAGCTTTTCCAAGCAACCCTTCTGTCCTTAATTACCACAGTTCCCAGAATGAGCCACTTTCTATATGTGTCTTTCAGATTAATACAAGGCAAAACTCAATCTGGAAAATTTTACAGTTTTAAATTTTTGCTTATTTTCTACCTATTTCCCTGAACCAAAGTGGCAGGGCTGTTCAGAAATCATAATTTAATTAAAATGAGGTTGAGGAGATGGGGAGTACCACGTTGTCTTTTGCATTCATTTTTTAAAAGTATCCCAGAACATATGTTGATGTCTTTTCTCCCTCTTCCTTGTAAAAACAAAAAAACATAAATGTTTTAAAATAATAGTGAAATTGCAAGCTTTTGTGATTATAAAAATACATGCTCTATCTCACCTTATTTTTCCCCTGCTCTAACATGCACCTCAGATTATCACCCAAAATTGTTCTTCTGTTTTTGTGCACATTATCTTCTTTTTCTAGATTTCCCACTCCTCTGCTGATCCAAAACCTATTTTGTTTAAGACTCAACTCAAGTCCTTCTCCCTGAAACCTTCCTTAATTGCCCAGGTTATCTTTGATTTCACTCTATTTATGAACTCCTACAGCATTTAATGCCTGATACAACACAAGAACATTAGCTTTAATGCAGATTGTTATTGTTTTCTGCTTCTTATTTGTATCATTTCGTCTGTTTTCTTTGTTGAACTTGATTTTTGAGCAATTGAATGGCTATCTTATTTTAAGTGCAGGGATCATATCCTATAAGCATTTCTTATTATCCTGTTTCTTGACTAATTTGTATTAGCCTCCCTTTGAGCACTGTAAACATCCAACATCAAGCTGTCTTACAGCCTATAAAAATGGGGAATTCTCCTGTCTTTTCTTTTTTTTCTTAGAAGATATATATTATTAGGATTCATTCATTTAATCAAGAAATGTTGAGGCTTATTGTGCTCTAAGATGAAAAATAACACTGCTATTGCAAGATACACAGTAATTTAGTTACTATGTTTTGCTCAAGATAGTGTTATAAACTTATAAGAAATAGTATTTTTTAAAATATGCCACAGTATCTTCTAAACTAGTAAATCTCAGAACTATGGTTCCTTTGATGAACAACTTTAGTACTTTTAAGACTTTTATTTTCTGTATAGAATAGTCACAGTCATGTGGCCCTTTGTTTTGTAATAATTAAAAGTACGGCCCTAGGGTCAGGTGGCTATGACCGGCATTGGTGTGACTTTTTTATTCTTTCAGCAAAATAACACAAGAAACAACAGTGCAGTAAGTAGCCTAATAGTATCTCTTTGCAATGCACACATACGCTCACTTACACCCTCTAGGTCTCTTTTCTTTCTCTCCATTGCTGTCCCTCAGCAGAGAATTTCTCTTGGACTTAGAGTTCTTTGATATGTTATGATAAATGATGCCTTGTTGTGTTTTCTGACTCTGTTAGAGTCTCCATGGAATTAAAGATCACATGCTTATTTGGCTTAATGTACTTGACCTTTTCCCATGATTGACACGTCTAAATAAATGGCTGTAGCAACTCAGTAATTATGCACCAGCTGTGTATATTCATTTCACAGAAAAAACACACAGTTCTCTTCAAGAGTAGATAGCTTGACCCCTTCCCTGCCAGCTAAATAAAGGAGAGTAGTTAATTACTATTATTATTAATCATAGTAAGATTCCTTTCCATCTCCAAATGCATCTCTTTCCTCACTGCATTTTGTAAACAGTATACTATGACCACAGCTACATAAAGTGTTGTTTCAGTACTGGTATTTCTTATAAAATAAAAATATTTACAATAATTCTGGACCTACTCGACAAGATAGTTCCACACAATTTGTGTCAAAAAATCCAGGATTTGTTAGCAAGATTTGTGTTCAGAAAGCAGTATTACCTTTAATGAACCCTTTGTTTTTCTAATGGGGAAACTGTATTTTCCCTCAACTGACATACAGGTAAATTCTGAATAAATTCTAGGGTTCCGTGCTTATTTCAAAAAAATCTTTTCTCTTAACAGCACATTGTTCCATTCTCACTTATTCAAAATATGTTCATATCTAAATTATCTGTATTTTTATTAATTTGGGGTTTTTAAAAATATGATATAAAGTTAATTCTTGTTGACCACTTTGACTAATTTAAGAAATGCTCATTTGAAAAGGTTCCTTCTTTAAACTAAATTTTTGGTCTTTATTTACTATAAAATAAAAATTGTCCCCTATATAATCTTGAAAAATAATTCCAGTTAGGTTTAATAACTGTCAATTCATTTCAGAACCATGACATTTATCATTGTTTCTTGAATTCTTCATGTTCTTAAGTGGCGTCTATTAAATTTTGGATATAATATTGTAGGTAAATTTTATGATAACCTTAACCTGGAAATGTTATTTGTATACTGTTCCGCAAGATCTAAGGTGATTCTCTAATTCCTTAGGCCAGGGTTATTATAGTTGGGCTTAGAAAAGTTGGCAATGTATAGAAAAGCAGGAAGACAATGAAATAGGACAGGAAATTTTATTTTGCCTTCATTCTTCTTTAAGCCTCTGAAGGTGAGCAGCATGAAGGGGGAAGGGAACTAACACAAGCGCGAGTGTCTATCATGTGACAGGCGCCATGTTCAATATTTTATACCAGTTATATTATCTCATATAATCTTTGTAGAAAATCTCCTAAACATAGTGATACATTTTTAATACATATATTTATTTAATTTGTCCTAAAAGCAAGGATGAGGTTTCTGGATCAAAGGAGAACTGTTATTATTTCTTACAGCAATAACCACATTGCTTCTCCATGCCCCATTCTTCCCCTTCAGGGTAATGTGATGAGAACTTGGAGGTTATATGCACAGGAAGGGAGCCCCAAAATCATGAATCTGGGAATTTATATAGGAACTGCTATATAGCTGTCTCCTTTCCACCTTGAGAGGCAGGGAAATCTTTTCTCCCTTATGTAAACAAATAGCAGGGAAGACAAGGGGAAGGTCCCCAGTTAAACCCTTTGGAATACAAACCGGTAGCTCTGGGGCTTTATTATCTTTTGAAATGTAAACGTATAAATCTGGGTGATAAGTATCTATATCTCTTTGAAGGTCTCTATCTATTCAGTCAACCTTTAACTTCCAAAGCTTGTCCTTTAACCCAGGTTCCAGTTTTCTTTGCTTTATAAGTCTCTACCCATACAGAAACATGAAAATATTTTCTCTGTAGTTTCATAGCCCTAAATTGTGGCAGTTTCAGTATTGTTGCTATGAAATTTGTGGCCATTAGCTTTGTTTCCATTCTTAAGTCTCTTAGTGTATTTAGTAGCATAATGCATCATTACGTCTATTGTCTATGTATTTTACTTAAAGTATCATCTCTGTGTGAAGATTTATATACGCAATAAAAATTTATTAAGCACCAAGAACTATCAAGCACTGTTCTAGATACTTGGGATACATCAGTGAACAAGTTAAAAATCGCTGCTGTTCTGAAATTTTAAAACTTTTGGGAGAAGCTAGAAATTAAACACTAAGCATAATAAGTAAAAAACTTATTATGGAAAGTTCCTGGGTGGCAGTGGGAATGCCAAGGAAGCCAGTATGGCTAGAGTGAAGTGGAGTGATGGGGAGACCAGCAGGAGAGGAGATGGAAGAGATGACAGGAATGAGACATGCAGATCGCAGAGGACCTCATAGAGCATTAGGGAAACCTGGCCTTTTCTTTGAATGAAATAGGGTAACATTAGAAGGTTTAGCTGAGGAATGACATAATCTGACTTGTCTTTTCAGAGGGCCACATTGGCTGCTGTGTTTAGGACAGATTGTAGGGGCTAAAGTAGACTCAAGAAGACCTGTCTGGAGGCTAATGCAGTAATTCAGGTTGGGTGTCATGTGGCCCTGACCAGTGCGGTGAAGTAAAATAATAAGCAGACAAATTTTGGATATATTTTGAAAGTTGATCCAACAGAGTTTCTGATGGATTGGTCATAGGCTTAAGAGAAAAAGAGAAGTCTAAAGTGATTCCAAGGTTTTTGTTCTGAGCAACGAGAAAAATGTTTTATCATCAACTGAGATGGACAAGATTGGGAGGGAGCAGTTTATTGGAGGGGGTTGGGCTGGGGAAGATGAGGAGTTTAGTCCTGAACCTGTTGATTTTGAGATGTCTTTTAGACATGCAGTGGAGGTGTCAGGTAAGCAGATGGGTATGCCAGTTTGGAGTTTGGGAAAGAGGTTTGAGCTGGAGATAGAAAATTGGGAGCTGCCCACACATAGGTTGTATTAGGGACAGATGTAGGCTTTGTGGGGCCTGAAGCTTATGCAATTTTGAGGGTTCTCTAAAGAGAAAGAATTCAAAATTTGAATTCAAATTATGTACAAAGGTGAATATTTATTTATAATGAGAAAAATCAAAACAAATACTTATTGGAAACTGATAAATAGCACAAAATCATAATATTTGGAGAAATAGCGTAATATTTTAAATAACTTCCTGACATACCTCTGTAATATAACTTCCCGACATACCTCTGTAATATTTTCTCCCTACATTATTGACCTTTAATATCAAGGATTTTAAAATATTATTTTCTGTTGAGAATATGGAAAATTAATTCTGTCTTTATCATGATTAATTAAATTTTTTTAATTAATGATAGTCTAGGAAGGTTTTTTTCATCTTTACAACTTATTTACAATTTCATGAAAATTTTCAGAGTTGTCTTAAAATTTAAAACTTCTATCAAGCTTCTTGCATATATTACCTGAAAGACTTGAAAGAATTTTCCAAAGACTAACTCTGGCCCTATGCAATTGAAACCTTGCTTCTTTTCCACTGTCCACATATTTCCAATACTAGGCAAACTGTGATTCCTTTGCATATTGCACACTGCTTCAGCCCTGAACATTTGTGTCACAATGTCAGATGAGTTTATCACAGTGGGTACTAGACCACTGGAAACTATTTCTACTTTAGGATAGTCAGGATAGCTAACAATAATTTACTCATATATGGAAGTGATTGTGAATCACATAAATATGTTCCTTTAAACCCAACCTAAATATATCTCCAACTCTGTTTCCTCTTAGTTTCCCAAAAATGTTCATAGACACACAAGTGCCCCCGCCACCATGAAGGTATCTTATATTTACAAATTTTCCTAAAATATATGACCATGAAAACACAGTTTTTTAAAAAATTAAAAGACTTTACTTTCGAGAGCAGTTTTAGGTTTGGGGAGATTGCACAGAAAGTACAGAGTTCCCATATGCTCCTTTTCTCCCCTGCACGTAGTTTCCCTATTATAAACATTTTACATTATTGTAGTACATTTGTTACCATTGATGAAACAATATTAATAGATTATTATTACTAAACTCCATAGTTGACATTTGGATTTACTCTTTGTTTTGTATTTCTATGGGTTTTGACAAATGTATAATATTTCATATCTACCATTACAGTATTATACAGCGTAGTGTCACTTCTCTTACAATGCCCTGTGTTCCACCTATTCATCCCTAACCCCACTCCTTGAACCCTTAGAATCTCTGATATATATATATATTTCTAATTTTATTTATTTATTTATTTATGGCTGTGTTGGGTCTTCATTTCTGTGCGAGGGCTTTCTCTAGTTGCTGCAAGTGGGGGCCACTCTTCACCGCGGTGCTCGGGCCTCTCACTATCACGGCCTCTCTTGTTGCAGAGCACAGGCTCCCGATGCGCAGGCTCAGCAATTGTGGCTCACGGGCCTAGTTGCTCCGCGGCATGTGGGATCTTCCCAGACCAGGGCTCGAACCCGTGTCCCCTGCATTGGCAAGCAGATTCTCAACCACTGCGCCACCAGGGAAGCCCTCTGATGTTTTTAATTGTCTCTATAGTTCTACCCTTTCCAGAATGTCATACTGGTTAACATCTTAGAGTATGTAGCTTTTTCATTGACTTCTTTCACTTATCAATATGCATTTAAGGTTCCTCCATGCCTTTTTTCGCTGTTGTTGATTAATACTCCATTGTATGGATGTACCACAGTTTGTTTATTCATTCACCTATTAAAGGACATCTTGGTTGTTTCCCATTTTTTGACAATTATGAATAAAGCTGCTACAAACATTTGTGTGCAGGTTTTTATGTGGGCATTTGTTTTCAACTCACTGGGACAAATGCCTAGTGAGGAAATTAGTATTTAGATTAGAATCTAGACACAGACCTTATACCTTTCACAAAAATTAACTGAAAAGTAATCATTTACCTAAATGTAAAACAAAATTATACAACTTCTAGAAGATAACATAGGAGAAAATCTAGGTGACCTTGAATTTGGTGATGACTTTTTATATGCAGCATCATACAGCACAATCCATGAAAGAAAAATTGATAAATTGGACTTCTTTAAAATTAAAACTTCTGCTCTGTGAAAGACACTGTTATAGGATTGAAAAGATAAGCCACAGACTGGGAGAATACTCTTGCAAAATATACCTAATGAAGGGCTGTTATCCAAAATACACAAAGAACTCTTAAAATTCAACAGTAAGAAAACAAATAATCCAATTACAAAATAGGAAAAGATCTGAACAGACATCGCAGCAAAGAAGATATACAGATGGTAAATAAGCATATGAAAAGATTCTCAACATCACGTGTCATTAGGAAATTGCAAATTAAAACAATGAGATACCATTACACATCTATTAGAATGGCTAAAATCCAAAACATTGACATCACCAAATGTTGGCAAGGATGTGGTACAACAGGAACTCTCATTCTTTGCTCTCGGAATGCAAAATGGTACAGCCACTTTGGAAGATAGTCTGATAGTTTCTAACAGAGGTAAACATAAGCTTACCATATAATCCAGCAATTATAGTCATAGTGTTTACCCAAATGAGTCTTTACTTTTTAACCAGCTCTGCAAGATTCTGCCTCAGGAAATTCCTTCAGGCTGGTCTTCCTTGCATTTAATGTTCTCAAGACATGAGTTCAGCTGTGTTGTCTTGGCATCCTCTTCCTATCTGAATATATTTGGATATAGTTTCAGATTGTTTATTTTAACCTTGACTTGGCAACTTCTTAGGATGTTACTTCTGGCAATTGCCCATCAGATTCACATTCCACAAACAAAGACAATATTCACTATTCCCAACCAGACCCTCTGGACTTGCCAGCCTGGTGCATGGTGCTCCTTACCTTTGTCTGTCCAGGAATGGTTATCTTAATTAGTAATTGTTAGAAACCTTTGCAATCTTTAAAGTTTAGCTCTAGGAAATAGTCACTGTCTAAACTTCCTCAATTTTTATCCATTTCCCTATCCACTGAAACTGCTCTCAAGAAAGTTACAGATAAACATTAATTTACAACTGTAATGGCAAATTTTTAGTATTAATCTTGTTTGACTCCTTTATAGCATATAAACTGGTAACTGAACCCGTCTTAAAACTCTTTTCCTTTGGTTTCTTTAAAAAGTTTTTAAATTGTGAAATGAAGCATACATCCAGAAAAGTGCAGAAAGCTTAAGTACAAAGTTTAATAAACATTTTTAAAGCAAAAACTTGTATTATGAAACAGAACATTTTTAGCACCCCAGAAGCTCCTCATGTGCCTCTCCCCAGTCACAACGCCTATTCTTCTTTATGCCAGAAATAACAAATATTCTGACTTTTGTATTGAGTATGCATGCTGTGTATGCATCCTTGAACAATGTATTTTAGTTATTCTATTTTTAAATCTTTATAAAGGGAATTATATATTTTTTCCTCAATATTATGTTTGTGAATATATATATATATATGTATATATATATATATATATATATACACACATATATATATGTATGTATGTATGTATCACATCTCTAGCCATTCATCTGTTGATGGACACTTAGGTTGCTTCCATATCTTGGCAATTGTAAATAATGCTGGTTATTTTTCTTTCAAGTTTTTCTGTATATATTTTAGATTGTCCAAGTTCTGTTAAAATAATGATGTTGGAAATTTGCAGTTTTGTCGAGTATATAGATTAATGCATGTCTCTTTGGGGGGATGGGTTCACATCTTCTCACTGATTCTAATACATATGTCTAGAGGACACCCAGAGCAATATATCACACTGTGAATGCCGCTTTTTACATAAGTTGGAAAGGCTGAAACCTGCTGATTTGTAAGAATAAAATAATGTCTTATTCATATTTGTATCCCTGATTGGGCACAGTACCACTCAATAAGTTGTTCATTTCAGTAAACATTTGTTAGGCATCTGCTGTATGCCAGGCACTGTGCAAGGTGCTAAAGATACAAAATGACTAACACATGGGCCTTCCCTAAGGAAGATTCATAAGAAAACTACTTGTAAGCAAACAACTATAATCAAGAGTTATTGTGCTTTGGTGTATATGATTAAGCACTAGAGGATCCTAAGCAGGAAAATGGTCATCTGTATTTAGACTGAGGAGGTATGCAAAATTTCATAGATCGCATAATCCTTGAACTGAGACTTGGGTGGTGAGTTAGGTATGCATCAGATAATCAGGAAAGACAAAGATATTTCATGCAGTTGGAAGAATAAGAGCAGCATTAAGTAAAAGAGAGACTTGAGAACACCTGGCAATTCAGGAATGAAAGGTCACACACTGGCTTACAGTATGTGTGGCAGAGTGGATTGAGAAGCCTGCCTGGAGAAATAGGCAGATGTCAGATATTGTTTGGCTTTATAGAGTAAAAAATTTATCCTATAGGCAACAGAAAGCAATGAATGAGTTTAAAGCAGGGAAGTAATGTAGGCAGATTTGCATTTTGGAAAAAAAAAGCCATCAATATTCAGGATGGATTAAGTGAGACAAGAATGGAATTAGAAAAGATAATGCTACGGAGAATGTTCTAATAGTCCTGGTGAGACATGAGGGTCCAAATTAAGACAGCAGCACTAGGGATATTGAAGAGAGCATGGATTCAAGAGACGTAAAAGAGGACCTAGTGACAAATTAGTTGTGCTTTGAGATGACTGGATAGATGATGCATTTACTGAGATAGATGATAGATACTTGGGGGACAAAGAAAAGGATGAGTTCCATGGACATGTTGACTTTGACATGCCTGTGGGAAGGATGTTTAGGTAAATATGTCTAATAGATGGATGGATGGATATATAAGTCTGCAGTCTAAGAAAAAGATCCGGTGTCAAGTCCTAGGGATCCCAATCTTGAATGAATAAATAGAAGAAAAGTCAGAAAAGGAAACAAATATGAGAAGAAGAAAAAAAAAGGAGGAGGAGGAGGAGGACCAAGAGAAATTTAAATCATAGAGAAAAGAATGGTCAATGGTATCAAGTGCCACAGAAAGAAGCAGTAGAGCTGAAAAAAACTCCCACGGGATTTGGCATTACTAGGACCTTGGTGAAATCTGTTTTATTAGAGATAGTGATTGTTTCACAGAGTTAACCATGAAGGGAAGGGAACTGGTGAGATAACTAGTTAGTTGAGTGTAGGGAGAAAATAGAACAAAAAAAAATGTTAGTGAAAAAAGTATAATTATAAACTATGGGGAATAGACACAGAGAGATTATTATGATAGCTAATAAATTAATGGTGGTTATAAAATATAGTATAACCAAATAATTAGTATTGTAGATGTTTATGATAGACCTGTGTACCAAAGTACAGTGCCAAGCCCCAAGTTTATCACATTATAAATACTCAAAAACTATTTCCTGAATTGAATTGGATTGGGTTTCCATTAACATGTAAATAATCATCTTCTGTGCCTTAGAATAATTTAGAGTGTAATTTGTGTATTTACTTCTGATGAAGGTCATCGGACACTATTTATTGGAGTTCACGTGCCCCTGGGAGGAAGAAAAAGCCATCGACGTCACAGGCATCGTGGTCATAAACACAGAAAGAGAGACAGAGAGAGAGATTCGGGACTAGAGGATGGCAGAGAGTCACCTTCCTTTGGTAAGAATCTGTCTCTTTGTTTTACTTAAATTTATGATTGTAATATTATACTTGTTTGTACAATCCATAATTAGCAGTAATACCTCACTCATAAAGTCGTTTATACCTTTATAAAATATTTGGGCAGATACCTCACTCATAAAGTTGTTTATAACTTTATAAAAGATTTGGGCAGATTGGGGAGAAGTGGGAGAGAGAATGTTTAATCTTTATTTTTCTCTTGTGCATCTGCTTTGTGAAGGTGAGGACTGGCTTAGTTTTGTGATGGAGGAAATACACTTAAGTAGTAGAACTTAGTTGTATTAACTCTTGATAATTTGTACACATAATAGTCATTGCTCTAAGTAGTTTGAAAATCCAAGGGGAACTGCCTCTATTAAGTTCCCAGTTACACTATTGTTGATGCTCTCCAAATTTCACTCTCAGGATGTGAACTTTCTACTGTTTTGAATATTCTTTCTTTAAAAGTATACAACTGACCCTTGAACAACACAGGTTTGAGCTGGGAGGGTCTACTTATACATGAATTTTTTCAATAGTAAATACTACAGCACTACATTATCCGTGGTTGGTTGAATCCATGGATGTGGAACCGGATACAACTGACTATAAATTATACGTGGATTTTCAACTGTGAGAAGGGTCAGTGCCCCTAATCCCCACATTGTTCAAGGGTCAACTATATATAGAATATCAAAGTATAGTGATATGGAAGTTGTTAACAATTCCTGAGTGCCGTGAGAGCCTATGTACATGACATAATTAAGAACCTGACTTTCAGTTTCCTGACCTTCCCACATCCTATGACCTACTTCACTGCACCTTTTTCACTTACTCATTCATTTTGCTCTCTGACCACAGCTTCACCCCTTACTTGCTTGTTCAACTACTTGACCTCTCTGCTTTTTTTTCTATCCATGTTATCTTTATTTCCTGATCCTATTCTGATTTCATAGCCTGTAATTTTAGTAGTACTTTTGCTAATATTCTAAATACCTTAATTTCCCTGTTTTAGTTTTATTCATACCTTCACCCCCATTTTAAAAACCAGATTTATGTTAGGTTCTTCCATGTCCCTACTTTCTCCCTGCCTTCCCAAGTAGGCATGCTCTGCAGGACATAGTCATTCAACAGGGCAGGTTGTAACCATTTAAGTTCATTACTCAAGTAGGAATTCCCTGGCGGTGCAGTGGTTAGGACTCGGCACTTTCACTCCCGGGCCCGGGTTCGATCCCTGGTCAGGGAACTAATATCCCTCAAGCCTCATGTTGTGGCCAAGAAAGAAAGAAAAAAAACCCAAAAAGTAAATAAATAAATTCATTACTCAAGTGGACCTTCAACACCTCCTTCCAATTGTATTGAATATTTTCAATTTTTGAAATAAGTATTTTTCAATCTTCTTCACCATTCTCCAACACCCCCCTTTTCACAGTCACCTAGCAGATGCTTTCTACTTCAAAAAGAAAATATGTCACCAGAAAGAATTCACTCAACTTCCCTCCTATTAAACATACAAAAATAAACATATGCCTACATCTGCAACTGTTTTTTCCTCATAATGCAATAAGGAAGTTTTCTTTTCAATTATGTTTATCTCCTATTCCCTCCCACCTTGAAATTTACACAATTTATAATCTAGTTGACTTCCTCTTCTCAACTGGATTATTCTCATCATCTATCCTTCCAACTGCCTCAAACCCACATTTCCCCATTCAGTTGTATTCAGATATAAGGTAAGTTAGCATATGAAGTTTGGGGGAACAATTTTACTTTTAATACTCTATAGACATTGCTTTATTTAATATCTGGTTTTGCTAAGTATTGAAGAGAAATTTGTAGTCTCTCTGTTTTTTTCATTTTTTAAGTTTGTCTTTTAAGCTTGAATGCTTATAGACATTTTTTTGGTGTCCCTTTATTTAAGAAAACTTGCTAAGATAGACCTAATGGTGAGTATGTTAAAAAGCATTTCCAGTCTGCATACACTGATATTTTTCCACTGAGAGAATATTTTCCTGTCTTATCTGATCCTGTTCCACTTACTTTGGTCTCTTCTTTGTGAATTATATCTGCATGTTGGATTTATGATATCTCCTTGTGGTCCTTTTTTTGGTAGCTTAAAGTTAGTCTCTCATTATTCATTTGATTATCTGCAGTATTGGTTCTGCATTTTACTACTTCTATTAGGGGTTTTGATTTTGCTGTTGCATCTTTAGTTTTCTTAAGTTTCTTTCTTATCTCATCTGATTTTCTTTACATTTCCTCCTGTCCTTTCCTCATTAGTATTTGTTTTTCCTGCTTGATAGAGTCTGTGTTTTTAGTCTATTGATGATCCCCACTATTTCTGGACATTTTCTTTTGATTCTGAAGTAGATAATTTTCAGAGGTATGATCTTCTTTTGGGCCATCAAGATTATTTTGACTTTCTGTTGGTTTATAGTATTTTTACAGGCTGCCAGTTTTTTTCTTTTTACTCACCTTTTTCCAAGGCAAAATATATCCATACTATGTATGTCCAGCTATATCCTAAGGTGGCTTAGAGAGGCACTGCCATTAGTGTGCTCTTTGTCTCCATTGCTGTGTATAGTTATGGGCATCAAACTTCCCCAAATACCATGTACTTCTGCCAGAGGTAGAATGATTGATGGGAGTGTGTAAAGAAAAGTACTCTGGGTATCCTGCACCAGCATGATAGAAGGATGGTCATCTCTGAGTCAGTGGGCAGAAGGGGAGGTGTGAAAGTGTCCCCCACGTTTTCAGGGTTTTTTGTTTCATGAAGTGGAGTCTGGGAGTATAACAAAGAGACAACTGGGTAGATTTCTCTTACTCCAGCTTTATCTGTTTATAGTTAGGAGAGACTCCCTCTTAGACTCTGGGAATGGAATATCTGTTGGAATAAGCTTTAATGGTTACTTTGAGTTTCTTAAATACTTCTAATATTTGAGAAACTAAGCAGCATTCACATTAACTTAGAAATATTTAGCAAACAAACAAAAACAAGCTTGTTCCTTCTGCCTCTGTCATGTTATTCTTTTTTTCCATAGCTGGATACATTATGTCAGTTTTTCTAGAACAGTGGTTCTCAACCTTGGCTACACCTGGGAGATTTTAAAACATTTTGATGGCCAAATCCCATACCAGTCAGAATCTCTGTGGGTGGTACCCAAGCATAGGTATTTTTAAAAAATACCCCAGGTGATTCAAATGTGCAACCAACGTTGAGATCCAGTGTTCTAGAAACTTTGCTATTCAAAGTGTGGTCCATCACAACGCTATGAGACTAGGTATCAATTACTGGAAAAAAACTGTAAAAAATACAAACACATGGAGTCTAAACAATATGCTACTAAATAGCCAAGAGATCACTGAAGAAATCAAAGAGGAAATCAAAAAAACCTAGAAACAAATGACAATGAAAACACGACGACCCAAAACCTATGGGATGCAGCAAAAGCAGTTTCAGAGGGAAGTTTATAGCAATACAATCCTACCTCAAGAAACAAGAAACATCTCAAATAAACAACCTAACTGTACATCTAAAGCAGTTAGAGAAAGAACAACAAAAAACCCTAGAATTAGCAGAAGGAAAGAAATCATAAAGATCAGATCAGAAATAAATGAAAAAGATATGAAGGAAACAATAGCCAAGATCAATAAAACTAAAAGCTGGTTCTTTGAGAAGTTAAAAAAAATTGATAAACCATTAGTCACACCCATGAAGAAAAAAAGGGAGAAGACTCAAATCAATAGAATTAGAAATGAAAAAGGAGAAGTAACAACTGACACTGCAGGAATACAAAGGATCATGAGAGATTACTATAAGCAACTGTACACCAATAAAATGGACAATCTGGAAGAAATGGACAAATTCTTAGAAAAGTGCAAACTTCTGAGTCTGAAACAGGAGGAAATAGAAAATATAAACAGACCAATCACAAGCACTGAAATTGAAACTGTGATTGATTAAAAATCTTCCAACAAACAAAAGCCCAGGACCAGATGGCTTCACAGGCGAATTCTATCAAAAATTTAGAGAAGAGCTAAAACCTATCCTTCGCAAACTCTTCCAAGATATAGCAGAGGGAAGAACACTCCCAAACTCATTCTATGAGGCTACCATCACCCTGATACCAAAACCAGACAAAGATGTCACAAAAAAAGAAAACTACAGGCCAATATCACTGATGAACATAGATGCAAAAATCCTCAACAAAATACTAGCAAACAGAATCCAACAGCACATTAAAAGGATCATACACCATGATCAAGTGGGGTTTATTCCAGGAATGCAAGGATTCTTCAATATACACAAATCAATCAATGTGATACACCGTATTAACAAATTGAAGGAGAAAAACCACATGATCATCTCAATAGATGCAGACAAAGCTTTTGACAAAATTCAACACCCATTTATGATAAAAACTCTCCAGGCATAGAGGGAACCTACCTCAACATAATAAAGGCCATATATGACAAACCCACAGACAACATTGTTCTCCATGGTGAAAAACTGAAACCATTTCCTCTAAGATCAGGATCAAGACAAGGTTGCCCACTCTCACCATGATTATTCAACATAGTTTTGGAAGTTTTAGCCACAGCAATCAGAGAAGAAAAAGAAACAAAAGGAATCCAAATCAGAAAAGAAGAAGTAAAGCTGTCACTGTTTGCAGATGACATGATACTATACATAGAGAATCCTAAAGATGCCACCAGAAAACTACTAGAGCTAATCAATGAATTTGGTAAAGTAGCAGGATACAAAATTGATGCACAGAAATCTCTTGCATTCTTATACACTAACAACAAAAACTCTGAAAAAGAAATTAAGGAAACATTTCCCATTTACCACTACAACAAAAATAATAAAATACCTAGGAATAAACCTACCTAAGGAGGCAAAAGACCTGTATGCAGAAAACTATAAGACACTGATGAAAGAAATTAAAGGTGATACAAACAGATGGATAGATATACCGTGTTCTTGGATTAGAAGAATGAACATTGTGAAAATGACAATACTACCCAAAGCAATCTACAGATTCAATACAATCCCTATCAAACTACCACTGGCATTTTTCACAGAACTAGAACAAAAATTTCACAATTTGTTTGGAAACACAAAAGACCCCGAATAGCCAAAGCAATCTTGAGAAAGAAAATGGAGCTGGAGGAATCAGGCTCCCTGACTTCAGACTATACTATAAAGCTACAGTAATCAAGACAGTATGTTGATTTTGTGCCAGTAGGCACCAAAACAGAAATATAGATCAATGGAACAGGATAGAAAGCCCAGAGATAAACCCACACACATATGGTCACCTTATTTTTGATAAAGGGGGCAAGAACATACAATGGAGAAAAGACAGCCTCTTCAATAAGTGGTGCTGGGAAAACTGGACAGCTACATGTAAAATGAAATTAGAACACTCCCTAACACCATACAGAAAAATAAACTCAAAATGGATTAAAGACCTAAATGTAAGGCCAGACACTATAAAACTCTTAGAGGAAAACAAAGGCAGAACACTCTATGACATAAATCACAGCAAAAGCCTTTTTCACCCACCTCCTAGAGAAATGGAAATAAAGACAAAAATAAACAAATGAGACCTAAGGAAACTTAAAAGCTTTTGCACAGCAAAGGAAACCATAAACAAGACAAAAAGACAACCCTCAGAGGGAGGGGCAAGATGGCGGAAGAGTAAGACGCGGAGATCACCTTCCTCCCCACAGATACATGAGAAATACATCTACACGTGGAACTGCTCCTACAGAACACCCACTGAACGCTGGCAGAAGACGTCAGACCTCCCAAAAGGCAAGAAAATCCCCACGTACTTGGGTAGGGCAAAAGAAAAAAGAAATAACAGAGACAAAAGAATAGGGACGAGACCTGCACCAGTGGGAGGGAGCTGTGAAGGAGGAAAGGTTTCCACACACTAGGAAGCCCCTTCGTGGGCAGAGACTGCGGGTAGCAGAGGGGGGAAGCTTCAGAGCCACGGAGGAGAGCGCAGCCACAGTGGTGCGGAGGGCAAAGCGGAGATTCCCGCACAGAGGAGCGGTGCCGACCAGCACTCACCAGCCCGAGAGGCTTGTCTGCTCAGCCGCCGGGGCGGGCGGGGCCTGGGAGCTGGGGCTCGGGCTTCGGTGCTAGCCAGGAGGGAGTCCGGGAAAAAGACTGCAGCTGCCAAAGAGGCAAGAGAATTTTTCTTGCCTCTTTGTTTCGCGGCGCGCAAGGAGAGGGGATTCAGAGCGCCGCCTAAACGAGCTCCAGAGACGGGCGCGAGCCGCGGCTATCAGCGCGGATCCCACAGCAACAGGGACGCAGAGGGAAAAACGGAGAGATTCCCGCACAGAGGCTCTGCGCCGAGCAGCACTCACCAGCCCGAGAGGCTTGTCTGCTCACCCGCCTGGGCGGGCGGGGGCTGGGAGCTGAGGCGCGGGCTTCGGTCGGATCCCAGGGAGAGGACTGGGGTTGGCTGCGTGAACACAGCCTGAAGGGTCTAGCGCACCACAACTAGCCGGGAGGGTGCACGAGAAAAAGTCTGCAGCTGCCGAAGAGGCAGGAGACTTTTTCTTGCCTCTTTGTTTCGCGGCGTGCAAGGAGAGGGGATTCAGAGCGCCACTTAAACGAACTCCAGAGACGGGCGCGAGCCGCGGCTATCAGCGCGGACCCCAGAGACGGGCATGAGACGCTAAGGCTGCTGCTGCCGCCACCAAACAGCCTGTGGGCGAGCACAGGTCATTCTCCACACCGCCCCTCCCGGGAGCCTGTGCAGCCCGCCACCGCCAGGCTCCCGTGATCCGGGGACAACTTCCCTGGGAGAGCGCACGGCGCGCCTCAGGCTGCTGCAACGTCACGCCGGCTTCTGCCGCCGCAGGCTCGCCCCGCCTCCTCCGTACCGCTCCCTCCCCCCGGCCTGACTGAGCCAGAGCCCCCAAATCAGCTGCTCCTTTAACCCCGTTCTGTCTGGGCGGGGAACAGACGCCCTCAGGGGACCTACATGCAGAGGCGGGTCCAAATCCAAAGCTGAACCCCGGGAGCTGTATGAACAAAGAAGAGAAAGGGAAATCTCTCCCAGCAGCCTCAGAAGCAGCGGATTAAAGCTCCACAAACAACTTGATGTGCCTGCATCTGTTGAATACCTGAATAGACAACGAATCATCCCAAATTTAGGAGATGGACTTTGGGAGCAGGATATATTAACTTTTCCCCTTCTCCTTTTTTTTGTGAGTGTAGATGTGTATGCTTCTGGGTGAGATTTTGTCTGTATAGCTTTGCTCTCACCCTTAGTCCTAGGGTTAGGTCCGTCCGTTTTTTTTTTTTTTTTTGCCTTAAAAATTTTTTTTTTTCTTTTCCCTAATAAATGTTTTCTTAATAATTTTTTCCTTATTTTCTATTTTTAAAAAAATTTTTAATAAGTTTTTTCATATTTTTTAGTTTAAAAAATTAAAAAATTTTTTTTCTTAATAAATTTTTTCTAAATAATTTTTTTATTTTTAGTATAAAAAATTAATAAATCTATTTTTAAAAATTAAAAAAAATTTTTTTTTCTTAATAAATTTACTCTTAATAATTTTTTTTCTTATTTTTTATTATAATTGCTTTATTTTATTTTATTTTATCCTCTTTTTTTCTTTCTTTCCATTTTTTCTCCCTTTTATTCTGAGCCGTGTGGATGAAAGGCTCTTGGTGCTCCAGCCAGGCATCAGGGCTGTGCCTCTGAGGTGGGAGAGCCAACTTCAGGACACTGGTCCACAAGAGACCTCCCAGCTCCACGTAATACCAAACGGCGAAAATCTCTCACAGATCTCCATCTCAACATCAAGACCCAGCTTCACTCAACGACCAGCAAGCTACAGTGCTGGACACCCTATGCCAAACAACTAGCAAGAGAGGAACACAGCCCCATCCATTAACAGAGAGGCTGCCTAAAATCATAATAAGGCCACAGACACCCCAAAACACACCACCAGACGTGGACGAACCCACCAGAAAGACAACATCCAGCCTCATCCACCAGAACACAGGCACCAGTTCCCTCCACCAGGAAACCTACACAACCCACTGAACCAACCTTAACCACTGGGGACAGATACCAAAAACAACGGGAACTACGAACCTGCAGCCTGTGAAAAGGAGACCCCAAACACAGTAAGATAAGCAAAATGAGAAGACAGAAAAACACACAGCAGATGAAGGAGCAGGGTCAAAACACACCAGACCTAACAAATGAAGAGGAAATAGGTAGTCTACCTGAAAAAGAATTCAGAATAATGATAGTAAGGATGATCCAAAGTCTTGGAAATAGAATAGACAAAATGCAAGAAACATTTAACAAGGACGTAGAAGAACTAAAGAGGAACCAAGAAACGATGACAAGCACAATAAATGAAATTAAAAATACTCTAGATGGGATCAATAGCAGAATAACTGAGGCAGAAGAACGGATAAGTGACCTGGAAGATAAAATGGTGGAAATAACTACTGCAGACCAGAATAAAGAAAAAAGAATGAAAAGAACTGAGGACAGTCTCAGAGACCTCTGGGACAACATTAAACGCACCAACATTCGAATTATAGGGGTCCCAGAAGAAGAAGAGAAAAAGAAAGGGACTGAGAAAATATTTGAAGAGATTATAGTTGAAAACTTCCCTAATATGGGAAAGGAAATAGTTAATCAAGTCCTGGAAGCACAGAGAGTCCCATACAGGATAAATCCAAGGAGAAACACACCAAGACACATATTAATCAAACTATCAAAAATTAAATATAAAGAAAACATATTAAAAGCAGCAAGGGAAAAACAACAGATAACACACAAGGGCATCCCCATAAGGTTAACAGCTGATCTTTCAGCAGAAACGCTGCAAGCCAGAAGGGAGTGGCAGGATATACTTAAAGTGATGAAGGAGAAAAACCTACAACCAAGATTACTCTACCCAGCAAGGATCTCATTCAGATTTGATGGAGAAATTAAAACCTTTACAGACAAGCAAAAGCTGAGAGAGTTCAGCACCACCAAACCAGCTTTACAACAAATGCTAAAGGAACTTCTCTAGGCAAGAAACACAAGAGAAGGAAAACACCTACAATAACAAACCCAAAACATTTAAGAAAATGGGAATAGGAACATACATATCGATAATTACCTTAAATGTAAATGGATTAAATGCTCCCACCAAAAGACACAGACTGGCTGAATGGATACAAAAACAAGACCCATATATATGCTGTCTACAAGAGACCCACTTCAGACCTAGAGACACATACAGACTGAAAGTGAGGGGATGGAAAAAGATATTCCATGCAAATGGAAATCAAAAGAAAGCTGGAGTAGCAATTCTCATATCAGACAAAATAGACTTTAAAATAAAGACAATTACAAGAGACAAAGACGGACACTATATAATGATCAAGGGATCGATCCAAGAGGAAGGTATAACAATTGTAAATATTTATGCACCCAACATAGGAGCACCTCAATACATAAGGCAAATACTAACAGCCATAAAAGGGGAAATCGACAGTAACACAATCATAGTAGGGGACTTTAACACCCCACTTTCACCAATGGACAGATCATCCAAAATGAAAATAAATAAGGAAACACAAGCTTTAAATGATACATTAAACAAGATGGACTTAATTGATATTTATAGGACATTCCACCCAAAAACAACAGAATACACATTTTTCTCAAGTGCTCATGGAACATTCTCCAGGATAGATCATATCTTGGGTCACAAATCAAGCCTTGGTAAATTTTAAAAAATTGAAATCGTATCAAGTATCTTTTCCGACCACAACGCTATGAGACTAGATATCAATTACAGGAAAAGATCTGTAAAAAATACAAACACATGGAGGCTACACAATACACTACTTAATAACGAAGTGATCACTGAAGAAATCAAAGGGGAAATCAAAAAATACCTAGAAACAAATGACAATGGAGACACGACGATCCAAAACCTATGGGATGCAGCAAAAGCAGTTCTAAGAGGGAAGTTTATAGCAATACAAGCCTACATCAAGAAACAGGAAACATCTCGAATAAACAACCTAACCTTGCACCTAAAGCAATTAGAGAAAGAAGAACAAAAAAACCCCAAAGCTAGCAGAAGGAAAGAAATCATAAAGATCAGATCAGAAATAAATGAAAAAGAAATGAAGGAAACAAGAGCAAAAATCAATGAAACTAAAAGCTGGTTCTTTGAGAAGATAAACAAAATTGATAAACCATTAGCCAGACTCATCAAGAGAAAAAAGGAGAAGACTCAAATTAATAGAATTAGAAATGAAAAAGGAGAAGTAACCACTGACACTGCAGAAATACAAACGATCATAAGAGATTACTACAAGCAACTCTATGCTAATAAAATGGACAACCTGGAAGAAATGGACAGATTCTTAGAAATGCACAACCTGCCGAGACTGAACCAGGAAGAAATAGAAAATATGAACAGACCAATCACAAGCACTGAAATTGAAACTGTGATTAAAAATCTTCCAACACACAAAAGCCCAGAACCAGATGGCTTCACAGGCGAATTCTATCAAACATTTAGAGAAGAGCTAACACCTATCCTTCTCAAACTCTTCCAAAATATTGCAGAGGGAGGAACACTCCCAAACTCATTCTACGAGGCCACCATCACCCTGATACCAAAACCAGGCAAAGATGTCACAAAGAAAGAAAACTACAGGCCAATATCACTGATGAACATAGATGCAAAAATCCTCAACAAAATACTAGCAAACAGAATCCAACAGCACATTAAAAGGATCATACACCATGATCAAGTGGGGTTTATTCCAGGAATGCAAGGATTCTTCAATATACGCAAATCAATCAACGTGATACATCATATTAACAAATTGAAGGAGAAAAACCATATGATCATCTCAATAGATGCAGAGAAAGCTTTCGACAAAATTCAACACCCATTTATGATAAAAGTCCTGCAGAAAGTAGGCATAGAGGGAACTTTCCTCAACATAATAAAGGCCGTATATGACAAACCCACAGCCAACATTGTCCTCAATGGTGAAAAACTGAAACCATTTCCACTAAGATCAGGAACAAGACAAGGTTGCCCACTCTCACCACTATTATTCAACATAGTTTTGGAAGTGTTAGCCACAGCAATCAGAGACGAAAAAGAAATAAAAGGAATCCAAATCGGAAAAGAAGAAGTAAAGCTGTCACTGTTTGCAGATGACATGATACTATACATAGAGAACCCTAAAGATGCTACCAGAAAACTACTAGAGCTAATCAATGAATTTGGTAAAGTAGCAGGATACAAAATTAATGCATAGAAATCTCTTGCATTCCTGTATACTAATGATGAAAAATCTGAAAGTGAAATTAAGAAAACACTCCCGTTTACCATTGCAACAAAAAGAATAAAATACCTAGGAATAAACCTACCTAAGGAGACAAAAGACCTGTATGCAGAAAATTATAGGACACTGATGAAAGAAATTAAAGATGATACAAATAGATGGAGAGATATACCATGTTCTTGGATTGGAAGAATAAACATTGTGAAAATGACTCTGCTACCCAAAGCAATCTACAGATTCAATGCAATCCCTATCAAACTACCACTGGCATTTTTCACAGAACTAGAACAAAAAATTTCACAATTTGTATGGCAACACAAAAGACCCCGAATAGCCAAAGCAATCTTGAGAACGAAAAATGGAGCCGGAGGAATCAGGCTCCCTGACTTCAGACTATATTACAAAGCTACAGTAATCAAGACAGTTTGGTTCTGGCACAAAAACAGAAATATAGATCAATGGAACAGGATAGAAAGCCCAGAGATAAGCCCACGCACATATGGTCACCTTATCTTTGATAAAGGAGGCAAGCATATACAGTGGAGAAAAGACAGCCTCTTCAATAAGTGGTGCTGGGAAAATTGGACAGGTACATGTAAAAGTATGAAATTAGAACACTCCCTAACACCATACACAAAAATAAACTCAAAATGGATTAAAGACCTAAGTGTAAGGCCAGACACTATCAAACTCTTAGAGGAAAACATAGGCAGAACACTGTATGACATAAGTCACAGCAAGATCCTTTTTGACCCAGGTCCTAGAGAAATGGAAATAAAAACACAAATAAACAAATGGGACCTAATGAAACTTAAAAGCTTTTGCACAGCAAAGGAAACCATAAACAAGACCAAAAGACAACCCTCAGAATGGGAGAAAATATTTGCAAATGAAGCAACTGACAAAGGATTAATCTCCAAGATTTACAAGCAGCTCATGCAGCTCAATAACAAAAAAACAAACAACCCAATCCAAAAATGGGCAGAAGACCTAAATAGACATTTCTCCAAAGAAGAGATACAGATTGCCAACAGACACATGAAAGGATGCTCAACATCATTAATCATTAGAGAAATGCAAATCAAAACTACAATGAGGTATCATCTCACACCGGTCAGAATGGCCATCATCAAAAAATCTAGAAACAATAAATGCTGGAGAGGGTGTGGAGAAAAGGGAACACTCTTGCACTGTTGGTGGGACTGTAAATTGATACAGCCACTATGGAGAACAGTATGGAGGTTCCTTAAAAAACTAAAAATAGAACTACCATACGACCCAGCAATCCCACTACTGGGCATATACCCTGAGAAAACCATAATTCAGAAAGAGTCATGTACCAAAATATTCATTGCAGCTCTGTTTACAATAGCCAGGACATGGAAGCAACCTAGGTGTCCATCATCGGATGAATGGATAAAGAAGATGTGGCACATATATACAATGGAATATTACTCAGCCATAAAAAGAAATGAAATGGAGGTGTTTGTAATGAGGTGGATGGAGTTAGAGTCTGTCATACAGAGTGAAGTGAAAGAGAAAAACAAATACTGTATGCTAACACATATATATGGATTCTAAAAAAAAAAAAAAGTGGTTCTGACGAACCTAGGGGCAGGACAGGAATAAGGATGCAGAAGTAGAGAATGGACTTGAGGACACGGGGAGGGGAAAGGGTAAGCTGGGATGAAGTGAGAGAGTGGCATGGACATATATACACTACCAAACGTAAAATAGATAGCTAGTGGGAAGCAGCTGCATAGCACAGGGAGATCAGCTCGGTGCTTTGTGACCACCTAGAGGGGTGGGATAGGGAGGGTGGGAGGGAGACGCAAGAGGGAGGGGATATGGGGATATGTGTATACGTATAGCTGATTCACTTTGTTATACAGCAGAAACTAACACAACGTTGTAAAGCAATGATACTCCAATAAAGATGTTTAAAAAAATGAAGGACACTGGAGCAGGAATAGCACAAATACCTATTATGGTTGGACTCAAGTAGCAGAAGTGGGAAAAGTGGCTGGAGTGAAACAAAAGGGAGTGGTAAGGATATGATGAATGAGGGTGCAAACTGTGTAATGCATTCATGGTCAGGAACATTTATACTACTGCTCTTTATAAAGAAAATAGTTCAGAGTCAGCTGGAAGGCTGGGACTCAATAACAAGGGATTAACTAGAAGAAAAGAGAATTTTAAAATGTACTTATAGAATAAAGAATGTTAAATATTAAAAAGAAAAAAAGTGTGGTCCATGAGCCAGCAATATTAGCATCACATTTGAGCTTGTTAGAAATATAGAATCTCAGGCCCCATCCCAGACCTCTTGAATCAGAATCTGTGTATTAACAATAACTTTTGGTAACTTAGATGCACATTGAAATTGGACAAACTCTAGAATATTGCTTGTCAAATCTTGTTGCATGTTAGACTCATCTGAGGAGCTTTTAAAAAATGTTGATGCTCAAAGGCTTTTATTTAATTAATCTTGGGTGTTTTCCTAGGTCGTGGTATTTTTTAAAAGTATCCCAGGTGATTTAATATCCAGCTAGGATCAAGAGCCATTGATCTATCTTAAGAAAGTCCTGCCTCTTTATTTGGGAAACTTGGCAATAAGCCAGGTAGCCCAGATTCTCCCACTGATGTGTCAGCCACTATTTTTGGATGCCACCTATTCCTTCCTCCACCAACCATCTGAGTATCTTTATTGCCATTTAGACCTAAGATCTGTTTTATCAGGGACAAAGGTTTGGCACCCTAGTGGTCGCTAGGCAGTAGAACCTCCTATATTTCACTTTTTAAAGTTTCTTCAGGACGAATAATCTGCCTTTATTCCTATTCCACAGTCAGTTTAAGTGCCTTGATAATCAAGTACTCAGTTACATGCTGAGACTGAAACCATATTATGAACACCATCCCACTTGATTTGGGCTTTGATACTCAGCATAGTGTGAATATATGAGATTACTATGCTGAAGCCTTCGAAGAAAATTTCTGACTACTTAAGAAATACTTATTTTACTTGGAAAGATTTCAAAGAAAATCTTTGGAAGACATTCCTACAGGTGCTTTAAAATTATAAAGCATTCAACTTCCAAAGAGGTATGAGATAGAGGAGAATGTAAGGAAGCATCAGGTTCCTCTGCTGGGATCCTGGAGCTTTTATATTGTAAATTGGAGTATGGGTTTATGAAGACATGGAATAATTTGGACCCATATTTCTGGAGCAAGGATCAATTTAACAAAAAGACTTTAGTGTAAATGTTTGAATTTTGGCACTCAAAAATGTTGTCATTCCAATATATGAGAAACATCCACAGAATCCCACTTTATTATATGACCCAATCATGTAAGGCAGTGTTGTTAGGAACCTGGTTGTATCAGTGCTGCATCCAGGGAAAACTGAACAGGCCTTACTGTAGCCAAAGAGATTATGCTCATGTCACAGGCCTGCAATGGCTGGGTTTAGTCCACCAGATCCCATGGTTGGAATGTGATTTCTAGGTGAGTCCAAAGATAGACCCAGCTTTTTGACTGTGTTGTAATGGTGGTGGTGATACTTTGATTATACAGAACTTTTGATGCCTGCAAATAAGTTCAACCTACTTTTGTTACTGCACTTAACACAATTGTTTGTATAAGATTGTGATGATTAATTTTTCTTCCTACTGTAATCAATTCCCTGACGACAGAATACTGCTAAAACTTTGCATCTTGTTAGTTTTAATATTGTCTTTCGTTCACCTTATATAATTTTAAATTATATTTTCAACCAGGAACATGGTTGAGTTGTTTAAAAATAAGTTTGAAGCATTAGCTTGAAGTCAGTGAAAATATAAAAGATAATGAGAGAAATTCAGAACACTTTAATGTTAATTTGCTCCTCAGCCTCCCAACAAAGAATGTAACAGGAGAGATGACAAGAGTGTGTAAATTATAATTAATCTATAAGCACTAGAAATAAATCTTAAAGACATCTACTTTATTAAATGCTTATTTAAAATATGGTACTCAAAGGTACTGTATAAATTAGCACAACCCTTGAATTAGACCTGGGATTTTTCCATTCTTAGATGATAAATTGTGTACACATTTTAGGAAGAATGGAGACATTTCTCCAAAGAAGATATACAGATTGCCAACAAACACATGAAAGGATGCTCAACAACAGTACTCATTAGAGAAATGCAAATCAAAACTACAATAAGGTATTACCTCACACCGGTCAGAATGTCCATCATCAAAAAATCTACAAACAAGAAATGCTGGTGTGGAGAAAAGGGAACCCTCTTGCACTGTTGGTAGGAATGCAAATTGATACAGCCAATATGGAGAACAGTATGGAGGTTCCTTAAAAAACTAAAAATAGAGCTACCATATGACCCAGCAATCCCACTACTGGGCATATACCCTGAGAAACCATAATTCAAAAAGAGTCATGTACCACAATGTTCATTGCAACTCTGTTTACAATAGCCAGGCCATGGAAGCAACCTAAGTGTCCATCGACAGATGAATGGATAAAGAAGATGTGGCACATATATACAATGGAATATTACTCAGCCATAAAAAGAAACGAAATTGAGTTATTTGTAGTGAGGTGGATGGACCTAGAGACTGTCATACAGAGTGAAGTAAGTCAGAAAGAGAAAAACAAATACTGTATGCTGAAACATATGTATGGAATCTAAAAAAAACGGTTCTGAATAACCTAGGGGCAGGACAGGAATAAAGACGCAGAAGTAGAGAATGGACTTGAGGACACAGCGTGGGCGGAGGGTAAGCTGGGACGAAGTGAGAGAGTGGTATCGACATATATACACTACCAAATGTAAAATAGATAGCTAGTGGGAAGCAGCTGCATAGCACAGGGAGATCAGCTCGGTGCTTTGTGACCACCTAGAGGGGTGGGATAGGGAGGGTGGGAGCGAGACGCTAGAGGGAGGAGATATGGGGATATATGTATACGTATAGCTGATTCACTTGGTTATACAGCAGAAACTAACACACCATTGTAAAGCAATTATACTCCAATAAAGATGTTAAAAAAAAAAAGACTTTATTTTTTAGAGCAGTTTTAGGTTTACATGAAAAGTGACAGGAAGGTACAGAGATTTCCCATATACTCCTTGGCTCCACACAGGTATAGCCACCCCTATTATTAACATCACTCACCAGAATGGTACATTTTTTTACCAAGGATGAACTTACATGGACACATCATAATCATGCACAAAACCATAGTTTACCTTAGGGCTCACTCTTGGTGTTGTATGTTCTATGGGTTTGGACAAATGTATAATGACATATATCTGTCATTATAATATCATACAGAGTATTTAAAATCCTTTGGTCTCAGCCTATTCATCCCACTCCCACCCCCAGCAACCACTGATCTTTTTACTCTCTCCATAGTTCTCCAGAATGTCATATAGTTGAAATCATACAGTATGTAGCCTTTTTAGATCAGCTCCTTTCACTTACTAATATACATTTAAGATTTCTCCATGTCTTTTCATGGCTTACTATCTCATTTCTTTTTAGCATCGAATAATATTTTATTGTCTGGGTGAATCATGATAGATTTATCCATTCACCTACTGAAGGACATCTTGGTTTCTTCCAAGTTTTGGCAATTATGAATAAAGCTGCTATAAACATCTGTGTGCAGGGTCTTTTGGTGGGCATAAGTTTCAACTCCTTTGGGTAAATACCAAGGAGTGTAATGCTCTACCATATAGTAAAAGTATGTTTAGTTTTGTAAGAGACTGCTAAGCTGTCTTCCAAAGGAGTTATACCATTTTGCATTCCCAACAGCAGTGAAAGAGAATTCCTGTTGTTTCACATCCTTGCCAGCATTTGGTGTGGTTAGTGTTCTGGATTTGGGGCATTTTAATAGGTGCATAATGGTATCTCATTGTTTTAATCTGCATTTCCCTGACAATATATGATGTGGAGCATCTTTTCATATGCTTATTTGTCATCTGTATATCTTTTTTGGTGAGTTGCCTGTTAAAATCTTTGGCCCATTTTTTGATCAGGTTGTTAGTTTTGAGTTTGAAGGACTCATTTATGAATATGAAAGAACTATAATCATTTCTAGGATTCTTGTAACTTTTATATTGACTGAACACTACTTGTGGGATTTAATTATAAAGTAACTCTATTTCTGGCTTGTACCATCCCTTTGTATTTACTCAGTGGATCTAATTGTTATTCTGCTCCTGAATGAAAACTCTGATGGGTTCTCCAGCCTTTCTAGTCACTCGTAGGTAACTTGAAGTCCTCTAATAAGTAACTAAAATATTTAGTCTCATGTAATAGTGAAAACTTTGAACTTGCTTTAACTGTAAGGCCTTTTGCCTCCCTCTCTTGCCCAGGTGTGCTCCAGTTGAGAACAGAGAATGTAGGTGCTTTTTTCCCCTCCTACCTTGAACTTCTTCTCCTTCTTCCAGATGCTCCATCATCTTTCTAACTCTAGTTTCTGATCCATTCAGATCTGGAGCATAGGAAATGAAAAGAACTAAGTGGAATGGGGCAGGAAAGCTCTTACTTAGCTGGTAGTCTTACAAGCTGATGTCATACTCTCCAGGCTTAGCAAGAATTTAAATTGACTCATTTTCTTTTACCTGCACTCTTTTCTGCCTTATTACTTATTCTTCCTTATCCCCCAGGTATTCAGCTACAGTGATGGATTCGCTCTGCTAAAGTCTTGTAATTGCTCCATGGCAGCCTCTTGGACAGCATCTAAGATGACCCCACATTCCACATTCTCTCTGTCTTGCATATTCTCTCTCTCTCTCTGTCTCTCTGCTTCTCTCCAACTCTCTCTGTCTCACAGGTGCAGCCCATATATGATTCACAGAAGACATGCACACACTCATTGCCCTGGTATATTCTGGAGTGCATGTTATACACAGCAGCAATCTCAGCCATCAGCAGCTAGGCAGACTTTGTTTCTCAGGGAGGAATCATACCCCAGTCCATTGCGGGGAGACATGTTAAATTCATGATGCCCTAGAGCACTACTCACTTGTCTTGAGGGAGAGGCAGACAGCCTACTCCCCTCCTTTTGTGAGGGATTAAGGAAACTTGGGACTCACATTACAGCTTTCTTTGAAGAAATTCTTTCCAGAATGTATCTGCTATTTTCAACTTATGATCTTTTTATAGCCTTAGCATGGGTAAAGAGTTAGAGTTAAATAACTAGGTTTTTAGGAACATAGTTTGTAAATTCTGCATATAGTCTCATGTCCCCTTTGGAGAGGAATACCTGTTGGTTCTTGATGCTTCAGCTGAAATGTTCTTTTTATCAATCCATAACAAAATTAACTAATTAGCATTAATAATAAATATATTTTTTCAATTATAAAATGAATTAAAATATAGGAATCCAAATGAATAGATTATATAGGACATTCAAATAATATGAGCAAAATTTTAAAGTTCAAATGAAGATGGAAAATAATACTGAGCTGCAAAGAGACTGGAGACATCCATTTGGAACAGAACCATTAAACTTGTCATCATTTCATGATTTCAGAAGATAGTCTGAATATTGATTTATCTGAAATATAACAAGGATAAAGAAGAAGAAAAGCACCTATAATTCAGAAATGCAAAATGGTAAACATCTAGTGAATCTGCTTTCTTGATCTAGATGTCATTGTGTATGAGGCCTGTGGTTTTCATGACAGTAAGATCATATATGTAAAAGGGAATTTTCCAATTCACTTCTGTCATTATACTTGTTCTGTTGTTATAAGAAGTATATTTCTCAACATATTTTTGACTATTCTCCAGAAAGGGCCTGAAAAATAGAGAACTTTTGGACAGGGCCTACAGAAAGGAGAGTATTTTCACTGATTATTAGGAAAAATGTATTTAAGACCCTGGTTAATTCATATGTGAGTAATTAAAGCAGTAGGAGTAACGTAGCTAACAATGAAAAGATGAAAGTTTGCAAAGGAACTTGCTTATTTCCAGTTATGATTCTATTAGTGGCTTTCCTCAGGTAACTTTGTAAGTTTGATTTTAACTAACCATTTGTTGAAAATATGGTCTGTATTCCAAAAGAAATATTGATAGTTTGTTTATTTCTGATTGTAAAAGTAATATATGGTCTTTGGCATTCCAGTGCTGTTGAACATTAAGCTGTCCAAATCCTCTCACTCCTGGTTCTCCTCATTGATTCTACAGCATCTGACATTATTGACTTCTTATTCTTCTTGAAATCCTTTTCTACCTTGACCCCTGTTGTACTACTCTCTCTATCAGATGTAAGCTTTATAAGGGCAGAGGGTTTTTTTCTGTTTATATCTGTCTAATTCACCTGACCAATGGAAGGTGCTCATTATATATATATTTTTTTATTAATTAATTAATTTATTTATCTTTTGGCCGTGTTGGGTCTTCGTTTCTGTGCGAGGGCTTTCTCTAGTTGCGGCAAGCGGGGGCCACTCTTCATCGCGGTGCGCGGGCCTCTCACTATCGCGGCCTCTCTTGTTGCGGAGCACAGGCTCCAGACGCGCAGGCTCAGTAATTGTGGCTCACGGGCCTAGTTGCTCCGCGGCATGTGCGATCTTCCCAGACCAGGGCTCGAACCCGTGTCCCCTGCATTAGCAGGCAGATTCTCAATCACTGCGCCACCAGGGAAGCCCCTATATATTTGTTTAATGTATAAATTCTTTTACATATCTACCTAATCCTCTTCTGATTTTTTTAAACTCTTCCTCATCCTAAATCTTAAACCTTATTATTCCCCTGATGCTGAGTCTTCCCTCTCTATTCTTTCATTTTTGAGTCCTCATCCATTGTAATCAAATGACTTCTCTAGTTAAAGGCAACCCATGTCTTTACCTCTGACCCTGTCGTCTTTTCCAGAATCAAATATCCACCTTTCCTGTGACCATCTTTATATGTTTGAGCCATAATCACCTCAAACTCAGCATATCTAAAAGATGTCTCTTGTGCTCTCAGCCTACAATACTGGCTCCTCATTCTGACAACCCTTTTTTTCCCCTAGTTTTATTGAATAATAATTGACATACCTCACTGTATAAGTTTAAGGTGTATGGCATGATGGTTTGCTTTACATATGTTGTGAAATGACTACCATGATAGGTTTAGTTAGCATTCATCATCTCATATAGATACAATAAAAAGAAAAGAAAAAAATGTCTCCTTGAGATGAGTACTCTTAGGATCTACTCAACAACTTTCCTATATATCATACAGCAGTGTTAACTATAGTCATCATGTTGTACATTACATCCCTAGTACTTATTTATCTTATAACTGGAAGTTTATACCTTTTGACCATTTTCCTCCAGTTCCCCATCCCCCTCCCCCCCAAAGCCGGTAAGCACAAATCTGATCCCTTTTTCCATGAGTTTGGTGTTTTTGTTTTGTTTTATTGTTTTGTTTCATCTTGTCTTTTTTTTTTTTTTTTTTTTAGACTCCACATGTAAGTGAGATCATATAGTATTTACCTTTCACTGTCTTATTTCACTTAGTGCCTTCAAGGCTTACCCGTGTTACAACCCTCTTTTAATTAACGGCACTGTTATTTTCTCATTCTCCGTGCTTCAATTCTAAACCTCTCTATTTTGACAGGCCTATATTTTCATTGTAACCATCCCCACTACCACTAGCATCAGCATCAGTCATCATTAATAATATTTATATAATGCTTTATAATTTGAAAAGTATTTTTGGATGCATAATTTTTTCTTTAGGGACTAGATCCTATCTCCTTCTAAGAGACTAATTCTGGCAGCTGGAAATATTTCCTATTTAAAGTATTTAATTTGTTATTGAACAGTAAATTTTAAATGACAATTGAGATAAGTATAGCAAGGAGAAGTATAGAGTGCTATGAGTTAAGGTAACAGGTGCCTGACTTTATTGCATATGAGTGTGCTTATATGTGTGTTTGTGTTTTATGAGGCTGATTAGGTAGGCTTGGTGAAGCATATTACAGTGAAGTAGATGCTGAAAGATATGTAGGAGATCTAGAGGAAACAGTATGTGCGATGGCCCTGAAGTGGGAAGGAGCATGGTATTTTTAAAAATCTGAAAGAAGGCTAAGGTACCCAGAATGGAATTGCAAGGGAAAGAGTGGCAGAAGGTAAGGCTAATAACGTAGGCAGAGGCTAGGGCCCCATCACAAACATATATTGATACAGAAAGTATGACACTATATTATGTTTTATGCAATATGTATATTTTTCACTTTTGACTTCTGAAATCCTGTCATGACTTAATTATAACCTAATCCTTTAAGTTACTGATTAATTGGTTTATTTTCACAAAGTATTTAATATTATAGATTTCAGTAATCACTGTTGCTTGTTACTGATTTACTCATTCTTTTGTGTTTTAAAAAATGTTTGAATATACCAGATGTTTTACTGGAATAACATTGAATTTATAAGATGGTTTTCCACTATTGGGCTTTCCCATTAATATAAACCTATTCATTTATTTAGGTCTACTTTTACATCATTCAATAAAGTTTTATAATTTTCATCACAAATGTATTGATTGAACAACACATTTACCAGGTAACCCAGCAATCCTACTCCTAGGTATTTGCCCTAGAGAATAAAAACTTATGTTCACACAAAAACCTGTACAAGAATACTTATAGCACTTCTATTCATAATTGAAAAAATTGTAAACTAAATACCCTTCAGTAAGTGAATGGATGAAAGAAAACTATGGTACATTCCTGCAATGGACTATTACTCAGCAATAAAAAGAAGGAATTACTGATACATTCAGTGACACAGATAAATCTCAAAATCTCAAAGGCATTATGATAAGTGAATAACAACAGTCTCAAAAAGCTATACATTGTATGTTTCCATTTACATGGCATTCTGGAAAAGGCAAAACTATAGCAGTAGGGACCAGATTAGTGGTTGCCAGGGGTTAGGAGAGGGAAAAGGTTGTGACTACAAAGAAGCATCACAAGGGAGTTCTTTGGTGAATTATATTCAGCACAGTTTTAGTATAAGTGAATTTTATCATAGTCTACTCTTATGAATATTACCATAAAAGGTAGCATATGTGATGAAAGAAAATGTGTGTGTGTATAAGAGAGATGTAGAAATAGTTTCCATGATGTTATAAGTAATCCAAAATAATCATCACATTTGATTTTATCTTTGATAATATAGATACATTACATATTTACATTTTACATATTTATGATCCCGCATTATACTAGACTTAATATAATGCCAAATTTAGTCTTAATTTCCCAAGTCTACTCCGGCTGCGTGCTGCAGTGTGGGGGGCAGGGGAGAGGTGAGTTTGGAGTGGTGTTGAAGGCGGTGACCGGGACATTTCAAGCTCCGAGTCGTGATAATGCATGTCCATGTCTCTGATTTCCATAGACACCCCGTCACAGCGGGTACAGTTTATTCTGGGAACTGAGGATGACGATGAGGAACACATCCCTCATGACCTTTTTACGGAACTGGATGAGATTTGCTGGCGTGAAGGTGAGGATGCTGAATGGCGAGAAACAGCCAGGTGAGGATATTTTTTGTTGAAGGATGAAGGTATACTAAAGAATGTTCATGCTATTAGAAAGAGAGATATCTAATGCCACAATTTTGCAAACATCCATCAGTGCTGCTGATTTCTGAAATTGCTCGTCTGGCCTGGGCATATCCTATAACGGTATATGGGTCAGGATGAAACCTGAAGGCTGTAATTAGAGTAAACAGTGATGCAGAACCAGCAGAAGCCGCAGTCTTAAACAGTAGCATAATTTGCGTGTCATCAGGAAAACAGTAGATATCTAACAGTAATCTATTTCTATCTTTTCAACTGCTAGGTTGTGCCCCAACTGGTGATATTATATGGGACTTTTTAAAAGAAAGGGCAAACATTATAAGAGACTTTAGTTGGAGTCCTGAATTTATGTACTATTTGTTGAGGGTAAAAATATTTTGTAATGTGTTTCTGGGATATATATACATTTAAACATAGTGGTTTTTAAAAATAATTTTTAAGAAATTACGTTTTCTGTCATTTATAATTAATATTTCCATATTGCTATGTAATTGATGAATTACTGTCATCCTTTCTTGCTCATTTACTCATTTATTTAACAAACATTTATGGTCTATTGTGTGCCAGGTGCAATGGATATAGAACAACAACAACAAAAATCTTAGGGAATTCCCTGGCGGTCCAGTGGTTAGGACTGTGCTTTCACTGTCGAGGGCCCGAGTTCAATCCCTGGTTGAGGAACTAAGATCCCACAAGCCACACCAAAAACAAGAAAAAAACACCTTAGATCTTGCTTTTAACAACCTCACCTCTAATACGGGATTTAGATAAGTAAACAAAGTTGTAAGTACTGTATAATGAATGCTGTGATACAGGTGTGCACTAGGAACTGCGGGCACGCCTAGGGTTGTCTTTTTACCTGCTACTTCCGAAATTTTAATGTGAATACATATCACCAGGGATCTTGTTGAAATGTAGATTCAGTAGACCTTAGGAATAGAGTCTCAGGTCTTGCATTTAATCATTGCCTTAACTCTAGCCAGAGGTAGTGTGGAATTAAATGTTCAATCATGATAATATTATAAATAATACTGGCCTGGTTAATTCTTGTTTGATATAGTTTAAGTGGTCTTTGTAGCTCTCTTTTACTTAAAATATACTAAAAGTAAATAGAAGAAGATAAAAATGGCTTTCACCTAGTTCATCTCTGTTAACATTAAAAAAATAAAGCTAACTAATTTAAAACTCAAAAATCATAGGAAGATAAAAAAGCAAGAATATTGCTCTACTCTTCTTCATAGTACTTCTCCTCAAAGGTAATCACTATTAATTGCTTCTTGTACATCTTTTCATAAAAATTTTAATGCCTAGATCTGCGTGTAAATGTATGCCCTTTTTATATTTACATAAGAGGTATTATATACTGCGTTCATGCCTTGCTTTTTTCACTTAATATATTTGGATCATTTTCCATATTATCAATACAGATTACTCAATCTTTTTAATCTCTTTAATGACTGCATCACATTTAGTTATGGATGAACTTTCATTTATTTAGCCAGTCTTGATAGGGATTTAGGTTGCTTTGGTTTTTTTTTGCTGTAAACATTGCTGCAATAATCATTTACACATATATTTTGGGATTATTTTGTAGGTATTCATGTAGGGTGAATTTTTAGCAGTGGAATTTATGTGTCAGAGAGAGCAGACTTTTTTTTACTTTTATAGATATTGCAAAATTGCCTTCATAAAATGTTTTGGTAATTTATACTTCCCTCAACAATGTATAAGAATGCTTATTTCCCCCAAACCTTTGCCACACAAAATCAACAAACTTGTAAAAATTTTGGCTAATTTTATAGATGCAAAATAAATCTCAGTGTTTTAATTTGTATTTCTCTAATTATTAGTGAGATTGAACATCTTTTCATATGTTTTTATTTTTTTCCTGAGAACTAGCTGTTCATTTCCTTTACCTGTTTTATTTCAAGTCATTCATTTTTTTACTTGTGTTTTTTAATGCCTTAAACTGGTGGTATGTTATTCTGTGTGAATTACCTTTTTTAATGAAAAAACTACATAAATTAAATTCTTTCTGATGCTATTATAATATTTTAAATATAGAACTAAATTTGAAACAGTTTTTATATGACCTGGCAAATTTTGAGATTAAGAACCATCTACCTAATTTTTTTCTTCCAATTGCATCAAAAACTAAATATTATTTTCAAGGATATAATATGTGTGCTCATCTTCTTTGATGACAGAAAAACAATATATGATAATATTCTCCACCAATTAGTGTTATACATTTTGCTGTTTCATGATTAAAGAGTTGTTGCTAAGGAATTTGAAGTGCAAACCTCCCTGTTTAAGGCTAGAGGCATCCGTCTTCAGCTGGTTCTAAGAAACAGGTGTTCCTGGCTGACTTGAAGGAAGGAGATCTGGTGGTTATGATGACTATACAGCTCTGGTTAGAATCTCTTTAATCAATTGCTGAGAAGTACTTTTTGGAAGCATTTCTTTTTATTTCTTTCTTCACTCTCATCCCTCAGAATAGAGCTGAGAAGTAAGATTGGAATATGCGTTTTGACAGGAGTAACTCCCTTATTATTAAAATGGTTGGTGATTTTTCACCTTCCAGATCAAATGGTGATCTATTCCTTTTAAGCAGTAACTTCCTTGTAACTTTCCCACTCTCATCAAGCTAGGAGATAGCAGAGCAATGCTAGAATCTAGCTCTTTTCGTGTCACAATTGAGCAGGTAGGATTTTATCATGCTCTAATGGATTAACTTGAACAACATGTTTATCCTAAGCCATCAAAATATGTTGCTGTTTATTTATAAAGAATGAGAGAGGTGACCCAGTTACTTATTAGTATTCTCTAATGTTGTTAGATAGGACTTGTGTTCTTAGCCCTGCTTCTGGAACCTTATGCACGGTGCAGGTATTTGAGGTTCGGGAGACATCTGATGAACAATCAAAATAGTAACAGACATTGAAGAGGAGAGTAGATGAATTTTGGCTGAGACATAATACGTCAGGGAAGAACAGAACGTGTTTACTGAGGACTTAGAAATGGAGTAGGTTTTAAAGTGGTGGAAGTAATTTTGTTCTTGATGCCCTAGTTCATCTAACAAAACTAAGTTTAGTTAATTCATGACTCCATCTGATTTTTCAAATGCAATTTAATTCTAATAAATCATTACCATAACCATTTGAAGTACTTCTTTCTTTTGATTAGTATTCCAGGGGGATTAATAATTTTCTACCCTAATAGTAGAAATAAAAAGGATATTTTATCAGCACATTGCACCTGCCACATATCACATCTTGAATAATTCATGCCCACTGTTGTTGCCAAGTAAAACTTAAGCAAAGTTTCAGGTTTTGAAGCTAAATTTTTGAATAATAATTATTTAATAAATGTTTGTGAAAACCAGCTGTTCACTTTTTAAAAACCCTAAAAGAAGCCATATGACAGAGCTAATGAAATCAACACAATTACAATGTCCTGCTTATAAATAACATATAATGTTATTAATAGAAAAATACCCAAAGATACCACAGCTGTGCAGTTGTGCAGACAACATGCTTGACTCACTGTGGTTGCGCTTTAAAAATGCTTCCCACAAGTGAGCTCAGCAGAGGCAAAGAAAGGGATAGCAGTTAGGCCTCTGATACATACATGGTAATGTGGAAAAAGATTATTACATCAAAACAATTTTATTGATGGTGTGGAGGTATTTGATATTTAAAATTGGTAAAGGGTCAAGTCATCAGGATTTTTCAGTGCAATGTGAGGTGTGAAAATAATATGAATTAAGAACAGCTAATGTCAATAAACTCTAAGTTTGGATATATTTTAATACCCCTTTCCTCTTGAAATAGGTACTTTATGATTACATATGTTAATCTCCAGCCCCCACTCTAACCATGTTCCCCCTTCACCCTCCATATCCTTAACTCTACCCAAAAAGGATGTTTTCTCTTGAGAATTCATGACTTCCCCCAAGACTATCATTTTGGATGATATGGTAACTCCTTTACTCCCTTTTTGGGTAGAATCAGAGAATAAAAATTATTAGAAAAGTTAAACTAAATTAGTGAGAATAAAATAAACAGAAAGTTAAATTCTATAGAAAACATCTATCTCTAATTTGCAGAAGAATTTTATTTTGTAGGTTTCTAATATGAGTATTGTAGAGGAGATTATCATCAACTTAATCCTCAAAGAATTCAGGAAACACCTATTTTATGTTGTTGTTGCTTAGTAGAAAGAGATTCCAATGTGTTAATTATGGATGAAAACAGACACAGACATACTGAAGGAAATGAAAATAATCTCAACAGAGTTTAAATCCACCCCTCCCCCTTAGAAAATGTCATGAAGTTGGCCTACAATTTTGGTTTTTTTCATTGTCCATCACATCTCATTCATGCCTGTGAGACTCTTGTTTGCTTTGGTTTGCTATTCAAACAAATGTCAGCTGAGTTTATTTGAAAACTGGAATAAATTGCAGCACTTTAGGTCATTAACTGAAACCAGGCATTTTGTAACTGACAGTATATTCAGTGACTACAAATCTTAAAACAGGATTTGGTGTGTTCTTAGACCTGCTAGTTTCTATCTTTGGAGTATGAAATGGAATGAAAAACAGAAAAGAGAGATATACTTATGTATCTTTAAAATATATTCATTTAAATATCTTTTAAAGCTTTTGGCATCATTCTGGAGTTGGCATAAAACACTGAATCTTGAAATGTTTAGTAACTTGATATTTGTAACTTGTGGGTTCCTTTTTATGGAAAGTATCTTATGTTTCCTCCTGTAATACTCATAAAACCTATGCTTATATCAAACCATCCATGCATATAACTTATGTTTGGCCATCCAAACTGCTTGGAACTCACAAGAGTCTCCATTCTTGGTCTAAAAGATCAAGCCCCCAGTTTGAAAGAAATTATTCTAAAGGAAGGAGTTTTTGTTTTTAAAATGTCTTCTCAGATAGACATGTAGATCAATGGAACAGAATAGAGAACTAAGAAAAACTAACCCAAGTACAGCTAACTGATTTTTGACAAAGGTGAAGGAAGAATTGTCTTTTCAACAAATGGTACTGGAACAATTAGAGATCTACATATAGGTAAAAAATATTAACTTCAATCTAAACTTCACAGTGTATACAAAAATTAATTCAAAATTAATCATAAATCTAAATGTAAAACATAAAGCTATGCAAATGTTAGAGAAAACATAAGAGAAAATCTTCAGGACCTAGGGCTAGAAGATGAGTTTTTATTTTATTTATTTATTTATTTTTGGCTGTGTTGGGTCCTCATTTCTGTGCGAAAGCTTTCTCTAGTTGCGGCAAGCGGGGGCCACTCTTCATCGCGGTGCGTGGGCCTCTAACTATCGCGGCCTCTCTTGTTGCGGAGCACAGGCTCCAGACGCGCAGGCTCAGTAGTTGTGGCTCACGGGCCTAGTTGCTCCGCGGCATGTGGGATCTTCCCAGACCAGAGCTCGAACCCGTGTCCCCTGCATTGGCAGGCGGATTCTCAACCACTGCACCACCAGGGAAGCCCTAGAAGATGAGTTTCTAGGCATGATACCAAAAGCACAATCTTTTGAATAAAAGAAGAAAAGAAAATATTCTTAAATTGGACTTCACCAGAATTAAAAACTTTTTGCTGTGAAAAATCCTGTTAGAGGATGAAGACAAACTACAGAGAGAAAATATTTGGAAACCATATATTTGACAAAAATATTATATCTAGAATATGTAAAGAACTCTAAATGTTCAACAGTATGAAAACAAATCAACTGGAAAAATGGGCAAAAAAACAGGCCTTTCAAAGAAGAGATACACGTGGCACATAAACACATAAAATGGTGTTCAACATCATTAGTCATTAGGGAAATGTAAATTAAAACCACTATGAGATACCACTGCACACCTAATAGGATAACTAAAGTAAAAAAAAAAAGTCATAATAGCAAATGCTGGTGAAGATATAGAGACACTGGATCTCTCAGCTATTGCTGGTGTGAATGTAAAATGGTAGCACTGCTCTAGAAAACAGTTTGATAGTTTCTTATAAAACTAAGCATGCATTAGTAAATATGACTCAGCAATCACAGTCTTGGGCATTTATCCTAGAGAAATGAAAACTTATGTTCACACAAAACCTCTACATGAATGTTCATAGCAGCTTCATTTGTAATCGCAAAAACCTATAAACAACTCAAATATCCTTCAGTATGTGAATGGTTAAATAAACTTTGGTACATCCATACAGTGGAATACTTTTCAACAATAAAAAGGAACAAACTATTGATGTATACAACAACTTGGATGGATCTCAAGGACATTGTGTTTTAGTGAAAAAATGTCTATCTCAAAAAGTTGCAAACTATATGATTCTATTTACATAACATCCTCAAAATGACAAAACTATAGTGATGAAGAACAGATTAATGATTACCAGGGGAAAGAAACAGGGTGAAGATTGGGAATATAAAGGAAGCTCATTTGTGGTGATGGAACAGTTTTGTATCTTGATCATGGTGGTGGTTTTTACACACACACAAACACACGTACAACCCCCCCCCCCCATATCTCCTCAAGATTCTTAATCTAAATATTCCCTTTCAAAGGAACCAAGATAAAATGATGTAGATGCTTCGTTACTTATTTAATTATTTTCACTGTTATCTGGAAGTAAAATTTAACTATAAATTCACTTAGAAGAAGGGGTTGGATCATTTTGCATAGATCAAGAAGCCCATGGATATTTAAAAATGAATTTATTATTAGCGTTATTACAACTTACAAACAATATTATTGTATGGGTCAGTCTATAGATTTATACTTAAGTAATTAAGAAACAATATGGTTTTTTTAGTAATGTATCAACACTCTTTTCAGGATTTCGTGGGTGAAAATTTTAAATACAACATTTTAGTAGCAATTCTATATAGAAAGATGACAGAAAGTACCAGAGCTCCAGAAATGAGAAATCTATAGTCCCCCAAACAAAATTACACCCTTTTATGACCCTAATTCTTCTTTAGTACACAACAGACTGGAAACTAGATTTCAAATCTAACAAGGTTCTTCAGTCAAAATAACACCAGCATAAGTGACACTGTAAAGACTCCCTTCTTTTATTCTTTTTGTCTGAAAAACCACGTCATATGTGAGTAGTATATAAGGTGACAGAAGATTTAATAAAAGTTGTATCCACTCTCTTGGTACACCTTCTGTGGATAACATAAGACGAGAGGGAGAGAACACAGAACATTTTTCAACTTGAGATTTGTTCCAGACAAGAACGAAAATTAAATGTTAAATCCCTTGTTTTCACCATAGGCTTTAGCATAAGATATCTGAGCTAAAAAAGTCCATAAATCCAACTGAAGTAATTGTATTATGGTAGAAAATGGGCACAGACTCTGGAGAAAGACAAGAACAGTTGGAGTTGATCTGGTTTGACAAGGTTAGTGACTAGGTGATCTTGGACAAGTTTTGAATGTGTTGAATTTGTCTCATCATTTTACAGATGAGAAAACTGTGGCCCAGAGAAGTTGAAAGACTTTCCCTTGGTCACACAGCAATTTAGATATAGAGTAGGACCCAAAACCTAGATTTCTTTTTATTCCCAACTAGTCCAATGCACTTTCCACAGTACTATCCCATTTCAAAATGTCTGTCAAGAGGTTGATCCTTGGAGATATTGACATTCACAATGTGACCATGGCCTTACTTTTATACCTGACAAGAAATACTAGATTATTATATTTATCAAAAGTATATTCACTCTCACCATTAATTCTAATTAGGAACTTGATGCTGGTATGAATTGCTAAAATTTGTATCAGTTAGGATAGGCTAAATTATGCTAGAAAAAATATCCTGTAATTTCAAAAGCTTAAAATCACAAAGGTTTATTTATGGTTCATGATACATGTCCATCATGAATCAGTGGAGGCTTGCACCACTGCACTAGTCGTTACTCAGAGACTCTGGATGATAGAACCGCCTACATCTTGAACATAGCTGGTGGCCACAGAGGGAAAAAGAGCTCCAGAGGGTCTCATCCTAGCAATGAAAAACTCCAGTCTGGAAGTGGCACAGATAATTTCTGCTCACAATTCTTTGTCAACAGTGGCCTCACCCAGTTAAAAGAAAGCCAGGTAGTGATATCCTACTCTTTACTAAGAAGAGAGGGAGAACTAGTTATAGTTGGTGAGCAGTATTAATGACCATCCCATGATCTGTGATGCATTATGGCCCTGTAAAGGGCTGAAAATCGTTAAGATTCACTAATATGAAAAAATTCCCAACTGCGTAGACAAAAATACTCTATAAAATTGTCACCATTTGAAGAGATACTGTCAGTGATTGGTGCTTAAATATAAGTTTTTTCAACCTTCAAACATTCTCTAAACTTATGATAAGCATAAATATATACCTGTAAATTTTTGGCAGGCATAACTGTTCTTCCCTATTAGTTTCCTTTTTACTTCCTGACGTTTTCGTCCTTGAACTCTGAGGACAGATCCATAGCTATCTTTATCTTTCTTGGAACTCTACACACTAATCTTTCTGACTAGCCCTTTTGGTTAGTTTTTTTTAGCTGGCCGATATACTGGTTCTTAACTATACAAGATGTCCTCTGTTGGAGTTGGAGTTGGGTCATTTGATTACACAAAACAGTAATAAAATATCATATAGAGAGGAAGTTTGAGTGATATTGCATGGAGAGAGGAAGTTAGTGCAAAAGTGACAAGGAGAGAAAAAATGAGGAAAATGGTGGGGGATGGAGAGAGGAGAGGCATTTAGGCTAGGGTTCATTAGAAATGGTGGAATTAATTTGGTTATCTACTAAGATTAAAAAGCAAGTCCCTAAAAGAATAAGAGATTTAGTGCTAGTGCCAGAGCAGTAAAATCATTGATTTCTCTTTATCCCTTCCAGTTATCTTAGTGAGAAACAATCTCAGATATTACTACTCATTTCACTCCAAGAAGGCAGTGGTCTCCCATTTGGCACCGTGTTATCAAGGTTCTTCTCCTATTCTCTGGCCCTGGCAGGAACACTCAGGAAATGGGGGCTGAGCTCAGTTCTCGTAAATTTAGTCCCTAGGAAGTGACTACAATCACTAGATTTCATTCAAACAGGCCTAATAAGTATTTTTCCTACAGAATAGTCCCCAAATTATACTAGCTTCCCCAAAAATCAAAGGGCAAAATTGTCAAGAGATTCAAACATTGTTTTAAGACCTCCCACTAAAAGAAAAATGAGTACTGTTTCATTTTCTTTTGCATTTTTTCAACCACCGTTATCTTTCCATGCAGTATACTCTCTTTATTAGTTCTACAACAGATTCCCTGTGACTAAACATTTATATTAATATATTTTTTCAGTGCTAGAAAGATTAATTTAAAAAACTGAGTTTTTCTTTATTTTAAACATATCTTTCAATGACAAAAAGAATGTTTGTTAAATGGAATTAAAATGAAATAAACCAGATGACTTGGGCTGGCTTTTACTTACTTCTGAAATCCTTGAAACCAAGAAGTAATGTGAATAGCTTTATACTTCTACCTTTTATTGTTGGGATAAAGGTTCATTCATCTACAATGTAATATTCAATGTGCTGATAATAATATTTATTTGTAACTTGGGAAAAATTCAAAATTAGGTAATTTAATGCCTGAAGGGAGATCTCTTAAAGTGAATGCAATGCATGTTTTATGGAAATATTTGTGCCATAAATATCAGTGTCTTTATGGTAGTAAAATCATTTGTTTTATACTTATGGCTAAAATTCACCCCCCTTTCTTTTTTTTTCATCTTGGAATGGCCCTCTTTTAATGTGCTTTGTTTTAAGAATAATTTTATAGCAGGGTAATGGTGAAATAAAAACGTGTTACAAATTTTAAAAAATTATAATAATATTTATTTGTATAGGTGGTTGAAGTTTGAAGAAGATGTGGAAGATGGAGGGGAAAGGTGGAGCAAGCCTTATGTGGCCACTCTTTCACTGCACAGCTTGTTTGAGTTGAGAAGTTGTATTCTGAATGGAACTGTGTTGCTGGACATGCATGCCAACACTTTAGAAGAAATTGCAGGTACATCCTTTTTTGCTCCTTAGTCTATTTCACACTTATGGGTACAGCTGATTTTTGTAATTCCCTTTTTCTTATAATTCTATACACATGTGACTTTTAGGAAATTAATTCTCATGATCAGTGTATGAGACCTCAAAAATAACTTTGTTTTACCACCTCATTTAAGATAAAAGAAGTTGAATCTCAAAGAAATATGGTCTAACATGCCAGTGGCAAGTCTAGAACAAGAATCTATATACCTTGGCTTCCATTTAGCATATATTGTTTTTCACCATCATATGTAATTAGACTGTCACCATTAGAAAATTGAAGGAAAAATCCATAAAGCTAGAGATTGATTTTTTTCAATATTCAAATACATGAAATAACCAAATGAAAAAGTTTCAGTAATTAGGAAAAATGTTAGCTTAGAATAGAACAGAAAGGTATGGCCATTTATTTTAAACTGAATTAAAAATCTTGAATTCCAGAGGAGGCCAAGTGATGCAGTTTAGGTTAGTTTGTAATTGTAACTATAGCTTGCCTCTGGGATGAATGATTTGTACTAGAAGTCTATTATGGCTATATCACACAAGCAGTTATATTTAGGAAGCATCTTACTGTTACTCTGGAAATAAAAGCAAAGAACTCCTATATCTTTTCAGCTGGAAGACAAACATTTTAGTAAAAACAAAATAATACAAAAAAACACAGAAATGAGTTTTGAAAGGGTATAAACGAAATGGTTAATGGAGGTTTTTAAAAATAAAAACAAAGCTAGGACTCAGGCAGTTTTAAAAATTCCTAGTTCAGAAAAAAATAAAAACCGTTCCATATGGAATTTATTTGTGGAGTAGAAAGACTTCAGAGAGACTTCAGTGTCTTAATTATATTGTAGAGATGGGAAAAAAACCCAAAACACTCTGTGTGTTTCTGGATCACATAAACGAGAAAATATTATTAGAAAAATAATGTATCTAATTTAATCTTCAGAATAACCTCATAAAGTAAGTGCATTCCCATATTTCAATAAGAAAATAGAAATTGTGAAACTTTCATGGTTCAAGTTCCATTTAAGGGCCTCTGACTTTAAGGTCCATGTTCCTTCTATTACACTACAACTACTGTCTGAAGAAAGAGATGGCTTGAAATGGTTGTTGTTAATTCCTTTAAAATTATTTATTTGGTTGTTGGTGCTGATAGGCATACACACATTGCAATATGTGTGAAAAAAAAGTAAGCATGGAGAGATATTTTGGCTCACAATATTAAGCACAAACAAAAATACACACACACAAAAAACAGGAAAGATGAGCTTTCCTCCCCTCAGTTTCATACAACACCTATAAAGAGATTACACTTAAAATACAGAACTAGAGCCTAAACGACGATATAAAGTTAAATACAGTATACTTTTTGGAAGAACACAGTTTACAGTAACAGATCACACTAAATCAAGACTTAAGGAAATGATTAACATGGAAATTAACAAACTTCCTGAGAACGCTGTTATAGTAGCCATCCAATTCAATTTCCTAGCTTTACATTATGGGGTATTGCTGATACCCAATAAAAATTTTTATGTTTTAATTATGAATGAAATGGCTGGGTTTTTCCTAGTACTTTGCAGTTTAGGAAGCTCTTTTTAGTAATTCTACAACTATCTTTTTGATATTCAAAACAAACTTGGGGCTTAGTATTATTATTGTTATCCTTCATAAATAAAGTGACTCAGAAGGTTAAAGGTCTTGCCCAAAATAAGGAGTTTATTTCTGCTACTTATGTCAGTGATGGCATTACCTTTGAAAATGGATTAATTCAAATGAGTTTTGGATTGGCTGTATGTAATGAAGCTGTCAAATTCCTCAACCAGGCAAAATTAGCCTCAGAAAATTCTCTTCATAGCTTTACCAGGCTTTAAATTTCTTAAAACATGTAATTTCTAATGCTTTCTTTAGGAATTTATTTCTACCAGGAAATATTCTCCTGTTATAATTTGACTAAAACTCTGTTGTTTATCACCTTAGCTTTGTTTTGTTGTCTAAACTTATGCTTCCTTTCCCTAAACCTGCCCTCTTCCCCAAGCTCAACTCTGTAGAATATGTAAAGGTTGTTAGCTCTGTTGACTCTAGCTTTTTAAAGCAAATTACATTTTCTAAGTCTATTCTTACAAATGAAAGTAGTTCAGTGGAAGTCTCAATATCCCAAATAGCTTTTTAGTATTCTTTCTTCTCTTCTAATTAGTCTGTATTTTTCTGCCTCCAAAGTAGACCAACTTTTTTAATGTCCCATTTTCAGCGTACAACAGTGTAAACTGCCATTCAGAAAAGGTCAGTAGTTTAGAGTTAACACCACATAGAAAAATAGGATTACAAGTACCTGTGTTGATCGTTGTTTCCTTAGGTTCCTTTTCAATCATTAATGAGAAGAGATTCTCTCTCTTTGAGTAATTTTAATTTAGTGTATTTAATCCAAAGGTATTTATTTCTGCCCTCAATAAAATCTCATTAATACATTTTCTCTGATAGCTTGTAATTATTTTCTTACTGTTTACTTATTGATATTTTTACTTTGTGACAATTTAGCTGTATTACTAACTGTGTAGTAAATGTTTTACATTTTGAAGACTTCTAACTTTGTATTTTCACATCCATTACTATATTTAATTATCACAGAAGCCTTATGAGGTAGGGAAGAGACTATTTCCTCCATTTTATAAACAGATAAATAGAAAGTGATACATTACAGGTAACACTTGCAGAGATGGGAATAATTTCTTTTGATTAATCTATAATCATAAATTTTGTTTTATTCTATTTCATGGTAATTTGGGACTATAGTGATTAACTTTAAGATTTGGAACTTTTTCTTCACCTCTTATTTATCATACTTTTCTATATGTTAGGCAGTTGCTAATGTATTAGTCACGAGTTTCTGTTTTGCAAAAGCTAGATATAATAGTTTATCTTTAAGGGCTCTAAGCCCTAGTACTTTGCAAATGCACAGGCTCTGCAGCTTAATGTTTTCTAGACATTTCCTAGTAGAGGAATATGACCCAGATATTGTTTTAGAATGGTCAAGGATTTTTATATCAATGTTCTGATATGTTTTTAATAGATTCTTAAATAATTCTTTAAAGAGATTTTTGTAGACTTAGCAGGAGAAAATCCCATTTGTATCTGGCAGGTCTGTCAAGAATTTCTGGTGTAATTAAAGTAGGATTTTCTTTTGGATAAAGTTAATTTAAAAGTGTCTATTTCCCAATGCTTTAAGGAACTCAATAAATTTAAACTTCTTCCTTCAAAATATTACTTAACTTTTCAAATCCAAAATTCTCCAGATATATTTTCTTATCCTGATTTATTCTGATATGGAGATTAATTGTATTAAAAATGCTTCTCAATTATATTCATATAAATTATAGGAAATTTTACGGTTTATGTTAATCTCTTTTAAATTCAGCACTGTAAAGATTAATAATGGAAATATTAAAGTAGTATGTCTACTTTAACCTATTGCTGTCAATGAGGGTAAGTTATTAAAACCAAACCAAAGTTAGTACCATGGACAGATTAGCAATCATAGTTCTCAACTCATTAAAACAACTCTTGTTGTTTAAAATCTTTCATCAAAGGAAAAATCCATAGTTTGCTCCACTGAATATACTCTGCAGATTTGGGAGTATGTTAATAGCCATATATATATTTTATAATGCCTATACTATTACCATCCTTGGTCTGGAAAGTAAGTTTTCTTATGGTAGTTTACATTTTTATTACATACACTCCTGTTAGTAGTGTCAACCAAACTGTAAAATTGAGAACCCCCTATTGCCCACTTCTCCCCCAGCATCTTTGAAGACAATGGATTTTTAAGACAAAGCAATTATATGATCATCTTTAAAGAGGCGGAGATTTATATAGAGTCTGTAAAATCTCATGGTCTCTAGAGGCTTTCATTCAATAGTCAAAATGGATTGATCATGATAAAATAATTGCCTGATTAGGATGAAAAGTATTTTTTCACTTTCTGAGGTTTTTCTACACAAATGCTGCTAGTTTTTCTTGAGCCTGTTTAGTGCTAGAAGACTGTGACCGATTTATCCCTTTTCTTCTTGCTTCTTCTCTTATTATCCAGATCCTGGCATTGAGCTTTGCCAGGCTGGACTGTATTATTGAGGCATCATAGCCTGCTGAGATTGTTGGTCTTGACTCTGGGCCTAAAGCTGTTATGGCCTGTTATCCTTTCTTACTTTTCAAGGTTAATACTAATATATATTACAGTGGTGAAGAGAACAATGCAAGTGATTAGTGAATCACACTCCCTTTGATACTTAAATTTCACCTTAGCATAAGTTATATTCTTAAGCAAGTTGATTAACTTTTCCAGTTCATTAAGACATTGCTTGGTGATGTTATACCTTAAAGTAGTTTACTATGTATTTCTGTGACTAATGAGCAGATAAGTGTTCTTTTCTATTTACTTTATCTTGTGTAACTGTTTTATATAAAGACCTTATCTCTGAAAAACTTTGAAGCTAGTGACTTATTTTTTGTAGTGCTTAGGCCTGGAAAGACTGTGCTTTGATAAGAATGAAAAACTATAACCATGTGCATGTTTTATTACATGATTAATTTTTATTCTGATTAGAATATTGAACTGGGGATACATATCATGGCTTACAGATGAAACTGCTGTATGATGATATCCTTTTGGTGTCTGAATAATCTACTTTACAACTCCTATTATGAAGTATATAATGCATATTTTATATACATTTTTCCATCTTAGCAAAGTTGCAGTGTAAAGTCATGTATCTTGACAATTTATCATTTCCTTTATTTCAAATTAATCCAAGGGTTTTATAACTACTGATCTCCAAAAAACTGAGATATAAGTTTAAATATTCTATACTATCATACATTTTCAGAACTGGAAGAGACTTTGGAGGTAATTATAGTGGACATTATGGCTGATTCCCAGACATGCATTCTACCTCTTTCCATTGTAAACAGCCAAGTGATAGAGCAAAGTTGGCAAATTATGCTCTATGTGCAAATATGGCCACTGCCTGATTTTGTTAGGCATGTGAGCTAAGAATGGTTATTACATTTTACATGACTGAAACATAATAAAAAGAAAATCAATATTTTGCAACATGAAAATTCTATGAAATTCAAATTTTAGTATCCATAAAAATGTTTTATTGAAACACAATTATGGTAATTTGTGTACGTGTTGTCTATGGCTACTTTCATGCTATAAAAATGGAGTTGAGTAGTTGTGACAGAGATTCTATGGCCTGCACAGCCTAAAGTATTTATTATCTGGCCCGTTACAGAAAAAGTTTGTCTACCTCTGGTTTAGGGAAATGACTCCACAGTGAAGAGCAGTTCTTGATTAGTCTAAGCCAACTGGGGATCCCATCTTCTTTGTCAGTAATTGGCTCAGCATAGACAGGACTATGTCAATTGAGCTTAGAATTGTTCCTGGGTAGGGGGAAAAGGACTTTCCTTTTAAGAAAAAGTCACAAAAAGGCAAAGAATCTCTGATATGAACAATGATGTGTATCTCCTTGTTGCTGCTGGCAGCCACGTTATGACCATAAGGAAAATAGCCTGAGGTTAAAGCTCACACCTCGAGGAGGGGGAAGCTGACAAAATCACAGAGAAATGGAGTTAAATCCAACCTAACTTTGATTTTTCTGTTATGTAAGCCAGTGAAATTTATTGTTTTAGATAGTTTGATTTGGATTTTCTGTTATTGATAAATCCAACTTTGCCTCTGCTTGATATACTATTATAAAATACAGATAAATTATTTAAAACCAGCAAAAAATTTAAACCATGAGCCTGTAACCTACTTAAAGGAAATTGCAAAGAAAATCTTGTACTGGGAAGTATTTACTGAGGGCCTCAATATTCCAATCAGTGCATTAGGTGCCTTATGTCCTGGCAACAATGCTGTTATGAGATAGCTATTACCTCTGTCTTAGAAATAAGGACACTGCGATTATTCAACTTTACAAGGCCACACAGCTGGAATGTGGGACAGTGATCCAAGTCTGTTTCCCCAGTCATTTCCTTTTCACACTGAAGGAAAACATTGTTTGGAAAGGAGGATTCTGCTAATTTTCAAATCTTCAGTGTACTCAGTGGGGCAGCGGGAGGCAATGCATTGTAATCTGCTTTACATAAGGAGTTAACACCTCAGAAAATCAAATACAGTTAATATTTGATCATATGAAAGCAGATTAATTACACTGAGGTTTATTGAGGTGATCTTTGTATTACCAAGAACTCATCTACTCATTTTATAGGCATTTCTGACACATATGGTAAATATCAATCTGCTTAGTTATAGCCTTCTGAAATCTCACCTTTTATTCTTTGTTTTATGGGTATAGAAGGTTTTCTAAAATATAAACACATTATCAAGGAAGGTTTGAGAGGACTGACTTTATATTAATGTGAAAGAATTGTTTACTCTCCAAATGCAACCAGCTAGGTAGTTGCCTAAGCCTCCTTGCATCAGATTTTAACCGATGGACTTAAGGAAGAAACATGGAAATTATTCTCTACTAGAAAAAGGGAGGAAAACCATATTATGATATATGTATGAGACTTTTTAATTTTAAACATGCTAATTATATTTATATTACTCCTGATACTATTCCCTCTCGTCAGTGTGAATAATGGAGAACATAAAGCACTTTGTTCTCGATACAAGTATTCCTGTTTGAAAAATAAAACTCCATAAGATCATTACATATTTAAAAATGAATGGTTTATTTTCCCAAATCTTTCTTGTGTAGCATTTCTACAAAGAAAGACAAACTTCTGTTTCTAAGACCATACTTAGAGATTTTTTAAAGGAATTCATTCCTATTTTAAGAGGAATAATATTATCTAGGGTATGCATATTTGGACTCAGTGGTTCACTACTGGAACATTACAGGAAAGCTGTGCTCATTTTCTTTCTGCCTTCACTCTTCAGATATGGTCCTTGATCAACAAGTGAGCTCAGGTCAGCTCAATGATGATGTACGCCACAGGGTCCATGAGGCACTGATGAAACAGCACCACCACCAGAATCAGAAAAAACTCACCAATAGGATTCCCATTGTTCGTTCCTTTGCTGATATTGGCAAGAAACAATCAGAACCAAATTCCATGGATAAGAATGGTAAATATTTCTTTATTATACTCATCGTTTATTATAGTTGTCTGAAATATCAAAGTCCTTTAAAATATGTCTTACTTGAAAATGATCTATTGAAATTCAGATTGTTGTGGTAGAATTGTTTCTTTTCATATTCATGTATTGTTTTATTATCAGGCATCAAATTGTAGAAATTTTATTAACAAAGATTTAAAGTTTCCTGAAAGGCTCATGAAAGAATGCAAGGGACATTTTATCTAATAAGTTATACACTCAAATGTAGCAAACATAAACTGAGTGTCAATTGCATCACAAATAAGGCCCTAGTCTTTGTCTCATAGCTTGAGAATGTAATGCAATGCTTTGACGTAAGGTCTTGTAGTGAAAATGAATATTGATCAACATTTAGTGATTGTGGAAAAAAAGATATTGGCTTCATGTTGCTCATGGTCAACAAATCCCTTTCTAGATTACAGTTGAAAAGAGCAGCTAGTGCATTACTTGTGTCTCTACATATATTAAGCCTGATTTCTAGTTCATGGGCTCATTGCTCTTTGCAGTACTACATCATCAATGTCCATGGAGCCACCGCACTTACCATCTTGGCTCACCAACATAGATGCGCCATTATCATTTGATAGTAAACAACCATTGATAGGAATTGATAGAAAACAACCATTGTTTTCTAGCAGTCATTCATGACTTACTTCTTGGCAATCATGAAGCAAAAACAGTGTTTCTGATTGTTTTATCCTTCTGTATTTTGTTCTCTCTTTGCATCCATTTGACCCTTCATCTTTTACATTAAGGAAGTTGCTTAGAAATCTCTTATCATTCATCCTTTCCATCAATCTTGTGAAGGAAAATGAAGTTATCATGAGGATGATATGAATTGGTTATACTTCCGCTAGCTATAAAAGTTCCCAGTTTTAAAGGATACAAATTAATGAAAAGTAATTTCAAATGTTTTACTAGAAAGACTCCGATTTCCACAAATAGACTAAGCATGTGTATTGACAGCATGGACTTTATGTAATTTCACTCCTATTTTCAAAAGCTTCAGAGATGCTTTATATACAAATGCATGAAAATAAGGTTTTTTTCAGATTCTGCTTTATATGGGAATTTTTACCAGTTTTCATACTACTGAATCAAATATACACAAGTAGAAGAAATACTTTAATAAATCAATAAAGATGGTTAGATGTACTGTTGTCTCAGAACACAGAACTAGTTCTAAATGGCAAAATAATTTTTGAAATACTCATTTGATTTTTTTAAAAACCTTTCAATGACTGAATGTGTAAATCATTGTTATATTGAAGACTCTGTAGTTGTGCATATATTAAGTTCAATAAAAGTGTTATGAGTGCTTTATGGTATATAACAACTTGTATTTGTAGATCCCACTGGATATTTTGAGGATTTATAACTTGCTTTGAATTACATCATATATTTAAAATATATTCATATTCTAAATCACAATTTGCTTTAAAATATGTTATATATGAAAATGATAAGATGAAGCTTTTATATTCTGAAACTTATTATAAATATATTACTTTTATTATGCTTACAATACTAGCATTTATTTGATATGATGATATTAAGAAAACAGATTAAGATTTTACTAATTTTGACTATGAACTTATGTCTACATGATTCTAAAGACCTTATTAAAATATTCTCATTAACTAAATCTCTATGAATGCAAGCACATTTTATAAAAATAAACTTCTGCCTTTATTTCATTACCTTTACTGGAAATCAGACCATAAAATATATGTCTATGAGAATGTTATGTGTTTATTCAAAGATGCAAGGATTTTGGGTTGTGAACTAGCTGTATATCTCAAATTTCACTGGGGATAACGTTTACTATCAAATGATTTTATTGCATTATGTTTTTGGAGGGAAGAGGGTACTGAATTCACTGGATGAATTATTTTTTGTAATGTCATGTAGACCTGGACACACTGCTTGTTATAGCTCTAAACTTTTGTTAAACATAGGAAGAGGTGACAGAATTATAGCTTTAAATCGTAAATTCCACATATAGATACATATAGATACAGAGTTTTTCTGAGAGACTACTTTTTGTCTTATTCAGGCAATTGCTTAGTTTCTCTGAAAACTAGAATATGAGTAGTTCTGAAGTGATTCTGTCACCATCTGTACAATCAGCCTTTATCTGAACACATACAGATCCTTTTGAGGCATACATTAGGGTAATAAAAACTTGGAAACATTTCTAATAAGATTCATATATCCAATTAAGTATTGTTGTAGAGTATGCTGTCAGAAGTGGTTTCCTAAGCCTAGGCTTATAACACCTCCTTGTGACTCTGTTTTGCTTCCTCACACACTTTGCATAATTATGTGTGTTAAGAGTTCTGAAAATGTGAATAGACTTCACCAATTTAGAAATAAATCTCCTATCCAGAAGTGAAAAGAAGTGTGAAAGACCTTTATTACTAAGATTCTCAATCTACTTATGAACTCTAACAACTGATAAACTCTAGATAAACAAAAATCAAAATTCATAGCTGTAAATATAGATTTGACATTCTGCTTCAAAATATGCAGTAGAGATTTAATTTTTTTGTGCAGTAGTACAGAGAGATACAGAAGGATTTCAATACATCCAAAATGGTAAAAATAATATTCTCATTATTAAAAAAAAAAACTCTTCAGTAGAGTATATCAGGCAAAAACTGACCTGTTTTTAAAATTAAGATTATAGACTAGGAATTAAATAGAGTGAGTATCTTCTAGAGACTTGAAAACAGAAAACATTTTCCTTGCCAAGCATAGGGATGGAAATAAGCCCCCTCCTGTTTAATATACCTTTACTTTAGAAATGAAACAATTGAAATTCCCTCAGAAAACAAACTTATGCTTACATACAGAACTCTAAAAGAGTCATATAGAATAAAATTTCTACTTCCTTAGTTGACCTGTTCCTTGAACATGCTACCTTGGTAGTAGTCCCAAGGGTTAAACATTCAGATATTTCAATCTGAAGACCAAATGGGGTTCTTTCCCATTTTATAGATTAGATTTACAAGACAGTAATTTTCTTGCTCCTCTCCTCCATCTGCACTATTTTGTTCATTACATTTTTAGTGATTTGTGATAATTTGTCAATCACTCCTCCAAATACGCTAACTTAACTATTTTGTATAATTTTTTTCTTGATGTACTGCACATTCTCTTAAGGGCTAAGATGCCGGATGCTATGGATTCACCAGGCATTTTTAATGCCACCATGCTGTGTTTAACTTTCACGTTTCATTAAGCATCAAAACTGTGAGAATTAAGTGTCTGATTCTGATGTTTCAATAAAAAGTGATAGTTATATTTGGCAAAGCAACAGCAAAAAAATAATAGAAAAATCATATCTTCTTTAACATTAGAACTCTGAAAAGGATGTTGTGGAAAGTACTTAAATATATCAAGAATATTTGAATAATTTCTTGAAACTAGAAGGACTTTCTAAAATAAAAATAAGACTTTTGTTTTTAATGATCTAGAAAGCAAGATATACCAGTATTTGTATTCATCATTTAGGTCATACAGTCAATTGTATTCAAGACTTTGGCTTAAAAGTCTACTCTAAAATATTATTATACTTTTGATAACCTTTACATTAAAAAAAAATAACTTAGCACTCAGTTTCCTTAGGTGTAGGGTGTCTTCATTCCACTGTTTCCTTTACTAATAATTCTAACTCTATTTCTTTTCCTTCACATATCTTTTCTCTCACCTACTCTGAGTACTTTCCAGTTGTTCCTTTTATTTAGGATCTTAAAAGGAGTTACAGAGCAGAAGGTCTCTGACTTACTTTCAAAACTATAGGTTACTGGAGAACATTTAGATTTGGAAGGATGGGATGACTTGACTCTTTAGGCCTGCATAGATTTTAGCCCTTAAAGTAATATACACTTCTGTATTGTGAATGATTTTTATTTATGGCTTTTGAAAATCATTTTTATGGCTTTATAATTGCGTCTTTTTACAAATGCGGTACTTTTTTATTTTCAGATGTACAATGTTTTATGTGTGTTTAGATATTTATATGCTGTCTTATTTTTTAAATACTGTGGTCTCATAAATAAGATATCAAGAGTTTGAAAAGTATTCCTTATAATGTTTTATCTTGAAGAAAAAAAAGCTCAAATAATAATTCTTAGAATTACTTGAAAGAAAACATTTAAAAACTCATGTAGATGATAGACTTAAGCATTATATAATAAAGGTGTTTTCCATTGTTCCAAAAAAAATCAGGATGACATTGTTGACACAGCTGGTGGGTCTGTTGAGAGACTGTATTGTTGCTACTGAGTTTTGGAATCTCAAGACTAAGTCTTAACTGCAAAAATATTTCTAGTATGATGTGTTTAAATTTGTTATTTCTTATCTTACATTAATTATTTTCAGGCATACCAGTTTTTCTCCAACTTTAATTGTGTGCATACTTTCATGTTTTTGAAGTATAGCTCACCTAATCAACATTTTCTAGATATATAGCCTTTCTTTCTTCTTGTTTTCTATTCCCATGAAGAAATGTATTGTTACACATGTATGTAACTTTGTCATTCATTTTTATATTTCTTTATTTTGCTCTGTCTTGTGTCTGTCTCTAACAGGCTCATCTCATCTCTGTACCTCCCTCATCTCCTACCCTTTGGGTACTCTAAATGCGTTGAAGGTTTCTGAGGTAGTGTAAACCAGCTTGGTCTCTAGGTTAATAGTAATGTACCTCCATGTCTTCATCCCAGTTTCCTTCTATTACACATGATTTTCAGTGGATTAAGCAGTAGCAAATACTGATATACTTCAGTGGTATCTTCTTCTCCTATTGATTTGAATTTGGCTAAATAGAAATTTAAAAGCTGCTGTTTTATAATACTTATATATGTAATTTATTTAAAGAGGAAGAAAACTATAAGTAAGGACTTGAATTAATGTAATTTTAATACATTTTTTGAGAACATATTTATGGTTATCTTTCAATACTGAGATGCTTTAATGATACTGACACTACTTAAAGTAGAAAACATAGTAATTCTGACATAGTCTCATGCTCTCCCCACAACTTTATGATGAGGGAAATGATTCTGCCAGTTTCTCAGTGGACTTGGTGAAAAATTTTTTGTGTAACAAGCGGAAAAGCAGAGCTTCCATTTTCTAGTTAGAGGTTGCTTGAATTACTCTCAGTTTTCTCCTGTGCTTGCCCAAATCTTTTATGATTTGCCTTGGAAAAGTACATGGCCTATAATAACTTTTTATCTAACTTATATATGAACCCTACATGGAGGTCCAGAGGAAAAAATGAATTCATGACTCAAAAGAAAATTAACTCAAGCAGTTGTTGATATGAATACTATATAATATGCACTTTAATTGATAAGATGTATAACAAATATTGGAATTTTGGATTTAAGATGGTGAACTCTTTGAGTTTAAAAGGTTGGAAAAATTAAAATATATGGTAAATATATAAGGATGATGTTAGGTTTCTCAAATGTTTACATTCAAATAGTCATGAACATGTCTCACTTAATAATAATAGTGTCCAATTGTCATTAGTTTTTGAATAATTTACCCTGAATATAATAAAGTTTTAAGTTAGTAAATGTCTCTTTTTGGATAATCATCTTAATGTCTCAAAGTTATTTAGTTATTAACAGATGTGATTAAAAATTGCAATGACATTTACTTATAGAATATATTAGTACGGACAGTGATGAGTGGGCATAGTGAAGGTAATATAAAGAAATAGGCAAAAATATGTATGTTCAAAAGCATTATGGCATATTTATTAGAAAAATTATCATAAAAAATAACATTTATAAAACTTCCACACATATATGGGAATTCTAAATCCTAACTTTATACTATTTTGTCTTGGAGGGGGGAAAATCCTAGCAAATTCTTTGTTATCCTTTTAGGACACATATTCACTTTCTGGCTGAATGTAAAATCCTGTACCTGAAAATAGTCTTCTATGAACTACTATTGTTTTAGATATCAATGAGAAAATAAGAGATGCCCTTTCAAAACCTAAATTTACTGATTCTTCTTATGTAATAGTATTTGAGTTAATGAAAGTCATTTTGAAATCTAAGCCCATCACCTACTTCTGAAAGGCAGTGATAACTGGATTAAGCTAAAGAAATCAGTGTTTAGACAGAAAAAGATTATAGTTGATAACAGAATTATAAAAATTATTTAATTTATGAAATTTCCAGTAGTTAGACTATAATTCATGCGCAGGCTTTAGATGGATAGGTAGGTAGGTAGGTAGGTAGGTAGGTAAATGGAACAAATAAAATTTTAAGCTTTGTTTAAAGGCTTCAAGTTTTTCAAAATAACCCAAACCAAACCTCTCAGTTTAATTTTTAAATAATAATACCTATGCATTTTTCAGGTTTTCAGTTACTGCCTTGAAAGTATACACTTTTAATATGTGTTGTTTCATTTTAACAAATTAACATACACATTGAGAAATAAGATTTGGAGTACTTTTTAAACTTTGATGAGATTAAATGTATTTAACTACTAATATTTACTAATATTTAACTATTATCTCTGAAATATAAGAGATATCAAACTTGTGGTTTATATTCCTATGTCATAGGCTGGTAGTTTTTATGCTTTTTTCCTGCATTAGCATACATTCTATGCACATACCTAGAATCTAGAACTAGCAGGGAAATTTCTGTCATCTCGTATATCTCCTGCTAGTTAAATACTCTCCACTAGGTCATTATCCATATCACTTAAAATAGTCAGAGAAAATATTTTTCAAATCCCTTACTGATTATCAACTTTATGAGGTAATATTTTGTAAAATTTTCAGAACAAGAATAGCATTGAACAATAAATCTCAAATATATTAATACTCACAAGAGGAAATACAAGTGCCAATGTTTTAAACATATCTCATGAGCTGAAGGTAATTTATGAAATATTCTGCTTTTAAAGTATATATGTGAAAACATAGGCTATCCAATTTCTTCAAATTTTAAGTTACAGCATATTTTCTATCCAATGAAATCTCTTCAAAGTTGATGAGTTTGTACTGGGTTGACTATTTTTGTATGTTTGCTGATTGAGTTAAATAATTGTTCTTCCATGTAGTTTTATATCACATGAAATAAGTTATTATAAGAAAGCAGATATATGTTTATTTAATTTAGCCATGCCTTGAATTTCACTGTTCAATTTTACAGAACATTCAGTAAATTTAGGTTTAAATATATCTAATGTTCTAACTCATGAAAATATGGAGAAATGATGTGAAACTGGTGATTGAAGACATCTGTTAGTAGCACAAATGCATTATGTAAAAGGTTTTTTTAAAACTACAGTTATTATTTTGAGAATGATAAATTAAATGGCTGCTAATGAACAGTTCACAGGCATAGCTGCACGCTGCAGTTAGAAATGGGAGAATGAAAATAACTGATGCAGCTTAAGTCTGTCACTTCTCTAAAGTTAATATTTTTTTTTGGAATTCACTGTAATCAGAATTTGTGTTGCAATTATACTCCAATAAAGATGTTAAAAAAATTATAACTTTTATATACTTATAAAATTATACTTTATATTGTAAATTATAAATAAAATATAGATGTGTCACTTTAGAAATTGTTTAGGATTGTATTACTCTCAGATTTTTATGTTCTAAATCTATGTCATTTATAGAAGTGCTGTATCACGTAGGGTCAATGATCAATTCTACTGAACTGAACTCCCTCTCATAGTCTAGGGTAAGACACCTCCCCTATAGGTCACAAAAGAGCAGAATATCCTAAAAAAAAAAAAAAAAAAAAAGAATTTGTGTACATGGTTTAAGGTGAATTTGCTTTTAAAATCATTTGAAAAATCTTCACCAAATGTATTACTTTACTTTGTTTAGTGAAAGCAGTGAAATATTTAAATTTTAGAAGAATCTTAAGCCCATTACTCTCTGGCAATATAACAATTTTAAACCATAAAAAAATTGTACCTATTAATAAATGACCCCTGCCTGAGAGGCTTAATAGTTCAAAAAGCCAAATTATAGTAATATTTGAAAGTAAATTATCAGTGTTTTAAGTCACACTTAAATTCTAGTTAACAAAGAATAAGTGGATTTCAAGAGAATTTAAAGAATTTAAAGAAGAGGTATTTGTATATACACTAGCAGTTTAGAGAAATTCAGTAATTGGAGAAGATGAAACTAAAGGTAAACTTGGAATAAAGTTGGGATTTAGGCAGGTAGAGAGAAGAGCTAGGCAGAGAGAAGAGAAAATATTCCCATCTAAGACAGATGAGAATAAGAGCAGTATTTTTGAATCACTGAGTTATGGTTATAAAATATGATCAAGGCTTCAAAGCTGGGTTGTCATTACTTGTATCACAGTAAAAGTAACAAGTGAGGATGGAGAGAGGTTAGGGAAAAGAGAGATACATGTGAAATTAAGCAAGCATCGTTAATTTTTATAATTTAATTGCTAAATATGGACAGATTTCATATAAGTTGTGATTGAAAAGACTGTTTCATATTTAGTGAATAATGGAATGTAATTACCCTTGGTTAGCTATTGTCACATTCTCAGTTGTACTGTCCACTTAACTAATATCATAATCTTTCTTATAATGGGGAAAAGACTACAAAATAATTAAGTTGCTGGTTAGTGTTAATGGAAAACAAATACAATTCAAATTTACTGATCTCTTGTCATGCAGACCAATATCAGTATGCTTACACAATTGAATAGTGAGAAGCATAATATCATATTCACAGTATTCGTAGTATGTGAGGTAAAGGTATTTCTAACTGAACCTCTCATATAGAAATCTCTAAAAGTTGTTGTCAAAGAATTTTTTCTCTTTGGTTTGTTTTTTCAGATGCAGTAGAAGCTATAAATATGCTATGTACTTTTCACATAAATATTTGCTCTTTAAAAAACAACATTACATTTAAAATTCTTCAGTCTGAGCTTAAATCATAATAACTGTCTATCTTGTCATATATACACATATGCGTATACATATACATATATATCCCAATAGTTTCGGATAAAATTTAGAAATCACTGATGTTTCAAAACCATGATTAGATTAAAATCTTTTTGTAGATGTTCTTTCTTCATAAAGAATAAAGAGTCTTAATCTGAGAGTCTTAATCTGAGAATTAGTTTACATTTTCTTGACTGAATTCTCCCGTTTCTATCTGTAACTGATAAATAAGAATGTTTGTATTTTTATATATCTATTTATATTGACCCTTCATGCTTACTTCATTAAGAAACCTATGTTGGTTTAGTTTAATTCATATTTCACTCAATATGTCCAGAATTATGTAAGTAATTGTTTGTATTCTGTAATAACAATCTCTCTTAGCAGGTCAGGTTGTTTCTCCTCAGTCGGCTCCAGCCTGTGTTGAGAATAAGAATGATGTGAGCAGGGAAAACAGCACTGTTGACTTTAGCAAGGTAAGCTTTTCTCCCTCTCATTTAAGGAAACCTCTGAGTTATTACTAGAAATTATCAACCATTTTAAGAGGTGTTGACACAATTTTTTTTGCATGCACATTTGTTTTGTTTCTTATCCAAAGCTTGATATTGTTACAGATAATGTTAGCATTTAAGTTCACCTGTAATGTTCTGCCTATTCACAAAACCAAACGTGTAAGTTTTATGCATAGTCTTCAGGTTTCAGCCACTTGGTGTGATGCATCTCTTCCAGTAAAAAGGATAACTGGACTTCACAGAGAATTTAACAGAAATTTATTGTTTAAAACTTTTGCTAGTTTTTTTTTTTTTTCCAAAATAATTTTTCCTCTATTTGTGGAAAAGCAAATCATGTAACTTAAGGCTTCACTGTCGTGATTCAGAGAGAGGCATTAGTGTTAAGAAACACTAGAACATAGTAAGACTGAGCAGAGTTTTGAATAAAAACATAATAAAGACTGACTGTTGAGGGATCCATCTAATTGGAGACAATTCAGATGAAATCATTTATTTGAATGTATTCTGAGAAAATAATGCGTGTGAAAATAATGTGCTTTTCTTAGCAAATTCCTGACATCCTATATGTGCTATTGCAGGCTGTGGCAAGCTAACACTTGATCAGGAAAGAAGAGTTTTAATATTGACCAAAAATAAAGAGAGTCAACACCTTTCTTTATCTGAGTGGCTGAAACAGTAATCACTCCGAGTAGTTTGTTTTTCACAAGGTCCTTCGCACTCGCAAGGATTGTAACAGTGGGAGGAGGTGGGAATGGGAGGCAGTGTGTAGGAAGTTGCCTGCATCAAGCTTCTGAAAAGATGAATAGCGATCAGCTCCTTGCTGCTGTTTCAGAATCCCTCTGCCAGTGCCAAAATGGTCTGGGTCCAGTCCTGTGCATGCTCTCCCTCTGGTGCCTGGGGGAGTCTCTGTGGGAGCGTGGTGTACCAGCTTAAGTCTGTTAATTATGCGTGCAGGGGCTGGGAGGCCAACAAAAGGGGCATGCTAGTTCGTGTGGGATGAAACAAAGGCATGAAAAAGGACCTCCACACCAGCAAGAGAGAGAGGTGAGGGCACCCTCGGGCTCTGTTTCTACAGTGGTTCAAAGCTCATCTCACTGTACGGAGGCATGTGATTCAAATATTAAGCCAGTTCAAATGTATTCCATTTCCTCTCCAAAAAATATCTTTTTAAAGCATTACATCATCATTCATCCGCAAGTTGGAATAAAATTGTCGCAAACTGCCATACATTTAATTTCTGATGTTCTTCATTTGAAATAGGATCTTAAAAGCAATGACCTAAGAAGTTTCTTACTTACTTGTGCAGGCATCAGCAGTATAACAGGAGCACAGTGAACATTCTCAAAAACAGTGATGATAAATCACATCCTTTCAAATAATTACCTTTTACCTGTTTTTAAAGGATATAACCCTTTGACACTGAATTTTATATCTCGATATCATTTTGCTTTTAGTTGTCTGACCTAGTTTTGCAGCCTTCAAAAATGCTTCAATACATTTGAAAGAAAATGAATATAGCCAGTTGGAGACAGTAGTCTTATTTTCAGGGCTCCTAGAACAATTTGAACTATAGAAGAGTGAAAAATAGATTTTCTTTTCTTTCTTACTGCATTTCAAATCACTGGACTGCTCCAGTTTTTAATGAGAAAGTTAAATTTCTACAGCCCTCTACTCAGTGCCAACCATCTATATTTCTTAGTCTCCTGTCCATAGCATGGCACATTGGAAAGAACATGCTTTTGAGAAAGAACATGGGATCCTAACTCTAGCATTTATAAGCTATCTAATCTTGGAGGAGTTCTCTGACTTCATCTTTCTCATTTGTAAAATAAGAATAATACCTATTTATAATTTTGGGGGGAAGATTAAGTGAGAAAATAGAGAGAGAGAGCCTGGCAGAGTGTTGGGCTTATAGCAGGTGTTCAATAAAATGTGGCTACTATTATTATTGTTGTTGTTGTTGATATCAGTGGGAACAGCAGTGTCAGAAGTAAACACTAGACCAGAATTTAATATGTTTTGTCCCCCACTGGATCTCCAGTGCCTTGAACAGTGTTTGGGATGTACATGTTGAGTGAATCCTATAAGGTTCAATATAAGTTAAGCCTTCAGCTCTGGATTTTTTGGGTTTTTTTTTGAAAAACAAAGTAAAACTTCTTACCTTATAACCTGGAAGGACAGAGTAGTAGGATTTGGAAAGAACAAATGTAATGCATCATTATGGAAACAAACTTTAGTGTCAGATTTTGCAGGTACATGAGTTAAGGTTTTTTAGCCTAATGATTTCAGTTTGGTAGTAAATTTATCAAAGTGAATCTATCAGTCTACAGATTACTCTGTTTATTTAAATATTTTAAGTTTTAATATGTAGATTCCAAACCCCAGTAGAATTTTGAGATGTTAAGGGAAAAAAGTCCTTTTTCGTTTCATGTGACTTGATCCTATGTTCTGTCTACAGTCAAACTATATATTTTTAACCCTTCCAGTGGTTAGGCCCATCAAACTTATTTGCTTAAGGAATGTTTGAAAATATGATCTGAACTGTCATGTTTTTTGATTCCTATAATGCTTTTGAAAAGCAGATGTGTTATGTTTTTAAACTGACAGGTAGAAGATGGCTATTTTATTATTTCCCAAATGTTGGCGATTTCTTTTATTTCAAATGACTTAAAGAAACTTCCACATTATTTTCTGTGTAGAAAGAACTCTCTTCTGCATCAATCTTTTTTTTTTTTTAAACATCTTTATTGAAGTATAATTGCTTTACAATGGTGTGTTAGTTTCTGCTTTATAACAAAGTGAATCAGTTATACATATACATATGTTCCCATATCTCTTTGCATCAATCTTTAATATGTGAAATATGAAGAGTTGCATTTTTAAATCCTAGAATTGTAGGAAACCTTAGAAATCTCATTTAGAAGGTGAGAAAGCTGAACCCCAGATTAAGAGAGCTGCTCAAGATAACTGGTTGGTTAGTGTCACAAGACCATTTCTCCCCAGGGAATTTCTATTACTTTTCTTGTACTTTCTATAATGAGCTTAAGACTTAAACTTTCTCCCTGAAGACCCATCTGTATTTCTTTCACATCTCAGCATGTAGCTTGTCCAGACATTTCCAGTTCCACCATGATCTTCTGTCTAAACTTGTTCCCTAGAGATATAATTGTTTCTAATCCACAACTTAAGTATCAAATAACCAGAATAAAGCATCTTTTCCTTCTTAGCATAAAGGTCTGGAGACCCCAGAAGCATGAGTATAAATCCAGATCCATAAGAGTATAGCTTGATTTCTTCAAGATTCTGTTCAGAGGACCAGAAAAATTTCCTTATGTTTATTCCATATTTGAGTCCACCTGAAGACTGTCTTAAGGCCGTAGGTCAACCTAATTCCTCAGAGCTGTTTTTGATATTTGTAGTTTTATAAAAGGTTAAACTGTGGTCCTTAAATGTGATCTTTTGTTATATTAAAAGTTAGGTTGCCAAATAAGGTTCTTTATGAATCGTATGTTAACACAAATACAAATATACAGGGCTATCCCAGGAATAATGTAATATATAATTGTATAATATAATAATATAATTAGATAATATGTTATATAATCTATTACCCCCAAATATATGACTACTCCAAGAATAATATAATGTAATGAGTATAATATAATGACTACTCTAGATACATATTATTTAACTATAATTTATTACATTTTAAATCAAGATAAATTTGCTAATCCTGAAATTAAATTCAGTATATTTAATGCAGTTTTTCAGTAACAGATAACAATCAATGATATGTTAGGTATTGTATAATGCAAAAAATAATATGTAAGGACCATGTATTTTCTTTTATAAAATTAAGCTATTTTAGCATACTGGTACTCCTTGATTTAATTAAATTGAATCTTAAAGCAGTCATGTGTATAATTGCCACCTGCCGGAGGTACAGACGCTAATAGTTAAGGCTATGGCATTTGTCAAGAAATAAATGAATTCACAGAAAGTTTTCCAGGTTGAACTTAAACTTCTCATTAGAGTTATGACAAGTATTACCAGTATGACTCACACTGATTATCAATTATAGATTTTCTTAAAAAGCTATTTTCTCATTTTAAATTTTGTTCCAGTGTATTAACATTGTATAATTGTTATTTCTATTGGGGGGGGAACTTAATAGTTTACTTTTTTAGGCTCTGAGAGACTTACCTCCATAAGTCTTTATTATGTTTTTTTCACAGGGCTAATAGTGTATAGGTATTACGAGCTTACAAATTTGTATTTGGAAGCAAATTTTTAGGTTAAAAACTTTGGAATTTATAATATTTTTCTTTTTCTTTAAATAGAACATTGCTTCTATTTGATATTTTTAGTGGAGTACTGTGGATTATTTTTATATTTAATCCTTGTGATAAAATGTATACGTCATATAATGGGTTTCATGTTTTGTGGCTCCCTTATCTTACAGAAAATTAAGTAGCTATAAACCTTCTAAATAGCTGTGCTGTGGTCTTGATTTCAGAAAACAACAAATTTAATGTAGTCACTAAAGTCTGGCTATGGACATCCTAAGGTATTCCTCCTAAAAGTTTTAATTTTTCTTTCATTTTAAACTGCTTGGAAAAAATATTCTCAAATCATTAAATTTGCAGAAGAAATATCTGACTGAAAAAAAAGTCTTGTTGGCCTCATTGTATTTGCCTGAGCTCTTCTCTCTCTCCCTCTCTCCTCTTCTTCCTCCTCTTAATTTTCCTCTCCCTTCCCCTCCACTTCCTCCTTATCCCCTCATCCCCCTCTCTCTCCCTCTTTCTCCTTCTCCTTCTTTTCCTTCTCTCTGTCTCTGTCTCTCCTCTTCCCACTTTGATCTTTGGTCTCCATTTCATTAACATGACAGCATAAAAACAATTATTACAGCAGTTAAACTATTATTCTCCCTGCAAACAGGTTTCCATTAAAAGCAACTCAAATGAATTAGAAACAAGAAATAGGCCTTGTAAAATTGACTTTAAAATCACTGCTTGGTTTTCACTGAGGCTCTCTGTATGAAAATTGATATTTATGCCTAAGACTATTTTACATTCATTTTCAGACTTCACCCTTTACTCCAAGCATTTCTTTTGTTAATGATGCTTTTGTTTTGTGTGCCTTCATTTCAGTCACAGACATTTCATATCAGAAATTCAACAATGGCTCTTCAGCAACTCCAAATGTTAATATTTTTATTCTTGTTTCCTTTGCTCTGCCATATCTAAATTCTCTGATGAGAAATTAAAATTGAAGATTGATCAAGCCAAGTATAGAATGTGAAGGATATAGAACAATTAAGATAAAGTTGAAGACTAAAGTCATAATTTATACTATAAGGAGAATCATGATTATATTTCTTTTGAAATAGGCATATTTTGAATATTAATTAATTGAAATGTATTGTGCACAAAATTAAGATAATGCAGTATGCAAATATTTAAATCTATTGACAAATGCTAGTTAAATTATGATTAAAGTATATTCATTTAATTGAACACATACTCATTTCTCCCTGAAAATTTCAAGAGTACTGATGCTGAAAAAGAATCTTTTAAAAATATTGAATAGAGAAACTAGAGTATTCAACGTATTAATGACAAATTAGGAAAATACGAGGTAAAAGAAAAAAGTTTTTTTTTAAAGGGCAAGTAAGATGTTTAACTATTTTAAAATTTATTTAAACTATATTTATATAAGCAATATTTATTTAAACTATATTTATTGATGGGTTACCATGTGTGAAATACTGTGCTAGGATATGATTTAACAAATTTTTCCAATTTTGATTTACCTTATTTTACCTTGTGATGATCTCAGGTTGATCTGCATTTTATGAAGAAGATTCCTCCAGGTGCTGAAGCTTCAAACATCTTAGTTGGGGAATTGGAGTTTTTGGATCGAACTGTAGTTGCGTTTGTCAGGTTGTCTCCAGCTGTATTGCTTCAAGGACTGGCTGAGGTCCCAATCCCAACCAGGTAAAAAGTATAAGAACATCTTTTGCACTTTTCTTAAGCCATTTATTTGTGGGAAAAAAAGGTGTAAATATAGTTTCCTCTGAGAGTTTTTTCTAGAAACTAAAGTGTAATCGACAAAACTATTGTTTCTTCTTGTTTGTGGAGGAGGGCAAAAAGTGCTTTAAAAATTATTCAGTCCTTTCCTCCTTCCTCTCAAATTTCTATGTTTTCTTTTAGGCATGCTCCTCATCTCTGAATACCCTGGTCTATATCACCATATAAATCCTTTCTTACAATTTTGGTGAAAAGTGATAAAGTATTAGGCTTTTCTCAAAGATTGCATTAGACTGTGGGATCCTGTATATGAGTGTGATCGTACTTAAAAAGATCAAAGTTTTCAAGGCCTGCCTTATGCTTGACTGAGTAGGCCCTCAGAGTACATGTAAGTGCCATCATTAGGATACTACCTGCTGTATCTAATGTACTATAAGATTCAATCTTAGGCATAGTATACTTCACATACATAGAGTCTTAAGAATCATTGGTAGTAGCATCATGGTACTGTGGTTGAATCTGAATCAAAAGTACAAATTTAATTTGATTACCTGAACTTGTTTTTCATTCAGCTGTACATAAAAACTAACAACTTTACCACAATACAAACTGAATTTTGTTGTTTATTATTTATCTCTATGTTATAGAGATAAGACTGTCCATGGGCAAATTGAAAAAAGAATATTGCCTACAGAACATTAGGTTCCTAGCAATTCCTCCAGGGGACCTTGTTTTCTTTCCTTCTCCCTCCATCAAATGCGATTCCTGTATATAGACAGCCTTTCACTCTGATCCTGTTCCCATAGCAAGACATATCTATGTAGGGCCCCATTCCCTACATGACTGCTGCCCTTTGTTTGATGCTATAATTATTTCAGATGCTGTTAATATGCCTCCTCGTCCAAACACTGAATGCCTTAGCCAAGTTAAATTGATGAAAAGTTCAGGTGCTGTGGCAACTGGGTTTGTAGAATGTTTCTTCTATGGACCTTTGGCCTTAAAACATAGCAGATTACATCACTCTGTGTTTTGATTGTGGTTAAGATATTCCAAAAATATGGAATAGTTTAGACAGGAGAGGCCTCATTTTATTAGAGCTCAGCTGACTGGAAGGGGATTCAGTGTTTGAGTGCCTCTTCCTGAATCTGTGGAAGAACAGATTTGAGGCAGGTAGCTAGTTACCAGTTCAGGTTATAGAGAGAAGTGTCTGTTCATCCTGTTGGAGGGCTACTGAGACTTCTGATACATACCAACTTTTATTGAAAAAGGGGAAGGATGAACTGGGCACATTAAGGTGGCCTCTGACTGTATGATTAAGGCTGCATTTTTCTATTTACACCCTGTAATCTATTCAGAGTTTCTGGGAATTTGGGATTCAGATTTAAGATGTGAAACTTACTAACCATAGAGGTATTACTTTAGTAAATTAAAATTCTTTTGCATCTTCCAAGCAGTGCATTCTTGTTCTACCACTTAGGAAGGTATCCGATGAACTCTGAGTAAATGATGGCTATTTATGACAATGATAGCTCTTGTGTTTCAAAGGAAAGAAAAGGAAAATTCCCAGGAGTAGAGAAAAACCATAATGGGGTTATATACCCTCACTTTGAAAACTGTAAAGGTTTAGGTGACCTCATTTCATACTGACATAGCAAAATCTGTCTACAGAACAATGGAGGAAAAATTAGGGGCACAGTAGAGCCACTGTATGAGGAGAGATTTAAAAGACTAGACTAGTTTGGAAAGGTGAAAAATAGAAGAAGATTAGTTAGACAAATAAAATAAAGAAAGCCATTCAAGGTTCCTAATTATCCTTTCTTAGGAGGACAAAAGGGCACAGCGTGTATATAACAGTAACACATAGTAAAAATGTCAGAAAATAATTTTAGGACTTTATAAATAGCCCATGGAATAGAAACCTGAAAAGTAGCAGGATGTACATAGGTTAGAAAATTTCTTGAAAGTACTATACTTGATAAAACATCTGCCACCACACTAAATTATTCCTGTTTTAAATGTATAGTAGACATTTCTGTATAGCAGAAGTTGACTTGGATTCAGTAACATCTGACACAAAAAAATTAATGTCACATCCTCTAAGACTGTGTAATATGCATCATGTAAAAACATGTACAATCTCTAAAGTTTATAACTAAATGAAAGGTAGAATTGTAGTACCTATTTTAGCACACTTTAAAAAGCCATTAGTCTTCACACTTAAGAGCAAGAACCATTTAACAAATGAATACTGTAGAGTTATATTACAGAATATAGGTCATCTTAAAATTCTCACAATTTCCCTGTAGCATTGACCTTTTCAGAGATAAGACAATTACTGGTCCTCCAAAGTTAAAACACATGTTGATTTCTTCAAAAGCTCCAGTTGTGATGATGTATTTGCTAGACTTTCAACCTAATTGAGATGGAATATCACAGTTCGGCTGCTATTTTTATTCCTGCAGCATTGGAATTAATAGTTTTTTTTTTTTTTTATCCTAACTGATCTTTGATTCCTGGCAATCATTTTTTCTATTTAATGTAAATTTACGTACACCTACTGTTTTTTTGACCCTATGTTCTTTCATTGTTTATACTACTGTATTACCTTTTTCCCCTTCTACCTAATTCTACAATTTACATATCAGTGAGTTCTCTTTCTTACAATTCAGAAAGGTTTAATCAGATTTTACTTTTCTCAACTTTCTCCTCTAAGGATTATAGAATCCTAAAAATTCACACTAACAACTGTGTGGGCACGATAGGTAACTAAATGAAGGAAACAGAGCAAAATAACCACGATTCCAATTGCTCAAGGATCTCAAGCATGAGTCATTTTGAAACATCATAAAATATTTCAAAACCTGTAATAATAACCTGTGGAAAAATATGGAACTATTTTACATCGAAATCCCTATCTTCAGTAATTCCTTTGAGATGAGTGATTCTGTACTACTAAAATTATTTTTTATTTCTACCTTGAAACATTTGTGTTTTTTTCTTCTTAATTACAGATTTTTGTTCATTCTTCTGGGACCCATGGGAAAGGGGCAACAGTACCATGAGATTGGCAGATCAATTGCAACCCTAATGACAGATGAGGTATTTATTCAAGTTCATTGGGAACATTTCCCTTTACTAGGTACACCTAACTTTTGGAGTTCTATATTCATGACAGTTTGCTGTGAATCAGATTTCTCTGTATTGAATTCCCCTTCTTTTAAATGCTTGTACTATAAAATTTCCTTTGGAAAAATTTGTTCAAAAGGGGTAATAAATTCACACACATGAACATTTTAAAACCTCATACTCTAAAGAAAATTTGTTATTTAGTGACATTTAGAATGTATTTGTTAATATTCCCCTTGTAGCATATGTGTTGCCAAAGTGATCACCATTGTAAATATCACTGCAGGTCTTGTTTGGGGCAAAATAATTTTAAGGTCTCAAAAAAAAAAACAAAAAACAATGTCAGTTTATCTGAATAGTATACATGACACCAAAAGCCATGCAACGTCTATCAACTCTCTTTATAATTGCCTAAATATAGATGTTCTTAACCTGGGAGTCTTTTAACCATTAGAGGAGCTGAAGATTTCAAGAGGCCTGTGATCTCTGATACAGCCCACACATTTTTCTATGTACAAAAATTTGTGTGTAGTTTTCTTGGACTGGAAAAAGCTTTCATCAGCTTCTCAAAGAGCTATATGTCTCAAAAATGTAAGATCATAAAAATAAACATAAAAAGTAGTATCATATAACTGGTTTCTTGGATTCTACAGCACGTTATGAAAATCTGTTTTTATTATTTTATTGTTTTTATTGTAAAAGACGAGCATATGCAAAAATCACAGAAGGGACATAAATTCAAAATTCAGTAGTAAATAAAGAGATTATACATTTCTGGAATATCATCCAAATAATTTAATAATTTATTTATTGAAATACATGGCTTCTGATACTTGAAATCTTTGAAAAGAGCTAATTAGTATTACATATAACATTTCCTAGTTTTATGAAATCTGAAAATTTGAACTTGTGTTTGGGGTTCAATATAAATTCTTCTATTATATCTGTTCAAATTATGTTTATTGGTTTTATATGAATTAGTTATTGATATTTACACATAGGAAACCAAAAGCTAGAAGAAAAACATTTTTTTCATCTGTTTCAGAAGGAACCAACTTAATGAGTGTATTAGTTTCCTATGCATAAAAAATTACCACAAACTGGGTAATTAAAACAAAAGTAATTTATTTTTTCATATTTTGGGGGCCCAGAAGTCTGAAGTCAAAATGTCAGCAGGGCTACATTCTCTCTGGAGCCTCTAGGGGAGAATCTTTCCCTGTCTCTCCAGCTTCTGGTGGCTCCTGTCATTCCATGGATTGTGGCAGCAAAATTCCAGTCTCTGCCTTTGTCTTCACATGGCCTTCTCCCCTGTGTTTCTGTGTGTCTTCTCCTTTTCTGTCTCTTATAAGGACACATGTCATTAGATGTAGGGCACACCCTAATCCAGGATGATCTCATCTTGAGATCCTTAATTACATCTGCGAAGACCCTTATTCCAAATAAGATCACTTTCTGAGGTTCAGGTGGACATATATTTTGAGAAGACACTACTTAGCCTACTATAAAGAGTAACATATTCTGTTGAGGAAATCTGGGAGAAGACAGGAGAGTGACAAAAAGGCTTCATGAGTTCCACAAACCTGTTCTAGTAGAACTCTCTATGAGAAGGCACTGACAGTATCTTTACTTTTAGTGTTTCCATATTGATTAATATTTTGCAGTTTTTACAGTATTGAAAAATAAATGACACTGTGTCATAATTTAACTACTGTCACTTTCATGCACATATGTTTCATGGTATATTATGTTTTCACATCTAAGACATTAAGATATTACATTGAGATATCTCTGGGGCATGGGACATCTTATGTGGTGAGAGGAGCATATTGTGCATAAATACTCAAGTTATCTCTCTTCCTAATACTTCCTTTCCCCAATTAGGAGTCAAGATTTTCTCAAAAGAAAAAAGTCAATTCCAAAGTTTTTGACTAATCAAGTAGACATAGAACAACAGAGAAACATGCATGGTTTTAAAATTTTAGATTTAGAATGAGAGCAGAGAAAGGACTTCCATCTATTTCTTTGGTAAATGAGAACGACCTAATTTGAGAACAAGCATTAGCTCTTGAATGAAGACTCAAACATGAATCCTTTAGACTTGAAAGTTTAGAGCTTAGCTTTGGGGCAATTTGTTTAACTCTCTGTGAACAGTGGGATAGAGAAGCAGAAACTCAGCCAGAAAGTTACTCCAAAAATGAGAGCTGTTAATTATAATAGGACATTTAAATTATGATAGTATATTCACTGAATATTAAAAAAAATGTTTAAATACTTTTAAAAGAGAAAAAAAGTTTTTATTGTTCAAAGCCCAGGTGGAGAAATTGTTCTGCTTATCCAACTGCTTTGAAATACATTGACCAATTATACTCATGAAGAATAAAATTCAATATGTTGATTCTTACAGTTTAGTTAAGAAAATGGTGAATTGTATTGCACTATTAAGCTGTAAATTCCATGAGAGCAGTTACCACTTAATATTCATTTTTGTTCCCTGATTTTGTCAGGTCCTCCAATAAATATTTGTTGACTAAGCTCTGTTTGTTCTTTTCCTCTCTGTACCAGGAGCTTCTTGTAGGTAGACTGTCTTTTCCTTTTGTATCTTCAAACTTAACGTAGTGTCTGGCCCTCAGTCAGGGTTCAGTAAATTTTTTTTTAAACGAATTAATGACTGAATGTGCTAGTCATCCTAGCAACACCTTATCTTGAGTCAGTCTAATCTATTTTCTTCCTTCCTGTTGAGCATTACTAGAAATAAATCATATGATTTTGTTTATTGGTGCTACTACCAATTTATTAATCCTTTTATAGTCTTAAAAATTATTAAGCATTCCAAAGAGCTTTTGTTTATATAGATAAGTATGCTGATATTTATCATAAGAGAACTTAAAACTGAGAATTTTAAAAAGTGTATTTGTGAATTTATTTTAAAATAACAATAGTAAAGTCATTGTATATTAACATAAATAACATAGTTTTATAAAAACAAAAACCAAAGCAAAAACAAAAAAAAGAGATTATTTTTCTTTTTTTTGTTTTGGATTTTTGCACCAACAATTTTCTCTATCACCTGGCTCTTAAGTCAACACTGACTTGTTCTGTTCAATTAGCAAACATGCCCAACATATAGTAGCTACTTAAGAAATACATATGAAATAAAAGTCCAGGTTTTTCCCATCCTTAAAATTTCTTACTCCTTAACATGGCATGTACCACTGAAATGTGGAATGAATCTGAATCTCAAGAGTTTTGAAAGACTGATCTCCACTTGGTCCTGAATATCATAACTTCATTTATCTCAGTGTGTTACAGTATGATTTTTGTCACTACCACTCTACTGAAACTGCTTTCTGTAAGGTCACCATTTATGAAATATACTATCCTGTGTTCAGTACTCATGTCACTTGATCTCTTACTGGCATTTGACATTATTGAACACCTCTTTTTTTTTTTCCCTTGAAGAACAGCAAAAATTATGTGCTTTGTTTTGACACTAAATCTTTGAGGTTTGTATTATTGCTTACCCTGAGCTAATAAATATATCCTTCTATATTCTGTCCAATGAGTTTAATACTTTAACTCTCATATTTAAGTTTTTAATACCTAGAATTGCTTTTTGTGTGGGATGTGGGTAAAGATCCAATTTCACTTTTATATAGATAATTACTTGGCTTATTATCATTTATTGATTAGTCCATCATTTATTCAATGGTTAGCATTAGTTTATGCCACGGTATAAATATTGTTAAAATTTCTAATATATTCTATAAATTTTTATCTCTATTTTAAAGCAAGGGCTTCTTTCAGGAAGTTTGATTTACACATATTTAAACAATGTTTGCCAAACTTGAACCATTAATTCTAGTTTAATGAGCCTCCTTCTATCCTCCTTTCCCTTCTCTTACTCTTGCCACCAGAAATTTCAACATTCACCTAGCATTCTAAGAAAAAATAAGTGTGTGCAATCATAGAATAAACTAAGCTATAATATTTTACACTAAAAACTTCTTTAGTTAGAGCTTCTTATTCAAATTGTTATAATCACATGTGAGATAACTGGGAGATGAAAACAAAGAACACATTAAGATTTTATAATTGTTTTTTATCCATAAATGATTATTTTCCTTCTATAGGTATTTCATGATGTTGCTTACAAAGCTAAAGATCGTAACGACTTGGTATCAGGAATTGATGAATTTCTGGATCAGGTTACTGTTCTCCCTCCTGGAGAATGGGATCCAAGCATTCGAATAGAGCCTCCCAAAAATGTTCCTTCCCAGGTATGTATATACGAAAATACTCTTAAGACTACCATCATTTTGTTGTGTTTTAAATATATGTACTAAAATAGTATAACCAATCCAAAGATTCAAATGATTTAAATTATAACTTCCGTGATATTGTGATTTATAATATGAAACATATATCTGGTCTTTGTCCCTATTTCTGACACAGAGCTCCTGAAATGCTTGGAGTTTTCTAAGTGATGAAAGCAACAAAGATGTCTTTTGTTATGTTAATGAGGTTACTCCCTGGAGGTTACCTCCAGGGAGGTGAGAGGGGCTAGAGTTTGAGTTCAATCACCAATGGCCATTGGTTTAATCGATCATGCCTGTGTAATGAAGCCTCCACAAAACCCCAAAGGGACAGGGTTCAGAGAGTTTCCGGGTTGGTGAACACATGGAGATTGGGAAGATTGGTGTGCCTGGAGAGGGTATGGAAGTTCCGTGACCTTTCCCCATGCCTTGTCCTATGCATCTCTTCCATCTGGCTGTTCCTGAGTTATATCCTTTTATAATAAAACTGGTGATCAAGTAAACAAAATGTTTCTCTGAGTTCTATGAGCCACTCTAGCAAATTAGTTGAACCTGAGAAGGGGTTCATGGGAACCCTCAGATTTATAGCCAGTTGATCGGAAGCACCAGCAACAACCTGAAATGGGGTCTGATTGGTGGGCAGTCTTGCAGGACTGAGCCCTCGACCTGTGGAATCCGATGCTATCTCTGGGTAAATAGTGTCAGAAATGAGTTAAATTTCCCACTACATTTGAATTGGTACCAGAACCTAATAAATCTCTAAAAAGGCAGGGATATGAAGTTGTAAAATCTTCCTTCTTCCTATTCAACACAGATTTGGTGTATTGATGATATTCTACTAAATAACAGTCCCATATGCCTGGAAAGATTTTAGACCCACCTTAAAACATACTATACTGGAGGAAAATTGAAATTTTAATAAAAATAGAAAATATGCTTGAGAAAAAGCTCATTACTGTCTTTCCATATTCTGATACATCACTTTGAAATTGGCAAGTGTTAGGAAAATTCAAAGGCATGGTTTAGTCATACTGCATGGAAAACTCCCTGTCACTGCTAATCACATTTATGATTTGAAGAATTTTTTAAAATAATTCTTTTGTTTCTATTACTTTTGTGTGGGCATATGGTGTGAAAATTGTAAAAATTCTCCCTATAAAAATCTAATGTGCATTTTACTTGTTATACAATGCAGAAAGATAGAAATAAAGACCATTGCTGTTGTTTGGGGTGAGATTCTTATTGTAGGCATGTCTTTGTTGAGAGTGGTGGCCAAATGTCTTAAGCCCACTCATATTGCCATCTTTATTCCTATTGAATCTGCCTCCTCCAACTCTCTCTGCTGTCATCTACCCAAGCCTTGCCTTTGGCTCTTGTCCCTGTGGAGTCCAGCTGCCTTAGTAGTTGACTGTGCTGCCTTAGTTGAAGTAACAGATGGCCTAATTGACCCAGCTCTAGACATAGAAGCTTTTCTGGTTAGCCAGGGGTGGGTAAATGAGCAGGTGTACTACTTAACCATTTCAGTTGATCTACTACTAAAATAAAGTAAGTTGCTTAAAGAGTAATTTTAAGGGTTTAGATGGTCTTATTTTTGTACTTGCATACATCTTTGCACTTACAGTATTAGCAAAGGCAGTATAATGCTTCTTGAAGTAATAAGAAAGAATCTCTTTAATTGATGTTATTTGGAAAAATTTAGTGAAAATACTAATATGTTGAATATGAGACCTTAAAAGTCACTCGTTAACACCAATTTGCTTTTCAAACATTAAAACTAAAGTCAAGCATTTTTTAAAAAATTTATTTATTTTATTTTTGGCTGCGTTGGGTCTTCATTGCTGCATGCGGGGTTTCTCTAGTTGCGGCGAGCAGGGGCTACTCTTCGTTGCGGTGCGCCGGCTTCTCATTGCGGTGGCTTCTCTTGTTGCGGAGCATGGGCTCTAGACACACGGACTTCAGTAGTTGTGGCACATGGGCTCAGTAGTTGTGGCTCATGGGCTCTAGGGTGCAGGCTCAGTAGTTGTGGTGCACGGGCTTAGTCGCTCCGCGGCATGTGGGATCTTCCCGGACCAGGGCTTGAACCCCTGTCCCCTGCATTGGCAGGCAGATTCTTTACCACTGCACCACTAGGGAAGCCCTAAAGTCAAGCATTTTTGAAAGCTCCTTCCCTTTGAGAAATGATGTTTCTGAGGCAAGTGGAGGCATGGGAGCTTTGTATTTTCAAAATTAATTTTATAAGACTTTAAAACCAGGATTAATTGTTGGATTCTGGGTATTGAGAGGCAGTAGTAGAAAGAACATTGAATTAAGAATCAAGGCACCTGGGTTCTGCTATTATCTATTTGTATGATCTTAAACAGATGCCATAACCTTTCTGTACTGGTGTTCTATATCAGTGTGTCCAACAGAACTTTCTGCAATGATAGAAATGTTCTATATCTATGCTATCTAATAAGCCAAGCCACTATTGAGCACTAGAAATTTGGCTATTGCAACTGAGGAACTGAATTTTTAATTTTAATTAACTTAAATTTAAATAGCCACGTGTAGTTAGTTACTATAATGCTAGACAACACAATTTTATATAATGAGTTTGAATTAGATACACTGTGTTTCTTTACAACATTAGTATTTTTTAAATGTATGTTGGAATTGAATAATAGATACTATGAAACTATGTTTTCTTTGATTAAAATGAATTGAAATAAATTAAGCACTCTGACTTCCTATTCATTCAAATAATATTTTCCTCCATGGGATAATCTCCATGGTTTTTATTCTTCCAGAATGTGCAAATCACAGTATTTTTTAATACTTTTTACTTTCAGTTAAGAGAAGAATAAACAGTCACCTCAAGGGATACCCTTGAAAATACTCGTTAGAACATTGTGTCAGTCATTATAATCACTCCCTTGTGTATACCCTTAACTTCCTTGCTTTTCTCTCATGCCATTTACTTGCTTGTCAAAACCACAACACTGTGTGAATTCAGTTCTTTGGTCTATACCTCCATTGATGCAGCTGAGAGTGGCTGAAGGAAAACATACAACTACATTGACTAATCTCATATAATTCATGACCACATACCTCAGGTAGGCCCTTTATATTACAAGTTCATTATACTCTACTTCCCAAGTTCAATCCATTCTCTCTACATGACTATCTCACACCTGTTTTCTCTCCTCAAACCTTCAGCATATGCTTTCTGACTTTCAGATGTTGACTTGCTTCCTACTTCCCTAAGAAAATTAAAATAATCAAAAGAGAACCTCTGTAGATTCCCAAAACCGTATTTATCTACTGCCAGCACCTACATTCTCTGCCTTCCCATATATTACTATTGATGAATTATCCAAAGTCAGCCTTCTATCTGTGCAGTAGATCCCATCTCTTCATACCTACTCAAAAACATTACTCCCCAATTCTCCTCTTTCTCCCCTGTATCATCAGGTCTTTTGTTCTGTATTATATCATTTTTATTAGCAAACAACATTGTTAATTTGTAAATCTTAAAAAGAGAATTCTCAATGCCACTATCACTGCCAGCTACTCATCCATTTCTTTGTTCCCTTCTATAACCCAATGCAACAGAAGAGTTCTCTGTACTATCTGCCTCCAATTCCTCTCTTCCAGTTCTCTCATTTTTTAATTGAAATATAGTTGAAGTACAATATTATGTTAGTTTCAGGCATACAACATAGTGATTCGATATTTAAATATATTACGAAGTGATCACCACAGTAAGTCTAATAACTATCTGTCCCCATATAAAATTATTACAGTGTTATTGACAACATTCTTATGCTGTGTAATACATCCCCATGACCTATTTACTTTCTAACTAGAAGTTTGTACCTCTTAATTCCCTTCACTTATTTCACCCATCCCCACACCTCCTCCCCTCTGGCAACCACCCATTTGTTCTCTGCGTCTATGTCTGTTTTTGTTTTGTTTGTTTGTTTGCTTTGTTTTCTAGATTCCACATATCAATGAGATTGTATGAGTATTTGTCTTTGTATGACTTATTTCACTTACCATAATATCCTCTAGGTCCATCCATGTTGTTGCAAATGGCAAGATTTCATTCTTTTTTAATCCTTCAATTCTCTCTTAAACCTACCTCCATAAGGCATTTGCCCCCATCACTTTACTAAAATTTACTTACATGAAGGTCGCCAAAGACCTCCACAATGCTAAATTCCAAGGTCAATTTTCAGTCTTTATTTTATTTAGCCTATCAATCAGCAGCCTTTGACAGAATTGATGACTCCCTTTTCCTTGATATATTTTCTTTTCTTTGGCTCCCCAAACCCCACACTCTTGGTTTTCTTTATACCTCACTGGTCACTCCTCAGTTTCATTTGCTGGTTCCCCCTCTTCTCTCTGATTTCTTTATATTGAAGTGATGCAGAGCGCGGTCCTTAGTGGTCTTCTCTCCTCTACACTCATTCTCTTGGTAATATCGTCCAATCTTATAGCTTTAAATCCTCTCCCAAATTTATTTTTCACCTTGCACTTGCAAGTTACTTATCCAAATGCCTATCTTGTGTCTCTACTTGGGTGTCTTTTAGATATCTAAAATTCAACATGTCAAAGTTGGAACTGAATTATAGATTGTATTATTTCTCTACCTATATACATCTTTGCATTTATATTATAAAAGGCAATATAATGTTTCCTGAAGAATATAAGAAACTCTCATCTTTTCTCAAAATCTGTTCCATCTGTACCTTCCCATCTCAATAAGTGTTAACTCCATACTTACAACTGACCAAGCCAGAAACTTTTATTCTTCTCTCTTATACCTGACTTCAATTCTGCCAGGAAATACTCTTGGCATTGCCTTCAATATTTATCTAGAATTATACCATTTCTCACTGTTGCCACTGCCACCCCCCTAGTTCAAGCTACCATCATCTTTCTCCTGGATTACTGAAATAGCCTCCTAACGAGTCTCCTTGTTTCTACCCTTGGCCCCTAGCATCTGTTCTCAACACAGCAGCCAGAGTGTTAGGTCATGCTACTCCTTTCCTTAAAATTCCACAAAAGCGCCTCATTTCACTGGGAATAAAAGCCAAATACTTACCACGTTCTACTAAACCTATAGAGTCTGGCTTCCCTTCACCTCTCAGTGGTCTCCTGTCTCTTTCTTGCTCGCTCCTCTCCTTGGCCTCCCGCCTCCTTGTTCTTCAAACCCTGCAGCCACACTCCTGCCTTAAGTCTATCCCACTGGCTGTTCTTTGCCTGGATGTTCCCCAGTTATTCTATGGCTAATTCTCTTGACTCGCTCAAGTTTTTCTCAAATGACACTCTACTTATAATTGCCAGTTCCTCCTCCCTATACCTCACACCCCCCCCCTTAGTCTGCTCTAAATTTTTACTTTTCCATAGTTTTTATTTCTTTATTTTTTCTTTATTATGTATTCTGCATTTGAAAAAAAACATTTGACATCATATCTCTCTCTAGAATCTGGCATGTACATAATGCTACATAAATATGGACATCTCAGGGATCTTATTAAATCCACCAAACCTCTCTCAATCCCCAAAAGGAAGAAGCAGATCTGTTCAATGTTTCTTTCTAATAATTCAGGTTGGAGATATCAAAAGAAACTTGGAAACAAATTTTATTTATTTATTTACTTATTTATTTAAAAAAATTTTTTTAAAGACATCTTTTTTTTTATGTACTTTTTTTTAAAATTTATTTATTTTATTTATTTATCTTTGGCTGTGTTGGGTCTTCGTTTCTGTGCGAGGGCTTTCTCCAGTTGCGGCAAGTGGGGGCCACTGTTCATCACGATGCGCGGGCCTCTCACTGTCGTGGCCTCTTTTGTTGCGGAGCACAGGCTCCAGATGCGCAGGCTCAGTAGTTGTGGCTCACGGGCCCAGTCGCCCCGCGGCATGTGGGATCTTCCCAGACCAGGGCTCGAACCCGCGTCCCCTGCACTGGCAGGCAGACTCTCAACCACTGCGCCACCAGGGAAGCCCTAAAGACATCTTTTTTTTAAATTTATTTATTTTTTATTTTTTATTTATTTTTGGCTGTGTTGGGTCTTTGTTGCTGCACTCAGGCTTTCTCTAGTTGCGGTGCGTGGGCTTCTCATTGCGGTGGCTTCTCTTGTTGCAGAGCACGGGCTCTAGGCGCGCGGGCTTCAGTAGTTGTGGCTCGCGGGCTCTGGAGCGCAGGCTCAATAGTTGTGGCGCACGGGCTTAGTTGCTCCGCGGCATACGGGATCTTCCCGGACCAGGGCTTGAAACTGTGTCCCCTGCATTGGCAGGTGGATTCTTAACCACTGCACCACCAGGGAAGCCCTATTTTAATTTTTTATTGAAATATAGTTGATTTCAAACGTGTTAGTTTCAGATGTATAACAAAGTGATTCAGTTATTTATATATATATACACACACATATATATATTCTTTTTTAGATTTTTTTCCATTATAGGTCGTTACAAGATATTGAGTATAGCTCCCTGTGCTATACAGTGGGCCCTTGTTGGTTATCCATTTTATATATAGTAGTGTGTATATTCTAATCCCAAACTCTCCCTGGTTTTTAATCTTTTTAACACACTATAGAATTAATTTACTTCCATGTTTATTTGTTTACTGTTTGCCTCCCCCATTAGAACATAAGCTCCACAGGCCTGATTTGTCCCCAGGTATACAGTGGTGCAGCCTAGAACCTGACACAAATTGGCTCCCAATAAGTGTTTGTTGACTGAATTAATAAATTGTTTAATTTGCCTAGTCAAATATCTACTCACCTATTGATTTTACTTAAAATGTCTGGGGAATTCCCTGGCAGTCCAGTGGTTAGGACTCGGCGCGTTCACTGCCATGGCCCGGGTTCGATCCCTGGTCGGTGAACTAAGATCCTGCAAGCTGCGCGGCTTGGCCAAAAAAAAAAAAAAAAAAAATCTGAAAAACAAACAAACAAAAATTTCCTATATTTTCCTCAGAATATTCATTGGTACTATACATACACAATTCTTTTTTCAAAAACCTTTTTGCCTTACTAGAAGATGACCACTCCTTGAGAAAATTGTTACTTTAGAATGACGAGTATCTTTCATGGCTTATCATTTGCCTTATCAGTGTATAGCTCTTCCCATTGTAAAACAATGAATTAATTTATGCAGTCAGGGATAATTCCGCAGAAGAACAAATATCACTTGCCTTCTGAGGCTTGCTAAGAAATCTTTCCCTAGGTGATTATTGGGTATTGAGTGTACTGAGGGCCACTATTACAGCCCTTTACTGATGTATGATAGTTAATTTACCTGTAAAGGCAGTTCCTTCATCAGTTGACAGACATACTCTCTTTTATCTTTGAACTTCAGTTCATTGTATCTATTTATATACCCAGGAAATTGGAAAATATTAAGCAATGAACTTTCCTATATTTTGTTCATTTCAAAATGTATTTTTTGTCATGTTTTAAATCTGTACCATTTTATCTAAATGTCCCATTGTAATAGGATCATTTGATAATTCACACTTGTTCATGTTTGCACTAAACACAAAGAACATGTTTACATGTTTACACTATTTTGGAATGGCAGTCAAGTAAAAAGTTTAATTTCACCATTAAAAATTTTTTTTATTGTCCTTTTAAGCACTTTTGAACACATTGGTGTGCTCCAAGATCACCAGTAGGTAGGATTTTCTGATTTTTTAAACTCTCTGTCACTGACAGAAGTGGGCGGAATAGACCTATGGGGAAACAGCACTTACATAACCTCAGTTAATTTGTCATGGGCTCAATTAGAAGCTTCCTTTTGCAATAGTCTTTTGGATCGCTTTGTGTTGGAAAGAAGCTTGGGTTGGAAGATCTGAGCCAGGATCAGAAAGGGAAATATATTTTAAAAATAGCTAATGACAACAGTTAATGCTTCTTGAACAGTTGAACTAGGCCAGGGATATAACACCACTAACACCTCTTCACCTCGACCTCTCTTAAACCTGGTCTCGCTCTGTCCCCTTCTCTTACTTTATTTTCTTTGTATCTCTCTCTCTACCTGACATTGTAGGTTTATTGTTTGTCTCCACTAACAGAATGCTTTTTCTTGCTCACCTTTACATCTATAGCATCCCATAAAAATGAATGGCACACACTAGGCACTCAATAAATATTAGTTGAAAGAATGAATTAATGTTCATCACCTTATTTCATTCTCCCAACCACACTGATAGGTACTGTTATTATCACCAGTAAAAGGAGGAGGGAACTTAGGCTTTAGGTGGCTAGATAACTTTCTAGAGGTCATATAACAAACAAGGAACAGAGCCTGGGTTCTTAGCCACTCTGCATATTGCCTCAAGGGAAAAAAAATTGTTTTTGTTATTTACAACTAGCACCTGAAACTCAAAAACAAAAACAAAACAAAAAAAACTTCCCGCAGGAGAAGAGGAAGATTCCTGCTGTACCAAATGGAACAGCGGCTCCTGGGGAAGCCGAGCCCCACGGAGGACATAGTGGACCTGAACTCCAGCGAACTGGAAGGTTAGTGAAAAGCCCTCGTATGGGACTTCAAAGACCAAATGATATATACCTTTTTTGTGTGTCGGGAATTGCTGTTTTGAGAACTAATTTGTTTTTATACCTTGGATACCTACTCTTTGGGGGATGAATATGCCAATTAATTTGATTTCTCTGTAGTTACTAATGATTGTCATTATGATTAAACCAGAACAGTGAATACACCATTCCATTTTAATATATACCTAGTCTTTCATATTGCTATGCATTAAAACACATTCACAGATTCTTAGGATGAATAAGAAAACTGTCAGTTGCCCTTTCCAAAAGAGCCTGTTGAAAACTTCAAGCTCAAGATGGAAATGAAAATAAATACCAAGAACTCAGTCTTATAGACCCTCTCTCATTACATGCAAGGAGGATGTATATAATAGTATTTTTTATTTTTACGGTAGTGATTTGAAAGAGGTATATGATTTATTTTTCTAATCACACATCTTTGAAGAGATGAAAGCTTCAATTTATTTCTTAAAATGATTCTCTATGGTTTTTTGACAGCTTGTCTCTCTCCAAGAAATGTGTGAGCAGAAAATCAGAAACCTTTGGGTGGGTCTCTCTTCAGGGAATGTGTGCACACAGCCTCCATTATAATTGAAGGCAATTGCAGAGGCTTTGCAGGATTGGTGCTCCTCTCCCCTCAGGGCCATTTCCTGTACTGCTTTCACTGTGTCCTCTAAGATGACTTTCCAGTTCCTGACAACTCTGTGCATTTTAATTCTCCTGTGTTCTTTCCCTTTATCTATGTTTTGTCTCTGAGGAAATGTCTTCCTCAGGCTCCGTACCTAATTTGAGATGGTTCAAACAATTTTTTCCTTTTCCCTTTACTAGAAACATTGTTACTCCTTCTGTTTACTTTCATATTTTCAAATGCTGTCTTTTTATTTTTGTTGTTTTTTTTTTTTTCTCTCTCTCAGGTGTAACATGCCACATAGCTTAGATTTTTTTCAAAGTTCACTTTTCCTTACTGCTTCCTAAATCCTCCCAGGTCACCAATATCCGGTATCTTCGCTTCTCCAGAGTTCTTCCACAGATTCTGTTGCTGACATGACTTGAAGTATCCATAACTCATCTGCTCTCCTGGAGTTGCTGGTGCACATCTGGGCTGCTCTTGCACTGTTCTCTGCAATGACCTCCCACTTCCGGATTTAGATTTATGCTGCTAAAAGCACGTTTATGACACAGTAATATAACAGCTATTTAGACTAATGTATACCCTAATGAGTAATTAATTAGAAAAGAGTGGTCTAATAGAAAGTACTATCAAACCTATAAATATTAACTACTAAGTAATAGTTCATAACCACCTCAAATTCTTTTGGGGATTAGGTGGGGTATAAATCATAACTGAATGAATAAATAGACTCGTAGATTAAATCTGTTCTGAATTGTGACTTTGGCAAGTTAACAAATCATTCAGAAATGGTCCCCCAAATAAAAATTATGTATGTGTTTTACTAAACACAGGTAAGGGAACCTAACCTAAGATGATCTTTGTGTGTGTGAATTTCACGGGTTCTTTGCAAGCTTCTCTGAATTTTAAATGTCCTTTTTTTTCAATTGAAATTTCATTCTTCTCAACCTCTCCTACTCCACATCCCTCTGATGGAAACAATCACTAGAAAAACATAATAATTCTATCACTCACATAATAGTAAGATAGTTACTAATATGTTACTATTGTGCCTATATTAGGGCAATTAAAAATAATAGAATTTATTCTGAAGAGGTACATTTTTCAAGGCAAATCAGAATTTATTTCTCAAGAGAACAATCATTTTTGAGGTGATTCTTAGATTGCCAGATTATATTCCTATTTAGAAAATAAATAACAAAACTTTAATATTTTTCCATAAACCAAGTATATTTAGCATACTGGCAGTATGTTGAACATAATAGGTTTTTTTTTAACCTCCATGTAGGAACTTAATCACAGCCTTATTCATTTTAATATGACATCTTTATCCCATAGAACACAAAGAGCTTTTGGTAGTCAAATGTTAAATCTGCATATTGTTATTAAATGTTCAAAGAATGAGAATAGCTGTTTAATGCTCTCATTCCTAATAGATTAAAAAGTTCCAGTCCTCAGATTTTAGGCAATATTTCACAATTTAATGCTTCTCTCTTCCCCACCCCCCCAAAAAAGATCATCCTTCAAATGCTTTAATGTGGTTTTTGGATATATTTAGAATATATGCATTTATCCCAAATAAGGTCATTATTGTCTTGTGAATGATAGATGTTTGAATATATTTAGACAATAGTGGATCAAAAGTACATTTATCTAGGTTGCTTATTGTAAGGTCCCTGTCTTAGTTTTCTAAAAATGAAAACAACTCTGGAACTTACCTCTCTCTACTAAGTATTATTGTCATCTATAAGGTCATTTAAGTGCCTGTCTGGAATATTATTTGGCAAGGGTTTTTTTTCACAAAGAGAGTGGGTAACTGGAGCCATGGTTATATGCCACTTTTTCTCTCTGAGTTGATGTTCACTATTGGACTGTACAAAAATCAGTTTACCTTCCCTCCTTCATTTTCTGCTACACTAAATGGAATGTAAACAATTAGAAAATATTGCCAATGATGGAGGATGGTAGGCCTGGTTTTAGGAATAGGTTGTTGTAAAATGGCACAGAGATTAGAGTAATCCTTAAATCTCATTATTTGAATTTTGATTGACGAACAGCTGTGAACCTTGTTTGAGAGAACCTAGGATTTTTGTGGTTGTTGACACAGTATTTGGTTAGGGATTGAAGTGACATAGTGGTACAAAGCCATTCCTGTAGATCATCATAGTAAAACCTAGCATGTTAATATGGGTCTCATCTCTGCTGATGGAAAACCTGTACTGTGACCTGGCAACAAAGCAAATGAGCATTTTGATTTATGTGATTTTTATATCTGTATGTCACTATTGTGTTTTCCCCCCTGTCTTAGGATTTTTGGGGGACTTATTTTAGATATCAAAAGAAAAGCTCCATACTTCTGGAGTGACTTCAGAGATGCTTTCAGCTTGCAGTGCTTAGCATCTTTTCTGTTTCTCTACTGCGCGTGTATGTCTCCTGTCATCACATTTGGAGGACTGCTAGGAGAAGCAACTGAAGGGCGAATAGTATGTATTATGCTTTTCTCTGAACTTTGAAACTTAATCAGCTTTTAAGATTCATAGTTAGATGAGTCTGCATTTAATTTTGGATTCCTTTATGAGGAGAGATTTGATGTACGGTCTGGCAGATAAAGTTTATATGAATTTCCTAAATGACTAATGGAACTGGTAATCAGGGAGTGGAATATCTCAGAACAATTAATTCTTATCTTACACAAGGTTCTGATCTCATCCCTGGCCCCCTAGTCCTAGGCTAGCTTTAGCCTCTGGTTCTTGACTCATAAGATGTCCATTTTCCTATTTATATAGGCCATGCTTCTGCCAGACATTTATTATGAATACATGTAAACTTTTACTAAGCAAAAGAAAAGTGAGATAAGGAAAGGGGAGAGGACATATCCCTGCCCACTACCATTCATATTCTGCTGACTGCCTGCCACCTTTTATTTATCCTCCTACCCCACCTCCTGCCCAAGGTTGCTAGGCTCTTCATAGCAAAGGGAAAATAGACCCATGTATTTTACATATTTTCTCCCCAGTTATAATCGCAGCCTGTACAGCTTAGATAATGGAATCATTTATATCTCTACACAGAGTGCAATCGAATCTCTCTTTGGAGCGTCCATGACTGGGATAGCCTATTCTCTCTTTGGTGGACAGCCTCTTACCATATTAGGCAGTACAGGACCAGTTTTGGTGTTTGAAAAGATTTTGTTTAAATTTTGCAAGTAAGTGTTATATACGTTTGGCCCTCAGCCCCTTTCTATTTCTCTACTGTATTTAATCTTCTTCCAACATCACATTTGGAGATCTGCTGGGAGAGGTAGAAGTTGCTGATTTGATTCAGTTTGCCATTTTTGTCTCTCCATGGAAATAAAGGAACAGTAAAATATTGATGTATATTGTTATGTAATATTTATAAAAACTTATATTCAGTTCTAAGCACTGAGAAACCTCTTTGAGTTTTGTACCCTTAGGTGTTCCCTTTAGACAAAGTCTTGAGTTTAGATACTCATGGAATGTGAAGCTTATTTACTTTCACTTCCTGAATTAGACTTACTTCCATCTACTTAAAATGGTGGCAAGCTGTTAAATGACCTTCTTTCCACTGTTCTTTTCCCCCTCCTAGAGAATATGGGCTGTCATACCTATCTTTAAGAGCTAGTATTGGACTTTGGACTGCAACCCTGTGTATCATACTTGTGGCCACTGATGCAAGCTCCCTTGTCTGCTATATCACCCGGTTTACTGAAGAAGCTTTTGCTTCTCTCATTTGCATCATTTTCATTTATGAGGCCCTGGAGAAGTTGTTTGAACTCAGTGAAGCATATCCAATCAACATGCATAATGATTTGGAACTGCTGACACAATATTCGTAAGTACCATTTCCCCTGTTGGCTGTGGGGCTTTTCTTTCTACCAATATTGCTATTGTTATAAGACATATGAGGAACTTACTCAGCAGATAGAGTTCCTTAAATTGATTCATGACCTAAATCCTGGTCTCTCAGGATTTTAAAAGTCATCTAATCAGCTGCTCATCTGAATACTTGAGTTTTCGTTATAACATCTTTGCCAAGAATAACTTTTTGAAGTTTTATTTGTTGAGCATTCCCTATTAAGTAGATAATGAACCCAGATCAATTTTACTATACAGAGATTTTTTTTTTTTCAAAGTATTTTTGGTTTTGGTCTTCCTTTAGGACCTTTTCCATTTAATGTAATCCAAAGAGCACAGTAGTGAAAGATAAGATTTCAGATTTAAAGCAGTGAGATAAAAGAGACTCATTGGGTCTAAATTGCATAGTTTGATGTTTGAAAATATGATAAAGTCTTAAACAAAATATCACTGAATTGAAATGTATTTTTGCTTTTGGAACCTACGACATTTATGATAAAAGTACTCACATATTGCCTGTTGAGGGTGATATTACAGTTTAGGGTTAAAGATGGGATTGTACCTATTACACTTTCTAGTTTTGTATGCCAGCAGTTTGGGATTTCTCTAAGGCTGTATTTGCAGAGTACATGTGGACATTACGTTACTCTTCTTTGATTTAATTTTAGGAATTTTTTTTTGTAATTATATATACATTTTAAACAGTGAATATTTGAAACAATATGTTCTTTACCAGGCATCAACCTGGCATTATAACCTCTGCATTAACTACCGATGCTCTTCTTATAAACTGCTCAGATAGGCCCTCAAAATCTTCCTTTGAAGATTTATCATCTTTATTTACTATTAGAAGTTGAAATTGTTGAAATTAGGCCAAAACAGTGCAATATTATAGTCTTGTTAAGAATGAGGTAATGATATAGAGTTGAAAATAAGATGACTTTTAGTACTTTGAATTTTTCTCGGTCATTAGAGATATGTTTAACAGTACATCTCTGTTTTCGAACAAAAAAAAATCAGAGTGGGATATAAAATAACTTCCCCAATAAAAGTAAATGGTGAGGGTGTTGTGAACAGGATTCAAATGCAGATGAAGGAGGTGTCAGGGACACTCAGAAAGCAGGCAGATGGGAAGAACAGTTTGATCAGAATGAGATGTAACATTGATACATGCCTTTTCATTTATCTTTAGTTGAAAAGAGAGCAGTGTCACCTAATTTGGGTATCTTTGCTAGGATATGCAATTATCTCCACTTGAATTTTCAAACCTACTACACGCCAGGCACTGTGCTCGGTGCTAGGGAAATCATGAACAATATTCTGTTCTCAGTGAGCTTCCAGTTTAGTAGGAAATGTAGACAAACAGACAACACAATGGAATAAGTGCTGTGTTAAAGGATTGGTCCAGAATACTATGGTACTACATCAGAAGAGCACCTAACCCAGATTTCAGGTTCAGAGAAGACTTCCTGGAGGAAGTGACATAGAAGACCAAAAAATCAGTAGGAATTAGGTGCTGAGGAATAGAGATGGAGAGTGGTTTAGATGGAGGGAATGGCACAGACTTGGATGTAAGAAATTTATTAATGCTTTGAAATATTTGTCCAAAGTTATGTAGATAGTGGTGAAACAAGAAATTAGACTCAGGCTTTATGACCCTGATGTAATTTTCAGTAACTGAAGTTACTGCTGTAATTTTAAAATTTCTTTAAAGTACTGTTTCTCAACCACTGATACATATACAATCAGAGAAAAGCAGACAAAGCTTAAATAGGCAGGAGGGTTTTTATAATCAAGTATTCATCATAAAGTGTTCTTCCAAAAATTCCACTGGATTTTTATATCCTTAAAACCCATTATAAATGAAAAAGATGGTGAATAATAAATGCATGTAGGTATAATAAGTAACTATAAAAAGTGGTGAATGATTGCTCTAGCAACTATCTAGCAATTTCAGTCTCTAAACATCAGTTAAAATAAGTTCACTAAAGTTTTAATTTTTAAAATTAAAGTTTTAATTCCAAGGAATATAACAATTTTTCTTTTCAAAGTCCTTTTATAGTCACTTTATATTTAATGAAATCCTATGGAGCAGATAAAATCTATTTTATAGAACGAGTTAATGATTTATAACTTACCAGTAATCAAATAAAGCATAATGAAGAGTAGAACCCACTTTTCTTAATGTTATGTTTTCTTTATTAGAGGGTGTGACTTTGTTCTGCCACTCAACTTTATCTCACCTTTTGGGCACATTGCCATGAATTCTTTATCAGATTAGTGTAATGTCAGTGTTGGCACTTTGTATATGATAATTTTACTGAGAGTATCTGCCATTTCTGTTGGGAAATTTTAAGCAAATTATTCTCGTTCATGTAAACTATTGCTACATTCATTATTCATTCATTCATTTCTACTTTGCTAGGTATTTTAAGTGTCACCACTACATACTTCATAGTATTAGTCATGCTAAATAAATGCTTAGAGACATTGCTGATAACTTGTTTTCGAGAAAGAAGCACTTCCCTTTAACCATGGAAATTAATATGCTAATTGTTCTGAACACTCTTCCTCCTAGAGATTTCTAGAACTAGTAAAATTCAGTTGGCTTAGCATATTTTTCTATTTATAAATGCAATTCTTGATAATATAAGGTGTTCAGCTTATGCACTTTACATTTATTATTTAACAAATAGGAAAAGATCGAGAAAAGAATATATACAACTCTGGGGAAAGAAGTTTACTTTGTAAAAACATTCTTTAGTTAGAGCTCTCAGTTGCAGGCAAAATAGTTTTTATATACCACCCAAAAAAACCCTGTTTTTATAAATAAGTACTGTTCAAATATTATGTGAAGGGTAAGAAAGTATGTTCTCATAAGTGAATGCTCATTGCTGGTCTCAGTGAAGTCTGTGTCCAGCTTCCACTCATTCCTCTGTGTAGCTCATCTCTTCTTTACATGGGTACCTGGGGTCTTTTGGATATATCAAAACTTGCTCTAAAGATGATTAGTAGGAAGCTAATTTTATTTCTTCCAGAATTTTCATTTTGATATCTAAAAGAAGGAAGGCAGAATTTTTTTCAATTAGAAAAGCATGTTTTTAGGGAATAAGAGAGATGGTCCTACTCATTCTGAAATCATATCCCTGGGTGTTGTGGGCTGAATTGTGTTCCTTCAAAATTTCCCACACGCCAGATTTCTGAGCAAATCTAATGGCTCTCTATATAGATTTGAACACTTTTTAGCACCCTCTCTACCTCTGTAATCTCTTGTCTAAATTATTACAATTGCCTTCCAAATGGTGTCCCTGATTCTACTACCCTTCCCTTCCACAGACTGTTTTCTATGAAGCAGCCAGAATTATTCTCGTAAAACCCAAGTCAGATCATGTCACTCTGCTTCTCAAAGCCCACTGATGACTTCCCATCACCTTCAAAGATGCTGTATGAGCATCCTCCTCTGCTCCACCCACGCTAATCTCCTTGCCCTTCAGCCTTCATACTTGCTGTTCTTTTTGTCTAGAATGCCCTTCTCCAGATATCTGTGTGGCTTGTTCCTTCACTGTCTTCAAAATCACCTGCTTGAGGACTTTCCATCTAAAATTTCAACTCTCTTCTCTCTCCTCCTTTTTTCAGTCTAAAATATTATATAATTTATTTATCTTTTTAAAAGTAAGATTTATTGAAGTATTATTTACATACAATAAAATATGCCTCTTTTAAGTGTACCCTTCAATGAGTTTCAACAAATGGATAACACTATAATTGGAAGATACAATATTTCCCAAAGTATTTCCTCATGGCCCTTCATAGTCTGTCTCTCACCCCAACCCCCAACCCCTGACAATCACTGATGTGATTTCTATCTCTAAAGTTTTGCCCTTTTTAGAATGTCACGTAAATGCAATCATAGAGTGTATAGCCTTTGGTGTCTGGCTTCTTTCACTTATCATATGCTTTTGAGATTTACTCATTTTGTTGCATGCATCAATTTATTCCTTTTTATTGTTGGTCAGTGTTCCACTGTATGGATGTACCACAAATTGTCTATCCAACCACAAGTTGATAGATGTTTGGGTTGTTGCTACTTTGGAGCTATATTGCTTCACATGCAGGTCTTTACTTGGCCTATGTTTTCATTTTCTCTTGGGTAAAGACCTAGAAACAGGATTGCTGGGTTATATGAAAGGTGTATATTTTAACTTTATAAGAAAATTCCAACATGGTTGTACCATTTTGCACTCCCACCAGCAATGAATGAGTGTTCCTATTGCTCTGCATCCTCATTAGCACATGGTGTTGTGCTTATGTAGAGTGATACCTCTATCCATTAGTCTAATTTATTGTGTGTTCCCCTCCTAGAGTGAGTTCATGAGGGAAAGGGATTTAGTCTGTTTTGATCACTGCTTTCCCAGTGTTCAGATCAGTTTCTGGCACAAAATAGGTAGATGTTCAATGAAAATTTGTTGAAAAAATAAATGAATGTTGAATGAATATCACCTCTATCTAGAATTTGTACTAAGGCTCAGAAGGGTTTATGGCTTACCCAAGTAGAAGAACTAGAGCTAAAACCCAACACATCTAACATTTAGTCAAACACTTTTGACAATGTACCACATTATAGGTCACTGGTTTGACCAAATTAATTTCTATTATTAATATTTAGAATATGAGGGAACTTGGATAAATTTTATTTTATTTAAGTCTCTTAGATATTATCTTGAAGCAGTTTAAAATTTATCACAGGAAATTAAAAATATAAAAATAGAGGGATTTAAAACATAAATATTTGAATAATATTAACATATGCAGTAAAATGGATTCTTATTTTAGAGTTCATTAGAGCATAAAAGTGCTTATTTTGATTATAATGATTCCCTGTAAATAGGTATTTGACAAGAAGGGAAAAAAATCTTGGCTAGAGATGAATTTTGTTGTATCACATTGAAGCCCACTTCACCTTGTTATTTTTAAGAAACTTGGTAATAATTTGGATTAAAAGATAGGAATCTATACCAATATCCTAGTTAGTTGCTTTGGGTAAGCCCCTAAGAGCAGCCTTCTAGAGACAACATCTTAACCCTCAAAAATACACAGGAAGTACATGTGAAATATGTAGGGAATAAGAGCTCTGGGAGGATACCTACCAAACTTATAATACTTTGGGGATAGAAGAAAAGACTGAAAAAAAAAGGCTTGTTCTCTTTGTATATTTTGGAGTGTTCAACTGGCATTGTGTGGATACATTATTTTGTAATTTCTTTCTAAGAATAAGTTTTATGAAAAGCAGACCCACAGATACAGAGAACAAACTAGTGGTTACCAGTGGGGAAAGGGAAGGGGAGAGTAGCAATATAGGAGAAAAGGGTAAAAGGAGTTATTATAGGATTATATGAAATCATGTGTGTGAAACTTTTGAAAACTGTAAAGCACTATAGAATTTAAACAATCTTTCATTCAATTAAAAAAAAAGTTTTATTATGGGAAATAAAGTCTTTTGACAAGCCATAGAATGAGGTAATTAGGGCCAGGTGGTGCTCATCAAATCAGTTCCTGTGTAAACAAATTTATTTTCCATTTCAGGAAAATAGCAACTTACAAAACTCAAAGGAAGAATAGAGCAAAATGTTTAAGGTATAATAAGTAGATTTGCCATTCTGTTCTTAAATTCTCTTATTAGGCTCATTCTTTCAACGTCTATTGCTTTTCTCTGAATTGTGTTAGCATTGATAGTGTGAAAATGAATATGGTCTCCACTCTAAAGGAACTCAGTGATTAACAAGAAGAGACTAGAGATGTGCTTTGTACATAGTGGCTGCACACAGAGAATTTGTTGAATCAATAAATGAGGAGGGAGCTAGAGGCAATGCATAGTCAAATCATTGCAACCTGGCATGGTAAGTATTTATACTAGACATATGTTTAATGGTCCAGGAGAAGCAGTAAAAAACTACCTTAATTTATCACTCCATCTCTGTTGTACCTGTAACTTGAGTTTCTTATATGTGGCGTATCTGTTTTTCTCTCTCTTCATTATCTCTGCATGAGCAGGTCATAATTAGAGTTGAGGGCACCAACGTAGATAGATGAAATCCTGGGACCAGTTGGCAGAGAGTCTTAAAAATTGTAATGAGTTTTATTGTAAAAGATCATTGGGGGTAATGACAAAGCTCTGGGAATAATTATGTGATAATAGATTAGAAGGTGATCATAGGAAGCGGAGCAAAGAGCAATACCATTGGTATGGAATGTTTAAGTCCTGATTATTGACTGAGACAATGGTAATGAGAAGAAAATAAACAAACTGGGGAAAAAAAGAAAGAAAAGCAAAAATTGGCAAGGCTTTATTCATTCATTCAACAAGTAATTATGGAATGCCTTATAATTTATATGAGCAATAACAAAAATTTGCATACATGGCTTTATTTAAGCCTCACAATAATCTATGGTATAAGTATTACCCCTCAGATGATCAATCTGAGGCTCCAATAAGTTAATTAATTTGCTCAATATCCCAGAACCAGTGAATGGTAAATGAGAGTCAAACTCAGGTATACTTTTTTTTTATTAAAATGTAGTTGTTTTACAATATTATATTAGTTTCAGGTGTACAGCATAGTGATGCAATATTCTTATAGATTATACTCCGTTTAAAGTCATTAAAAAATAATGGCTATATTCTCTGGTGCTGTACAACATATACTTGTTGCTTTTTTTTTCTTTTTAATTTTTGAATTTTATTTTATTTACTTTTTTATACAGCAGGTTCTTATTAGTCATCAATTTTATACACATCAGTGTATACATGTCAATCCCAATCGCCCAATTCATCACACCACCACCCCACACCCCCCGCGGCTTTCCGCCCTTGGTGTCCATACGTTTGTTCTCTACTTCTGTATCTCAATTTCTGCCCTGCAAACCGGTTCATCTGTACCATTTGTCTAGGTTCCACATATATGCGTTAATATACGGTATTTGTTTTTCCCTTTCTGACTTACTCCACTCTGTATGACAGTCTCTACATCCATCCACGTCTCAACAAATGACCCAATTTCGTTACTTTTTATGGCTGAGTAATATTCCATTGTATATCTGTACCACATCTTCTTTATCCATTCGCCTGTCAATGGGCATTTAGGTTGCTTCCATGACCTGGCTATTGTAAATAGTGCTTCAGTGAACATTGAGGTGCATGTGTCTTTTTGAATTATGGTTTTCTCTGAGTATATGCCCAGTAGTGGGATTGCTGGATCGTATGGTAATTCTATTTTTAGTTTTTTAAGGAACCTCCATACTGTTCTCCATAGTGGCTGTATCAATTTACATTCCCACCAACAGTGCAAGAGGGTTCCCTTTTCTCCACACCCTCTCCAGCATTTGTTGTTTGTAGATTTTCTGATGATGCCCATTCTAACTGGTGTGAGGTGATACCTCATTGTAGTTTTGATTTGCATTTACCTAATAATTAGTGATGTTGAGCATCTTTTCATGTGCTTCTTGGCCATCTGTATGTCTTCTTTGGAGAAATGTCTGTTTAGGTCTTCTGCCCATTTTTGGATTGGGTTGTTTGTTTTTTTAATATTGAGCTGCATGAGCTGTTTATATATTTTGGAGATTAATCCTTTGTCCGTTGATTCGTTTGCAAATATTTCTCCCATTCTGAGGGTTGTCTTTTCGTCTTGTTTATGGTTTCCTTTGCTGTGCAAAAGTTTTAAGTTTCATTAGGTCCCATTTGTTTATTTTTGTTTTTATTTCCATTACTCTAGGAGGTGGATCAAAAAAGATCTTGCTGTGATTTTTCTCAAAGAATGTTCTTCCTATGTTTTCTTCTAAGAATTTTGTAGTGTCCGGTCTTACATTTAGGTCTCTAATCCATTTTGTGTTTATTTTTGTGTATGGTGTTAGGGAGTGTTCTAATTTCATTTTTTACATGTAGCTGTCCAGTTTTCCCAGCACCACTTATTGAAGAGACTGTCTTTTCTCCATTATATATCCTTGCCTCCTTTGTCATAGATTAGTTGACCATAGGTGCATGGGTTTACCTCTGGGCTTTCTCTCTTGTTCCATTGATCTATGTTTCTGTTTTTGTGCCAGTACCATATTGTCTTGATTACTGTAGCTTTGTAGTATAGTCTGAAGTCAGGGAGTCTGATTCCTCCAGCTCCGTTTTTTTCCCTCAAGACTGCTTTGGCTATTCGGGGTCTTTTGTGTCTCTATACAAATTTTAAGATTTTTTGTTCTAGTTCCATAAAAAATGCCATTGGTAATTTGATAGGGATTGCATTGAATCTGTAGATTGCTTTAGGTAGTATAGTCATTTTCATAATATTGATTCTTCCAATCCAAGAACATGGTATATCTCTTCATCTGTTGGTATCATCTTTAATTTCTTTCATCAGTGTCTTATAGTTTTCTGCATACAGGTCTTTTGTCTCCCTAGGTAGGTTTATTCCTAGGTATTTTATTCTTTTTGTTGCAATGGTAAATGGGAGTGTTTCCTCAATTTCTCTTTCAGATTTTTCATCATTAGTGTTTGGAATGCAAGAGATTTCTGTGCATTAATTTTGTATCCTGCAACTTTATCAAATTCATTGATTAGCTCTAGTAGTTTTCTGGTGGCATCTTTAGGATTCTCTATGTATAATGTCATGTCATCTGCAAACAGTGACACTTTTACTTCTTCTTTTCCAATTTGTATTCCTTTTATTTCTTTTTCTTCCCTGATTGCCGTGGCTAGGACTTCCCAAACCATGTTGAAAAATAGTGGTAAGAGTGGGCATCCTTGTCTTGTTCCTGATCTTAGAGGAAATGCTTTCAGTTTTTCACTATTTGATGTTTGCTATGGGTTTGTCATATATGGCCTTTATTATGTTGAGGTAGGTTCCCTCTATGCCCACTTCCTGGAGAGTTTTTCTCATAAATGGGTGTTGAATTTTGTCAGAAGCTTTTTCTGCATCTATTGAGATTATCATATGGTTTTTATCCTTCAATTTGTTAATATGGTGTATCACATTGATTGATTTGTGTATACTGAAGAATCCTTGCATCCCTGGGATAAATTCCACTTGATCATGGCGTATGATCCTTTTAATGTGTTGTTGGATTCCGTTTCCTAGTATTTTGTTGAGGATTTTTGCATCTATGTTCATCAGTGATATTGGCCTGTAGTTTTCTTTTTTTGTGACATCTTTGTCTGGTTTTGGTATCAGGGTGATGGTGGCCTCATAGAATGGGTTTGGGAGTGTTCCTTCCTCTGCAATTTTTTGGAAGAGTTTGAGAAGGATAGGTGTTAGCTCTTCTCTAAATGTTTGATATAATTCACCTGTGAAGCCATCTGGTCCTGGACCTTTGCTTGTTGGAAGATTTTTAATCACAGTTTCAATTTCATTACTTGTGATTTGTCTGTTCATATTTTTATTTCTTCCTGGTTCAGTGTTGGAAGGTTATACCTTTCTAAGAATTTGTCCATTTCTTCCAGGTTGTCCATTTTATTGGCATAGAGTTGCTTGTAGTAGTCTCTTAGGATGCTCTGTATTTCTGCAGTGTCTGCTGTAACTTCTCCTTTTTCATTTCTAATTTTATCGATTTGAGTCCTCTCCCTCTTTTTCTTGATGAGTCTGGCTAATGGTTTATCAATTTTGTTTATCTTCTCAAAGAACCAGCTTTTAGTTTTATTGATATTTGCTATTGTTTTCTTTGTTTCTATGTCATTTATTTCTGCTCTGATCTTTATGATTTCTTTCCTTCTGCTAACTTTGGGTTTTGTTTGTTCTTCTTTCTCTAGTTCCTTTAGGTGTAAGGTTAGATTGTTTATTTGAGATTTTTCTTGTTTCTTGAGGTAGGCTTGTATAGCTATAAACTTCCCTCTTAGAACTGCTTTTGCTGCATCCCATAGGTTTTGGATCATCGTGTTTTCATTGTCATTTGTCTCTAGGTATTTTTTGATTTCCTCTTTGATTTCTTCAGTGATCTCTTGGTTATTTAGTAACGAATTCTTTAGCCTCCATGTGTTTGTGTTTTTTACGTTTTTTTCCCTGTAATTCATTTCTAATCTCATAGCGTTGTGGTCAGAAAAGATGCTTGATATGATTTCAGTTTTCTTGAATTTACTGAGGCTTGATATGTGACCCAAGATGTGATCTATCCTGGAGAATGTTCCATGCACACTTAAGAAGAAAGTGTAATCTGCTGTTTTTGGATGGAATGTCCTATAAATATCAATTAAAGCTCTCTGGTCTATTGTGTCATTTAAAGCTTCTGTTTCCTTATTTATTTTCATTTTGGATGATCTGTCCATTGGTGTAAGTGAGGTGTTAAAGTCCCCCACTGTTACTGTGTTACTGTCGATTTCCTCTTTTATAGCTGTTAGCAGTTGCCTTATGTATTGAGGTGCTCCTATGTTGGGTGCCTATATATTTATAATTGTTATATCTTCTTCTTGGATTGATCCCTTGATCATTATGTGGTGTCCTTCCTTGTCTCATGTAACATTCTTTATTTTAAAGTCTATTTTATCTGATATGAGTATTGCTATTCCAGCTTTCTTTTGATTTCCATTTGCATGGAATATCTTTTTCCATTCCCTCACTTTCAGTCTGTATGTGTCCCTAGGTCTGATGTGGGTCTCTCGTAGACAGCATATATATGGGTCTTGTTTTTGTATCCATTCAGCAAGCCTGTGTCTTTTGGTTGGAGCATTTAATCCATTCACGTTTAAGGTAATTATTGATATGTATGTTCTTATGGCCATTTTCTTAATTGTTTTGGGTTTGTTTTTGTAGGCCCTTTTCTTCTCTTGTGTTTCCCACTTAGAGAAGTTCCTTTAGCATTTGTTGTAGAGCTGGTTTAGTGGTGCTGAATTCTCTTAGCTTTTGCTTGTCTGTAAAGCTTTTGGTTTCTCCATCGAATCTGAATGAGATCCTTGCCAGGTAGAGTAATCTTGGTTGTAGGTTCTTCCCTTTCATCACTTTAAGTATATCATGCCACTCCCTTCTGTCTTGTAGAGTTTCTGCTGAGAAATCAGCTGTTAACCTTATGGGAGTTCCCTTGTATGTTATTTGTCGTTTTTCCCTTGCTGCTTTCAATAATTTTTCTTTGTCTCTAATTTTTGCCAATTTGATTACTATGTGTCTTGGTGTGTTTCTCCTTGGGTTTATCCTGTTTGGGACCCGCTGTGCTTCCTGGACTTAGGTGGCTACTTCCTTTCCCATGTTAGGGAAGTTTTCGACTATAATCTCTTCAAATATTTTCTCGTGTCCTTTCTCTCTCTCTTCCCCTCTGGGACCCCTATAAGGCGAATGTTGTTGCGTTTAGTGTCGTCCCAGAGGTCTCTTAGGCTGTCTTCATTTCTTTTCATTCTTTTTTCTTTATTCTGCTCCGCAGAAGTGAATTCCACCATTCTGTCTACCAGGTCACTTATCCGTTCTTCTGCCTCAGTTATTCTGCTATTGATTCCTTCTAGTGTAGTTTTCATTTCAGTTATTGTATTGTTCATCTCTGTTTGTTTGTTCTTTAATTCTTCTAGGTCTTTGTTAAACATTTCTTGTATCTTCTCAATCTTTGCCTCCATTCTTCTTCCGAGGTCCTGGATCATCTTCACTATCATTATTCTGAATTCTTTTTCTGGAAGGTTCCCTATCTCCACTTCATTTAGTTGTTTTTCTGGGGTTTTATCTTGTTTCTTCATCTGGTACATAGCCCTCTGCCTTTTCATCTTTTCTATCTTTCTGTGAATATGGTTTTTGTTCTGCAGGCTGCAGAATTGTAGTTCTTGCTTCTGCTGTCTGCCCTCTTGTGCCCTTGTTGCTTATTTATTTTTACCTAGTAGTTTTTATCTCTTAATCCCCTATGCCTATCTTTCCCCTCCCCACTTCACTCTCTCCACTGGTTAACCACTAGTTTGTTCTCTATATCTGGGAGTCCGTTTCTGTTTTGTTATATTCATTCATTTGTTTTATTTTTTAGATTCTACATATAAATGAAAACATAGAGTATTTGTTTTTCTGTGTCTGACTTATTTCACTAAGCTTTAGGTCCATCCATGCTGCTGCAAATGGCAGAATTTCATTCTTTTTTTATGGCTAAGTGATATTCCATTATATATATATATATATATATATATATATATATATATATATCTCATTTTCTTTTTCCATTCCTCTGTTGATGAACACTTAGGTTGCTAATATCTTGGCTATTGTAAATAATGCTTCTATGGACATTGGGTGTGTGTATATTTTCAAATTAGTGTTTTTGTTTTTTTCAGATATATACCCAGGAGTGTGACTGCTGGATCATATGGTAGTTCTCTTTTTAGATTTTTGAGGAACTCCATACTGTTTTCCACAGTGGCTGTACCAATTTACATCGCCACCAACAGTGCAAGAGGGTTCCCTTTTTTCCACACCCACGCTAACATTTGTTATTTGTAGACTTTTTGATGATAGCCATTTTGACAGGTGTGGGTGATATCTCATTATGGTTTTGATTTGTATTTCTCTGGTAATTAGTGGTGTTAAACATCTTCTCGTGTGCCTGTTGGCCATCTGTATATCTTCTTTAGAAAAATGTCTATTCAAGTTTTCTGCCCATTTTTTAATCAGGTTGTGTGTGTGTGTGTGTGTGCGTGTTTTTTGATATTGAGTTGTATAAACTCTTTATATATTTTGGATATTAACCCTTTATCAGTCATATCATTTGCAAATATCTTCTCTCATTCAGTGGGTTGTTTTTTCATTTTGTAGGTTCATTTGGTTTTAAAGCCCATGAACTTTTTTTCTATGATAAAAAAATAAAAATAATAGTAAAACTTCAATTTTATTATAACTCCTTAAAGGCAGTAACTGTCATATGTTTCTATGTATTCCCCATAGCACTTAACATAATACTCTGTACAAAATAATTTTAACCTGTTAAATCATTGAATGAACAAAGAAGACTACATGCTATGTTCCAGATACTTGGGTGTAAAAGTAGCACCATAGATGGGTCTCTGCCCCAATTGAGCATATTATCTATTGAAAGACTTAGACATTAAATATTACACAAATAATTACTTAATTATACTTGACATAAATGCTATCTCATAAAGGTACAGAATGCCATGAGAGTGAGAAATACTTCCAAAGTTATTTGTATTTGGAGGCCAAGGAGAGCCTATAGCTATTTGAATGGAGATAAGATTCTGATGAGAAAAAGTTTAAGAAAAGTTTCATGGAGAAAGTATTTATGTTTTTAGTTTTAGCTAGTAGTGGTGGTGTTTTGCAAAGTTATTTTGCACATTTTTGAAAAGCTATTTTCTTCATAATATGTTATAGCTATAAGTTTAAATAATTTATTAGAGAGAAAAGTATTAAGTACTTATAGAATCTCTTCTAAGAATAAAATCTGAAACATAGAAATAGATGTATTCATAAGAGACTGTATTATTTAAATAGTCATCTTAATAGAAACAAATTAAAGGTTTAGTAATAGAAGAATGAGTAAACTATGTCACATCCATTAAAAATGATGGTTATGAAGAATAATGAGCAAACAGAAAATACTTACATTATAGTTCTATATAAAAGAGATTAGAAATGCTCATATGCTCATAAAAATGTTGAAAATATACATAAGAATTACTGAAAGATATATACCAAAAAATTACAGTTATTGGTGGAAAGATTCTGAGAGATTTCTTTTTCATTTTTTTATTTATAAATATTCTGTAGTGTGGTTTTATTATTTTTGAAATTCAAAATACTTTATGAAAAAGAAAAATGAATAGGCATAAAAACATGTTTGGCTTCTATAGATACATCATAACTCTCTGATTGTATGCCTTATGTTAATACCTAACTTGCTACACAGCACTCTTAAGGTGATTTAATCATTAAAGAGACTTAAAAAAAAATCACAAATCATTACTGTTCAGCATTCACAGAAAGGTACTAATAATAACTGCAAAGGCAAAAGCAGAGCATCTGCAACCTAGGGACTAAAATTAGTAATAATGTTGAAGGGAGTTCTACCAAATTATGTTTTCTAGAAGGCAGCCATAGACTCTTCTTGTGTAAGGAAGACTGATCACCTCCATTAGCCTTGAAACAAAAGCAAAGACTTCTGGATGCAGGCATTTAATTATAATGTTTATCTAATCATTCTGTAGCCATTTATATAATTAAGATGGCTTAGAGCATACTTTTCTTTGGGCAGTAAAGGATAGTAGAGGATGTGTTTGGTGAAGAGTATATTTTAAGCCAAACAGTCCAACACTAATTATGGCATTTTATACTGGTGTTTTAAAAAAAGTAGAATAAGTGCAGATACTGCCCATTCTTTTGCCTTTGGATTGTTGAACTTTCCAATCTATGAGCTGGTGGTAGCCACAATTGTAATAACCACAACAATGATGATACCTAACACCTAATTAGTATTTACTTATGCTAGACCCTGTTCTAGGTGCTTTTACCTATATTAACTCATTTTTACCCTCATAATAACTCTATGAGGTCGATTGCTGTCACTATCCCAACTTTAAAAAAACTAAAATATAGAGACGCTAAGTAACTTGTCTAAGGTCACTCAGTTAAGTGCTTGGATTTGACAGATACAGGAACTCTGGCTGGAGAGTCCAAAGTCCAATGTCATAGGCATCAGGCTATTTTATGCACCTAAAGATTTTTTTTTTTTTTGCATTAATATTTCCATCTTATGGCCAGAGTCACTAAACATTGTTTTGGAGATGTGAGTAACAGAAGAGCTTATTCCAAAAGCTTATTGCTTTCTCTAGTTTTTTTTTTTTTTTTTCTTTTCTTTTTTGTAGTTTTAGATGCAAAATATTTGGACTAAGTTCATCAGTATAGGTGAAAAAGAGGAAAGTGGGATTTTTCTCATTATATCTTGACTTATTTATTTAGAATATCTGCTTTTGACATTTTAAGGACATAAAATCTCAGCCAAAGTCCTCTTTGAGCTACCAAGGGTTGGTACAGAGATCTTTTTCAAACTTCCTGTACAAGTGTGCAGCCTCTGAGGACTATCTGCTGAGATTTCAAATATTAGAGGTGTGGACTCAGGAAAGAATGATGATTTGGTTGGCTATACATGATATCTGTGACGTATAAATCTTTTAGGTAAAAAACATATTTTTCCTCCTTGGAATTGATTTATGGAAGAGGAATATTATTAACCAGAGATAGGCCTGACAAGGAGGCATAGGTAACTAATGTCCACCTACAGACCTAACTCTCCAAAAAAAATGTCTCCCCTATGAGCTTGACATTTTTATCCCAAATTTCTTAATACTTTTGGAAAGTCACTGTTGAAATGTAAATACACTCCCAGGAATGGAGTAACACATTACGCCATTGTCCTCACTAATACAGTGCCAGCACATAGGAAAACAGAGACCATAGCCCTGAGAGAATGGTGCACACAGCAAGCAAAGTGAATGGAGAAGTGATACTAGCCCGGTGGCCAGGTTTACGTGAGGCTATGAGAAAATAGGAATCTGGAAGTTGGGCAAGGGAGGTGGTGGTGGTGTAGTTGTCATGATGTGAAGGCAGGGCTGCAGGATGTTTTGGGGGGAATATCTTAAAGGAGAGGGGTCCTGAAAGGGGAAGCTGAGAAGACCATACATTAATGGTATATTACTTAATTTATTCTGGAGCCATCTCACTCTTCTGGCTATGCTAATGGAGATGGCACAGTTACATCTAGATGAAGCATATTATAGAGAAAAAAGCAGAAGTTTCAGGGTCAAGAAGACCTGGATTCAAATCTAATCACTATGGCCTTGGATGAGTTATCAAACACTTAGTTTCCTCCATCTATGAAATGTAGAAATCAAACTACTAAACTAGAAAACAAAGTGCCTTCTGCCATGCATATGGTAGCTGTATGCATATCATATCTATATGCATAAATATACAGTAGCTAAAGAAAGCATATATATGTATGTATACACACACACATACATTTATACGTAGATGTATTCATGCATCTACTACAGTGCTATCTTTCTCCCTTATTATGTTACTTCTGCAAGAAACTTGTCATATAGTCTCTATTTTACATTTTAGTTTCCTTTTATCATATGTAAATTTACTTTCACCTAATTTTCAGAATATTCAAATAATTTTCTATTAAACTATGGTGTTGGGCCTTTTTCTTCTGAGGTACATTAGCAAAATGACCAACTTGAAGAATTTTTTTTTAATGTATTTATTTAATTTATTTATTTTTGGCTGTGTTGGGTCTTTATTGCTGTGCATGGTCTTTCTCTAATTGCAGAGAGCAGGGGCTACTCTTCGTTGTGGTGCACGGGCTTCTCATTGCGGTGACTTCTCTTGTTGCGGAGCATGGGCTCTAGGCACGCGAGCTTCAGTAGTTGCAGCACGTGGGCTCAGTAGTTGTGGCGCCTGTGTTTAGTTGCTCAGCAGCATGTGGGATCTTCCCAGACCAGGGCTCAAACCCGTGTCCCCTGCATTAGCAGGCAGATTCTCAACCACTGCGCCACCAGGGAAGCCCTAACTTGGAGAATTTTAATCATTAGCTACCTGAAAAGTATTGGTGCTTGATACAGCAGATTCAGGCAATATATTACTAATCTACTTTAACAAGAAAGAAACTATTGCTTCTAATGAATGATATTAACTGTTTTCTTTTCGGCAGCATTACTAGGCAATAGCTAACTATGCTATCGTTATTTGAATTCATGACAAGGCTGGGTAACGAGTTGAGGCAGTTATTCTGTATGATCAGATGATTTAAGCCTGAACAGAACATAAATGTATATACCTATGCAAATATCTAAAATAATTATTCTGATCTCTGTAGCAGTTTAAATACTTGTTATGATTCTAAAAAGGGGACTTTAGGGAGCATATGCCAGTTTCAAAAACCAGTCACATGTTCACACGGCTCTAAGTTAGGGATCCCTGACCAATGAATTGGACACCATCTGTCAGCAGGACCTTGAAGTTTTAGCTGGCAGATCTTGGAGCAGCTTTCCAAGCCGTTTGCTGCTTCCTCACTCCCACATGCTTAGTTAGCTGGGATTCCCAGTTGGGAAGCGAAGGCAGGTAGCATTTTGACCCTCCCCTCACCACCTTCAGTATACTTTATTCTCAGAACCATCCGCAGAGATTTAAAAGCATCGGGAATATAAAAAATATCTCTTCCTCACAAGGTTGGAGGCCTTGGACCTTACCTTGAAAAGATTTATTTTTACATTTTTTCAAATTATGACAACTTACGTAGAAAAGTATGGCAGATACCTGTTCTTTAAAAAAAAATTTTTTTTTGCAATATTTGTTACATAACAAGTGTGTAAGAATAAAGTGGTTGATGTGTATTTGTTTTCTGATTATACTTTGGAACACAGGTATAAATGTCTTGGTTTCTGGATTAAATCTGTACCCTGTCATCTCCTAACCTACTAGATCTTTTTTGGAATAATAAAATGCATATCACTGGGGCCAGTATCCACAGTTCTAGAATATTCTTAGCCATCTGGTTCTGTTACAGAGTAAAGTTAGACTGGAAATAAGACAATGTTAGTAAAGGAAGCTTCCTTTGCCCACCCCACCTTCCATGGGCTCCATTTTTTGGTGTGCACAACATAGTGATTTAATGATATATATGTATATTGTGAAATGATCATCCCAATAAGTTTAATAATAACATCCATCACCACACATAGTTAATATTTTTCTTGTGATGAGAACTTTTAAGATCTACTCTGTTAGCAACTTTCAAATATACAATATAGTGTTGTTAACAATAGTCACCATGTGGTCCATTACATCCCCAGAACTTATTTATCTTATAACTAGAAGTTTGTACCTTTTGTTCACCTTCACCCATTTCACCTTTATTCTTGATGAATATTTGACTAGCTATAGAATTCTGGATTGCCAAGTGTTTTCTTATAGCCCGTTAATGACCTCATTCCATTGGTTTCAATTTTAGCTCAGGAGAAGTCATTGTCAATCCTACTGTTGCTCTTTAAAAACAATGTCTTTTTCCCTAGATGTTGTTAAGATTTTCTCTTTATCTTTGGCTTTCTTCAGTTTCAGTATATTTGAGCATATCCTTTTTTTTTCTTCTAGTTTAATTGAGATATCATTGACATATAGCACTGTATAAGTTTAAGGTGTACAGCATGGTTGTTTGACTTAAATGCATAATGAAATGATTACCACAATGACTTAGTGAACATTCATCATCCTGTATAGATACCAAATTAAAGAAATAGAACAAAAGTTTTTTTCCTTGTGATGAGAACTCTTAGGATTTACTCTCTTACCTTTCATATATTATATACAACAGTGTTAATTATATTTATCATGTTGTACATTAAATCTGTGGTACTTATTTATCTTACAGCTGGAATTTTGTACCTTTTGACTGCCTTCATCATCCCCACCCCCTGCCTCTGGTGACCACAAATCTGATCTCTTTTTCATGAGTTTGTTTGTTTTGAAGTATAATTGACCTACAATGCTATATTAGTTCCTGGTACAAAACATAGTGATTCAATATTTCTATACATTTCAAAATGATCACCATGATAATCTAGTTACCATCTGTCCTCATACAAAGATATTATGTAATTATTGACTATATTCCCCACACTGTACATTTCATACCTGTGACTCATTTATTTTGTAACTGAAAGTTTGTACCTCTTAATCTCCCTCACCTATTTCTCTCCTCCTCTCACTCCTCTCCCCTCTTGGCAACAACCTGTGTGTTCTCTGTATCTATGACTCTGTTTCTGTTTTGTTATGTTTGTTCATTTGTTTTATTCTTTAGATTCCACATATAAATGAAATCATACAGTATTTGTCTTTGTCTAACCTATTTCACTTAGCATAATACCCTCTGGGTCCATGCATATTGTCACAAATGGCAAGATTTCATTGTTTTGTATGGTTAATATTCCATTGTGTGTGTGGTGTGTGTGTGTGTGTGTGTGTATATATATATATATATATATATATATACACACACACATTATCCATTCATCTATTAGTCACCACTTAGGTTGCTTCCATATCTATTCACCTATTAATTGCCACTTAGGTTGCTTCCATATCTTGGCTATTTTAAATAATGCTGCAATGAATACAGGGGTGCATTTTTTTAAAATTAGTGTTTTCATTTTCTTTGAATACATACCCAGAAGTAGAATTGCTGGATCATATTGTAGTTCTATTTTTTTTCCATCTCATTACTTTAATCATTTTGTCAAAATAATCTGAACATGCATAAATACTTGACTTGTTATAAGAATGTGTAGCATAAAAGTCCCTGAGACACATCCAAGAATGACTTGAAATGTATTCAGTACAATTATTCATCATACTAATTGCCAAGGACTTGGCTCCCTTCCTTGATATTTAAGGTATGTGACTAAAAAAAGATATATAATATATATTATATAATATTCATAATTATACATTATATATAAATATATGTATGTTTATTAATGCTAAATCAGAGTCTCCCTCTCCAATGCCTGGTTTTTCTGCCACTTTACTGATGCTGTGTATGAAGTCATTTCCAGACTGTAAGGAATTTACCGAGGTAAATTAGTTCTTTAAGCCCTAGGGTGCCAGTTAGTAGAATGATGGCAGTGGAACTAGAGGTCCCAAGAGAAGATGTTGTCCAACCCCCTCATTTTGCAGTTCAAGTGACAGAGGCTCAAAAGGTTTGCGACTTGCACACGTACGGCTGGTTCTGCCACTATTACTGTAACCTTAGGCAAGTCCTTAACTGGATCTAGACTTCTGCTCCCTCCTCTGTAAAATGGATTGGTGATTGTCACAGCTAACATCTTCCAGGTGCTTCCTGTGTGCCCGACACTGTCCGGAGTACTTTAAGTGTCTTTTCTAATTCTCCCAACACCTCCATAAATTATATATGATTACCTTCAATTAGAGATGAGAATATCAAAGCACAGACATCTTAAATAATTTGCCTGAGATAAGACAATTAGGAAATGTCACAAAGCTGGTCTAGTAACCCAGGAATAACTGCCTCCAAAATTCTCAAATTCCAATTCTTAAATCCCTGCTAAGAAAACCCCGTCAGATAGGTTCTCAAATTCCTTATATCTCTAAAAGTCTAGAGCAGAGTTAACAAACTATGGCTCATGGGCCAAATCCAGGCACCACCTTTGCTTACAGAAGTAGTTCTATTTCTAACTTTTTGAGGAATCTCTATATAGTTTTCCATAGTGGCTGTATTTACATCCCTGTCAATAGAGCATGTGGATTTCCTTTTCTCCACATTCTCACCAATGCTTGTTATTTGTTGTGTTTTTGATAATAGCCATTCTGACAGATGTGAGGTGATATCTCACTGTGGTTTTAGTTTGCATTACTCTGGTGATGTTGAGCATCTTTTCATGTGCCTGCTGACCATCTGTACATCTTCTTTGGAAAAATATCTATTCATGTGCTCTGCCTATTTTTTAGTTGGGTTGTTTGTTTGTTTGATGTTGAGTTGTATGAGTTCCTTGTATATTTTGGATATTAACCCCTTATTGGATATATCATTTGCAAATATCTTTTCCCATTCAGTAGGTGGCCTTTTCATTTTGTTGATAGTTCCTTTGCTGTGCAAAAGTTTTTTTAGTTTGATGTAGTCCCATTTGTTTATTTTTGTTTTCGTTTCCCTTGCCTGAGGAGACAGATCCAAAAAATTTGCTAAGACCAATATCTAAGAGTGTAATACCTAAGTTTTCATCTAGAATTTTTATGGTTTCAGGTCTTACATATAAGTCTTTAATCCATTTTGAGTTTATTTTTTATATGGTGTCAGAAACCAGCTCAGTTTGATTCCTTTGTATGTAGCTGTCCAGTTTTCCCAATACCATTATTGAAGAGGCTGTCTTTTCCCCATTGCATATTCTTGCCTCCTTTGTAATAGATTAATATAAGTGTGGGTTAATTTCTGGGCTCTCTACTCTGTTCCATTGATCTATGTTTCTGTTTTTGTGCCAGTACCATACCATTTTGATTATTGTAGCTTTGTAGTATAGTTTGAAATCAGGACGCGTGATAACTCTAGTTTTGTTGTTCTTTCTTAAGACTGTTTTAGCTATTCAGGGTCTTTTGGGTTTCCATACAAATTTTAGAATTATTTGTTCTAGTTCTGTGGGAAATTCCATTGGTATTTTGATAACGATTGCATTAAATCTGTAGATTGCCTTGGGTAGTATGGTCATTTTAACAGTATTACTTTTTCCAGTCCCTAAACCTGGTACATATTTTCATCTTTTTTGTGTTGTCTTCAATTTCTTTATTCAGTGTCTTATAGTTTTCTGAGCATAGGTCTTTTACCTCCTCAGTTTGATTTATTCCCAGGAATTTTATTTTTTGATGCAATTGTAAATGGGATTACTTTCTTAATTTCTCTTTCTGATAGTTCTCATTGTTAGTTTGTAGAAATGCAACAGATTTCTGTATATTAATTTTGTATCCTGCAACTTTACTAAATTCATTGATGAGTTCTAGTAGTTTCTTCGTGGTGTCTTTAGAATGTTCCGTGTATAGTATCATGTCATCTGCAAACAGTTACAGTTTAATTTGTTCCTTTCCAATTTGGATTCCTTTTATTTTTTTTCCTGTCTGGTTGCTCTGGCTAGGACTTCTAATACTATGTTGAATGAAAGTGACAAGAGTGGGCAATCTTTTTTTCTTTAATTTTTATTGAAGTATAAATGTTGCTTTACAATGTTGTGTTAGTTTCAACTGCACAGCAAAGTGAATCAGCTATGCGTATACATATATCCCCTCTTTTTGGATATCCTTCCCAGTTAGGTCACCACAGAGCATTGAGTAGAGTTCCCTGTGCTATACAGTAGGTTCTCATTAGTTATCTATTTTATAGTTTACATAGTATCAATAGTGTATATATGTCAATCCCAATCTCCCAATTCATCCCATCCCCTCCCTTCCTCCTTGGTATACATACATTTGTTCTCTACGTCTACGTCTCTATTTCTGCTTTGTAAACAAGATCGTCTATACCATTTTTTTCAGATTCCACATATATGTGTTAATATACGATATTTGTTCTTCTCTTTCTGACTTACTTCAAGGAGTGGGCATTCTTGTTTTATTCCTGATCTTAGAGGAAATGCTTTTAACTTTTCATCATTGAATATGATGTTAGCTGTGGGCTTGTCACATAGTCTTTATTTTGTTAGGGTGTGTTCCCTATGGGCTGCATTTTAAGAAGAGTACAGACCAGAAATCCTATGCCCTACTAGAGACTTTCCATGGTACCAGCCTGCTACAGAGCTTTACTTTCTTATTTTTAAATGGGGACAAAAATACCTGTCCTAGCAGTCATAAGAATGATTTGTAAATTTAATGCGATTATATCAAAGTACTTTATAACTCATAACATAAACTTATATACTGTATTGAGCATCTACTAAATTCTAGGAATAGTACTGGAAACTTTGCATATGTTATGGTGCCTCTTTTAAGGCTCAACATGATCCTGCACAGTTGTTATAATTACATTTGATGTATAATGAGTTAATAGAAGCTCAAAGAGGTTGTGTGATTTTTCAGAGGTCAAATAGGCCTAAAGGGGCAGAGTCAAGATTCAGCTCAATATTACTTCCAAATAGAGACTTTGCTTTTCCTTGTACTCAGAACTAAAGCAACAGCATTATTTAATGTCCTTAAGAATGGTAGGTGGCATTAAGAAAGGAGGAAAAATCACTGAATAATCTACCCCGTAAGCAAAGCTGGCAAAGAAAACTTCCTGATAAAATCAATGCTTATATTTTAGAGCAGACCACCTGAAAACCCCTGGGCTTCAGACATTTTGAAAATAGTTTTTATGTATTTGACTGTAAAGTAAAAAGGGAAAATATAGATGTTTTAGATGCAAAAGGAATATGGTATGCCATCCCAACCAGATTCAAGCTTATATTTTTCATTAGTTTTATTCTGCTCTTATTGTCAAATCACAAATGATGAAACAGGAAAAACATAAGGGCTTCATTTGCTTTGGGATAACAGATGGGAAACAACAGAAAATTCTTTTCAGAAATGCAGAAAAATAATTTTCTTCATAATAGCTAATATGCCTTCTTTAGGCATTAAGATACATTTCTGTTTATAATCTTAAGACAGCTATATTTTTACTCTTTATAAAAATCAAATCTCCCAATAATAAACAGGGTATTTCAGTACCCTAATCTTTAAATTCCATCAGTAAAAATGTAGGTATGCACTCCAGTTTCTAACCTCTTAGAACGTTTTGCGCAATAGGTTTTAGTCATGGGAATGAATAATTGCTCAGGAAAGCAGCACCACTTCATGCAATATGATTTGGTAGTCAACATTCTTGTTTTCCAATAAAAGGGAAATTTCATGAATAGAAACATTGGGCTCCTTGAGATTTCACCAGTGAAGAGATTGTTTCTGAGTAGCTTCTGAGCAAATATATCTTAACAGGTTGGTTGCAGATCTGGGGTCTTCATTCCTTATAATAGCACTGCCAGACACAATCATGTTAGCCACTGTGTTTGCACAGTTATGGAGAGTGTCATGATCTACACTTCACCATTAACCTCTCTGCCAAAGGACAGGAATTGGACCCTCGACCGATGAAACTTTGGCATCATATCTTGCATAAATTTCTGCCCTCCAAACCCACGTTCAACTGGTGTAACCAAGGCCATATCTATCTGATTAGCCCATGGTGCCAAATACTCAACTGTCATTCCTAGTTTGATGGCAAGTCCAACCTTTGTCTCATTCTCCCAAATGTCTTTAATTAAGGCCCCTGGGTTCTCATATATATGGATTGACTCCTACTGCAGCCATTGGCTTTACCAACTGTTCCAGCCTAGAAACCATCCTGTGCATTTCAAAGAAAGGATCCTGTCGTAGCTGCTTTTGGAGACTCTACCATAGGGTGACCCAAAGTGACGCTGAGAACAAAATACCCATCTGTTGTATCCAGGTGCAGATAATTGGCCCCAGAGACCAGTGTCTAGAAGTACTCAGCCCCTGAATTGGCCAGGTTGCCATTGAAGATGGATGGGCCAATCTTACAGCTGGACACCATGGAACTGGTTTCCAAGAGCCAAGTTACATGAGTCCTCCAGCAAGATGAAGGGTTTATCCTGATTTCTTCTTCTTCTTTTTAAAAATGTGTTAGTACTTTAATCTTTGAGCAGTGACTAAATTTTCATTTGAAATAATTATTCATTTTCCCAAGTGTAAATCAAAGTAAAGGCATGAGTTATAGCTTTAAAGAATTTATTTTACAATAAGTTAGGTCTTAAGTTTACTTGCCTATTATTCAGATGAGTCAGAAATAGCAGTTTGCTTGGTTTTTGTTGCTTGAGTGGAGTAAGTTAACAGAAGAGCTGGCTAATTTAGTGATTTTGCTAAAATATGCAGATAAATAACTTCAAATATCCATTGATGTGCCCTTTGTTAGTAATATAAATGGGATCAAATGGCTAATAAATGTTTTTGTTCCCAACTTTCTTTCAAATAAAATTCTTCCTTTTAAATAACATTCTGTTATATGTATGCATATATATATATTTATGTTAGATGTATGCTTCATGTATACATCTACTATAATGCTAGTTTTCTCTTATTATATTACTCCTGTAAGAAATTTGGCATATTTTCTTTGTTTTGCATTTTAGTTTCCTTTTGTCATCAATACATTTACCAAATTTTCAGAATATAAAAATATTTTCCCAAATGTTTTCCCTTCAAGCTCCTATGGTGTTGGGCCTTTTTTGTTGTTGTTGTTTGGTTTTTTGAGGTAAAGTAACAGAAAGGTTCATTTGGAGGAATTTCCCATCATGGGAATACACTGCCCCTTACTAGTGAACTGCCTTACAGAAAGACGTTGGCAAGTTCATATATGTATGAGCAGAACAGTAGCAAGACATTTGTAGGCCTGCAAGCCTTGCTTTTTCACCTAATAGTTTTTCATCTAATCCTGGCACAACTGTAAAATTGGAGCCAGAGATTCGGGACAAGATATTGTAGACACAATGGATAGTTTTTGGAGGCTACTATAGATGTAATCTCTAAGCCTCCATTTAGAGGAGGATTCAAGATCAGTGTGGATACTTTAAGTCTTACTTTTTTTTTTTTTAAACAAATAGTCATCTTACTTCAGACTGTAGACATGCTGCCTGGAGCTCTATTGTTAATTTTTTGTCCCTAGACAAGCGTCTGGGTACCTTCGTTAAGTGTGGAAAGGTTATTCACATTAGAATTTGTCCTTGGATCCCAACCTGAAACTCAGAAATCATGTCTTGGAGTGACATGCATGATAACGTAGATTAGGCATCTGTGGTAGCTCACCTCATCTGCCACCTACACTTCCCTTGGTGGATGACAGATCGAGGACCTTTCCTACCACAGTTCTCTACTATGTCCACTAACTCTTCTTGCAAGACCTCTCAGTGACCTGAGTACTTTCCTTTAATGTCATTCCTTGAGACCTGGAGCTACAATTGATCTAGATATGCCTAGATCTGATATTTTCAGTTAATGAAATGAACTGTAAATGAGGGCTGTGTAACCAACATTAATTACAAAAACCAAAGCAACAATGGGATAAAAAAAAAATCTTTCAAAAAATCCTTCAAAGGCTTCCTAGGGTTCCCATTTTAACATTCAAAATACTTACTAGGACCCTCAGTGCTCAGTCCACACAGTCTGGGCCTTGCCTATCTCACGGCCCCACCCCCATCTCTTCCCCCACTCCCCTTCTGCTTCAGCTACGCTAACATTCCTGTGCATGTCTCCCTGACTCAGGCCTTTCTACCTGCTTTTTGCTCTTTAGTCCACCGCCCGCACCACCGTGCCCACACCATTTCTTACTAAGTTTTGTTCATCTTTTAGATCTCAGCTTAAACCTTGTTTTCTTAAAGTTTTCTTTAGGCACCCAGACTCAAGGTGTGGCTCCCCTTTTATTTACATTAGTGACCTAGACGTCTTTATGGTACATTTCACAAATGTATTTATATAATTATGTAATTGACTGTGTAGTATTTCTCTTCTGCATTTAAAGAAAGCCACTAGGATCATGTCTCTTATTTAATACTGCACTTAGCATGGTGTCTTGTGTGGCACTCATTAACTTTTTATTGAATTAATTAAGCATCGTGAATAATGCCTTATGACTAAGCTTTCAGTGAATCCTTTTTTCTGTTATCACACATATAGAACAAAACATCCTGTATCCTCGGTTCCCCTGAAAGCACAGCCTAAGTCAGAGGCTTCCTTGAAGATTAATTGATCTTAAGGAGCAGGAGTAAAGAGCAGTGAGAGAGTGATTGCTACGGACTGAATTGTGTCCCTTCGAAATTCATATTTTAAAGCCCTAACTTCCATTGTGACTGTATTTGGAGATAGTGTCTCAGGAGGTAATCAAGGTTAAATGAGGTCATAAGAGTAGGGCCCAAATCTGATCAATTGTGTCCTTGTAAGGAGAGGAGGAGCTCTCTCATCTCTCTCTGCCATGTAAGGACATAGGGAGAAGGTGGCCATCTGCAAGCCAGAAGAGGGTCTTCAGCAGAACTCAACCACCCTGGTCTGGGACTTGCAGCCTCCAGATCTGTGAGAAAATAAATTTATATTGTTTAAACCACCCAGTCTATGGCATTTTATTATGGCAGCCTGAGTAGACTAAGACAGTGATATAGGGAAGGAGATAAAGCCAGTAAGAAACTGTGTTACCTAGTTGGTCGAAAGTATAGGTGACTGATGCTTGATTTGATAGGATCTCTAAGAAGGCTTATGAAATGCAACTCACAAATGTTTGCCCTGGGGGTGAAAAGGGGAAGCATATATCCAGCAACCTGTATCACCCATTGTTAAGGATGGCAGCAATATAAGAGCAGGAAGAAAGATACATGATGCAGCCTGAAGAAAGGCTTCAAGGGGTTGCACCTGAAAGTGAACAGTTGAAATCTCTGAAGAACTGATCACTGCAGCAGAGGCTAGAAGAAGAGGTATGGCTGATAGGATTCGAAGTGGTACACAAATTATCTGATACATAGACCACCACAAAAGTATCCTGTATTCAATAACCACTAGTAATTAAATTTGTATCATAATTTTTAAGCAATTCATGTTTTTAGTGTTTCTACAATGCTTATTATACATGGAAAAAGAAATGAGGCAGTTTTTACAAACTGAAGTGGAAAAAATTATGGCTGCAAATAAGTGCTAACTCTGACATTATTATAGTGATTCTTACAAATAAAATCTCGAAACATAATTTTTCAAGGTACCAAAAGAAATGATAATGACTATTTAAGCATCGTTTATCTCAGAATCTAGACAAGATGGGTACATTAAGTTAATGACCAAAAAGCAAGTTTAACATGTTTCTTTATCACAGAAGCAGTAAGCTTTGAATTACAGTGAAAATGGCATTGAGGAATAACCTGTTTTAAAAGCTACCAGGGACAGATACTGCTAAAGATGATCACTTTTTGAACATTAGTTGATGACATAAGTTGAAAACAATCCAAATAACTTAAGCATATAATTCTAATCAAGCAGGGTATGATATGTTTCAGAGAAATACTGGAATGGTTTCCCCATGATTGCAAACTTTTGAATTTTTTAAAGAGAGAAAAAAAAAGACAAAACTAGATACAGGAGGGACTTCAAGATAATTTTTACACATTGAAATAAGAAAGTAAATTTAGAGCTGCCACAAGGGGAACCAATTATTTTTTCAAATACATTTTATTGTTATCAAAATAATCCATAAACATCCTGAAAAATGCAAATAGTAAAGAAAGATTATAATTAAAGCACCAGCTCACTGAAAGTGCTTTTAACCTAGATTTGTGTTTATTTTTGGTGGTACCTAAATATCTCTAAATAATAGGCTTATATTACTTTTTCTTGGTTTACCAATATTAAATGTGACTGGTTTACTTTTGTTCTTATGAATATGGATTTAGCTCACTTTCTACTCCCACCTCCAACCTTTCTTCTTGCTCTATCTCTCCTTCCAAAATAATTATATCATATCCTAAGTTTCATCGTTCCCATAACCTTTGTACATAAATAAACAAATAACCACAAGTAACGTATATAAACCTCTATTTCTTGTTCCACGAGTTGTAGATAATTCTCTTTACTTTCTACTTTGTGTTGACCTAAAACAAATAGACTGCCAGTTATTTCTCTAGCAAAAATGGGTTTATTCAGGGTCAGTAAAGAATTGCAATTTGGGATCTGCATCCATGGCAAGCCACGTGCAAGCCCCCTGCAAAAATGAGAGAACTCTTTTATAGAGGGGAAAAGGAAATTGGGAGGGCCGTAGTAACCAAACAGTCCATCATTTTCTATTGGCTGAGTTGTGACAATCTCATTGGATGAGTTCTTGCCGGGAAAGGAGAAGAAGTCTTTCTTCTCCCTATTGGACTCTGCTATTGTCATAGGGCATGAGAGCTTCCCCTCCTGACTCTATTTAGTTGAAGTTTCTGTTTATCAATTTTTTACATTTTCCCCTTTTGATCAAGATCTTTCTCTGAAAGCACTGCTGGTCAAGAGTCAGGTTTTCTGGTTTCAGCGGCTTTTTGGAAGCCTTTTCGTCCTCCTTTCAAGGAAGAACCTTACCTGAGTATAGTGTCCCACGTTGGAAGGAAAGTGCACGAATTTGAAACCTACTGAGGTCACATTTGAGTAACAAGGAGATGTAGGACGAAGAACTCTCAGACATTTTTTATCTAAAGTCCATGTTATCAAGATCACAGACACTGGAGATCATCTGAAGCATATGTCATCATCAAAGGTTTGGTGACAGACATCCAATAGGCCTGGTTTAGATATCTTGGAAAAGATGTCTCATCAGATGTCATCTGCTTCAATTCTGGGAAATCTTTACTTTGAGGTCAACAGATAATGTGCAAGTCCAATTAGGATTTGGTGCTTTCTTTAGGTGTGTCACGTGAACTCGAGTCTATTCCCTGGAGTTTGGTGGCACAAGGGTCAGTTAGCAACACCTGATAGGTGTTCAACCTTTCCAGCAAGGTTGAAGAGAGTCCTTCTGGATGTGTCTTTTCCAATAGACAGAATCTTCAGATTGCAAGGTGTGATGCTCAAGGTCTTTGTCTCTTGAGAGTGCACTATGAAAAGATTGCTCTACTAAAATATTTTTTATTTTTAATAGAAGTAATTAAGCCTTTGCAGTATTGGAATATCGCTCCTTTTATCAGCTGTAAGTCAAAAGAGTTAGGAGCCACATGCATTGGGCATCCAGTGACTATCTCAAAGAGTGAGAGTTTATGTATTCCAAAAGAGGTGGATCTGAGATTTAAAAAGACCAACAGCAATGCTTTTGGCCAAGGTATTTGGAGGGATTCTACAAATTTTGCCAATTGAGTCTTAATAATGCCATTCATGCATTCAACTAAACCAGAGGATTGAGGGTGGTAAGCACAGTGAAAGTGTTGTAAAACCAGCCAAACAGCACAGACTTGTTGAAGTACCTGACTAGTGAAATGCGATGGCTATGAAGTTCAAGAGTTCTCTTACTGGGGATAATCTTTTCCAAAAGAACTTTAGTCACGGAGAGGCAGTAGCTCGTCTGCAAGGGAAAGCTTCAGTCCAGTGTGAAAGCATGCAGACTACGACTAAAACATACTTATATTCATGAGACAGAGGAAATTGTGTGACACCATTTGCAGACCTTGAATGGTCCATTAGGCAGTTTAAAATGTCCAGGAGCAGTAAAAGCAGGCTTCCCTGGGTTGTATTTCAGACAAGCAGGACAAGTAAAGTAGGCACTTTTTGTGGCTTCGTTAGTGTTTCCCTACCAATACTGATTCATGAAGGCTATCATTTTGTCAGTAGACCAAAGATTTAATGCAGGTACAGTGGTGAGGAGTGGGAATTTTAAAGTCTTCAGTAGGGCTTGGTTGTTATTTGGTCCAAACCAGAACTTTCTCTTTTTATCAAACCAACAATTCTTGAATTTCTAATCTTGTTTTTCCTTTTCTGAGGTCAATTGTTGGGCTTCTCTAGCCAGTTTTTCTAAGTTATCATTTGGAGAAATATCCCTTTGGACCATGAAAAGGGTTGGCTGCTGTTGGTTCCTTTAAGGGCAGCATTCCTTGTGAAAATGTAAGCAAGGTAATTTTCCTTAGCTTTCAGAGAGTCAAGTTTAGAATGACCCAGAATATTGATAATAGCTAAAGTGGCAGATAAAAGTAATGCATCCAATAATTCCTGAACATAGGGACCATTTTAAACTTTATTTCCACTGGAAGTAAGGAAGCCATATTGTTCCATAATATTAAAAAATCATGAGCTACTCTGAAAGCATATCTGCTGTGAGTATAAATATTGGCAGTTTTGCCCTTGGTTAAAGTACAAGCCTATGTAAGAGTGTATAATTCAGCCTTTTGGACCAAAGTAGCCAGAGGAAAAGATACTCCCTCAACACTATCAAAGGCAGTTGCAGTAGCATAGCCAGCACAATATTTGCCATTTTTACCTTTAAAGTAAGAACCATCAGTGAACCATGAGAAGTCAGCATTACCAAAATGAATTTCCTGCAGATCATCACGAGGAGTCAGGAGGTGATTCATCAGCATTAAGCAGTTGTGAAAGACCTCATCAAAGACAGAGAAGAGGGCTTCCCTGGTGGCGCAGTGGTTGAGAGTCTGCCTGCTAATGCAGGGGACACGGGTTCGCGTCCTGGTCTGGGAAGATCCCACATGCCGTGGAGCAACTAAGCCCGTGAGCCACAACTACTGAGCCTGCGCGTCTGGAGCCTGTGCTCTGCAAAAAGAGAGGCCACAATAGTGAGAGGCCTGCGCACCGCGATGAAGAGTGGCCCCGCTTGCCGCAACTACAGAAAGCCCTAGCACAGAAACGAAGACCCAACATAGCAATCAATCAATAAATAAATCTTTAAAAAAAAAAAAAAGACAGAGAAGAAAAGAGTAACAGGGTTAAGGTTATTAGAACATAAAAGAAGAGGAGTTAACAGAAGGACTTCATAGGAGATGAGGTAGCCAACTGAGAAATGTTGAGTGGATTGAGAAGTCAAGAGGGCTTCTACTGCATGAGGTACAAAAATTGTTAAAGGGGCTCCCACAACATTTTTCTCAGTGGCCTTAACCAAAAGAGTGGTGTTAGTAATGGCTCTAAGGCAAGGGGGGTTGTCCTCTTGCCACAGGATCCAGTTACTAGCTAAAGTACCCAAGGGGTCAATGGTGGTCCCATTGACCTGTTTTTAGATGAGTACCCTAAAGTCATTCCCTTCCCTTTCACATACACAAAGGAAAAGGGAATCTGAGAATAGGGATGCCCGAGGGCAGGTGGGTTTATCAAACTCTCCTTTAAGTACTAGAATATTGTATCATCTTATTCTTCCCATAAAATTGGGTCAGGGTTGTTATTTATCAAAAAATACAGAGGTTTGGCCATAAGAGAGAAATTGGAATCCAATTTCAGCAGTAACCAGCTAGCCGGAGAAAACGTTGCAGTTGGTGCATAGTTTTGGGTTTTGGGAAACTTAGGACACCATGAAGCCTATCTAAATTTAGGTGTAACCCTCGTTCTGATATCAGATGCCCCAAATATCAAACTTGGGCTTGGGAAAACTGCAATTTTCCTTGGCGACCTAATGTCCCTTTAAGGCTAAAAGCTTTAGCAGATGGATGCTGTCTTCCTGTGAGGAGGCTTGAGACAGAGAGCAAAGAAGCAAGTTATCCATATATTACAACAAAGCAGAACCCCCAGGGAACTTTATGTCAACCAGATCAGCCTTCAGAATTTGTGAGAAATAAAAAGGACTCTCAGTAAAACCCTGAGGCATTACCGTCCAGGTGAATTGTTTTTCTTCCCAAGTAAAGGCAAAAAGGTATTGGCTAGCTTCAACTGGAATACCAAAGAGTGCACCACATAAATCAATTAGAGTAAAGAATTTATTTCCAATGGGAATGGATGTTAGCATCATATGAGGGTTAGAAATGACAGGGTGTCAGGGGATAACAATATTGTTTATTGCTTGGAGGTCCTAGACAGGCCTCCACCCTTTTTACCAAAGGGAGTTATTGTTGTAATTTTGTGTAAAACTTGTCTTTCCCCTTGCCTCAACTCTTTTTTCTTTTGTGAATAAATAAAGCTTTGTTCTTACTTAAGGAATAAACTCTCAACCCCCACCCCCCAAAATAGGAGTATCATAGGACCTAATACAAGGGATAATGCAGCCTTGAGCCTTGTAAGCTTTTATTATGGGCTTTATAACTTGAAGGACTTCTTTACTTATAGGCTATTGATTAATTCCAGGAAGAAGTTTTGAAGGATGTGTTTGAATCTTGATGAAAGCTGTGCTATGAATTTTGCCAATATTAGCTGGAGGTTTTCTCCATGAGGAGGGTGGTAGCAGATTCAACAGAGAAAAATGATCAGTGTTTCCTGAATTCAACTCTAGTACCATCAGAGACAAAGCAAATAAAAGATGTCAAAGGGTCATTTAATTCACCTGGTTGGCTGCTTTAATGACTACTGTGAAGTTCTAGAATTATTTACTCCTTTCGGGAGAAAGAAATTCTGGCATGATACTTCTCTAAGAAGTCTCAGCCTAACAAATGCTTAGAGGTAGAAGAACTAAGGAGAAAAGGGTGTGTATCTCTCAAAGAGCCTAAACAAAAGGGAACAGGTTTAGAGACAGGAACCTCTTGAGATTCATTAGAGATCCCCACTATTTGGACTGTTTTAGTACACTGAGGCAGGGGCCACTTTGTTGTAGTGGGGCTGAGCACCAAGAGTGTGGCTCTGTTGTCAGTTAGGACTGGAAGAATTTCATCCCCAATCTGGAGAAATGTTTCTCTAAGCCAGTTAATAAGAAGATTGCCAAGAGACCCTGTAGTTCTTTGGAGCCATGTCATTGAGAACTGAGAAGACATTGAAAAGCCATGCCATTGAGAATTGAGAGGACATTGGTTAGAGGGCTGAAGGTACATTTGTAACAATCTCCTTTCCGATGTTCTGGCTCTTTGTAATAATAGCAGAAACTAGGAGGGTTTTGGTTTCATTTAATGGGCTTAATTTGCTGGAGTTGAAGATTAAGAATTTTAGTGGTCTTCCTTTTAGGTGACTCCTCTAGAGTGTGAGAGAGCTGGTTTGCCAGATTAACTAAATCTAGAGTGAACACAATTTCCCATTCCATCCTATTTAGTGGGCTGATCCAGGTTCAACCCACTAAAAAACATAGAGTTAAAAGCTGCCTTGGTGAAACAACATCTGAAGGAAGACCAGAATTTTCTTTAAAAATAATCTGAAGTTGATTGTAATAGTAATGAACAGATTCATCAGAATTTTGTGTATAAGTCTGAATTTTGTTCCAATCAATAGGCTTTGGAAAAGCCCTAGGAATTGCCCTATGAAGACACCTAGCAATTTTCTGAGCCTGGTCATATAATAAGTTAGTGCGTGGGTCTCTGGTTGTAATTCTAGAGATCTTTTAAGATTTTCTCAATTAGCATTTTTCATCCAATGCTGAACCTGGCCTTCGCTGACAAGTATATGAACTAGCTGATATGTCAGAGAAACCCAGTTGATAAATTTGACTGACTATATTAAATCCCTCAGCAAATCTGTGAGAATCTTCATTTACTCTGGGAAAATCTTTGACTATGGCTGGCAGTTCACCTTTAATCCAGGGAGTATAAGAAATTAAGGGTTTAGCCTCTGGATCCTCAAAAGGCTTAATTTTAAGGGACAAGTTCAGAGGAAAAGGGAGTGGAGAGTTTCAGAGAAAAAGGGAACTTCAGCGAGAGAATTAGTATGGGGGAACTGAGGGTATAGAGGAGCTGTATATGGCACAGAAGGAAAGGAGGAAGATAGCACCAGAGGCAAGGCCTGAGATAAAGAAGCCAAAGAAGAAGAGCATGAGGCTTAGGAAGCCATTTTATCTTTCTTTCTTTGTTTGCCTCAGTAAAACTTAAAGTCCTATTTTGCAGAGAGGCAGTTTTAGGCTCTTGATAACATTTGGAAGCCTCAAATTACCAATTGAAATATGCATTCCATTCAGTTTTGGAAATTTTAGAGCTATGGTTGTCCAATTCAGCTTTAAGAAAAGTTAAGATTGGGGATATCAAAAGTTCCTCATAATGGCCATTGATACTATAAATTGCCTTTGATTGGGTCAATCCATTTAGTTAGAAATGTGCCTGAGGAAGAATCATGGTTTTCAAACAAAAATTGGCCAGGGTCCCTGTAAGAGGGGTACCCTCAAAATATTTAGATAACTGGGATCCCATTTCTTGGAGGGTTTTCTCTAGAGTAAGAGAATAATTTTCAAGCAGCTCAAATAGCTGAAATAGCTTAAACAGCCCAAATAACCTGCAGGCCTAATACCAGCCAGTTCTAAGGGAACAGTCTGGTCCCAGAGGAGCCAGGCCAAAAGCTGCTCAGCACAGTTCCAATATAACAGCCCCTATTCGAAATGGAATTGGGCCAAAGGCTGAACCGGCACAGTTCCAATGAAACATCCCCTGTTCCTGAAGAAATGGGCCAAAGGCTAGCCAGTTCCAGGAGGAACAGCTCCTGTTCCAAAAGGAATGGGCCGAAGGCTAGCCAGTTCCAGCTGGAACAGTCTGATTTCAAAATCATACCAAGGTGCCAAATGAATACTCGCATACAGAACAAGGCCTTAACCAGAAAGGAAGAAACCTTAAAATAGATCCTGAATAAAACCTGGAGAGCTTCAAAATGCAAAGTGGATGGAAGCTCAGATCCAGGAGAAAGACTAACCCTCAAAATCCAGGGTTGATGAGAAAAGCAGTGAGCAACAAGGGCTCAATGTTGGTACCACACCTGTTTGCTCACCAGCCTCAGAGTTGTTGGGGGTTTTCTGGGGATCCTCATAAGGGCCATCAAATTGTTGACCTAAAACAAATAGACTGCCAGTTATTTCTCTAGCAAAACAAAACAAAACAAGGGGGGTTGTTATTCAGGATCTGCAAAGAATTTCAATTTGGGATCAGCAAGCATAACAACGTGCAAGCCCCCTGCAAAAATGGAGAGAAGAACTCTTCCAGAGGGGGAAAGGGAGTTGGGAGGGCCATAGTAACCAAACAGTCCATGGCTTTTCATTGGCTGAATTGTGACAGCCTCTCACTGGATGAACTCTTGCCAAGAAAGAAGAGGAAGTCTTTCTTCTTCCTACGGGGCTCTGCTATTGTCTTGGGGCATGTGGCTCCCCCATCTGGTCTCCCAACTCTATTTACATGAGGTTTCCGTTTATTAATTTTTTACACTTTAAGAAGAGATAAATAATTCTACCTTTCCTTCCAATTCTCTGTTCTTCCTTCTATCTCCCTACCCCTGATTCTATTGTAGTGGTTGTTAACATATCTTTTATTCTCTAACCGTAGTTAAGTGTTAAACAATTTGCCTAAAGATTGATTCTAAAAAACTTTTTTAAAACCACATTTTAAAAACCTTTACATAGTTATAGCTATTTAAATATTTCTCACTCTAGAGTCAAGTAGTGTGCATAGGTTACATTTTCTTCTCTCTGGCTCTAGTATCATGACTCCTATGGCATTCAGAAAACAATGTTCTTCCAGAATGGTAGCATAAGGGACTCTAAGGACCCTCTCGCTGGTGAAACAACTTTACTGGTGAAAATCATTTTAGAAAGCAATAATAGAAAGTCTCTGGAAATTGTTTTAAGAGCAGATAGCACTTATATGTGGAATCTAAAAAAAATGGTACAATGAACATATTTACAAAACAGAAACAGACTCACAGACTTCAAAAACATACTTATGGGGACTTCCCTGGTGGTGCAGTGGTTAAGACTCTGTGCTCCCAGTGTGGGGGGCCTGGGTTTGATCCCTGGTCCAGGAACTAGATCCCACACGCATGCCACAACTAGGAGTTCGCATGCAGCAACTAAGGAGCTGGTGAGCCACAACTAAGGAGCCCATGTGCCGCAACTAAGAAGTCAGCAAGCCGCAACTAAGGAGTCCGCGAGCTGCAACTAAGGAGCCCACCTGCCACAACTAAGACCCAATGCAACAAATTAATTAATTAATTAAAAAAAAAAATCTCCCTGACCTACCTCACACCTGAAGTTCCTTTAATAGGAAACTACATTAAAAAAAAAAAAAAAAAGAAAGAAAAGAAAGAAAACAAACTTATGGTTACCAAAGGGAAAGGTGGGGGGGAGGGATAAATTAGGAATTTGGAATTAACATATACACACTACTGTATATAAAATAATCAACAAGGACCTATTGTATAGCACAGGGAACTCTACTCAATCCAGTATTCTGTAATAACCTATATGGGAAAAGAATCTGAAAAAGAAGAGATATATGTATATGTATAACTAAATCACTTTGCTGTACACCTGAAACTAACACAACATTGTAAATCAACTATACTCCTGTATAAAATAAAAATTAAACTAAATTTTTTAAAAAATGGAAGTTTTGGTGAAAAGCAATTAAGAGGAGGTAGGTAGCTTTATGAGAGACACAGGCTAAACAATAGGCCAGCTACTATACCAGAGAGAACCAGGAAAAGAGACAGCTAAGGATAGTCCTCTTGGGGCCAGAAGAACCTCAAACAATGACCTCAACTGCAAAGGAGCTAGAGTTTAATTGCATCATACCACCAGAGCATTTTATGCCCCAGGTTTCTGTCAAAAACAATAGCGCAATCAGCGAGCAATTAATGGAGCCTAATAACTGAATGTATGTGTTAAGCTGTACAGCAACCACTAAGAAAATAACTAAAAATATATATAGTGAAGAATAAAAACCCAACAGTGTTCTTAACATCATGGTAAAATGAATTTTCTTTTTCAACATTTCATGAGCTGCTCAAAATCATTATATATTTCAGTTTTCTTCCTCTTTGGAACATGTCTTTCTTGTAAAGCCTTTTATTTTTCCTGGAATTGCTGACTGCCTTCTTTTTCTCTGGGCTTCTGTGCTTGAATGTCCTCAAGCTTCCCCAAGAATTCAATAATTCTATCCTGTTAACTCTTTATTAAAAGTTTAAGTGTCGAGTACAGCAGATGTTGCACAGCAGATCTCCAGAACTTTTTCATAGTGCATAACTAAAACTCTATACCCATTGAACAGCAACTCCCCATTTCTCTATTCCCATCCCTGGAAACCACAATTCTACTTTCTGTTTCTATAAGTTTTACTATTTTAGATACCTCATATAAGTGGAATCATGCAGTATTTGTCCTTCTATTTCACTTTGCACAATATCCTTAATGTTTGTCCATGTTGTAGCATATGACAGAATTTCCTTCTTTTTTTTAAATGGCTGAATAATATTCCATTGTATGTATATATATATATATTTTTTTTTTCCACACACACTGTATTTTATTTTTACAAGAGATAAATAGACTGACACCAAGCATTGTACATGGATGACCACAACAAAAGCAACAATGATTGCAATTACCAAATGGATGAGTATAATTTTTGTGACTTTCTGGTTGAATTTAAAAAAAAGAAAAAATCCGGGCTTCCCTGGTGGCGCAGTGGTTGAGAATCTGCCTGCCAATGCAGGGGACACGGGTTCGAGCCCTGGTCTGGGAAGATCCCACATGCCGCGGAGCAACTGGGCCCGTGAGCCACAATTACTGAGCCTGCGCGTCTGGAGCCTGTGCTCCGCGACAAGAGAGGCCACGGCGGTGAGAGGCCCGCGCACCGCGATGAAGAGTGGCCCCCACTTGCCACAACTGGAGAAAGCCCTCGCACAGAAACGAAGACCCAGCACAGCCATAAATAAATAAATAAAAAATTAAAAAAAAAAAAAAAATTAAAAAAAAAAGAAAAAATCCCACAAGGACTCAGAGGCAAAGAGTATACAAATGTATGTATATATTATACTTTTTAAAATTCATGGACATTTAGATTGTTTCCACTTCTTGGCTCATTGTGAACAATACTGCAATGAACGTGGGAGTGCATTATCTCTTCAAGATCCGGTTCTCTTTGGATCCAGAAATGGGATTGCTGGATCATGTAGTAGCTCTATTTTTATTTTTTGGAGGAACCTATAGAGTGTTTTCCATAGTGGTTGCACCATTTTACATTTCTAACAACCGTGCACAAGGGTTCCAGTTTCTCCACATTCTCACTGACACTTCTTATTTTCTGTTGTTTTGATTTGTTTCATTTATAATGGTCATCCTAACAGGTGTGAGATAATACTTCATTGTAGTTTCAATTTGCATTTCCCTGATGATTAGTGATGTCAAAAATCTTTTCATATACTTGTTGACCATGTGTAGATCTTCTTCGGAGAAATGTCTGTTTAGGTCCTTTGTCCATTTTTATTTTTATTTATTTATATTTTTTATTTTTCTTTGTCCATTTTTAAATTGAGTGATCTGTTTTATTGCTATTGAGTTGTAGCAACTCCTTATATATTTTGGATATTAATGTCTTATCAGATATAGTTTACATGTATTTCCTCCCATTCCACAGGTTGCCTTTTCACTCTGCTTATTGTTTCCTTGGCTATGTAGAAGCTTTTTAGTTTAATGTAGTCCCACTGTCTATTTTTGCATTTATTACCTGTGTTTTGGTGTCATATCCAAGAAATCATTGCTAAGACCAATGTAATAAAGCTTTCTCCCTGTTTTCTTCTAGAAATTTTATAGATTTAGGTCTAATGTTTAAGTCTTTTATTTATTTTGAATTGATTTCTGTGTATGGTGTCAGATAAGGGTTCAATTTTATTCTTTTGCTTGTGGATATCCAATTTTCCCAGCATCATTTGTTGAAGAGACTTCAACATTTCCCCATTGTGTAGCTTTGCCATTCTTGTTGAAGGTCTTTTGACTGCGTAGGTAAGGGTTTATTTCTGGGCTCTCTATTCTGTTCTATTGGTCTATATATCTGTCTTTGTTCTAGTACCATACTGTTTTTTATTACTCTAGCTTTGTAATATGTTTTGAAATTAGGAAGTGTGAGGCTTCCAACTTCATTCTTTTTTTCTCAAGATTGTTTTGACTATTCAGGATCCTTCATGGTTCCATATGAATTTTAGGATTATTTTTTCTATTTCTATAAAAAATGTCATTGGGATTTTGGTAGCGATTGCACTGGATTTGTAGATCACTTCAGGTAATATGGGTATTTTTAACAATATTAAGTCTTCCAATTCATGAACACATTTATATCTTTCCATTTATTTGTGTCCTCTAATTTCTTTCAACAATGTTTTATAGTTTTAAGTGTACAAGTCTTTCACATCTTTGGTTAAGTTTATTTCTAAGTATTTTATTCTTACTGATGCTATTGTAAATGGGGTTGTTTCCTTAATTTCCTTTTTAGATTGCACATTGCTAGTTTATAGAAACTCAACTGAGTTTTGTTTTTTTTTTTTAAACAAATTAACTAATGTGTCTTTTTTTTTTTAAGTGAGTTTATTTATTTATTTTTAATTAATTTATTTTACTTATGGCTGTGTTGGGTCTTCGTTTCTCTGTGAGGGCTTTCTCTAGTTGTGGCAAGCGGGGGCCACTCTTCATCGCGGTGTGCGGGCCTCTCACTATCGCGGCCTCTCTTGTTGCGGAGCACAGGCTCCAGACGCGCACGCTCAGTAATTGTGGCTCACGGGCCCAGTTGTTCCGCGGCATGTGGGATCTTCCCAGACCAGGGCTCGAACCCGTGTCCCCTGCATTGGCAGGCAGATTGTCAACCGCTGCACCACTAGGGAAGCCCTCAACTGAGTTTTTTAATGTTGATTTTTATCCTGCAACTTTGTTGAATTCATTTATTACTTCTAACACTTTTTTTATGTATAGAATTTTTAGAGTTTTCTTTGTATTAGATTATGTCATCTGCAAGCAGAGATAATTTTACTTCTTCCTTTCCAATTTGGATGCTTTTTTTTCCTTACCTAATTGCTCTAGTAGGACTTCCAGTACTATTTTGAATTGAAATGACAGGAGTGAGAAACCTTGTCTTGTTCTTTATCTTAGAGGAAAAGCTTCTGGTTTTCCCCCAGTGATTCTGATGTTAGCTGTGGGCTTGTCATATATGACTTTTACTATGTTGAGATAATTCCCTTCTATTCCTAGTGTGATGAGTGTTTTTATTGTGAAAGGGTGTTGAATTTGTCAAATGCTTTTTGTGCATCTATTGAGTTGATCATGTGATTGTATCCTTTGTTCCATTAATGTGGTGTATCACAATGATTGATATTTGTTTGTTGAACCATTCTTGTGTTCCACGGATAAATCCTACTTGGTTATGATGTATGATCCTTTTAATGTATTGTTGAATTTAGTTTGTTATTATTTTGTTGAGGATTTTTGCATCTATATTCATTAAGAATATTGTTTTTTAGTTTTCTTTTGATGTCTTTTTCTGGTTTTGGTATCAGGGTAATTCTGGCTTCATAAAATGAGTTTGGAAACGTTCCCTCCTCTTCAATTTTTTGGAAGAGTTTTAGAAGGATTGGCATCAGTTCTTTAAATGTGTGGTAGAATTCGCCAGTGAAACCATCTGGTCATGGGCTTTTCTTTGTTGGGAAGTTTTTGATTACTGATTCAAACTCCTTACTAGCTATAGGTCTGTTCAGAATTTCTATTGCTTCATGATTCATTCTTGATAAATTGCATGTTTCTAGGAATTTATCCATTTCTTCCAGGCTATCCAATTTGTTGGCTTGGAATTGCTCATAGTAATCTCTTATAATCCTTTAATTTCTGTGACATTAGTTGTAATGTCTCCTCTTTCATTTATAATTTTGAGTCTTCATTTTTTTCTTAGTCTAGCTAAAAGTTTGTCAATTTGTTGGTTTTTTGAAAAAGCCAACTCAGTTTCATTGATCTCTACTATTGTTTTTCTAGTCTCTGTTTCACTTATTTATGCTCTGATGATTATTATTTCCTTCCTTCTGCTAGCTTTGGGCTTTGTTTTTCTTTTTCTAGTTCTTTGTGCTTTAAAGTTAAGTTGTTTATTTGAGAATTTTCATCTTTTTAATATAGGCAGTTATTGCTATAAACTTCCCTCTTAGTACTGCTTTTGCTGCATCCTATAAGTTTTAGTATATTGTTTTTGTTTTCATTTGTCTTAACATATTTTCTAATTTCTCTTTTGATATCTTCTTTGGTCCATTGGTTGTTCAAGGATATGTTGCTTAATTTCCATGCATTTGTGAATTTTTTAGTTTTCCTTCTGTTATTGATTTCTAGTTTCATTGCACTGTGGTTGGAAAGTATACTTAGTATGATTTCAGTCTTCTTACATTTGTTAAGACTAGTTTTGTGACCTAACATGTGATCTCTTGTGGAGAATGTTTTGTGTGTGTTTGAGAACGCTGTGTATTCTGCTGCTAGTGGGTGAAATGTTCTGTATATGCTATTAGGTTCATTTGGTCTATGGTGTTGTTCAAGTCCTCTGTTTCCTTATTCATCTTCTATCTGGATTCTATCCATTATTTAAAGTGAGGTATTGAAATATCCTAATATAATTGTGTTACTATCTATCTTTCCCTTCACTTCTGTCAATGTTTCCTTCATATATGTGGGTGCTCTGCTATTAGGTGCGTATATCTTTTTAATTGTTATATCTTCCTGGTTAATTGACCCTTTTAGCCTTATATAATGTCCTTCCTTGTCTCTTTTGACAGTTTTTGACTTAAAGTCTATTTGTCTGATATGATTATGGCCCACCCTGACACCTGCTCTCTTTTGGTTACCATTTGCATATAATATTTTTTTCTATACTTTAACTTTCACTCTATGTGTGTTCCTAAATCAAAAGTCTCTTCTAGACAGCATATAGTTGGATCTTTTTTTTATCCATTTAGTCATTCTATGTCTTTTGATTGGGGAGTAAAATCCACTTACATTTAAGTACTTATTTATAGAGAAAAAACTTACTATTGCCATTTTGTTAGTTGTTTTCTGTCTGTTTTGTAACATTTTTGTCACCCGCCCCCTTTCCTCTCTTTTTTACTTCCTTTGTGTTTTGTTGTTTTTTTTGTTTTTTTTGTTTTGGTAGTGATATGTTTTGATTCCTTTCTTATTTTCTTCTGTGGATGTTCTACACAAAAATGTACTTTCTTTTTGGTTACCATGGGGCTTACATAAAACATCTTATATTTACAACAATCTATTTTAAGCTGATAAAACTTAACTTCAATTGCATACAAATACTCTTCACTTTTACTCCCCCCTCCTTACACTTTTTATGTTATTGATGTCAAAAATTACATCCTTTTATATTGTATATCCATAAACATATTTTTATAGTAATAGTGTTGAAAAATACTTTTGTCCTTCAACTTCTATACCAGAATTAAAAGTGATTTATGTACCACCATTACAGTATTTTGTATTTGTCTATATACTTACCTTTATTAGCAAGCTTTATACTTTCATATGTTTTTGTGTTGCTGTTCAGCATCCTTTTGTTTGAACTTGAAGGATTCCCTTTAGCATTTCTTGTAAGGCAGATAAAGTGGTGATGAACTCCTTCAGCTTTATTTTTAAAACCTGGGGAGGTTTTATTTCTCCTTCATTTTTAAAGTCCCCCTTTTTTTTTTACCAGATATAGTATTCTTGGTTGGAAGTTTTCCCTTTTAGCACTTTGAATATGTCATACCACTGCCTTCTGGCCTGTAGAGTTCCTGCTGAAAAATCCACTGGTAGTGTTATGGAACTTCTCTTGCACATGGTGATTCACTTTTCTCTTGCTGCTGTTGAAATTTTCTCTGTATTTGACTTTTAACAGTTTGATTATAATGTGTCTTAGTGTGGATTTCTTTGGATTCACAATGGTTGGAATTCATTGGGTTTCTTAAATATGGATGTCATTTCCTTCCCCATTTTTGGGAAGTTTTTGGGGCACTATTTCTTTAAATAATCTTTCTGTCCCTTATTCTCTTTCTTCTTCTTCCGGGGCTCCCATGATGCATATATTGTTTTGCTTATGATATCCCATGTGTTCCTCAGGCTTCACTCTTTTTCATGCTTTTTTCATTTTGTTCTTCTGACTGAATAATTTCAAATGACCCGTCCTCAAGTTCACTGATTCTTTCTTCTGCTTAATTGAGTCTGACGTTGAACCCCTCTACTGAATTCTTTAGTTCAATTATTGTATTCTTTAGCTCCAAAATGTCTATTTTGTTCTTTTTAAATATTTTCTATCTTTTTGTTGATATTTTCATTTTGTTTATGCATCATTTTCTTGATCTCATAGAGTATCATTATAATGGTTATTTTAATTCTGTTAGGTAATTTATATACCTCTATTTCTTTAAGGTAAGTTTCTGATTTATTTTATTCCTTTGTATGGACCATGCATGTGTCCCATAACTTTGTTTTAGGATTGGCACATTTGAAATAACAGCCACCTTTCATAGCCTTTAGGGACTGGCTCTTTGTGCAGAAGACTCTTATTAATCAGCTTGACTAGAGATTCTGGGGGCCTCTGTAACCCGTTCTTGGAGGGAAGGGGATGCAAATTCTCTGAGCCTCTGTGTGCAATTTCTCAATTAGTGTTGCTGGTTTCTTTTTCCAGGGGCTCATAATCTTTTGCTCCCTCTGAGAACAAAGGATAGCAGAGAATCTTGCTACTGCAAGTTCTATGGTTTTACAGTAGCAAGATTCTCTGCTATCCCTTGTTCTCAGAGGCCTCCAGATATCTACCATATGATGAGTCCCCATCAGCATCCCAGGTTAGGTGAGACAGATACCAGTCCCTTGGGCACTCTTCCAAAAAGCTTGAACATCAGAAATATGCTTCTTTCAATCCTTCCAGAGGGAAAAGCCTCAAGTTGTTCACCTGCCCCTAATTGCACTGAGCCATCCTATTCCCTGAAAGCCATTTTATCCACTCGTCTTTGTTCTCAGTGGCACCTGGGCGTCCAAACTACAACAGTTCTGTCAGTGCTCTGAATTAGACAAGACAGATACCAATCCTTCAGTAGCCCTCTGAAGAGCTGGAATGTCAGATGCAGCCTCTATTTTCTCTTCACCCCCAGTGTAAAAAGTGTAAGCCAGGGTATTCTCTACCACTGCTGAGCTGTGCCAGCTTAGAGGAGGGACTGATGCAGTTAAAGTGAAATTGCTCTTCTTACGCATTTGAATGTGGCTGTTCACAGCTTTGCACTCAGGTACTGTAACATCTTAACTAGATTCTGGAATTCTTGTCACAGTATTTT